>NC_053497.1:157087691-158287691 GCF_905171775.1 Rana temporaria
TGCCACTCTTGCATAAAGGCCAGATGTGTGAAGTCCACAACTAATAGTTGTCCTGTGGACAGATTCTGCCACCTAAACTGTGGATCTCTGCAACTCCTCCAGAGTTACCATGGGCCGCTTGGCTGCTTCTCTGAGTAATGCTCTTTTGCCCTGGCCTGTCAGTTTAGGTGGACAGCCATGTCTTGGTAGGTTTGCCGTTGTGACATAGTCTTTCCATTTTCAAATGATGGCTTGAACAGTCATTTGTGAGATGTGCAAAGCTTAGAATATTTTTTTTTTTTTATAACCCAGCCATGCTTTAAACTTTTCCACAACATTATCCCTGACCTGTCTGGTGTGTTCCTTGGCCTTCATGATGCCGTTTGTTCACCAAGGTTCTCTAACAAACTTCTGAGGGCTTTACAGAACAGCTGTATTTATACGAGATTAAATTACACACAGGTGGACTCTATTTACTAATTGAGTGACTTCTGAAGGCAATTTGTTCCCCTATATTACAGTTAGGGGTATCAGAGTAAAGGAGGCTGAATACAAATGCACGCCACATTTTTCAGATATTTGTAAAACATTTTGAAAACCATTTACCTTTTCCTTCCACTTCACAATTATGTGCCACTTTGTGTTGGTCTATCACGTAAAGTCCCAAAAAAATACATTTACGTTTTTGGTTGTAACATGACAAAATATGAAAAATTTCATGGGGTACGAATACTTTTTCAAGGCATGATAACAGCTTTGTTGTGCAATTGGTTAGAAAGGGGCGCATTTTGAGATGTTCCGGAGGTTAAGGCGGCAAGATTTGGACAGTGATTGGACGTGGGGCTTAAAAAGAGTTCAGAGTCCAGGACTACACCTAGGACCTTGGCATGTGGGGATGGGCTAACATTTGTGCCATAGATTTTGGCAGGGAGATCATGGAATGGGGCACGTGGGGAAGGAAAAATTATAAGTTTGGTTTTGGATAGATTGAGTTTGAGAAAGGTGTGAGATATCCAGACTGATATGTTCGTTAGTAAATTAGTGATACATGAGGAGACAGGGGGAGTTTGCTAAGGGGGTTAGAGCTTCACGATTTTGGCTAAAATTAGAATATTATTTTTTTTGCTTAGAATAAAGATCACAATTCTCGCAGTGTAACATAATTTTTCACAATATACAAAACAATTGGGCTAACTTTTTTTTATAAATTGAAATTAAAGTGTATTTGAAAGACTGCTGTGCAAATACAGTGTGGCACAAAATATTGCAACAATTGCTATTTTATTCCCTAGGGTTTCTGCTAAAACTATATAAAGAATTTTTTGGAGTTCCAAGTAATTTTATAGCAAAAAATACTGATTTTAACTTTGTAAGAAACAAGTTTTCAGAAAAAGGTTTAATCTTTAAGTGGTTAAACTTCCCTCGAAGTTTATTCCTTTTATTCAAGAACGAAAAGTTACAATGTTTATAGCTATCTACCAGCTGACAATGTCGTAAAAAACTTGGTAGACTGCCTGTTAATTTATTTTGATAAAAAAACGGAAAAAACACTGCGCTAAACAAAAAATTGAAAATGCTGCTAGTACCAAAAATATAGATACAAATATTTAAGCAAAATAAAGAAAAGAAAAGGTACAGCGCAAATTCTAGTGTATAGAAATTCTGATGTGATACCTAAAAATTCCTGGCGTGACACAAATAAGTGAAGGTGACACAAAATCGTAAGGTCAATTGCTATGCATCACTGAAACAAAACAATTGACTATAAATAAAAATGCACGTGAAAAACAAAAATAACTTGTAAATGAAAACAATATATGAATGTGTATAAAGTCTGTGAATGAATGAGATTGTGCAAGCAAAAAAGACTACAGGTGAGGTATTAGTCCATATGCTCCCAGATATCTTAAAGAAAACTTCTTTAAAAGAGTGAACTTCACAGCGAATGTCTTCAGAGAAAAGGATAGTACAGGGCAGCCAGTCCCAGATGACGTCACGTATGACGAAATGCATAGGCGTGGCCTGCATTCTGACATTTTTCACGCTAACCTGAACTGACCCAGGAAGGGGAAGCCATAGAGGACGCCGAGATCCAGCTTTTGAAACCGCACTTTGTGCACCTTATTGGGCTTATAATTCTCCACCTATCTGTAAGTGCAATATTTTACTTTGATCATTAAATTGTTTTGCAAAGTTGCACTATGGGCCCTTTTCTTTTCTTTTTGCATCTGAGCCATTCATCCGTTCTGACCGATGGGAAATAGCTTGAAGCAGATCCAGTGTGCTACATACAGTCATTTGGGTGACTCTAAATATACCCGGGTCCAGTCTGACCACCGTTGTGGTCTCCACATCTGGTAAGGGCATTGTTTTGTCACTCAGGTGTGCCTTGGTGGAAGGTTGTGTCAGCCCTGTACTATCCTTTTCTCTGAAGACATTCGCTGTGAAGTTCACTCTTTTAAAGAAGTTTTCTTTAAGATATCTGGGAGCATATGGACTAATACCTCACCTGTAGTCTTTTTTGCTTGCACAATCTCATTCATTCACAGACTTTATACACATTCATATATTGTTTTCATTTACAAGTTATTTTTGTTTTTCACGTGCATTTTTATTTATAGTCAATTGTTTAGTTTCAGTGATGCATAGCAATTGACCATACGATTTTGTGTCACCTTCACTTATTTGTGTCACGCCAGGAATTTTTTGGTATCACATCAGAATTTCTATACACTAGAATTTGCGCTGTACCTCTTCTTTTCTTTAATTTATTTTGATAGACTGAGCAGAGAACTCTCTACACTTATTACATGAATGAATCGGGAAATTCTGCATAGAGATCGTGAGGGGGTGGAATTGAGATCACAATTTTTTTAACGATTAATCATGCAGCTCTAGGGTAGAAAAATCTATTTGGGTGTCGTCAGTGTAGAGATGGTATGGGAAGCTATCAGCTGACCCAGGAAGAAGGTGTAGGCTGAAAATAGGAGAGGTCCAAAAACAGAACCTAGGGGGACCCAAACAGAGAAAGGAAAATGAGGAAGTAGGATTGTAAGTAATGCTTAAGGTGTGGTTGGATAAGTAGGAAGAGAACCAGCAAAGAGTTCAGTTATGGAGACCAAAGCCATGGAGTTTTTTGAGGAGGGGGTGGTGAACCTTATCAAAGGAAACAGAAAGGTCCAGCAGTAGGAGTACAGGATAGTGTCCATTGGTTTTGGCCGTTTGCAGATCATTTGTTAGTTTTAGGAGAGCCGTTTCTGTGTAGTGTTTACAGCATTTATTGTGTGTTATGCATGTGGGCATGCATTTGATGCGCTATTTGTATGCGCATTGTAACACCCTGTCACGTAAAATGGAGAATATGACACAGAATTTTCAATGATTGTTAATACGAGGTTCTAACTGTCATTGCTGAATGGAGAAAGCGGTTTTTGGTGTCATCAGGATTCTGTAGTTCTATATCAGAACTTTCAATACTCACTGAGAACACAGGTGTGCAGGGTAATTTTATACTATAAAACCTGAGGATAGCTCAGGATTCCCAGTTTGGAGACAGCTCCCAGTGTGGGAGACAGGAGGTCTCACCCAAGGGTCAGGGGAGACCCAGCCAAAAGCCAAGAGACAGGGAGGGGGGGGGGTCTCACCCAGGGGTCAGAAGTGCCCCAGTCAGCAGCCAGGAGGTCTTGTTCCAGAAGTCAGGTCGGCTCCTATTGGGGTGTTAGTAGAATTCCTATTCAGAAGCCAAGATTGGGCCATGTAGCAGGGTGCTGTAACTAAAGGCTAAGAGTCACATTTAGAGGGACTGCTAAGAAGTGCAGCAGTGCTGCCACTAAGATTAGTTCAGATTACTGTAAAAGAACCCCTGCCTGGGCGACTGATGTGATGTGAATTTTCCATTTATTTTAATAAAAGTGGGCTGCCATGCCTTTAAATGCAGTTTTGACTGACAGAACTCATTGGAAAAGCATTTGCCACATGATTATAATCTCCCCAAAACCAGTGTATTTTCCTTAAGTGCTTGCCATTTGAGGCGACTTCCTCCTCCTTCCTTTTTCTGGGCTTTTATGTGCAACGCGATGCACTGTGGAGTGCCTTGTACATATTTACATGTGTTTGTGCTCATTTGCTGTGTGTAGAAACATGCAGCTTGCTGTACTTTTTCATTGCACTACAATGCACTGCAATGGTGTGAACTATTGCCATAGGACAAGCTGCATATTGGACTGAAAGTTGGCCATGTATAGCTGTTCAAATTTTGGGGTAAGACTACTTCCAAGATACCTGATTGAGGATTCTGCCCAGGCAAAATAGAAAGAATCCTTCAACTGGGCCACTACTTGAGGTTGGAGAGAAACATTGATAGCCTGAGATTTTGAATAATTAACTTTCAGACCCGATAATTTGGAGAAATTATCTAGGAGTTTGCAAATGACCGGGAGAGATGTTGTAGGAGAAGCAATGAATAGGATGAGGTCATCCGCAAACAACCCACATTTGTGAACCTTCGAACCACATTTTACTCCTACTATATCTGGGTTAGAGCGAATTGCAATGGCGAGAGATTCCATTGCAATGGCAAAAATTTGCGGAGATAAAAGGACAACCCTGTCGGGTTCCTCTAGAAATTTTAATGGGATCAGAGTAAAGGCCTTGGAGGCGGATTTTAGCTGCCGGAGTGGAATAGAGCGACCTGAGCAGGCCCGAGAACCTGGGTCCAAAACTCCAATGTTCCAATACAGTGAACAGGTATGACCACAAGACTGAATTGAAATTTTTTTTGCAAGTCTAAAGATAAAAGCATACCAGCCTGTCTAGGCCCCCCATTCCACCCCGACTGCAAAACCGAGACAATGTCTATCGTTCTGCAAATTTGGTCCGGTCCTTGCCTATTAGGGATGAAACCCACCTGATCCTTGTGGACATAATTACCTATAAAAGACGCTAAACGTACAGCTATAATCTTAGTCATAATCTTAAAATCGTTGTTGATTAAGGATATTGGTCTGTAATTACCCACCACTCCTGGGTCCTTATCATGCTTAGGGATAACAGCAGTGTTCAGCTGCCAGTCCAGAGGATCACCCCTAGTCTTGGCATTAAAAAATCTAGCCAAGTAGGGAGCTAGCGAGTCAGCAAAAGCTTTATAATAAGGCAATGGGAATCCATCTGGACCCGGGGCCGATCCACTCTTAAAGGTTTTTTATCACCTCCATCACCTCTTCAGAGGAGAAAGGAGCCTCAAGTCTATCTCTATGCTCCGCTGATAAGGTGGGAATTGGGACATTCCCTAAAAAAGTAGAGAGGTCTGAGGGATTCTGAGAGCAGTGAGAGCTATAACGTTCCTCATAAAACCCTTGAAATGCCTTCATAATGGTTTCAGGATTCACTGTTGGCTGTCTACCCTCTATCCTAATCTTGGGGAAAGTATAAGAACGAACCCGCGGTGTAAGTTTAGAGGCAAGAAGAGAACCTGCTTTATCTCTCTGAAAGTAATACCTCGCGCCACTCCATCGAATACGTTTTTCCCGCGTTGGCTGTCAGTGCTAAATTAAGTTCTAAACGAGCCTTATCCAAAAGGGAGATTGGAACTCGAGAAGGATCCTTCTTATGTTCCAGTTGCAGAAGAGAGAAGTTCTTTGCCAGCTTTTCAATATCTAATCTCCTAGCTTGTTTGAAACGGGAGGAGATTTGTATGATTTTTCCTCTGATGGTGGCCTTGTGTGCCACCATCAGAGATTCTGCAGAGACATCATCAGTGTCATTTAGCCTGAAATATTCCAATATAGATGACTCAATTTCTGATCTCGAAATAGGATCCGAAAGTAAGGCTTCATTCAGCTTCCAGTGGAAGGCCTTATGCCGCGTACACACTGTTGTTTGTGATGAAAAAAAAACGACATTTTTAAAAACGTCATTTAAAATGACCGTGTGTGGGGAAAACTTTGTTTTATGTCTTCTGAAAAGCATGCTTCAATTTTTTATGTCGTTTTTCAAAACGTTTTTTTGTGTCATATAAAATCACAGTGTGTAGCTAAAATGACGTTTAAAACAACGTTTTTACTTTCAAATGCTTTATTAAAACAAAAGTTGCAGTACAATTGTGTATACACGCAGATGAGACAAACTTTGAATGATAAAAGTACATACACTGCATTTGTCTAACAATAGTGGGAACAACAATAGCATTAACCGGTTACCGGCTGGATAACATTTATCTAAGAACATGAAGGATTAACCGGTTACTTTGCGTGCAAATGATCAAAATTGTGATTCCTCAGCTGCCGTTTCAGCCAAGTTTCCTTTTGTTTATTGTTGTTAATGGGCTTGTTTTTCGGACCAGAGCCGATAAAGAATTGAGAAACAGATGTAAAGAGTAGAAAAGTTGGAAAGGGTTCAAGAGGGGTGAGAGTAAGCTGTACCTGGGTTTAGCAATGCTGTGTGTTGTTCATAGGGTATTCATGGATATGAGATGACATCTATGCGAGACAAAGGGTGTTTCCCTTCTCGCTATGGCTGGTTGACAATGGACGGGAGATAGTAGAGAGTTTTGGGTATGTTAACCCGCCTATCAGCTTAGTCGGGTGGTTTATTCACGTAGTGGGTGTTGAGAGTGCCTGTTCATATTCTTCCGAGTATCGAAAGGACACCCATGGGCGCCAAGTGTCCTGGAATTTTGCCGCTTCATCTGTGGCTTGTGCCGCTGTGTCCTCCATGTCATGGATCTCTGAGATTTTTTGTAGCCATTCTTTAGTGGTTGGAACTGAAGTAGATTTCCAGTATAACGGAATTAATGACTTTGCCGCGTTAAGCAGGTGTCTGGTTAGAGATTTGTTATACCTTCTATATGAGAAGTCGTTGACATGGAGCAAACAGCATGCTGCATCAAGCGTAAGTTCTGTTTCTGTCATGGTTTTTATCAACGCAATGATTGTCGACCAATATTTTTGTATGCGTGGGCATTGCCACAGATGTGGAGCAAAGTGCCCACGTCCGCGTTGCACCGCCACAGCACGGTTTTGAGGTCTCCGGGGTACCATTTGTGTAATTTAGCAGGAGTGGCCATACCACTGCGTTAGCAGTTTGTACGCCGTTTCCTGGGTCCTGGTGCTAAGTGAGCATTTATGGCGAATACGCACGCTCTGTGCCATTGTTTGTCGATAGAGTGGTCCCAAGATCTCTTGACCATTTGTCTTTGAATCTGTTATTGTCGTCCTGCGACGCGTTTTGTATCCATGTGTATGCCAGCGAGGTGGCCCTACGAATGGTTTTCCCTCCAGGCACACTGCCTCCCATCTCCGTTGGTTGTCTGTTAAATTGAGTTTTTGCGTTGGTGTCGGTCGTGTAACTGCGGATTTGGAAATATGTCCACATGGTAATTGGGGACCAGTTCGTGTCTGTTTTTAGGGCATTGGTGGTCTTTAAATTGTGAATTCTTGAAGCAGTGGGTGGCTAGGAGGGGCCTGTTAGTGTCTCCATATGTAAGAGTGGGTTTCTTATCCCTGGTGGAAGTCCGGGTTTGTCTTCTCAGAGGTGTAAGGGGGCCTATGTGTGAGAAGGGTTTTGAACGGGTCCGGTCAATGAGTGGAATATTGAGAGGGTGGTACCAGTCAGGGGGTGGCTTTTTAAAGGGGTTGGACACTTTTCCCATGGTATCCAGGGGGAGAATCTTAGACTGTGTTGGCACAGCTCCTCCTCAAGGGGGACCCAGTCTTTTGTGTCCGCATGGGCAATGCCAGTCTACGATCGGGTCACGTGAGAGGCATAGTAATAGTGCTTATAGTCTGGTAACCCCAACCCACCATCGGCTTTTTGTCTAGTTAGCAAGCTAAACTTGATACGAGAGCGCTTGTGTGCCCACACGAATCTAAGCTGGAGTGACTGTAGCGTTTGGAAAAAATTTGTTAGGGATCTTGATTGGTAACACCTCAACAGATATAAGAGTCTGGGCAGTATGGACATTTTACAGATTGCTGCCCTCCAAACCAGGTGAAATTTTTAGGGTGCCATGATAGTAGGTCTGTGTCAATTGTTTTGAGAAGGGGGGGTAAAATTTTTGTCGAAGATTGGGGATAGTTGGGGGGTGAGCCATGTCCCAGATATTTGAGGGCAGATGGTACCCACCTAAAGGGACAGTCCTGCTCGCAATGGACCCAGGACCTCGTTAGGTTACTGAGATGTTCAGTGCTTCGGATTTTTGCGAAGTTTATTTTCAGATTGGATATGTAACCGAATAGGGAGAAGTTCTTCATAAGTTGGGGGATGGATGTCTTAGGGTCTGTTAAAAAGAATAGGAGGTCATCTGCATAAGCTGCTGTTTTAATTCCTTCTCCGCTATCTGGAAGCCTTGATGGATTGCTCTAGCCCTACCTTTCTGATGAATGGTTCTAATGTTAGGATGAAGAGGAGTGGCGATAAGGGGCATCCCTGTCTTGTGCCATTCTTTATATAAACTGACTCTGACAGGGATCCATTTATTTTTAACCGTGTGCGGTGGGGTTTTGGTATAGTGCTGAGATCCACGCCATCATGTGTTCTCCCATACCCCACAAACTGCAGGTTTCCAGCATGAAATCCCAGGCCACGCGATCGAACGCTTTCTCCGCGTCCGTGGACAGGAGAAAGCCCTCGATCTTGCGCCGCCCCGCCGCGTGGATCAAGTTCAGGGATTTGGTCACGTTGTCTTTGCCTCTCTATTCGGCATAAAGCCTGCCTGTTCGGGCCTATCAGCTGGTTGAGGAGAGGTCTGATCCTGTTGGCCAAAATTTTGGCCATGATCTTGATATCTAGGTTTAAAAGGGATATTGGCCTATAACTGGAGCAGTGTGTCGGGTCTTTTTCTGGCTTGGGTAATATTGCAATGTGTGCTGTGAGGAAGGTTGTCGGGACAGCACGGGGCGAGGAGAGAGTGTTTAGGGCCTTTGTTAAGGGGTTTGTTAACGTGTCCAGGAATGTTTTAAAGTATATGGATGTGAAGCCATCCGGGCCTGGGCTCTTCCCTGTTTTAAGACGTGGATTGCTGCTGTGACCTCGATATGCTAATTGGTAGTTCGAGCGATGAGGAGTCTATTTCCGCTAGCTTTGGAAGCATAGAGGATTGTAAGTAATCTTGGATGATTTGCAACCTGGTGCCTTGTACTCCAGCTGGTTTATGTTGGTTGGGGAGGTTGTAGAGTTCTGTGTAATAGGTTTGGAAATGTTTAGCTATGAGGTCGTCTGTTAAATCTAGGGAGCCCCCTTTGTTCCTTATCCCTAAGATGGAGTTGTTGTACTTAGGTTTTTTTAGTGCTCTAGCCAAAAATTTCCCTGTTTGTCGCCAAACTCGTAGTATATTTTCTTTTTAAAATACAAAAAACGTTTAGCCGTATTTGTTATCAGTTGGTGTAGTTTCTTCCTGGCGTCTAATAATTCGGTGGCAACTTCCTTTGAGAGAGTTTGTTTGTGTTGGGTTTCTAGTTTCATGATCGTGTCAGAGAGGTCGGTCAGAGCCTTTTTCCCCTCCCTTTTGCGCTTTGCCCCCATACGTATGAGTTCGCCCCTGATGAAACATTTGTGGGCTTCCCACACCATCAATGGGTCGGAGTCCGACGTGGCATTGGTGTCAAAGTATTCAGTGAGTGAGGACCTCAATTGTGGGAGAAGCTCGGGGTCTGTTATCAAGGAAGAATTGAGCCTCCATGTGGGGAATGTGCGCTTAGAGGGATTTAGGTGTAGCGTAAGGGAGATTGGGGCATGGTCTGATAAAGATTGTATTCCAATCTGCGCATTCTGTATCAGTGGTAAGTCCCTACGGGAAATGAACAGATAGTCCAACCTGGCGTACCTGTCGTGGGGGATTGAATAGAAGGTGTAATCTTTCGTGTCGGGGTTCGAGTATCTCCATGAGTCCACTAGGTGGAGAGAGTTCAGGGATGTTTTGATACGTTTTAGTATTTGATATTTGATGTAAGTCTTTCCCGTGGATGTGTCCGTCAGTGGGTTCAGAGGTAGATTGAAGTCCCCTCCCAGGATTGTACATCCGAGCTGAAACTCTCCAGTTCCCTGACGATCTTTTTACAGAATGGTAAATGTGAGGAGTTCGGGAAATACACGTTGGCCAGTGTGATGGGTTCTCCTCTATATGTACCCTTCAGGAAGAGGTATCTGCCCTCGGGGTCCGTCAGTCTGTCTGTTAGTTCGAAGGGGGCTTCCCTACTGATCAGTATCGAAGTCCCCTTGGATTTGGCTAAGTCGTTGGTAGCATGGAATGCCGTGGTGAAGTACGAGTCAGTGAGCCTGGGTATTTTGTTTGTCATAAAAATGCGTTTCTTGGAGAAAAGCGAAGTGCGGGCCTACCTTTTTTCAGTTCGCGTAGTAGTGCCGACCTTTTCTCCGGGATGTTTAGTCCCCTCACATTGTGTGAGATCACGGTGGGGCTTGGGCCCAAAGCTGAGTATGCCATGGTTCAGAGAGTTGAAAGTACCTCCGCCTCTTGTCTGTAATATTGTTCAATTAGTATCATACAATATCGTCTCAGTATAATATTCTACCAATACACAGCTATGAAGTGAATGATTGCGTACTCTCAGGAATGGGTAAGGGTTTTAGGAAGGGTGGTTAGTGTTGAAAGAATGTGAGCTAGAGAGCTCGGAATAAGAAAGTGGGTAGGAGAAAGTTGTAGTTAGGGAGAGAAAAGTCGTGTTGGAAACCCAGTAAATAGGTATGCTATCCACTGGGTTAGATTGCGCAACTCCCGGGGTGTGTAACCGTAAACGGGTGTCGCTTGGAGGGGTAGTGGGAGGCAGCAGCCTCAGAAACAGCACTAGTTACCAGTAACTGGTATTAGTATATATATGGGTGTCTCCGTGGAGAGGAGCGGGTGGCCGCAGCCTAGGTTTGCTTATGACAAGTCTATTGAAGTAGTTCTGCCTTGATGGTGTGAATGAACAGATAAACCGGAACATGTGTTTAACTTGAACAGAAAATAAAACTGAATAAGGCACATAATATATGGCGTAGGAGCAAACAGCATCTAGAGATTATGTTGCATGGCTACCCGACATGTAATATTGTGGTTAGGGTGTGGGTCTCTGTAGTTATAGGTAATGTGTGAGGAGACCCGTCTGTGTGTGAGGGGCATTGTATGGTTTACTTGAAGCAAGATTTCAAGGTCACAGCAAGGGCCCTGTGTCAGCGCATGGCGCACTGTGTGTTGAGGAGCGGGAGGCACGGAGAGACACCGGCCTCCCCGCCCGCAGGCGCCAGGTATAGGCCTGCCAGCTATGGAGGGGAAGCGAGGGAGCCGGGCCCCCAGGGGGAGGGAGCGGGGAACCGCTATTTAGTCAGGGAGCGTTTAGTGTGAAAATGTAAAACAACGTTTTTAAACCCACACATGCTCAGAAGCAAGTTATGAAGCGAGCTTGAATGGAACAGAGTGCCGCCGTACGTGCTGAACGTAACCACGGTTTGCTAGAGCACTTTGAAAAAAAACGATGGTGTGTAGGCAACGTCGTTTTTTAAAATGAAGTTTGAAAAACGTCGTTTTTTTTCATGAGAAAAAAATTACTTTTTTCATCACAAAAAACGACCGTGTGTACACGGCATTAGGGTGTGAGAATTTGGTATTAACAGTCATAATGACTATTGAGTGGTCTGACCAAACTGTATCAGATATGTAAGATTTGAGAACTAATGGAATTAAGGCAGTCAAGACTAAGAGATGGTCAATCCTAGCGTAAGATTGGGGAGAGTGGGAAAAATGTGAGTAATCTATCGTTGTGGGGTTAATTTCTCTCCAAATATCAGTGAGACCCTGTTGAAAAATCAGTTTAGCAATTCTGGAAACTATTCCTGGTGGGGCAGATATTTTGCACGTGATAAGGCTTAGATTTGTCCACTCTTTGGTCAAAGGCCAAGTTAGAATCCCCACCAAAAATAACTGTACCAACTAACTGGGGGCCTAAGATCGCAAGAAGAGAAGCAAAACATTTTGATTGGCCTGTATTTGGTGCGTAATAAGAAACAAAAGAGAAGAGGTGGCCATCTATGTACCCATTGATTAGGAGGGTCCTGCCTTCGCTATCTTTAAATTCAGTTTTTAGGGAGAATCTACAGTTTTTGGAGAAAAGAATAGCAACACCTCTAGTTTTATCTTCTGCACTAGAAAGAAAAATACTGGGTATTGGGCATGAATGAATTTGGGTCTGTACCGGATCAAAAAATGCGTTTCTTGAAGAAAAAGTACATCTATGTTACGGGATTTCATAGAGTCAAGAACCTTCCTACGTTTAACAGGGGAATTCAACCCCCGAGCATTGTGGGTCGCCACCCTCAAAAGGGGAAGCCTGCAAGATTTCATTTGACATGGGGCAGAGGAGCAGAACCTATACCAAATCCATTGCCACGAGTACGATGACCTGGGCCCAGAAACAAAGCCAAGGGAAGGAGAAAGTCCTCCAAACGAGAGTCCTCCATGTGGAGTCCAACGGATGTCTGAAAAAAAGAAAAAAAGAGTGAGAAAGAAGAAAAGAACGAGAATGAAATTAGAAATATTTAGGTCTTCTAGAGACCTGAGCGAACAGCAGGGAAAAAAAAGGACCTGCTGTTAACAGAAATACAAAACCAAGCCACATCTACTAGTGGGGGCTGAGACCTAGCCCAGGGACAAGAAATAACCTGATCCATGGGATAGGTGAGGGGACTGCGGAGCTACCGCGGCCTCAGGCCACCTGAAAAAAATAAATACAATTATGCTGAAATTATTAGGGGAACACTGTGTGATCCCAGATGTACTTTGCCAAGTATTCTCAGATCACTCCCCTTCCCTTAGGAGGGGGTCCGGGACCCCGGAGAACATGGAACTAAAAAAATACTCTGAAAAGAGAAAGCTGACTTGAAAAACAGATCCTCAATGAGAAATTATCAAGACATCCTAACATAGCTGCAATGTCCAGAGAGCTAAACTAACACTGAGAAAAAACAAAACAAAAAACAAACAAACTGAAAACTTAAGGAAAATAAGACAATCACACTCAAAAAGGTAGAAGTCTGGTGGCAATTCGCCCTGAGGTACCCGAGTCAGGGGATGATCCCAAACAAAAAGAAGGTGAGATCCGGGCAGGGGCAAAAAATATTAAGGAGGCCTAGCATCCTTAGCGCATTTGGACTTGGGCTTATTCCAAACATTCGTGAGATAGCTCATGGGGGGAGGACGTTTTGATGTACTGGAACCAGAATCGTCAAAGTCCATCATCGCTTCTTGAGAAATAAGACGCAGTTTGAGCAGGAGAAGGAGTGAGTCTTGCCTTTGAAGTCAAACTTTAGAGCGAATGGAAAGGCCCATCTGTATTTAGCTTTGCATTGGGATAATACTGTTAGGAGAGGCTTCAGGGATCTTATTTTTTGAATTGTTAATGGTGATATGTCTGCAAAGACCTGTATGGCATGCCCACGGCAAGTTAAGGGAGATTGGGTATGGCTCAGCTTCATCACCTCTTCCCTAACCGTGAAGAAGTGAGGTTTCACCACTATATCTCTGGGAAAACCGTCTTTCCTTGGAGGGCCCAAAGACCTGTGTGCCCGGTCAATCTCCAGTTTATGTGGGGGGATGTTCCGGATTAGCTGCCAGAGAAAATCCTGAACGGGAATAGTGTCCGTAATTGATTCTGGCAACGCCCTGATACGGAAGTTCTCTCTTCTAGACCTATTTTGAAGGTCATCGACTCTGGACAGTGCTATGTCTAACTGGTCCTAAAGGACTTGGATATGGTCAGAGTTCTGGTTAGTTCTGGAAACCGTCATATCTAGTTTATTTTCAATAGCTTCCATTCGTGACCCCAGCATCTGAAAGTCCTTTCTAGTATCCCCAGTTATCTTTGACGCAGTTTGAGAAAGACCTCTGTCTAAAAGTGCCGTCAGATGGGATAGGAGATCAGGGACAGTGAGGATGGCTGCATGTGCAGCTTTTGGCAAATCAGGCTGATCCGCCACAGGAACTGCACTAGGGTTCAGAGGAGAGTTCATGAGATCATCAAGTGCTTGATCAATGAGGGACTCCGTGGAGGCCGGGGAATGAGTCAAAGCTGAAGGATTACTTACAGGTGTTTTCGGGGTAAAGATTAGAGTGGCTGGAGCCAGGGGTTGCCTTACCCTCGGTGTATCCTTCAAGCCTGGGGTATGCGGCTGCAGTGCGTCTGCCATCTTGGACTCGGCACGCTCCCCTTCTCGGCAGAATTGCGGCCCTAGATCTCTTTGGGATGAACCTCCGGACATAAGCGGAATCCCTGGATTGTCCATTGATGGATGGAGCCGACGGATTGGGTCACAAGGCTCAGTGTCCCCCGCTAGGTGTGCCGTTCAGCCGCGGTAGTGCAGAGCTCCTGGCTCAACCTGCCATCTTGGGGTCCGCTGCGCATGCGCTCTCCTAGCTCTGCTGATTTTATCATCCAATCGTGTGCAAGCTAAAATGCTGTTTTTTATTTTCCTTGCATGTCCCCCTTTGATCTACAGCGATTGCACTTCCAAGTGCACTTGTAGTGCAAAGTGGATTTTTCTTTCGTAAATAACCCCCAGTGGCTTAGTGGGCCACTGGGGGTTAAGAACGGATAAATGCGGATAAATGTGTTAAGAACAGATGTTCACAGGCATTTGTAAAGCCAAATGCTTCTACAATTTGCAAAAAAAGTAATTAAAAAAACGCATTTAAACGCAAACGCGGCTAAACGCAAATTTTTTAAAACGTTGGTTACTATCTGTCAAGTTAAATCGTTAAGGGAAGGTTTTAAAAAGGTCCCGTGTAAATTAAGCCTAAATTGTTGGCGATATACAAATGCCTTTAATAATTTAATGACGAGCACAAAACTGTAAACTGTACCAAAAAACGTCAGATCGCACAAAAGTACAGATTTAACTGTTGTACTGCATCTTGTCTCTTCAACCGACAAACTCAAAATGCAGTGTAGTGGAGATAGAAGGGAGACATGGGCCTTACTTTGCTGGGAATGAAAGAGTAAATGAATCTTACAGGCTGGTTTAAAATGGGGGGAAAAAAACACATATTTTAAAGTGATGGCTACTGGCTATAGAGCTGAAGTGTAAAGTCACACTAAGGCCAACATCCACTTATGCCATAATGTATCTTCTTCAAATTCCTCGGTTCAGTTTCAGAGTTTATAGTAAGATAGATATTTAGGATACATCTTTTCTATACAAGTATATATCATGAGACAATATCCATTTGTAATGAGGAAAAATATCAGTATCGCCGAGTCCCTCATCCACGTCACAGGCAGATTTAATATGATACTGTACAAACTGTGCGAGAAGCACAGGTTTATGCATTTGATTTCTACATTATAATAACCTGCGGAAGCCTTCTTAGTGCCCATCTCACATGGGTCGCATAGGGGTGCCACCTGTCGGGTATAAACCCGGACAGTCTGGATTTTGACACAAGTGCCCAGTTTCCAGTGTGCCTGACACCAGGACACACTTCTCTGTTGTCAGTTGGGAGGGGAAGTGGGAAAAGTGACTATTATTCAGAGGGAGGTGGGATGAGCTGCTCGATGATGAAGGGTGGGTGAGAATTGAAGGGTATGGGTGAGGCTGTTCTATACTGTACAGGCGCCTCACCCCATGTGATACTTGGCAGCATTATCTCTACATACTGTACACCTCTGTGCAGAGCAGCTCTGTCTCCCAGCTCCACCTTCCCTCATTCCAGCTCCCGCGTCTTCCCATCTGCTAGGCTCTGTGCAGATCAGCTCTGTGCAGGCTCTATGCAAAGCACCTCTGTGCAGAGCAGCTCCGCCATTCCAGCTCACACATCTTTCCTTCAGTCTCCTGCTGCTCTTAGGCTGCTCCCACCCGGTAGCAAGAACTATATACATTGCAACAGCAGATGTCTGACTTCTACACAGTGCCCAGTGTATAATGTGTGCCCTATAGTCACTGCGTCCCCCCTCCTGCCACACACTGTGTCCCCCCCTCCTTTCCCACACTGTGTCCCCCCTCCTTTCCCACACTGTGTCCCCCCCTCCTTTCCCACACTGCGTCCCCCCTCCTGCCCCACACTGCGTCCCCCCCTTCTGCCCCACACTGCACCCCACCTCCTGCCCCACACTTCGCCCTTACTGATGTAAAGGGGGATCTTGATGTAAAGGGGGAAACCTGATGAAAGGGGACTCCTGATGTGATGAGGTGACTCCTGATCTAAAGGTGACTTTGATGTGAAAGGGGTGAATCCTGATGTGAAGGATTGAGGGGGCTATAATTTGAAGGGGAAATCATGGTGTGAAGGGGAGACTCTTGATATGAAGAAGGGACTCTAAAAAGTGTAGGGGGGGCAGTAAAATGCACATTTGTCTATGTAAACAAAAATGATTGCGCCAGCCCTGTAGAGCACCAGTATGTCTGTCCAATTACATTTATCCTATAAAATATGGGTCGGTTCACCTGCAGCTGCCTGGCAAATGCTCTATCTTCTCAGGAGGAATCATCTCGTTTCCTGTGCAGGAGGTTCATCATTGTCGTCTCCTGACCACAGCAGGTGTCCCCATCAGAGTCTCCCCCCACAGCAGGGGTCCCCATCAGAGTCTCCCCCCACAGCAGGGGTCCCCATCAGAGTCTCCCCCACAGCAGGGGTCCCCATCAGAGTCTCCCCCCACAGCAGGAGTCCCCATCAGAGTCTCCACCCACAGCAGGGGTCCCCCATCAGAGTCTCCCCCCACAGCAGGTGTCCCCCATCAGAGTCTCCCCCCACAGCAGGTGTCCCCCATCAGAGTCTCCCCCACAGCAGGTGTCCCCCATCAGAGTCTTCCTCCCCCACAGCAGTTGTCCCCCATCAGAGTCTTCCCCCCACAGCAGGTGTCCCCCATCAGTCTATCTCCACAGCAGGTGTCCAAAAAGAGAAACGTGCATATGACGCAACATACTACTTTAGGACAATGTTATATGGTGCAACATGTAGAGTCAGCTAAATGTCCTCGGCACTTCTCCTAATGTACCCAAAGGGCAAGAGCAATATACATTCAGTCATTGGCCTGATGAAAGTTTTAACAGTACAGTAACACTGTTCTCAAAATATATTAAAAAGTTATTAAAAATGTATTAGAACCTTGCTCCAAAATGTGCAGCTTTACAACTTTACAATTAGCAGCACCATCATCTTCCACAATATGGTTCCAAAAGTTATATGCCTCTTTTTAAAAAGAGAAGGCAAAGTATGTCTGTCCCGCAAGAATACAGTCTCCAACATCGAATTGGTTGGACAGCAACAAACTCACTTTTGATACTTCAGGGTGTACCTCTGCTGATCAATACTGCTGCAAAAAATCACTTGCCTAGTTGAAGGTACAATAGTATTGTGAGTCTGGGAATTTTTTTTATTATGTTGTAGTTCAACTAGTCAGAAATCCGGAGACAATAATCCTCCTGGACAGACATACATTGTCCTCTAAGAGTGAAGAATACCTATGCTGTTAATTGTAATGTTGTGAAGCAGCATAATTTGAGGCACTGTTCTAATACATTTAAATACCTTTTCATGTATTTTGAAAACACGTTATTTAGTTTACAAAGAGGGAAAATTAGTGCAGGAATGTTTTACTGTAAAGTTTTATAATGTGGGCTTCTTGGTGTTGCCATTTGTGACTGGTGCTCGCATTGTTCATTTTGTTGTTAATTGTAACTGAACCTTTCTTGCAACCTTTGCTGCTACCTTGTATACTTTGCCATATTAGGCATGCTCTAAATAGTGAGTCCCATGGGTCTGTCAATTCTCTAAGAATATTAGTCTTTCAAGGAGGGCAAGTTCTCAAACTTGTAGATTGGGTTTGAGATGCTATAATTTTCTGCATTCTTGTAGAACAGGGCTCAAAATTTCAAGTCCTGAGCTACTAGCCAGGCCTCAAGAGTTTCTCGCCACCAGTTGCCCCACCTAATTCATACACTGCCCTGCGCCTAATTGCACCCGTAAACACGCCCTCGTAGATTATCTCATGGAATGACAATGTTTTATGCAGAATCAAGTTACAAAATTAAATATTACCAACAACAACTTTAACAAAATGGGACAGGGCACTGGGGGCAGACCAGAGGGACAGGGCACTGGGGGCAGACCAGAGGGACAGGGCACTAGAACTGGGTCTCTTCCCCATTCTCTTCCTGTCTCCTCTGCAACTCCCATCCATCCTCTCCCTCTCTCCCATTCATCTCATCATCAGGAGCCTGTGTGTGCGGCTCCACGCTTGCATGTCCCCACTTCCCCCTTTTATTCAGGCTGGCAGAGAGGAGAGGAGCTGCAGCACAGTGGGAGGGAGTACAATCCAGCGCTGAGATCCACACAACCAACTTCACAGCCATTGACACCATAGCACAGCACACACTGACAGCGCACAGCACACATTGAGACCAGTCTGTTCACAGTGCTCAGGCTAAACTGTTGGACACTTACATAGAGCACAAGGAGAAGAAAACTGCACAAACTAGAAAGCTGCCGCTCTCATGTCAGGGCAACTTTCAGTGAGCGCTGCACCAGAGTGGTAATTTTTGCAATCCTCCACCTCACTCATTACTTTCTGCTCTCCAGCTACATGGGTCGGGGCCCGGGGGGAGGGGGGCAGGCTCAGAGAGGTCATACTGTTAGGTCCCATGGCTTAATGAGAATTGTAAGGAGAGCACCTGTTTACTGCTCTGCCTGTGCGTGGCTCACCAGACTACTTTTCCCGAGCATGCACCTTTCCTCTTCGGCCGCCAATCTCATCGGGACTCTAAGTGCAGGCACAGATTGGAGGGAGATTGCTCATGCATCCCTGTCATCACTCGCCCCCAGCTTAAATCCACTCGCCAAATGCTAGTAGGCGAGTGGAAATTTTGAGGGCTGTTGTAGAATAATACAATATTCTTCTTCCATTAATTTTAGAAGGAATTGGCTAGGTGTTATACACACACATATGTGGTATAGTGGAAAAGCAGCAGTCCCAAACGTTTGGGTAAAAAGAGTAAATATAGCCGGGGATGCTGGATCTATTGGCACAAACAAGCGGTCTTGAATTATATATGGCAGGTAATTTTACCAGGAAGGTGGTCAAGGTTCTCATGAGTAAACCTTGTGGAACTAAAGCAAATGAACATGCAATCCAGTATTCTAGGTGTCCAATGTACAGCCCTTGTCAGCTAAATAGTTATAGATTAGCTTATAGTTTCATAGTTGAATAAAGACAACAGTTCATCTAGTCCAACCGGTGTTTCTACCACTTTCCATATCCCTGTATATTTTGTTCAATAAGATGCCTATATAAAAGTTTTTTTTTGTTTTTTTTTAAACTAGCAACATTTCCCACTGAAACCACAGATTGTGGGAGTTCCACATCCTAACAATAAAGAACCATTTACACAGTTAAAGGCTAAAACACTTCTTGTCCAACTGCATTGCGTGGCTATTTTTTTTTTTAAGTGACCCGCGATAAATAGTTACCTGCCAATGTTGGAATCACCATTAAGATATTTGAATATCGCTATCATGGTCCTTCTTGGGCGTCTCTTCTCCAGCTTAGAGTCAAGCTGTAGATCTCAAAGGACTACAGTAAAATTAGTTCCACAATCATATCTTAAAAGACTTGTTGGTCCTCTAATAAGGAATCACCTTCGAACAGGGGTAGGCAACCTTAAAGAGGCGAGATCTACCTGAATAACATGGGAGAAGTCAAAGCTCACTGGACACAGTGTCGCCTCCACACACCAGATTTAAATCTCTAATTGCCATACTACCGAGTTGCAATTGCATGCAATACAATGCCAATCACAGGTTTAAATCAGGTAGTGAGAAGGCAACATATTGTCTCACCACTTGTCAAACACACTCAGATCACTTTTCAGAGGAGCAGCAGTGCCTTCTGCACTTGTAAATGAGCCCTTAGGTTCATTAGGCAGCAGCACCCTTAGGGTAAAGTTGGCGGTGGTAAAAACCCTGTTAAGTTGCAGCTTTACCGCCCCTAATCCCTACCCTCTTTAGCTGCTGAGGCAGCAGCCAAAAGGTGTGCACATGCCGCAACAGGAATTAAGCCCACTGTTTTGGTGAGTGTCATAACCTGCCAATCACAACTTATTTCAGTAAAATGGGCCATTCTTCAAGTGCCTTGCAACTGCATGCTTCTACGGGGTCCAAAGGGGTTAAAGCAGGTGGTGACAAAGCAACACAACACTGCCTGCTTTAACGCCTTGTTTGCTGTACTGCATAAGGTTGCAGAGCACTTGCAAAGTGGCTTCCTCTGCATGATCCAGCTGGAATTCAGGACGTGTTAACCCTGGACTGATGCATGATCTGCAGAATTCATTTCAGATAGAACATAATGCCATGGTTAAGGCTTGGAGGTTTTCCTAATCCTTTCTACTCGATTGCTGACAGATGTAGAAGCAGTTGGTCTGACTGTATATGTAGTCTAGAGCAACTCTGCTATCTGTATAGAACTTGAGATAACCTATATGAATGTCTAGCTCATGCAATAAAAAAGAAAGAAAAAATCAGCAACTTCCACAGCTAACAGTCAAGTCCAGGAATAGTAGATCAGGCTTAAGTACTAACTAGCTTTGCTAAAGATAAACCCACATGCATTTGATTGTAAAGGTTCTATTACCTTGAGCATAAGCAACCGCAACTATAGCCTTAGTGAATGCATCAGAGAAAATGTGAATCTCTTTTCATCGATGTGCAGCAAAGGAAAATGAAGTGTAGCAACGAGGTATATGTTTACGTTGAAGGCATAAAGAGATTTTTTCCAGGACTTCAATTTTAAAAATGTATATACTTGGTAGCTGAGAGTCTCAATCATGGTAGTTATAGGTTTTTCTTCATTGAAAGTACACCAACATTTGGTAAATGGTTTGTCTGTAAACCTAACTTAAAAATCAAATGAGTTTTATTTCCACTATAATCTCCGACTTCTCTGTATTTTAGGTTTTTGGGCATAATTGTCTGGTTGGAAGGCTTTCATACCAGGAAAAGTGTGAGGCAATTTTAAGGCATTGGAGGTTGGCTTCAGAAATCATAGCTTGTTTCTTTTAGACAGTGGCGGCTGGTGCTCAAACTGATAAATTCAGAAAAAAAAAACATTGATTGCAGCCACTGTGCCCATCAAATGCAGCCACTGTGCCCATCAAACGGCACTTACCCTGTCTTGGTGGGGCAGTGGGTGACAGCAAGTGGTGTCCTCCATGCGTCTTCTCCCGGTCAGGTGTCCAATCACAGCGCCTGTTTCAGCCAGTCAGGTGATGGGTAACCTGATTGGCGGAGAGGCGGTTCAGTGTTAGGAAAGTGAATATTAATTTGCTTTTCTAACACACCTGGGTGCACTGCGAGTGCCAAGAATGGCGCTCGCATTGCAACTTTTTTGACACCTATTAGAGCCTATGGCTCCAATCAGGTGCTTTAAAAACACCCCCCCGCCGCTGTAATTCAGGCGCACTGCACCCAAAAAGGGTACGGGCGCCTGAATAGGGGGTGGCAGTAGCGGCCATGGATAGATTCATGTTATGCTATGCATGAATCTATCCAATGGTAATAGAGGGGGTGGCTGGAGAGAAAGGGTGGCACCTGCAAACCCTTATGGATGCACTGCCACTGCTTTTGGAGCAGGTCAATGGTTTTCCCATTTATGAGTAAGTATTTAATTCTATCATTTACCTAGTAGTCTCTCTCAAATAAAATTCCAAGCATTTGCTCCATATTTTTTTTCATCATATAGTGTGAGCCATGGCATTGGCATAATTTCTTTCCACAGCATAAGTGAGCTTGTCCTTCACTTCATTAAAAGGGCATGGTCTAAATTGAGTTGTATGCCATTTTTTCATTGCAACAGCAGGTGGGGGACGGTTTCTGAGGACAAGGGAAGATCTGCAATGAAACATCTTTTCAATTTCAGCTGTTGTGGAGATTGGCTCTTCTAAACTTCATAGGTACTCCTACAAGGTTGTTGGATAGCTTAGGACTAATGAGATGATTATTCAAGGTTATGCCTTGATACTTGGCACTGGAGTCAAACAGTACCTGATTTTCTTAGGTTCACATAGGTGATGCACTCCAGCTTGACCTTTGCAGCATAAAGGAGTAAAGGTGCAACCAAGTTGTTAGAATCTTCCTTCAAGAAAACATTGTTCATTATTCTGATGAATTCCCTGTCCTCAACTGACAGAGCCATTTTATTGTCATTATGTGTAGTAAAAAAACATCGTGCTTCCTAAGCTGTCATCACAAAGGACAGGAGTGGCATTGGGTACTTTAATGATGTCCATAGGCTTATCCATTACTTCATGAAGAGGGCATGGTCTTAATTAAGTTGTAAGCTATTTCCTAACAAATTAGTTTCAAAGGAGTTGATGGTTTGCACATCTTTTCCAAATATACATTACCCACCCAGCCCCAGCCTGGTTCAAGTATTTGTTTATATGAGGCATTGCCAGGACCACTGGCACATCTTATGTACTTGGAGAATGTCTCTTCCCAGCAAGACTAATATTTGAGCACTTATGTCCATAGCAAGAATATGATCAGCCTGAAGTGGGGGTGGT
This sequence comes from Rana temporaria, assembly GCF_905171775.1. NCBI lineage: Eukaryota > Metazoa > Chordata > Amphibia > Anura > Ranidae > Rana > Rana temporaria. The sequence continues at coordinate 157,110,210 of NC_053497.1, forward strand.
AATACACAGCTTCCAGAGTAGGAATAGTTTTACTGTTGTTGGATGACTAGTCACATTTAATCAATGATGGCAAGGAAATGTTTATATATTGATGTTTTAATATAAATTGACAGGCTTGCTTTAAACTTACAATGACATGCAAAGACCACACTAGTTCAAAACAATTTCAAAACTTACATGAAGAGTACTGTATATGCTAGCTAAGCCCCCTGTTTTCTTATTACAAACTGGTTTTAATAAAGTAATTGTGGTCTGTGCAAACAGTGGCAAGCCTCTGTAGTATAGTGCTGTATCATTCACACTTTCCAGTGCTCCTTTATGACACTCACCTTTTTATTAAGCTTACACAGGATCTAAAGCATACAAACAAAAGGAATAGATCAGTTTAATCTCCTGGGACAAATTGCTCATCTAAACATCCCAGGCACAACAGGAACAATTAGTACAATTAATTCAGAATATGACCCATTTGATTATGGGATCAAACCTGTGCAGAAAAGTGATTTTACTGGCATGGCTTTTTAAATGCTCCCTCACTATCTTTGTGATCAAACAGAGCAGATCAGAATAATCATATCAATCACTGCTACTTCTGTTTTGTATGAAAAGTGTGTTGTGCTTCTTTATGACTATGTAGGAATATTCAATTTTAAGCTCCGATGGGCAAGGGACTGATCCAAAAGTCATTAACGTACAGGAAAACAGAAAATAAAAAGTCAAGCATATGATATTTTGGGGATATCCTGAAAATGTAGAAAAAAGGCATGTCAAAATTAAACCACTGACAAAAGAGCATCATGACAAGTTCACAGCCAACAATCAGAACATTAAAGGAACACTGCAAGAAATTTAAGTGAAAGTTTAGTAAAAATCTAATAAACCTACTCTCCGCTACTTTCTAAGCCTAACCTATCTACCCTGTAAAGAAAAGCTCCATTCCGGACTCCAGCGGCTGCTACTCTGTAGAGCAGTGGTTCTCAACCTTCTTGTGCCGTGACCCCTTGATAAAATTACCCAAGTTGTGGGGACCCCCAACAGTAAGGCCCCATACACACGATAGAATCCATCCGCTGAAAAATCCCAGCGAATGGGTTTCAGCGGATAGATTCTATGGTGTGTACAATCCAGCGGATCGGTTTCCGCGGATTTTTCTCCCATGCGATGGATTTCCAGCAGATAAATATTTGAAGACATGTCTTCAAATCTATCCGCTGGAATCCATCCCAACGGATTGATCCGCTGGTCTGTACAGACTCACCGGATCAATCCGTCCAAAGGGATCCCCCGCATGCGTCGCAATGATTCGATGCATGCGTGGAATTCCTTATATGACTGCGTCGCACACGTCGCCGCGATGATGATCATCATCGCGGCGACGGCGCGACACGTCATCGCCAGAGGATTTCGGCGCGGATTTCGATTCGATGGTGAGAACACTCCATCGCATCAAAATCCGCGCAAATCCTCGAGAGGATTTATCCGTGGAAACGGTCCGCTGGACCGTATCCGCGGATAAATCCTCCCGTGTGTACGGGGCCTAAGATTATTTTCGTAGCGTAGGTTGTCAGCACCTAAGGCAAGACAAGTAATTTGCGCCCACGGACATTTAGCGCTCCCTGAGTCCCTTCCACTTGTACAGTATTAAAATCCCTTATGGTACATTTTGGGATGTAGAACTCTTTCCCTTTGATCTTTTTCTTTCCCTTTTATGTCTCTATCCTAACTTCTTTTTTATTTTATTTTTTTTCATCCCTCTCTAGCCATTTTTCTTGTTCTTTCTCTTTTTTTTTTTCTTTGTTCCTCCCCCTCTTTTCCTCTCCCTTAAATGTATTCTCTATTTTTATTTCTTCTCTTACTCCTTGGTGGGGAGGTGGGTGGAATGGGATGAGTGGCAGTGCTGGAGGGAGTTCTGATCAGCCAACTTGGATGCTCTTGATCAAGGTCATCTGCTGATCTGAGAACTGTAGTGGAGATTTAATGGCAACTATAATCACAGGTAGTGTTACTCAGTCTCCGACTTTGTGGTGTTTCGTAGCAGTGACACCTATGCCGAAATCAGGAGATGGGGTCTTCTCCAGCCCCTCCCACTTCAAATTCCTCACCAGTCAGCTGACCTCTAGTCTCTGCCCCCCAGCCATGCAGTGAACTGAATGGGCGGCTGCAAAGAGGCTTAGTTGAGGGCCGTGGGTTCCAGGAACAGCCCAGGTGGGTGGCTGCAAAAAGGTTGGAAGAGCAGTGCGGGCTTCAGGAACAGCCCAGGATTCCGTGACCCCTGGCAAATCATCATTCGACCCCCCGAGGGGTCCCGACCCCCAGGTTGAAAACCACTGCTGTAGAGACAGAAAGCATGCAAAGGCTGGAAAATGCCTGGGAAGTGATGTCTCCTATAGAGTTACTATGGGGCTTCCATTGTCAGCTGTACCTTCTCTACACAGCAACCGCCGCTGACAGCTCAGCATGGGACAGGACTGAAGTGGCTTCAGAAAAGGTAAGTATAGTAATCTCCTCTTTACAGGGTTAGATAGATTAGGTTTAGAATATGGCTTAGAGCAGGTTTAGCATTTTGACTAAAATTCCACTAAGCAGCTTTCTAAACAATGTTAAAAATGTTCATTTTGATCTTTTTCTATAAAGATGAGAATCTGGGAGGACCTAATAGCCGCCAACAGGTCAAAAAACAACAATATATTATTATTTTAGCATTAATAAAACAATGATGCATGGATGCTTGTAAAAATTATTAGGAATATATACAGTGGCAGAGTGTTGTACGTTGCTAGCCATCAAGGAATGCTAAAAGTTTGGAGCTGAACCTAAATTATTAAAGATACAAGCTTTTTAAACATGTAAGGTTTCTTTGTTAGTTATAAGGAGTTGGTCAAATAAGGGAAACTTAAAACTCCAATTTTTCTTTACAGGAAAATCACATAAAAATACTAATGAAGTGATAAAGCAAATACAGGCTGGCCCCATGGTTTACACAATATACTGTACATTGAGCCCTGAAACAATAAGCAGTTGGATTTTCATAGAAGTTTCAGTCGAAGTAGTAAATAAAATAAAATAATTGGTTTAAAAACATCTCCAGAAGAGAAGACGTCCCTGACCCAACGTTAACAGTAAGTGGTGAGGTACATGACGGTTCACTGGGGTGAGGGATCCCAGCAAAGCATTTGCCAGTGTCCAACCCATGGTTTATGACTACAACACCTGTGTCCTGTACTGTACAATTAGGATATTACATTTATCTAGTTACAATACATGTAGCCTCAATAATGATGCCCATTTCTTACAGATATGCATATGAAAGGGGCTTACATGCACTTATGAAGACTTCATATTTTGGCTTCATCTATCTTGGTTGTTTGATAACCAAGAAAATGTCAGCATCAACAGAACCTTTTTCTTAAAAACGACCTTTCAATGTAAATCAGCCAGTGCATCTACAAGGTGTGCGAGGAGAGCAGCACACTGTAAGACCCCTTTCACACTGAGGTGCTTTTCAGGCGCTATAACGCTAAAACTAGTGCCTGTGTAGTGTTACATTCCGCTCCCCATCACAGATTGCTCCGGAAGTGACGTTCCATCGCCGCCATCTTGCTACACCCCACACCATTGCACAGTAATGATAGAGTGTGAAGGGGGCAAGCGGACACCTTGTTACATCCACCAGAGTTTTAGATTTTTTAACACAAAACGGAGCTTATATGTTTAAATACAGTATTTGTAAATCTGACAGTTTGCTGCTGCTTTAAAAATGTAACATGTAAACAGTCCATCAGATTTCCAAATAATGTAATTAAGCATATACGCTCCGTTTTGTGTTGAAAATAACTGTGAAATCTAAAACTCCGGTGGGTGCACAGGCCAGGCTGGATGTTACGGCACACATGGTCTCTCGGCTCCTTGTCCTTACCTGCCATGCACAACTGCAATCAGGTTTCTACTATACACAACAAAGAAATTCTTAACAATTATTGCACCAGGTAACTACTTCACCACCCACGTAAAATTTCACCATTTTATTCATTATTACCCTCCCACTCATTTCACTACCTCCACATCAAGTGGGACACACTAGGTATTCCCTGATTTTTTTCTCTTCACTTTTTCCTTTTAATCTAATTATCATCACACTCTCACACTTCCATCACTGGACTACCTATTTGGCAAATCACTCACACCACCCAGAATTCACATACTAATCATTAGCCTACTTTAAATTATTTATTTATATCCCCTACTTACATACTAATCCTAATGGACCCCTAAAGTTGCTCTGCCATTCATTACTTATATTGGCAATTAGTACCTGCCTTCAGCCCCCATACCTCTATACCCAGACTCTAACTGTCATTTTGGCAGCTTTGCATTGAATTATTTATTCAATTCTCCCCAACCAACTACAACATTGTGGGTGTTCTTTGCAGGTGCCTGCTCCTCCACCGCCGTGAGGGCGTCCACGCTTTGGCTCCTTGCAAGCCCTATTGGACGGGCCTTTTGCTCCTTTTGTATTTTAGGGGGGGTGGGGTGGGGGCAGCCATAACCCCTCCCGGACTGTCCAGCGGCTCCCATTATCCCGGATTCCTTGTTTTAGCGTTAAATATATCACCATGGTATACTCTATGTGATGTATGTTTTTTTCTAATTTTAAATTTTCTAATTAACGTTTTAGAACCCTTGTCCCCCTGAAGAGACCGAACAAACGGTCGAAACGGTCGCCGGGGACCTACATTGGGGATCTACATTGTACAATAACCCATAGTACTTTGAGATGTATATGTATTCATGTCTACTGCAACCAGGATTGTGTACTCTTCTTGTATATTTGTATATTTTCCACCATTATTCACTGTGACATCCGATATCATCGGCAAATAAATATCATTTTTTACTGGAACTATTTAATTAACTTTTTGATCCCGCTGCCTAAAAGCCCTACTGGGGAACCCCTTTCTCTCATGTAACTTTGGGGCGAGCAGCTCTTCCATCTCTACCCCATGTGTCCTGTCCCTATCGAGAAGATGTCCGCTTGCCCCCTTCACACTCTATCATTGGTGTGTGTGTATGTGTGCAATGGTGTGTGGTGTAGAAAGATGGCGGTGACAAAACGTCACTTCCGGAGCAATCTGTGATGGGGAGCCGAATGTAACAACACACCTGCAAAGCGCCCTGAAAGAGCCGCTGCCGTCTCTCCAATGTGAAAGCCCCGAAGGCTTTCACACTGGAGCGGTGCACTAGCAGGATGGTAAAAAGTCCTGCTAGCAGCATCTTTGGAGCAGTGAAGGAGTATACCGCTCCTGCCCATTGAAATCAATGGGCACCACGGCTATACCACAGGCAAAGTGATGCTGCGAAATTGATGGTAAAGCGCCGCTAAAAATAGCGCCGCTTTACTGCCGACTCACCCACCGCACCAGTGTGAAAGGGACCTATGCTGTGCAATACACACTATTGAATGTGGCACTCTGTGAGCTGTGTTTTTCATTACAAACACCTGAATGCTATGATATACATTACATACTCCTGACTCCTTTATTCTGTAAACTGTCCTGTACATCAGCCCTCAAAGTGAGGAGCGGGGGGTGAACCAGGCTGACAGTTTCCTGGCTGAAGCGATCAGCCAGGAAACTGTCAGCCGAAGTACACAGAGAGCGGCAGGGCTGGACTGCCCTGGCGCTGCTTTGAGCCGAGGCTGCAGCGCTCTCCTTCTCCTCCTCTTGTATCACACACACAGCGGGCATCTTCCGCTGTGTGTCATGGAGCTGGGTCTGTGTTTGGCACCACAGTGTGATAAGGTCTCACTCCCCTAGATCGGCTAATGTGATAGACGATTGAATCAGTGTTCTGCCTATCACATTAGCCGGTCTAGGGGGGGGCAGGACCTTATCACACCGTGCCGCCAAACACAGACCCAGCTCCACGACACACAGCGGAAGATGCATGCGGTGTGTGTGACACAAGAGAAGGAGAGCGCTGCAGCCCCGGCTCAAAGTGGTGCCAGGGCAGTGTTTGTGTGAGGCAATGGTGAGTCTGAAGTGATGATGGGGCACAGTAATGCTGCAAATGATGGGGCACAGTAATGCTGCAAGTGATGGGGCACAGTAAGGCTGCAAGTGATGGGGCACAGTAAGGCTTCAAGTGATGGGGCACAGTAAGGCTGAAAGTGATGGGGCACAGTAAGGCTGCGTTCACGGGCACACTGAGGCTGCGTTCACGGGCACACTGAGGCTGTGTTCACGGGCACACTGAGGCTGCACAGATGGGTACTGATATGCTTTATATTACTATTGTTAAAGTTGTTAATATGTATTTTTGGAACGTAATTCTGCTTAAAATATTTAACAGTGTAATTTCATGAGATAATTTACAAGGTCGTGTTTAGGGGCGGACTTAGGGGTGGGGCAGGGGAGGTGTTGGGTGGGGCAACTGGTGGCAAGTAACTCTTAAGGCCTGGCTAGTGGCTCAGGACTTGAAATTTTGAGCCCTGCTGTACATTACATATTCTTGAATGTTGCACTCAAGTTGTACTATACAATACATACTCAGGATCTAAGTATTTACTGTCTCAACAGTTTCTAGTTGTTTTTAATACTTCTTTAAAATTATACAAAATATATATATTTTAAACAATAATCCATACACATCCACCACTTACTGGTCCTGTTATCTATATTTCAAGAAAAAATGTATTACAGTGTTTTTTTGCCTCCTCTGTGAGCTCCTGAACCTCCCCCCACCTCTGTTTGGAAGGAGCAGTGCACGTTATTTGCGGTCACTTATACAGCTCTATACACCCTGCAAACAGGTCATACCTAGAGCATTTGGCACCCGGGGCGGATCCAATATCTGGCACCCCCCCCCATGTTAAAATGTAAAAAACACCCCACTGTGCCCCCTGCATACCTCTGCATTCTTCAACATATCTTTGTCACTACTGTGTACCTCCCTCTCCACAAACTGCACCTCTGGACCCATTTACATTACACAACACCCTGCATCTCTGGACCTTTTTACATTAAACAGCACCCTGCATCTCCAGACCCCTTTACATTAATAAAGCCCCCCAAAGCTCTGGACCCCCTGCATATTACAGACCCCCTGCACCTCTGGACCCCCTGAAAATTACACATCTGTGTGTCCCCTCCCTTCAGTGCAGACCCCCCCATTCAGTGCAGTACAGACCCATAATGTACCTGAGATCAGCACAGCACATGCACAGCAGGTCCCCTCCGTCTGTGTACACATAAACAGAGTTGAGGGGGAGGCGGCTTCACACTGCTCGGCTGTGTGAGACACACCCGGTAGCGCTCAGACAGTCTGCAGCCGCGAGAGAAGGGGAACCTTTCCAAAGGGTGTCACCCCACACCCCCCCCTTACAGGTCGCCTCTCCCTGCACCAACCTGCCCTGTCACTGTGCCGCTGCCTAAACCCGCCTGGCTGTCACTGCTTTGAAGGGGGGGCGCCGGCCTGACACCCCACCCCCCAGTGTGTAGCACCCGGGGCGGCCTGCCCCCCGCCCTTCACTTGGTACGCCACTGCCTGTAAATGGAGCAAGAGAGGGTAGCTATGTTGCTAAATACAGTGAGACCATGGAGAAAAAATCCAGCTACCTGTTAACAGGGAGTTGGATTATAGCAGCTTGAACATATATTTTTGAACCAGACTTTAGTGCCATCTTAAAGAAGGCTTTAACAAAATGATGATTATATGCCTATACGCTTTGTGTAGAAAAGCTCATGTAATGGGGACATTTTAAATTTTTTTATTTTATTTAACCGCCTTCATTCCAGTCACTTTACATATATGGCAGGATGGGAGCAGCACTGATGCGGGTGGTTATGCCCATACATCTTAGCGCATAATTTGTGACCACTGATCATTGTATTGGGCCACCATGAGCAGCCCCGGTACTAGGTGATCAGTTACAGTAATATATAAGGCTGTCATTCATGATGCCTTGTTTACTACTGTATGATTGGTCACAGCTATCACATGGAACCTGGGCCAATCACAGCAGTACCATGTGAGAGATTTTACCAATCACAGCATGAATAAAACTTTTATAGTGTTACAGATTGCTTATTTAGCTGTAATAAGAAATCAAATTGTGATTTATATATATATATATATATATATATATATATATATATATATATATATATATATATATATATATCTCACACACAAGACCCAAGGACCACTTGTAGGGATCTTCAGAAAGACCTGGAATTAACACAAAGAACACAATAAGCAGACAGTAGAACCCTCTACGCAGATTACAGGTAAACCGCTTCTCTTCCAAATGCTGTGAATGGCCACATGTCTTTTTAAACTCCCTATTACTGAAAAGTTTTTTCCTTATGCTAGGGTTATCATTGAGGTATTTCTGTATCGCTATCATATTCCCTCCCAAGTGTCTCCTCTCCAGAGAGAATCGTTTCAAAGCTTGTAGCCTTTCCACATAGCCGAGATCCTCTAGTTCCTTTACTACCTTTATTGCTTCTCTCAACTTTTTCCAGTTCCAGTACATCCTTCTTGAGGAGTGGTGCCCAGAACTGGACGGAAAACTCCAGATGCGGCCAGACCAGAGTCTTTGAAGAGTGGGAGAATTATCGTTTTATCTCTGGAGTAAATTCTCTTTTTAATTCATGCTAATATTCTGTTAGCTTTGTTTGCAGCAGCTTGCCATTGCTGAGCATGTCATACTAGGACCCCCAGGTGCTTATCCAACCTGGCTTCCCACAGAGGTTCTCACCCTAGCGAGTAATGCCTTTGTTTTTTTTAGCACCCCCCAAATACATTAGCTTACATTTTTCAGTTATTTCTGATTATTATTTTTGCTGATGGTTTTTCGAGGTGATTAAAGACCTCAACCTGTTTGCCTGTAGATTTGCATATAAATATCTCTATGATGAAGAGGGGAAAAAGGAAAAAAAAACAAGAAAAAATAGAAAAAGAACAGCGGAAAGGCTTGACGGTCAGAGACTTATGGCTCTAAAGGATCTTATGGATCTGCTTAATGAAAATGAGATGGCCATGGGAGACTCTAGAGGGAGGTTCCCGAAACTTGACTCAGGGTTCTCCTCTCAGACGCCGCCTCCCATCGTATCTGGGAAAATAAAAGAAAAGAAATCTAAGTCCCCCCCTATTACAAATGAATACAAATAATTGGACATTTTTGTCCCAAGTGACTTCTGAAATTAAGCGTCTGGATTCCCCACATAAGAATACAGGGGTATATCACCATTGCAATGACGGGCAATAAGCAGATTACAGAACGCTGAAAATCAAACTATTAAAATGGCTTACAAGGAAGGAAATGTGGTGGTAATGAATACACAGGAGGTACAAATGTACTATATCTATAGATTATATAAATACGCATACATAAAGTTGTGCCCATAAGTTTACATACCCTAGCAGAATTTATGATTTCTTGGCCATTTTTCAGAGAATAACACAAAAACTTTTCATTCATTAATGGTTAGTATTTGGCTGAAACCATTTATCAATCAGCTGTGTTTATTCTTTTTAAACCATAATGATAACATAAATTACCCTGATCAAAAGTTTACATACCCCAGTTCTTAACATTGTGTATTGCCCCCTTTAATATCAATGACAGCTTGAAGTCTTTGTGGGATTTGTGGCTGAGGCTCTATCTTCTCAGATGGTAAAGCTGCCCATTCCTCCTGGCAAAAAGCCTCTAGTCCCTGTAAATTATTGGGCCGTCTTGCATGAACTGCAAGTTTGAGATCTCCCCAGAGTGGCACAATGATTTTGAGGTCAGGAAACAGATGGCCACTCCAGAACCTTCACTTTATTTAGCTGTAGCCAATGACAGGTCAACTTCCCCTTGTGTTTTGGATCATTGTCATGTTGGAATGTCCAAGTACATCCCATGCACAGCTTCCTGGCTGATGAATGCAACTGTTCTTCCAGTATTTTTTGATAACATACTGCATTCATCTTGCCATCAATTTTGACCAAGTTTTCTGTGCCTTTGTAGCTCACACATCCCCCAAAACATCAGCGATCCACTTCTGTACCTTTTCATCATAGGGCTTGTTGACTCTGCTCCAAATAGCTACATTTTGGTCTCATCACTCCAAATTGACTTTATGCCAGAAGGTTTGAGGCTGGTCTCTGTGCCGTTTGACGTATTGTAAGCAGGATACTTTGTGGCATTTGCGTAGTAATGGCTTTCTTCTGGCGACTCGACCATGCAGCCCATCTTTCTTCAACTGCCTCCTTATTGTGCATCTTGAAACAGCCACACCACCTGTTTTCAGAGAGTACTGTATTTCACCTGAAAGTATTTGTGGGGTTTTCTTTGCATCCTGAACAATTTTCCTGGCAGTTGTGGCTGAATTTTTTTTGGTCTACCTGTCCAATTTGGTTTCACAGAACCCCTCCACTTCTTGATTAGAGATTTAACACTGCCGATTGCCATTCTCAATTCCTTGGATATATTTTTTTATATCCCTTTCCTGTTTCATACCTTTTCCCACAGATCCTTTGGCAATTTTTTTGCTTTCCCCATGACTCAGAATCCAGAAATGTCAGTGCAGCACTGGATGAAAGATACAAGGGTCTGTCATGAGTCCAGAAACTCATTGATCTTTTATACACTCACAATAATTTCCCTTATTGTTTTATATGTACCAGGGATGGAGGCATATGACTCTACCCAGTCACTGCCTCATTTAAAGTCCCACCTACCCCCCTGGCCCTTCTTACATTTCACACAGATTAAATAACATACTGATTTTGGTTATTTTACCATATAAATGTAACAGAATGCATTTTGACCTAAACTTATGAAGAAAGATTTTCTTACAAACTTTTATAACAAAACAAAGAAACTTTTTTTTAATATATAACATTTTTGATATTTGCTTGTTTATATAGCGAAATATTTTAAATAAAAACAGTGGTGATTAAATACTACCAAAATAAAGCTATGGCTGTTTAAAAAAAAAAAAAAAGATACAAATTTACAGTGTTGCAAGACTAATTGTGAAAGTGTGACAGCACTGAAAACTGAGAAATGGCCTGTACTGGAAGAGGATGAAAGTGTCCATACTTGAAGTGGTTAAAAGAGGACAGTAATCACATTACAACTAAAAATTGTCAACTTTGTCAAACACTCCAGCGTCCAAAAATCAAGGTTACGTGCAAAACATGGAATACAGCAATTCAATTTATTGATCAAACATATCAGATCAGTGATTGGTTGTTTTAAGAGGATTTACTATCAGATGTAGACTGATGGCAGCTCCTATAGGAAGCTGCCATCAGTTTACATCTCATCACTGTCAATACATTAAAGCAACAAGTGTCAGTTTGCAACTTGAGAAGATTAAGTTGTCACGTGACCACTGGGAATATAAATAAAAAGGTATTTACAGTTTTTTTTTTTTACATTTTCACCAACAGGGCAATAGATAAGCTTTGGCTGGTTGTATTCACCCTATTTGTCATGGTGACCGTTCTCACAGAATATTACATTTGTCAGCAGAACAGGAGGTAAGGGTAAATAATACATTGAAGAAACTTGTTTCAGTGACAACTTTGAATATATGCCTGGTACACTTTGTAGTGACTTCCTGCTGCTTCTTTATCCACTTTAATACAGGGCACTTACACCCCTTTCCTGTCAAGACCAATTTTTTAGCTTTCAGTGCTCTCACACTTTGAATGACAATTACTCATGCTACACTGTACCCATACAAAATTGTTATAGTTTTTTTCACACAAATAGAGACATCTTTTGGTGGCATTTAATTTTCGCTGGGGTTTCTATTGTGACATCACAAGGACGGGCTCTCCAGGTGATGTCATCTGATGGCAACACCCATGTGAAAGGGGCCTATCATTTCTTGAGACACTAACAAGCCAGGACAGTACAAAATACCCCCCAAATGACCCCTTTTTGGAAAGTAGACAATCCAAGGTATTCAGTAAGTGATGTGGTGAGTTTTTTGAAGTTGTAATGTGTGGTATTTAATCATCGTTGTTTATTTTTGCGATAAGAGAAACCTTATTTTTTTTTAAAAACTGCAAAAAAAACATGCCAAAAAAAAAAAAAAAAGGCATGGGTGACCCCCCCCCCCCCCAAATCTATACCAGACCTTTATCCGAACATGCAGCCAGGCAGGTCAAGAAAGGTAGGGGACGAGCGAGCTCCCCCCTCCTGAACCATACCAGGCGGCATGCTCTCAAAATGCCATGTTGATGGGCACAAGGGCCTCTTCCCGACAACCCCGGTCGGTAGTTGTCAGGGTCTGCGGGCAGGGAACTTATCGGAATCTGCTCCCAGATCCCACCCTCCCTATGTTAACGGGTATCAGGTACATACTACCCCTATCCATTCACCAAAAAGGCAGTGAAATGTAAAAAAAAAGGCGGTTCTTGATAATTCCTTTATTAATAGCTCTTTCTTCTCTCTGTGCTATCCTCTCCGCTGCCTTCTTCTCCTGCTGTCTCTCCCAGTGCCTTCTCTCACTCCGCAGTCTTCCCCAATGCCTTCTCTTCCACCGCAGTCTTCTTCCTTGCCGCCGGTTACCCGCTAAAAAAAATAAAAAAGCCATTGTTCTGTTGGCGTCTTCCTCTGTTGTGTTGTTTTCTGCTGTCTGGCATTTGTTATATAACCATGGGGCGTGGCTATCTGTTGAAGTCACGTGGAGAGTCCACCCATGTGACATCACAGGGGGCAGGCTCTTCAGGTGACGTAATTTGATGGCCACACCCATGTTTAAGGGGCCTATCATTTCTTGAGACACTAACAAGCCAGGACAGTACAAAATATCACCCAAATGACCCCTTTTTGGAATGTAGACAATCCAAGGTATCTAGTAAGAGGTGTGGTGAGTTTATTTTTATTAACATGAAAAGGATGTTAGTTTATTAAAGAAAATATAGGCATGTTACAACATGAAAGTAGTTAAAGGTACATGTAGGTTATCTTACAACAATTGAGAGTCATATTCACAATTCAATGGAGTGCCATCATAACACACATATCCAAAAGCCCTCCCAGAAAGGAATAGTAGGATTGACACAAGAGGGCACAACTCCACCCTGTCCAGAAGCCGTGTTAAAAAAGGAAAAATGTATTATGAGGTCCAGGGTTGCCAGACTCTCTCGTACTTCTCAGGGCAATTCCTGTTCATGTATGTCAATTTGTACATAGGAAGAGCTGAGTTAATAGATTGTTCCCCCATGAACCTACAGAGGGAGGGGATCGGTAGTTCCATTTAAGTATGATCTCCCTTCTAGCATAGTATAGCAGAAAACATATTATTTAGGTGTAGCTAGGCCTTTGGTCATCATCATGGATGTTTAGGAGCAGTAACTCAGGGGCAGTGGCGTAACTAGAGACTTCAGGGCCCCGGTGCAAGAAATCATGAAGGCCCCCCCCCCCCCCCCCCGAAAAGACTGATTTTGATACTTAATTTTTTACACTATACAACAAAATAAAACAATTCTGTTTCTGATTTCACTTGAGGAGGGGTGGCTGCAGTGGCAGTGCCATCCTATCCCACCACCACCTGTGCCTCTTACTTACCTCATCCCCCCCAACCACCGATCTCATCACTATCCCCCCAACACCTCTGTTGTAGAAGTAATAAGGGGATACGGATGAGATCAGTAGTGTGGCTGTAGGGGGATGGGATCAGTAAGAGGCAAGGGTAGTGGCAGGAGAGGATGGCACCACCACTGCCACCCCCCCTCAAGTACCACCGGCACCACCCCCCTCATGTATCACCACTACCACTCCGCTCTAGTATCACCGCTACCACCCCCCCTCAAGTACCAATGCTGGTACTTGAGGGGGGTGGCTGCAGTGACAGTGGTGGTGCCATCCTTTCCCACCACCACCTGTGCCTCTTACTGATCCCATCCCCCCCACCACTGATCTCATCCCTATCGCCCCCATCACCTCTGTTGTAGAAGTAATAGGGGGATAGGGATGAGATCAGTGGTGGAGGGATGTGATCAGTAAGAGGCACAGGTGGTGGTGGGAGATGATGGCACCACCACTGCCACCTCCCACAAGTACCACCGCTGGTACTTGATGGGGGTTGTAGCGGTGGTACTTGAGGGGGGGTGGCCGTGGTGGTACTTAAGGCTGGTGGCACCATCCTCTCCCACCACCACCTGTGCCTCCTTACTGATCCCATCCCCCCCACCACTGATCTCATCCCTATCCCCCTCATTCCTTCTACAACAGAGGTGATAGGGGGATAGGGATGAGATCAGTGGTGGTGGGGATGGGATCAGAAAGAAGGCACAGGTGGGAGAGGATGGCACCACCACTGCCACAAGTACCACCGCTGGTGCTTGATGGGGGTAGTAGCGGTAATACTTGAGGGGGGGTGGCAGCAGTGGTACTTAAAGAGGGGTGGTAGCGGTGGTACTTGAAGGGGGGTGGCCGTGCTGGTACTTGAGGCTGGTGGCAGTGGTGGTGCCATCCTCTCCCACCACCTGTGCCTCTTACTGATCCCATCCCCTCACCACTGATCTCATCCCTATCCCCCTATCACCTCTGTTGTAGAAGGAATGGGGGGATAGGGATGAGATCAGTGGTGGGATCAGTAAGGGGCACAGGTGGTGGAGGATGGTATCAATTGCTGAGCTCTGTCACTCTTGATTGACTTACTGTCAGTCAATCGACGATTCGATATCCTTTTTGTTCTGTGGCCTGGGTTTGACTCTGACTGAGTCACCGTGTCCCTTCTCCCGCCAGGAGCCTTGCCTCAGGGTAGACACCGGGTACGTTCTCCACGCACGCACGCTGCCGCAGAAGGGAAAACTTTTCCTCGTCTTTTCTCATTTGCTGCAGAGTCTGCCCCGCCTCCCTACATCTGTGTCTCTGGATAGGCGGAGGCGGAGGCAGAGGCGGGGGCGGGGGCGGGCCACAATCACAGTCAACCTCAAGCTTGTTGTTTCTCTCTTCCCTCAGCGCCAAAAGCACGCCCCGCGGCTGAACGAACAGAGCGCGCCGCACCGCATCGTCATCCGCTGGCTGGCAGGCAACATAACACACTAGTCTGTGACAGTCAGGGGCCCCCCCGGACTTAGGGCCCAGTCGCAGTCGCGACTGTTGCGACTATGAAAATTCCGCCACTGCTCAGGGGTGATCAGGAGGGCCAGCTTGAGAGCGAAAGTTTATAAGCTCAACCACCTTCGTCCAAAACAGAGCCACTCAAGGGCAGCTCCAGAACATATGCATGTATGTACTCTCTCTTCTCCACCACAACGAGTGCAATTGGCAGATCTTTCAGGGTAGATGCTATGTAGCCTCTGGGGTGTAAAATAAACCCTGTGTAAGAACTTGACCTGTATCAGTCTGTCCCTGGAGGATATTAAAGCGGGGGGTTCACCTGATTTTTTTTTTTTTTAAAGCCAGAAGCTACAAATACAGCAGCTGCTAACTTTAAAAAAATGGACACTTACCTGACCAGGTCGCCCGCGACGTCGGCTTTAGACTTTCTCCACCACCATCCTCGTTGAGGGAATCGGGAAGTGAAGCGCTGCGGCTTCACTGCCCGGTTCCCTACTGCGCATGCGCGAGTCGCGCTGCGCCATTCTCACTGGTCCCAGTTGTGTTATGGGAGCCTAAGTGTTTCCCAGAACACAACGGGGGGGGGGGAGGTGACGCGGAGGGGCCAGACTCCAGTGGGAGTCTATACCAGGAAGTGGTGCAAATACCTGTTTTATACAGGCATCTGAAAGGTGTCAAATGTGACACCTCCGCTTTAATGCCTGGGCGATTTCCCCCCAGACAATCCTCCCACTCTGGTACATCCACCTTCCACTTCTCCCAAACACGTTCCATCTTGGGAGGGTGAACTCCCAGCAGGTCAAAATACAGTGCAGACAACGGTTTAGATAGCTGTTCCAGGGCCAGTCTCCCTTCTCTCGGGTCCATATCCAACGTCGGGACAGTAGGGAACTGAGCTTGCATGGGTCAATGAGAGCAGTTAGTCAGTTGTTAGAATGTCCCCCAAAGTCTTTATCCCACATCTGGCCTAGATCTGGGGGTCAGGGATGGTTCAGAGATGTAAGAGATTAGGATTGCCCCATAGTGGGGTGAAGGGAGACCATCTGTTGGGGCAGGTAAATCAAGTCCTAGCAACAGCCCAGACCCTGAGTGTAGTCTTGGTGGGATGGGGTAGCGCAGTGTAAGCACAGGGCTATTAATATTCCTGGCTATGCACTCTTTAAGAGAGACATGGTAAAAAGGAAAGGTGGCAGGGTCTGTCTCTATGTGAGAAGTGATCTCAAAGCAAGCGTGAAAGAGGACCTGGTTGATGCAGAGTGTGATGAGGCTGAAGCATTATGGGTGGAACTGCATATAGATGTGTGTAGTTCAAAGTTAAATCATTAGAGTTTGTTATAGACCACCCAATGTTAACGAGGAGGTGGAGACTCAGCTCCTTGCACAGATGGAAAGGGCTGCAAGGGCTGGGACGGTGATAATGGGGGATTTTAGATACCCAGAAATTGACTGGAGTAATGGCACTGCTTGGACAGTTAAAAAGCAAAAATTTACAAACTTATTACAGGACAATTTTATGGTTCAGTTTATTGAGGCCCCAACTAGGAATGATGCTCTGTTGGACCTGGTAATCTCAAACCATGCAGAGTTTATTACTAATGTTCAGATAAAGGAACACCTGGGTAGCAGTGATCATAAAATGATTTCATTTGATGTTAGCTGTAAGCAAGACATACATACAGGAAAGATAAAAACACACTTAATTTCAAGAGAGCACATTTTCCAAGGATGAGGACTGCTCTCCAGGGAATATTGGCATTGATGAAAACAGGACAGACATGGGAATTCTTCAAAAAGACCGTTTGGGACCTCACTGCAAAGTATATTCCCATGGGCAATAAGTTTAAAAGGTTAAAAATAAACCGGTATACCTGGTGCTTCGGTGCTTCAAGCAGTTGGAGGCTCTCCTCAAACCATTCATCTGGGGCTCAGCGAGACACAAACTCCCCTGGCATAAACTGAAAAATCCCACTGACCTAGCAGGACTGGCGTTACCCGACGCGTATTACCTGGCTGCCCAGCTGTCGCAATTGTTCCATGTGGATAAGGTGGACAGGACCAGATTCCTTCACCTCCTATGCCCTGCATGGACTCAGTCGACAGGCGATCCCCTAGTGGCAATAGCGGGGGGGCGAGACCAACGAGGGAACGCCACTCCCTGCTGTATCATTACGGAAGGGTGTGGAGCGTGGTTGCAGACAGGCTCGGCATCTCGTCCCCGCATGGTTATACCTCCCTGTGGCACAACACTGCCCTGCCGGAGTTGGAGCGCATCCGCGACACTGAGATGTGGAGTTCTAGGGGGATATACTACTTGTCACACGTCACCAGAGGTGGAAAACTAAAACCCTTTGCTGTGCTGCAAGCCGAGTACGACCTGCCTGATCACATGCTATTCCGTTATGCCCAACTGCGGCACGCCTACCAGGCTCAGTTCCCCCAGGACGACCTGGCCCTGGCCGACAACCCCCTTATGGCAGCAATTAAGTACCCCGACCCCAAAAAATGAATCACCCAATTTCACACCATGATCATGCTCCCGAGTGCGACAGTGTCTGCCTACGCCCTGAAGTCCAGGTGGGTGGGGGAGGTGGGTCCAATGGAAGACGATGAGTGGAGCGATGCTCTAGATCAGGGGTGGGCAATTATTTTTTCGATGGGGCCACATGAGAAACTAAAAATATTTTGGAGGGCCGGGCCAAAAGGCTAAACTCAACTTGCTTGTCTTGAAGGGAACGCCTATACCAGGAAGTAATCCCCGCTCGGAGGCATAGAAGAGATACGGCTATAACGATAAGTACCAAAATAAAATAAAAAAGACCAGCATACTGCAGATGTCAGCAGTATGCTGGATCTAACTGCAAAAAGGTGATTTTTGGGTGAACTACCGCTTTAAGGTAGAAAAGCATAAAAATAGTTATTTTACAAAACCCTCACACGGACAGGATACAGGAGATATCAGAGACAGCAGACAGAGATTGCATACAATGATTTTGAACAATCTCACCACTGCCATTTTTGTCTGGAAACTGCTGCCTGTGCCTGTCTGACAGCAGAAACCCTGTAATGGTTAACAGCACCATTATACCTAAAATCACTGATAATCCACAAGCTAATTGCTCATCAGAATAAGGGGTTTTCTTTTAATTAGCACATCAAGTTCAGGTAACTGAAAACATCATGCATGCTGTTAAAAAATTAGCTAAAATAGAGCATTTTTAATAGCAACCACGCAGAGTGCTGTCAGACAGGCACAGGCAGCAGTTAACAGACAAAAATGGCAGTGGTGAGATTGTACAAAATCATTGTATGCAATCTCTCTGTTGTCTCTGATATCTCCTGTATCCTGTCCATGTGAGGGTGAGCAGGGAGGCAGCCAGGCTGGAAAGATTTATTGATGGTGGAGGGGGCTCAGGTGGACC
Organism: Rana temporaria; assembly: GCF_905171775.1. NCBI lineage: Eukaryota > Metazoa > Chordata > Amphibia > Anura > Ranidae > Rana > Rana temporaria. The sequence goes on from NC_053497.1 coordinate 157,128,702, forward strand.
TGTGGTAGGTCCACCTGAGCCCCCTCCTCCCTCCACCATCAATTAATCATTCCAGCCTGGCTGTCTCCCTGCTTACCCTCACACACAGTCAACGGCGGGCAGCAGGCTCCACAAAATTTACTCACTCAGTCGGGCAGGCACTGGCAGGGGTCCGTCCGTTGCTCCGGTGGGGCTCTGTTATCCAGTCCACCAGTCCCGACTGGTCAGGCTCCCTCCGCAGCCGCTCAGGTCACAGACCGTGACTCTCAGATCTCTCTGGCTCCTCCGTCCTGTCTGCCTGTTCATAGGCTGGCGGGAAAATGCGCTCACTGGGTTGGCTGCACAGGCAGGTGGGCTGGGCAGGAGGTAGACTCGGCGGCTCAGCATCGGATCTTCTCGGGTATTTCCGGGAATTGCACATGCGCAGTTCTGACCCTGAGCCGATCGCCGCCATTTTTACTGGCACCTTTCCCTTACATTTACGTACAGGGGAAAAGTGCCTTGTTTTAACAAACTGTCCGTGGGCTGGATTAAAAGGTCCGCCGGGCCGTATACGGCCCGCGGGCCGTAGTTTGCCCACCACTGCTCTAGATGCATGCAAACTAGTATCCCCTAAGCTGTCAGACCGCCTCACACAAACCTTCATTCTGAACAGAGCCTATCTTACACCTCTCAGGATCTCTAAAGTCAGAAGGGACTTCCCCGCTACTTGCCCAATGTGTGACCGCTAGGGATGAGCTTCGTGTTCGATACGAACGTATGTTCGACTCAAACATCGGTCGTTCGATCGTTCGTCGAAACTCGAACAAAACGGGTTGTTCGCGCCAAATTCGAATGACGCAAAACGTCCCATAATTCACTGCGGCGTTGAGCGCTGATGATTGGCCAAGCATGCTGTATGTCCCGCATGCTTGGCCAATCACAGTGCGCAAAAAACAAAGAGCCATAATTGGCCAAAGCCAGGGTGGCTTTGGCCAATTATGGCTCAGGGAGATTAGTACACGCCCCACACTATAAAATGCAGCCTGCACGGCGGCCTCGTGTAGTGTGTTCCCGGCTTTGTTAAAGACAAGTCAGACAGACAGTTAGAGAGAGAGAGAGATAGATAGAGACACAGTGGGGCTGATTTACCAAGCCTTTACTCCATGACTCATGGAGTAAAAGCAGGAGTAGCAGCCGTTTTGACATTTACTAAAGAAATAGTGCAGTGTATTTCCCTAGTTACTAATGTGCTCCGTGCGCCCAGGAGAGGGTGCATTGTGCACCAGTACAGACCTGGCGCACGGCACATTGAAATGTAAATATCGGGGATTCGGGCGGGAGTTTATTAGGGGGGGAGGTGGGGGGATGCAGGGGAAGTGAAGTGACATGTGTTTAAATGTGTTTGGCAGGCCGAATTGAAAGGGAAAGTGTTTTTTGAAAACAGATCCCCGTACGCTTGCACAGTGCGCCTGAACCTCGGGAGGTTCATTTGCATACTGGGCATGCGCAGAGAGAAATTTCGGCGCTTCCCGTGCGCCTTGTCAGTACGCCGTGAAAATCTTGGTAAATACCAAGCGGCGTACCCGTGAATGCGCTGCGTGACGCGGTGCACAGGAATCTCAAACTTGAAATCGGCGCGGGTCCCCCTTCAGGGCTACATTAGGCTCTTAGGCTTGGTCCGGAACGTGAGGGGTTAAACCCGCGCCGATTCGGCGCGGGTGTCCCCCCCAGATCCAAACCAAGCCCTCATCCCAAGCACGCAGTCTGGCCCGGACAGGAATGGGGGTGGGGACGAGCGAGCGCCCCCCCCTCCTGAGCCGTACCAGACCGCATGCCCTCAACATGGGGGAGTGTGTGCTGTGGGGGAGGGGGGCACTGCCCCCCCACCCCACAGCTCTCTTGTCCCCATGTCGATAGGGACAAGAGCCTCTTCCCGACAACCCTTGCCATTGGTTGTCGGGTTATGCGGGCGGGGCTAATCGGAATCTGCGAGCTCCCTTTAATAAGGGGGCCCCCAGATGCCGGCCCCCCACCCTATGTGAATGAGTATGGGGTACATCGTACCTCTACCCATTCACATGGGGGAAAGTGTAAAGTAAAATAAAACACCACACAATAAAATATTTTATTAATCTGCTCCGGAGCCCCCCTTTCTTCTTTAGCTCTCTTACAAGGGGGGGGTTTCTTCTCTCCCGATCTTCCGCCGGGACCCTGGGCTTTGGTGATTTCTGCCGGGGGAGGGCGCCATCCCTCGGTCCTCTCCGGAGCCTTCCGCCGGATGCCCCCACCCCATTTAAGCTCTTTTACATTAGGGGGGGGCATCCGGACTTCGGGGTCTTCTGCCGGGGGATGGCGCCTATCCCCCGGTCTTTCCGGTGCCTTCCGCCAGGGTTCCGGTCTTCCTGGTCTTCTGCCGGGGGTGCGCCAACTCCCAGGTCTTTTCTCTTCTGTCTTCTCTGCTCCCTCTTCTGCCTGGCTCCCCCGCGGAGCCAGGGCTTTCTTCCGTCTTCTTTCTTCTCTCTTCCTTCTTCTGCCTGTCTCCTCCGGGAGCACAGGGCTTGTCTGCACTGTCCTCTCCCTTCTCTTCCATTGGATGTTGACACGACGAGGTTCCGCACTGACATGCCGTGTCAGCGGCGGGCATGGACTTATATAGGGTAATGCCACCATGTGACCTCAACCCATGTGACATCACATTCCCTGGGCATGATGGGAATGTGATGTCACATGGGTTGAGGTCACATGGTGGCATTGCCCTATATAAGTCCATGCCCGCTGCTCAGACGGCATTCCAGCGCCGGACCTCGTCGTGTCAATATCGAATGGAAGAGAAGGGAGAAGACAGCGGAGACAAGCCCTGTGCTCCGCGGAGGAGACAGGCAGAAGCGGAAGGCATTGCAGAAGCCCGCGGGTGTCGCCCCCCGGCGGAAGACACCGTACAAGCCCGTCGCTGAAGAGGGGGGTGGGGTGCCAGTGCACCCCCCCCCCCGCAGAAACCGTCGTAGAAGCCCGGGACCCTCCCCCAAAGGCAGGAGCCTCACTGGTGAAGGGGGTCCCGGTGAATTACATCGCTGAAGACGGGGGTGGGGTGCCAGTGCACCCCCCCCCGCAGAAACCGTCGTAGAAGCCCGGGACCCTCCCCCAAAGGCAGGAGCCTCACTGGTGAAGGGGGTCCCGGTGAATTACGTCACTGAAGACGGGGGTGGGGTGCCAGTGCACCCCCCCGCAGAAACCATCGTAGAAGCCCGGGACCCTCCCCCAAAGGCAGGAGCCTCACTGGTGAAGGGGGTCCCGGTGAATTACGTCGCTGAAGACGGGGGTGGGGTGCAAGTGCACCCCCCCGCAGAAACCATCGTAGAAGCCCGGGACCCTCCCCCAAAGGCAGGAGCCTCACTGGTGAAGGGGGTCCCGGTGAATTACGGCGCTGAAGACGGGGGTGGGGTGCAAGTGCACCCCCCGCAGAAACCATCGTAGAAGCCCGGGACCCTCCCCCAAAGGCAGGAGCCTCACTGGTGAAGGGGGTCCCAGTGAAAGACGGCGAAGCCCGGGGCCTAATGGGGTGGTGGTGGGGGGCCCCGGCAGAAGACCCCCGGCAGACTAATAAATTAATTTATTCATGTGTGGTGTTTTATTTCTTTACATTTTTTTCCCCAGGTGAATGGGTAGGGCTACGATGTACCCCCATACTCCTTCACATAGGGTGGGGGGCCGGAATCTGGGGGCCACCTTATTAAAGGGGCCTCTCAGATTCTGATAAGCCCCCCGCCCGCATACCCCGACAACCAACGGCCAGGGTTGTCGGGAAGGGGCTCTTGTCCCTATCGACATGGGGACAAGAGTGCTTTGGGGTGGGGGGGCAGTGCCCCCCTCCCCCACAGCACACACTCCCCCATGTTGAGGGCATGCGGTCCGGTACGGCTCAGGAGGGGGGGCCACTCGCTCGTCCCCGCCCCATTCCTGTCCGGCCAGACTGCGTGCCTGGGATGAGGGCTTGGTTTGGATCTTGGGGGGAACCCCACGCTGGTTTTCGGCGTGGGTTTAACCCCTTATGTTCCAGACCAAGCCTAAGAGCCTGGTATGCACCTGAAGGGGAACCCACATTTTTTTTTTTTTGGTCTGGAGTTCCCCTTCATGAACAGCGATCTGTCATTTACCCATGTCAGTCCCCCCCCCCTTCAGTTAGAACACACCCAGGGAACATATTTAACCCCTCCCTCGCACCTAGTGTTAACCCCTTCCCTGCCAGTGGCATTTTTAGAGTAAGCAATGCATTTTTAGAGCACTGATCGCTAGAAAAATGCCAATGGTTCCAAAAAAGTGTCCGATGTGTCTGCCATAATGTCACAGTGCCGATAAAAATCGCTGATCGCCGCAATAACTTGTTAACCTCTTGACCACCGCCCCATGTCAAAAAGACGTCCTCCTTTTTAAAGTTGAATATCTCGATAACGGCAGCAGCTGCTGCCACAACCGAGATATTCATCTTTGCAGGGGGCGGTGGTGTACACGATAACGGCGGTCTCCGCGGCGGATTCGCCGCGAGATCGCCGTTATCGGTGGCGGGAGAGGGGCCCCCCCCCTCCCGCCGCTCTCCCGCGCTCTCCGCCGCTTACCGGAGCCGTCGGTAGCGGCGGAGGGGATCCGATGTGTCCGGCAGCTGAGCGGGGACGGGACTGAAGGAGAAATCTCCTTCACCCGTCCTCATAGCTCTGCTGGGCGGAAGTGACGTCAAAACGTCAGTCCCGCCCAGCCTCTTAAAGAAACATTTTTTTTTTTGTCATTTGAAAAAATGACATTTTTTTATTTTTATTTTTTTTTTTGCATTTAAGTCTAATTATGAGATCTGAGGTCTTTTTGACCCCAGATCTCATATTTAAGAGGACCTGTCATGCTTTTTTCTATTACAAGGGATGTTTACATTCCTTGTAATAGGAATAAAAGTGATCAATTTTTTTTATTTTATTTTTTTCAGTGTAAAAAATTATAAAACTAAATAAAAATAAATAAGAAAACCCAAAAAAAATTTTTTAAAGCGCCCCGTCCCGACAAGCTCGCGCGCAGAAGTAAACGCATACGCGAGTAGCGCCCGCATATGAAAACGGTATTCAAACCACACAAGTGAGGTATCGCCGCGATCGTTAGAGCGAGAGCAATAATTCTAGCCCTAGACCTACACGCAATTTTTAAGCGTGACATGTTGGGTATCATTTTACTCGGCGTAACATTATCTTTCACAATATATAAAAAAATTGGGCAAAATGTATTGTTGTCTTATTTTTTAATTAAAAAAAGTGATTTTTATCCAAAAAAAGTGCGCTTGTAAGACCGCTGCGCAAATACGGTGTGACAAAAAGTATTGCAATGACTGCCATTTTATTCCCTAGGATGTCTGCTAAAAAAAATATATATAATGTTTGGGGGTTCTGATAAATTTTCTAGCAAAAAAATTGTGATTTTCACATGAAGGAGAGAAGTGCCAGAATTTACCTGGTGGGCAAGTGGTTAAATAAAAAATACAACAAAAATGCCATATTTTGGAGACTTTTGCCAAAACCAATCAATAAACGCTAATTGCGAGTTTTTGGGAACCAAAAAGATGTAGAATATGTATCGGCCTAAACTGAGGGATTTATTTATTTTTTTGAATATATATTTTAGGGGATATTTATTATAGCAAAAAGTCAAAATTACTCTTTTTGTTTTTTTAAATTGTCGCTCTATTTTTGGTTATAGCTCGAAAAATTCACAAAACACTAAAGTTAGCCCAATTTTTGGTGATAATGTGAAAGATGATGTTACACCGAGTAAATAGATACCTTACATGTCACGCTTTACTATTGAAAACACGCCTGGAATGGGGCCAAAATTCATTACTTAAAAAAATCCCCATAGGCGACCTTTTTTTTTTTTTTCTCAGGTTACCAGTTTATAGCTACAGAGAAAGTCTAGTGCTAAAAGTATTACTCTCGCTCTAACGCACGCGTCACTACCTCACATGTGTGGTTTGAACGGTGTTTACATATGTGGGCGGGACTAACGCAAGTCCCGCCCACATATATAAACATCGTTCAAACCACACATGTGAGGTATTGACGCGTGCGTTAGAGCGAGAGCAAGACTTTTAGCACTAGACCTTCTTTGTAACTATCAACTGGTAACCTGAAAAAAAAAGGTCGCCTATGGGGAATTTCAAGTACTGAATTTTGGCCCCATTCCAGGCGTGTTTGCAATAGTAAAGCGTGACATGTAAGGTATCTATTTACTCGGTGTAACATCAGCTTTCACATTATCAACAAAAATTGGGCTAACTTTAGTGTTTTGTGAATTTTTAACCACTTGAGTGTCAATGACCGGGCCAGTTTTTGTGATTTGGCACGGCGTCGCTTTAACTGACAATTGCGCAGTCGTGCGACGTGGCTCCCAAACAAAATTGGCAACCTTTTTTTTCCCACAAATAGATTATTAAATGTGCGTGTTTACTTCTGTCTTTAACACCTCCCCTTCAGGCTGGAAAGCATCAGATCAGGGAAAAAAAAAAAAAAAAGCTCTCATTCCATTGCAGCTTGGTTCCTACATGTGTGATGAACTGAGCATGCTCAAACACTTAGAAAAAAAATATCCTTTCTTTTTAAAAGGTGAAAAACAATTGGATGCTCATAGAGCGTGGTTTGGGTTAATTGCAGGTGTGCCCAATTACAAGCTCACCCAAACTAGAGACTGCAATTTGTTCATGTGATTTCAATTGCTTCATTACTAGCACTGTTATAAAAAGCAGGGATCGATCAGTCCTCAGCTGCCCTCAGAAGGGGCAGGCTGGCAGAAATGCTGTTGCTAAACACAAATGTGGTTTGTTGCATGGGTTTTGTTTTGCCAATGGTTTTGGTTTATTTTTAAATGATGTTCACTTTGATGTATTTGTCTATGTGGCCTTATTTTATGAAAAATGTGTGAAGATGTTAAAGCTATGGTTATTTAGAATTTTGAAATGTATTTTTGTTTGTGTTTGTTTGTCTTTTTTTGATTTCCTTGTTTTGTTGACCAATAAAAATTACTTTAAAATTTTTAAGTTTGTCTTTTGTTACTTTTTCATGCTACATATGTTGACAGCTGCAGCTGAAATCGGTTTGGGCCTAACAAATTATGTGTGATTTTTGTCTAAGCTTCTTTCCTGGTGTGTAATCATGAAATGTTTGCCATGTTTATTCTCCATGACTTTAAAGACAAAACTGGTAAGTATTTTCTTTTTTCTGCAGTGGTCCTCAGCCCTCAAGTACCCCCGACAGGACATGTTTTGTGGATTTCTCTTATCAAGAATTGCTGTCCAGACTGTCTTTTAAAGCACATGTGCAAGATGAAGGAAAACCTGCAAACATGGCCTGTGTGTGTGTGGGGGGGGGGGGGGGGTTTGCTATTGGTGGACAGGCTTGACGTGCTGATTTACAGCACTGTGCTTAAATCTAGCGCAAGGCAATCCTATTCAAATTGTGGGTGTTTGAAGGAAGCCAAGTGAGTGTTAGAACCCCTGCTTTGTGTTTTTTTATTTTTGGGTTGAGATTTGTGTCCCTTTTCTTAAAATTGGCTTCACTTCCTGTCACACAGCTGAACAGGAAGTGAGGTTAAAACCCTACCAGTGTCATTTCTTGGGGACACAGGTCAATCTAACTAGTGTCCCCATTAAGCAAATTGCACTCCAGCACTGCTGTGTACACCCCAAATCATGGGTCTTCAAACTACGGCCCTCCAGTTGTTCAGGAACTACAATTCCCATCATGCCTAGTCATGTCTGTGAATGTCAGTGCATTACAAGGCCTCATGGGATGTGTAGTTCTACAACAGCTGGAGGGCCGTAGTTTGAGGATCCCTGCCCCAAATGATTATTTAGTTTGGGGTTTAGTAAAGGCAAAGCCACTCTGCAGTACAAGCATAGTTGCTGAAAATCAGAGAGGAAGCACTGATGGTTTTAACATCCAATCCTGTAGAAGCAAAGTTGTTTTGTTTTCTTTCTTCCTTGCTTTGCACTTGTAGTGCAAAGTGGATTTGCCTTTAGTAAATGGACCCCAAAGTCCAAGATCCCTAATATTTTGGGGTGTACACAGCAAAATGCTAGAGTGCAATTTACATAATGGGAAACTATTTAGATTGATCTCTGTGTCCCCAAGAAAAGATATTAGTAAGGTTTTACCCTCACTTCCTGTTTGGCTATGTGACAGGAAGTGAATGAATTAGAAAGGGTGAAGACACCTCACAAATGTTGTCACTATCAGGGGTGCAGACATCCCCAAAAAAATGAGCAGATAATACTTATTTGCAAATTAATAATTTTTTAGTTAACATTGGGTGCGGTGCTCTAACACACACATTCCTACATATTAGCAACGCTGTATCCTGGCCTATTGGCATGGTTATATTTTCTTAGGGCTCTCAATAAAACTCTATGAAATTTGTGCTTAAGCTAGAACCAGGGGCGGACTGACAACTCATGGGGCCCCCGGGCAATAGAAGATTATGGGGCCCCTCTGGCTTACAGATGGCCACCACGCCAGGAGGTAGTGCAGAGGCGGGCAGCTAAAATCTTGGGATATTCACATTAAAAGCATGTCATTTTCGGACATATCAGGGACAGATCTAAAAAAAAACACAGATTTTTACATACTGTCCCTGGTTTTACTGAGCCTGGCAACCCGGATGGGGCCCCCTAGTGGCATGGGGCCCTCGGGCAGTGCCCGAGTGACTCAATGGTCAGTCCGCCCCTGACAAGAACTATAATCAACAAGTTTTATTTTCTTTAATTTTGCAGGATTTCATGCCGCGCGCGCCTGTGGGGGCACGCAGCGCGGCGATCGGTGATGCAGGGTGTCAGTCTGACACCCTGCATCTCCGATCTCGGTAAAGAGTCTCTCACGGAGACAGAGACTCTTTACCACGTGATCAGCCGTGTCCAATCACGGCTGATCATGATGTAAACAGGAAGAGCCATCGATGGCTTTTCCTCACTCGCGTCTGACAGACGCGAGTATAGGAGAGCCGATCGGCGGCTCTCCTGACAGGGGGCGTTCGCGCTGATTGTTTATCAGCGCAGCCCCCCCTCGGATCACCACACTGGACCACCAGGGATGCCCACCCTGGACCACCAGGGTGGGCAAAAAAAAAATATGGAAAAAAAAACAAAAAACATAAAAAAAAAGAAAAAAGATGCCAATCAGTGCCCACAAATGGGCACTGACTGGCAACCTGGGAAAATCAGTGCCACCCCACAGTGTCCATCAGTGCCACCCCACAGTGTCCATCAGTGCCACCCCACAGTGCCCATCCATGCACAGTGCCCACCTATCAGTGCCCACCTGTGCCACCCATAAGTATCCATCAGTGCCACCCATAAGTGCCGCCAATGAGTGCCCATCTGTGCCGCCCATGAGTGCCCATCAGTGCCGCCTATGAGTGCCCATCAGTGCCTCCTATGGGTGCCCATCAGTGCCGCATACCAGCGCCACCAATCAATGCCACCTCATCTGTGCCCGTCAGTACTACCTCATCGATGTCCATCAGTGCCATCTCATCGGTGCCCATCAGTGCCGCCATATCAGTGCCCATAATTGAAAGAGAAAAACTTATTTAAAAAAAAATTAACCTAAAAAAATAAAAACGTTTTTTTTTTTTTTAAATTTGCAGTCTTTTTTTAGTTGTTGCGCACCAAAAAAAAAATCGCAGAGGTGATCAAATAACAACAAAAGAAAGCTCTATTTGTGGGGGGAAAAGGACGCCAATTTTGTTTGGGTACAGTGTTGTATGACCGCGCAATTGCCATTCAAAGTGCGACAGTGTTGAAAGCTGAAAATTGGCTTGGGCGGGAAGGTGCGTAAGTGCCTGGTATGGAAGTGGTTAAGGGAATCCAGTGCCCCCCCTCCCCCCCAGAACTAGTGTGTGGGTCCCCTGAAAATTCCTGGGCGGGTCATACAAAAACAGGGTGTGACCTTGACAGGAAGGGGTGGGTCATTTTTCTATTAGGAGGTGCAGATATGTAGTCAGGCCTAGGGCAGAACAAAACCTAAATATACTACTGCATATTAGGGCTTATTTAGACCGGATCCGATTTACAGCGTGTTTTTATATTGTGGGAGGAAACCCACGCAGGCACAGGGAGAACATACAAACTCCATGCAGATGGTGTCACGGGCTGGATTCGAACCAACGACTCTTTTGCTGCTAGGTCAAAGTGCTATACACTACACCACTGTGCTGAACGAACATGATTGCAGCTGAAAGCATGAGATCTTTTATTTATTTTTTCAATACCATGCTTTCCAGCCTTATTGACCCCGCCTCTCTCCATAAAGAGGACCTGTCACACACTAGTCCTATTACAAGGGATGTTTACATTCCTTGTAATAGGAAGAAAAGTGATCCAAAATCAAAAAAAGTGTCAAAAAAGTGCAAGAATAAAAATATGAGGTAAAAAAAAAAAAAAAATAACGCCCCTGTCCCTAGAAGCTCGCACTCAGAAGCAAATATGCATGTAAGTCCCGCCCACATATGTAAACACCATTCAAACCACACTGTGAGGTATTGACGCGTGCGTTAGAGCGAGAGCAATAATTCTAGCCCTAGACCTCCTCTGTAACTCTGAACTGGTCACCTGTAAAAAAAAAAAACAAGCATCGCCTATGGATATTTTTATGTCCCGAAGTTTGGCGCCATTCCATGAGTGTGTACAATATTAAAGCGTGACAAGTTAGGTATCTATTTACTCGGTGTAACATCATCTTTAACATTATCCATAAAAATTGGGCTAACTTTACTGTTTTTTTTTTTTTTAATTCATGAACCGTGTTTTTTTTTGGGGCCAAAAAAAAGGCGTTAGAAAAATTATTGCGCAAATACCGTTGGAAATCAAATAAAAAATGACTGCTAACTTTATTCCCTAGGGTGTCTGCTAAAAAATTATATATAATGTTTGGGGGTCCTGATTAATTTCCCAGGAACAAAATATAATTTTTACATGAAGGAGAGAAGTGCCAGAATAGGCGCGGTATGGAAGTGGTTAAAGTGAAATAATAAAAGTGAAATATTCCTTTAAATTTCATACAGGGGGAGGGGGGTACACGAATGTTTCCCGTGCTTAGAACTGTCCCTGTACAAGATGTCATTTCTGAAGTGAAACAAAAAAAAGGAAGTTTAAAGTACTCATGGCTATAAAGAATACAGTCATTGCTCATTAAAAATAATAAAAAAAAAAAAAAAAATGGGGGTCCCTCCAAATTAAATTACCAGGCCCTTCAGGTCTGGAATGGATATTAAGGGGAACCCCGCCGTAAAACCCCCCCAAAAAAATGGCGTGGGGTCCCCCCAAATATCCATACCAGACCCTTCAGGTCTGGTGTGGATTTTAAGGGGAACTCCACCCCAAATTGAAAAAAAAATGGCGTGGAGTCCCCCTAAAAATCCACACCAGACCCTTATCCGAGCACGTTGACCTGGCCGGCCGCAGAAAAGAGGGGGGGACAGAGTGCGCCCCCCCCTCTCCTGAACCGCACCAGGCCACATGCCCTCAACATGGGGAGGATGTCCCCATGTTGATGGGGACAAGGGCCTCATCCCCACAACCCTTGCCCGGTGGTTGTGGGGGTCTGCGGGCGGGGGGCTTATCAGAATCTGGAAGACCCCTTTAACAAAGGGGACCCCCAGATCCTGCCCCCCCCCTATGTGAAATGGTAATGGGGTACATTGTACCTCTACCATTTCACCCCAAAAAAAATGTCAAAAGTGTTAAAAATGACAGTAGCCGGTTTTTGACAAATCTTTTAATAAAATCTTCTTTTCTTCTTTCCTTCGGGTTTCTTCCGCTGCTTCTTTCTTGGGTCTTCTCGTCCACATCTTGCCCGACGTCTTCTTCTATCTTCTCCGTCCGTCCTTCAGCCTTCTGGTCCCGCATCTTGCCCGTTGTCTTCTCCGGTCTTCTTCTCCGTCCGTCCGCCAGCCTTCTCGTCCACCTCTTTTTCTTCCCCGGACGCCGCGATTGAATTTGATTTGGCCGCCGTGTTCCCGCTGCTGGGACCCGCCCCCCTCTGACGCCACAAGTAAACTCATATGAAAGTCCGCGTGTGGCATATGTGCGTCAGAGGGGGGCGGGGTCACATGAGTGTGACACGGCGGGAACTTCTTCTCCGGGCGGCGCGCTTGAAATTGAATTCCCCGCTGTGTGACGCTCTGTGACCCCGCCCCCCTCTGACGCACATGACCTTCTAAGGAGTTTACTTGTGGCGTCAGAGGGGGGCGGGTCCCAGGAGCGCAACACGGCGGCCAAATCAAATTCAAACGCTGGGTCCGGGGAAGAAAAAGATGTGGACGAGAAGGCTGGCGGACCGAGAAGAAGACCGGAGAAGACACAAGATGCGGACGAGGAGGCTGGCGGACGGACGGAGAAGAAGACCGGAGAAGACAACGGGCAAGATGCGGGACCAGAAGGCTGAAGGACGGACGGAGAAGATAGAAGAAGACGTCGGGCAAGATGTGGACGAGAAGACCCAAGAAAGAAGCAGCGGAAGAAACCCGAAGGAAAGAAGAAAAGAAGATTTTATTAAAAGATTTTTACCATTTCACATAGGGGGGGGCCAGGATCTGGGGGTCCCCTTTGTTAAAGGGGTCTTCCAGATTCTGATAAGCCCCCCGCCTGCAGACCCCCACAACCACCGGGCAAGGGTTGTGGGGATGAGGCCCTTGTCCCCATCAACATGGGGACATCCTCCCCATGTTGAGGGCATGTGGTCTGGTGCGGTTCAGGAGAGGGGGGGGGGCGCACTCTGTCCCCCCCTCTTTTCTGCGGCCGGCCAGGTCAACGTGCTCGGATAAGGGTCTGGTGTGGATTTTTAGGGGGACTCCACGCCATTTTTTTTTCCAATTTGGGGTGGAGTTCCCCTTAAAATCCACACCAGACCTGAAGGGCCTGGTATGGATATTTGCAGGGAACCGCACGTCTTTTTTTTTTTGGTTTTTACGGCGGGGTTCCCCTTAATATCCATTCCAGACCTGAAGGGCCTGGTAATTTAATTTGGGGGAACCCCTACACATTTTTTTGTTTGTTTTATGAATGAATCCCTTTAGAATTGTCAGAGCCGACAATTCATTATAGCCGCGTGTGAATTTTTAAATGACTTTTTTCCTTCTGAATGTCATTTTGTGCAGGGGCAGTTCTAAGTGCGGGAAAAATGCGCTATTTCACATGCTGACATTACACCCCCCCTAGGTACGAAATTTAAAGGAATATTTCACTTTTATTGTTTCACTTTAAGAATTATTAATTTCACTGCTCCCGAAAAAACGGCCGTTTTAAAAAATAAAAAAAACATTGATACATGTTCCCTGGGGCAGGACTGAGGTCCCCAAACACTTTTTAGGACAAAACTAGCAGATTAGCCTTTAAAATGAACACTTTTGATTTCTCCCATAGACTTCTATAGGGAGTTTGGCGCGGCTTTACATATTACTTTCAATGCGCCGGCTGCTACGCTGGTTCATGCGCCTAATCAAGCCTCCACCCGGCGCACTAATTAAGGCATGAACCAGCGCAGCGCACAGAGCATAGTAAATCAGGCCCAGTGTCTTTTCTACCAGATAGATAGATAGATAGATAGAGCAGGAAGGCTAGTCAGTATAGTTTAATCTACAGTTTGTAGAGAATATATTCACATCCCTAGGAGTTGTCAACATATTTATAAACTGTATAGCTCAGCTAGATCTGCTATTAGTATCTGTCAGGCAGGAGTTTGTTCTACATGCAGTGCTCTAACGTCTTGTATTGCCTGCATTAGGGATTAGCTTTAAAATATTAGTCTGTGTTATTCAACGTGTGCTAGTTAATTGCACATACACGCATTACCTGTTACTGCACGTGTGCAATTTATTTGCACAGAAAGGCAGTCGCTGTTAATGCAACTGGGCTATTGAATTGCACAGAAACGCAGTCATTCTTACTGCGTGTGTGCTGTTTAATAGCAACTAAACACAGTTGGTGTCACTGCGTGTGTGCTGTTACATAGCACTTGAACGCAGTCGCTCTTACTGCGCGGGTGCTGTTTAATACCACCTAAACGCAGTTGGTGTCACTGCGTGTGTGCTGTTACATAGCACTTGAGCGCAGTCACTCTTACTGTGTGGGTGCTGTTTAATACCACCTGAACGCAGTTGGTGTGACTGCGACTATTTTGTTACATAGGACCTGAACGCAGTCGCTCATACTGTGCGGGTGCTGTTTAATACCACCTAAACGCAGTTGGTGTCACTGCGTGTGTGCTGTTACATAGCACTTGAGCGCAGTCGCTCTTACTGTGCGGGTGTTATTTAATACCACCTGAACGCATTTGTTGTGACTGCGACTATTTTGTTACATAGGACCTGAACGCAGTCGCTCTTACTGTGCGGGTGTTGTTTAATACCACCTGAACGCATTTGTTGTGACTGCGACTATTTTGTTACATAGGACCTGAACGCAGTCGCTCTTACTGTGCGGGTGTTGTTTAATACCACCTGAACGCATTTGTTGTGACTGCGACTATTTTGTTACATAGGACCTGAACGCAGTCGCTCTTACCATGCGGGTGTTGTTTAATACCACCTGAACGCATTTGTTGTGACTGTGACTATTTTGTTACATAGGACCTGAACGCAGTCGCTCTTACTGTGCGGGTGTTGTTTAATACCACCTGAACGCATTTGTTGTGACTGCGACTATTTTGTTACATAGGACCTGAACGCAGTCGCTCTGACTGCGCGGGTGTTGTTTAATACCACCTGAACGCAGTTGGTGTGACTGCGTCTGTTTTGTTACATAGCACCTGAACGCATAAATATGGCTGGAAGGACAAAGAGAGGCAGAGAGTCACGAGGGCAAGCAGGCTCTGCATCTAGAGGTAACGCTGGTGGTGGATGTGGTGCATCCTCTTCAGCACGTGGCCGTGGCCGCTCGTCCTTTTTGGGAGCTGGCCGTGTTTGAGCCTCAACATGCAGAGAAATTAGTTGAGTGGATGACCAAGCCATCCTCATCCTCCTCATCCTCTCTCACACAGACTGATCATAGTTTGGCAAAGCAGCTGCCAAGGCGTCCTCTACCCTCTGCACAATGGCATCACACAATCCTTCCCTAGTCCCACCGTGTCCTCCTGAGGAGTCCCTCGAACTGTTTCAACACAGTGTTGGGTACATGCTACATGAAGATGCGCAGCGTTTTAAAGACTGATGACAGAACACAGATAGAGAAAGGCATTGATGTGAGCCCAGGGAGAGGGGGTGGCCGAGAGGAACAACAATCTGAGAGTGATGTTCCCCCAGCTGGAGCATACTGACAGGTTTTCGACAGTGATGATGAGGAGGGAGGGGATGATGAGGTCATTGACTTTACCTGGGTGCCTGATAGGAGAGAGGAGGAGGAGGACGAGGCACAGGCACATCTCCAAAGAGGCAGGATGCCCTCCAGGGGTCAGCTTAAGGGCAGCACACCAACTGCATTACGTGGCGCTGCTGTGTCTCAACGGTACAGCAAAAGTTCTTTGGTGTGGGCCTTTTTTGAAACATGTCCATCAGATTGTACCTTTGCTGTTTGCAACATATGTCTCAAGCGTATCTCGCGTGGCCAAAACATCACCCGCTTGGGCACCACATGCTTGTCCAGACATATGTCGACCTGCCATGCAGCTCGTTGGCAGGCATACCAGAAAGACCCACACCAAAGACCAAAGCGGACCTCCCCTTGCCCTTCTGTGACCTCCAAACCCACTAGACCCCCAGTCCTCTCTGAAGCAAGCATGCATAGGTGTGTCACAACGTAGTAGTGGTAGTACATGTGGGCAATCTACTGATAGTACCAGACAAATTTCCCTGCCCCAGCTGCTGCAGCGCCGAAAGAAGTACGCTCCCAGCCATCCACATGCCCAGCGGTTGAATGCTAGCTTAGCAAAATTGCTAGCACTTCAACTGCTACCTTTTCAGTTGGTAGATTCTGCCCCCTTCCGTGAGTTTGTGGAATGTGCAGTACCTCAGTGGCAAGTACCCAAACGCCACTTTTTCTCACTGAAGGCGATTCCCGCTCTCTACCGGCATGTGGAAGGCAATGTCCATGCCTCGCTGGACATGGCGGTCAGTGGTAAGGTGCATCTTACCGCTGATTCATGGTCCAGCAGGCATGGACAGGGATGTTACCTGTCTTTTACGGCCCATTGGGGGACTCTGCTGGCAGCTGGGAAGGACGCAGGGCAAGGTACAGTAGTTTTGGAGGTTGTTCCGCCACCACGCCTCCAAAACACTACTACAGCTTGTGACACCTCTCTCCTCCACCCCCTCCTCGTCTTCTTTCTCTGTGGCCTCTTCCTGTGGTGATGTTTCCTCAGAACCAGCCGTGCTCCGTAGGCGTACGAGGGGCTACGCAGGAATGCAGGCCAAGAGATGCCATGCGGTGCTAGAGCTGGTGTGCTTGGGAGACAGGAGCCACACTGGGGAAGAGGTTCTTTCAGCTCTGCAGGGGCAGGCTCAGAGGTGGTTGACGCCACGCCAGCTGAAGCCTGGAATGGTGGTCAGCGATAATGGCACCAACCTTCTCTCTGCCCTGCGACAGGGAAAACTCACCCATGTGCCCTGTTTTGCGCATGTTCTCAATTTGGTGGTGCAGCGGTTCTTGGGCAGGTACCCGGGCTTATAGGATGTCCTGAAGTAGGCCAGGAAAGTCTGTGTGCATTTCCAGTGGTCATATAATGCCACTGCTCGGCTGACAGACCTCCAGAGAGATTACAACCTGCCCAAGAACCGCCTAATCTGTGACATGCCCACCAGATGGAACTCTACGTTGGCTATGCTGCAGCGGCTGCACACGCAGCAGAGGGCCATCAATGAGTACCTGTGCCAATATGGCAGCAGAACTGGCTCAGGGGAGCTTGTTTTTTTTTCACCACGCCAGTGGGCCTTGATCAGGGATGCATGCACTGTTCTGTCACCATTTGAGGAGGCCACGAGGATGGTGAGCAGTGAGAGTGCATGCATCAGTGAGACTGTCCCGCTTATTCACATGTTGGAGCACACCCTACGTGGAATAATGGACAGGGCCCTTGAGGCAGAACAGAGGGAGGAAGAGGAGGACTTCCTTACCTCTCAAGTCCCCCTTTATCCAGACACTGTTCCTGCTTGCCCACCTGGAACACAGGAAGAGGAGGAGGAGGATGAGGAGGAGGAGGAGGGGGAGGATTGTATCAGCAGCATGGAGGTGGAGCCTAGCACTCAGCATCAACAGCAGCAGTCTTCAAGGGATCATTTACAGTCCCAAGGAACACGTGGACTTTTACGTGGCTGGGATGAGGTGGCTGTGGATCCTGTTGTCCTCAGTGACCCAGAGGACTGTGCCCCGAATGCCTCTGCAAACCTACGCTGCATGGCCTCCCTGATCCTGCAAAGCTTGCGTAAGGATCCTCGTGTACGTGCTATCAAGGAGAGGGATCATTACTGGCTGGCAACTCTCCTTGATCCACGTTACAAGAGTAAGGTAGCGGACCTTATGTTGCCATCGCAGAGGGAGCATAAGATTAAACTTCTGCGGGAGGCCTTGCAGAAGGGTCTGTGCAATGCGTTCCCAGAACCGGGGGGATTAGCAAAACCTGGCCCTGGACAACGTCTTGCTGAGGCTTCGGTGAGTCAGAGAAGGAGCGGTGGAGAAGGTGGCCGTCTGACCGATGCAGTCAAACAATTTTTTAGTCCGCAGCCCCAAGGTCTGACCGGTTCCAGCAACCATCGCCAGCGTCTGGTTTACATGGTCCGTGAATACCTAGCGACAAGATCCGACTTGGACACCTTCCCCACCGAAAATCCTCTGGCTTACTGGGTCTTAAGGATGGATCACTGGCCAGAGCTTGCACAGTACGCAATTGAGCTACTGGCTTGCCCTGCATCCAGCGTTCTTTCAGAACGCACCGATCACAGGGTGCGCCTCTCCACCGACTCTGTTGATCGACTGACCTTCATCAAAATGAATCAGGCTTGGATCAACAACAGCTACCAAGCACCTGATGCTGATGTTACTGAATAATAATTTTTTGTTGAAATGTCAGATCCCTTTGAGACTGTGCTGATGCTGAGTGACTGTCCTGTTATGCTGCTGATGGAATATCCTTCTCCTCACTTTTCTTGCTGATAGCTAGTAAGAAATGTTGTTTTTCTGTGCTCCGCCACCAGTGCCTAAGGCCTAATTTTTCTGCCCCTGTTTTGTTAGGGGCGCCTAATAACAATTTTTGATGCAATACTTTGCACGTGGCTCCTTGTGCTCCAATTACAGATATTGGGAGGGGTCGCAGTGTTGTGTTGTGCCTACGGAAACATTTTTGTGCCCCTGTGGCTCTTTGTTGTGCTCCAATTACAGTATGTTTGAGGGGTGCCCTTTTTTCTACAATTTTGCTTTCACAAAAAAATAATGCCCCCCCCCACCACCCCTAAAATAATTGAGATATTGTTCCCACACAGCACGTGCGCAAGCAGTATTAAATTACTTTTGTTCTTATAATAATTTCATGTTGTGCAGGGACATTTCTAAACACGTGCCACTACTATAGACACACAGCAGGTGTGATATTTGAAGGAATTTTTCATTTTTTTTTTCACTTTAAACAACATTAAAATCGCTGCTCCGGAAAAATGGCCGTTTTTAAAAAAAAAATGTCCATTGATACATGTTCCCTGGGGCAAGACCCGGGTTCTGAAAGACGTTTTCCAACATTAAATTGAATATTGGTCTTTAAAATGATCGTTTTTGAATTCGAACGTTGGAGTCCCATAGACTTCAATGGGGTTCTAAATGTTCGCGCGAACCCGCGGTCTATTCGAACGTTCTGGTGCGAACCGAACCCGGATATGTTCGGCTCATCCCTAGTGACCGCAATACGGGTACTTTCTTCCACCTGATATGGCAGTGTGTTAAGATCCAGGCCTTCTGGGAACAGGTGGTGAAGTTCCTCCATGACAAGATGGGATCCCCCATAACTCTGCAGCCAAAGCCGTGTCTGCTGGGAATATTCCCAGATGCAGAGATGAATAAGTTTCTAAAGGTATTCCTGCATGAGACACTTTTTATAGCCCGAAAGGTTATAGCGCGGGTGTGGATGCGTTCGGGCCCCCCAGAGTTCTCCCTGGCTGGCAGAGGTCAACAGTGTACTACCGTACAAAAAACTGGTCTATTCCCATAGGGGCTGTCCGGCCAAATATGAAAAGATATGGGATAAGTGGCTGAAGTCACCCTCAACCTGTTCCTAGACATCTAAGTGTATGCATTGCTGTATTTCATGTTCCTTCTTATTGTCTGACCCATGTGTGCATTCTACTTGCGATCACCTGATACCTGCTGTAACTGTACGCCTTTTGTATACCATGTGCATTGCTGTTTCAAAACCTATGTGGCTCACGGTCAACATTAAAAAAGCTATAAACTATTAGAAAAGAGCTTTGAAAAAATATTAAAATTAAGGAACACTAGTGCTGTTTAAATGTTACAAAGGATATAAACAGGATATGTAAAAAGGAAATCAAGGGTGCACAAATTCAAATCGAACACCAGATTGCAAAAGACAGTAGGACAAACCACAAAAAATTCTTCAAATATATTAATAGTAAAAAGGTCAGGTCTGAGCATGTAGGCCCTTTACAAAACATCTAGAGTGGGTGACTGAGGACAAAGAGAAGGCCAATTTATTAAATACTTTGTTTAGCTCTGTGTATACAAAGGAGCATGGGGGAGCTCATGTCCATAACAGGGGTGGTAGTGACAGCTCCAAATCCACAATGGCTCAAAAGTGATATGGTCCAGCAATATTTATTTAGACAGAATAAAGGTGGATAAAGCACCTGGACCAGATGGCATACACCACGGATCCTAAAAGAATTGAGCTCTGTAATCTTAAAGCCATTGTATCGTTAAAAGAGAGAAGACAGAGAGATAGAGAGTGTCATTTTTAGTAGGTAGATAGAGCAGGCAGGCAGGCTAGTCAGTTAAAGTTACAGTGTGTAGAGGATATATATGCATCCCAGGTGATTTATATATATTTATACACTGTATAGTTTAGCTAGATCAGCTCTTCCTAATTTACTGGCAGGCAGGTGATTGCGCTATAGAAGAAATAGCTGCGCAAATGATGTGAATACTAGAGTAATGTTAGTACAATGTAAAATATAACAAATGTTGATAGTGAGAAAAATTAAACATGTGAAAGTCTATTGTCCCAACAACAAAAAGTGCATCTGATGGTAGTTTGATAGTAGAAAATTCCTTTTCCTATTCAAGCAGATAGTGACATCAAAAATGCCTGAACCTCAGAAAAGTGCATGGATAGATAGGACACCTCCACCTCTCAATCACACTGTCCCTTACCAGAAGGGAAGATCCCAACTAGAAATCTTCTGACAGCAGACGGCTTACTCCCCAGCCAAGGGGTTTCGGGCAGGATCTCCAAGAGCCAAGAACCAAAAACTTCTCCCACAGTAGATCGATAGAAACCAATATGGAGAAGAAAAAAAGCTACATAGTGTGAACCCATATAACGATTTATTAAAAAGATTAAAATCTCACTTACAAGAATGTAGATAAAATTCGCAGTGAAATTATACCCGGCCGGCTAGCACAACCCTTTTACTCCGGGACACAGTATGCAGTCTCTAGACGTCAGCACGCCGCCGCCCTGTGATTGTGCTAGCTGCAGTATTCTCACATGGTGTACTGCCTTTGTCCTCTGCAGTGTGCACCTAAAGCTACGTGGTGTGTACTGTCCGTGTCCTCTGCAGTTTGCACCTAAAGCTACATGGTGTGTACTGCCTGTGTCCTCTGCAGTGTGCACCTAAAGCTACATGGTGTGTGTACTGCCTGTGTCTTCTGCAGTGTGCACCTAAAGCTACGTGGTGTGTGTACTGCCCGTGTCCTCTGCAGTGTGCACCTAAAGCTATGTGGTGTGTGTACTGTCTGTGTCTGTGCTATATTTCTCAATGATTTTCATCCATATTGCTGGGACCAGACATTACATTAAAGCCACAAGCAGTTTTAAATTACTTTTTTCTTATAGTAATCTCATTTTGTGCAGGGACAGTTCTAAACATGTGCCACTTCACAGGCATACTATAGACACCCAGCAGGTATGATATTTAAAGGAATTTTTCATTTTTTTTTTCACTTTAAGCATCATTAAAATCACTGCTCCTGAAAAAACGACCGTTTTTAAAACCTTTTTTCCATTGATACATGTTTCCTGGGGCAAGACCCAGGTTCCTTAAAGACGTTTTACGACAATAACTTGCACATTAGGCTTTAAAATTAGCACTTTTGAATTCAAACGTTTGAGTCCCATAGACGTCAATGGGGTTCTAAAAGTTTGCGCGGTCGGTCCGTTCGAAGGTTCTGGTGTGAACCGAACGGGGGGGGGGGCTGTTCGCTCATCCCTAGACAGGAATAGTACCACTGGATTGGCGTAGGGTGGTGCCTATATTTAAAAAGGGAAAAAAGTCTTTACCAAGTAACTATAGACCTGTTAGTTTAACTTCTATATTTGGGATAAATACTGGAACGTTTATTAAAAGACCATATAGATGAGCCTTAGTGCCCTGTGGGCGGTGGAACCACCCTGGCGCCGATACATTTGAGGAGGCAGTCCCTGAAGTTTTAAATGAGACGTCTGGTGCTTTTTACGGGAAGGAGAGCGGTCTTCCCTCCAGGAATTTTTTGGATATATTTTTCCATGTGATCACTGAATAGATATTCCCCATGACATGTTAATAACTTTTTACAAGGAAGCTCGGTTGACCAGCTCTTTAGCCATAAGAGTCTGCGTCTTTGTACAGACATGAGAGCCAGACGGACGATAAATCAGCCGTATAGAATCCTTTAGGGCATCAACAGCAAAACACAGCACTTGAGGAATATCTGTCTTATCTTCAGGCAGATCGTCCTCCTGGTTATGCCTACTAGGCCTTTTGAGGCGTTCCTTTACAGAATGGCAAATAACAATTGCTGTAACAGCTGGCTGAATAGCTGCACTGGTCAAAGAAAAGGAAGCCTTTAATAATAACTCAAATTTCTTGTCAACAGGGTCTTTTAGGCCCTGTGCATTATCTACCGGACAGGTTCATTTCTTATTTAAGAAAGAGACAGCTGCATCAACTGCTGGCTCTCATGTCTGTATACAACCTTAGTCTATGGGATATAAAAGGGAAAAAAATCTAGGAGGAATAAAGATCCTATTAGGATGTTCCCAATTGACATACACTGCCTGTTCCAACAGGGGGTGTTAAGCCCTGTACACACAATCGGATATCTGATGGAATCTAATCCGATGGATTTTTTTGTCGGCTATCCGATGAAGCTGACTTTCATCAGTCTTGCCTACACACCATCGGTCAAAAATCCGACCGTGTCCAAACGCGGTGACGTAAAACACTATGACGTGCTGAGAAAAATTAAGTTCAATGCTTCTGAGCATGCATCGACTTGATTCTGAGCATGCGTGGATTTTTGACCGATGGACTTCCACATAGACGATCGTTTTTTTTAATCGTTTTTGATACAGGCAAGGTAAAAAAAACAGTTAGACACAAGCATAAGAAAGTACTTTGCAAACACCCACAGTTAGCCCAAAGCTCTCCCGTATGGTCACCGCACACAGGTGTCCAGCTCTTAGCTAGCTTGACTGATTGTTACAATAATACGATAATAATCCCTTTTAGGGATGGAGGCCTGTGGTGGTGCAAACCACAAGCCTCATATAAAGTCCCAACCCCACTTTTTCCTTTAACATTAACTAAGGGATGGAGATGCGATTTCAGGAGTGTTACATAATTGCCTCCACAGATCTGCCACCAACAAGTTAATTTATGCATTGTCATTTTTTGACTAGCTGACCCAGTTTGATGTGGTCCGCATCCAGTTTGGTGGTATTTTAGTTTAGTAGGCATGTTTTGGTTTCACCTCTGTTTTTTGTCTTTTCAGTGCTCTCATTTGCCAGACCAACCATAGATAGGGGTGGTTCTAGGTTGCCTTCTGCCTCCCTGTCTATTAATTAGCCACCTGGGTTCCTCCTTTGGAGGCCTTAAAAATCATAATTAGGACTGCAGTTACACAGAGTGCCGTGACGTGGCCTGCAGCTTCCCAAAAATTTGCAAATGACTGCAACTAAACCTCTGTTTTAATTACATACAGTTAGACAGATTAATTTGGTTGAGTGCTTCTTTGGTTTGGTATTTTTTGAGCCTGGTTATTATGGTAAGAATTTTTGTATTTTCCATATGTATACTTAATCGCATTTTGCTAATCGCATCTCATTTAAAGTCCCAACCGTCCATTTTTTTGGAACCCCCCTTTCTTCTTTAAGCTCTTTTACAAGGGGGGTCCCCAGACTTCACCATCGTTTTCTGCCGGGGGGGGGGTCCCGGACTTTTTCGCCGTCGGGCATGCGGCCCCGGTACGGTTCGGGAGGGTGGGCACTCGTTCGTCCCCACCCCCATGCCTGACAGGTGGCATGCTCAGATAAGGGTCTGGTATGGATTTTGGGGGAACCCCCACGCCGTTTTTTTTTTATTTGGCGTGGAGTTTCCCTTCATGATCAGCGTAACAAAAACAATTCCGGTGTTTTTATTTAACCACTTCCATACCACGCCTATTCTGGATTTTTTTTATATAAAATTACTCAGAACACCAACATATTACATATTTTTTTTTTTAGAAGACAGCCTAGGGGACTAAAGTGGCGGTCATTGCAAAGTTTTATCTCCAACGGTATTAGCGCAATAATTTTTCAAACGCCTTTTTTTTTGGGCAAAAAAAAAAACAGTTTCATGAATTAAAAAATAACAAAATAAAAAAAAAATAAAAAAAATAACAAAACAGTAAAGTTATCCCAATTTTTTGGGATAATGTGAAAAATTATGTTACACCGAGTAGATACCTAACTTGTCACGCTTTAATATTGCACACACTCATGGAATTGCGCCAAACTTCGGGACCTGAAAATCTCCATAGGCGACGTTTGATTTTTTTTTTTTTACAGGTTACCAGTTTAGAGTTACAGAGGAGGTCTAGTGCTAGAATTATTGCTCTCGCTTTAATGCATGTGGCAATACCTCACATGTGCGGTTTAAACAGCGTTTACATGTGGGTGGGACTTACGTGCGCGTTCGCTTCTGAGCGCGAGCTACTAGGGACAGGGGCGTTATTTTTTTTTTGTTTTGCACTTTTTTTACCTTTTTTTGTGATCACTTTTATTCCTATTACAAGGAACGTAAACCCCCCTTGTAATAGGAATAGTGTGGGACAGGTCCTCTTTATGGAGAGAGGTGGGGTCAATAAGACTCCACATCTCTCTTCGAAGGTGGGAAAGCAAGAGATCGAGAAAAATATGTCACTGATCTCATGCTTTCAGCCGCGATTGTAGCTTTGTTAATGTTTTTTAAATCTCTATGCTCCTCATTCGGTGGCGGATGATTTGTTCTCCGGGCCTCCGATGGCACGGGAGAGCCCGGAGAAGCACTAGATGGCGGTAGGAGGGGGGATGTCCCCTCCCACCACCTGTAAGAATGATCAAGCAGTGGAACTGCCGCCATGATCGTTCTTTTGGTGCGCACAATCGCCTGTAAAAAAGGATATCTGAATGATGCCTGTAGCTGCAGGCATCATTCAGATATCCCCCACTGAAGTCCAGGACGTCATATGAAGTGGTTTAAATCTGCCTTGGAGTCAGGGCCGGTACTACCACTTGGCAGCCGCCTAGGGCGCACAGGAGAGAGGCGGGGGCACTACCACCCAGGGCGCCCGGCCACCGGTGATCCTACTCCCTCTCAGCAACTAACTCAACAGGCAGCCGCTCCACTCTAGAGTCCCTCCGTACAGTGTTGGAGGCGCTGGCACAGCAGCAGTGGAGGAATGGAGGAAGGAAAGAAAACATCCCCTGCGCGCCCCTGATCGTCAGAGTGCCACTGGCAGCGAGTGTGACCTGTCTGTGTACCTGCGGTCACATCGTTACCGTCCACCACCAGGCTGCCTCTGATGTACCCCGCTACAGCCAGCCAGCTCTGCCTCTGAGCCTCTGCCCTTTTCTGCCCAGTGCTGCCTGTGCCCAACGCCCATTCCCCCCCCCTCATCTCCCTCTCCCTGTGTTTTTCCTATTGCGGCAGCCAGCGCCGAGATGCACAGTACCCCCCGTCGCTGAAAAACCAGAGCGATGAGATCAAGCTGAAAGTACCAATAACGCGGCAGGTACTGCATGTCCCTTTTTTTTTTTATTTATTTTTGTTTATTTGATTTTGTTTGTTTTTGCTTTTCTGCTCTTTTTTCAAAGTCCTGTTTTGTTGACCAATAAAAATTACTTTCAAATTTGATGTTTGTTTTTTGTTACTTTTTCATGCTACAGATTTTGCCAGCTGCAGCTGAAATAGGCTAATTGGCATAACAAACAGGTGTGATTCCTGGTGCCTTCATGATATCATATGCATACAGAGCGGTAAGTATTTATTTTTTTCCTTTTTACTGCAGTGGTTCTCAGCTCAGTCCTCAAGTACCCCGACAGGACATGTTTTGTGGATTTAATCTTACCTAGACTTGCTGTCCAAACTACTAAGCCATTGACTGTCTTTTAAAGCACATGTGCAAGTTGAAGGAAAACCTGCAAACATGGGCTGTTGGGGGGTATGGTGGACAGGCTTGAAGTGCTGATTTACAGCACTGTGCTGAAATCTAGCTCAAAGCAATCCTATTCACCAAGGTGAGTGAGGGAAACCCTGCTGGTCTTTTTTTGGTTGGGCTTTGTGTCCCTTTTCTTAAAATTGGCTTTACTTCCTGTCACACAGCTTAACAGGAAGTGAGGGTAAAACCCTACAAATGTTTTTTCTTGGGGACACACAGGTCAATCTAACTAGTGTCCCCATTAAGCACATTGCACTACATCACTTTGTTGTGTACACCCAAATGATTAGGTAGTTTTTTTTGGTTTAGTAAAGGCAAAGCCACTCTGCAGTATAAGTGTAGTCGCTGAAAATCAGAGGGGAAGCACTGATGATTTTAACATCCAATCATGTAGAAGCAAAGATTTTTTTTTGTCTCTTCTTCCTTGCTTCTCCACCTCCATCTCCAGCAATTGCATTTGTAGTGCAAAGTGGATTTGCCTTTAATAAATAGACCCCAAAGTCCAAGATCCCTAATAAGTTGGGGTGTACACAGCAATGCTAGAGTAAACTTTACATAATGGGAAACTATTTAGATTGATCTGTGTGTCCCCAAGAAAAGACATTAGTAGGGTTTTACCCTCACTTCCTCTTTGGCTATGTGACAGGAAGTGAATGAATTTGAAGTAGAAAGTAACAAAATTTGGGAGGTGCAGACTTCCCCAAAATATGAGCAGACTTGTAATCCCTCTGCACTCTAGCCCCAAGCAAAAATAAGAAGGATTTCATTTAGTTTTAAAAATGCAAAGACACATTCCTCAGATCAACTGTGATGCATGTCAATGGCCCATTCTTGCCCTTGTTTAATAGAAAACACCAGTTGCCTTTCACTAGAAACATGTGTTAGTCCAATCCTGGAAATCTGCATCTGCTTTACTATCACTTTCCCTAAAAAATGGGTTCCTGCACGTAGATGCGCGACCACCGTGTATTGGATATGCGCATATGTGGTTCTCGGAAAGCGGTGGCCAGCACACAGAACATCACGCCCCTACAGGGAAGTTTGCTGTACTGCTGCTAAGGTCTCTGAGGAAGGGATGATACTTATTTGCAAATTAAGAAAATTGTTTATTTAACATTGGGTGGTGTTTGTGGGGGTCCCCCTAACACACATTCATACTATTAGCAACGCCGTATCCTGGCCTATTGGCATGGTTATATTTTCTTATATATGCAATAAAGCGCATGTGGTGTACTGTGTGGATCAAAAGAAGTCCTCAGTAGAAGTCCTGTAAGCTAGGTGAGCTTTGAGCATGAGTTACGTTCATGGTTCCGGGCAGCCATGCAAGGGAGCTGAAGCGACACTCCAGGTACATAAAATAAAAGAAACAAGAAGAAGAGGCGCACTTAGTAAACTGTAAAACCTTTTACTTGGATATGTAATAAAAGCACTCACATGTAGTTTTGAAGATTCAGGCATATGGATGTTGTCCTGCGATTGTCTGAGCCCAGCCAATAGATGTGGAAGACCCTTGGGTCTCTGTCACAGCGCTTGTGTTGTACTGTGTAGCAGAGGCAATCCTGCTTGGTCCATGCCATGTGGTGTGAAGATGGCAGCGGCACAGATGTGCTGGCAGGGATGCCGGAGCGCACGCTTTGGGACGCATGGTTGCAGTGGAGGAGATGACGTCATCGGCGGGGACAGCAATTGTGCGACGTGTTTCCGTGCATGTGCTGTGGTTCGATGGGAAAAACAAACTCACAGCGCGCACCTTTGTCAAGACTAGCGTCCCAAAGTGTGCGCTCCAACGTGCGCTCCGGGCATCCCTGCAGCACATCTGTGCGCTTCCATCTTCACACCACATCGCATGGACCAAGCAGGATTGCATCTGCTACACAGTACAAACAAGCGCTGTGACAGAGACCCCAAGGGACATCACATCTATTGGCTGGGCTCAGACGATGCAGGACAACATCCATATGCCTGAATCTTCAAAATACAAGTGAGTGCTTTTATTACATATCCAAGTAAAAGTTTTACAGTTTACTAAGTGGGCGCCTGCTTTTCCTCTTGTTATATTTTCTTAGTTCTCTCAATAAACTATCATAAATTTGTGCTTAAAGTAGAACCATAATCAACACTTTTTTTTTTTTTTTGGATAGAGTAAGGGAGGGTTATAGCCCCTGTCAGTTTATTTTATACCATCCCTGTCCAATTGCAGAGATTTCCCTTCACTTCTGCCCCATAGCCAAAACAGGAAGTGAGAGAAAAAACTATGCAAATTACGGGAATACAATGCCACCCCCCCCAGTGCCCTCGGAACTAGTGTGCTCCCCCACCTGAAAATTTCTGGGTGGGTCTTAAAAAAACAGAGTGTGGCCTTGACAGGAAGGGGTGGGTATTTTTCAATTAGTAGGTGCAGAAGTTTAGTCAGGCCTAGGACAGCACAAAACCTAAATATACTACTGCATATTAGGGCTTATTTAGACAGGATCCGATTTACAGCATGTTTTTAGATTGTGGGAGAAAACCCACGCAGTCACAGGTATAGAACATGCAAACTCCAGGCAGATGGTGTCACGGTGGGATTCGAACCTGCGACCCATTTTGCTGCTAGGTGAAAGTGCTATCACTACACCACTGTGCTGAACGAACATGTATCTAGAGATGTAGGTTCTTGTGTCCACTTGTGAAAATACAAGGTGGTCATGGCTAGTGATGAGCCAAACGCCAAAATTATTGTTTGGTGACCCGGGTCCTGCCCCAGGGGACATGTATCAATGCAAAAAAAATGTTTAAAAAAATGTTTTTTTTTCAGGAGCAGTGATTTTAATAATGCTTAGGATGTCATATGACCTCCTAGACTTCAGTGGGGGATATCTGAATGATGGGTGCAGCTACAGGCATCATTCAGATATCCTTTTTTTTACAGGCGGCGATTGTTCGCACCATAGAGTGATCATAGCGGCGGTTGCGCCGCTTGATCGTTCTTACAGACGGAGGGAGGGGACATCCCCCCTCCCGCCACCATCGGTGCCTCTCCGGGCTCTCCCCGTGCTATCAGAGGCTGGAGAACCAATCGTCTGCCGCCGAATGAAGAGCATAGAGATTTAAAAACAAACAAAGCCGCAATCGCAGCTGAAAGCATGATATCGTGAATTTTTTTTTCCCGATCTCATGCCTGGAGGCCAGATGTGGGGTCTTATTGACCCTGCTCTCTCCATAAAGAGGATCTGTCACACACTATTCCTATTACAAGAGATGTTTACGTTCCTTGTAATAGGAATAAAAGTGATAAAAAAATAAAAAAAAAGTGCAAACTAAAAAAAATACGTACATTAAAAACATAAAAACGCCCTGTCCCTAGTAGCTCGCACTCAGAGCGAACGTGCATGTAAGTCCCGCCCACATATGTAAACGCCATTCAAAACCACATGTGAGGTATTGACGCGTGTGTTAGAGCGAGAGCAATAACTCTAGCACTAGACTCCTCTGCAACTCTAAACTGGTAACATGTAAAAAAAAAATTCAAGAGTCGCCTTTGGAGATTTTTAAGTCCCAAAGTTTGGCGCCATTCCATGAGTGTGTACAATATTAAAGCGTGACAAGTTAGGTATCTATTTACTCGGTGTAACATCATCTTTCACATTATCCCCAAAAATTGGGCCAACTTTACTGTTTTGTTATTTTTTAATCCATGAAACCGTATTTTTTTTGCCAAAAAAAAAGGCGTTCGGAAAAATTATTGCTCAAATACTGTTGGAGATAAAAAAGTTTTATTGACCGCCACTTTATTCCTATTCCCTAGGGTGTCTGCTAAAAAAATATATATAATGTTTGGGGGTTTCTGAGTAATTTTCCAGAAACAAAATATAATTTTTTACATAAAAAAGAGAAGTGCCAGAATAGGCGCGTATGGAAGTGGTTAAAGTGAAACAATAAAAAAGATGAATATTCCTTTAAATTTCATACGGGGGAGGGGGTATAGTATTGCCTGTTAAGTAGTGTATGTTTCCCGTGCTTTAGAACTGTCCCTGTACAAGATGTCATTTCTAAAGGGAAAAAAAATAGGATTTTTGTACTCACCGTTAAAATCCTTTTCTTTGTCGTCCATGGACGGACACAGCCTCTTCATTCATGACAAGTGGGTTATGTTCCCTGTTTACAGAAGAGGACTAGGCAGAACATGTTAGATACAAATACATGTCACTTTAAAAACAGAGCTGAACAGCCCCGCCCAGGGGGCGGTCCCTCCAGACATAACCCTCCTCCCAGCAGCATGCAGCCTCAGTTCGTAACAAGCAGTACAAACCCAAAAAGGAGTGGTGGGTGCTGTGTCCGTCCATGGACGACAAAGAAAAGGATTTTACGGTGAGTACAAAAAATCCTATTTTCTCTTGTCATCCATGGACAGACACAGCCTCTTCATTCATGACAAGTGGGACGTCCCCAAGCAGTGTAAAAAAAAATGAGGGGTGGGAACAGTATCAGTCAAAAAAAACACACACAACTTCACCCCAAACAGGCAGGGCTCCTCAACGGAGGAGATGCAACTTTAAACAGCCGCCTGCAAAACCTTGCGGCCGAAGGAAGCATCTGAAGATGCACTCACATCAACCTTGTAAAATTTAGAGAAAGTGTGAACGGATGACCAAGTCGCCGCCTTACACACCTGAGAGACAGACGCTTGATGTCGGAAAGCCCAGGAAGCACCAATTGCCCTGATGGAATGTGCCGTGACCGGGAAACGGGGGCGCCCGCCCCTAAGAGCATAAGCCTGTATGACAATCTGTCTAATCCACTGAGAAATGGTGGCTGACGAGACCGCCAGGCCCCTTTGTGGACCAGATACCGACACAAAAGGTGAGTCAGACCTCCGAAACTGAGCCGTAGCTGACAGGTACACCCGCAGAGCGCGTACCACATCCAAGGAATGAAGTGCAACCTCCCTAGCATGCACTGGCTTAGGACACAAGGACGGAAGTACAATGTCCTCGTTAAGGTGAAAAGATGAAATCACCTTCGGAAGAAAGGAAGGTCGCGGACGTAACACCGCCTTGTCCCCTATGGAGAATTAAGTATGGTGACTTGCAGGACGAGGCTTCCAGCTCAGAAACCCTTCTGACAGAAGTAATAGCCACCAAGAAGGCCACCTTCTGAGAAAGCGTCAAGAGAGGGATCTCTCTGATGTCCTCGAAGGGAGATTTCTGAAGAACCGAGAGCACCAGATTCAAAATCCCATGGGGGAAGAGGTGGTCTCAAAGGGGGAAGAATATGACGAACCCCCTGCACAAAAGTACCCACCAGCGAATGGGCCGCTGAAAGAACACAGTCAAGGCTGAAATCTGACCCTTAATGGTGCTTAAGGCAAGCTTTTGATCCACGCCACGCTGTAAAAACAGCAGGACTCTGGATACCAAATATGTCCGTGGACGCCAACCCATCTCCTCACACATAGAGATGTAGGCCTTCCAAGTGCGATGGTAAATCTTCCTAGAGGAAGACTTCCTAGTCCGCAGCATAGTTGGAATGACCTAGTCGGAAAGACCTCGGTCCCTTAGAACCTGGCTTTCAATAGCCATGCCGTTAAAGCCAGCGACTGTAAAGCAGGATGGAGTATAGGACCTTGGGACAGAAGGTCCTCCCACACTGGCAGCCGCCAGGGCGTATCCGCCACTAGGCTCAAGAGATCGGCGTACCACGGACGCCGGGGCCAATCCGGGGCGATTAGGATCATCGGGATCCCCTCAACCTCCACTCTGCGGAGCAGTCGAGGCAGCAACTTCAGTGGGGGAAATGCATAGATCAATCGATACTGACCCCATGGGGCTACCAATGCGTCTGACGCATCTGCCCAGGGATCCCTGGACCTGGCCACGAACCTTGACACCTTTCGGTTTGAGACGAGAGGCCAGGAGATCCACATCCGGAGATCCCCATCTCCTGCAAAATGAGTTGAAACACCTCCTGATGCAACGACCATTCTCCCTGGTCCAGCATCTGGCGACTCAGGTAGTCTGCCTGCCAGTTCTCCACGCCTGGGATGTAGACAACTGACAGAGCCGGCACGCTTCTTTCTGCCCACCTTAGGATGTGAGCGACCTTGGACGCTGCAGCCGAGCTTCGGGTTCCCCCCTGATGGTTGATATAAGCCACCGCTGTGGCGTTTTGTCCGACTAAATCCTGATCGGGCGGCCCTGCAACCTCCTTGACCACGAGGAGAGGCATAGCCTGATTGCCCGAAGTTCCAAGACATTGATCGGTAGACGGGACTCCTCTAGAGTCCAACGGCCCTGGGCCGACTGGACCCCCCAGATGCCCCCCCAGCCCGAGAGGCTGGCATCCATCGTAACCACCGTCCACTGGAGGGGGAGAAAAGACTTCCCTGCTCGAAGAGCCGGGGATCTCAACCACCAATTCAGAGAAGTCCTGACCAGATTGCTGACCTGAATCTGACGATCCAGAGACGATGGGGATCTGTTCCACTTGGACAGGATCTCCTCTGTAGTACTCGGGTATGGAACTGAGCGTACGGTACCGCCTTCAAACGAGGCCACCATGAGGCCCAGAACCCGTATACAAAACCGCAGAGACGACCACTTGCGGTATGTCAAAACTCTCACAGCAGACTGGAGCGTCTGCAATTTTTCCAGGGGTAGAAACACCCTCGCTTTTGAGGAGTCCAGGATCAACCCCAGGTATTCCAAGCGCTGAGTCGGAACCAGGACCGACTTCTGAATGTTCAAGACCCACCCGAATTCTTGGAGGGTCTGGCTGGTTATAGACACGTCCTCCCTTAGTTCTGAGGCAGAACTGAAGCTGCTCTCAGAAGGAGATCGTCTAAGTAGCCCACGATGGCAATGCCTCGCTGTCTCAGCAAAGCTAGGATCGGCGCGAGCACCTTGGTGAAAACTCTTGGTGCTGACGCCAGGCCAAAAGGGAGGGCCACAAACTGATAGTGATCCTCCCCGATCACAAAACGCAGAAACCTTTGGTGACTTGCGCAGATTGGGACATGCAAGTATGCGTCCTTGATGTCCAAGGACGCCAGAAAGTCCCACGAGTGGAGCGCAGCTACCACCGAGCGAATCGATTCCATGCGGAACTTTCTTACTTTCACAAAGACGTTCAAAGCCTTGAGGGCCAGGATCGGATGGACCCCGTCCTTCTTCGGGACCACAAACAGATTCAAGTAAAAACCCTGAAACCTCTCGTCCTGCAGAACAGGTAAAATTACTCCGCAACCTAGCAGTTCCCTTACTGCCCCCAACAGGGCAGCCCGACGAGCTGGTAGGAGAGGGAGACTTGAGGGAAAGAATCTGTTCGGGGGATAGGAAAGAAACTATTTTGTACCCCGAAGAGACCACCTCGCAGACCCATCGGTCGGAGAGCAGAGAGGTCCACCGAGCTGTGAACCTGCAAAGCCGTCCCCCCACCCATGAGTCGGGCGGGGGCAGGCCTTCATGCAGTTGCAGGCTTGGGTGCCGGCTTGTTTGGCTTACGCACCCAGGGACGTTTATGTCCCCCAGCTGAGCCCGTCGGGCTGGGAGGGTTTACCCGCGGGCCCTGACTGACGAAAAATAAGCTTCTGTGCGGGAAAAGAAGGACCCGGCTTGCGGCGGGGTTCCTTTCCCTTTGGAGGACTGAGGGAGGAAAGTGTTCTTCCCTCCTGTGACATCTTTGATAATGTCGTCCAGTGAAGACCCAAAAAGCCTCTCACCTTTGAAGGGTAAATCCGCCAGGGCCTTCTTAAAGGCCTGGTCCGCAGACCAGCATTTTAGCCAAAGGAGGCGGCGTAAAACCACCGCCGAGACAGAAGCCCTGGATACCAAGGGTGCTGCATCTAGTGAAGCGTCACAAACATAGACAAGGCCCTGGACCAGTTGGTCAGCCAGTCTAATTACCTCGGATGGGAGCTGGTGCTCCTCCGCAGCCTGGCGCAAAATCTTTGCCCACTCAGTAAGTGTCTGAGACACAAGGGCAGTGGCCACAATAGGACGCAAGGCAGACCCCAGCATGGTAAACATGGAGCGGGTCAGTGCTTCGGATCTTCTATCAGTCTGATCCTTAAAAGCAGGAACTCCCTCTACAGGGAGAGTGGTCACCTTGTTTAGCCGGGCGACCGGAGGGTCCACCACCGGAGGAGAAGTCCACTTCTTTAAGACATTCTCCTCAAAGGGGTATCAAACCGCCAGGCGGTGAGGGACTACAAAAGCCTTCTGCAGCTTTTCCCATTCCGCATCAATGAATTTATCAAAGAAGGGCACATAAGGAAAAACCTTAACAGAGCGGTCTGATTTGTGTGAACCAAAAGAGACCGAGCCCTCAGCTGTACTATCTAGCTTAAGGGAGTCCCTTACAGCATTGATACGCTCCCTGACAAGTGCCTTATCATGCTCAGACCCAGTTACAGTGTCTTCCTCAGGAAGGTCCTGGTCCACGTCTTCAGATACAACATAACCAGGCACCTGCACAGCCAGGTCCTGGTCTGAATCTGAACATTCCCCTGGGGATAGCGGAGGGAGGGGGCGCTTTTTACCCCCTTTACTGCCACACGCCGCTTCCACCCTGGCCACAAATGTCTCCAGGACTGCCGACAAGGAGTCTATAGTGAGTGCAGAAGCAGAGGTACCAGCTGCCTCTGCCATGCTGGGGGAAGGAGGACTAGATACTGATTCCAAATCCTGAGGAAAAAAATCCCAGGGCCCAGTTCAGAATGAACAAAAGACACCCAACACTCCTGCTGAGCTGACCGGGGGGGGGAGGTTGTACA
The DNA here is from genome assembly GCF_905171775.1 of Rana temporaria. Lineage (NCBI taxonomy): Eukaryota > Metazoa > Chordata > Amphibia > Anura > Ranidae > Rana > Rana temporaria. Next base: position 157,163,090 of record NC_053497.1, read on the forward strand.
GGGGACTCACCACCGGAGAAGAACTGCTCAGCGCCGCTGCCCATATCCCGCACACTGCATGTGTGATGTGTGTGGAGAAGTCGTGAGGTAGTGGAATGCTGTGAGGAGAACGGCGTTGCGCGCTGTGAAAACCAACGCTAGAGGCCGATAGACTCAAGCAAGATGGCCGCCGAGCGTCCACGTGGAGCCTGGTGCGGCTACAGCAAAATGGCCACAATGGGATTTTCAATGCAAACTGAAAACCCACTAAAAAATGGCGCCAGCGCCGCCAGAACTCAGCAAAACACAGCATTTAAAAAGGGGTGAAAGCCTGGAAAGGCTGCTCAGCCCCTAATCCAGAAAAAAAGTGACTCCACAGTAAAAACACATAGGCCAGGCGCACAGTACACTCCACCAGGTGCCCCCGCCCCAAATGTAATGTATGGCAGTCAGGCATGCTACCACTGAGCTATAGGCTCTGTTGCACAGCAGAGGGAAAAAAGGGAGCAGGGAAGGGAGGATACCCAAACCCCAGGAATGCCCAGAAGGAGGGACTGTACTTCCCTGTCCTTGCGACGACTCACTGGTGCATTCCAGACAGGCATACAACCGCAATGGAGGTAGCCGTCAGCCCGGTCCACTGTGAGTGAGACAACACTACAGCTCAGTCATGTGCGGACCTCGGAGCAAAGCTCACTGGCAGGAGTCATGGGGCATGTCGTGGCAGACCCAGCCTCTTTGCAAAGGTGTGCTCACGCTCGCTGGCCGAACTGAGAAGACTACAAGGATCTACAATATCCAGCCTGTCCCTCAGCCAACAGTTGTACAAAAATAAAAATAAATAGAAAATAAAATAAAATCCTTTCTTCGGGCGCTGGGCCCAAAGGGAGCCATACGTCCTTCTCCTTTGCTAGGCAGAACGAAACTGAGGCTGCATGCTGCTGGGAGGAGGGTTATGTCCGGAGGGACCGCCTCCTGGGTGGGGCTGTTCAGCTCTGTTTTTAAAATGACATGTATTTGTATCGAACATGTTCTGCCTAGTCCTCTCCTGTAAACAGGGAACATAACCCACTTGTCATGAATGAAGAGGCTGTGTCCGTCCATGGACGACATAGAAAAATAGGATTTTTTGTACTCACCGTAAAATCCTTTTCTTTGAAGTCCATGGACGGACACCGCTCCTTAAATCTTGACAAGTGGGTTATGTTCCCTGTTTACAGGAGAGGACTAGGCAGAAACATGTTAAATAGTTAAATACATGTTACATTAACAGAGTTGAACAGCCCCGCCCAGGGGGCGGTCCCTCCAGACATAACCCTCCTCACTGCAGCTTGCAGCCTCAGTTCGTAACAAGCAGTACAAACCTAAAAAGGAGAGGTGGGAGCTGTGTCCGTCCATGGACTTCAGAGAAAAAGATTTTACGGCGAGTACAAAAAATACTATTTTCTCTTATCGTCCATGGACGGACACAGCTCCTTAAATCTTGACAAGTGGGACGTCCCCAAGCAGTGTCAAAAAACTAGGGGTGGGAAATATATCAGTAAAACCAATTTTAACTTTACCCCAAAACAAGCAGAGCTCCGCAACGGAGGAGGTGCAACTTTAAACAGCCGCCGGCAAAAACTAGCGGCTGAAAAAATCATAAGATGCACAGCAACGATGTAAATTCTGGAAAAAGCGTGAACAGACGAGCAAATTGCCGCCTCGCACACCTGTGAGACCGACACATGATGTCGGAAAAAAAACCCAGGAAGCACCAATTGCCCTGGTCGAAAGTGCCGTGACCGGAAAGGGGGGCCCGCCCCTTAGGAGCATAGGCCTGTATGACTGCCTGCCTGATCCACTGAGAAATGGTGGTCGACAAGACCGCAAGGCCCTTTTGTGGACCAGACACCGACACAAAAGGGAGTCAGAAGCTCCGAAACGGAGCCGTAGTAGGCTGGTATACCCGCAAAGCGCGTACTACGCCTAAAGTATGAAAGGCGCCGAAACCTCCTTCGGAAGAAGGGAAGGTCGCGGGCGCACCATCACCTAATCCACCTTCTGAGATAGTGTCAAGAGAAAATCTCTCTGATGTTTCCAAAAGGAAGGTTCCTGAAGAACCGAGAGCACCAGAGTCAAAACTCATGGGGGAAGAGATGGGCCAAGAGGGGAAGTATATGACAAACCCCCTGCACACAAAAAAAGGCGACCCACCAGGAATCGGGCCGCATAAAGGCCACTGAAAGAACACAGCCAAGGCTGAAATCTGCCCCCAAACGGTGCTTTAAGCAATTTTTAGATCCACTCCAAGCTTTAAAAATAGCAGGACCCTGGACACCGAATACGTCCGTGGACGTCACTTCATCCCTTCGCACCAAGAGAGGTGCGACGGTAGATCCTCCGGAAGAAGACTACGGTGCCCTGTTGAGATGACCGAGTCAGACAGACCCCGGTCACCTAAAGTCTGTCTTCCAATAACCATGTTGAGCAAGTCAGTGACTGTACAACAGGAGGAAGTATGGGACCTTGAGACAGAGGAACCTCCTGCCCTGGCAACCGCCAGGGTACCTCCGCTACCAGGCGCCCGATATCAGCGTACCAAGGACGCCAAGGTCAATCTGGAGCGATTAGAATCATCGGGATCTCCTCAGCCTCCACTCTGTGGAGCGGCCGAGAAAGCAACTACCATGGAGGAACAGCAAAAAATCACCGATACAGACCTCACAGGGCCACCAGCGCGACTGGCGCGTCTGTACCAGATCACTAGAACTGGAAACCAACTTTGACACCCTTGCGGCGGAGACGAGCGGCCAGGAGATCCATGCCCTGTGAGGCTCACCTCCTGCAAGGGAGCCGAAACACCCCAAGCACAAAGACCAGTCGCCCTGGTCCAGCATCTGGCGACTCCAGTAGTCCGCCTGCCAGCATACCTGATGGTAGACCGAAGCCACGGTCGTGGCGTTGTCTGGCTGAAACCAGATCGGTCGACCACAAGGAGAAGGATAGCCTGATCGCCTAAAATAGTAGGACAATGAACAGTAGACAGCGCCTGGTATTCCCAGGAGGTCTCCCACCAGGCACTAGCCAGGCCCGACCCTGGGTAGCTACCGAGACCAGACACATTCAGGGAGGTGTGGCCGTAGGTCCACGCAAGTCCAGCGACTCAGGGCCAACTGGACCCCCCCAGTTTTGTGAACCCCCCAGGTTCACAACCCGTGAGCTGGCATCCGTCGTAAACACCGATCACTGGAAGGAAGAAACAACTTCCCGGACCGAAGAGTCAGGGATCTCTGTCACCAACTCAGAGAGACTCTGACTAGGTGGCGCACAGGAATCTAATGATTTCAGAGACAAGAGATTTTTACCACCTGGACAGTATTTCCCCTGGAAAACCAGGGTGTGGAACTAGGCATACAGTACCGCCTTGAAGGAGGCTACCCACAGGCCCCGAACCAGCAGGCGCCCGGAGAGAAGACCGATTGCGTGATGCCAATACCTTCACCGCAGACTGAAGAGTCTGCAATTTCTCCAGGGGAAGAAGGACCTTTGCCACAAGGAGTCTGGATCAACACTAGATACTCCAACGCTGAGGCAGAACCTAGCATGCCCAGGATTTGAACCCTGGGTCGCACATATGGAGGGCAGGCTTGCTGCCACTGAGCTACACCTTCTGGCCTAAACGTTTAACACCCACCCCAATCTTCGGAGGGTCTGAATGGGAATAACCCATCCACTAGGTCGGAGACAGAAGCTGCTCTCAGAAGAAAGTCGTCCAAGTAGCCAATAAGGCAAAGCCTCGCTGTCCCAACAAAGTTAGGATAAGTGCGAGCTCCTAGCTGAAAACCCATGGTGCTGACGCCAGATCAAAAGGGAGGGCCACAGGCTGACAGAGACCCTTCTCCCATCACGAAGCACAGAAAAAACACTGTGACATGCGCAAAACGGGACATGCATGTATGCGTCCCTGATGTCCGAGGACGTCAGGACATCCCCCGGATGGAGCGCAGCTACCACCGAACAAATTGGTTCCATGCGGAACTACCTGACGTTCACAAAGGTATTTAGGGCTTGAGGCCCATAGAAAACCCCAAAACTTTCGTCCTGCAGGAAAGGTAAAATTACCCCGCAGCTTAGCAAATCCCACACTGCCCAAGGCAGACCGACGGGCCGGGAGAGGAAGACACAAGGAAAGAACTTTGTTCTGTAGATAGGAAGAAACCCTATCTAGTACTCCGAAGAGACCACCTCGCATTCCCACTGGTCGGAGAGCAGGGAGGTTTCACCGAATTGTGAACCTGCAAGCCGCCCCTCCCACCTAGAGACAGGGAGGGAAGGCTACAGACATTGGCAGGATTTGGGTGCCGACGTGATCGGCTTACGCACCCAGGGACGGATTAGTCCCCCAGCTGGGCCTTTGACGGGCTGGGAGGGTTGCCCCTAAATAATACACACACATAGTGTGTATGTATATTATGAAGGTGTATGCACACATGCCTTTGGAGGAAACCGGAGTACCTGGAGGAAACCCACGCAGACACAGGGAGCGACAATGCAAGCTCCAGGCAGATTGGCATCAGTGTCCGGATTCGAATCAATGACTCTCTTGCTGCCAAGTAATGGAGTTAAGCACTACACCACCGTGTGCATAAAACCATTCTGAAACAGACGCCCTGGATAACAAGGGCGCAGCATTCAATGAAGCATCACAGACCTATATGAGGCCCTGTACCAGCTGGTCCACTAGCCTAATAACCTCAAGAGGTGCTCCTCCACTGTCTGGTGCAAAATGCTCACTCTGTGAGTTGTATACAGCACTAGGGGTCAGGACTACTCCAAGATGGCCGCCAAGCGTTCAGAACGCGACCACAGGAAAATGGTCGGCACAATGTAAGCTGCGCCATAGCGCGGCTACGACAAAATGGGCGCCAATGGGAGTTTTCAATGTAATTGAAAAACCTCCCAAAAAATGGCGCCGGCGCCGACTGAGACCCCAGTGTAGTGGCCACAATAGGCCGCAAGCCAGACCCCAGCATGGTAAACATGGAACGAATCAGTACTTCGGATCTTCTATCGGTCAGATGCATACAAGCGGAGGTTCCCACCCGGCGGTGAGGGACTACAAAAGCCCTCAGTGGCTTTTCTCATTCCGCATCTCAGAAATTATCAAAGAAGGGCACAGAAGGAAAAAACCAACACAGCGGTCCGATTTGTGTGATCCAAAAAAGACCGAGCCCTCGGCGGAAACCAAGCTGCACTATGCAGCTTATGAGAGTCCCTTGCAGCAGTAAAAAGCGCACCCATAAATGCCTTATTCTGCTCTTTTTTAACTAGGTACCTGGCCCATGGCTTCATAACCGAGCATTCCCCAGGGGATAACGGGGGAAGGGGCACTCTTTTACCGCCCACCTGCAGTCCACCCCCACCCTGGCACAAACTGTGTCCAGGACTAACAATAAAAACTCTGTGGGAATCCCAGGTGCTAACACCTGCTGTGAGGTAACTTCTGCAGGGACCTGTGTTTAAACAGGAAAAGCCTCCTAGGGCTTTTTTATTTACGGATAAGACACAGATACAGCATAAAAAGCAAAACCGTGGAGGCGCATGCGCGGGGGCTTCCAAGATGGCCGCGTAAGCCGGGAGCTCCGCACTGCCTCAGCCATTCAGCGGCCCTAGCACCGGATTCACGGTGGCGGGACACTTCTTTTGCGGTGGATTTAGGGGAACACCTCAGCACTGACCCCATGTATAGTAGTGCGGTCCGGAGGGGCCTGGAACAGCAGTTCTCCGCCGAGAAGAACCAGGCCGAATCCAAGATGGCGGCCGCGCCTCAGATGCTGGATTCAAACGCTGGGAGACACACGGATGGAAGGCAAGTGATTGCTCCAGCTTCACTGACATTCCCCCCTCAGACTGTTCCCATTACCCCAAGTCTCATGTACCTTTCTTCAGCCTCCACAGAATCTCTTTTAGAGAGTCCGTTACCTCAGGCTCTATCTCCTATGGGAACAATACCTATACACACAAATGCCATTATCTCCTCAGGAAACCCAGACCTGGTTATTCCTCAGAATACAGGAGAACTCTTTCTGAAATTGTCAGAATTACTTGAGAGCGGACTTGCTCAAACTGCAAATAGAATTACAAATGATATCCGCATTGATTTCCAGAACCTGGGTTCTAGAATGGAAGCGATTGAACAGAAGCTGGACATTACTGTATCCAGGGCCAATCTAAATACTGATCACATTCAGGTTTTGGAAGAACAACTTGATGTGGCCCTAAACAGAATTGATGATCTTGAGAACCGCTCAAGAAGGGACAATTTTAGGGTCAGGGGTCTCCCAGAGACCATCACGGATGTCCCAAAGGCAGTCCAGGACCTCATTACAGTCATGATCCCCTCCATTACCTCACACAAGCTAGAGCTGGACAGGGCTCATAGGTCTCTGGGTCCCCTCAGGAAAGATGGTTCACCCAGGGATGTTGTGGTAAAACCTCACTATTACACTGTGAAGGAAGAGATCATGAAAATCTCACGCCAACAGTCTCGCATCTCCTTCCAGGGAAATGGTATCCAAATATTTGCAGATATTTCTCCCATGACTATTCAAAAACGCCAAGCTCTTAAGCCATTACTGACAGTGCTGGCGCAGAGGGAAATCAAATACTGGTGGGCATTCCCCTTTGCCCTTAAGTTTAACTACAAGGGAAAAACCTACTCATTTACTACGCTCTCTGAGGGAGAAAAAATCCTCCTTGCCTTGAAATTCATAATGCAGGACCCAGCAATGGACACTTCTAATCTACAAGCAAGTTCATCCAAACGTCCCACTCCCACTAGTCCAATTTCCCCCACATGGAAGATGAATAAAAGCAGGCGTACTAAGCATCCGGCTACTACCTGACCTCGGAACTGAGACTGATTTTCCTTTTTTCTGACCCTTGTTGTGTTTTCTTGGATTGATTACAAATTGGGTCTCCTCTCCGCTGTTGGAGATCCGTGTGAATCTGAATTTCACCTCCGCTAATTGCCTGGGACTGGCAGAAGAGGCTACAGTTTGAAAACCCTCTGGACCTCCAAACTGAACTCTCGCCTTTCTATGGGGACTACCATTGTTTTTTCCATTAACTTGGAATATTACAATTTTTTTTTTTTTTCTCTTCCCTCACATTTCTTCTCTGGCATCTATGGCACGAGGAGGGTTTGCAATATGTTAGTGCTTTTTCAATAAAACATATATCGATAAAAAATGTTTTTTTTTTAATGTTGTTCTCCTTCTCGCTAACTCAACATTGGTATTACCATTATATATGTATTGGTTAACATGTAATTGTATATTTTGGGTTTACAACTCCCTATAACCCCCGTATCCATGCTTTATTTTATTTTTTTATATAAGGGAGTGGTTATCTTTACTGATATTTTGTTCCGGCCGACCGTGTTCTATTTTTTTCCTTTTTTTACATAGAATGTTATCGTTCTCACTAATATTGCATTTTGTTGATAACTGATATATCTTCTGAATTAAAGGGATGGCTGTGGCTGGGGCGGTTGCCCTGCGCCTCCACCTACCTTTAGGCAGTGGATTTTACCCTGTCGGAGGTTGGTCTAGTAGCCCGTAGTAGGGGCTACGTTGGCTGTTTGTATGGGAATAATGGGGTGGGGTCTTCCCCTTCCCGTTGTTGTTTGTTTAAATTGATTCAATGTAGGATATGTTTTTTTTCTTTTTTTCTTCTCTTTTCTAACTTCTTTTCCTTGATTGCCAGACTGCAGATCCAGGTCCCAGTCTAGGTCGCTGCCTGTGTCCATCTTCTCCACGCCTCTCATCGTTGGGGGTAAGTTCTATTACCGATACATGGTGCATCTTCCTCACTGATCATGCCTCTTGACTCCTCACTTTCTCCTCCACTTAGAGTGGTCTCACATAATGTACAGGGCCTGAATTCCCCTGTTAAAAGAAGGAAGATACTTCAAGCTTATCATTCTCAAAAAATGGCGGTTGTTCTTTTACAAGAGACCCATTTTCCAATCAGTTACTCCCCACCGTTCATCCATGCTCATTATCCCCAATTTTTTCTTGCAAACGCTGCAGACAAGACAAAAGGGGTTGCAGTCCTTTTTGCGTAAACATGCAAATTTAAATCTTTGTTAGAACATAAGGACCCAGATGGCAGATTTCTGTTGGTCAAAGGAGTAATGGATGAACAATTAATGTCTTTTGTCTCGTATTATGCTCCCAATAAAGGGCAAGCAAAATTTTTCCAATCTATGTTTAATGTATTAGAACCGCTCCTGGAAGGAACGGTGGTGTTCGGGGGAGACTCTAATATAGCCTTTGACCAAAGTCTAGACAAGTCCAAACCTTTAGCAGCACAGTTAACCCGTCCTGTTAGAGCCAGCTCTCAAATAGCGAAATTGATATTTCAGCAGGGTCTTGTGGACATCTGGAGGGAACTCAACCCTACGAAAAGGGATTATACCCATTTTCCAATCCACATCAATCCTATTCTAGGATCGATCACTTGCTTATTTCCGCGAGACACGTCCCCTTAGTCAATAAAGCTTATATAAAAGATACAGCCCTTTCGGATCACGCTATGGTTGTCCTCTCCTTACAGGGCCACCTTGCCAAATCTCCTATGTCACATTGGAAACTCAATGAATCTCTATTGAACGACCCAATCATAGTCTCAGATATTATCAGGGCGTTGAAAGAATACTTCAGTTTTAACGATGTGGATGGAGTCTCGGCTGAGGTGTTATGGGCCGAACACAAGGCTACGATCCGGGGAAGGCTAATCCAGATAGCCTCCAAATTGAAAAAAGACAGAGCCTCGGAAGTAGAGAAATTGGAAAAGGAATTCACAGCTTTGTGTAGACAGCATAAGAAAGACCAGACGAAGGTCCATGTTTCTCAGTTGGATACTGCTCGATTAGCATTGAACTTAGCGCTCACGGTGAAGGCTGAGAAATCCATTGGTTGGAGTGGTGCTAGATTCTATCTACATAAAGATAAAATGAACACATTACTAGCCACTAAACTCTCGCCGAGATTCCGCACATTTGCACTCCCAAAAATCAGAACCCCAGACGGGACAACGACCCTTAATCCTAAACGCATCTTACAAATGTTTCATACTTTCTACTCTAATTTATATAAGTCAGCTGATACGGCGGAGGTGTCTGGGATTAATTCCTTTACAGACCAGTTGCCGATACCGAGCCTCTGTAGGAGCCACATTGATCTTATGGAGGCTCCAATTTCCATGGAGGAAACCTTAGAGGTGATCAAAAACTTAAAGAGTTGTTCAGCACGGGGCCGGATGGCTTCTCGGCGCCTTACTATAAAACATTTGCAGACACCCTGGCTCCTCAACTCGTGAAATTTTTTAATTCCAAACGGAAGGGGGAAGCTTTGCAATGAGGCTTTTATTTCTGTTATTCCAAAACCAGATAGAGACCCCGAACACATGGAAAACTATAGGCCCATCTCGTTAATCAATAATGATTTGAAGATACTCACCAAAATTCTAGCTAACAGAGTAAGTTCTTTTATTAACCAATATATCCACAAAGACCAAGTTGGTTTTATTCCAGGGAGACAGGGCCCAGACCAAGTCAGGCGAGCGGTTGACATTATATCGATCCTTCAATCAGGGTGGGATGGAGGTCCTTCCCAGGAGGGGCTTCTCCTGTCGTTGGACCTTCAAAAGGCCTTTGATTCCCTCTCATGGCCATATCTATTCACGATCCTGAAGCGTTGGGGTTTTGGGGAGAATTTTTTGGGGCTATTGCATTCCCTATACTCTGAACCTGAGGCGAGGGTCAAATTACAAGGTTACTTTTCTGATCCTATTAGGATTGCTAGAGGCACTAGGCAGGGCTGTCCCCTATCCCCATTGATCTTCGCTATAGCGATAGAGACACTAGCTATCGCTATCAGGTCTGACCAAAGTATAAAAGGGGTGAACTGTGGACAACAAGTACATAAGTGAGCACTATTTGCGGATGATCTCCTTCTTTTTGTCACATCCCCGGTCACTTCTCTCCCTAATATTTGCAGGTTGCTCACATCCTTTGGTGATATTTCGGGGTTGCGGGTTAACATGACCAAATCCCAAGCACTTAACGTTTCTATGAAACCTGCAGTAGTGGACCACTTAAGACCATACTTTGATTTTAAATGGGCAGATGCTTCCATCCGATATCTGGGAATTAATCTAACTCCTAAATTTGAACTTCTCTACCAGGCTAACTTCCCTCCCATGTATCGCAAACTCGAGGTTGATCTCCAGACGTGGGCACAACATAAAATTTCGTGGCTGGGCAGAATTAATGCCATTAAGATGACGCTTTTGCCTAGACTGCTTTACTTGTTTAGGTCTCTCCCGATAGCAATTAAAAGAGATCAACTCAAGTCATTCCAGGGTAAAATACTTAAGTTCATTTGGGGGGGTAAGGGATATAGATTGGCACAGAATGTTCTATACAGCCCTAAGACGCGTGGGGGACTGGGTCTTCCGCACCTGTTTAAGTATTATCAAGCAGCCAGGCTTGCTCAATTATCGACCGTTTATACAAAATACGAGAAACCTGATTGGATTGAAATAGAGAGTATGGCGGCTCCTAATCATTCGTTAGACAATCTACTGTGGTGTTCCCGAAAGTCCAGGCCTGCAATAATGTCTCCTTCATTGTCTCAGTCCTTCAAGCTTTGGGATGATTTGAGGTGTCTTCCTTCTTTGATATCGGACACTCAACCTTTAGCACACATCTTTCGTAATCCCCTGTTCGGTCCGGGTATGAACATTACAGCCTTTCAATGGTGGTTGGACAAGGGGATCTATAGAATCGGGGACTTCCTTTCTACCTCTGGCCCGCTTTCATTGCAGCACTGTGTGAGGAGGTTGGGGATGCCGGATTCTGAAAAGATCCGATACTCTCAAATACTCCACTTCATATCTTTAATTTGGAAGAACAAGCCCTGTCCTCCAATCTTCACTCGCTATGAGCGCTGGTGTAACCAAATGACGGAGCAAAAGGGAGGCATTTCCATTATATACATGTCACTTTCAGAATCTACCTCTAAATTCTTTTACATGGAGGCGTGGGAGAGGGACCTACAGGAATCCTGGGATCTGGAGGAGTGGCATAAGGTAGGAACGAAAGCTTTTAAAGGAATTGTTAATATTTCTCTGATAGAGGCTAATTTGAAAGTTTTAATGAGATGGTACCTAGTCCCCAGTAGGTTGGCGGCGATGTTCCCAGCTGCTTCACCGCTCTGTTTTTGTGAGTGTCATGCCCAGGGCTCCATGCTTCATATTTGGTGGGAATGCCCGAAAATTAGGGGATACTGGAATAAAATCTTCTATCTCATAAGAAAGATATCGGGCATTCCTGTGGAGAAATCCCCCAAAATAGCGTTGCTTGGGGTTCACATCCCACAGGCTCCTAAGCATACTCAAAAATTAATAGCTTTCATGCTTATGGGAGCAAAAATCACTTTGGCCAGTGCCTGGAAGCAACCTCTGGTTTCTTTTTCGGCAGCCAAGAGGAAGATATCTTGGATTATGAATCAGGAGAAAATGGTTAGTTCAATCCTAAATACCACTAAACTCTTTGAAGCAACATGGGAACCCTGGGCCAGATATGCAGGAATATCCCTTATGCCGGGAATCTTGGGGTCCTCCACGAGCGTTTGAAATCTGCAGCTGGCAATGCTTTCTTCTCTTTTCTCATCTCTCTTTTCTTATTTCTAGCTTTACTTCTCTGTTATTTTTTTTATTCTTATTTATTGTTTTGTTTTTATTTATTTTTTACTTCATTGTTTGACAGCAGTCAGTTTAATTCACAACTCTTGAGTTAGAGAATGTTTCTTCTGTGATATCATACCCAAGGGAGATATTTTCTGCTTTGGATATTATTAGTGTCCCTGGTTACACTGAGCCACTGGAATTTCACAATATGTTCCTCACTATTGGACTCTCACGTGGTTCTGGGGATTTCAGTTTCTTCAGAGCCACGAGTTCAGTCCTGCCTTTAACGGTGTACTTTCTGAATCTAACGCTTTAAGTCGACTCCCGACACAGTGTGTGCCCATTGGGGGTGTCGGGATGGACTTTGGAACTAAGTGCACTTATCAGGTTTTCCTGCCTTTATAAGATCTTTTAGTACATAGTTGAGTAGGATGACCTATTTAATATTGAGTGACGATTATTAATCTATATCGAATAATTAATATGTATTGCGTGATTTTCGCTACGCCCCAGGTTGTTCTGGTGGCATTGAATTGTACTGTACTGCTCTTCAATAAACTTCTTTTAAAAAAAAAAAAAAAAAAAGCAAAACCGTTACAGGTGTCACCAATCAGTCAGTGTCTGCTGAAGTATAATCATAAACATCTGTGCTCATCACAGGGCTTTTTAACAGTGAAAAATCCCTCACAGGAAAGCCCAATACAAAAAAGAAAAAACACAGGCCAGATAACAGTCCCCTCAGGAAGGCCCCCTCCCCCCTGACAGCGGCAATGTTAGCAATGCAGCAAGGGAAAGGAGCAGGGAAGGGAGGAGAAGGGACCCCCGAACCCCAGGAATGCCCAGCCGTACCAACCCACCGAAGCAGGAGGGACTGTACTTACCCGTCCAAGCGAGGTCTTGCTGACGCATTCCTGACAGAACTACAACCGAAATGGAGGTAGCTGTCGGCCTGGTCCACTGTGAGTGAGACAACACCACAGCCCAGTCATATGTGGACCTCGGAGCAAAGCTCACCGGCCCCCCCAGGAGTCATGGGGTATGGCGTGGCAGACCAAGCCTCTTTGCAAAGGTGTGCCCACGCTTGCTGGTCGGACTGAGTAGACTAAGGATCTATATTATCCAGCCTGTCTCTCAGCCGACAGTTGAAAGAAGATTCTACAAGAAAAAGTAAAATAAAATAACATTTTTCCTCAGGGTGCTGGGCCCAAAGGGAGCCATACGACCTTCTCCTTGCTAGGCAGAATGAAACTGAGGCTGCAAGCTGCAGTGAGGAGGGTTATGTCTGGAGGGACCGCCCCCTGGGCGGGGATGTTCAACTCTGTTAATGTAACATGTATTTAACTATTTAACATGTTTCTGCCTAGTCCTCTCCTGTAAACAGGGAACATAACGCACTTGTCAAGATTTAAGAAACTGTGTCCGTCCATGGACGATAAGAGAAAAAGTAATTTAACCACTTAAGGACCGCCTCCTGCAGATATACATCAGCAGAATGGCACGGCTGGGCACAAGCACGTACCTGTACGTCCTCTTTAAGTACCCAGCTGTGGGTCGCAGGTGCGCGCCCGCGGCAAAGTCCGAAGCTCCGTGACCGCAGGACCCGATTGCCGCTAGAGTCCGGCGATCGGTCCCTGTAGCTGAAGAATGGGGAGAGCTGTGTGCAAACACAGCTTCCCCGTTCTTCACAGTGGCAGCTTCATTGATCGTGTGTTTCCTAATATAGGGAAACACGATCAATGACGTCACACGTCCAGCCCCGCCCCCCTGCAGTTAGAAAAACACACACATAACCACTAGGGGGCACTGTAGGGGTTAACTCCCAAACAGCAATTGTCATTTTCACAGTAAACAATTCATTTTTATAGCATTTTTTGCTGTGAAAATGACAATGGTCCCAAAAATGTATCAAAATTGTCCGATGTGTCCGCCATATTGTCGCAGTCACGGAAAAAATAGCCGATCGCCGCCATTAGTAGTAAAAAAATGTTTTCTATAAAAATGAAACAAAACTATCTCCTATTTTGTAAACGCTATAAATTTTGCGCAAACCAATTGATAAACGCTTATTGCGATTTTTTTTACCGAAAATAGGTAGAAGAATACGTATCGACCTAAACTGAGGGAAAAAAAAAACTTTTTTTATATCTTTTTGGGGGATATTTATTATAGCAAAACGTATTTATTTTTTTCAAAATTGACGCTCTATTTTTGTTTATAGCGCAAAAAATAAAAACCTCAGAGGTGATCAAATACCACCAAAAGAAAGCTTTATTTGTGGGAAAAAAAGGATGCCAATTTTTTTTCGGAGCCACATCGCACAACCGCGCAATTGTCAGTTAAAGCGACGCAGTGCTGAATCGCAAAAACTGGCCAGGTCCTTTACCTGCATAAAGGTCCGGGTCTTACGTGGTTAAAAGTACTCGTGGCTATAAAGAATACAGAGAACAGTCATTGCTCAAAAAAAAAGTGTGGGGGTCCCCCCAAATTCAATTACCAGGCCCTTCAGGTATGGTATGGATATTAAGGGGAACCCTGCCATCAAATTAAAAAAAAATTACGTGGGGTTCCCCCCAAATATCCATACCAGGCCCTTCAGGTCTGGTATGGATTTTAAGGGGAACTCCACCCCAAATGTAAAAAAAAATGGCGTGGAGTTCCCACAAAAATCCACATCAGACCCCTTATTCGAGCAAGCAACCAGGCCGGCCCACAGGAAAGAGGGGGGGACAAGACAGCGCCCCCACCCCCCTCCTGAACCATACCCAGGCCACATGCCCTCAACATGGGAAGGATGCTTTGTGGTCCCCCCCAAAGCACCTTGTCCCCATGTTGATGGGGACAAGGGCCTCATCCCCACAACCCTTTCCCGGTGGTTGTGGGGGTCTGCAGGCAGGGGGCTTATCGGAATCTGGAAGACCCCTAAAAAAACACACAATAGCCGGTTTTTGACAAATTCTTTATTAATGTCTTCTTTTCACGCTTCTTCTCCCATCTTCTTTTCTGCATTTGGGTTTCTTCCTCCATCTTGTTCTTCCTCTGCTTCTTCCTTCGGTCTTCTGGTCCGCATCTTGCAACGGCTTCTTCTTCCCCGCTTGGTTCTCCGGACGACCCGCTTCCAATTGAAGTTCCCGCTGTGTGACGCTTCTGTTCTTACGACAGTTCTTTTATCACTGAGGACGCAGTGTCTCCTGGTGACCCCGCACCCTCTGATGCACATGTACTTCATGGGGGCGGGGTCACCGGATGACGCCGCGTCCTCAGTGATAAAACGAACTGTCATAAGAACAGAAGCGTCACACGGCGGGAACTTCAATTGGAAGCAGGTCATCCGGAGAACCAAGCGGGGAAGAAGAAGCCGGTGCAAGATGCAGACGAGAAGACCGAAGGAAGAAGCAGAGGAAGAACAAGATGGAGGAAGAAGCCCGAACGCAGAAAAGAAGAAGCCAATGCAAGATGCGGACGAGAAGACACAAGAAAGAAGCAGAGGAAGAACAAGATGGAGGAAGAAACCCGAATGCAGAAAAGAAGAAGATGGGAGAAGAAGCGCGTAAAGAAGACATTAATAAAGGAATTGTCAAAAACCAGCTATTGTCTTTTTTACATGTTTGACACTTTTTTTGGGTGAAATGGTAGAGGTACAATGTACCCCATTACCATTTCACCCAGGGGGGGAGATCTGGGGGTCCCCTTTGTTAAAGGGGTCTTCTGCTAAGCCCCCCCCGCCCGCAGACCCCCACAACCACTGGGCAAGGGTTGTGGGGATGAGGCCTTTGTCCCCATCAACATGGGGACAAGGTGCTTTGGGGGGCCCCCATGCATCCTCCCCATGTTGAGGGCATGTGGCCTGGTACGGTTCAAGAGGGGGGTGCTCTCTCGTCCCCCCCTCTTCTCCTGCGATCGGCCAGGTTGCGTGCTCAGATAAAGAGGATTGTGGATTTTTGGGGGAACTCCACGCCATTTTTTTTTAAATTTGGGGTGGAGTTCCCCTTAAAATCCATACTAGACCTGAAGGGCCTGGTATGGATATTTGGGGGGAACCCCAAGTCTTTTAAATTTGATGGCGGGGTTTCCCTTAACATCCATACCAGACCTGAAGGGCCTGATAATTGAATTTGGGAAGACCCCCATGCTTTTTTTTTTTTTTGCAATGATTCTTCTCTGTATTGCCGGGAGCCGACAACTCATATCCACAAGTGATTTTGAATGACTTTTTTTCCTTCAGAATGTCATTTTGTGCAGGGACAGTTCTAACCACGGGAAACGTGCACTAATTTACAGGCATACTATACACCCCCCCCCCCAGGTACGAAATTAAAAGGAATATTTCACTTTTATTGTTTCACTTTAAGCATTATAAAATTCACTGCTTCCGAAAAAACTTGTTTAAAAAAAAAAAAATTGGCATTGATACATGTCCCCTGGGGCAGGACTCAGGTCCCCAAACACTTTTTAGGAAAAAAAACTTGCATATAACCTTTAAAATGAACACTTTTGATTTCTCCCATAGACTTCTAAAAGGGAGTTTGGCGGCTTCTACCGTTTACATATTTATTATTGCATTGCGCCCGCTGCTGCGCCGGTTCACACGCTCAATTAATAATTTATCTGGCACACCAATTGAGCCATGAACCGGTGCAGTGCATTGTTTATAGTAAAACAGCCCCTAAGTGACACTTCGTGGGAACCAGTGATACTAATACAGTGATCAGTGTTAAAAATATGCACTGTCACTGTACTAATGACACTGACTGGGAAGGGGATAACATTTATGGCAATCAAAGGGTTGGACCCAGACCCAGAAAATCTTTGTCTTCATACACGTGGAAGCATGCACATATCCAGTGGCTATTGTAAAGTTTTATTTTGTTTCAGCCTGTACCTGGCCTTCTTACTGGGAATATACTGTTTCAAGTGCAGCCGGCCAATAAAGTGGATAAGGGATTGGTCCACACAAATATTTTGGTCTGGATATACACTTCAGCAAATCGCTTGGAAATAACTTAAGGGGCGTATTTTATCATGGTTGGGATGATCTCGAGTAGGGCACTGTGAGTTGTAATTAAAATGTAGGAAACGCATAACCATGTCATAGCGTGTCCTGGACATGACAGCAGAATAAATTGGCATGTGGTGGATAGGATCGGTGGACCAGTAGGCATGCACTTAATTTAACTTTGTAAGCTCCATATTAAATGTAAGGCCCAAAAACAATCCAAACTCATCTAGTGCGAGACGTCGCCAATGAAACATACAGGCGGAGGTAATACATTTCTCTGCAAAGAGATTTGTTTGGTACATCAAAAACTGCAACAAATTGTCAGTGAGCCAGCCAGCCCAGTCACCGAAATGGCGCACATGTGCGGTGGAACTGCGCCTCGGCGCATGCCTGTGCGCGAAAGATGCACGCGCTGTCCGGCGTGCGCATGGGTGCGCAAACCCCAGAACCATTTAGAGGCCTGACCAACCTATTTAAACCAGCTCCTGTCTCATGACAGGTTGCTGGTTTGTCGTCAGCTCCTGCCTTGTACTTCCTGTTACTGAACCTGCCTCGTTTGACCCATATTTCCTCACGACTCTGCTCTCTTTCCTGAACCTGACCCTCTGGCTTACGTCC
This sequence comes from Rana temporaria, assembly GCF_905171775.1. NCBI lineage: Eukaryota > Metazoa > Chordata > Amphibia > Anura > Ranidae > Rana > Rana temporaria. Next base: position 157,180,422 of record NC_053497.1, read on the forward strand.
CTGGATTTGCTGCTGTCTCCAACCCCTGACCTCTGGCCTGTACCTTTGGACTTGCTACCTTCTCCAGCCCTTGACCTTCTGCTTGCACCCTGAATCTGCCTTCAGTCCTTGCCCCTTGAAACGTACTTGTGTACCTGAACTATCTTGCTATCTGATCCACAGACTGTCTCCAGTGAATTACTCCCTGCTAAGCTTCCTGTCCAGTACCTCCTATCAAGCTTCAGCTACTCTGCTGGTACCGGTACCTCCTTGCGCCTTCCCCCGTCTCAACTCCAGGGGGCAGAAGTGCGCCAGGTCGCAAAGGTGAGCCGCCCTTAGCATCTCGGTGAGTACCTACCTGACACAAATCTTGTGGGAAAAACGAATACAAATAATCTAATTGCGAAAAATTTGTAGTGTTGGGCTGCACACCTGCCTATGTGGTTAAAAGGGGGGGGGATTATAGTTGACCCTGAGCTGGCAGGCAACCATAAGGGTTTGCCAGGGCATCTGGAATGTAGGTTTGGGCCCAGATTCTCAGGGTTTGGTGTGTTATTCCAGTGCTGGTACTGGGCTCCTCTTTCTGGGGTATAGCTCTGTTTGGGTTGGTGCCATTGGGGTGTATGACACTGCTTATGGTAGGCAGGTCTTCTTAACTTATTGTTCTCCTTATTCTTTTAGGCGGGAGTGTTCTCTCCTCTGATTCGGTCCCCGATCCATTATGCTCTACTGGTTCAAATTCTGAACCAGAATCGGATGAGGAGAGCTTCCCCGCTGCTCTCACCTTCCTACATACTAAGGATTGTATATGCCTCCTCAGATGTAAAAAATATTTTGGACTAATGGCCGTGACAGGTCACTGATGGCAGTACTGATGGCCTGTATGACAGGTCACCATTGGCGGTAGTGATAGTGATGGCCTGTGCGACAGGTCACCATTGGCGGTACTGATGGGCTGTGTAACAGGTTACTGATGGACTGTGTGACAGATTCTCTTTATTGGGGGGCATGTGGTAATTACTAAGGCAATGAAACTGATCAAATCACCTGTGCAAAATAATGGAAAGCCTGAAAACATGACCTGTTGGTACACCTAGTGCTATAAACACCACATACCTGAGGTTTAAGATTGTACCACATACTCTTATAATGGGTCAGTCCTCACAGAACTACAATGCTCAATGCTACATGTTTGCAGTTTGGTGTATACAACAGGATTTTGTAACTATAGTAAATATGATTATAAATTCTCTGACAGACGTTATGCATGGTTTTACCTATATGGAAGGCCCCACATTTAGATAGCATAACATTTGTCTTATATCATTGGATAGGGTGTATGAAGACCCCAGAGGAGGAGACGTTGATTAAAATATTAGAGAGAGAAGCCAGACATATATATAATCTAAAGGCCACTGTTGCTCAGAGATTAAAGAGAGTCTTATTTTTTTTAAATTATACCCACAGGTAAGCCTATAAGATTTAGCTGTAGGTACTGTATATATATTTCCTAAACTTGCACAGTTTAGGAGATATTCAGGTGTATGTAGCCAATGACGTCATCGGTGCATGCGCTCTGAAGGTCTGGCTTACCGTGCCGGACCTTCAGAAACCGTGCCGTAAAAAGCGGCTCCCGAGCGCATTTGCGGGAGTGACGTCAGTGCGGCTTCGACCACTTACAACGCTGCAGCCCACAAACCCAGAAAAAAAACGGTGAAGATATCAGCTGTCTTAGCGGCGTGAGGGCGCTTCTATAACCACTTAAAGACCGCCGCACGACTATATACGTCTGCACGGCTGGGCACATGAACGTATATATACGTCCCCTTTAAAAGCCCAGCTGTGGGTAATGAGCGCGCTGCCGGCCTGAAGCTCCATCACCCCGCCCGCGGGACCCGTGGATCCAATCGCCGCGGGTGTCCCGCGATCGGGTCACAGGAGCTTAAGAACGGGGAGAGGTGAGTGTAAACACACCTTCCCTGTTCTTCTCTGTGGCAGTGATCGTCTGTTCCCTAATATAGTAAGACACACACGCGGTCACACTTAACCTCTACAGCGCCCCCTAGTTGTTAACCCCTTCACTGCTATTATCATTTTCACAGTATCAGTGCATTTTTATAGCACTTTTCACTGTGAAAATGACAATGGTACCAAAAATGTGTCAAAAGTGTCCGATGTGTCCACCATGTCAGTCACAAAAAAAAAAAAAAAAACGCTGATCGCCGCCATTAGTAGTAAAAAAAAAAAAAAAAATTATTAATAAAAGTGCCAAAAAACTATCCCCTATTTTGTAAACGCTATAAATTTTGTGCAAACCAATCGATAAACGCTTATTGCGATTTTTTTACCAAAAATAGGTAGAAGAATACGTATTGGCCTAAATTGAGGGAAAAAAAAATTATATATTTTTTGGGGATATTTATTATAAAAGTTAAAAATATTGCATTTTTTTTTAAAATTGTCGCTCTATTTTTGTTTATAGCGCAAACAAAGAAAAAACGCAGAGGTGATCAAAAGAAAGCTCTGTTTGTGGGAAAAAAAGGACGCCAATTTTGTTTGGGAGCCACGTCGCACGACTGCGCAATTGTCAGTTAAAGCGACGCAGTGCCGAATCGCAAAAAGGGGCAAGGTCCTTAACCTGCATAATAGTCCGGGTCTTAACCAGTTCCCGACGGCCGCATGTATATGTACGTCCACAATATGGCACGTACAGGCAAATGGGCGTACATGTACGCCCTTGCCTTTGCCGGGGTCGGGGGTCCCATCGGACCCCCTCCGGTACATGCGACGGCCGAGAACGGTGTGCAGGCGATCCGAGATGAGGGGGCGGCTATTGGTTTCCAGCCCCCCCCTCGCGATCGCTCCCCGCGAATCAGAGTCCTCCTGTGCCCGCCCTGCCTGTGTAACTGTAAACACAGGCAGGGAGGAAGTGACGTTTTCTCCCCTCTGGCGGTCTTTTCGTCCGGTTCCAGAGGAGAGAAGACATCAGTACTGTGAGTTGCACCAATCGCACACTGACACAGCACACATAGGCACATAACCCCCCCAGATCACCCCCAGATCACCCCCTGTCACAGTGTCACTCATTTATTTTCTGATCACTGCATTTAGTGTCAGTGTGACAGAAAAAAGTGTCAGGGCAGTTAGCCCATTGAAAACGTCCATTAGTGACGAAACGCGTCTGGGAGGCTGCGTCAGTGACGTCACCACGCCAAGGAGGAGGGCTCCTCAAGCCGGCCGGCTTTACTGTTTGTTGTCACACGCTGTTTTTACTCGTACTGATGTAAGTACACTACTTTTATTAAATATATTTTATCCTGCGGTATCACGCTATTGTGCCCCTTCTTTATCTTCCGGTGTATGTGTCTGGACCGCTTGATTGCTGCTGTCTATTGAGGGGGTTATTGAGAGTGAACTGCAACTCCTTTCCATCCTATTGCTGAGGCTTGGATCTCGCTGCTTAACATAAGTGTTCCACCCTGAGTATCCAGAGGATTGAAAGGCCGTGGCTGGGCTATAGCCAATTGCAATAAAGGCTTGCCGTTTGGTAAGCAGCTTATTCTTACGGTGGAGGATTTGCACCAAATGCATGCATGTCACCTGGGTGTTCGAAGTTTGACTAAATTTAAGAACCTAGTGTCATTCATCAAGCAAACCTAAGGCTCCATCTGATGTTATTGCCTACATGGGGATTTCACCAATTTTCATTTATTGACTGACATTGTTTTTGAATTTATTAGAGTGGCGCGGCTTTTTTATACTATATATTGCTTTGTTTTTCCAACGTCAGCTGCTGCCTATAGACTTTGTGGTGGAAGCGCGGTTTTTTGTTTTTCCAGTTAGCTTTAGGCCCCTTTAGGTCCAGGGTAGCCCCCTACCCCCCAATAAAGGTTTAACCCCTTGATCACCGCCCTAGTTACCCTTTCACCCCCTATTGCCAGTGTCACTAAGCGATCGGTTTTCTGATCGCTGTATTAGTGTCACTGTTGCCGCTAGGCAGTTAGTTATTTTTGAGGTTCGCCGCCAGGTTTATATAGCGTTAGGTACCCCCATAAATAAAGGTTTTAACCCCTGATTGCCCCTAGAGTTAACCCTTTCACCAGTGATCACTGTATAAGTGTCACTGGTGACGCGGTTAGCCAGTTAGTTATTTAGTTATTTTAGGTTCGCCGCCAGGTTTTTAGAAAGCGTCAGGTACCCCCATATATTACCTAATAAAGGTTTTAACCCCCTGATTGCCCCCTAGTTAACCCTTTCACCAGTGATCACCGTATAAGTGTTACGGTTGACGCTGGTTGGTTAGTTTTCTGTTTATAGCATCAGGGCACCCACCGTATATAACCCAATAAAGGTTTAACCCCCTGATCGCCCGGCGGGTGATATAAATAAAATTTTAGCGTCAGTCAGGGTCTGCGTCGCCCCAGGCAGCGTTAGGTTAGTGCCAGTACCGCTTACACCCACTCGCAAAGCATACACCCCCCTTAGTGGTATAGTATCTGAACGGATCGATACCTGATCTGATCAGATCTATACTAGCGTACCCAGCAGTTTAGGGTACCCCAAAAACGCATTGTTAGCGGAATCAGCCCAGATACCCGCTAGCACCTGCGTTTTCCCCCTCTGCCCAGCCCAGCCCAACCCACCCAAGTGCAGTATCGATCGATCACTGTCACTTCAAAAACACAAGACACATAACTGCAGCGTTCGCAGAGACAGGCCCGATCCCTGCGATCGCTAACAGTTTTTTTTTTAAGCGTTTTCTACATTTGCTTTTCTACAGATCAGGTGCTTTTTTTTACCTGTGAATCATCACCAGTGTACGACTAAATTTAGAGTCCAAAATGGCAAAACGAACGTACACTGATGAACAGGCCTACTTGTTCATGAGCTTGACAGATAGTGAAGAGGAGGTCACGCATCTGTCAGAATCTGGCTCAGAATATGAACCCGTTTACGACAGCGGCTCCATGTCAGATAGCTCTCACGACGAAGTTGAGGTCCCTGCTAAGGCCAGGCGTACCCGATCCCGTTCTCATGTTGTTGAGCAGCAAGAACCGCAGGACCCTTGTATGGAGCAGAGAAGTACTAGCGCCGCTATTCCTTCTGGTGGATTGGCAAGTACCAGCGGCCTAGTACACCCTGGTCGTTTATCCAGCACTGCAGTAAGACGTGGTGACGTGGCGAGTCCCATAAGTGCAGTTCAAGCTGGCGAGGTGGCAAGCACGAGTAGTGTCCCGCTGCCACCAAGAAGAAGACAGAGACAGGCCCGTCGTTCCCATAGTGCCCTTCCTGTAGAATTTGCCTATCCTGATTGGGTCCCCACCACTTCTACAGAACCCGTACTTCCCCCATTCACTGGCCAACCCGGTATTCAGGTGGATACAGCGAATTTTATGCCACTTGATTTTTATTCGCTGTATTTCACGGAAGATCTCTATAGATCTATTGTGGACCAGACTAATTTATATGCTGGTACCTACATCGTCGCTAATCCCCAGTCTCTCCTTGCCAAAGAATGGAAACCTCTTGAGGTTTCCGAATTTAAGACCTTTCTGGGCCTTACCCTCAACATGGGCATACAAAAATTTCCGGAATTGCGGATGTATTGGTCCACACATCCCATTCACAATATGCCCATATTCTCTGCTCACATGGCCAGGAGTCGATACGAGGCGATCCTGCGGTTCCTGCATTTCAGTGACAATACACTTTGTCGTCCACGTGGAGACCCCTCATAAACTTAAAATTCGGCCCCTCATAAACCATTTCAACGAACGTTATGCAGCCTTGTTTAATCCCCAGCAGGTTGTATGCGTTGATGAGTCCCTGGTTAAATTTGCTGGCCGCTTGTCTTTCAAACAGTTCCTTCCCAGCAAGCGTGCCAGATACGGGGTCAAGCTCTATAAGCTCTGTGACAGGGCCACAGGCTACACATGGAGCTTTAGGGTTTATGAGGGAAAAGATAGTGAGGTAGAGCCGGAAGGATGCCCAGATTACATGGGGAGCGCTGGCAAGATCGTTTGGGACTTGGTGTCACCCTTATTCGGAAAGGGGTACCACTTGTATGTGGACAATTTTTACAGCAGCGTGCCACTTTTTAGTCACTTGTTTGATCATCAGATTGGAGCATGCGGCACTGTGCGACCTAATCGCCGGGGCTTTCCCCAGCGGCTTGTAGATGCCCCTATTAGGCCGGGGGCGAGAGCCTGCTGCAGATGTAAAAATTTGCTCGCTGTGAAGTGGCGGGACAATAGGAATGTTTTCATTCTTACCACCCTTCACGCAGACACGACAGTACAAATTCGTACGGCGACTGGTGTTGTGGAGAAACCCCTCTGTGTCCACGAATATAACCTTAATATGGGAGGGGTGGACCTCAACGACCAGTTGATGGCGCCGTATCATATTGCCCGTAAGACGAGACGCTGGTACAAAAAAGTGTCTCTACATTTATTTCAATTGACTTTACTGAATGCTTATGTCTTATACAAAGCTTCAGGACACACTTTATCCTTCCTTCAATTCCAGGAGGATATCATCACAGAACTCCTATATCCAGGCGGTACTGTACCTCACCAGCCCCTACCAAATGCAGTAAGCCGACTGCATGAGAGGCATTTTTCATATGCCCTCGAGAGTACCCCTACCCAACGAGCCCCCCAAAGAAAATGTCGTGTCTGTACCAAGCGCGGATTTAGGCATGACACCCGTTATTTTTGTCCCCAATGTCCTGCCGATCCTGGTCTTTGTATTGGTGAATGTTTTGAGAGACCCAAACCTGGAACCGAAAAGTTCAACAGTTACTGTTACAAAAAAAAGTGTTAAAAAAAAAAAAGTAAAAAATAAAAACAAACACAAAAAAAATATAAAATAAAAAAAGCAAAAATAGTTGTCGTTTTATTGTTCTCTCCCTCTCTATTCTCTCTATATTGTTCTGCTCTTTTTTACTGTATTCTATTCTGCAAAGTTTTATTGTTGTTATGTTTTTTCATGCTTGCTTTTCAGGTATGTAATTTATTTTACTGTTTTCAGGTACGCCATTCAGCTGTTGCGCGGACTTATTTATCTTGACAGCAACAGCGTTTGCTCCCACGATATATAAAGCCGCGACTCCAGTGCTGTAGGAGGTGATTTCACCACCACAGTTAAAAAAAGAGCATATATGCCGAAGCATGGGGGCATTAGGGGCGGAGGAGCGATTTTGCTCCTAATGCCGCGTATATACGGTCGACATTCCTACGGAGGCTTGCCCGTGGAAAAGTCTGATCGTGTGTATGCGGCATAACTTTTTATGCCGCGTACATACGGTCGAAATTCCGACGGAGGCTTGCCCGTGGAAAAGTCTGACCGTGTGTACGCGGCATAACTTTTTTGCGGGAGGATGCCCCCATGCTTCGGCATATATATATTTTAGGCACAGGTTGAGTTAAATGTTTTATTTTTTACTATGTTTTTTTTTTGGTATTTGCTTTGCAGGTATGGTATGATCTTACTGTTATACTGTAATGTTACTTTGTTTTAATGTTAACCATCATTTGCTTAGCAGGTACGCCATCCAGTTGCAGCACGGATTTATTTAGCGTGACAGCAATAGCGTTTGCTCCCACGATATATAAAGCCGCGACTCCAACGCTGTATGAGGTGATTTCACCACCACAGTTAAAAAAAGAGCATATATGCCGAAGCATGGGGGCATTAGGGGCGGAGGAGCGATTTTGCTCTTAATGCCACGTACGTACGGTTGACATTCCTACGGAGGCTTTCCCGTGGAAAAGTCTGACCATGTGTACACGGCATAGAAAAGTCCGACCGTGTGTACGCGGCATAGAAAAGTCCGACCGTGTGTACGCGGCATAACTTTTTTGCGGGAGGCTGCCCCCATGCTTCGGCATATATAAATGGTGCATGTATGCCCATCATTAGAAGTGGGTGGATGAAGGGAGGTATTCTAATGGTGGGCATACCCACCGATCAATCTTTTTTTCGTTCAGCCAACAGGCTGCATGAAAAAAAAGATTACAATACATGTCCAACAAGAACCATCAACGTACTGGTATGTTGCTGGACTTTGAATGTTTATACCAGAATGATGCCTGCGGGTTTAGGCATCATCTTGGTATCATTCTTTTCCGCCAGCGGTCGGCTTTCATGTAAAAGCAGTCCTAGCGGCTAATTAGCCTCTAGACTGCTTTTACATTCAGTGGGAGGGAATGTCCCCCCCCGGATATAAACAGCGCCATTGGGAAAATGGGAAAGCATTTTATCACACCGATCTTGGTGTGGTCAGATGCTTTGAGGGCAGAGGAAAGATCTAGGGTCTAATAGACCCCATTTTTTTTTAAAAAGAGTACCTGTCACTAACTATTGTTATCATAAGGCAGGGGTGGGCAATTATTTTTTCGATGGGGCCACATGAGAAACTAAAAATATTTTGGAGGGCCGGGCCAAAAGGCTAAACTCAATACTGCATAAAATCAATTGTATTTCTTTATAAAAAGCAGTAAATATCATTGTTGGACAACTGGTACGAGTACTTGTTATAGACATGGCACAGGAGGGGGACAGAGGCTGGGGACATGGCACAGGAGGGGGACAGAGGCTGGGGACATGGCACAGGAGGGGGGACAGAGGCTGGGGACATGGCACAGGAGGGGGACAGAGGCTGGGGACATGGCACAGGAGGGGGACAGAGGCTGGGGACATGACACAGGAGGGGGACAGAGGCTGGGGACATGACACAGGAGGGGGACAGAGGCTGCGGACATGACACAGGCTGGGGACATGACACAGGAGGGGGGCAGAGGCTGGGGACATGACACAGGAGGGGGACAGAGGCTGGGGACATGACACAGGAGGGGGACAGAGGCTGGGGACATGTCACAGGAGGGGGGACAGAGGCTGGGGACATGACACAGGAGGGGGACAGAGGCTGGGGACATGACACAGGAGGGGGACAGACGCTGGGGACATGACACAGGAGGGGGACAGACGCTGGGGACGTGACACAGGAGGGGGAAAGACGCTGGGGACATGACACAGGAGGGGGACAGACGCTGGGGACGTGACACAGGAGGGGGACAGACGCTGGGGACGTGACACAGGAGGGGGTCAGACGCTGGGGACGTGGCACAGGAGGGGGACAGACGCTGGGGACGTGGCACAGGAGGGGGACAGACGCTGGGGACATGGCACAGGAGGGGGACAGACGCTGGGGACATGACACAGGAGGGGGACAGACGCTGGGGACATGACACAGGACGGGGACAGAGGCTGGGGACATGGCACAGAGGCTGCAAATAAATTATCATATCACTTCTTCACATCATCAGTATGCTGTGTCTTCCTCCTGTGCCCCTTTCACCTCTCCACAGATCTGACCTGTGGAGAGGTGAAAGGGGCACAGGAGGAGGACACAGCATACTGATGATGTCTAGGTAGGATAGCACTTCACACTCTGCTGCTGGACTGAGGAGGACTCACCAGACAAGGCCAGGGCAGTGGCACTGAGGGCAGGCAGCAGGCATCGCGAGGAGTCCTACTCCAACGAAGAGAGTGGAGACCAGGGTCCACTCCAGGTCCGGGCACCAGCATGGCGGCTGGCCGACTGCTACAGTCAGTCAGTCGGGCGGGCAGAGCAGGCAGGCAGGCGCACTGGTCGGTCTCCGTCTGCCTTCACTCAGTCCACTCCGTCACAGTGGGGGTGCGTCTGCGGTGTGTCCACTACATCTGCTGCTGTGTGCTATCCCGCCGGTGCCGCTCTCCAGAGTCCACACATTCTGCGATGTTCCTCAGTTTCCCCGCGCTGCTCTTTTGAATAGGCTGGCAGCAGTGTTGTTAGCGCGAAAATGCGCTTTGATAATTGGCTGCGCGGCAGGTGGTGGTGGGCTGGGTCAGAGAGGGCGAGGCTATGCATAATGTAGGAGGACTAGACGCTGCCTGCGCTGCGGCTCACATTCGGATCTTTTTACGGGCACATTTCCCTTATTACGGACTTTAACGAACAGGGGAAAAAGTGCCTTTTATTTACGTACTGTCCGTAATTCTACGGACGGTTGGCAACATTGCCCGGGGGCCGGATTAAAAGGTCCGCCGGGCCGTATACGGCCCGCGGGCCGTAGTTTGCCCAGGTCTGTCATAAGGGATATTTACATTCCCTGAGATAACAATAAAAATGGTAAAAAATAAATAAAATGGAAGGAACAGTTTACAAATAAAATAAAAAAAGCGAAATAAATATATATATAAAAAAAAAAAAGCATCCCTGCCCCCCCCTGCTCTTGCGCAAAGGCGAACGCAAGCGTCGGTCTGGAGTCATATGTAAACAGCAATTGCACCATGCATGTGAGGTATCACCGCGAAGGGCAGATCGAGGGCAGTCATTTTCGCAGTAGACCTCCTCTGTAAATCTAATGTGGTAAACTGTAAAGGCTTTTAAAGGCTTTTAAAAATGTATGTAGTTTGTCGCCACTGTGCGTTTGTGCGCAATTTTAAAGTATGCCGTGTTTGGTATCCATGTACTCGGCCTAAGATCATCATTTTTATTTCATCAATAATTTGGGCAATATAGTGTGTTTTAGTGCTTTAAAATAAAAAAGTGTATTTTTTCCCCAAACAATGCGTTTGAAAAAACGCTGCGCAAATACTGTGTGGAAAAAAAAAATTGCAACACCCACCATTTTAATCTGTAGGGCCTTTGCTTTAAAAAAATATATAATGTTTGGGGGTTCAACTTAACTTTCTTGCAAAAAAAAAAATGTTTTTATGTAAACAAACAGTGTCAGAAAGGGCTTTTTCTTCAAGTGGTTAGAAGAGTGGGTGATGGGTGTCATAAGCTTCTAAATGTTGTGCATAAAATGCCAGGACAATTCAAAACCCCCCCCAAATGACCCCATTTTGGAAAGTAGACACCCCAAGCTATTTTCTGAGAGGCATCTCGAGTTCGTGGAATATTTTATATTTTGACCCAAGTTGTGGAAAAAATATATATTTTTCTTTTTTTTTTGCGCAAAGTTGTCACTAAATGATATATTGCTCAAACATGCCATGGGAATATGTGGAATTTCACCCCAAAATACATTCTGCTGCTTCTCCTGAGTACGGGGATACCACATGTGTGAGACTTTTTGGGAGCCTAGCCGCGTACGGGACCCCAAAAACCAATCACCGCCTTCAGGCTTTCTAAGGGTGTACATTTTTGATTTCACTCCTCACTACCTATCACAGTTTCGAAGGCCATAAAATGCCAAAATAGCACAAAACCCCCCCAAATGACCCCATTTTGGAAAGTAGACACCCCAAGCTATTTGCTAAGAGGCATCTCGAGTCCGTGGAATATTTTATATTTTGACACAAGTTGCGAGAATATGACAAACTGATTTTTTTTTTGCACAAAGTTGTCACTAAATGATATATTGCTCACACATGCCATGGTTATATGTGGAATTGCACCCCAAAATACATTCTGCTGCTTCTCTTGAGTACAGGGATACCACATGTGTGGGACTTTTTGTGAGCCTAGCCGCGTACGGGGCCCCGAAAACCAAGCACCGCCTTCAGGCTTTCTAAGGGTGTACATTTTTGATTTCACTCCTCACTACCTATCACAGTTTCGAAGGCCATAAAATGCCAAAATAGCACAAAAAAAACCCAAATGACCCCATTTTGGAAAGAAGACACCCCAAGCTATTTGCTGAGAGGCATGTTGAGTCCATGGAATATTAAATTTATTAAATATTCCATGGACTCAACATGCTATTTTGGCATTTTATGGCCTTCAAAACTGTGATAGGTAGTGAGGAGTGAAATCAAAAATGTACACCCTTAGAAAACACTGAAGGCGGTGCTTGGTTTTCGGGGCCCCGTACGCGGCTAGGCTCACAAAAAGTCCCACACATGTGGTATCCCTGTACTCAAGAGAAGCAGCAGAATGTATTTTGGGGTGCAATTCCACATATAACCATGGCATGTGTGAGCAATATATCATTTAGTGACAACTTTGTGCAAAAAAAAATCAGTTTGTCATATTCCCGCAACTTGTGTCAAAATATAAAATATTTCATGGACTCGACATGCCTCTCAACAAATAGCTTGGGGTGTCTACTTTCCAAAATGGGGTCATTTGGGGGGGGTTTGTGCTATTTTGGCATTTTATGGCCTTCGAAACCTTGATAGGTAGTGAGGAGTGAAATCAAAAATTTGTGCCCTTAGAAATGCTGAAGGCGGTGCTTGGTTTTTGGGGCCCCGTACCCGGCTATGCTCCCAAAAAGTCCCAATCATGTGGTATCCCCGTACTCAGAAGAAGCAGCAGAATGTATTTTGGGGTGCAATTCCACATATAACCATGGCATGTGTGAGCAATATATCATTTAGTGACAACTTTGTGCAAAAAAAAATCAGTTTGTCATATTCCCGCAACTTGTGTCAAAATATAAAATATTTAATGGACTCGAAATGCCTCTCAACAAATAGCTTGGGGTGTCTACTTTCCAAAATGGGGTCATTTGGGGGGGGTTCGTGCTATTTTGGCATTTTATGGCCTTCGAAACCTTGATAGGTAGTGAGGAGTGAAATCAAAAATTTGTGCCCTTAGAAATGCTGAAGGCGGTGCTTGGTTTTTGGGGCCCCGTACCCGGCTAGGCTCCCAAAAAGTCCCAATCATGTGGTATCCCCGTACTCAGAAGAAGCAGCAGAATGTATTTTGGGGTGCAATTCCACATATAACCATGGCATGTGTGAGCAATATATCATTTAGTGACAACTTTTTTTTTTTTTTGTCATTATTCAATCACTTGGGAAAAAAAAAAAAAATATTCAATGGACTCAACATGCCTCTCAGCAGTTTCCTTGGGGTGTCTTCTTTCCAAAATGGGGTCATTTGGGGGGGTTTTGTACTGCCCTGCCATTTTAGAGCCTCAAAAAATTAGATAGGCAGTCATAAAATAAAAGCTGTGTAAATTCCAGAAAATGTACCCTAGTTTGTAGATGCTATAACTTTTGCGAAAACCAATAAATATACGCTTATTGTGATTTTTTTTACTAAAGACATGTGGCTGAATACATTTTGGCCTAAATGTTTGACTAAAATTTAGTTTATTCGATATTTTTTACTTTTTGTTTTAAGAAAAATCGTTTTTTTTTCAAAATTTACGGTCTTTTTAGGCGCATATTTCCGCTGAAGGCATCCTAGGCTGCCATAGAATTAGTATTCAAATATGCAAATGATGTAGATGCGCTGATTCCCGAACCTACGCGCGATCGGCTTAGGCTACGCGCTGTGCGCGTAAGACGATTGTCCGGCTGAAAGTTACCCCTTATAAAGCTCGGTTAACTTTGCTCCAGACCTGAGTAAGTTAGCTTGAAAAAAGCAAATACAGCAGCACCATCCCGGACGAGCTGAGCAACCAAATTTTACGGACAACACATTCGTATGCCAACATGCCAGGGGCAGGCGTGGTCTTAGCACTGCTAGTGTGTGAGGAGGAAGAGGCACTTAGAAGGAGGAGGGCACGGAGGAGGGCACGTGAGAGGATCTACCCACAGCGCATTAGTCTCTTTGGCATGGCTGATGTGGATGTGTATCACCGTTATAGATTCAACCCTGATGCCATCCTTGAAATTACCAGAGCCCTGAAGAATGACATCAGCAGCCCAACACAACGATCCCATGCAGTGCAGCCACTGGTGAAGGTCCTGGCAACATTGCATTTTCTTGCCACAGGCTCTTTTCAAAGAACCAGTGGAGACGTGGTTGGGATATCCCAAACCAGCATGAGTAGATGCGTGCACCAAGTTGTCCCCGCAATACTCCGACGCATGTCGCACCACATAATCAGACCCACCCAGGAGGACATGCGGCTGAAGGCAATGACAGATTTCTGCCTAATTGATGGTTTCCCACGCACTGTGGGTGCAATTGATTGTACCCATGTGGCAATACAGCCCCCCCACGAGACCGAGCACATATACCGCAACAGAAAACATTGGCATTCTATCAATGTCCAAGTGATCGTGGATGCACATGGCCTCATATGGCAGGTCCGTGCAAAACACCCCGGATCCAGCCATGACAGCTTTATATTCAGGCAAAGTGACATCCCAAGACAATTTGAGCAGAATGTGTATGGGGACAGCTGGCTGGTTGGTGAGTGACATGGGTGTCAGGTATGACTGTCCCCCCCATGATGCAGACATCACGAGGGGCACATGCATGACTAACATCCTCCTGTCTTTTCCCTTCCAGGTGACTCTGCCTATGCACTGGGACCTCATCTCATGACTCCATTCCGCAATCCGCAAACACCAGGAGAGAGAAGATATAACGAAGCACACGCACGCACCCGTGCAGTGGTTGAGCGAACATTTGGCCTCCTTAAGTCACGCTTTCGATGCCTGGATAAGACTGGGGGTACCCTGCTGTATTCCCCCAACTTCGTGTGCCAAATCATCGCTGCATGTTGCGTGCTGCACAACTTCGCAGTGAGAAAGGGCCTGCAGATTGACCTACGTGATGACCTGACCCCCCAACCACCATGTCCCCCCCTAACCGAGGCTACCCCGTCTGCTGATGGTACAGCAGTCAGGAGATGTCTCGTGGAGCGAATCTTTGAACGTTAAACACACACATTAAACATGGCACACAGAAAATGCACGCATGCACACCACTGTGGTCCCTAGCACACACACCCCACATGCACATCCCATTGGATTAGACCGAAGTACACCGCACGGTACTAAGGAGCAGCAACGCCGCGTCAAGGCTCCAATGATGTTGCTGTCCATTCATACACCTTTCACACGGACCTGGGGAGAACTTATCCCCAGCGGCCGAGGGTGACACCCCTTACTGGCAGGAGTGTCACCCCCCCCACATTCACACACCATTCACACTGTGCTATGCACTACTTTGTGCAGCACAAAAAATACAACAGCTCTTACTTAGAGCATAAATAAAATAATATTAAAAAGCTCTTACTTAGAGCATAAATAAAATAATATTAAAAAGCTCTTACTTAGAGCATAAATCAAAAATCATACTTAGAGCATAAAGAAGCCCAAATAAATCACCGGCCCCGGCGCGGACTCCGCCTGGTGCCCAGGTTCCTGGCCCTCGCTTGTCTGGGGGGAGCCTCATTTGGGGGTGGTGGGGCATCAGGTGGAGGAGCCTCCCTCGGTGGATTAACATCCCCAGGTGCCTCCCTGGCTGGCTGTCTGCCCTCTAGAGCCACTGCTATACGGCTGAGCAGGGCCTCCTGGCATGCAGTCTGGGCCTGCACAGCCATCCGCAGGCCCCTGACCTCCCCCACAAGTTCGGCTGTGGTGGTTTGCAGCTCACCCAGACTTGTAATGGTGGCTGCAGAGTTTCCTGCCACATCCTGCAGAGCGTCGGGCACTGCTCCAGAGGAGGACAGGCTATTATTGAGCCGCCTCAACTCCTCCAAAATGTCCCCCATATGGCGGCTCTGCTGGTCCTGCTGCCTGACCAGCTTTTCCTGCAGGACTCCTGCCACACCCCTGGTCTTATGGGTGGCCTTCCTGGGGACAGGAGTGCCTGGGGCCCTTGAATAGGGGGAGGGCCGTGAGGGGCTGGTGGTGAGGGGCATGGGACGGGAGGGGCTGGAGAGGGTGATGGAAGACCCTGAGGGGCTGGTGATTGGGTGGTGCTGTGATGTTCCGGGCATCTCATGTGAGTCGTCAAGAAATAAAATGACCTCCTGCACACTCTGGGCCACCTCCTCTTCATTGCCCACCACCTCCTCATGGGCAATATCCTCCTCAACCACCTCCTGTGCGGAGGACTGGCCACTCCCCTCCAAAAAGGCCTGTAGGCTTCCCAGGGGGTCAGCCACTGTAGCAGACTGCTAGGGGGATGGTGTTGGACGGACAGCAGAAGACGGCCCAGCTCCCTCCTGCACACCTGTGGATGACACAAAAAAATCCCATGTTGGTGGACCCACACACTTGTCACATGTCCCCCCCCCAAACATGCTACACACCATATAGAAGATAAAACACACTTACCTGTCCTCATGGGTGGGTCACTGGAGTCATGGCCCTCCAGGCCCTCCACCTGCTCCCTCCGCAGGCATCTGGCAATAATTTCCTCCTCCTCTGACAGCCGGATCGGACAGGGTGGCCCACCTCCAGTGCCCCTGGCATGTTTGGCAATGGTGGCCATTTTATTTCTGACCACCCCCCGCAGGTCATTCATTTTTTTTAAGATGTCCTGGGGGGTCCTCACCTCATGGCCAAGGGCATTGACCTGTGCCGTCACTTTGCGTAAGATTTCTTCCTTTTTGATTTTGCTGGTATTGCCACTCTCAGCACCATGGAGCCTGGCATCAAAGCGCTCCATTGCTGAGATAATAACTTCCCTCTCAGCAGGGCTGAAGTTTTTTTTCCTGCGGTCTTTCCTTGGCATAGCAGCAGCAGCAAAGTGAAAACTCCAATAGGGAAATACAAGGGAGTCACTTTGCACTAGCTGGGCGGATGCTTGAAGCTTTTATACACTGGGCCGGCCCAACTTAGCATGGATTTACGCCTATTGTCATTGTGCGCATGCGCAGAGGGCGGAGCACGTCCGGCACATTCGCCGTTAGGTCTGGACATCATTTGCATGGGGTCACGGATCATTATAATGCTTCACGCCCACATCCCTCCTACCGTCACTTGCGCCTACTTACGCCAACACATTTAAGTTACGCGAGCGCAGCGTAGGACGCAGGGGGTTCGGGAATATGGTTCGGCTCTCGCCAAGTTAAGCCGGCGGTGCGCATCGGAGGTCCGCTCCGCCTCACTAAATATGCGCCGATCTACGAGAATATGGCCCACTGTTTTTAAAGGGAGCCGGCAGTCAAGATTGGAAGCCATGCTCCATACTGGGAAATTATTGCCATAATTTGCTTTTCTGGGAAGCATACAACTTATTCTGCTTATGTTAATAGAAAACCCTTTAGTAGATTTTATGACATACATTATAGCTAATCTGCTGGAGTGTTATCACCCAGGGGGCAGTCTGTCTTAAGTAGTAATTTTTTTCCTTTGTGTTGATGTTTTATGCCATAGCCTACGAGTTGTGAGAACTGACCTCTTATGGGATTATATGGTATATTTTACAATCTTAAAGCTCAGGTATGTGGTGTTTAAAGCACTAGGTGTACCTTATATGATTTATTGTGGGAAGAGTAAGCCTAGTGGTTTATTTGGGCACTTATTTACTGCTCATTACTCCCCTTGGATGTAAATCTCCAGATGTTCCCATGATTGGTGGATAACAATTGAGTTTTTTTTTAACGGGAATTATATTTTCAGTCCATGCCATCATAGGTATGTGAGTGGTTTATTTATTTGTTTTGCCTAGTTAGTTGCATATAATGCACAAGCTATGTGGCCCCATGGGATATGTGCTATACTATATTGATACATCTATTTAGCCTGAAGCAGCCATTGGCCACCATTAATTGCTTCTCCCACCTGTTGCTCTGAGGTGACATGCGAGGTTGCTCTCTCCTGGTTCCAAAAAAAGGTCCTGAAGGAGCACAATACATCAAAATATATTGACCTCTTAGACTTTTCAGACAAAGGAGTTACTGTATGTATAACCATGTAGAGTATGCATCTGTATAAAAATTATTATGAGAGATATGACCACATGCTTGGGATTTGTTTCCCTTCTTCATTTCAATTTTTGTATGTTTTAATTGGCCAATACAATTGGATAAAGATTTTATATACAATTCTGTTCTCCTGGCACCAGTAAAGTCTGCTCTTTTTCTTTTTTTGATGTATATTAGGATGTGGTACATAAAATGGCGTAAAACAAAGCACTTACGCCTAAGTATCTAGAGTTGCGCGGCGTAATTAAAAAATGCGCCGCGCGTATCTTTGCGCCTGATCCTCAAAACGAGATACGCCTGAAAGCCAGTTTTTTCCGTCCGCCGTGAAACGATTACACCAGCGCATCTTGGAGCGCAAAATACGCTAGACACACCATTGTTTTGATAGGCAAAGATGCAAATGAGGGAGATACGGCGATCCACAAAATTAAGTTTGTGCGGCGTAGGCTACGCCCTGTGCGCATCTGCTAGTTTCCCGGCGGGAAGTTACACTTTATAAAAGGTGCCTTAACTTTGCACCAGCCGTGTAAAGGTCAGCTAAAGCAACACCATTAAGGAAGAGCTGAGCACACACACTTGCCAGACTACAATCTGTATGCCAACATGCCAGGGGCATCCATGCTCATAACTATACTAGTGACTTTAGAGGCGTGCAGAAGGAGGAGGGAACAGAGGAGGAGGAGGAGGAGGGCACAGGAGAGGATATACCGCAGACGCCTAGATGTCTTTCGCATGACTGCTTCTGAGGTGTATCGCACCTTCAGATTCAACCGTGAAGCCATCATGGAAATAACCAGAAATCTGGAAGATGACATCACCAGCCCAACACACCGCTCACATGCAGTGGAGCCACTGATCAAGGTCCTGGCAACACTGCATTTCCTTGCCACTGGCTCTTTTCAGCGCACAAGTGGATTGTTGGCTGGGATGTCACAATCCTCCATGAGCAGATGTGTGCACCAGGTTGTCCCTGCAATCCTGAGACGCATGGCCAACCAAATCATCAAACCCACCCAGGAGGACCTGCGGCTGAAGACAATTACAGATTTTTACAAAATTGCCAGATTCCCACGCACCGTGGGGGCCATTGATTGCACACATGTGGCACTACAGCCCCCCCATGAGACAGAGCACATGTAATCGGAAGCATTGGCATTCAATCAATGTACAGGTGATAGTGGATGCCCAATACCTCATATGGCACGTCCGTGCCAAACACCCAGGATCCAGCCATGACAGCTTCATATACCGTCAAAGCGACATCCCAAGACAATTTGAACATAACGTGTATGGGGACAGCTGGCTGGTTGGTGAGTGACATGGGTGTCAGGCATGACTGTCCCCCCCCATGATGCAGACATCACGAGGGGCACATGCATGACTAACATCCTTCTGTCTTTTCCCTTCCAGGTGACTCTGCATATGCACTGGGACCCCATCTCATGACTCCATTCCGGAACCCCCAAACCCCAGGAGAGGAAAACTACAATGCTGCACACATACGTACCCGTGGAGTGGTGGAACGCACATTTGGCCTCCTGAAGTCCCATTTCCGATGCCTGGATAAGTCTGGGGGTACCCTGTAGTATTCCCCAAACTTTGTGTGCCAGATCATCGGTGCATGTTGCATGCTGCACAACTTCGCCATGAGAAGGGGCCTGGAGATTGACATACGTGATGACCTGACCCCCCAACCAGACATTCCCCCCCCAACCAACTCTACCCGGTCTGCTGAGGGAAGAGCAGCCAGGAGACGCCTCGCAGAAGGCATCTTTGCACAGTAAACACACACATTAAACATGGCACAATGAGAATGCATGCATGCACACCCACTGTGGTCCCTAGCACACACACCCCACATGCACATCGAATTGGATTAGACCCAAGTAAACCACATGGTATTAGGGAGCAGCAACTCCACACCAAGGCTCCAATTATGTCACTGTGCATTCATACACCATTCACATGGACCTGGGATCACTTCTCCCTGGTCCTGGGGATCCCTACTCCACCAAAACTGAGGGTGACACCCTTTTTGACCAGGAATGGCACCCCCACATTCATACATCATTCACACACATAAAACGAATCATAATCACAGTAGAAAATCAGAAAAAAATAAACCAAAAGAACATCCCAAATTATCAACCACGGCGTGAGCTACGCCTGGGCCGGCCACGGCCCCTCAGGGGAGACTCATGGGGGGGAGCAGGGAAAGGAGGAGCCTCCCCGAGTGGCTGCCCACCGGCCCTCCAAGGCCACGGCTATCCTGTTCAGGCCCAGAGTGAGGGCTGCCGTATTGGCCTGGACAGCCTGTGTATTGTCCTGGACAGCCTGGGTCAGGGCAGTCACCTCCAGGGCCACGCATGCTGTGGCAGTCTGCAGGTCACAAAGCGCTAATGAATTTGTGCTGACCTCACTGACCGACTCCTTCATGGAGACCAGGCTCTCCTCCATCTGGGCCAAAGTCCGGGTGACCTGACCCAGATGGTGGGTCTGACGAGCCTGGTCCCTCTGCAGATTTGCAGGCAGGAACTCGGCCACCCCCCTGGTCTTCTGGGTGGCCTTCCTGCCTGCAGTTGAGTTTTGTGGCCTGGGAGCAGGGGATCCCCCTGGGGGGGGACCTGTTGGGGGAGGAGTGGGAGGGACTACCCCTGATGGTGGCCTGACTGCCTCCAGATGAGGCTTGTGGCCTGGGAGCAGGGGATCCCCCTGGGGGGGGCTGTTGGGGAAGGAGTGGGAGGGAATACTCCTGATGGTGGCCTGACTGCTGTCAGCCACAGGGGGATCCACATTCCAACACTCCATAATTTCCCTGGCAATGTCCATCCGATCATCCACAACCTCCCCTCATCCTCCTCCCCCTGAACCTCCTCATGAGGGGAGTTGTGTCCACTCCCCTCCCCTGAGGACTCCGGCCTTTCTTGGGGCTCCTCAGCAGCCTGGTGTCCGGGGGATGGTGCGGACTGGCCTGATGGCCCAGCAATCTCCTGGCCATCTGTGGATGACACAAAACATACACAGGTTGGAGGATCCACACACTTGGCACATATTCCCCCCCCCACACATGCTACTCGCCAGATGAAAAAAAAAAAAACTTACCTGTCCTCACAGCCTCCTCGGAGTCAAAGCCAGGCAGGCCCACCACTTGCTGGCTATGGAAGCACCGGGCCACCGCACGTTCCTCCTCGGTCCACCTTAAGGGGCAAGGTGGACCTCCTTCAGTGCCCCTGGCATGGGCTGTTTGCTTGGCCAGCTTCTCACGGTCCTCATCCCCCCCCCCTCCGCATTGATCCGATCAGTAATCTGCTAAATGATCTCCCTCTTCCTGGCCGGGGTGATGTCCCGGCTCTCAGGGCCATGCAAATATCGCCAAAATTGGGTGATCGCCCTGGCAAGTAAGTGCTTCTCACGCACCGAGAAGTTCAGCTTCCTTCTCTTTGGTGCCATCTCACCACACAGCACTCAGCACCAAACACACACAAAATTCAAACAGAACAAACACAACATTCAAACAGAACAAACACAAAAATACACAGAACAAACAAAAAAAAATCAGACAGCAAAAACCAGACACCAATATCAAACAACACAAGCAGACAGCTAAAACAAATTAAAAAAAAAACACAGAAAAAACAGACACAAACAATCAGAAAAAACACACAGCTACTACAACCTCCTACTACAATAAATCTTTAATCTAACACTACTATACTAACCAGCAAACACCAACAGACAACAGAGCAAAAGCAACTTGCTTTAGGAAGGGAAACACAGGGATGTACTTTTGCAAAGGAAGGGCGTTTGTGTGGGGCTATTTATACACAGGGAGTATCTCACTAAGTACGCTTGGCCTTTTTCTTATCTCACTGATTGTGCCGGGCCGAGTTCTGAGCATGCCCAGTGAGGTGCAGATTCGTGCGCGCATGTGCAGTACGGCCGGCCCTTCATTTGCATGGGGTCACGGCTCATTACAATGGAGCACGCCCACTTCCTTCCCACTTGCAAAAATCCCGCCTTACGCCTCGGTATTTACGTTACGCGGGCGCACTTTTGGGCGCAAATGCTCTGTGGATACGGCACTTACGTCACAAAATTGAGCCGCCTTAACTTAACTGACATACGTTAGGACAAAATAAAATTGCGCCGCTCTACGTGAATCTGGCCCATAGTGTGCAGCGCTTTTGGTTCATCCAGAATAGTTTGTGCCCACATAGCAATCTGCTTGCCATGGGGGAATACATGCGAGCTTGCTCCTAATGTTGCCTCTGTGTCTTGTGAATGCTAAGAACTACTACAGCCTGAAAAAGCTACTATAGACAGGGCTGGCTTAAGCGACAAGATGGGAAGGCATACTGTTGCTGGAACATTTTTTACCTTAAAGGATCACTAAAGGAATATTTTTTTTAGCTAAATATCTTCCTTTACCTTACTGCAGTACTGGTTTCATGTCCTCATTGTTCGTTTTTGTTTTGAAGTAGCTGTAATTCTGCTGTGATCTCCACACTTCCTGCTTGTCTGGCTCCTTATAACCACAGTACTGGGAGCTTTTCACGGTGGTCTAAGCTGTCATTACTGCATGTCTAAAACTTAACAGAACCAATCAGATTCATTTTAAAAACAAAACACTGCCCTGGATTTGTTTGTTTTTGTTCTGTGGGTCTCTTTACTTCACAGAAACATGAAACCAGTTTAAAACCGAAAGTGAAACTAGAGGCACAATTATATGATTGAATTTAATCTATTTTTAATCATTTTTAAAAGGAATCAGTTAACTTGTATGTCTCTATACCCTGTAAACATTAATTTCAGCAAAAAAAAAATTGACTATTATGACTTAAAAAAAAAACAAATAACACTCACGTGTACAACTATTACTGAGTGCCTAAGAACAGAAAATCGCCCATACAGCCACTGGAATGCACACTGTGCACGTAATGACACAGAGGAACGTGATGTATTGCCATTTGCGCATGTGCTGTGTAGTGTTGAGCAGAATACGCCATATTCGATTTCACGATATATCTCGAATATATATTCGAATATTCGAGATATATTCGCTAAATTCGAATATTCGTGATATTTTATCGAAATGAAATGATTGCGATTTTTCGCTATTGCGAATGCGAAAATAATTGCGATTTTTTTTTCCCCGACAGGAGCACTGTGATTGGCTCAGAATATTCTTGATATTTTATCGAAATTTCGCAAAATGCGAATGCGATATTTATTGCGCAATTTCGACAAATGCTGTAGGAGCACTCTGATTGGCTCAGAATATTCGTGATATTTTATCGAAATTTCGCAAAATGCGAATGCGATATTTATTGCGCAATTTCGACAAATGCTGTAGGAGCACTCTGATTGGCTCAGAATATTCGTTATATTTTATCGAAATTTCGCAATATTGCGAATGCGATAATTATTGCGGAATTTCCCCAAATGCTGTAGGAGCGCTCTGATTTGCTCATTCTGAAATCGAATATTCGAGATATTTTAGCGCAATTTCACAAAATGCGAATGCGAAATTGATTGCAGATATTTCGAAAACTGCTGTAGGAGCACTCTGAAATCGAATATTTGTGATATTTTAGCAAAAAAAATATTGCGATTGCGATATATATATTGCGATTTTTCGATCGCGCATGCGCAATCGCGCGAACAACACGTGCCCAACACGCGACCATTTCCTGGACCCTTGCCAGTTTCCAACTTTATGATCGCATCGCAATAGCAGAGCAGAATGGTTGGAAGCAATTTCACACTCTCTGAGGAAAAGATGCTGATTTGTGTAAGTATTTTGACCACTGTTATTTCATTATCTTTAACTGCATTTTAGTCTAGTTTAAAAGTTAGTATATAAGATCAGATATTAGTATTTCCCAAACAATGTGTCTCCTGTTGTTACAAAACTACAACTCCCAGCATGCCTGGACAGCTGCAGACACCCTGGTTGGTAAATGTGTATTTAGGCACTTTTCCTTGTTATTTAGCATAATGAATTTAACATGTTTTTGGACATTCAGGGTCCTCGAGGCCCAAGGACGTTCGAATACATATTGCCCTTTAGATGTTGCAGAACTACAACTTCCAGCATGCCTGGGAATGCTGGCACTTCTAGTATTGTAAGTTCTGCAGGCCCACATTTTTCAGGCCTTTATGCACGGGTCTCTAAACTGTGGCACCCTAGATGCAGCAAAAGTAAAATTCTTAGCATGCACTGACAGACCGTGGCTGATGGGAGTAGTAGTTTTGCAACAGCTGGAGGTGGACTGGTCTTGAAACCCTGAGTTAGGTAACAAACCCGTAGTGTTTTGCAACCATTCTGCCTCCAGCTGTTTTTTTTCTGTTGAAAAGCCTGTGGCGTGCAAAACACAACCCAAAAACTCCACCCGGTGCAGGGAAAAATGTGCACACACCTAAAGAGTGACATCACAAAAAACTGCGACGGGTGCATACGTCAGTGGTCCTCCGAAAAGGTCCCGTCTCTGATCCCCCGGGGCGTTAGGCTCCTGACAGGGAAAAGAGTTACTGTGGTCCATACAGCCGAAGCCATATGGACCCATCTTGGTCCAAGCAGCCGAAGCCACAAGGACCCAACATCCTCGGAGGGACTGCCGAAACAGAACCCTCCTCGGTGAGGCTCCCCCGAAGGCAGACCCCATGAGAGCCGGTGAACCTAACCAGAAGGCCGAGTCTACCAACTCCCAAGACTTTCAGAGACCGGCCCGAGGACCAGCACCCTACTCGCCACACATAAAGTGCAAGCACCAAAACAAAAAGAGTGACAAACAAAACAGAACACGGGGAAGAATAATAAAAGAAAGTGGGGAAAAGGAAGATGGGAGAGTGAGGAAAGTGACCAATGTGAAATAATTCTGCCTCCAGCTGTTGCAAAACTACAACTCCCTGCATGCAACTGGCTGCAATTACCCCCCCCCCTCTCCCCCAATGTGAATGTACAGGGTACATTCACATGGGCTGTGGGCTTACAGTGTGCTTCTAGCTGAAGCAAATTTGGCGCTGCAGCTCAAACCCTCAGCGGGAAACTACTGTGAACCCCATGCCCCTCTGACTGTACCTTAAAAACACTACACCACACTAAATATAAATGAAAATGAAAAAACAAAACATATACACATACCCCTACATAGCCACCCTCACCTCCACATTAAAAGAAAACATCTTGTACGGCACTGTTTCCTAAACGGAGCCTACAGCTGTTGCAAAACAACTCCCCGTTATTACCGGACAGCCATTAACTGTCCAGGCATGCTGGGAGTTAAAGTATAATTGTTGTACAGCTGGTGACGGTGAGCTACATGGTGTATCAGAGCATGCTGGTAGTTGTAGTTGTTAAATAACATCAACTCCATTATTTATTCAAAATTAATTCATCAAAAAGTCAAAAGAAACAAACATATTATTGTTCCTATATAAAGATAGGGATGAAAAAAAATTATCTATTGTACAGGCCCATTATCAGTGTCCAAAAATAATTATAGCGGTCAGATGAATAGCAATGCATATCTCCCCTATACGTGTATCCTGTGTTGTTAATCATATATACATAATTATGCAAATGATAATGGCTGCTATATTTATGCAAAAAAGGTGGCGACCGAAATGGCAGGATATAAAATCTGTCATGTTACCCCTGTCATTGATTAATAAGGCGAGAATGCTTCCAATTGTTGAATACCATACATTTACGTCATATATCCATAAGGCTTTAAACAAAAGTATTACAATATACTTTGTTCTTCATCTTGCAGAGGTTCCTAGAAAAGGGCTATGATCAGCTCCGCAGGCAGCCTGAGAAAAAGGCCGTTGTCAGCGCCCTAATGGAGGAATTAGGCGGCCAACACAATTGCCTGGCGATCGTGAAAAAATGGTCCGATTTGAAGAGGCGCAACATGGACCGTGTCAGGCATATCCGGAATAAATATCATCCAGGTAAGTTATTGGTGACAGTTATGTGTTTTTTTTCCAAAGTGTATTTTGTGCGTGAACTCGAGAGAGGAGCCGGACTGCAGGAGTTGGGAGTAGGCAATCTGCCACCTTTCTCCATGCCCCGGGTGGCAATGGCGGGTGTGTGGGGGTCCTCCCACACAGACCGTCCTACCTGCTCCGCTTCGAATCCCAACGGGGCAGAGGGACTCCCTATAAGGGAGTGAGAGGATTTGCCCGCTCAACCAGCCCTGTTAGTCCTTCGCCTCTCTTTTTAGAGACCGCGTGGTCAGAGTGCGTGCATGTTAACCCAATTTCGAGTGTGTGTGTAAGTGTGGTGGTTTTTGTGGGAGGGAGGTGGGCGTACTAAGCGCAGGCTTACCTCGCATAGCACACCCACCAGGGGCCGGGCTGAGACCACCAAACTCAATTCACATGTAGCCGAGAGCGGGATCCGAACCCCTAGCTGCAGAGGTGAATGGCTTGTCAGCGCAGTGGCAATCGCGTTGAGCCACCGCAGCTCCTTTGGTGACAGTTATGTAAGGTCATATGTAATTAATGTAAGGTCAGATGTTGTTAACCAAGACGCCATGTTGTTGTAACATATATCACCACCAGCCAAGGTATTCATAGTACTGTTGGAAAAAGACATGGGACAGCAGACAGGAACACAGAAGTTATGTGGGAACATACTTTTCCCATTGCTTTGCATGGGACTTTAAACAAAAACCCCGACCCTCACCAATGGGGGTAGTTAAGGGATAAATTAACGATCCTATACTTTAAGTGGACGTATAGGTAACATGTGACCAAGTGTTATCAAAATATCTACAGCTGTTATGAAGTAACATGTATTTCCCATAGAGTTGAATGGGACTTTAAAGAAAAACCCCGACCAAGGCAAATGGGGGTGGGTAAGGGTTAAACCACCTATCCTATGTTTGTGGCTGACATATAAGTAACCTGTGTGCCAAGTTTCATGTAAATATCTTTAGCCGTTTGGACGTGATGCTGGAACATACATACATACATGCACACACACGTTGAGTTTTATATATATAGATTCCCACTAAATTCCTGTGTTAGGCGTGGGGTTGTTATAGTA
Organism: Rana temporaria; assembly: GCF_905171775.1. Lineage (NCBI taxonomy): Eukaryota > Metazoa > Chordata > Amphibia > Anura > Ranidae > Rana > Rana temporaria. The sequence continues at coordinate 157,207,068 of NC_053497.1, forward strand.
ATCCCGTGTACTCCATCAGGCCCTTTTTTTAACATGAGATCGTCTGAACAAAACAAAGGAGACAAAAACAGCTCATTTTACCATGGTGGCAGCCCAGCTCACGCTCAGTCCCCTGTAGTGCCCACAAGACCCTTTAATATAACATTGTCCCATTGGTTAACTGTCTATATAAATTAATTTGTATTCATATACAATACAGCAGAGTACACAGAATTTGCATACGTCATTAGAAAACATTTTAACATATATGAACATTGTGTTTTATAGGAGCTTCTCTACCAGCTGTGCGCCCCAAGCGCACAAGGCGACAGGCCGCAGAGGAGGAGCAGGAGGAGGATGTGGAAGAGGAGGAGAGGGATGAGGAGGAGCAGCCAGGGCCATCCACATCACCACCCCCAGCAAGAGGAGGAGCTGCACCCCCCCAAAACTTCTGGTGGAGTAGTGGGTGACGAGGAAGAGGAGCAGGATGAGACGGTTAATTTTACCATCAATCAGGAGGGTAAATATGTGCACAGAGATTAATTAAATTTCAACAATAAAATGTAGCTCTAAAAATGGACAGCATTTAAAGCAGGGCTGTGGAGTCGGTAGATAAATGTTCCGACTCCGACTTCTCAGTTTTATGTACTTCAGACTCCGACTCCCCGACTCCCCGACTCCGACTCCTCTGTATTAATATGCGAATGTATTTTATAGATTCCTTGAGGGAAAGAAACGCAACCTACCACAGGACTACTGGCTGGGAAGCCAACAGTCTACTGTATTGCACAGTTTAAGCAAAAGACAAACACAATGAAAACAATCAAGTGACTGGATAGTAGCAGCAGGCATAAACATCAGGAACAGGATCTTTACCAGTTCAAAAATACAGACCACATTATTTGGTTGTTTTAGAACAAAAACAAAGCTTATCTATAATGAACCAAAAACAAAATCTGAAAAACCTAGAAATGGTTTATATTAATCTTGAAATGTAGTTCTAGGCTTAGCAAATGCAAATAAATGCAATGTAGAGTTCTAAGGAAGAGAATTGCCTCTGCCAGATCCTCTTTCATAGAGTCTCTTAAGTCCGACTTTATTATTTTTAGGGCTGAAAATAATCTTTCGTAACGGTCTTTGAAATCCAAATGTTTTTTTCTTATATCCTAACAGTTATACAAAAGCTCAAGAGGAAACAATCTGCCATGAAAAATATGACGCAGAGAATACTGTCAAATGAGCAGCAGATTCTTTTTTTTACCCGCCAAAATCAGCAGCTGGCGCAACAACTGGCGAAAACCATCGATGAGGTGGCAGAGCTTCAGAAGTTCATGTCTTAATTTTTTTTTTTGTTTTAATAAAAAATGTTATATTTTGCAAAGGTTTAATTTCTTATTGAGATTGTTAGTTTTTTAAACACATCTAACTTCACATCTAACACATCAACATCAACATCAACATCAACACATCTAGCTTAATAATAACCGAAAACATTTTATACTATTACTAGCTGAATACCCGGCGTTGCCCGGTCTTCCTATCTTAACCTTTTGGGGAGGAAAATCATAGTAATATAAATATACCCATCTTTTATATAAGGGTGTTGGTAAGGGTTAATTTAACTGTTATATATTTTTATTTGGCATATAAGTAATATGTATAGCAGGTATTATTGAAATATCTCTAGGCGTACAGAAGTTATGTGGGAACATACATTTCCCATTGATTTGCATGGGACTTTAAAGAAAAACCCCGACCCTCACAAATGGGGGTAGTTAAGGGATAAATTAACTATCAGTGGTATCAGTGAACAGCAGTGGTAATAGGAGTATATAGAGTGGGAAAAAACTTTTGACATAGGTGTCTTGACTGAGCAGCAGCAGTATTAGTAGTAGTAGTAGATACAGAATCATATCACTTGGGCAGGAGGTGCCATGATGAACAGCAGTGGTAATAGTAGTATATAGAGTGTGAAATTACTTTTGACATAGTTGTCTTGACTGAGCAGCAGCAGCAGTAGTAGTAGTAGATACAGAGTCATATCACTTGGGCAGGAGGTGCCATGATGAACAGCAGTGGTAATAGGAGTATATAGAGTGGGAAATAACTTTTGACATAGGTGTCTTGACTGAGCAGCAGCAGCAGCAGTAGTAGTAGTAGATACAGAGTCATATCACTTGGGCAGGAGGTGCCATGATGAACAGCAGTGGTAATAGGAGAATATACAAGAAAAAAATTCCCACTACTAGCGCTACACCATAAGGACAATAAAACACAATGTTTTGTGTAGTAAAAAAAGATAAACAAACTCTTTCCGTGCAGCTGTCAATCACCTGAGAACATGGGCAAAAAACTGAAACAAAAAATACAGCGCTCGAGGATGGAGTACGAATCACTTTATAGTCTTTAAAGTATTGCAAAAAATACACATGAACTAAAAATATAAATAAAAACTGCACACTAGGCAGAAAGTTTACACAAGCGAATCTATTGCAAAGTCCCCAAACACTTGAACAATAACCATAAGGTGATGGTGGGATAGCAACCTGAAATCACTGCTGGGAGAAAGCTTCCAACCAAAGTACACTTCTGTAGTATATGAAGGTGGTACGGCCGTTAGTAAACCTCTAAGCAGGGAGAAGAAAAACACACAGCGGGGAGACAGCATCCACGCTGGGAGTGATCAAAGATGATATTCACCTGCCGAGGGAGAAATGGCTATAGTTCTAATCCAACAGGGCGGCCGATGGAGGCGGGATCACTCCTCGCAACGGAGGGCAGTAAGGGAGATCCTGGATGGGAACCACCGTGCCAATACAAGGACGCCACCGCGTCAATCAGAAGCGAGGAGGGAGGGGTGGAATCACCGCTGCGTCACATGAAGGGGAAGGGAATGAAGTCCGGACTCTATCCCTCAAGGGTCATGTGACTCCAGGGGCCAATCAGTGGAAGAGATAGCCGAGCAGTAGAATCAACAAGCTGAACGTCACTGAAGGAATTCCCAGACTGTCAGTATCTCAGCATTGGCTTCTTGTAAACAAGTGGGGGCATAAAACGAGATGGGGGTGAGCCGTGACTGACATGTTTCGCGTGCCAGACGCTTTGTCAAAGTCACGGACAGGCAACACCACCAGATTAAAATAGGAACATGTAACAATCCCATTGGATAATGGCAGGCGGGGGGACGGATTTAAAGTGTTAACCCCACCATCACCATTCGGTTCTTTATTTAAAAAAGCAACATATTGAGTTTGCAATTGTTTGTTGATATTAAACTAGAAACACCCAATAGTGACACATATACAAAAAATAATAATAATAGCACATAAACAAAAACAAAAATACATAATCCATACATTAAAAATAAATACATTGAAAATAAATGAAAATAAAAATAAAAAATAAAAAATAAATACAAATGTAGTACACATTATCCTCAGCTCATAACATAAATATTAGTGACATGAACACATTTATCTATAAAAACTATCATTTTTTAATTTTTTAAAAAACATTGAATAAAAAGAGCCATAAGCTCTGTATGCTAAAATTTAAAATTTAATATTTAATATTTAATTCAAGTTTCGTTCGTAATACTGAGGATATCTAGCTCCTCGTTAAGGCCACCTGGTGACAAAGAACCCATCCGAAAGATCCAATAAGTTTCCCTCTTGCAGAGGAGGGAAAATCTTTCATTGGCCGTAAGTGACCCTATTGGAATGGACTCAATCGCCATGACCTCCAGGCACTTAAAATCTTTATTATGGGCCTGCAGGAAGTGTCTAGGTACACTGTGTTTGTCACAGCCCTTTGTGATAAGGCGTCTATGCTCACCTATACGTATCCGTAAAGTACGGATTGTCCTTCCTACATAAAGCAACTTACAAGGACAACGCAACACGTAAACAACGAATTCCGTTGAACAGGTAATGAATTGATTAATCGGAAAACTACAGTCTTTGGTTTTAATAACATCAGTCCCTCCTTTAGAGATAGACTGACAAGTAAGACATCCTCTTTTACCACATCTGAAGATACCTGTTTTATTATTGAAATAGGCCCGAATATCTAAAGGACGAGTGGGGTTATTCTTAGTGACTTTACTTGGTGCAATGATATTTCGGATGGTCCGTGCCCTTCTAAAGGTAATCTGGGGTTTAGGGGGAAGGGAAGAAGACAGATATTGGTCTAGTTGAAGAATGTTGAAATGTTTATTAATAATGCTGCTTATGTTTTTATGTTCAGTATTGAAAGTAGAAATAAACCTTATATTATTTACGACCCTGTCCTTAATGACCTTCTTCTTTTTGTTCATAATCATATTGGAATTGAAAGCATCATCTAATAATTCTTGTGGATATCCCTTCTCTCTAAATTTCGTCTTCATAGTAAGGCCCTGGGTCATGTAGTCCTGTAACTTTGAACAGTTTCTCCGTAGCCTATTGAATTGCCCATATGGGATGTTTGATTTCCACGACGAGTGATGGCAACTATTAAAGTGTAAATATGAATTACCACTAGTGGGTTTAATATGATTACTAGTGGTAATGACCTCCTGATCATGTGAAAGTACCAAATCCAAAAAAAATTAAGTTATCCTTATCGAAGACATGCGTAAACGAAAGGCCTAGCTCATTATTGTTACAGTGGTCTACAAATAATGAAAAAAGATCAGCACCACCACTCCAAATGAGGACTACGTCGTCTATATAACGCCCATAGAAGACGACGTGTTCCAGAAATGGATTGTTATTCCAAATATGCAAAATTTCCCAGTAGCCCATAGTCAGATTGGCATAAACCGGTGCAAAATTGGCCCCCATTGCAGTACCTTTCCTTTGTAAAAAGAACTGATCACAGAAAGAAAAATAATTGTGTTTAAGGCAGAATTCAATACCTCTACTGATAAATTCAGATTGTAGAGAGTTAATATCGTTGTTTTTACTTAAGAAGTATTGTACTGCCGCTAAACCAATATTATGGGGTATTGACGTGTACAAAGAGGCCACGTCTAGTGACGCCCAAGCATAACCCTCTTCCCAGGAATAATTTTCAAGGGTCTTAATAATGTCATTGGAATCTTTAATATAAGATGGCAATTCACAAACAATAGGCTGTAGGGCATGGTCTATATACATAGATAGGCCACTAGTAAGGCTATTAGTACTAGCAACAATCGGGCGACCCGGTGGGTCTACTAAAGATTTATGTACTTTCGGGAGGTGGTAAAAATGTGGAGTACTAGAAATTTTGGGCAATAAGAAGGACTTTTCACTCTTGTTGATAACGCCTTTACTATAGGCCGTCTCAACAAGAGTAGTAAGTTCTATTTGATAGGCGGAGAAAGGGTCTGTATTGAGTTTTTGGTAAGTCTCGCCATCCGACAGCAGACGATATGCTTCTCGGAGGTATTCAACCTTATCCTGTACAACTAGGCTCCCGCCTTTGTCGGCTTGTTTGACTATAATATTTTTATTTGCCGTGAGATCTTTAAGTGCCTGACGTTCTGCAAAATTTAGATTGAGGGTCCCTGACTTAGAAGGGTTATCACATAAACTGGAAAAATCCTTATACACAGCTTGATAGAAAGTCTCAATATAGGGCCCTTTAGAGCGGGTAGGGTTAAAAACGGACTGAGGCCTAAATTTTGTGTGCACTATGTCCGGTTCCATGAAAGGACAAAAAGTTTGACTCTCTGTATTGCCCTCAGACCATAGTTCTTCAAGGATTAATAACAAACCATCTGGATCTTGATCAATGTCTGGGTCCTCACGAGTGCTAGTTGCAACACTGTCAGAATCCTGAACATTGTCAGTATTGGACGCATCACGTTTAGCAAAAAATCTTCTGAGGGTGAGGAGTCGAACAAATTTATTTAGATCCTTAAAAAGTCCAAATTTATTTGGTCCAGTAGAAGGACAAAAACTTAGCCCTTTGCGTAAAAGGGTAAGCTCAATTGGGGTTAGGGTATGGCTAGAAAGATTAAATATTTTAATGGTACTATCTTTTAGTCCCTGTCTGTCTTTTCTTTTTTGTTCAGTCTTGGATCGGAGTCCTCCTCTTCTACCTCTTCGAGTTTTCTTTTTTCTTTTTGTAATGAGGTTCCCTTTAGGGGTAAGTCTAAAAAACCTTCATCGATATTGCCTATTATAGTGTCACACATAGAGGTTGGAGGCCCATTGACTCTTGGACGAGCCCCTTCCTTCATGTAGACTTCTAAGTCTTTAGATAGAGGGCTATATTTATTACTAGTGGTGACTGAGAAGCATATGGGTAATTGTGAAAATGACGTGTTGCACTCATGATCACTATTGGGGTCTGCTATACTTGGACTGGGGTTGAGATCTACCAAAATGGGAGGGGGATTGGGTATTAAAATAGGTACGTTGGAAAGCTGGTTAATTGGCCCCTCTGATATTGGTTGCTTAGGTTCAGAAACATAACCATGAGGACAGAGTGGCGTTTGAAGTCTGTCTTGTTTATTTCTAATATTATTAGAATGTTCACCGCCATTATTAATCCTTCTATTTCCTCTATTTCTATTTCTATTTTTGTTCTGACGTGGTCCTTTATCTACGGTGTTAGAGTTGGGGCGGGTCGAATAGGAGTTAGTTCCCTGGCTAAGTTGAGTATTGGGCTGTCTGACTTCTAAGACTGGGCGTTTCCATTCAAAGACATTTCCGCTTTTATAGTCGGCAACATCTCTCTCAAGTTTATGTGTCTTTTTCTTAATAATCTCATCTTCATCTTTTGTCACATTGGAATTCTGTGTAGAAAGCCATTTATCGTAGAGACAGGAGGAGCTGAAAGCTTCAGCAGCCTGGCCTTTCTCCGCAACCTGTGACTCTGCAATTTTGAGTTTCCTTTCACGCTGCTGGACTAATATTTTAATCCACTTGGTGGTACAAAACTCGGATATAAATCGCCATTCTTTTGCAAGATCCTCATCAAGGAAACTACACTGTTTTTTAATACGAAGCCCCCGAGGTGTAATACCTAAATCCAGATATTTTTGTAAGAACGCTAAGTCCCACCATTGAGCATTCTCATACTGTTTAGCGTCTTGTAGTTTTAAAAAAGCTTTCCTCATCTGAATTTCATATGCCTCTGAATGAGGCGGAGGCGCAGAAGCATTTGAAACAGAGTTCACAGGATCGGTATTAGAAATCCCATAGAAATCTATCTTTTCAAAGATGGATAATAGTCTACTAGATCTGTCAGAAGCCATTGAAACACTAGAGACCATACACACACACACACACACATACACTCTCACAAAAACACGTATATCCGTACAAACACGCACAAAAAACACAAAAAATACACACTTGGGTGTAACCAATAATGTCTAAAAACAACATATACAAATAAAAAAATATATAGAGAAGGAACAACCGGTGCAAATATATAACACTGTTGAATCCAACATATATCTAAAACTAATACTGTTCATGCATAAACATAGTAATCGCCATTGGAATGTGAGCTGCTAAGTGGGAAACCATACAGGAAAAATGATACAAGAAAAAAATTCCCACTACTAGCGCTACACCATAAGGACAATAAAACACAATGTTTTGTGTAGTAAAAAAAGATAAACAAACTCTTTCCGTGCAGCTGTCAATCACCTGAGAACATGGGCAAAAAACTGAAACAAAAAATACAGCGCTCGAGGATGGAGTACGAATCACTTTATAGTCTTTAAAGTATTGCAAAAAATACACATGAACTAAAAATATAAATAAAAACTGCACACTAGGCAGAAAGTTTACACAAGCGAATCTATTGCAAAGTCCCCAAACACTTGAACAATAACCATAAGGTGATGGTGGGATAGCAACCTGAAATCACTGCTGGGAGAAAGCTTCCAACCAAAGTACACTTCTGTAGTATATGAAGGTGGTACGGCCGTTAGTAAACCTCTAAGCAGGGAGAAGAAAAACACACAGCGGGGAGACAGCATCCACGCTGGGAGTGATCAAAGATGATATTCACCTGCCGAGGGAGAAATGGCTATAGTTCTAATCCAACAGGGCGGCCGATGGAGGCGGGATCACTCCTCGCAACGGAGGGCAGTAAGGGAGATCCTGGATGGGAACCACCGTGCCAATACAAGGACGCCACCCGCGTCAATCAGAAGCGAGGAGGGAGGGGTGGAATCACCGCTGCGTCACATGAAGGGGAAGGGAATGAAGTCCGGACTCTATCCCTCAAGGGTCATGTGACTCCAGGGGCCAATCAGTGGAAGAGATAGCCGAGCAGTAGAATCAACAAGCTGAACGTCACTGAAGGAATTCCCAGACTGTCAGTATCTCAGCATTGGCTTCTTGTAAACAAGTGGGGGCATAAAACGAGATGGGGGTGAGCCGTGACTGACATGTTTCGCGTGCCAGACGCTTTGTCAAAGTCACGGACAGGCAACACCACCAGATTAAAATAGGAACATGTAACAATCCCATTGGATAATGGCAGGCGGGGGGACGGATTTAAAGTGTTAACCCCACCATCACCATTCGGTTCTTTATTTAAAAAAGCAACATATTGAGTTTGCAATTGTTTGTTGATATTAAACTAGAAACACCCAATAGTGACACATATACAAAAAATAATAATAATAGCACATAAACAAAAACAAAAATACATAATCCATACATTAAAAATAAATACATTGACGTTCAGCTTGTTGATTCTACTGCTCGGCTATCTCTTCCACTGATTGGCCCCTGGAGTCACATGACCCTTGAGGGATAGAGTCCGGACTTCATTCCCTTCCCCTTCATGTGACGCAGCGGTGATTCCACCCCTCCCTCCTCGCTTCTGATTGACGCGGTGGCGTCCTTGTATTGGCACGGTGGTTCCCATCCAGGATCTCCCTTACTGCCCTCCGTTGCGAGGAGTGATCCCGCCTCCATCGGCCGCCCTGTTGGATTAGAACTATAGCCATTTCTCCCTCGGCAGGTGAATATCATCTTTGATCACTCCCAGCGTGGATGCTGTCTCCCCGCTGTGTGTTTTTCTTCTCCCTGCTTAGAGGTTTACTAACGGCCGTACCACCTTCATATACTACAGAAGTGTACTTTGGTTGGAAGCTTTCTCCCAGCAGTGATTTCAGGTTGCTATCCCACCATCACCTTATGGTTATTGTTCAAGTGTTTGGGGACTTTGCAATAGATTCGCTTGTGTAAACTTTCTGCCTAGTGTGCAGTTTTTATTTATATTTTTAGTTCATGTGTATTTTTTGCAATACTTTAAAGACTATAAAGTGATTCGTACTCCATCCTCGAGCGCTGTATTTTTTGTTTCAATAGGAGAATATAGAGTGGGAATTTTTTTTGACATAGGTGTCTTGACTGAGCAGCAGCAGTATTAGTAGTAGTAGTAGATACAGAATCATATCACTTGGGCAGGAGGTGCCATGATGAACAGCAGTGGTAATAGGAGTATATAGAGTGGGAAATAACTTCTGACATAGGTGTCTTGACTGAGCAGCAGCAGCAGCAGTAGTAGTAGTATATACAGAGTCATATCACTTGGGCAGGAGGTGCCATGATGAACAGCAGTGGTAATAGGAGTATATAGAGTGGGAAATAACTTTTGACATAGGTGTCTTGACTGAGCAGCAGCAGCAGCAGCAGTAGTAGTAGTAGTAGTAGATACAGAGTCATATCACTTGGGCAGGAGGTGCCATGATGAACAGCAGTGGTAATAGGAGTATATAGAGTGGGAAATAACTTTTGACATATGTGTCTTGACTGAGCAGCAGCAGCAGTAGTAGTAGTAGTAGATACAGAGTCATATCACTTGGGCAGGAGGTGCCATGATGAACAGCAGTGGTAATAGGAGTATATAGAGTGTGAAATTACTTCTGACATAGTTGTCTTGACTGATCCAGAGGAGTCATGGGAGAAAGTCATGTGGTCAGATGAGACCATAATATAACTTTTTGGTCATAATTCCACTAACCGTGTTCGGAGGAAGAAGAATGATGAGTACAATGCCAAGAACGCCATCCCTACTGTGAAGCATGGGGGTGGTAGCATCATGCTTTGGGGGTGTTTTTCTGCACATGGGACAGGGTGACTGCACTGTATTAAGGAGAGGATGACCGGGGCCATGTATTGCGAGAACAACCTCCTTCCCTGAGTTAGAGCTTTGAAGATGGGTCGAGGCTGGGTCTTCCAACATGACAATGACCCAAAGCACACAGCCAGGATAACCAAGGAGTGGCTCTGTAAGGAGCATATCAAGGTTCTGGCGTGGCCTAGCCAGTCTCCAGACCTAAACCCAATAGAGAATCTTTGGAGGGAGCTCAAACTCCGTGTTTCTCAGCGAGAGCCCAGAAACCTGACTGATGTAGAGAAGATCTGTGTGGAGGAGTGGGCCAAAATCCCTCCTGCAGTGTGTGCAAAGCTGGTCAAAAACTACAAGAAAGGTTTGACCGCTGTAATTGCAAACAAAGCCTACTGTACAAAATATTAACATTGATTTTCTCAGGTGTTCAAATAATTATTTTCAGCACTGTAAATAGATCAGGGAATGCATGACAAGGGACCCTTCAGCGCCCTGAACCGACGGCGGGTGCCAGAAAGTCACCGCCGATCCAGGACTCATTCATCTTTATGAATGTGAGTCTGTCCACGGAGTCTGTGGACAGACGGGTCCTCTTGTCCGTGACCACCCCACCTGCCGCGCTGAATGTCCGCTCAGATAGTACGCTGGAGGGGGGGCAAGACAATAACTCCAACGCAAAAAAATACGTATGTGTAGCGCTAAAATTAATATATGAATATCAAAATACCAAAAAATGTGTATAGTAAAAAATAAAACACATATAACATTAATAAATGTTAGACACAAATTGTGAAACATGTGAGATTCCTCTGTAGCTAGGGGTGACAACAGTGCCAACTGGCACGTGAACTGATGCACCTAAGGTGGTATCAAACATAAAAACAAAGTCCAACAAAAACTCCTAAGTGTGATGATCCGAGGTATGTAGCAAAGTTCATCAACATCCACAAGTCATTCAAGTGAAAAGGTGAATAAATAGAAAAAGCGTGACTCCTTTAACGTGACAATCCCATCACCGGAAAAAGTGCAGGCTTACCGGAACTTGTTGACCACTGGTGGCATATGCCAAAAGAGGTCAGTCAAGGCTTTATATGACGATTGTCAAACAGCAATCCTTGTCAGGAAGCGTAGGTCCAACTGGTGGGTAGGTCCTTATATGGAATAGGCCCCCAGGAGTAAGCCGGAAGCTATACTGATGTTGGTATCCCAAAACCAATTGGCTCAGTGTGTTAGTGGTGCATAGAGAAAAATAAAGAGAAGTGGCCACATAGCGTAACTCCGTATAAAAGAAAAAATACGTGTTTATTCACAGCTAACAAACTTACATTTGGCTGGAAGTAAAAGAGCTCTTGCATGTAAATGGGGCGACAGTGGAGTCCTCCCGACGCGTTTCGTGGTCAAAAGCACATCGTCTGGGGTGTCTCTCCACTGCAGCCCACTCCAATATATGTGTAGTCCATGTAATCACATCCAATCAAATGAAGATCTGACTAACCCCAAACAATCAGCAATCACAGACAGCACATCACCTATCCAAGATGGCGCTGCAGTTTGCACTCCAAGCCTCTATATGAAACAGGAACCTGCAGTTTGCACTTCAAGCCTCTATATGAAACAGGAACCTGCAGTTTGCACTCCAAGCCTCTATATGAAACAGGAACCTCACAGAGAATATGGGTATAGTGTCTTTAACGTGGCTGTTACATTTGGAATGTAGTCATTAGGAGTGTGACATGGACATACTGAGTAAAATGAAACAAAATGAAATGCACTGGCCATTAAAATACTTGAAATGTATAAAATAAATAATAGTTGAGGCAAACTGTGAAAATTTACCATGCCACGGACGACAGATGCGACCGCGCGTGCGCCAGAGCCAAGCCTCGTTTGCATGTGCTAACAAGCACGGCAGAGCATAGTAACCATGTATTGTTTGTGTGTCGTGGATTACACTATGCTACCGCGCGTGCGCGATAGCCAAGCCTCACTCTGAATAGATAGAGGCTGCCGTGTAGTGTCCAGTGAGAGCGCGCCTGCAGACCAGGTCTATTGTCTATTGCAAAGCGCAGTATAAATGGGTAGTGTTAATACTCCCATCAGCGGCACATCCACTCCAGATCAGAAACAATTAGTGTTAAAAAAAGAGTTTATTTAGAACATGTATTTAATATGTTAAAATTGCGATCTTGTATAAATAAATGTATATATAGATTATCGCTAAAAACAAATGTGTTAGAATCGCATATATAAAAAAAAAAAAAAAACACAAAATATATCCCTACTACCTCATGTGATCAAAAAAATGCCTCATGTTTAGTGTGAGTCAGATCACCATATACATTGACTCTCATAGCATAAATGATTGTAAATATAACAGAATCCAGAATAAAACATTAAGCGCGTATATGATTATTGCGCGTATATATTGAATTTCCAAAGACCCAGAAAATAGAACAAATAATATGAATAGCTCATGACATATTAATAAAAGAATTTATATCCCATTCGACGTTCATTCCGAACGGGGTATATGTCTGAAGTTCGTATATCCAGAATGTCTCTAGGCGGGAGACCCCCCTAGTCATGGCTCCACCTCTCCATGGAGGAGTATATTTATCGATGACAACAAATTGTGTCCCTTTGGGGTTTCTATGATGGAATTACCTATAATGTCGGGGGACTGGATGTTTGGTGTCCCCGCCTATTATGAGTGCAATATGTTCGCTCACTCTGATCGAGAAAGTGCGGATGGTGCGACCGACATATTGCATGCCGCAAGGACACGTTAGTAAGTATACAATGTACTTAGTCGCACATGTACAAAATGTTTTTATAGTATACTGCTTGTTGGTAACCGTGGAGGAAAACTCCAAGATTTTTCTTGTGGTTAGAGCATTATGTTGACATACCTTGCATTTCCTGCAGGGGAAGAAGCCTACTAAATTATGAAAAAAAGAGCTTTTGACAGGAGGGTTTATTATATTTGGAGCGATTTTGCTCTGTAAGGAAGGTACGCCTTTAAAGACCACTTTAGCCTGTTCAGGAAGCAGTGGACCTAAAATTCTATCCCCTCTAAGGATGTTCCAATGCCTGTTAAAAATACTCTTAATTTGTTTATATTGAGTGGAATATGTAGTCAGCATAGCAAATTTGAAACCCTCATCCGTAGGACGCTTGGACTTAACAGATATTAGTGACTTCCTGTTTAATGAAAGGACTCGCTGTAATTCTGAATCTACATCACTAATGGGGTACCCCTTTTCTAGAAACCTAGATTTTAAAATCTCTGCTTGGGCAAGATAGGAGTTATCGTCCGTACAATTCCGACGCAGTCTAAGGAATTGACTGCGGGGAACCGACCGGAGCCAAGATGGGTGGTGGCAACTCCCCGTAGGGATATAACCATTACGGTCGGTTGGTTTAAAATAGGTTTGGAAGTGGAACTTCTTATCAACTATGGTTATCTCCAAATCCAAGAAATGAATCTTAGTAGGACTAAACTCATATGTTAGGGAAATACCCCTATCGTTACTATTTAAAGAGTCAAAAAATTACTTCAATGACTCAGGGCTACCATTCCATAGGAGGAGGATGTCGTCTATATATCTAGCCCATAGGCCCAGAGATGGAACTGTCTGGGCATAGACGACATCCTCCTCCCACTTGGCCATGAAAAGATTCGCTACACTCGGTGCGAATTTGGCGCCCATTGCCACGCCCCTAAGTTGTAAATAGAAGCGTTGATCGAACCAGAAATAGCTATGTTTTGTAGCGAAATCCAAAAGTTTGATTAAATAGTCGCTTTGAAACGAAGCGAGTGATTCTTCGCTACTTAAAAAGTGTTTTACCGCTTGTATGCCTAGATGATGAGGAATGCAGGTGTACAGGGAGGCCACATCTGCAGTGACCATGATGCAACCCTCCTGTACGTCCAACCCCTCCAGAAGGCGGATGGTGTCGCCTGTATCCTTGATGTATGAAGGAGTGCGTTTGACTATGGGCTGGAGGTAAAAGTCTATATAACGGCCTATGCGTGAGGTGACAGAATCGATGCCGCTCACGATAGGCCGGCCTGGTGGTTGTGTAGGATGTTTATGTATTTTAGGCAAGTAGTATATTGTCGGAATTCTGGGTACTTTGGGAACCAAAAAAAGTTTCTCTTTCTTGTTGAGAATCTTAAGATCAAACCCCTTGTTAACAAGGGTTTGTAATTGTTTCTTATATGTGGCAGTAGGATTATTGGGGATTTCTTGATAAGTACCAGGTTCCCCAAGTATACGATGCATCTCTTGCTCGTATTGTGACCTGTCTAGAACAACAATCCCCCCGCCCTTGTCTGCCGGACGAATGATCAAATCCTTGTTATCACACAAAGAGCGAACGCCTTGGCTAGACAAGGGCTGCGAGGAGTGTCTCTTCTCTTTTAATTGAGATAAGTCTTTGAGAACCAGCTCTTTAAAAATTTTGACAGCAGGAGCCACAGCGACGGAAGGATTGAAAAGAGATGGGTTTGATAATCCTGAGTGAACCGTTCCTGAGGTCGCTGCCCTGTTGTCTGTTAAAAATGTATTGGAAACCATATAGCGCTGAATATTAATTTTGCGTATAAATTTCTGCACATCAATAAATGTGCCAAATTTATTTAATGGTTTTGAAGGAGCAAACTTGAGTCCTTTGTCCAACACGGACTGTTCTGCCACAGTCAGTGTTTTGGAACTCAAGTTGAATACTCCTTGGCCACTTATGTTCTCCTTCTCTTTTCTCTTCTGTATGCGCCGTCCTGCTCTACATCCTCTCTTTGGTTTGGACCCTTGGAGTACCAAGGGCGATCTCCGTGAAAACCCTGCCCACCCTGGGCATTGGTGCCACGGGAGCCATGACGGTAGGGTGATTGCTCATAACCGCCACGTGCTTGTTGTTGCCCATAGTCTCTGTGGTCTCTGAGAGGGGAAAATCTGTTATGAACAGGCACAGCAGGTGAATTGTAATATGATTGGTGGGGATGGCGGTCATCATATTGCTCTCTATATGGAGCTGGAGACGCCCATCCGGAATAACCTCCCTGATCTCGTGACGGACGTGATACAGAATGATGAGAGTTACCTCTATTGTGCCCTTTCCCCCCACGTTTTCCCCTATTGTTAGCCCTTCCTCTAGCGGGGTAATTGGGCGTACGGGGGCTCTGGTATTGTGGCCTTTGGGTCATTGGAGGTAATGCCTGGGTTTAACTCCAACGCATACTGAGCGAGCTCGCGGCAGGTGTCCAATCTGGCAACCCAGCACTCCATGGGGTCGTCGGTGCTCATACTGTCAGAAGCACCGACGGACGCCATGTAGTCTGCCACCATGTGGGCCAGCCGCTGGTGGTGACTGCTGCTGCTGGTGCTGGTACTGGGTCGCTCCGATTGGAAGAACATCCTCATCTCATCCATTAGGTCCCCTGCTCGGCTGCTGCTGGGTGCAGCCACCTGCTGGGTGAGATGAGGGGGGACAACTGGAGGCCGGGGAGTTGCCTGCTCCAACCGGCTGACAATGCCTGCCTGCAGTTCCTCCATCCGGCGCTGCCTCCGGCTGGCTGGGATGAACTGCTCCAGTTTCCCCTTGCACCTGGGATCCAAAAGGGTGGCCATCCAAAAGTCATCCCTCGCCTTGATGGTCTTAACCCGGGGGTCCCTCCTGAGGCATCTCAGCATGTGGGCAGCCATGGGGAAGAGCACAGCCCGCTGTGACTCCTCACTGCTGCCCAGGTCAATGAGGTCCGACTCTTCATCCCTGAGGCGCTGCTGGTCACGCTCAGAGATGCCCAACCCCCGGACTATCGGTGCCCCCAACACCGGCTCTCCCTCCTGACCAGGCCCTGACTCCGGGACGACACCAGCAACCACCTCCTCATCATCATCATCCTCCTCCTCCTCGTCCTGGCCCTGGTCTCGGTGGAGCATTGCTGCCTCCTCCTGCTCCACCAAGGCACTCTCCCCAGCTTCGAGCAGGCGATCTAGTGTCCTCTCCAGCATGAACACTATTGGCAGCACGTTATTGAGGCCGACATGCTCACTGCTGACCATCTTGGTCGCCTGCTCGAAGGAGGACAACACTTGGCAGACCTGTTGTATCTGCCCCCACTCCGCACAGGCGATGAAAGGGAGTTGTAGTGAAGTCCTCTCAGTGCCTAGGTCCAGCAGGTACTCCTTCACCGCCCTTCGCTGCTCCCACAACCTCTTCAGCATGTGGAGGGTGGAGTTCCACCGCGTCACACTGTCCACAATCAGCCTGTGAAGGGGCAGCCTGTTGACCCACTGCAACTCGGACAGGGACGCGGTAGCGGTTGGGGAGCGCCTGAAGTGGCTGGCAATTCTACGCACCTTTGGCACAATGTCACTCAACCCGGGATAAGTGCGCAGGAACTTCTGCACCACCAGGTTGAGGACATGTGCCAGACAGGGCACGTGTGTCAGACTGCCAGCATTGAGGGCGGAAAGTAGGTTGCTGCCGTTATCGCAGACAACCATACCTGCCTGGAGCCTTCGGGGTGTCAGCCACTTCTGGACCTGAGCCTGAAGTGCTTTCAGCACTTCTTCTCCAGTGTGTCTCCGGTCACCTAAACTAACAAGCTGGAGCACGGCCTGACAGCGCACGTGCCCCACACTTGAGTAGCTACGGGGGCGCTTGCTGGGAGGCTCAGCAGCTGCGGAGACAGTGGCTTGAGGGAGACCAGCAGTTCTCCCCTGGACACCCCGGGGTGGCACCACAAGATCTGTTGCCGCCGATCCCTCCCCGGCGCCTCGGAGGGAAACCCAATGGGCCGTGAAGCTGATGTAGCGCCCCTGCCCATGCCTGCTGGTCCAGCCATCCATTGTCAGATGAACCCTGTCGCTGACAGCGTGATCCAGCAACAGGGTTACATTCTGCACAATGTGCTGGTGTAGGGCAGGGACACCAGTCCTGGCAAAGAAATGGCTGCTGGGGACACGCCATTGGGGTTGGGCCTGCTCCAACATCTGCCTGAATGGGTTGCTGTCAACTATGTTGAAGGGCAGCAGATGTTGGGCAATAACCCTTGCCAGGAGCCCATTGAGGGAACGCACACGTCGGTCTCCAGGGGGGAAGGGAGTGGTGCGGTCAAAGGCGTCTGAAATCGACGCCTGGCGCCGGACGGCAGTGCGGGACACAGACGCGGAGGGTGCTGTCAAAGTAGAGGTCTGGCTGCCGGTACCAGTACCTCTACTAGAGGGAGCGGGGGGGCATGACCTGCTGGGAAGAGATGAAGCTGTGGCAGGGGCTGCTGTACCCTGCTCACTTGTGGTGGTGGCGCTGCTACCACCACCACGCTTCATCTCGTCATACACCCCCCAGTGGTTGATCCTCAGGTGCTGGTTCAGGGCTGTGGTACCCACCCGAGCCAAACACTTCCCTCTCTTCACCCTCACTTTACAGATCCGGCAGACGGCCACGGTAGGGTTGTCTGCCACCAGGGTGAAGTAGTTCCAGACAGGTGACTTCAGCGCCGCCCTCCTGTCAGATGGGGTGACGCTGACTTGCACCTGCTGGGACTCGGTGCGCACAGGTGGAGCTGCCTGCTGCTGCTGCTGCTGCTGCTGACACCTCCTGCTGCCATCACCAGTGGAGAACCTGACGATGGTCTCCCTGGTGGTGACCTGGCGCACCATTTCCCCAGGGTGCCTACCTTCCCCGTCGTCACTGACGCAGTGAGCCGACGAATCAGATGGCAACCATGATGGGTCACCCTCTTCGCCCCCAGAGATGTCAGACCAAGGGCTGAGATGTTGTGGTCTGAGGGAACCAACTGACATGGAGCCTCTAGCCTGGCTCCGCTGTCCCCTCACCCACGCCTGGGTCTGACTAGTTGCTGCTGTTTCCTTCACCAAAACAGCAGCACCAGTTTGAAGGGATGTCTCTGGGATACTGCCAGCAGGTATCCCATCCTCCTCATCCATCCCTTCAAAAAGGTCCTGACCATCAGGACAGAGCTGGAGGTCTGTCTGATGCACGGCCTCCCCCAAGAGATCCCTCTCACTGTCGCTGTCGAACAGTAAGATGCTGGACTCTTGGGGGCTGGGGGGGGGTACTACAGGCACCGGTGTAATGGTGGTACTACTGGGAGTCGGGACCGACGACTCAGTGGCACTGCTGTGCCCCATGTAGTCCACTACTACTTGAGCCTGAGATGGCAATATCGGCAGGCTGCCCGATGGAAAAAAATCCCGCATGAGGCGGAGTCCCCTTCCACCCGATCCTCTACCACTAGTAGGGGCACGAGAGGTACCCCGTGCTGGCAGCGACCCAGCACTGGGAGTAACTCCCCTACCCCTGCTGCCACGGCCACGGATGCCGCTCATAATTGTAAATGTGTGTGGGGGGGGGGTAAACTTTATTGGGGGGGGGGGAATGTGAGGAAAATGTTTTTTTGTGTTTTTTTAAAAGACAGGCACACAGACAAAGACGTACACAGACAGCTACTAAACTATAATAAAACTAGTACACCTCTCCACACTCTCTAGCCACCTTCTGAATCTGCAATGAAATGGTGCTGGGAGTGACCTTATATAATGTCCGTGCAGGCAGGTTCCTATTGGTTGCAAACCTATGACAACTGTGGTAGGAGAACTCTGATTGGCTCTGATGCAAAAGAAGGGCGGAGAAAATAATCGCGCAATATTCCTATTGCCGAATATTCGCATTGCGAATATTCGGCAATATAAAATGATCGCTTCAGCTACTCGGCCCAAGGTCTCTAATCATGCCAGCAATGCTTTTAGACGTCTATGGAGATCACTAGGATGTGATCTGTTTTAAAAATGAAACTGTAAAAATCGCTCTGATGCGGAAGATAGGGGCGAAGAAAATAATTGCGCGATATTGCGATTGCCGAATAATCGCATTGCGATTCTTCTGCAATATTCAATGATCGCTTCAGCTACTCGGCCCAAGGTCTCTAATCATACCAGCAATGCTTTTAGATGTCGATGGAGATATCTAGGATGTGATCTGTTTTAAAAATGAAACTGAACAAATCGCTCTGATGCGGAAGATAGGGGCGAAGAAAATAATCGCGCGATATTGCGATTGCCGAATAATCGCATTGCGATTTTTCGGCAAAATACAATGAACGCTTCAGCTACTCGGCCCAAGGTCTCTAATCATACCAGCAATGCTTTTAGACGTCGATGGAGATATCTAGGATGTGATCTGTTCTAAAAATAAAATTGGAAAAAATCGAATATTCGGAATTGCGAATATTCACCGCGAAATTCGAAATATAGCGCGATTACTCGAATATGCTATATTCGAGCCGAATATTCGCAATGCGAATATTCATGAGCAACACTAGTGCTGTGTACCTATTGTAGTTGTGCAGGCTTGCTCTAATGCACAGCCTGGATGTAAATGTGATATTTTCTTAGCCTTGGCCGCTCCAAGGAAAGTAATGTGGTGGTTACAGCAACTGACCAAAAAAGAAAAAAAGAAAAAAAAAAGCATGTTTATTTAATGTTACAATTAATATTAAAATGTATTAATGTAAAGATAGGAGAGCAACAAACATTTACTTTGACAAGTGGATTTGTGTGATGCCTTTGTATTCTTTTTGTTTAATATATTTTTTATTAAGGTTTTAATCATAGAAATTTACAGAAGAGAAAAAAACTCAATTAGCAACATGAAAACATACAGTAAAATCCATAAGTGCCCCAAGTACATTTAGTAATATATCCACACATATTAACATGAGTTGTAATCTTTTTGAGCTACCAATGGCAACAGACCAAGCTGATAACATTAAAAACCCACAGGCCACATACAGTTACTGTATGTGACAACAGTGTCTTCTCCATGCTTACAGATTCCTCAGCACGGCTTTGACAGAATTGGTGCAATCACTTTGATCACCCAGTTTGAGGATCATCTCCTTTAAAAGGCATACTGGCTGTAATGATGCACAGCAAAAAAGATTATTTTGCAGACACCATCATTGTAATGATCATTTTGATTGTGTATGTTAATCTGCATGCAGGATGTACCCAGAATACAATCATTTTTTTTTTATTACAGCTAATGTGACCTCTGGCAGCAGAAAAGTTAACCCTTTTTTTTCCTTGTACAGGTGTCATGTCTGGCTAGATAAACCTGCAACAGGAAGCAATACTTCTTAATTAAGGCTGTAACTGGAGTCTAAGCAGACACACAAACAGCCCAAGCAGTAAGCTTCAGCCTCTGAATGGGTCATGTTTCAGCGACGGGAATAAAGGATGAGATGGGGGGTAAGAATAAAACGAGGAATGCGTAGCCAATGAGAAGCCTGCAATCCCCATCTAGGACTACTCCAACAAATAGCTGGCTTTCCAGTTCTGCACATGACTGCATTTGCTCCTGTCCATCAAACTGGTCATATATAGTTCAAAGCAAGTGCAGAAGATAGGGAAGAAGATAGTGCAGTTAGCAGGCATTCCAAAAGGTCTGAGTATGTTCTTCTACTGGTTAATTCATTACAGCACACCCCAGGAAAGACATCTGCTGCTGAGGCTTCATTCACCACACCGGTTGAAGACCCTGCATCTTCATGTGAAATCACCTGCTGGGCATTCCCTTTCCTGCTGGGTGAGTATTTCTCTTTTTTTGCTGTGTTTACTACATTAAGAGTCAGCAAGTTGGAAACTGTGGAAGAAATGAACTGTTTGCTTAACTGCACTTGCTTTCTTTGTTCTTCTAACGCCATATGTGATTCTGTATGTATATTCTGCAGGGATACACAGCTAACACTCAATTATTTCTCCTGGTAGAGAATTCTGTTTCTTACTATACATCAGATTTCATTAAATGGCATGAATTCTTAACGGACATTTCAAGTTTTAAAGAACACAAAGCTGAGCTTGGTAAGGGCTAGAGTCCTGAAAGATGTAACCAAATACTCTGCTAGCCGCAGGGCTGGTTATACTAGACAGGGAGGGACTGAGCCAGACAGGGGGATAGGGACAAAGCCAACCTCAATCCCAGCAGTTTGTTTCTTGATAGGTGTGCACACAGGGGTCATGTGGCTTTTGTACAAGAGACAAAATGTAGCTGCAATTAGTTTAACCTCTCCTATGCCCGATGTCTACTACCAGAAAAATAAGCTGTGACTTCTAGTCACAGAATGGGACAATTTCTAGATTTCTGAGCAATTTGGGTTTTTGATTAGCTGATAGGGTATATTACTTTAAATACCCACCATTGTTAACTAAAACAGAAATTTAAATAATTGCGTTCACAAAAAATGTAAAAAAAAAAGGAAATTATGTTTTCTTTATTGCAAACAATGCAACAATGTGGAAAATCAATCCGATAGAAAGTAGTTTGGTACACCAGGTTTAAATATGACCTGATGGAGGAGAGAGAGGGAGGGCTGGTCATCCAAGGTGATGGTGGAATAAGTACAAAATGGGAATTTGCCATCATTGATTGAGACAAGAGTGCGTATTGGAGGCTAAAATACACATCAGTGGGACGTTTACACATCCACATCTTCCATGCTAACCATTTATTTTTTGGCCTTGGTGATGGTTCATTCTTGGCCCAGACATACAATATATCTGACATGTGCATGGACAATGTAAGGACAAACACCACAAACAGGGGGCTGGAACTTTCAGGATTGCTCCTCTAGGTTATTTTAAACTCCTTACATATTGTTAAAAGGCCATTGCATCTGCAAAGCAAGAGAGGGAAAGTTTATTTTGAAAACTTAGGGAACGTTAAACACTTACAAAAGTAATTAATTTAAAAAATCTACCATTAAGCCTCCTTTGGTTTAAAAGTTTTTTTTGGGGGGATGAAGGGGCCCTTTAGCGACAAAAAGCCTGCCAGTCATCCAGCCATTTTTCATTGGTCTTAGTTCGGATATAAGAGTTCTGGTCAGTTACTGCACCCAGAACATGACTACTGCTCTTTCCAGTGTGGTGCTTTACCAAATAACTTATGTACCTTACTGCCTGACAGTTTTGTTCAGTAATGCCTGACAGAATGTGACCTTGCACAGCCAACCTCACTTGAACTGTTGCTTTCTGTAAAACAAATGTTGCCAGCAGCTGGTGCCATTAATGGCACAACTATTCGGCGATCCTACTTGGCAGAAGAAGAGTTAATCTGCTTAGCTGCTTGTGAACCCAGGAAAGTAAGCGTAATCACAGCAGACAAAAGAGAGCAAAATCAGCAACCAATGCAAAAACTAAAATCCCACAATGAGTAAGTAATACAGAGAGTAATGCCCCCTCACCCAAAGTTCCCCCAGACGAAGTGAAGAGGAATGTGCTAAGTGACAGGAAATGTTCCCAAACCTGCCCACTGCCCCCCTCCCCTTCTATCCTCCTCCCCTCCAGTCGCGCCTGCTTTTGTCTACAATGATCCACACACACACGGCTGCAGGAGTGTACGTCTGGCTTTAAGAGTCTACACAACACAGAGGGCAATGCTGCAGATTCCTATACTCTGATGCTTTTTTTAAATAGGCTGCTGAATAGCTGCTGATTTTGGGTCTGGCCAATCAACAGGTAAGCCATCATACCTGCTAAACAGGTGACCTGTGAGGACTGCACACCAAACTTCCAGGGTTAGCTATACAATCTGCCAGAGCTGTAGGGGACAAGGCTTTGCTTTTAAATCTAGACTCCTGTGGTCAACTGCACCAGCTGCAGGATGTCACATGAGCGTCTGGCAGGGAAGCAGTTGAGGACATGGGGCAAATGCATGTGTAGAAATCACAGCATGTACTAGAGCTGGATGTGGGAAGGTGTTTGCGATTTAAAAAAAAAAAAAAAAAGCCTTACAATTGGACGTCTGAAAAGCTCACAAGCATTCCCTCTGCTGGGCTTCTGCTGTGATGCAGTCTAGACATATGAATACATTAAATACAATACTACACTACATAATGTATATTATTGTATACATCCTGTGCACGCAGATACTCATTTTAAATATATACAAATCATTTTAGTACAACATATACAAACATATGCAAACAGTGATCATTGGCAGACTGTACAATATCATGCACACAGATCTAAAGAAAAAAAAAAAAAATTATATATATATATATATATATATATATATATATATATATATATATATATATATATATATATTGTATATACAGTATATCCATCCTAGAAGACATAGTGGAATGACATAATTGTAACCATATAAAATATGCAGACCATGATTAATGGCAAAGTCTATAATGTACATAAAAATATCTTATGCCCACAGATACTTATTATATACAGTACACACACATAATTATATACATATACACGCACACACATACAAATATGTATGTTAGTAGACATAATATAAGACTATCAATATTTTAGCCATTGCAAAAGAAAGGCTTATTAGTTTTCTTTAAACTTGATTAATTTATCTAGGCTGTTATTTTATTTTTTTGCTTGCGTGTTTGCCGTTTACATTGGTTGTATTGAATGTAAATTGTCTGGATTTCAGCTCTTCAATTGTAAACAAGCCACTGGGTTCAAATAAAAATTCTGTACAATGTCTATGTAATGCAGGTGCTGTATTATTCCCCTCCTTGTATCAATAATGCGTATCCATAGATGCATGCATTTAGTACTGTGTACTGCAAATTGTGGCCTGCAAACCCTGCTGCCTCATGATGCAGTTGAAGCGACCGGCAGTTTTTTTTTTTTGCTCAGTGCGGTCTGGCTGTACCCTATAGTCCTTTGCCAAGTCCCTCATGTAGCCACTGGAACAGTCTCTTTCATAGATACAGCTACCTGGATTTGAATAGAAACCAGACAGCAATTCTTCAGACCCCGCCAGCCCTCCATGCTCTGGACAATAGAGATTTGTTAGCATGCAGCCACAATCCATAGGACACAAAGCTTAAAGCACCACAGACATGGGAGGGAGGGGGGAGCTCAACAGGAAATTACAGCTTTTTAATGCCTCAATGGCAGGTCTGCTACAGGAGGAAAGACAGCTCAGTCTGTGCAGTGTTACAGAGGTAATTCGGGGAGAATTAACCCTTTTATCCCAAGATGTCTGGACAGCCACATTCCCTTACAATTACCGTGGCTTTAACAAATACAGCCCATCCAGTTACTACTTAACATGTTCACGTCAAAATCCATCGGCATTTCCAGCAATACAAGAATCAGATTGATTTTTGTAGAAATGGGTGTTAGATATTTCTCAGTATGCTGGTAACTTATGTTTTGCACATCATACATTTTGGGGCCTGCATACAGCTCCATTAAACCTTTTTAGGTCTTGGTAAGCATAAATAATTTAAATACTTCAAATAGTTTTTTTGGTTCTTTTCCCAAAGATAAAATTGGCAGCCTTCAACTACAATTATTCGCTCAGCTGTTTAATTTTTTTCAGAACCAAGTGGATGCAGCACTCAGCAGACCTAACATGTATTTTGCGTATTTAACCGTGTATACAACCTCACACCATAAAATTTTTGGCAAATGGACATATTTCCAGGACAGAGGACAAAGCATTCTTAGTCCACAACTTCAGCAAAACCACAAAGAAAAATTGAAATTAAATATGTACAGGACAAAACGCTCTGACTAAATTGAAGGCATATATATATATATATATATATATATATATATATATATATATTAGCAACTATGTAAAGCCTATCGCTTGCAAAGTAGCCAACTTCTTGATCAATAATAGATTTTATTTTTTATCTTAAACATTCTTTTCTAGGTGGTAGCCGTGGTTCACACTGGGCTGCGGGAGTAAAGCCGTGCGAGTTCAGCTGAACTCGCACAATTTCACTCCCGCTGGCAGTCCCGATCTCGGCCGCGATGTAAATCGCGGCCCTAAATCGCAAAAAGTAATACAGGAACTACTTTTTGAAATCGGTGCAGCGCCGCAGATGCGGCGTCGCACCGATTAGGACGGTGTCATTGCCGACAATTGCCGCCGATTTGAGATGCGATTTCACAAGTGAAATCGCATCTCAAATCGAACCAAATCGTATCCAATGTGAACCTGGGCTTATAGTTGGTTACACATGCGAAATTACCATTTTCCTCAATTCTGGTGTGAAATACTGCAAAGCAGATTTCTGCATGAAAAGCAGCTTGAAAAGAACATTGCAGGTAATTTTCTATTAAATATATGATTAGGCAAATACTGGACTTTAATATTTGGCATTGCACAAATGATATACATAATATCTTTAAAAGTGACACTAAATTATATTCTTATTCCCTTTAAATTATCCATACACATCCACTAATAAAAGAGGAAGTAAACCCAGTCTGCAGGCTAGTACCTACTAGACATGTGCATTTGTTTTTGACCAAATGCAATTTCATCCGAATTTCAGGTATTTTCGTTATCATTTTAACAAACAAAAAAGGAACATTATAGAGACAGTGTTGGGGGTAGACCATTCGACATGGACGAAGATTCGACGAAGCAGCGAAAAACATACAAACTTTGAATTTGTCATTGAAGGCTTATGGTGTCTGTCAAAAGTTCTAAGAAGATTCGCCAAGCAGCTAAACTGTACGATGCCGCAATCGTACATTTCCGGTCAAATGGTTGGCCTATAGGCTATAGAAGAATTTGAATGTTGTAGCTTGTAGGCGGAACATTCGACCGGAAATGTACGATTGCAGTGTCGTACAGTTTAGCTGCCCCGTCAAATCTTCTTAGAACATTCGACAGAGACCATAAGCCTTCAATGACAGATTTGACCTTCATTAACTCAGATTTTCGAACAAATGCATTTTTTAACGAAACAAAATAAATAAAAACTAATTTGGGGAGTAACTAAATAAATTTTTCGGACGAAAACGAAATTCCAAAATGAAATATTTCAGTGTGCACATGTCTAGTACCTCCAGGTAAGCCTATAACAAACCTTTGCGGTTTAGGAGATATTCGCATTCCATGCAGGCGGTGATGTCACTGGCGCATGCGCTCTGAAGGGACGATATACCCGTGCAGTCCCTTCAGAGTGCCACAGTCCGTGACTTTGTGTGCATGCGCGGGAGTCACGTCAACACAGCGCAGCTAATCAGACGGCCAGACGCCCCAAATCGGGAAGGAAGACCGGGTGAAGTTGGATGCGTCTGTCAGAGCTGACAGCGCGGCAGTTCAGGGCTTCGTTCTAAGGTAAGTATTTCATGATTTGCTAGTACGCGATGCATACTAGCACATTATGCCTTTACTTTGCAGGGTTTTAAAAAAAAAAACATTACCATGGTTTCTTCCCTCTTTAGGGACCCTATTTTTCTGTCTTGTATCATTCTCCTAACCCTCTCTTTTTCCCCCTTCACTTCTGTTTGTTTGGAATGAGCAGTGCTCACTAGTTGTGGTTGCTGCTGAATGCACTCTACAAATCCCAGTCCCTGGTCCATCTCGGGTGTGAGCAATTCTACATAAACTGGGACCATAGAGAATGAACATAGCCACTCTTGAACAGAAGTAGAATTACATAAGCAAAAAAAAAAAAGCTTGCACTCTCAAATGAATATTAATATAAGATTATTAATAATGATCTAAAGAAAAGTGTGGCACAGATAGAATCATGTAAACTTTTTTTTGTGGAGCGTGGAAAGCTTCAAACCCCTGACAAGTTTTTAGAGCGGACTTTCTTAAATTGTCCATATTTTGGATGGTCCAGAAGGTACCGGACAAATTTTGATCAGTGTGTGGCCTTGCCTGTTTAAAAGAAGATGATTTAACCACTTGCTTACTGGGCACTTGAACCCCCCTCCTGCCCAGACCAATTTTCAGATTTCTTTTGGTGGTATTTGATCACTTCTGCGGTTTTAATTTTTTGTTAAAAAAAAAAACTGCTATGGCGCATAGACACGACCGGGCGTGTGTACGAGGCATTAGGCCTTATGTACACTGCTGCTGTTAAAACGGACGTTTAGGAGCAGTTGGGAGTTTTTTTTCAACTGCCCCTGAACTCTCCTCTATGTTATCTATCTGTCCATGTACTCAGGGTACTCATTTAGTCGTTTCTAGGCAGTTGAGTTTAGAGGCATTTTTTGGAATGTAAAAAATTGGTTCAGAAGCTGAGTTTACAAGCATTTGAAGCGCTAAATGCTGCAACCCGCATTTAGCCGTGTTTCAATTACAGGCAATTTTCATTTTTGGCTATTTTGAAAATGCCTCTAAAATGCAAACACAGCAAAACGTGGAATGTAAGCCAGCAAAACTGAAGTTTTAAAGGTTGGTTACTATCTGTCAAGGTAAATCGTTCAGGAGAGGTTGTAAAAGTGTCCCTTGTACTTGAAGCCTTACCCAGATAGTTCATAGCTTCATACAGAATGACCCATCATGGGCAAATTTTGTATTTACTGCTAGCAAATTGCAGTTGTACAGTCAAACCCTTAGCTAGGCTGTGTGATCTGCAAACCATAAAAACACTGACCATAGTAGTTTGGATACTTCTGGCCCCTGGCAGTGGAATGGAGATGCACCATTATTGCTGCACAACAAATACAGCACAAGTATCCCTTTCACCCTCACATATTTTACTTATGAATTGATGGACTTTGAAATATGTAGATGCCCACTCAAAACATGGGAGGCACGACATCTGCTACAACGGACGGGATACATTACAGTGTACACATTTGTGTACATCACAGTCCCGACAATTCTTGGGGCAAAAATATGTCGCTTATCTGAGGGATGCTTAAAGACTAACCGAACAGATGGCCTGATAAATTATCACTGCAAGGCACAAATAACCGGCATACATGATGAAATCTGAGAATATGTATCCTGACAATTTGCATGGGACTAATAGTTTACATGGAGTAAATCATTAATCTGTAAAAAATATTCTAATCGCACAGCTGTTTTAACAGCTAAGACAACAATCGCAATTTTTTTTCACCTGAAATTTGTATACAATTATACAAAACTGAGAAAAACAAAATGTGATTAAACAAAAAGGACTTATATTAGTGATATTTATATATTGTTTTGGCAGTAAAATTATACTTCAGTCAGAAAGCATAATGATGGAGTGTCTCTACTTTTCACCTTGAAATGATGAAATTTATACCTTTCTGCCTCACTAGCCAAAATCTCTACAGTTACTGGCCTTGAATTTGAGCGCAAGAACAAGCTTAGCAATGAGTTCCCCAGTTAAGGTATGATTCTAGTTGCTAGAAGAAGATTCTAGTTGCTAGAAGAAGCTTCAAAATCTTAAAGTGGTACTAAAGTCAAATTGTTATTTTTAACCAAAAAATAAATAAAAATAAACATGTTAATAGTTACCTGCCCTGTGCAGTGGTTTTGCACAAAGCAGCTCAGATCCTCTTCTTGGGTCCCTCGCTGTCACTCCTGGCCCCTCCCTCCTGCTGAGTGCTCCCATAGCTGCCACTGCTCTGTGTTGTCCATTCAGACACTGAGCTATGGCTCAGCCCTGCCCCCTCTCTCTCATTGGCTCACTGACTTTGACAGCAGCATGAGCCAATTGCGCCCGCTATGGTGTCTCAGCCAATCAGGAAGGAGAGTCCTGGACAGCCGAGTCTCTCGTGCAACATCGCTGGATCGAGATGGGGCTCAAGTATTAGGGGGCTGATGCACACAGGTTTTATATCTTAATGAATAGAATGCATTAGGATGAAAAAAAGAAAACATCTGCCTTTAGAACCACTGTAAATTAAACCTGTATAGCGCATATACAGAGGCCGCCATTGCTTACATTCTGAAATACTTTGAGACAATAACTTGGAACAATCATGTAAATCAGAAATAACTCCTAACCAGTAGTAGTGCAACGAATCGTCACTGATCCGTGATCTGAACAGGTCACCCTGTTGGGATCGGCACACCATGTGATCCGTGGAACGCTCCGTAGCCTCGGCCATAGGAAAGTCCCTGGCTTCAGCCTAGCTCCAGAGCGGTGGCCATCTTGGTACACCCGACGGCTGTCCCATCAGGAAGTGACATTTCGTTGACAACATCTTGCTCCACCCCAGTGGAGACAGTCTGCTTGCCTAGTAACCAGAGCCTATTGCACAGCGTGACACTCCGTATCGCCTCAGCTCTCTGACTACAGACCCAGGACCACCGACATGAGGAGAAAATGTATCTGAGATCTGCACCTGCAGGTAGGAGAGACACCATCACTCGGGGAGCATGGTTGTCTGTACTGAGCAGAGGAGGGGGACACCTGTGACACCAGAGAGGAGTGGAGGGGGGACCCCAGTGACACCAGAGAGGAGTGAAGACCCCAGTGACACCAGAGTGGAGGGGGGACCCCAGTGACACCAGAGTGGAGGGGGGACCCCAGTGACACCAGAGTGGAGGGGGGACCCCAGTGACACCAGAGAGGAGGGGGGACCAGTGACACCAGAGAGGAGGGGACACCTGTGACACCAGATAGGAGGGGACACCTGTGACACCAGATAGGAGGGGACACCTGTGACACCAGATAGGAGGGGACACCTGTGACACCAGATAGGAGGGGACACCTGTGACACCAGATAGGAGAGGACACCTGTGACACCAGATAGGAGGGGACACCTGTGACACCAGATAGGAGGGGACACCTGTGACACCAGATAGGAGAGGACACCTGTGACACCAGAGAGCAGGGGGGACACCAGAGTGGAGAAGACAGGAGGGGGGACACAGGTGACACCAGAGGGGAGAAGAGGAGGGACACCAGTGACACCAGAGGGGAGAGAAGGGGGACACCGGTGATACTAGAGTAATGATAGTGATTAGGGGGGCAAGCGGACATCTTGTTACACCCAACAGTTTTAGATTTCACAGTTATTTTCAACACAAAACCAAGCTTATATGCTTAAATACAGTATTTGGAAATCCAACGGACTGTTTACATGTTAAATTTTATAAGCAGCAGCAAACCTTACATGCTTGCTAATGTGACAGAACACCTCTTATTTTCACAATTTACATTTAGTTAAATGTGAAAAGCAGAGGTGTTCTTTCACATTAGCAACCATGTAAAGTCAGCAGGTTTTCTGCGGCTTTTAAAATTTAACATGTAAACAGTCCGTCAGATTTGCATATTCTGTATTTAAGCACATAAGCTCAGTTTTGTGTTGAAAATAACTGTGAAATCTAAAACTCCGGTGGGTGTAACAAGATTAGTCTTTTTTTTTTTTTTTTTTTTTTGCTGATCCGAAAAAATTATCTGATCCGTGAGTTTTTTCATCCGTTGCACCCCTACTAACCAGCATATTTGTTCTGAGTCAGTAACCTGGAAAGTACCAACACCAATGGATCAGCATGGCAGCAAGCAAACTAGTATTTTCATAGGAGCGCAACAATGACAGCTTCCATACTTCCTCCATACAGTTTTACATTAAAGAGACCCTGCCAGTGAACTGAAGTAAACTGCGCAAAACTGCAGGTATGGGAATTTTATGCATTGCAGTAGTTTGCACTCTTCTCAGTGACAGCGTCTTAAATTGTGATTAGAGTTTAATACTACAGGTCCCTCAGAGCATGTAAGCAAAATAACATTTTGGACCTTTTCAGCTGACATCTTTTTTTCATACATGTTGATGCTGCTCACATATATGACAATATTCTAGTTTTAGAACTTGTATTCAGTTATAAAAGTTAATATGTTTTCATGTACAGTGCTTTGAAAAAGTATTCATACCCCTTGAAAGTTTCCATATTTTGTCATGTTACAACCAAAAACGTAAATGTATTTTATTGGGATTTTATGTGAAAGACCAACAAAAAGTGGCACTGAATTGTGAAGTGGAAGAAAGATAAATGATTTTCACTTTTTTTTACAAATGAATATCTGAAAAGTGCGACCCCTTTACTCTAATAGCACCAACTAAAATCTAGTGGAACCAATTGCCTTCAGAAGTCGCCTAATTAGTATATAGAGTCCACTTGTGTGTCATTTAATCTCAGTATAAACACATCTGTTTTGTGAAACCCTCAGAGGTTTGTTGAAGAACCTTATGCCCCTTTCACACGTGCGGACCGTATGTCCGCTTTTCCATCCGTTTTCAGATATAGATTTGTAAAACAAATTGAAAACCATTTATCATTTTCCTTCCACTTCACCAGCATGTGCCACTTTGTGTTGGTCTATCACATAAAATCCCAATAAAATACATTTACGGCTTTGGTGGTAACGTTTCAAGGGGTATGAATTATTTTTCAATGCACTGTGGTATAGATAGTGGTAAGTTGTGTTTAATCACAATTTTACTAGAAAACTGAAAATTGGTGTGTGTGTGTGGCCAGCAAAAAGAACATCTGTACATTCTTGGTGTTGGTATGTTTAGTGTTTTATTATTTATGTGCTATCAGCTTTAACAGCCACTAACCCATTAATATAAAAAATGACCCGAATGTTTGTCACACTGGATACCTACATGTCAAAGGGTGGCCAAAAACATTAAAAGGGTAATCTAACATGCATGTACAATCTACCAACCCTCAAGCACCAACACAAACAGGTCATATAAGCTTTGTGGAGCCTCATATTTTTTACCATAAGAAGAGAGAGGGTGATGACATGACTGGCCTTTCTGCCCTTGCTTATTAGCATAGGGAGGACCAATAACAATCAAGGCTAGTTTTCTAACTTGCAGTGATCTACAGGCAAGCCTTCTATAAGTGATGTTAGTTCCAGGGAAGAACACACCTGAATACGCACATGCCTTTCACAGAGCCAACACCACTTCCTAAAAGATGAGCAAAAGCAGCCTCCAGCTTTGGATGATAGCCTTGGTTGCAAGTAGGATACATTTTAATGTAGACTATCCTATAGATATTCTGGTGCCACTAGCTACATACGATTGTTTTGTTTACCAAGATTCTCTTGTCTCCAAAAGGCTACAAACATATTAGTTTCCTAGGAACAAATGCCCACATGCAAGGTTACGATGATACCATGTGCATGTGGCAAAGACTTCACACACTTTACTCTTAACAATAAATCTGATTCTTCCATAATCTATTTATTGAAAGTGAAAAAATTGTGTGTGTATATGTATATATAGAGATAGAGATAGAGATAGAGAGAGAGAGAGAGAGAGAGAGAGAGAGAGAGAGAGAGAGAGAGAGAGAGAAATAGCTAGCTAGACATAGATAGATAGATAGATAGATAGATAGATAGATAGATAGATAGATAGATAGATAGATAGATAGATAGATAGATAGATAGATAGTGTATGAAAACCATTTAATAAGGTGAGGTTTGATTAATGTGGTCAACTGTGGATCGAATACAATATGTATGTGCTCATTTCCAATGAGATGAGAAAAACAAAACTAATCTTACTTTAACTGTCGATACACAAAAAAATATTGTATAACATATACTGTACATTTCTATAACACTCTGCACATTTTTATATAATGACCAACAAAGAAAAACAAGCTATTATGTATGGGTGCCAGTAAACCTGCTTTACTGGCAGAAATTTTGAAGCATTTTTTTTTCCAGGTGTTTTAAAGACCTCCTGCATGTACTTGTTGAGCTTAGAGTGCAGGGTAACTTGGCGTACAAGTATGAACATGAACAATTAGAAAGAATGGGATCCTGCACACTTATGCCGCGTACACACCATCACTTTATGTGATGAAAAAAAAATGACGTTTTAAATCATGAAATAAAACAACGTTTTTGAAACTTCATTTTCAAAAACGACGTTGCCTACACACCATCGTTTTTTCAAAATGCTCTAGCAAAGCGCGGTTACGTTCAGCACTCTTTTCCATTGAAGCTAGCTTCATAACTTGCTTATGAGCATGCGCGGGTTTAAAAACGTAGTTTTAAACGTCGTTTTGCCCACACACTATCATTTTAATTGACACAAAAAAATGACACAAAAAAATTGAAGCATGCTTCTATTTTTTTTTGTCGTTTTTCACAAGACATAAAACAACGTTTTCCCCCACACACGGTCATTTTAATTGACGTTTTTTAAAACGTTGTTTTTTTTCATCACATAAAGTGATGGTGTGTACGCGGCATTAGGTATAGAGAAACAAGCAGAAGAACGCTTGAGTGTGAAATGGGGCTAGGACAATGATGGACTATTAGGATTTTAGGCAATGCATGAGTTTTATTAGATTTGTTGGGATTTCATAGACAGAGCATAATCCAGTGCATCATTGGTGCGTAATTTTTGAAATGCCAAAGGGGTATGGTCCAATTGCTCATTTGGCACATGCTTGAGGGTAAAAGATCTCAGAAGGGTAATTAGAGCAGAAATGTCAGAGAAATGCGTCAGCACCCAACAGAACTATGAGTAACATTTACTGGTAACTTAAGAATGGTCACTTTGGGCCATATCATTTCTTGCTACATTAACCTTTCTGTTTCTGATATATACAGTATGTCATAAAATGTATTGAAATGCTAGCTGGATTGTGTTATGTTTTACTTTTACAGGCAAATTATCTTTCATTTTGCAATACCCTAAAAACTTGTTTTAAAAGGCTATTGTGAAAGTCAACCAAATATTAGGTACAGTCCCCTAAATATACCCACTTCCAATATTAAAATATTAGGTACTAGTCCCCTAAATATACCCCCTTTCCAGGTTTGGATATCCCCTTCTAGGTTTAAACCAATTCCAGGAGTTAGGTAGCCCAATTGCCTACAGCATGCAGTTGACACCTTACTTTAAGGAATGCTTTCTGCGTTCTTTGGTAGCGTTGACATGTCTTCTAAGTTCTACATTAATTTGACCACCCCTTTTATCCATTACAAGTATTTAACTATTTTATAGTTGACAACTTTATTGCCAAATGAAAAAAAATAACCAGACTATGTGGACCCTCCCCTCAAATTTTAACAGCAGTTGCAGTGACTAGCCACACACACTCAGACCTAAAGCAAGAATTATTTTGATAAGATAAATGAGGTAGAATGCAGACACCTAAGCAACTATGGTTCTACTAAATTTAGTAAACATCTAGGCTTTGATAAAACAACCGGACAATGATCAGTGATGAGAAGCAGAGCAACCACCATTTTTAATATTGTGCTGTAAGACAAAAATGTTTGTGTGTGTGTGTATATATATATATATATATATATACACACACACACACACACACACATTCTGGACCCACAAGTTCAAATATTTAGAATATGTATGTAATGAACCAGCCAGCTCAGGGGATTTTAAGCCCATGATCTGTATTGGTCGGACACAAATGAGGGTTCTAATTCATCCCTGGTTTCTCTATAAAGAGAACGTGCCACAGCAAACGGTTTTTAAATAATGAACACATACATTCTGTCGAGAAGAAAATTTAATAAAGCATAGAGTGTGCACAAAAAATATATTATAATGGGTAGCCAAAAGCATTACCGTCCCTGAAGGTAAGAGTATATATATTATCCCGGTAAGGGATGGGGCATGGGACTGTACGAATGCAGTTGGGTAGTTCTGAGACCACAGAAACCGTACACCAGAAACAGTTTTACAGATAAAAAATATATTTTAATCTTACATATTATATACATACAAAAATAGAATAAAATCAAATATTGTATTAAGTTTCACCAAAAGTTGATTGTTGAGATATTATATACAGTATACTGTCCAACACGTTTCGCCCATTCGGGCTTCCTCAGGGACGTATGTTTATGTATATATAAAGGATCTCAATCTGAAGTAAGAAATACAAATGGTGAACATATCTTGACTATTATATATAAATATTTACAAAACAAATACATGTTGTTACTAAGGCATTTGAAATTTTACATGTGTATCTGATTTATTGCAATAATAAAGACAACATATTAGCGATCAATTGGCCCTTTTTTTCTGTTCCATGGTGGCACCCCTATTCATGCAGGGAATTACAAACTTGTGTAAATAATTACCTCCTTGGTGATTCATCTCACTGGCCACAGAGAAGGTGGACACTATACAGCCCCAAAGGGTAAGTAGACGGATCAAGGACAGAAAGCACGTAGTGCTAATCAATCCTATTGGGAATATAAGGATATTGGATTAATTATCGACAGTGTTATTAATGAAGCAAAGATTGGATAATGAAAAATTAGAAAAATTAGATAAAAAAAGGGTTGAAGAAAATGTAGCATAAGAAAACAATTATGAAGTATCTGTGCTGCGTGCAAAGATCTAATGAGGATTTGATAGTCAATTAGTCAATTAGAGAGTCTATATTACTACCCATGAATGCATCTGTATAGCATCCAGATTAATCAATCAGGGGCATATGCCTCCTTAATAACTATGATAAATACAATTAATAATATATGATATATGTCACATATTTGGATGTCCATAGTTAATAACCATGGGTATCATCGAATGAATAAGTACTGTAGTCAGTGAGTAAATTAGAGAAAGATGATAAATATAAAGGATGTGTTCAACATTATATTTATAGTAAGATTGTGTTAGTATACATAGAAGACTATGGGAAAAGTGTAAAGTATAATAATAAAAGGGAAGGTATTTTAGGGGGAGAAAAGGAAATATTTGCATACTTAATTGAACTCACATTTGTTGCTACAATTAGAGGTATGCATGTTAGATATGAAGTCAGGAAAAAATGTGTCCTGGCAGACAATATACTAATTATGCAGAGCGGCTGCTGGCTGATGCTGTGTGGAATAATCACATAAGTGTATAAATATAAAGCAAAAGTAAAACGGCAATATCTATAATGCATGGAGAAAGATTGCAGGGAGAAAAAATACCTTTAAAATGTTCACATATAGAGCGTTCATTGAAAAGGGTAAGACAGATCAGCCTTTGTGATGGGAGTAGCCAACGCTAATCAGGAGTCTGACAAACAGGAAAAAAGGAAAGGATTCAAATTTTGGTGCCAGCATCAAATGATAATAAAGACCAGATAGTTGAGGAATAAAGATTAATTACCTGACTTGCGATTAGGGAGCGTTTGGGCTGCCTGGTGGCCTGAGCGGTGTATGTGTGCTAAATGAAACCTTATATAATCCCAGTGTGCTCTGACGTAGCGCGCATCAGAGCCCAGTAGTGCGCGGGATGTGTGTGTCAAGGGGGGTGTGTGCCGCACCTCCAATGAGCGCAGCGTTAATGGCCCAGCAGAATGATATGACGGGGAAGAAAGGCACACCCCGTGGGTGGGGCTGTGAGCACAGGGAATCCCTGCGCAAGGTGTTATGTCTTGCTGCGAGAAATACAGAAAGCGGGTGACCACAACATCACAGCCTCCGCCGTGGTTCAGGGCTGAATGCACCTGGTGGTCATCCCTGGGCGCCCACTAAAGGGTATGACCAGCATATCTAATACGTGCATATCGTCCTGGTCCGGCTGCTAAGGATAGAATGATGACATGAGAGAGTGGGTAACCGCTCAAAGAGAACCAGGTAATCTGATTCCTGTGGTCCGAGCCAAGGGTGCAGGCAGTGCAATCAAAATGCGGGTTTAGGATGAAGGAAAAAGCTGGGACAGCCGCACTCCAAAAAAACTCCTCCTTTAATTAAAAATCCCAAAATACATGCCACAGCAAAAAACAGCACAACAAAAGAAAAGCTGACGTTTCGCACTATGCCTTAGTGCTTCTTCATAGCTGTGAAGAAGCACTAAGGCATAGTGCGAAACGTCAGCTTTTCTTTTGTTGTGCTGTTTTTTGCTGTGGCATGTATTTTGTGATTTTTAATTAAAGGAGGAGTTTTTTTGGAGTGCGGCTGTCCCAGCTTTTTTCCTTCATAGAATGATGACATATGGGGATAAGGATAATCCCCCTGTATATGTGGCCGTGAAGAGAGTCAGTAAAGGGAGATGGCAACATATAACTTACACGAGGGAAGGGTGTCAGCATGGAGACAGCATTCACCAAAAAGATATAAAATGTATGTACATATAGACATAGTATGTATGTTGTACATATTGGATGAGCAACAGTAACAATACATTATATAAATAGAAAAAGGAAAGGACCGTGGCCATAAGACCTAAGATCATCAAAATTACATTCCGGCAGCAATATACTTTACAACCTTGATCTTAAAGAGATAACGCCTTCTACACACTGGAAATAAACCATGTGATTATAGGAGGAGAATACTGCAAATGGATCCATACAGTCGCATAACATGGTCATCAAGTGCCATGTATGCGAATGATGAAAATTACGTATGCACGTAACTAAGAACATGGAAACAAAGCATTGCGGTCAGTACTGTCACAGGCAGTGCTGCCACATTGCATGAGGGGCACAGAGTGGAATATTGCACAAAGGGGGGGGGGCCACAGCATGGTGGATGAACATAGATGGAAAAGGGGGGAGGGGATAGGGCACATGGTCAAACGGAGTACTGGCATGGTTACAGGAACGGTTTGAAACTTATGCCCTCGTTGAGGCCCGGTTGCATTGTGGCCTTCAAAGAGTATATCCAACGAGATTCAATCTGTAGTAAACGTTTGTCCACCTCCCCACCTCTTTCATTTGGTGCTATGTGGGCAAGAGCGTAAAAGCCCATCATCTTTGCATCGTGTGCGTGAAAGAGGCCCATGTGTCTACTGATGGGAGTCTCTAAAAGTTTCTTTTTCACGGCTAGTATATGATCGCGTATCCGGCACAGGAATTGACGTTTGGTCTTACCTACGTAATAAGCCCCGCAGTTGCACTTCATTAGGTAAATAATGCCTGTAGTTTGGCAAGTTGCCCTAAACTTGGGTGTGTGGGTGTCGCCATTTGGTAAAAGAATGCTATTCCCTTTAATGATGTACTTACAAAAATTGAACTTCCCACACGGGAAAGTACCTGTCAATGTCGGTTTTGGTATCGTTTGGGTAGAGTAATGACTCGATACCGTACTGTCTCGAATGGACTTTGATCGTTTGAAAGTAATCTCAGGATAGCTGTTAACATATTTGTTAATTTTGCTATCTGAGGTCAGAAGGTGCCAAAATTGATTGTAAATTTTGCGTATTTTCATGTGCTGCCTGTTGTAGCGAGTAATCACTCTCGTAGTGTTAGATTGTTTCCTGTTCTTTGATATATAGAGGAGTCCGTGTCGTTCCTGACCATTGGCCCTGTTGAAGGCCCTGCGGAGGCATGTCTTAGTGTAACCTCTTGTGCGGAGACGGGCATAAAGCTGTTTGGCTTCGTATAGGAAATCACTTTGTTTTGAGCAGTTTCGCTTCAAGCGTAAATATTGGCTATACGGTATGCTTGTGACCAGCGATTTAGGGTGAGAGCTGGACGCATGTAACAGGCTGTTGCCTGCAGTAGGTTTCCTAAAAAGTGTAGAGCATAGATTGCCATCGCTATCTACGAAAAGCTCTACGTCAAGGAAAGTGATTTTTTCTTGACTGTAGTTGTAAGTAAATTTCAAATTATACGTATTTATCTGCAGTTGTGCCAAAAAGATATCAAGACTTTCCCTTGAGCCCGCCCAGACCATAAAGACATCGTCTATATATCTGTGCCATGTGAGCACATTGGTCATGGAATCACTGTTCTCCTCATCTCCAAAAAGGTCACGCTCCCACCCCCCCCAGGTACAGGTTGGCATAAGAGGGGGCGCAGCCCGCCCCCATAGCCACACCCTGCACCTGGAGGTAGTGGGAGCGCTTGAAGAGAAAGACGTTGCTTAACAAAATAAACTCCAACATCTCAGCAATGAAGTTGTTATATTTTACTGAATTTTTGTCGCGTTCACCAAGGAAACTTCTGACTACTTGAATACCTTTAGTATGTGGAATGGAATTATAGAGGGCCTCTATGTCGATGGATACAAGCCAAGCATCCAACAGAATAATGAGGCCATCAGTAATTCTAAGAAGGTCAATGGTGTCCTTCACATATGAGAAAAGTCCCCGTACATGGGGGTATAGGTACTCATCAATGAGTCTGCTGGCATTTTCGGTAAGAGATCCACATCCTGAGACAATCGGACGTCCAGGGGGCGGAAGAACGCCCTTATGGACTTTAGGTAGCGAGTAAAAAGTTGGTGTTGTGGGGTGTTCAACATTCAGGAAATGAACTGTGTTGTCGTCAATAACTCCTGTGCTGTGGGCACGATTAAGGATTGCCTTATACTTGCTGATATTCAAATTTACAATTGAAGCCGGCACTAGTTTATACCATTGCTTATTTTTAAGTATCTCCAGACACATAGACTCATAGCCATCTTTGTTGAGAATCACGACATTACCACCCTTATCTGAGGGTTTGATGACTATGTTATCGTTATTGCGTAAGTCGTTGATGGCTTTTTTAAGGGTTGAGTTGACGTTTGGCGTTGGGCCCGTTTTCCATTCTGTACTCTCTATAGCTTTGGTTACTTGTATGACAAAAGCCCAAATATTGGGGTTCCCCTGGAGGACGGGAAAAGATTGTGACTTTGGTTCTATTTTTGTATGTATATAATATGTAAGATTAAAATATATTTTTTATCTGTAAAACTGTTTCTGGTGTACGGTTTCTGTGGTCTCAGAACTACCCAACTGCATTCGTACAGTCCCATGCCCCATCCCTTACCGGGATAATATATATACTCTTACCTTCAGGGACGGTAATGCTTTTGGCTACCCATTATAATATATTTTTTGTGCACACTATATGCTTTATTAAATTTTCTTCTCTACAATTAGGTGGATTTAAACACCTGCTCCAACATTTGCATAGAGTATTTTTGCACTTTAATAATTAAATGCATCCTTATTAGGACAATTTTAGTCTCTGTGACCACAGCTACCTCAATTAACCTTCAACTATAAAAGTGTCTTGTAAATGGACACTAATTCTGTATCTCTTCTCCCTTTTTTTTTTTTTTTGACCTAAACATATCGGGACCTCTTTATAGGCTACCCGGTTATGGTTCTATATAGCTAATTTTGTATTGTTTATTTTTGTGCCTAACATAGGATTTATTGGTTGCGGTTAGTGTTGTTCACCACTCTGTTGCCCGGTGCATCGGATTGTGTGTGGCTCCTCACCTTGTTGGGGCTTTGCCCCTCAACGCGGGTAGCGACACTACATTTGGGCACTGTGCACAATGGCGGGCTACCATGGCACCGACTGGGAGGGTTTTGTGGCGGATGTAAGGCAATCGAGATTCAAAGACGTAGCATCCGAAGAGGATGCCAATACATATTTTACAGGACTTCAGCGCCTGGTGGAGAAAAAGACAAGGCTTTTTTGGCATAGAGACTTCTTCGAACAGTACGCATCCAACAAAAATGTACCTTGGGGATTGCGCATTCAGATCTTTCCAAATATTCGTAAGGTTGAACCCAAAATAAAAGAAGCCTGGGAGAGCAATTTACAAACCTGCTCTTTCCAAATGATGAACATCCTATGTCAGCAGTACGAGCAGGACATTGGACAGGTAGATGTAGAAATTAAAGACTGGTACGAGAATAGCGGGAATGTCAGTACATACCCAGGATACACCCTGCTAGAGAAAAAACTAAAAGACCATCTTACCAAATATGCAACCAATCTCATAAAAACTAAAGAGAGTAAACTTCAGAGGGATAAACGGTCATACGACAGTGGCCAAGCGTATAGGTGGACTAATACAAATCCAACGCGGAACAATACGCGAAAACCATTTCATAATAAAAAAACACCCTCCCCTAGAGAAACAGATAGAGTTGATTCAGACACCTCTTCCATATCATCTGCTTCATATATTCCTATAAGCAGACGACCTGAGAAGGATAAAAAACGGAAGAACGATACAGACGGCAGTATGCAAGAAGTGTCAAGATCACAATTCCCTTTAAAGGACAAACGTCCGCGATCTCATAAAACAGGCAGACCACAATCTTCTGCCACTAAAACAACCAGTATGTGCAGTAACACCTCTGTTACTTTAGCATCTCCAATACCAGCCATAAGTACGACCTCAATGCCAGCACCCCCGTTGGTGCACCAACAGAGCATTGATCCCCTCATCTCAAGACATAATAGTCTGGGCGATATTAGAACCGCTCCAATTTTTTCAATGGAGCGAAAACCTAGCGTAACACCAAGTACTACAGTTCCAGACCCAAACCAATAGGTCCCATTTCAGTTGATACCTCAGATCGGGACATTAACAATATTATCAACCTATCTAATGTGGTCTTATCTACTGAACAGACCAAAGTGCTTCAACTTGGACTCTCTTTTTGCCCGGACGGGGAAGCTGACCAATTTGAATTGGTCAAAGACCTGCATTTGTTTGCAAGGAGACTCATGTTCAAAGTACTTTATGACAGACAATCGTCAGAAACACTATCAACTACGTCCAATTTTAATCTCGACCAGGTATCGTTACAGGAACTTCAGGCCTTGCAAGACCTGATGTCCCTGTGGGACAAGAGTAATCCGGAAGAGGAGGGTTGGACACACCAGATTCCCGGATTATTACCCGGAACATCTGTCCAAACTCGCTCAAACAAACCAGTATTTGTTACCCCGAAAACATACAAACCAAAGTCACGATCTTTTCCCGTCCTCCAGGGGAACCCCAATATTTGGGCTTTTGTCATACAAGTAACCAAAGCCATAGAGAGTACAGAATGGAAAACGGGCCCAACGCCAAACGTCAACTCAACCCTTAAAAAAGCCATCAACGACTTACGCAATAACGATAACATAGTCATCAAACCCTCAGATAAGGGCGGTAATGTCGTGATTCTCAACAAAGATGGCTATGAGTCTATGTGTCTGGAGATACTTAAAAAAAAAAAAAAATAAGCAATGGTATAAACTAGTGCCGGCTTCAATTGTAAATTTGAATATCAGCAAGTATAAGGCAATCCTTAATCGTGCCCACAGCACAGGAGTTATTGACGACAACACAGTTCATTTCCTGAATGTTGAACACCCCACAACACCAACTTTTTACTCGCTACCTAAAGTCCATAAGAGCGTTCTTCCGCCCCCTGGACGTCCGATTGTCTCAGGATGTGGATCTCTTACCGAAAATGCCAGCAGACTCATTGATGAGTACCTATACCCCCATGTACGGGGACTTTTCTCATATGTGAAGGACACCATTGACCTTCTTGAATTACTGATGGCCTCATTATCCGTTGGATGCTTGCTTGTATCCATCGACATAGAGGCCCTCTATAATTCCATTCCACATACTAAAGGTATTCAAGTAGTCAGAAGTTTCCTTGGTGAACGCGACAAAAATTCAGTAAAATATAACAACTTCATTGCTGAGATGTTGGAGTTTATTTTGTTAAGCAACGTCTTTCTCTTCAAGCGCTCCCACTACCTCCAGGTGCAGGGTGTGGCTATGGGGGCGGGCTGCGCCCCCTCTTATGCCAACCTGTACCTGGGGGGGTGGGAGCGTGACCTTTTTGGAGATGATGAGAACAGTGATTCCATGACCAATGTGCTCACATGGCACAGATATATAGACGATGTCTTTATGGTCTGGGCGGGCTCAAGGGAAAGTCTTGATATCTTTTTGGCACAACTGCAGATAAATACGTATAATTTGAAATTTACTTTACAACTACAGTCAAGAAAAAATCACTTTCCTTGACGTAGAGCTTTTCGTAGATAGCGATGGCAATCTATGCTCTACACTTTTTAGGAAACCTACTGCAGGCAACAGCCTGTTACATGCGTCCAGCTCTCACCCTAAATCGCTGGTCACAAGCATACCGTATAGCCAATATTTACGCTTGAAGCAAAACTGCTCAAAACAAAGTGATTTCCTATACGAAGCCAAACAGCTTTATGCCCGTCTCCGCACAAGAGGTTACACT
Organism: Rana temporaria; assembly: GCF_905171775.1. Classification (NCBI taxonomy): domain Eukaryota; kingdom Metazoa; phylum Chordata; class Amphibia; order Anura; family Ranidae; genus Rana; species Rana temporaria. The sequence goes on from NC_053497.1 coordinate 157,249,829, forward strand.
AAGACATGCCTCCGCAGGGCCTTCAACAGGGCCAATGGTCAGGAACGACACGGACTCCTCTATATATCAAAGAACAGGAAACAATCTAACACTACGAGAGTGATAACTCGCTACAACAGGCAGCACATGAAAATACGCAAAATTTACAATCAATTTTGGCACCTTCTGACCTCAGATAGCAAAATGAACAAATATGTTAACAGCTATCCTGAGATTACTTTCAAACGATCAAAGTCCATTCGAGACAGTACGGTATCGAGTCATTACTCTACCCAAACGATACCAAAACCGACATTGACAGGTACTTTCCCGTGTGGGAAGTGCAATTTTTGTAAGTACATCATTAAAGGGAATAGCATTCTTTACCAAATGGCGACACCCTCACACCCAAGTTTAGGGCAACTTGCCAAACTACAGGCATTATTTACCTAATGAAGTGCAACTGCGGGGCTTATTACGTAGGTAAGACCAAACGTCAATTCCTGTGCCGGATACGCGATCATATACTAGCCGTGAAAAAGAAACTTTTAGAGACTCCCATCAGTAGACACATGGGCCTCTTTCACGCACACGATGCAAAGATGATGGGCTTTTTACGCTCTTGCCCACATAGCACCAAAATGAAAGAGGTGGGGAGGTGGGACAAACGTTTACTACAGATTTGAAATCTCGTTGGATATACTCTTTGAAGGCCACAATGCAACCGGGCCTCAACGAGGGCATAAGTTTCAAACCGTTCCTGTAACCATGCCAGTACTCCGTTTGACCATGTCCCCTATCCCCTCCCCCCTTTTCCATCTATGTTCATTCACCATGCTGTGCCCCCCCCCTTTGTGCAATATTCCACTCTGTGCCCCTCATGCAATGTGGCAGCACTGCCTGTGACAGTACTGACCGCAATGCTTTGTTTCCATGTTCTTAGTTACGTGCATACGTAATTTTCATCATTCGCATACATGGCACTTGATGACCATGTTATGCGACTGTATGGATCCATTTGCAGTATTCTCCTCTCTTGGCATTAAATAACAATATTATTTTTTTCATTTTTTAATGTTAAAGAGCGCCATAATCACATGGTTTATTTCCAGTGTGTAGAAGGCGTTATCTCTTTAAGATCAAGGTTGTAAAGTATATTGCTGCCGGAATGTAATTTTGATGATCTTAGGTCTTATGGCCATGGTCCTTTCCTTTTTCTATTTATATAATGTATTGTTACTGTTGCTCATCCAATATGTACAACATACATACTATGTCTATATGTACATAAATTTTATATATTTTTGATGAATGCTGTCTCCATGCTGACACCCTTCCCTCGTGTAGGTTATATGTTGCCATCTCCCTTTACTGACTCTCTTCACGGCCACATATACAGGGGGATTATCCTTATCCCCATATGTCATCATTCTATCCTTAGCAGCCGGACCAGGACGATATGCACGTATTAGATATGCTGGTCATACCCTTTAGTGGGCGCCCAGGGATGACCACCAGGTGCATTCAGCCCTGAACCATGGCGGAGGCTGTGATGTTGTGGTCACCCGCTTTCTGTGTTTCTCGCAGCAAGACATAACACCTTGCGCAGGGATTCCCTGTGCTCACAGCCCCACCCACAGGGCATGCGTTTCATCCCCGTCATATCATTCTGCTGGGCCATTAACGCTGCGCTCATTGGAGGTGCGGCACACACCCCCCTTGACACACACATCCCGCCCACTACTGTGCTCTGACGCGCGCTACGTCAGAGCACACTGGGATTATATAAGGTTTCATTTAGCACACATACACCGCTCAGGCCACCAGGCAGCCCAAACGCTCCCTAATCGCAAGTCAGGTAATTAATCTTTATTCCTCAACTATCTGGTCTTTATTATCATTTGATGCTGGCACCAAAATTTGAATCCTTTCCTTTTTTCCTGTTTGTCAGACTCCTGATTAGCGTTGGCTACTTACATCACAAAGGCTGATCTGTCTTACCCTTTTCAATGAACGCTCTATATGTGAACATTTTAAAGGTATTTTTTCTCCCTGCAATCTTTCTCCATGCATTATAGATATTGCCGTTTTACTTTTGCTTTATATTTATACACTTATGTGATTATTCCACACAGCATCAGCCAGCAGCCGCTCTGCATAATTAGTATATTGTCTGCCAGGACACATTTTTCCTGACTTCATATCGAACATGCATACCTCTAATTGTAGCAACAAATGTGAGTTCAATTAAGTATGCAAATATTTCCTTTTCTCCCCCTAAAATACCTTCCCTTTTTTTATTATACTTTACACTTTTCCCATAGTCTTCTATGTATACTAACACAATCTTACTATAAATATAATGTTGAACACATCCTTTATATTTATCATCTTTCTCTAATTTACTCACTGACTACAGTACTTATTCATTCGATGATACCCATGGTTATTAACTATGGACATCCAAATATGTGACATATATCATATATTATTAATTGTATTTATCATAGTTATTAAGGAGGCATATGCCCCTGATTGATTAATCTGGATGCTATACAGATGCATTCATGGGTAGTAATATAGACTCTCTAATTGACTATCCAAATCCTCATTAGATCTTTGCACGCAGCACAGATACTTCATAATTGTTTTCTTATGCTACATTTTCTTCAACCCTTTTTTTATCTAATTTTTCTAATTTTTCATTATCCAATCTTTGCTTCATTAATAACACTGTCGATAATTAATCCAATATCCTTATATTCCCAATAGGATTGATTAGCACCACGTGCTTTCTGTCCTTGATCCGTCTACTTACCCTTTGGGGCTGTATAGTGTCCACCTTCTCTGTGGCCAGTGAGATGAATCACCAAGAAGGTAATTATTTACACAAGTTTGTAATTCCCTGCATGAATAGGGGTGCCACCATGGAACAGTAAAAAAACGGCGATTGATCGCTAATATGTTGTCTTTATTATTGCAATAAATCAGATACACATGTAAAATTTCAAATGCCTTAGTAACAACATGAATTTGTTTTGTAAATATTTATATATAATAGTCAAGATATGTTCACCATTTGTATTTCTTACTTCAGATTGAGATCCTTTATATATACATAAACATACGTCCCTGAGGAAGCCCGAATGGGCGAAACGTGTTGGACAGTCTACTGTATATAATATCTCAACAATCAACTTTTGGTGAAACTTAATACAATATTTGATTTTATTCTATTTTTGTATGTATATAATATGTAAGATTAAAATATATTTTTTATCTGTAAAACTGTTTCTGGTGTACGGTTTCTGTGGTCTCAGAACTACCCAACTGCATTCGTACAGTCCCACATACATTCTGTCCTAACTTGCCCTCTCATATATTACATCAGTGGTCATACCCTATGTGTACTCCACTCCCACACACAGTTCTTGCATCATACTGTCTGCACTTCTCTCCTGCACATACCGCCCAACACTAAACCCTCTTGCAAATTCCCTTCTGCACATACAGCCCATTTTTAAATGCTCTTTGTCCCTATTCCGCAGATACTTCCTGCTGCCGTATCCATCAAACTCCTATCTGTACAAACTGTCTGCCGTTATACCCTCCACAATTCTCCAATTCTCTCCTGCATATACTGGCCACCGTTGTACAACACCTCAACTGCACATACTGCCTACCGTCATACCTTCTTCAATTCTTTCCTGCACATGCCGACTTCTGTGATAACCTCTGCGCTCCTTTAGTTTGCATCAGTGGCGGCTGGTGCTCAAAATTTTTGGGGGAGCGCAAACGAAAAAAAAAAAAATTGCAGCCTCACTGTGCCCATCACATGCAGCCACTGTGCCATCAAACGCAGCCACTGTGCCATGCCACCAAATGCAGCCACTGTGCCATGCCATCAAACAGCAACTGTGCCATCAATTGTCACCACTGTGCCATGCCATCAAACGCAGCCACTGTGCCATCAATTGTCACCACTGTGCCATGCCATCAAACGCAGCCACTGTGCCATCAATTGTCACCACTGTGCCATGCCATCAAACGCAACCACTGTGCCATCAATTGTCACCACTGTGCCATGCCATCAAACGCAGCCACTGTGCCATCAATTGTCACCACTGTGCCATGCAACACAGCAACTGTGCCATCAATTGTCACCACTGTGCCATGCCATCAAACGCAGCCACTGTGCCATCAATTGTCACCACTGTGCCATGCCATCAAATGCAGCCACTGTGCCCCTCAACTGTTGCCACTGTGCCAATTGTCACCACTGTGCCCTTTAATTGTCACCACTGTGCCCCATGATGCCACTGTGCCCATTGTCACCACTGTGCCCCATGATGCCACTGTGCCCATTGTCACCACTGTGCCCCATGATGCCACTGTGCCCATTGTCACCTCTGTGCCCTTTGTCACCACTGTGCCCCATGATGCCACTGTGCCAATTGTCACCTCTGTGCCCTTTGTCACCACTGTGCCCCATGATGTCACTGTGCCCCTTTCCCTGTAAAAAGCACTTACCTGAGGATTCCATGTGCTCCCTCGATGTCTTCTGCCGCTGTGGTGAAGCTTCAGCCAATCAGGTTCCTGATAACCAGAATCCGGGAACCTGATTGGCTGAAACGGCCGTTTGTCTTATACAATGAGCGCAGATTGCCTGCGCTCAGAGTATAGACAGCTGAGAGCCGGAGAAAAGCCTATCAGAGCCGCTGGCTTTGATAGGCAGTTCCCCTCAGCCAACCAGCTGCCGCTATTCGGGTAACCGGCGTCCCGCATCCGGTTATCTGAATAGACCAGGCAGCGCTGGCAACCAACAATAACATACATTTGTGAATTTATGCACGAATGTGTGTTATTTGTTTGCGAGAGGGGGTGGCGCTGCAGCGCCCTCTATAGACGGCCGCCAGAACTGCGGCTAAAATGTCAAAATGACATTTTAGCCAAATAAAAGTTCTTAAAGGGCCCGTTTTTTTTTTTTTTTTGTGACTGCGGGAGGGGGGGCGGCGCCCGTGCGTCCCTATGGACGGGCCGCCACTGGTTTGCATGCTGTCCACCAAAACACCCCTTTAACATTGTTAGTTATATCCCTAACCTTGCCCTTTTTAGTAAATAAAAAAACAAACACGTAAAAGCTCCCCTTTTACACACTCACATAAATGCCATTGGGAAAAGTGTACATACATAAATGCCTTTGGCCAGCACATATAAAATGTCCCCATGCTTGTCAGAGTTAAGAGAATAATTTTAGAGCCATCGTTTTTGGCATTACTTTCAAATTTTGGGTCCAACAGATTTTCACCATTTTGTAAGTGCAAATTTGTAGCTGGATATATTTGGAACTTATGTAGCACTGACCCCCGAAGGAGCTGCTGGTTTAATTTGGGCCTGCACTCTACCAATAAACCCCACTAACTTGGCTCAATCCCCTTGGCACAGCTGTGATGCAATACAATACAATGTAAGACAATACAAAATACCTGTATTATAACCCCAGGATCCACTGACTGCACTTGGAGTGAGAAAAACAGTACGCCACAACTGGATACTTAACCAGAGATATATTTTACTGTGAAATATGCAAAGAAGTGATTACAGTAATTGTGCTGTCATCCCAACGTAAGACGACAGCACAATTGATTTAAACATAAGCTATTTGAAAACAGTATACATAAACATTTTATACCTGGGAGCTCCCCCTACTTTATTAGCTATGCGTGAGATCTCACTTAAAGTACTTGGTCTTGGATCGTCTTTTCTTCGCTAGCTAAAGTGATTTGTAATCCACAGTTTTGATGAGTCAAATTGAAGTGAAAATGCTCCTGGTGTAACTGCAACAACTATTTTAAAATCGCTTGAAACGTCAAATTAGATAGGCCGCAAGCCTTCTCAGTTTCAGTTCCTCTGTGGAACTATAAATCCCAGTGAGGCCTGTATATGAGTCTAACTGCGTGTAAACTTAGCAAACTGTGGGTCGTGACCCGCTCACCCACTGGATCGGAGCTCCGGGTAGTAACTTTTGTTCAGGGTCCTGTGACTGCAACTTGCTTCTCCGTCAGCTCTGTTCAGCTCCGCTGGATGGATCCGGTTCTCCGATGCTCGGATGAGTGTCTCTCGGTCTCTGCAATCCGGCCACTGTCCTCTAGCTCTCCGAGCTCAGCCTTCGCTCCCCAGCAGCTTGGCATCAGCATCCAGAAGGCTTTTGTTTACACTCCTGTCTCCCCTCGTCTCCAAGGCAACCCAAAATCCTCAACCAAACATCTCTCTGCATTACCAATATTTGGGTCTCTCCTCGTCTCCAAGGCAACCAAAATACTAAACAAAACATCTCTCTGCATTACCAGTATTTGGTCACTAGATGGCTCCAAATACTTAAACATAGCAATGTCCATAGACATTGTATTAAAGTATGCAAACACACATCAATATACGAGAATGTCAGCGCTACACATATTTATGCAACAGTCTCATCTTTTATGTTTACAGCAAGAGTTAGTCCTTAAAAATGATTTTAGCATATGAGCATATAGGGACTTTTCAAATCATTATGATCATTCTCATTCACTTTACCTTATCCTCAAACTGCAGCATGTTCAACTGAACTAAAATTACTAACTGTATTGTCTCCTTTTTTATATTGTAAAGCGCTGAGTAAACTGTTGGCGCTATATAAATCCTGTATAATAATAATAATAGTCGGCTGTTGGCAGCTGTTTTTTTTTAGCATGGCTAACAGATGTGTCTCCTGTAAGTAGAAAGTTAGTCAATGGTTATTTAGGTATTTAAATAATTGTAAAGCTGAACTCTAGGAAAGAAATACTCTTGAAATAGGACTACCCCTGTGCTGGAAGGGTTAAATGCTCAGACTTGTACATACCAATACCGCTTTCCCCTGGCAGCTGACCTCTTTTCTCCAAATGCTCTGGATTGTGGGTGGCCCTTAGTGTCCGCACTTACAATACAGGACATTTGGTCCTGCATTGTATATAATAACATCACAGCTGAGTCAACCAGCTGTGGCACTGTAGAGAAGAGGCTTCAGGGGTCGGTTGCATGGAAGAAGAAACCGGCAAGAGCAAAGGAAAAGCAACTAAAATATGCTTTTTACCAGTACCCTGAGCAAAAAATTAGCTTTAACCCTTGTAGTGCAAAAGTAGTAATTCAGCTTTACTATCTCTATAGATGCAGAAACTGTGGAGTAATTATTGTATGCCTCAAATTTCACAGCAAAAGGACTAAAGTCATTTTGTGTACCAGCTATGTTTTCCCTACTTTCCCCTTCATAACTATAACTTGGTCTTCCAGGCCACTAATCTCTCATGTAAACTTAAAGAACCTGAATCCTTTTGCCATCTTTGAAATTGCATTGCTTGATGGTACCTGCAGCTACAGTTCTTATTTTAAAGTTTAAACATGTGATTATGTGAATGTATTTCTGCTACTGTGTACCACATACCTAAACAAGTCCTTAGTGACCATCAACAGCCCATGTTTTCCTGATTTTTTCCAAACGATTATAGGTGACATGATTAGTTTGCTTTCATTAAACCCAAGATTAATTAGCATAGCCGTGCAAGTGTCTGGGAAAAGTGACATGTCAGTGGTACTTAAGGACTGGAGTTAGGAAACACTGATGTACCTGTAGAACATTTTGTGGATGTTTAACTCTAGTACTGGATAGATTTGTCAATGCAGGCCAGATATACCAATATTTACATTAAGAAATGTGTTCACATGTAGAATTGCAACAGAAATCTATCTGGTTTTGTCAACTTTTTATGCAAACCTGGAAAAGGTTAGAACATATTATGTATTTTTTTTTTGTGTGATCTATACCTTCATTACAGAAACTTCCTTTATTACTTCTGCTGCTGACCACTGTTACTGGGACAAAAAAAAGGGATATTTTCCAAACTGAAACACTAACAGTCCAACAGATATTCGAACGATCCCCTGCTCTGCTCATTGCATCTCTTCCAAATATATCAAGAAAAAATAAAATAAAAAAAACAGAACAGGAGAGGGTCTGAATTCTACTTTAAAAAATGTAAAATAGCCTGTAAGACAGTTATAAGTTCTCAAACTAGAGAGAGAGTGCTAAAGTTGTGCTGCTGATAGGCTGAATTTGCCCAAAAGTCAGCCCACCGCTTCATTCAGTTGTGAACAGATGACGAAATGCCTAGGCATAAAAGTCCTAAGCAGTGTTAGTGGTTGGAGAGTGAAGAATTATTATAATAAATGATTTATAGAGCGCCAACAGTTTGCATAGCACTTTAATTGTTACAAAGCTTTTTTATTATATCATATTTTTAACAGAGCAGTGTAGTCCAGATTAGAAATACACTTTTTTAAAATAAAAAATAAGACAATAGTAGAGTTAGCCTAGTTTTTTTGAAGTTTACAAAAGATTGGGGAAGGCTGAGCTTAGAGGCTGTGACAGGGGAGAGAGTGCTGTGCACATGTGCGGAGCTATTAACAAGGAGGGCATTCACTTCTATGATGCGGGGGGGGGGGGCAAGTGTCCAATGCCTGACTCATTCAGGCAATGGGACAAGACAGAATATTGGGAGTTTTTTGGGCAGGCTATGGTGAGAGTGCAAATGGCCTATAGGGTATGGCAGCAACATTAATGAAGATTTTTAAAAGCAGCTTAGTTTATAGTACCCTACTGGGGGTTTTTAACTAAAGGTGTTTTACTTTCAACAAAGAGAAGTAAAATATGAAGATGAAAAAATTGTCACACTCCAGCCTTCGCTCTGTTATTGTGTATTATTTGTATGGGGACTGTTCCTTGATTATTTCCACATTCTTTAAATATCCTGAACATACAGGAATTCTTAATCACAGGCTCAAACTCGAAATGACTCACAATTCACCAGGGAAAGCAAGTCTTTGAAGTAAAAGAGATTGGAAGCTGTGCCAACATCTTTGTGCAATGATTATATATTAATAGAAAATGAAACTGTGGACACATAAGTGAACATCATTGGTGTATTGGTCATGATGTAGAGCTAGCATAAATCCCTAAAGTTTCGGAATTGTTTTGAAATAGATCTAAGGTGCTAAAAGTAAAGAAAGGCAGGTTGTAGAGAACTGTCTCTTCTATATCTACTGAGGGCTAGCAAAAAAAAAAAATCAAATCATGCGTCCTCTTTGCATTTACCATCTATACCTAAATTTTTACAAACACCCCATTCTCATCAATTGTTTGGGCTTCCAGCGATATCTTCAACTTTTACTATTTCTATGACAAAAACTCCACATTGTCTTATTTTCTCCATTAGCAGACATTCTTTGTTTCATGAGAACATCATTGATGTCATGTAAACAGGCTAGGAACTGAAGTGAACACAAATCCTAAGCAGCCAGAACAATTTGAGAACTGAAATTAGCTGTGGGACAAGAGAAGTGCCACTGGGGGATCTTTGTTGGGATTTAGATTTCCCAGACTAGAGGCTAGCCATACAAATATAGATTTCCCTTGTTCAGCCTACATATTTTTTCTTCCCTGCTGGCTATTGTATTCATACAGGATGCAGTCAATGTCCACCCAACATTCTCCACCTGACTACATTTTTCATTTGAAGTTTGTGCAGATAGGACCATCTATCACTCAAATTTTGTCTGATTGACCCGATACCTCAGAAAAAGCATTATTCAGAAATAAAATGTAACAATAATATTGCATTGTATTTACTTAGTTTCATTTATATTCAGATACAGATGCAAGGGTGACCTTTGATTTACATATGTCAGATAAAGCAACTTTGCAAATGAAAAACATATATATATTTTATTGTTATTAACATTTGTTAATTCTTTGAATTCTTTGTTCATCCTAAATGATCCAAGTCATCCCTAGCTCCAACCCCCCCCCTCCCCCTTAAAGGGTCACTAAAGGATTTAATTTTTTTAGCTAAATAGCTTCCTTTACCTTACTGCAGTCCTGGTTTCATGTCCTCATTTTCCGTTTTTGCTTTGATGTTGCTGTAATTCCTCTCTGTTCTGGACACTTCCTGGTTGTCTGTTTCCTGATCACCACAGTACTGGGAGATTTCTCACTGTGGTGACTAATCAAGGAGGTGTGATTACTATGTGTCAGCACCAATCCAGTTTTGTTTTACAAAGCATCACTGCCCTCTATTGGCTCTTTGTCTCTGTCTCTGTACATCAGAGAACCAGGAAACAGCAAAAACTAAACTAAACTGCAGGTACATTATATGATTGTTTTTTTTATCTATTTTTAATCATTTTTAAAAGGAATCAGTTAACTATTATGTCTCTATACCCTGTAAACAGTCATTTCAGCAAAAAATAAATAAATAATCCTTTAGTGACCCTTTAACTTTTTTCCCCCCACTCTCCTTTTATAAAACCAAAATTAAAATGTTCCTTCATTTTGTTAATTTCACTTAAAAAAAAAAAAACTCAGGTGAAAGGTGACATACTCACATTCTCAGAATTCAGAGTATAAACAATCCCAAGTCATTAAATATTACTTTTTGCGCCTTCCAGATTATGCATCCCTAAAGCGGGTCATAGATGGTTTGAATCTCGGCTGGTTCAGCAGGGACCAGCCAAGATTTGAACCATCTATAGGCAGGCTGAGTGTACCAAAGTCAATCCATCGATCGACTTGGGTACAACCAGCATGTTGGATTTTCACATGCAGTTATTGCCAGCGGTTATAGCTGCTAGCAAAGATTGTGTTTTCCCGGCGAGGGGGTGCAGGGAGCCATCCCTTCTGGGAGAACACAATAGCTATGCAGAAGGGATTCCCCATCAAAACTGACTTTGTTGATGGGGGGACTGAGCGATCTGTGGTTGCAGGAATGAAAAATCACATCTATGGCATGCCTAAGGAATACAGCATAAAGATCAAATGTTTCCCTTAATAACTATCATCATTCTTATCAGACAGGGGGAGAGAGGAATTACTCCCAGTATGATCTTTGTATGATCTCCGTCTGTTAGTGTGTATATAATTGCCGGAGCTGAACATTTGCAAAGTACATACTGTGCATACAATTTGCATTGTAAACTGCAATGATGGCATAAATGGAGGAAAGGTGTCCCCAGACCAAACTTTATTGAAACTTCCCCTTATCGTGAGCCGATAATCACCTTCTCCGCTTCACCGAATTGACAGTCACCATAGAAACCATCTCTTTCTTTTCTAAAATTTCGAAACTAAAAAGGTGGATCACCAACCCTAGATGAATATCACAATGCATTTGCCTACCTGATCATCCCTGCTGTCCTTGGATGCAAAAATAGTATCAGTAGAGGACCCTGGGCATGGTAGAGAAATTTGAGGACTATAAAAATAATATGGACATAATAAATTATGGCCACTGCAAAACAAAAGTTTAGTATTTATCAAGAAAGTGGTAGTACCGTCTTGAACTCTAGTTTCAAATACACTAATGGATAGATTCACTGCAAAAGCTCTTGGGTTAAAATAGACAAACTTGAATAAAGTTCTATGCAATATTTCATACATATTTGATCTGGACTAGGTTGTCTGTACTGAAATTGTGAGACGTGGCTGCAGTCACAATGGGTCATATTCACTTGGCCATACATTATAATTGTTTTTATTCAGGATTTATATAGCACCAACAGTTTGCGCAGCACTTTACATGTGGGCAGACAGTACAGTTACAATACACTTCAATACAGGAAGGATCATAGATGGTTCAAAGCTCAGCCAGTTCAGCAGGAAATGGCTGAGATTCAAACTGTTAATGGGCAGGCTGAATGTACCAAGCTGATCGATCTATCAACTTGGCTACAACCAGCCTGCTGGATTCTCTTTTGCGATTATCGCTAGGGGCTGCTATAGCCACTATTGCTAATCACTGTCATCTCCCTGTGAAACCTATGATTGCAGGAAAGAAATATGCACCATGTATGGTCTGCCTTATAAAAGGTTAAAAAAAAAAGGCACCCAAGACTGCTTGCCGACCGCGCACCTGAATTCTACGTCGGCAAGCTGGCTCTCCTGGGCAAGAGCACGTCATACTATGTCGGCTCTTTCAGCCGCCACTAGGGGCGCGCGCACGCCCCCCGCTCGCCCCCGACTCCCGTGCGTGTGCCCGGCGGGCGCGATCGCCGCCGGGCACACGCGATCGCTCGTTACAGAGCGGGGACCGGGAGCTGTGTGTGTAAACACACAAGGGACATACTTAACCCCTTCCCCGCCCCCTAGTGTTAACCCCTTCACTGCCAGTGGCATTTTTATAGTAATCCAATGCATTTTTATAGCACTGATCGCTATAAAAATGCCAATGGTCCCAAAAATGTGTCAAAAGTGTCCGAAGTGTCCGCCATAATGTCGCAATACCGAAAAAAAATCGCTGATCGCCGCCATTACTAGTAAAAAAAAATATATTAATAAAAATTACATAAAAATACCCCCTATTTTGTAAACGCTATAACTTTTGCGCAAACCAATCAATAAACGCTTATTGCGATTTTTTTTTTACGAAAAATAGGTAGAAGAATACGTATTGGCCTAAACTGAGGAAAACATTTTTTTTTTTATATATATTTTTGGGGGATATTTATTATGGCAAAAAGTAAAAAATATTCATTTTTTTCAAAATTGTCGCTCTATTTTTGTTTATAGCGCAAAAAATAAAAACCGCAGAGGTGATCAAATACCACCAAAAGAAATCTCTATTTGTGGGAAAAAAAGGACGCCAATTTTGTTTGGGAGCCACGTCGCACGACCGCGCAATTGTCTGTTAAAGCGACGCAGTCCCGAATCGCAAAAAGTACTCTGGTCTTTGGGCAGCAATATGGTCCGGGGGTTAAGTGGTTAAAAGATATACTATCTCAACTAATTGGGTTATTGGAAAGCTCATGTCATTTTAACAATATCACTGCAAATTTCCTTAATAAAAGGGTACACTATACAGACAAACATGCTTGTTGACACCAGACCATTACACCTAGATAAGATATTTCAAAACTATGGACAGTAATATGGCCCATCTGTGGCTAGAACAGCCTCCCATCTTCAGTGAAGGTTTTTTACAATTTGGATTTTGTCTGTGGGAATTTGTGTTCAGCAAAAAGAGCATCAGATACTGGTTGAATATGTACGCCGGGCTTACAATTGGCATTCTAGTTCAACACAAATGTATTCAATAGAATTCATGTCAGTGCAGGTATGTTGAGTGAATAGGGATACAAACATTTAGTGGCGGTTTCTCAAATGTGATCGCAAAAGTGGAGATACACTTCAAGCCATGCCCAATATCAAAACAAAGTAGCCAGGTCAAATATTCTGCTGCTGTGCACAAAGTGTATCTTCTTTTCAAATTCTAAAGTTTGAAAATTAAATATATATATATATATATATATATATACACACACATATACATACACACACACCTGTAAATGTCCATTATGCAAAACTCTTCCGCAAGTGCGACAGAAAGATAGAGAACAGGTTCTCTATCTAAGGTTTGTCGGACTTATGACCAAAAAAAAAGTCAGATGGAGGCTACACACGGCCAGACTTTCCATGAAAAAAAAGCCTTTTGTTTTCTCGGAAAGTATAGCTTTTCTATATATAGAATGCATTGTGATATTCGTCTAGGGTTGGTGATCCACCTTTTTAGTTTAAAAATTTTAGAAAAGAAAGAGATGGTTTCTATGGTGACTGTCAATTCGGTGAAACGGAGAAGGTGATTATCGGCTCAGGATAAGGGGAAGTTTCAATAAAGTTTGGTCTGGGGACACCTTTCCTCCATGTATGCCATCATTGCAGTTTACAATGCAAATTGTATGCACAGTATGTACTTTGCAAATGTTCAGCTCCGGCAATTATACACACACTAACAGAGGGAGATCATACAAAGATCATACTGGGAGTAATTCCTCTCTCCCCCTGTCTGATAAGAATGATGATAGTGAGGATAATTATTAAGGGAAACATTTGATCTTTATGCTGTATTCCTTAGGCATGCCATAGATGTGATTTTTCTTTCCTGCAACCACAGATCGCTCAGTCCCCCCTTCAACAAAGTCAGTTTTGATGGGGAATCCCTCCTGCATAGCTATTGTGTTATCCCAGAAGGGATGGCTCCCTGCACCCCCTCGCCGGGAAAACATAATCTTTGCTAGCAGCTATAACCGAGAGAAGCTATATATGTATAGCTAGCAGCTCTGACCGTGTGTACGAGGCATAATAGTCACTAGGCTGAGCAGTATTCTATAGTAATAGAGGAAATGAAAAGTGTATGTGGCACATACAGCAACAAGTTGGCTTTCATATTCAAACTTGAATTTGAAAAACAACATTTAAAAAGTCTGATTTGTCACTTCAGATAAGACTACTAGTTGTTATTTAATAGCAGATCACTTTGCCCCTGTGTTACCTTTTAGACAGAGCAAAGATGGTTTACTTTATTTTAGACATTAAAGTGCACCTTTAGGCGGTCAAAAATTAGCTGATATGTTAATATAGAGCATGGGGCTTTTGGTGGAAAGCGTGCACAAAGCTATCAGTATCCTAGTCAAGTTGATTGCCATGATTAATGCATGGCATTTGAAACATGTTGCCTCAAATTAAAAGAAAACCAAAGAAGATTCTCTAATAAAAAGGTCATAAAATGGCAACAACCATAACAGAAGAATTTGGGAAGACTGACTGATTATGGGGATGTTTGTGGTAGATGGATTCCAGTATGCATCCTATGCAGTTGCCAAGCGGAACAATTAGGGAGAAAGCAAGCTGTATAAAATGACCTGGGGCTCCTAGTCGATGATAGGCTCAGCAATGGCATGCAATTCCAAGCTGTTGCTTACAAAGCAAACAGAATATTGGCATGCATTAAAAAGGGGATCAACGCCAGGAATAAAATTCTTCCGCTCTATACGACTCTGGTCCAGCCGCACCTGTATGCTGTCCAGTTCTGGGCATCAGTCCTCACTCAGGAAGGATGTACTGGAGCAAGTACAAAGGGCAACAAAGATAATAAAGGGACTGGAGGATATTAGTTATGGGGAAAGACTGCAAGCACTGAACTTATTCTCTCTGGAGAAGAGACGCTTGAGAGGGGATATGATTTCAATTTACAAATGCCATACTGGTGATGCCACAATAGGGATAAAACTTTTTTGTGGAAGGGAGTTTAACAAGACATGTGGCCACTCATTAAAATTAGAAGAAAAGAGGTTTAACCTTAAACCATGTAGAGGGTTCTTTACTGTAAGAGCGGTAAGGATGTGAAATTCCCTTCCACATGTGGTGGTCTCAGCGGGGAGCACAGTGCCGGTGCAAGGGTTTTTAAAAACCCTAGGCAAAACCTAATTTTGCCGCCCCCCTGGGTCCGCCCCAAACTCCACCCCCTTTGCCAGAGTTAAATGGTTTGATTGAACTCTCTAACTGCTACATCTGCAAGACAGCGCGTTCTTTTGAAAAACAACAGACTTACTAGCAGGATCACCAGGTAAATATAAAAGAGAAAACCTAAAAGCAAAAAAAACGAATGCAGCCACCCATCTAAGAATGGGTAAGCTGCAGTATAATATATATTTTTTTTTCTTTAACCACTTACCCCCCGGACCATATTGCTGCCCAAAGACCAGAGTACTTTTTGCGATTCGGGACTCTGTGGCTTTAACAGACAATTGCGCGGTCGTGCGACGTGGCTCCCAAACAAAATTGGCGTCCTTTTTTTCCCACAAATAGAGCTTTCTTTTGGTGGTATTTGATCACCTCTGCGGTTTTTAGTTTTTGCGCTATAAACAAAAATAGAGCGACAATTTTGAAAAAAATGAATATTTTTTACATTTTGCTATAATAAATATCCCCCAAAAATATATAAAAAAACATTTTTTTTCCTCAGTTTAGGCCGATACGTTTTCTTCTACATATTTTTCGTAAAAAAAAATCGCAATAAGCGTTTATTGATTGGTTTGCGCAAAAGTTATAGCGTTTACAAAATAGGGGGTAGTTTTATGTCATTTTTATTATATTTTTTTTACTAGTAATGGCGGCGATCAGCGATTTTTTTTTCGGTACTGCGACATTATGGCGGACACTTCGGACACTTTTGACACATTTTTGGGACCATTGGCATTTTTATAGCGATCAGTGCTATACAAATGCATTGGATTACTATAAAAATGCCACTGGCAGTGAAGGGGTTAACACTAGGGGGCGGGGAAGGGGTTAAGTATGCCTGGGTGTGTTCTTACTGTGGGGGGGGGGTGGCCTCACTAGGGGAAACACTGATCCTCGGTTCATACATTGTATGAACCGAAGATCAGCATTTCCCCTGCTGACAGGACCGGGAGCTGTGTGTTTACACACACAGCTCCCGGTCCCCGCTCTGTACCGAGCGATCGCGTGTGCCCGGCGGCGATCGCGCCCGCCAGGCACACGCACGGGAGTCGGGGGCGAGCGGGGGGGCGCGCGCGCGCCCCTAGTGGCGGCTGGGAGAGAGGACGTCATATTACGTGCTCTCGCCCAGCAGAGCCACCTTGTGGACGTATATCGACGGTGCACGGTCGGCAAGTGGTTAATACCACTTTAAGAGGATAACGTTAATCAAGTAATTCTGTTATACATCAATGTATAGGCAGATGATGGTAAGGAAGGAGTTGAAATAGGAGATAAACAGACTGGAGTAAAGCTACTTCCAGTGCTTGCTAAGAAAGAGAAAGACAAGGGTATCAGGGAGAGAGGGGGGTCATGGAGAGAGAGGGGGGGGGTCATGGAGAGAGAGGGGGGGATCAGGGAGAGAGAGGGGGGATCAGGGAGAGAGAGGGGGGATCAGGGAGAGAGAGGGGTGGATCAGGGAGAGAGAGGGGTGGATCAGGGAGAGAGAGGGAGGGCCAGGGAGAGAGAGGGAGGGCCAGGGAGAGAGGGTTTAGGAAGAGAGGGATCAAAAAGGCATAGGTGTGAATCATTCATTGGTATCCAATCCCTGGATCACTCTAGTTTGCTCATAGGTTCTTATAAATCCGTTTTGTCTGTCCATACAACTACAAAATAAAACTGATGTAACTAAAAAGATGCTGAATAAACCACCTAAAAAGTACTTTAAATTACGAAGTTTCATCTGTGCAAAAAAACAAACAAAAAAAACACACACCTATAGCAGCACACTGCCTATATCTGGTCTGTCCATCTGTGCCCATCTGATCTCTTTTCCTCTAGCAAAGATGAATGTGGCTTTAACATATTTTCAATTTTCTGTTCAGTGAATATCGAGGTCAATTAGAAACGCTGTTTGCTTTCTGTACCCTAAGTAGATTAGACAGACCCCCTCCTCATCCCCATAGCATTGCCGATCTCTGTCGCCCTGACCCACATTCTGCTGAAAATCTGCTCCTGTTTGTTTCTGCATTGAAAGCTACATACAATTGGTATTCTTTCGCTTTCCTTTAGATGCTGCAATCCCCGTTACAGATCCTAGGTTAATTAATTTAATTACATCAAATATAAATAGATACACACATAAATAGGAAAACACATATCACACCTTAATTTTGATTTATATTAAAATGAATGACCATGAAAAAAAAAAAAACTTGGCTATTAAGCTAAACCAAAAGATAAAAAATAAAAAATAAACCTGCAGCTGTTGCAAAGAATGTCAAAAACTCTTTAAAGGGTGCTCCAATAAAAAAAATGTTTCCCTGATCCCTAAAGCAGGGGTAGGCAACCTCGGCCCTCAAGCTGTGGTGAAGCTACAAGTCCCATGAGACATTGCAAGACCCTGACAATCACAGGCATGACTTCTAGAGGCAGACGCATGATGGAATTTGTAGTTTTACCATATTCGTTCACGTATTAGCAGTCGTTTTTAGGTTTTGCACTTAGAAATATACTCAGCCTTGAAGGCTCCTTTAGACATGCTTGGAAATTATAGATATCATTAACACACCTATTGCTTTATTAGTGCTTGTTAACCCCCCAAAAAATAAATATACAGATCCTGTTCCCTTAAAGCAGATTACACAGCACAGTGCTTGTGCTGTGTAACCTGCCCCCTCTAAACTGTAAAAAAAAGCTTCCCTGAATCTGCCACTTCAGAAAATCAGGGCTGCTCAGCCCTGACCACTGTGGTCAGAGTACATCCCTGTAACATACATACTGCTGTCCCCTCTACTCTACTCTACTCTCTCCCCCTCACTCCTGCCCGTCATCTCCTGTCTGTCTCCGCCCCACCTGTTAGAGGCTGGCATATCACACTATGTAAGTGGTTTTAAAAAATGAGCGTTCTAAATACTGAATTTGAGCTGGTCACGTGACTCGTGGCCACTTTACAGCCATGAGAGATTGCTTCTGTGGAGGAGACGAGCGGCCACGTGATCTCCCCGGCTGATGTCAAAGGGAGATCACGGCTCCTCCTGCAGAAGACATCCATTGGAGCTGTAAAGCAGCCGCGAGCTGAAGACCGCTCAAATTCTGTATTTACGATGCCAATTTTTTTTTAAATAACTTGCATAGTGTGCTATGCCAGCCTATAATAGAGGGGCTGGCATAGACTTAGAAAAATGGGTTAACCCTTTAAGATGTGTTGACATGTTTCACACGTGTTTTTGACATGTTTGCATCAAGTTAAATTGCACTTTCAAGTCGCCGCCTCTATGTGGGTTTTTTATTGCATGGATTCTTGTGCCATCATCTTGGTTAGTAAAGTTTTTTAAAAACACATCTCAAATGGGCTGTAAGGCAGGCCATACACAGTTCCTGCTGAACTGGCGCATTTACATTGGAATTAATGTAGGTATTTGGGGAGCAGTAAAGCCAGCCAACCACCACATGTCGGACGCAGCCATGTGAACAACACTGTCCGCTGCAATGCCCATAATTTACAGAGCATGGACAGATATTCATTTAAAAATGTAAATGAAACATCGGCTTTTAATTCTAGTGTAAGGTAATCCACTGACCCAGCTAGAAGCAGTCTACTTTTTCCATGACGTTGCCTCCACTTTCCTGCATATTGTGTCTAAATATGATGACACTAGACTATAAGCATTTTCTATACACTTATTACAGTAACTGCCTACATAAAATTACAAATCTGCCCCAAGTTAAGACTTGTTACTTTTTCTATGCACATAATGGGAGAACTCTAAATTGTTGATAGAGATTTCATGAGCCCCCACAATCAATATTGCTAAATCTTAGGGCTGTGCAAATTAACTTTTAATTAATCAATTAATCTTTATTTTTTTTGATCGATCAAAATCTTTTTGATCGATTAAAATTCTTTTGATTGGTACTCGTCTCTCCGCCGGCTTCTGGGCCTTCAGGGAGTTTTGTCGGAGATCCAGTAATGTCACGGACACTGCCGGGGCTTGCCGTGTCCATCTGAAGGGCTCCTTTGCTGTGCCTTCATATCTGCATGCCGGCGGGACCTTACTATCTGCCACACGCAAGGGCTGTTACACTTCCCTCTATCACCCTGGGATTCTACAACCATCCACTGGGAGTTGTGATAGTTTCCTTCATGGGACATCTACATGCCGACGGACTGATGTTAACCTCTCCTCATCTGGATTCAGCAGTGGTATCGTTGTACACATTTTTATACCAGTATCATACTTAGCTACAGGTTTTTATGACTGCTTTTGGTACCGTTTGGTATTACTCGCACCATTTTTACAGTTTATGTAGCTACATCGATTTTATCTCCAGTGCAATATTTATTTTGTTACCTACTTGAAGACTACAAAAGTTTTAATGCTATTCGCTGCGCTGCCTTTGTGTGTTTTTTGTATCCTGCTATCCATTTTTCCAGTGGTTGGTAGCTGCACTGGAAATCAGCCTGCAAGGAGATCAGCTAAAAGTAGTTGGATCTATATGTGCGTTATAATTAATCGAAATTAGTCGATTAATCGATTAAAAAAACAAAACGATTAATCGAACAGAAAATTTTTGATCAGTAACAGCCCTACTAAATCTCTATCTATTTTCTCACTAACAAAATCAAGCTATATATTGCTAGCCATAGACATGGGCATAAAACACAAAGATTTACTACCAGAAATGTTTTTCTACTTTGATAACCATTAACATATGAAAGAAAACCTTCATTTAAATGGAGAACTAGGCTCATTATGGGCAAGCTGCACAGGTTGGGGTAGGAATGCACCTGATTAGCCCGGACGACTAAAAATAAATTGATGTCAAAACTAATACTGATTTAGATCAACGCCACTGGAACAGCTATAGATGGTGACAATTTTGGTGGTCTCTGCTGAACTGGCTGAGTTTCAATCCATCTATAGCCAGCTTAAAGTGATTCTAAAGCCTTAAGTTTTTTTTTTTTTACCTTAACACATTCCATGCATTAAGGTATAACAACCTTCTGAGCTGAAGGACCCCTCCCCCTCCCTTGTACTTGAGTCCGATCCAGCGATGAGCACAAGAGTGGCGGCTCTTGCCGCTGTCTCCCTTCTTATTGAGCAGATTGATAGAAATGGGAGCCATTGGTTCCCACTGCTGTCAAGAAAATGATGTGAATGAGGCACTCCTATCGGACACAGTGGTGGAATCGGATGTGGCACGAGCCATAGAAGAATACTTTACCCTCAATGCCCTACCGGACATCCCGTTTTCTACGGTATGGACTGCCCACAAGGCAGTTCTGCGGGGGCAAGCTTATTGGTATAGCCTCGGCCCGTAATAAGATTAACAGACGAAGAATACTGGCCCTCACTGCAGAACTGCACCACCTGTATAGGAATGTTGGCTCCCTGCACCTAGATTCCACCAGACGAGCCATTGAACAGAAACGCCTAGAATTGCACTCACTTCTCTCTGCTAGGGTGGAAAAATCTCTGTGATGGTCTAAAGCTAAATTTTTGCTCCAGAGTAACACCTCATCGACCATGTTCTCTAAAAAGCTGAACCAGGCCACCCGCCCTCCCCATGTCTATAAATTGGCCACTGGCTCTGGTCAGTCCTCCTCCCATCCACAAGAGGTCCTCAGACAGTTTGAACAATTCTATTCAACTTTGCTGGCTTCTAGACGTTTAGAGCCCTCCCTAGACAATGACGCCTGGTTTCAAGCCATTCCTGTTCCAAGCCATTCCTGTTCCATCCCTCTCTTCCTCGCAACTAGAGAAACTTAACTCACTCATTACATTAGTGGAAGTCTTGAATGTGATCAAGGCTCTAAAGTCAGGATCTGCCCCGGGCCCAGACGGTTTCTCGTCTGCATATTATAAGAAATTTTCCATACCTTTATCTACTAAACTGGTTTAGCTTTTAACTCAGTGTTACACGGGGGCAATTTCCCAGAAGAGATGTTATTGGCAAACATGTCTCTAATCCCCAAGCCAAACAAAAACCATACGCTCCCTCAAAATTATAGGCCTATTTCGGTCATCAATAATGACCTAAAACATTTCTCTAGAATCATGGCTGACAGACTGGCTGGAGTAATCTACTCACTTATATCCCCCTACCAATCCGGGTTTATCCCCCACAGACTCATAACTGACAACATACGTCTTGCTACAGATATAATCCTAGATGCAAATTTATTTTCTCGTAAACTGTTTATGCTTAGCCTGGATATCCATAAGGCTTTTGACAGTGTGTCTTGGAGCTACATGTCCGCCCTTCTGCAACAAATGGGATTTCAAGGGGAATTCTATCATGCCTTTCAGGCCCTTTACCATAACCCTAAGACACAAATTAAGATCCCGGGATGCAGCTCAGAGTTTTTCAGTCTGGGCAGGGGTACAAGACAGGGGTGCCCTCTCTCCCCGCTGGTTTTTGCACTAGCTCTTGAGCCCTTAGCCATTGCTATTTTGGGGAACCCAGACATTCAGGGGTATTTCTAAAGGATCCTCCACTTACAAATTTTGTATGTACGCGGACGATGTACTGATGTTTCGAACGAACCCCCTAATAACCTTACCAAATCTTTCGGACCTTGTCATGTTTTGAAAGGGTCTCCGGACTTTCGGTTAATGTTTCAAAGTCAGTGGCCCTTCCAGTGGGTTTTTCGCATGCGGAACTCCACCAGCTGAGGCAATCATTCCCTTTTTCATGGGCTGGTGATTCCCTCCCTTATTTGGGCATTAACCTGACTGGAGACTTTTGCAAACTCTGATGCCAATTATCCTAAGATGATATCTAAATTGAAACAATTGCTCAAACTGGTTCCCACTCCATATTTCTTTCTTAGGAAGGATTACAGCACTCAAAATGACAATCCTCCCCAAGCTTCTGTTCCTATTTCGCTCTCTACCAATCAGACTCTCAAAGACTTACGTGATGTTCAGTCCCACTTTAACAGATTTGTTTGGCAGGATAGACCCCCGAGATTTGCAAGAGACATTTTATATCGATCTGCCACTAGGGGTGGTCTGGGTGTGGTTATTATTTGGCTAGTAGATTTACTCAACAAGCTCAATGGAATATTGTTAACTCTAAAGTTCCCTGGGTCAGAGTTGAACAAGACTCTATCTTGCCTCTTTATCTTCCGGCACTTTTATGGTCCTCGAACCGTCCTAAGACTGGTTTGAGTTCTAAGAATTCTATAGTGGCAATTGGATTGAAGTTGTGGGATGACTATAAAGAAAAATACAATCTTATATCGCAGACCCCCAGGGGTGCCTCATTTCTAGGTGATCCTAGATTCCCCCCTGCATATAGACATCCGGACACTTTCGGTGTTTGGGTGGACTGCAAGTTGACAAAGTTGGATGACTTTCTTCTTGACTCAAAATTTGTAACGTTCTCCCATTTACAATCTCTTCATCCTATCCCAGCAGGGGAATTCTACCACTTCCTCCAAATTCAACACTTCTTCCAACGGCACTATTCCTCACCAGTGTCTGATTCAAATACTCTCTTCGAAAATATAGGTTATTCAACCCCCAGAAAAAAATGACCTCATCTCGGGGGTCTATAGATTAATGGAATCTGTTGGTGAAACGCCCACATTGAAATATAGAACCCAGTGGGAACATGAGCTTAGCCTGGGAGAGGATGAGTTAGATTGGGCTAACAGTTGGCAGAACATGCGTAAGATCACCAAGTCTTTGATGGTTAGGGAAACTACTGACAAGGTGGTATTACACTCCCCTCCGCTTGAGTAAAATTTACCCACAGACTTCCCCATCCTGTTTTATGGGTTGCCCTCACCAGGGTTTGTTCCTCCACCTATTCTGGGAGTATGAAAAATTACAACCTACCTGGAAGGCGGTCCTGGGGTTGATAGACAAATTAGCGGGTGAGCCTGTTGCTCTGACACTCAAACACTGTATTCTTTTTCAAAACCTGCCGGATACCCCCAAACCCCTTATGAGACTGATCCACTATCTGCATTGCCATGCAGTGGTCCATTGTGTTGCATTTGAAAAAAACATTGGTCCCTTTCGCTCAGGTAATTACACGTGTAGACCAGATGATGCTGTCAGAAAAAATATTTCACACCTTACGCGACTCTATCCCCGTTTTTGAGGCAAATTGGAACCCTTGGTTCTTGTATAGACTTCAAGACTGACTGACCTTAGGTTTATTGATTTATTATGATTTATTTATTTTTTTTTGGTTATGTTCTGTATAAAATGTAATCTCAGGGGGCTGAGTTGCTGTACATCCAGGTTTCTCTACCTGGTCTGATTTAAGTCTTATAACCATTGATTGCCTTTTGTCATCATCTTGACTTGATATGGATTACTTGAATTTTGTCTCATATTCCTGTAATTGGTAATCCTTTCTTTTGTGTTATTATTCTTAATAAAAATCTCTTTTAAATAAAAAAAAGGAAAATGATGTGACAAGGGAGAAAGGGGCCAGGCCGAGCCACCTGATCTGTGGACATAGATAGGATGCCTTGGGAGCAAGCCTGCATGAGTGCCGCCATAGCAGATTTCTATGGGGGTACTTGTGTAAGAGGATGAGCCTGGAGCACAAGCTGGGGCCCCAGAAGGAGGATCGGGACTTTGTGTAAAACCAGTGCACAGAGCAGGTAAGTATAACACATTTATTATTTTAATTTAAAAACAAATTAAGGTTTAATGATCCGTTAAGGTTAAGCCAAAAAAAAGCTAACCACTGCTTTTGACACAGTAAAGAGAAATAGAGATCACTTGGTACCACATGGTACTTCCCTGGCTGTGGTAATAAAATATTTTTCAATAGGATGTGCAAACTGGATAAAAAGAATGCCCAAGATTAAAATAAATCTGTTGTTATACGATTGGAAATACAATGGTTAAGCTTAACAAAAAAGCAAGGGCTTGTTGTTAATATTCCAAATAGAATGCTAATACCTATATTATATGCACAGCATTATTTCCTTTTCCCCAAAATGATGGGAGTATGCTCAGTGAATGTTCCATACACTCTAAATTCGTTGTAGACGAGAGGGAGAAAAATCACTAGCACATGAAAAATTAAACACACGTGAGAATTGCACTTTCCAACTGCACTACCAGAAATAACTCACAGCAGACAGAGCAAAAAAGATGCCCCAAAGCTTAAATTCCAAAGCTTTCACAATCCACCCCCTCCCCAAACATTAACCCAGAAGGAAATAAAACTTCCTGCCATCTGCACATATTAACCCTTCTAAAACTAGACACAGATGGCTTCCGTGCTGCCTATTCATTGCCCCTGTTTGATGCCAATAGTAGGTCAGCATTATTATAAAGGATTTATATAGCGCCAACAGTTTAAGCATTAGAAAGACTCTTCATCCCTTAATCCAGGAGTTCCTAAACTTTACTGGGCAGAATCTGCTATGTCTGTGAATCAGATTATACATCTATACATACATTGTTGGTTTTTTGCTTTTTTTTTTTTTTTTATATTGGGGGGGGGGGGGGGGGCAAGCTAAGCTTTCTTTTAGCAATATTGTCTTGCAATTTTCTTTTTTTATGTAATCTATAGACAAAAATCAACAAAGAAATGTTTTATATTGACCAGTGTTTTGGTGTTAAAGAAGCATACATTTCATAGTTCCATTTAAAAAAACACAACACTACTTTTTTTTTCTCGCATTTATGTGACAAACAAAAATGTGCTTAGTGATAATAATTTTTTTTTTTAGAATCAATTATAAATGATCAAGTAATCAACTAGAATGCAGAAACACAATAACTATAGGGAGAAACAAGTTAATACAGACTGATTAGCTTTACTAAGTGTCAAAAAGAGGTTATATTTCAAAAAATCATTTTTTTACCATTTTATTTTATTTGGAAGGTTACTTTATTTGATGTCATATGCAAATCAAACTTGTATGAATAAAATAGTAAATGCAACGAAAACACCTTGTTCAAATGTATTTACTCAATATTTGTAAATTATTTGCAAGTGTCATTTAACACGGGAGCATTTGGACAGCCACACTTTCTGTATAATACAAAGTAATTCCTGGCATACAGTGCTCCCAAACCGCCCCAAAGATGCTGCTTTCAGAACTTTTGCCAAGGTCACCTGGGTGTGAAATCACCCATTGCAATGAATGGGAGGCATTTTTCAGGAGCTACTTCTAGCGCTAAAATGCCTGAAAATGTTCTCAGTGTGAAAGGGGTCTAACCTAGATCCCCCACCACTGACAACAGAAGTGTAGGCTGCCTTGTTCAAGTTAGGAGTTTCTCAGTTGGGGGCATGGCCGGCAGCCGAGGAGTATGGCCGCGGTGTAGGAGAGCTCCTTCTTCCACGGCTATATTGAAGCATATATCTACTCGCCTGAGCCTCGGATTGCGGCGTTATTTTTCTCTGTTTAGGTCGGGCACACCTTGGGACCATGTCCAGGAAGCGGAAGGACGCTGGAAGAATTTGCAGGATGACGGATTTCTATCCACAGCCCCGCGGCACCCAGGCCCAAGATGGCGCCGGTAAGCACAATGACAGGGAGCGTGGCAGGCTCTCTGATCATTACAATGCACCACAAGGCAACCCAAAACAGCCGCACAAAGCAAAGGGAAAATTAACAAGTCACAGTCATCCTCCTCTTCTTCGAGCCCTGTTAAAGCCAAGTAACAACACATACAGGAGATGAAGAAGGGGCAGACACATCCCTTAATGACACAAGAGAACTACAAGACTCCATCTTAGAACTCCCCACTAAAAATCAGCCGGTGTTATATACAACCTTGAAGTATATGCTGGTGTGTTTACGCAGTACTATACATACTGACATATTATCCCTCACAAACCACTTCAAGGCTGAATTAAAAGCTGTGGATACAAGAGTTCACTGTATAGAAAGTAAGATGGGAGAATTTGCGGGCACAATTAATGAAGTTATCGATGCCCATAATGAAAGGGAGGACGAGCTGCAATTGATGAAAGCCAAGATCGCCGATCTCGAAGATCATTCAAGGAGAAATAATATTAAAATACGTGGTATCCCTGAGTCGGTCAAAACACCAGAATTGCATGCATACTTTCAAAATATTGTCCAAGAAACACTCCCAGAGGCTTCCGCAACAGACCTCTCCATTGATCGGATCCATAGGTTACCGAAACCCAGACATTTGCCTGATCATTTACCTAGGGACACGATCGCTAGGATTCATTTTTACCAAAGCAGAGAAAAGTTCCTCCAACTTATGAGAAATTCTGAAAATGTGCCACCCTGCGTTCAAGGCCTTTCCTTGTATCCAGATCTATCGGCCTATACAATACAAATAAAGAGGAATATGGCCACTATTACTAAACCTCTGAGAAATCATCAAATCACCTACAGATGGGCATATCCGGCAAAGCTTTTGATCACAAAAGGGAAAACAGTTTCCATCAACTCCGTGGAAGAAGGTATAGTGCTTCTGAAAAAATGGAATACCCTGGAAGACTATGAGGGCCCTCCATCTTCTCCCTCTTGGTCTCAGCCCCATTCACCCACCTGGCCACAAGATGCAAATGACTGAAGGCTCAGGCTTTACTACATTGCTACTTCTTCTTTTGCTCCGGAGGATCCGTGGAACTTTTTATAGTTCTCTTTTCGTCCCCTTGAGAGTTACGGGAGAATATCCCTACAGATTCGGCTGAATCGTTTTTTTTTTCTCTTTATATTTTTTATTCACACCGGAGATTGCAAGTTTTATTTTTTAATCTTTGGTGTTCAATAACCTTGAATCTATATTACGGCGCACTGGACTCTGGCTCATTGTTAGTGCATATTTTTTTCTTTTTTTTTTTCTTGTCTTTTCGTTTTTTCTTTTTCTGCAGGTTGGTCTAGCCAATACCCGAAAAATAAGAGACCTTAGTGACTACTCTCCTCGTCAACAGAAGGTACCATGGGGTTTAAAATCACCTCATTTAATGTTAGGGGGTTGAACAGTCCACAAAAGAGAAGTATGTTGTGGAAAGAAGCACAACTTCTTCAAAGTGATATTTTACGTCTGCAAGAAACTCACTTTTCTGCTTCAAATCCCCCAAAATTTTCCCACATACGCTTTCCGACGATGCTGTGCTCGAATGCCCCAAAAAAGAAGAAAGGGTGGCTATTCTCATCAGAGATTCTGTATCTTTTAAGCAGCTCCATGCGGAGCTAGATGACTTGGGTAGATATATCATACTTGTTTGCGAGATAGATAATGCGATCTATACCATAGTGAATGTCTACTTACCTAATGTGAAACTGTCTTTTCTTAATAAGGTTTTGGAAACGGGGTTTGTGCAGTGC
Organism: Rana temporaria; assembly: GCF_905171775.1. NCBI lineage: Eukaryota > Metazoa > Chordata > Amphibia > Anura > Ranidae > Rana > Rana temporaria. The sequence goes on from NC_053497.1 coordinate 157,277,449, forward strand.
GAAAGGGACATACCATATTATGTAACGACTTTAACGCTATACCTAATAAATCTTTGGATGTCTCGGCTGGGGGACACAGGCTCAGAGAAAGGGCCACCCCTTCGCGCTTCATGACCTCAGAAGATCTACATGATGTGTGGCGCTGCCAACACTCGACTGAGCGGGATTGCTCCTACATCAAGTGTGCATCGCACTTAGTCGAGAATTGATTAATTTCTGGTCGATAAGTTTACTTTGCAAAATGTAAGTGTATCTACTTGACATAATATCATGTGGTCAGACCACGCCCCAGTCTCCATTAAGGTGGAGGGGTCTTGCACCGAAACACAGGCAAATAGATGGAAAAACAATGTTTTTCTTTTTGACCATGCGGATCATAGTCGAGCAATTTCTAATGAGCTCCGTGAGTTCTTCCGTACTAACGCCCCATCGGTGTCGGATCCCTTCACGCTTTGGAACTGCCACAAAGCATACATGAGGGGTATTCTTCTGAAATTGAATAGTGTTACCAGGAAACAAAAGGAACCAACAGCTTAATGAGTTACTTAATCAGATAGGAAAACTGGAATCGATCAACAAAAATTCACCTGACCCTTCAATTATCTCTCAACTTGATACAGCTAGACATGAGCTTAGACTATTATTGATTTCCCGACATGACCACAATGCACGGAAATGGAAGGCAAAATTTTATACTCAAGGCAATAGGGCGGGGAAATTACTAGCCAATCAAGTAAAAGAGAAAACAATTAAACCAAATATTCCTTTTATTTTCCACCCCATCACAGGCACTAAACTTTTTAATCCAAAAGAAATGGCCAATGCATTTAGGATTATAATAATCTCTACAACCTAAAATATGACTCTTCTACTCCACAACCTTCCCCGGAGATGATACGGGAGTTTTTGGACTCCATGGGCCGTAGTATTGTGGCGGCACCGCCGCAAGTTTTCATCGCAAGTGCCTGATTCACAAAGCACTTGCGATGAAAACTACGCCGGCGCAAGGTGGGCCAATTCAAATGGGCGTGTGCCATTTAAATTAGGCGCGCTCCCGCGCCGGACCTACTGCGCATGCTCAGTTTCGCAATTCCCGTTGTGCTTTGCGCGCCGTGACGTCATTTTTTCGAACGGCGACGCGTGTAGCGTACTTCCGTATTCCCGGACGTGTTACGCAAACGACGTTAAATTTTAAATTTTGACGCGGGAACGATGGCCATACTTTAGACAGCAATACGATTGCTGACTAAAGTTAGGGCACCCAAAATGACCACTAACTTTGCGACGGGAAACTAGACTAGCGGCGACGTAGTGAACGCGAAAATCCGTCGTGGATCGCCGTGACTCCTAATTTGCATACCCGACGCTGGTTTACGATGCAAACTCCCCCCAGCGGCGGCCGCGGTACTGCATCCTAAGATCCGACAGTGTAAAACAATTACACCTGTCGGATCTTATGGATATCTATGCGTAACTGATTCTATGAATCAGTCGCATAGATAGAAACAGAGATACGACGGCGTATCAGGAGATACGCCGTCGTATCCCTTTTGTGAATCTGGCCCCATTTCCCTACCTGTGCTAACTCCTGAGCAACTTAAAATTTTAAACAAGCCACTCTCTATAGATGAACTCCAGAAAACGATTATGTCCCTTCCTAAAAACAAATCCCCGGGCCCTGGTGGATTTTCGTCTGAATATTACCATACGTTCCATTCTTTACTAAGTCCTCATTTATTAAAAGTTTATGAAACTGCTTCCTCTGGAGATTCGTTCCCTCCAGAAATGTTATCGGCCACGATTGTAACGCTACCTAAACCCGGCAAACCCCTGATGCCCCACAAAATTTTAGGCCCATCTCCCTTTTAAATGTCGATTTGAAGATATATGCCAATATTATAGCAAATAGATTGGCCTGGTTCCTGCCTGCCTTGGTAGACAGGACCAGGTTGGTTTTGTCCCTGGTAGGCAGGCGCCGGACGCAACACGCAGAATAATCAATCTACTTCATGCCGCGGAATGGTCGGGGGCTCCTTCTCTGCTTCTATCTTTAGATGCGGAGAAGGCCTTTGATAGAATTCATTGGGGATATTTAAATCAGGCATTGGGCAAATTTGGTATATCAGGCACAATCAAAACAGCCATTCTAGCACTTTATACTACTCCCTCTGCAATGGTCTACACGGAAGGTATGTTTTCTGATAGTTTCAACATTACCAATGGGACAAGGCAGGGCTGTCCATTGTCACCTTTAATATTTGCCCTTTTAATGGAGCCCCTGGCTGAAAAAATTAGATCCCACCCGAATGTATCGGGTATTTCAATCTCCAATACATCGCACTCCATTTCTTTATTTGCAGATGATATGATCCTGTCTCTCTCGTATGCGAATGTTTCTCTTCCAGCTGTACACAGCATATTGAACTATTTCAACCAGATTTCATACTATAAGGTAAATGCAACCAAATCCAATTTACTCGCCATAAACATAGATAGAGATCTCAAACCGTCTCTCTCTTCCCAATACCCATATCTGTGGGCTGATGAACCTATTCAATACTTGGGTATCCAACTTACAACCCCAAGTTCCAAGCTCTTTAAAGTAAACTTCTTGCCCCTCATTTCTTCCATTCAACCAGAACTAAATAGACTGAAAACCTTTTATTTGTCTTGGGCGGGAAGGTTGGCGGCATACAAAATGCTTATTTTACCGAAAATCCTCTATTAAATTTAGGGCTCTCCCAATTTTTATACCATCAACATTTTTTAAGGCGGCGCAATCTCAACTGCATAACTGTGTGGGCTGGTAAAAAAGCGAGATGCTCCCAATCTTCCTTGTCAAAACAGAGGGGCTGGGGGGGATGGGGCTCCTTATACTTAACTGTGTTAAAATCAATCCACACAAGTATAATTTAAAAACACCAGTGACAGCAAAAGTATTTGGTATTGGACTAGGTATGGTTAAAGGTGATCAGTGGACAGCTGCCTCTACTAATTGCTTCCACCTAAGTGGAGCAAGAAAGTGTTGAGAAGAAAAAGAAAGTAGAGTTGACGTTGGTCCTACAGAGACAAATGCTCCATAAAAGAGGCTCCTAGTGTAAGGTGCAGTGTGCAAAATATACACAAAGTGCTAAACGATCCAAAGTGTCAAGTGCCTATGTAAACTACTAGAATGATTCCACAGTATATATCATAAATGCAGCTATGAAAATAAATAAAAAAATTACACAAAATATATATCACAGTGCTGTGCAAATTAAAGTGCTATGTAAACACTGCTAGGTAAAGAAAATGTGCAAAACGTGAAATTCCTGTACCATTAGGGTACCTATGTTAACCCTTTAAAAGATGTGCTGAAAATTTATTTATTTTTTTCAGTGCAATATAATGTCCTTATTGGAAGTAAACAAATTCAATTGCCAAGTGCTGAGTGATTCTAAAAGTACTTTGTGCTCTTGTTGTATGCCGTGATCACTACAATCCGTGCTCTTATACACCCCGCACTCACCAACTTTTTCACCCCTTCTTAGGGTCTGGTGCCTTCACAGTATAGGCCACTGTGTAGCCCTCTGGCAGTTTATGCGTCCCCCTGCGCTGATGTTAGTCCAGTAATAGCCCATACATAGGAGAGAAAGGAGCCCCAGATAGTGTAGTATCGTTTTATACTTTATTTAAATAAACAAAAAATGGGTACTCGCTGTAACGGAATGACCCGTGACACCCAAAGACTTTGTGAGGATGGAGGATACTCCTGTGTCAGCGTCACTGATAACTCTTGGGTCTGAGTCCACTCTGTGCCCTTTGGGCATGGAGTGGCAAGTGAATCGTAATTCATGGATTACATGAGATTTGACATCACGGACAGTTCATATTGCAGGCTCTTGAGAGACTACAAGATGTTGGTTAATTGTGACCCCAACCAGTCAATATTCTATGACTCATTTCTATGATTAGTCTAGTGACATGCTAATTGCATCAGGGCTTGGAGGACATTCCATTGTCCTTGTGTAAAGGTGTTGTAACGGACAGGTGTTAATCCAGGTCTGCTCCCAGAACTCTAATTATGCATACTAGAGACTGCTTATGTGTGATAACCCTGTCTACAATCTATTGATGCTCAGAGGTGTCAAGCGGTATGCCGAGACGGAGTGGGTGAAGGCTTTTGTTGTTAGTAATTGAGGAATGTTTAGTAATTAGCCTTAGTGTGTGATTGGGGGGGGGGACAGTTTGATTGTTCCTGTAAATTCTGTGACCTGTTGTACTATATGAAAAGACTGAGAGAAATCATTAAAGTGTCATTACATTTGGAACTCGCAAAAACAGTATGGCATATAATGTTGACAAAAGTCTGATGCCTGGAAATTATGTGACGTTTGTAGCGTGTTCTACCGGTTTCGTCGTGTGACTTCATCTTGAACATGCTGAGCGTCACTTTCACTTCCTTTTTATAGCAGACTGTGACCTGTCTTCCACCATTTTGGGTGTGATATTGAAGACTGGAGCCTGAAATAGATCGCCCACCATTTTGGGTAGGTTCAAAAGCAAGCTCAAAAAATTGGTTAAAAATTAGGTTAAAAAAATATGTTAAAAAAAAATTGAATATATTAAATATATATGTGCCATGGTGATGCACTAACCCTAGTTTGTTTCTACATCAATTAAGGCGAAAATAAACCAGGAATAAGAAATATACACAAATCAGTAAAATTAAATGTGGTGATATATTTAAAAAAATATAAAATAAAAATAAAAAATATGAACAAGGAATATCACTACTATCCAAATACCCCCTACCATTTGTGTGATAAAATTGGAAGCGTCTTAGGTGGAAGATAATTATAAAACGTAATAAAATGGGAATTAGGTAAAATATAGAATAAAGTGTTAAAACTTTAAAAATTGGTTAGGAAACAGTTAAGATCTAGATCTATGTTCATGCCTGAGGGCTGGAGAGTGTCTAGCTGAAAAATCCATCGGGTCTCATTCTGAGATACTTTAATATTTTTATATTCCCCTCCTTAATCTTATCAATTCCACAGAAGATCATACATGTGGGGTCCCGGTTGTGGTAATCTCTGAAATGTCTGGAAACAATGTGTTTGTTAACCCATTTTTGATATTGGTTATGTGTTCCGGTAATCTGATGTGTAACTCTCTTGTGGTTCTGCCCACATATTGTTTCCGGCATGGACATTCAATGACATAAGTTACGTGGGTGCTTTTACATGTAATCAGTGTGTTTATGTTATGTTCAGATCCATTAGCTAAAGAGGTGAACTTCACTTGTTTCCTATTCGTTTTCTTGCTTACCCTACAGGGTAAGCATGTGCCGCATTTGAAAAATCCTTTGAGGTGCTTAAAGATTTTAAATTTTTCTTTGGAGGGTCCAGGGCATTATGAACAAGCCGATTCCGTAGATTCGGTGCCCTTCTGTAGATAAAAGAGGGTCTAGTGCAGGGATATGCAATTAGCGGACCTCCAGCTGTTGCAAAACTACAAGTCCCATCATGCTTCTGCCTCTTGAGTGTTATGCTTGTGGCTGTCAGAGTCTTGCTATGCCTCATGGGATTTGTAGTTCTGCAACATCTGGAGGTCCGCTAATTGCATATCCCCGGTCTAGTGGGTATGATGGTTTTCAATACTTTGTCAGATTGCAAAATAGGCCAGTGTTTTTTTATTATGGCTTCCAGGCATTTGTGCTGTATGTTGTATCCTGTTAAAAATGCCATGTTGATACGTTTATTTTTTTATATCTTCTTTTTTGATTAACCTTCTATGATTGAATTACTATTCATTTTCTTCATATTTTCTTTGTGTCAGTAGTTCATTTCTCTTATATCCCTTTTCCACAAATTTGTTTATAATAGTGTCTGCCTGAGTCTCATAATCATTGATATTACTGCAGTTGCGGTAAATTCTCATCAACTGCCCCTTTGGAATGTTGCCTATCCACTGCCTGTGGTGACAACTGTTTGTTGGTATGTATCCATTACGATCCGATATCATCGATATACCTACGGTATAGCCTCAGGTTCTTCCTTTCTACACTATAAATTTGCTCTTCCTCCCAATGATTTAGAAAGATGTTTGCTACACTGGGTGCATACTTTGCCCCCATCGCTACACCTTTGGTTTGTGTGAAGAATTCTCCCTTATGCCAAAAGTAATTGTGGCTCATGGCTAGCTGTAGCCCCTCACTAATGTATTTAATTTGTTCTTTCATATCTGTGTATTTATATAACGCCCATTCTGCACTCTGTAGTCCATCCTCTTGCACTATATTTGTATATAGGGAATTCACATCTATGGTTACTAGTATATATCATTTTCCTCCACCTCAAAGTTTTTTAATTCCTCAATTAGCTGTCTACTATATTTAAAAAAAGACTTCCCTTCTTTTACTAATGGCTGTAAAAAAACATTCAAATAGGCACCTAATCTAGAGAATAGTGAGTCAATGCCACTGATTATTGGTCTTCCTGGTGGCTTGCTTTGATCTTTATGTATTTTAGGGACATAATATATAACAGGTGTCCTTGCCGCCTCAGGTGTGAGGAACGTGGCTTCCTTTTTGGTAAGGATGCCCCTATCTTCCCCTTTTTTAACAAATGTTTTTAGTTTCTTTTCATATTCACCCTAAGGATTTCCTCTCAACTTTTTATGTGTCTGGTACACTCAGAAGATTCAACATTTCAAGTTCATTACCTTTTTTATTCAGAATGACCCCCCCCCCCCCCCCCTTTGTCCGCTGGTCTGATAATGTTCTTCTTTTTCTCCATTTCCTTTATCGTTTTCCAAATATTGTTTCTTTTAGACCTTTGTACTTTTAGTTTCCTGATATCATCTTCCACAATTTTCATAAAAACTATGAGTCTTTCATTTTGCTGTGTCTTTGGGTTAAAAGTTGAGTTGTTCCTCATATTAGAATGTTTGTATAATGCGGTTTTCCCTCTTTCCTTTATTAGCAAAGAATTTCTTAATATTCATCTTCCTCACAAATTATTGTAGGTCTATGTAGGTTTCAAATTTATGCAATTCCTTATCAGGGGCATATTTCAATCCTAAATCTAAAACTTTAATTTCCTCTTCATTAAAAACCGTATCACTTAAATTAAAAATTCCTCCCCCTAATATTCTCGTCTTCTTTTTCTTGATGCCCCCACGTTTTCCTCTTGTGCGTTTGCTCTTTCCCATCTTTGGGGTCTGTATGTCGGTTCTCTCCTCTCTTCCCATTCGGGTTCCCAGTCGTTCATTCGTTGCCCGGTGTTTCTGGATGCTCTTGGATTCCACCACTGTTGCCCCTCTTGCTGTCGGGAGTCCCCTTGATATTGATTTCGGGGTGGGTATCTGAATGGTCTGTTCCATCTCTGTGGCTGGAAAGATCCATTCCTTACTGCTGGTGGTCGGCCACTGTAACCCCTTGGAAAAAAATCTCGTCTAAACTGGGGTTCTCCTTGTGGTGTTTCCTGTGGGAATTGTTGTAATGGTGAGAATCTGTTATAATGTCTGGGTATTCTTGGCATAATAGGGGTATTTGTTTTCTGTATCCTATTGTTATTTTGTCCCAGTTGTCTGTAGGTACGCCGTGTTGGGCTCCTTTCTTCTCTCCTCTGCAATGGCACAGGTGCTTCTACCTGTACATTCCTTGCTGTTCTGTTTGTTCCTGTTCTTATAGGTTGCCAGGTGGTTTCTTCGCTGTCTGGTGAGTTATCCCTTGAATCTTCAGTCATGGAAATATTTTGATCAGTTTCGTTATGTTTCATCTGTTTGCCATTTATAGACCTGATTCTTGTAGTCCAACACATCTCTTTTGAATTTCCTTTGTTTCTTCTGTTGAATTTCTTTATCGTACTTTTTAACAGCTTTTTATAGAATTACTTATTTTTCCTTATATTCTTTTGTCTCAATGAACGGTAGGAGCTGGTCCCTTAATTGGAGAATTTCAGCTTCTATGGATTTCAATTTGTGCTGTCTACTTACTACAATTGTGTGTAATAAATCATTTTAACTTTGGTTAAAAAACCTATACCAGTCATCCATTAAGAATTATGAACTTGAAATGAAGAATCTTCTGAGTGTACCAGACACATATACAAAGTTCAGAGGAAATCCTAAGGGTGAATATGAAAAGAAACTAAAAACGTTTTTGTTAAAAAAAGGGGAAGATAGGGGCATCCTTACCAAAAAGGAAGCCACGTTCCTCACACCCGAGGCGGCAAAGACACCTGTTATATATTATGTCCATAAAATACATAAAGATCAAAGCAAGCCACCAGGAAGACCAATAATCAGTGGCATTGATTCACTATTCTCTAGATTAGGTGCCTATTTGGATGTTTTTTTACAGCCATTAGTAAAAGGGAAGTCTTTTTTAAAAAGATAGACAGATAATTGAGGAATTAAAAAACTTTGAGGTGGAGGAAAATGATATACTAGTAACCAGGGCCGGCCTTAGGTGTTCAGGCGCCCTGTGCGAGCAAATTCTGTGGCGCCCCCCCCCCATCTTCACCCCTCGCCCTCTGGTCACCTAAACATACACAAAGAGGGAAAAACACAACATGCCTGGGCCCCCGATCCCTCACTATCCAGAATGCCTAGGTACACCTTCCCTCACCACCTACTGTGCCTGTAGCCCCCTTTATTGCAGAAATACTACAAAAGACGGTCAGAGACTGCAAAACATACCACAGGAGAGGGTGAGAGACTGCAGACATAGTACATGAGAGGGTCAGAGACTGCAGACATGGTACAGGAGATGATCAGAGACTGCAGACATGGTACAGGAGAGGGTCAGAGACTGCAGACATGGTACAGGAGATGGTCAGAGACTGCAGACATGGTACAGGAGATGGTCAGGGACTGTAGCCATGGTACAGGAGATGGTCAGAGACTGCAGACATGGTACAGGAGATGGTCAGAGACTGCAGACATGGTACAGGAGATGGTCGGAGACTGCAGACATGGTACAGGAGATGGTCAGAGACTGCAGACATGGTACAGGAGATGGTCAGAGACTGCAGACATGGTACAGGAGATGGTCAGAGACTGCAGACATGGTACAGGAGATGGTCAGAGACTGCAGACATGGTACAGGAGATGGTCAGAGACTGAAGACATGGTACAGGAGATGGTCAGACTGCAGACATGGTACAGGAGATGGTCAGAGATTGCAAACATTGTACAGGTGGTGGTCAGAGACTGCAGACATTGTACAGGAGAGGGTCAGAGATTGCAGACATTGTACAGGAGAGGGTCAGAGATTGCAGATATAACATAAGAGTAGGTCAGACTGTGGTCATAACACAGGAGATGGTCAGAGACTGCAGACATTATACAAGTGTGTCCTAGCAGTGACCAGTGTGGAAAAACATTGATCACTGCAAACAGGAGTTTACAAGCTATAACTTTAAAGCGGAGCTCCGCCCTCCACCTCCGCTCATCGGAACCCCCCCCCCTCCGGTGTCACATTTGACACCTTTCAGGGGGGTGCAGATACCTGTCTAAAGACAGGTATTTTCACCCACATTTCCGGCCACACAGTCTGCGGGTAGACTGAGGGCAGGACTTCAGATCCCTCCCCCCCGTTGTGTTCTGAGAACACTCGGCTCCCAGAACACAGCAGGAACCAGTCGGCATGGGAACCAGGCAGTGAAGCCGGAGCGCTTCACTTCCTGGTTCTCTCACCGAGGATGGCGGGGGCAGCAGAGTGACGAGCGATGGCTCATCCTCTGCTGTGGACGGCGCTGGACTCCAGGATAGGTAAGTGTCCTAGTATTAAAAGTCAGCAGCTGCAGTATTTGTAGCTGCTGGCTTTTAATATTTTTTTTTTTTAGGGGACATCCGCTTTAAGTGCCAAAAAAAATAAAAAATATTTTCTAACAGTCATTTCTCAAGCACAGGAGGACAGTAAATGGTTAACAGGTCTGTGAAGCTCCCAGCCTGGCCAGCTAATTCCTTCAAAGATAACAATGAAAGTTAGATAAATCAGGGATAGCCTACACCAACTCTGCACACATAGCTTTAGAAACATCTTGCAGAAGTCTAATCATCAGTGCTGTGTGCAGTGTAAATAAAAGCACAGATAAGAAGCAGTGTGAGAAGACACAGAGGGGAAGTCATCCCTCCATCATTGTCTAATCTACACACAGGACAGAACACACCGATCATTAGACTTCTGCATTACCAGTGAGAGTGAGTGACATGATGATCATACCTTCTTCATTGTCAGGTATGTCGGATCCTCTGCATCCCTCACTATAATCTTCTCCTGGTCAAATGTGGCGGGCTGGGCAATCTGATTGGCTAAGGGGGTGGTGATAGGCGGAGCAACCTAGAAGTCACTCCCTCCCACTCAGAAGAGCAGCTCTATTGGCTGCCTGAAACACTGGTCTGTCCCTCTCCCTCCAGCATTTGAAAGCCGTGGGAGGGAGAGGGAGGAAGCTGCACGCCACTCTGCACCTAATAACACCTGCACTGAGCGCCTTGCTGTCCGGGGCCCCCTATCCTCTGCCGGGAGCCTGGGGAGCGACAATGAGGAGGAAGAGGTGACTCACATTCTGCGAGCTGTGCTGGCCGCACGGCGCCACCTGTTGGCCATGGCGCCCTGTGCGGGCGCACAGCTCGCACACCCCAAAGGCCGGCCCTGCTAGTAACCATAGATGTGAATTTCCTATATACAAATATAGTGCAAGAGGATGGACTACAGAGTGCAGAATGGGCATAATATAAATACACAGATATGAAAGATTAACAAATTAAATACATTAGTAAGGGGCTACACTTTTGGCATAAGGGAGAATTCTTAACTCAAACCAAAGGTGTAGCGATGGGGGCAATGTATTCACCCAGTGTAGCAAACATCTTTCTAAATCATTGGGAGGAAGAGCAAATTTATAGTGTAGAAAGGAAGAACCTGAGGCTATACCGTAGGTATATCGATGATATTATCATTGTTTGGAGAGGATCGGAAGAGGAACTGCAAAGCTTCTATAAATAAATGGTGATTCTGCGCAACATATCACACTAATGGAACAGTGATATCACATAAGCAAGATAAATGTAAGAGCTGACAAATAATCAGCATATAGTATTAAATGCAAAGAGAATAGTGAGTCCAAATATAAATATATATATACTCAAATAATGAATAGTGAGTCCAAAATATATAATACTCATAAGGCGAATGTGCAAAAATATATAAAGAATATTGTGCAAAAAAAAAAAAAAAAAAAAAAAAAAAAAAACGGAATGGAAGTTCAATCCCAATAGTAAACACAAATCAGCTGTCAGGGCAGATATTCTGAATGCACTGGATGAAGGTGAGCACCAGCTCTATGGTGTGAGTGCACGGCCGTGCGATAGAAGAAAATTCGTGCGATAGAAGATCGCACGGCCGTGCACTCACACCATAGAGCTGGTGCTCACCTTCATCCAGTGCATTCAGAATATCTGCCCTGACAGCTGATTTGTGTTTACTATTGGGATTGAACTTCCATTCCGTTTTTTTTTTTTTTTTTTTTTTTGCACAATATTCTTTATATATTTTTGCACATTCGCCTTATGAGTATTATATATTTTGGACTCACTATTCATTATTTGAGTATATATATATTTATATTTGGACTCACTATTCTCTTTGCATTTAATACTATATGCTGATTATTTGTCAGCTCTTACATTTATCTTGCTTATGTGATATCACTGTTCCATTAGTGTGATATGTTGCGCAGAATCACCATTTATTTATATTCCTGTTTTATGTCATGTAAACATAATTAGGTTTTGCTGCACTATATATTTTTGGTGGATTCACTCATTTAGGATCCATTTTAGCGCAAAAGCACTTGTCACTTTATGCAAAGCTTCTATGATGAAATAAACCAAAATGCATATGGCATGACTTTCTCGGGAACTTGTAATAAACAGTCCATAGATTATCTAGATCTCCAGCTGTCAGAAACAATGGCACTATTAATAACAGGACCTTTTTTTAAAAAAAAAATGGATCGTAATAGATACATACCAACAAACAGTTGTCACCGCAGGCAGTGGATAGGCAACATTCCAAAGGGGCAGTTGATGAGAATTTACTGCAGTAATATCAATGATTATGAGACTCAGGCAGACACTATTATAAACAAATTTGTGGAAAAGGGATATACCAGAAATGAACTACTGACACTGAAAGAAAATGTGAAGAAAATGAATAGAAATTCAATGATAGAAGGTACCTCAAAAAAGAAGATATCAAAAAATTAACGTATCGACATGGCATTTTTAACAGGATACAACATACAGCACAAATGCCTGGAAGCCATAATAAAAAAACACTGGCCTATTTTGCAATCTGACAAAGTATTGAAAACCATCATACCCACTAGACCCTCTTATCTACAGAAGGGCACCAAATCAACAAAATCGGTTTGTTCATAATGCCCTGGACCCTCCGAAGCAAATTAAAATCTTTAGGCACCTCAAAGGATTTTTCAAATGCAGCACATGCTTACCCTGTAGGGTAAGCAAGAAAACGAATAGGAAACAAGTCAAGGTCACCTCTTTAGCTAAAGGATCTGAACATAACAAACAAACTGATTACATGTAAAAGCACCCACGTAACTTATGTCATTGAATGTCCATGCCGGAAACAATATGTGGGCAGAACCACAAGAGACTTACACATCAGAATATGGGAACACATAACCAATATCAAAAACGGGTTTAACAAACACAGTGTTTCCAGACATTTCAGAGATTACCACAACCGGGACCCCACATGTATGATCTTCTATGAAATTGATAGATTAAGGGAAAATAAAAAGATTAAAGTATTTTAGAATGAGACCCGATGGATTTTTCAGCTAGACACTCTCCAGCCCTTAGGCATGAACATAGATCTAGATCTTAAAGCTGAGTTCCAACCACAATTAGCATTTTTTAAATGTACATCCTTTCTTCCTGCGTTTTATAATATAAATCTGGTCACTTACTATTTTACAATCCGCCGCCGATCCGCATACCGTAGATATTCAAAAAAGATAGTTTATAAAACTATATCTACACCGTTGTCATTTTGCTTGTGGGCATTGTGAAGCCTACAGGCACTTACTTCCTGGAAGTTTTGGATGGGGAGTGATAATTGGACAGCGCACTGCATCCTGGGAAATTATGCCAAACACGGCCGCTGCCTGACTATTTGTGGTCTTCGGTCTTCAAAAACCGAAATGGTGGGCAATCTATTTCAGGCTCCAGTCTTCAATATCACACCCAAAATGGTGGAAGACAGGTCACAGTCTGCTATAAAAAGGAAATGAAAGTGACGCTCAGCGTGTTCCAGATGAAGTCACACAACGAAACTGGTAGAACACGCTATGAACATCACATAATTTCCAGGCATCAGACTTTTGTCAACATTATATGCCATACTGTTTTTGTCTACATGCGAGTACCCATTTTTTGTTTATTTAAATAAAGTATAAAACGATACTACACTATCTGGGGCTCCTATGTATGGGCTATTACTGGACTAACATCATCAGCGCAGGGGGACACATAACGGCCAGAGGGCTACACAGTGGCCCAGGGCCGGACTGGGAATGAAAACCAGCCCTGGAAATAATTTCATACCAGCCCCATAGCGTTATTATACCAGCCCAACATCATACCGTCATTATTTTCTTGTTAATTAAAGGGGAAATCATACATTTTAAAGCACATTTGAAGAGTGTATTATGTATAGATACGACACATATGAACGCATATAGGGATATATATATATATATATCTATATATATAAAACTCAACGTGTGTGTGTGTGTATGTATGTATGTATGTATGTTCCAGCATCACGTCCAAACGGCTAAAGATATTAACATGAAACTTGGCACACATGTTACTTATATGTCAGCAACAAACATAGGATAGGTGGTTTAACCCTTACCCACCCCCATTTGCCATGGTCAGGGTTTTTCTTTAAAGTCCCATTCAACTCTATGGGAAATACATGTTACTTCATAACTTCCAAACGGCTGTACATATTTCGATAACACTTGGTCACATGTTACTTATATGTCCACTTAAACTATAGGATAGTTAATTTATCCCTTAACTACCCCCATTTGTGAGGGTCTGGGTTTTTGTTTAAAGTCCCATGCAAATCAATGGGAAATGTATGTTCCCACATAACTTCTGTACGCCTGGAGATATTTCAATAATACCTGGTACACATATTACTTATATGCCAAATAAAAATATATGACAGTTAAATTAACCCTTACCTACACCCTTATATAAAAGATGGGTATATTTATATTACTATGATTTTCCTCCCCAAAAGGTTAAGATAGGAAGACCGGGCAACGCCGGGTATTCAGCTTATATATATATATATATATTGACACTGTAATTTGCCTAGATAGATAGATAGATAGATAGATAGATAGATAGAGAGATAGAGATATATATATATATATAGATAGATAAGCAAATTACAGTTAAAAGAGGTAGCATTATCCAATTAATGTGTGATTCGATCAAAACGATCAAATCTGCAAGCAACCGAGTAGCCCTAACATTGCTGATTTTGGTTCATTTAGATTGGACTCGATCAAACCGAGCGGATTAGACAGGGTGTTTTGATCGTTTTGCATTGATTGGCAGTGCCAAGATAATTTGTTCATGAATAAAATGTAATTTCGATAGATCAGATTATGAGATCACGTGCTGAAAAACAGATGGGATCGATACCTCGCAATCGTAAAAGTACTGCCATTTGAGATGGCAGCGATTTTGCCCACGATTCCAAATCCTGAGATGTGACCAGGGACTTAGTGTTTGAATCTAGATCAGGGGTCTCCAAACTTTTCAACACAAGGGCCACATTGTAGATTTTACAAGTTTTCGGGGGCCGAAAAAAAAATCAGTTATGTATAAAATATCAACTGTGTCCCCATCAGCGGTGTCCCCATCATTGCTGATGGGGACACTGCTGATGGGTACACCAATGATGGGGACGCCGCTGATGGGGACACCGGTGTCCCCATTAGTGGTGTCCCCATCAGCAATGTCCCTATCAGCGGTGTCCCCATCAACAGCGTCCCCATCATTGCTGATGGGGACACTGCTGATGGGTACACCAATGATGAGGACGCCACTGATGGGGTCACCGGTGTCCCCATCAGTGGTGTCCCCATCATTGCTGATGGGAACACTGCTGATGGGGACACCGGTGTCCCCATTAGTGGTGTCCCCATCAGCAATGTCCCTATCAGCGGTGTCCCCATCAACAGCATCAGCAGTGTCCCCATCATTGCTGATGGGGACACTGCTGATGGGTACACCAATGATGAGGACGCCGCTGATGGGGTCACTGGTGTCCCCATCAGCGGTGTCCCCATCATTGTTGATGGGTACACTGCTGATTGGGACGCCGCTGATGGGGATGCCGGTGTCCCCATCAGCCATGTCCCCATCAGTGGTGTCCCCATCAACAGCATCCCCATCATTGGTAACAGATAAAGATGGGGGGGTGTAATGGCGCTTGCTAATAAAAGTGTGAATATAAATAAATAAATGTGTATCCGTCCCCTGCTGGGGTTAATAGTGTTCCACTCTAAATAATGACCAACAATACCACCCCACATCAATAATATAACGTGGAGGGTAAAGAGAGTGAATAATTGATAAAATCCAGTGAATCACCGTGCCAATAACAGCACAATGTTAATAAAGTGTAAATACTTCAAATATAAAATAATCAAGCAAAAAAATCCTTAATGTGCTTCCTTCCAGAAAAAAGTGCGATTGTGCAATAAAATATAAGTTTAAAAAGAATATATATAGCTTGAAAAATAAAAACCAAATCAATAAATGTACAATGACCATGCAGCAGTGATCAAAAACAAAAAAAATATATCCTTAATAGTGCAAGTGTCCCATATGATCCATCCACGGGATCAAAAAAGTGTCAATAAATAAATAAAATATTATAATAGAAATAAAAATAGAAATTGATAAAACAAGTGTCCAGTGCACAATCGTGCAAAAGTGAATAATAGTCCAACATCAAATGCAATAATAAAAGTGCATATGTGCTCCACTCATAATAGAAGAAAATCCACAAATAGTTTCTTTAGTGCAGGATGATGAGATGTGCCCCCATGCTTGTAGATACAGACTTCCACAGTGTGAATATGTTAATACCAGCCTCTTACCTCAATGAGGCTTTAAACAAGCCTATATCAAATACTGTTGGGAGAAACAAACAGATCCACTCCAAAACACAGGCTCACATAATCACAGCGATGGTTTCTCAAAAGAAAAGCACAGGGAGGCCTCCATAGTATAAGATCTTTTAACACAGTTTAATGAAATAAAAAAATACACTCACAGACAGTGCTTGTAAGGCAGCGTGTAGCAAACTCATGTGTCTCCGTTCTGCGGCCGCGAACGGATGACGTCACCAGCGTACCCTCCTAGTCCTCACGCGTATCGTGACAGCCAACGTCACTTAATCATTGCTGATGGGGACACTGCTGATGGGGACGCCGCTGATAGGGACATCGCTGATGTGTCCACACTAGCGGTGTCCCTATTAGTGGTGTCCCCATCAGAGGTGTCCCCATCTCCCCTGTAGTGTGCTTATCAGTATTGTGCAACACAATAACATGATCAGCCTTATACCTCTGTACTAGATGACTTCTTGTCTTCTGCAGCTACAGTCTCCGAGGCGCGGCACCTCCCCTCTTCCCGCCCGCTGTTTGAAGTTGCGATCCCACAAGTGACGTTATAGGCGCGGCACCTCCCCTCTTCCCGCCCACTGTTTGAAGTTACAAGCCTTATACGAGAGACAACACAGGCGCGGCACCTCCCCTCTTCCCGCCCACTGTTTGAGGTGGACAGCTCAGGAGCTTCTCCCTCACTGGTGCGGTGCTAACGCCTCACGGGCAGATGAAACGGGGAAAGCAGCACCACCACCATGGCGTTCTGAGGTTCTGCTGCTCGGCTCCTCCCCTCGGGCACATGATCACCTCCCCTCGGGCACATGATCACTCTGCATCTCCTCAGGCGTGCGCGCGCCAGATCAGATGCATTGTAATGTACAGCGGCGATGGCGGCCGCGGCTCTCTGGCCTGCCGCTGCTTTTTGAATGGTGACAGGCAGGCAAAAGCGGCCTCAGGGGACTGAATGAAAACGGCCTACCGGGATATTTCCCGGGATCCCGGTAGGCCAGTCCGGCCCTGCAGTGGCCTATACTGTGAAGGCACCAGACCCTAAGAAGGGGTGAAAAAGTCGGTGAGTGCGGGGTGTATAAGAGCACGGATTGTAGTGATCATGGCATACAACAAGAGCACAAAGCACTTTTAGAATCACTCAGCACTTGGATTTGTTTACTTCCAATAAGGACATTATATTGCACTGAAAAACAAAAACATTTTTTTTCAGCACATCTCTTAAAGGGTTAACATAGGTATCCCAATGGTACAGGAATTTCAAGTTTTGCACATTTTCTTTACCTTGCAGGGTTTACATTTAATTTGCACAGCACTGTGATATATATTTTATGTAATTTTTTATTTTCATAGCTGCATTTATGATATATACTGTGGAATCATTCTAGTAGTTTACATAGGCACTTGGCACTTTGGATCGTTTAGCACTTTGTGTATATTTTGCACACTGCACCTTACACTAGGAGTCTCATTAATGGAGCATTTGTCTCCGTAGGACCAGCGCCAGCTCTACTTTCTTTTTCTTCTCATCCCTATACTTAGCGACTACTTTTCTGCTAGTATATTAGACCAAATAAAATGCTGGTTCCAATCTCACTCTTCAAAGCATTGGGCAACAATAGAGAGTAATTGGCTGGGGCCCAATTCTTTGAGATCTACATTACTAGCCAACTTATTTTTAAATATTCAATTTAGATCCACTTACCCCATTATACAATTAGTATTGGACACATGGAAAAAATTCTGCCTTGATGCAGAGTACGCCATAGAACTTATTGAAGTTCCCACCCCTCTGTCTTCTCTTCAAACTCACATTACAGATCTGAAAACTATATCTTGCGAAAAAAAAAGGAATCTCTTTAGTTACAGATCTTTTGAGCAATGGGAAAATTGTCCCATTTAACACGTTGGTCCAACAATACTCACTACCTATTTCTGACCATTATATGTATATAAGGATTGCATCGTTTTTACGGGCACACCCTCTGATACCCACTAAAATCCCACACGCTGCTTGGTCACATTGAATTGATACAACTAAGTCCACGAGGGGGATATCTTTATTTTATATTCTGCTGCACCAGAAAAAATCTTTCATTAAACTGACAGCTTTTCAAAAATGGGAACAAGATCTATCTACATCTTTTTCAGAGGAACAATGGAAAAAGGCAATTAAATGTAACCACTGTTACACAAAATCCACGACATATTGGGAAACGGCTCAAAAAATGCTCCTTAGCTGGTACTATACCCCTTATGTTACTGCAACATTTTCACAAAACTGTTCTAATGAATGCTGGCAGGGCTGTGGCAAAGTAGGCACCCTATTGCATATGGTGTGGGTTTGTTCTAATCTTAGGTGTTTTTGCAGAGCGGTATTTCTATTGATATCCAAAACTACAGGCATCATTCTACCCGGTAATGCGGAATTGGCCATATTGAGTATTTATGTGGAGCAATATCCTCCTTCCCTTAGGCCAATGGTAATTCAAATTCTGATGGCAGCCAGACTAACAATCACTAGCAAGTGGAAACCTATTACTTCACTGAATATCAGTGAAACTATTAAAAAAGTAGATGAAGCATTTAAACATGAGCAGATTATGGCCAATGTAGAGGGGAATCTACCTCGTTTTTATAAGCAGTGGGACCCTTGGATCCTTATTAGGCCCCTTTCACACGGACGGATAGAATGGTGCTTTTAGCTGCGGATTTTACCGCAGCTAGAAGCACACAAGGCTTTCCTATGACATCATTCACACACTACGGTTACCTGCGGTTTTGTTCCCCGCGGTTTTGTGCGGATAGAAAAAATAGATCTCAATGCGTCCAGCTGCGAAATTCCGCAGCTATCGGCACATAACCGCAGTGCACTGTGTCAGCTGCGTTTGGTATGAATCTTGAGGGGGAACTCCACGCCAAATTTCAGATAAAAAACCGGCATGGGTTCCCCCTACAGGAGCATACCAGGCCCTTGGATCTGCTATGGATTTTAAGGAGACACCCCGTACGCCGAAAAAACAGCGTGGGGGTTCCCCCCAAAATCCATACCAGACCTGTACCCGAGCAGCAGCCCGGCCGGTCAGAAAAGGGGTGGGGACTAGCGAGTGGCCCCCCTCCTTAACCGTGCCAGACCGCATGCCCTCAACATGGGGAGGTAGGTGCTTTGGGGCAGGGGGGCGCCCTGTGGCCCCCCCACTCCAAAGCACCTGTCCCCATGTTGATGAGGACAGGGCCTCTTCCCGACAACCCTGGCCGTTGGTTGTCGGGGAGCTTATCGGAATCCGGGAGTCTCCTTTAATAAGGGGGCCCCCAGATGCTGGCCCCCCACCCTAGGTGAATGAATATGGGGTACATCGTACCCCTATCCATTCACCTGGCGGAAAAAAAAATGTAAAAAAACACACTACACAGGGTTTTTAAAATAATTTATTAGTCAACCCCCGGGGCCCCCCTCTCTTCTTCAGCTCTTTTACGAGGGGAAGTAAACATATGAGGAGAAGACTCAGGCCGGCAATGTCATGTAATTGTAAGGGAAAACGTACAGTACATTCAAGGGCCAGAATTATTGATACCCATTAAGGAATAGAACAGATTTGATGCTATACTGCTGACCTTCCTTTTGGAGACCTCTTTATCATTGCTGGATTTCCCTTGCTATTGGAGATACCCTTATGGGAATGCTGTATATGACCTAATCTAACAGAGGGTCATATCTGTGAGGTGAGCGGCCATTGCTACCACTGGTGGAGGTGATTCTGCTTTATTCCACGCTACAGCACCTGCATGATTTTCTACTCATCACCAGTCACTTTAGAAAAGATTCTTTATGGACTTTCTATTATTGGACTTTTAGCGCTGCACTACCTATTTTTTATTTACTTTCAGGAATTTTATTAATTGAATCCCAGTGTTCAGCTGCTTGTTTTATATGTGTTTTTTGTTGCGCTGATTATATTTTCTACGTTTCCTTTTACGAGGGGGGGCCTTCTTCGATGTCTTCTGCGGGGGGGATGTGCCGGTCTTCACCGCCGTCTGGTCCTCTTCCGCCAGGGGGGGGCGCTTTCTTCTTTAGCTCTTTTACAGCGGCCCCCCTCCCGGGCTTCTTCGACGTCTTCGGCGGGGGGGGGGTGTGTTGGTCTTCCCCACCGGGGGGGGCGCTTTCTTCTTTAGCTCTTTTACAGCGGCCCCCCTTCCGGGCTTCTTCGACATCCCCCCCCAGAAGACATCGAAGAAGCAGTCCCCCCCTCGTAAAAGAGCTGAAGAGAGGGGGCCCAGGAGCTGACTAATAAATGACTTTAAAAACCCTGTGTAGTGTGTTCTTTTACATTTTTTTCCCGCCAGGTGAATGGCTAGGGGTACGATGTACCCCATATTCATTCACCTAGGGTGACATCTGGGGGCCCCCTTCTTAAAGGAGGCTCCCGGATTCCGATACGCTCCCCTCCCACAGACCCCGACAACTAACGGCCAGGGTTGTCGAGAAGAGGCCCTGTCCTCATCAACATGGGAACAGGTGCTTTGGGGTGGGGGGCCAGAGGGCCCCCCCCCATGTTGAGGGCATGTGGCCTGGCACGGTTAAGGGGGGGAACTCGCTCGTCCCCACCCCTTTCCTGACCGGCCGGGCTGCTGCTCGGATATGGGTCTGGTATGGATTTTGGGGGGAACCCCACGCCGGTTTTTCGGCATACGGGATGTCTCCTTAAAATCCATAGCAGATCCAAGGGCCTGGTTTGCTCCTGTAGGGGGAACCCATGCCGTTTTTTATTTGAAATTTGGCGTGGAGTTCCCCCTCAAGATTCATACCAAACACAGTGCTTGGTATTGGCAGGGATCCAAGTCGGATCCCCATTCAATATTGTGCCGCGGCTAAACGCAACCGCAGCTAAAAGCACTGTACAAATGTAGCTAATCGCTGTGCCTGGAGTCTTGAATTCCAGCAAAACATAAACATGCTTTTAGCTGCGGCAAAACAGCCGTTCGTCTGAAAGGGGCCTTAGACAGATAACCTGAAAAATGACACCTTAAAATCCCTGTTTTAGCCATGCTTTCATTTATTTTATTTTATTTCTTATTTTATTTTATTTATTTATATATTTTTTTGTCCGACACTGAGCTGGAGTCCATACTAGTTGGATTATTATTCTAATACTGTTAAGTATATTCTTTTCAGTCCTAGTTATTCATACAATAGTTCTTGTGTGATGAGACTACTTATCTACTGGGTGTTTATGCATATGTTGTACTTTGTGTTCTTTGTTAAGTAACAGCCCTGTCATTGTGAGTCTAGACACCTATGTGATTGCAATACTCAAATGAATGCCTTGCATGGTGTATAACTGTGGATTGTATATTGAGTTTTTTTACAATAAAAATTATTTTTCAAAAGGAGTTGCTCAGTTATGGACGTATACAGAGCTATGTACTCTCTCAATGTGATAGCGAAGGCACTGACACAGGGAATGGGTGACATGCACTTCAATACTTGGAATTACAATTTTCTCTTCACTCATAGTAGCTGAACAGCAAGTGGAATGAAGGCAAGTATGAGATACTGAGGGGAAGATTAAAGCAGTTGTAAACCCTCACATATACCCAGTGAAGTGACTGGCCTCAGGTGATACACAGGGATGAAACAAATACTCCTACATAAATTGTGCCCCATTAGTCTTCTCTTCTCTACATCCATTCAAAGTCCAGAATTTGTACAGCTTGTCTGAGCTTCTAGAAAGCGGGAGCTAAAGCCTTTTTTCAGGCTAATGTGCACCAAAACCTATATTGTGACAGGAACAGAGAAGATTCTTGGCATTTAAATTTTTTAAAGGTTATTTCATTGACAATACAAAATATTGCCCAATTGAACTAACTGTAAACCTAATCAAACTGTAGAAAGTAGACAGCTGTAATCTTGCTGCAGCTCCACTCTTCTTTATTATACCTTACCCTGACAGTGTGTGCTCACATGTATACAGTATACTGTGTAAATATATATGATAGATACATGTAAAGATTTACTACATACTAACTTCAACAAGATACAGTGGACAACATATATGTTTATTTTTCACATTAGGGCTCTTTCACACCAGCAGACCGTATATTCGCATTTCATCCATCCGTTTTTGGATGAAATACGGACATCAATATATCTCTATGGGATAGCGGTTGTCAACGGATGAACATCTCGATCTCATCAGTGTCCGCTATGCTTCGATTCTGCAGACGGAGGAAAATCCTATTTTTCCATCCGTCTGCTCCCCTAGCAGCTGACAGATCTCATCTGGCCAGGAGCAAGTGCCAACATGTAAATAAATACAAAAGAATAAATGAAATGAAAAAGGGTCAAAAAGGAAGTCAGGGAAAAAAATATAAAAATCTGTGTAAGCTCATGTTCGTAATTCTCTAAGGAAAAGTTAGAGTATTTCAGATGATTGATAGCAGGGAATTTCCTTCTTTTGGTCTCAACACTCTTGGTGATCAGATGGATTCATGGATCCCTGGGCTGACTGTAGCTCCTTTGGCTCAACCACCAATTGGCTGACAGGAGTAGTGGCAGTAGATTTCTGGTCACTTATTAGCTGGAGAGGCGCGCTTGTGCTGTAGTTGAGAAAGGAATGGGAAAGAGGTATGGGCTGTGCTCTCCTTCTCTAGCTGCTCCCTGGTGATCCCTATATGCGGCTGGCTAGAGAACTGGAGTAAAGTTATATGAGGATCGGTCCGAATTGGCTTTAGTTAGTGTCGTAATTATTTTTATCACCCACCTATTGTCACATCTTTCCATTTGTTGCCCATACAGTAAATTGTTCCAATTATCAATATTGTCTTGCTGTCTACATACTGTCATGATTGTCTCTCTGCTGCTCTTATGTTTTTATAACTGCCTGTATATTGTCACAATAAAATGTTATTAGCCCATGTATTGCAAAGATTGAAAGTTTTTTTCTGCTTATGTATTTTAAGTGTTTGTTTAGAGCAGCCTTTTTCCAACCAGGGTGTCTTCAAGTTTCTTCGGTAATCCTTTGGCAAAATGCCTAAAAATTGTCCAAAAATTGTATACGTTTACCTTTTGGTTACACAATGCCACAGGATTTCATTGTGCATCATTACAACCTTCTAGCCACCGGCATTCTAACAAACAATGACATCATCAGTTGATAAGGAGGACAATGGGCAGGTGCCCATTGTCCTCAGCTAATGTGACCCCAGTGCTGACGCAGAGGGGCAGAGAAGGGACAAAGACCTAGCATCTTTGTTTGTCCCTTTCCTGCCCCTCTCCTTCAACACTGGGGTCACATTAGCTGATTGAGGGAGAGAAACAGAAAGAGAAACATTAATATACTAATCAGTACCAGTGTGCAAAGGTGTTTTTGCTTTGGAAGAATAAAATCACCTCTAATGTTGGGTGTCCTAAGTGTGGATGTTGCTGTGTTATGCAATACTATTAGTTTTGTTTTTTACATTTTGAATGGGGTACCTCGAGATTGTGCTTAATTGTAACAGTTGGTATAGAGAATCATATCATTATAATTTCATCCCCTGAAGGCCTGCCACCATACAACATCCCTAAAAATGCAATATATTGGACCCTAATCTCAATATACTACCATGTGCACCACTGTTAACCTTTAAATAGTTATGACATGCTACTATACCCCCAGTTCATCCCCTTCAGAATCCTAGTGTCATGTAGGGATCACCAGGGAGCAGGAGAAGGATTGAGCACATCCCACACCTCTTAACCAATCTCATATTTCCTACAGAACAAGTTCACCTTGCTGTCCAATGAGTGACAGAAATAATGACAATAATGTCATGACTCCTGTCAACCAATTGGTGAACCAAGGGGAACTGCAGGAAGCCCAGAGATTAAGTAATCAGACTTCTAACATTTTTCAAGTGGTTCTTGGCATGCAAACAAAGCATTAGCTTCCCCAGCAGTGGTCTGGGGAACAAACTATGAACATGTTAAAATCTGGCTGACAGTTTATACAGAAATTAGCAAATAGACACATGAACAACAATGACCTTGCTAAGAACGCCTTCCTACTACCTAGTCAACAAGTAGTACACCAAGGCTGGCCATACACTATACAACTTTCCTGTTAAATTTTATATAGATTTACCTTCAACTATGTAGTGTAAGGGCCTGCCTGACTACATACACATTGAAAGTGTTTAGGTTTGACCTCATATTATAAATCTAAAGGAAGATTATACAAAACAGTTGTATAATGTATGGCCAGCCTTACAGTACAAGGCAACTTTTTTTTTTTTTTTTTTTAAGGGGTGGAGAGAGATTTTATTGTGGTTTGTGCCCCCTATTAGAGAGATTCAACCTATTTGCCATGTTTACTTTCATCACTGAAAAGTTAATCTCCGTAATGGGACACATATAGTATACCCTGCATCCAAAAAAAAAAAAAAAGTTTTATATACTTTACCAAATGTTTGTTTGTCCAGAGTTTGGCAGTATTAACAGACTAATAACAGTTTGCATGTAACATCCAGTCACACTTCGGGCTTGTCCACTGTCGGTGACACTTGTGGGAAACATAGTTTCCTGATGAAAGTTTGCCAAGGCTGGCCTTGTTTGTACTTGCTGTCTTAAGTTTCCTAAAGTGGAGCTCCACCCAAAAGCGGAAGCCTCGGCTGCTCGCAAACCACCTTCCCTCCACTGCCAACTTTTATTTAATTTATTTTTTACAGGCTGGAACTCCACTTTAAAACAAGTCAACTACAATTTTCTATGCAATTAAAGTAGTACACTTACAGTACTGCATAAGGGCAACTGTGGGTTTTTTTGTGGATAGAGTGGAGAGGGATTAGAACACCTGTCAGGTTTTAAGTGTTGCCTGTGTCCCCTTATTAGATAGATTCAACCCATTTGTCATGATTACGGTCATCACCGCATTTGAAATAAAATCCAAAAAAAGTAATAGCGGAGTAAAAAAGTCTTCTAATGGGGACACCAATTCTGGTGGCAGCCAGGGATTCCCTCACTTCCTGTTTTGGCTATGGGACAGGAAGTAAAGGTTAATCTTCCCAACGGGACACAGCTTAAAATTTTGGTACCGAAACCAAAAATCCAGTATGTACTTGGCCGAAACTGAAACCAAAATTGACAGTTTAAAAAAAGAAAAAATGGCACTTGGGTAAAACCATGTCAACACGTAGAAATTTAAGAACGGATAAAAAATGCACGTGTTGCTTTTGATGCATTTTTTGAGTCACATGAGCATTTTTTTTAGTTCTATGAAAAGCATATAAATAAAATAGAAGAAAAATCAGCGCAATATACAGGTAAAACACAAACAGCAGCTGTGCACTAGGATTCAATTTATAAATTCCTGAAAAGTCAATGTAAAATAGGTAGTGCAGCGCTAGAGTAATAGTCCAAAAAAAAATCATCCAGGTGATCCTCTTATAAGTGACTGACAATATAAGGCATGCATGTGATGTAGCGTGGGATAGCAGGAGACCTCCACCAATAGTAACAATGGCCGCTCACCTCACAGATAATAAAAAATCGCTTTCCCATAAGGGTCAATCCCAGGCATATAACAGCATAATCCAAGCAGGGAAGGGATACATCTCAGGTAATATCAGCATGGATGGCAGATCTCAGATAATATCAGCATGGATGGCAGCCATGGCATCCAATGTAAGAAAGACAAAACATAGTGTTTCTCCGCGAAAACCAATGTAAAAATTTAATGATAAAATGCACTTACATAGAAGTCACATACTTGACGTCACCCGCTGCCATCTATCGGACCATGCTGCTTGTCTGTATTGATTCCTAGCACTGGATATAGTGCTTTCTATGTAAGTGCATTTTATCATTACATTTTTACATTGGTTTTGTCTTTCTTACATTGGATTCCATTGCTGCCATCCATGCTGATATTATCTGAGATCTGCCATCCATGCTGATATTACCTGAGATGTATCCCTTCCCTGCTTGGATTATGCTGTTATATGCCTGGGATTGACCCTTATGGGAAAGCAATTTTTTATTATCTGTGAGGTGAGCGGCCATTGTTACTATTGGTGGAGGTCTCCTGCTATCCCACGCTACATCACCTGCATGCCTTATATTGTCAGTCACTTATAAGAGGATCACCTGGATGATTTGTATTTGGACTATTACTCTAGCGCTGCACTACCTATTTTACTATGAAAAGCATAGCATTAGTATTTGGCAGGAGAGTTTAGTGGCAGAAAAAAACCCTCTGCCAGCGCTTTTTGGAGCAGCAGCATTTTGGCCGAAAAACACTGACAGCTCAAAAACTCCTCCAAACTCTGCTAGACGCTGGTGTCAAACGTTTGGCAGAGGCTTTTTTTTTTTGCTGGAAGCGAACAACCAGTGAATAGCCCAAAGATCTGGTATGGATTCTAAGGGGAACCCCCACACTGAAATTGAAAAAAAAAAAAAAGGCACGCTTGACTGCTTTTCAAATGCGTTTAACACAGAGGCATTGAACGCAGTTGTGGGGCGGTTGCAGTTGGCGTTCACTTGAAGGGGGTCAGGTTTGGCATGAGGGACAATCAATTGCAAAGCAAAGCAACATGGCCACTGCATGTATACACAACCACATCTGAGCCCTTACCTCATCTCTACAAAACATTAGATTATGAAAAAGTAGCAGAAAAGTCTAAGCATAGACCTCTATAGAAGCAGCAGTAACTATTTTTACAGCCAAGAAAATAATGCAATAACCTGCAGCCTATTACTTATTTATTTTTTTCTTCTTTCTCCAACCGCAGAATTAAAGCAAGAAATTTCAGCTTTACTACCTCTACACTGCCGCAAAATTTCATCAACCAGAAAATGAGGTCAGTGCGTGCACATATATGAGGCCTGTTTAACTCAAGCGTTGCCTTAAGAATCCCCCATCACCTTAAACGACACTGGCTTTGTGCCATCACATAGAATCGTTTACGAGTTCTCCTTCTCTATTTTACTTCCCTGTTGGCTGGAATGAAATAGGCATGTGCGTGTACTGTACATTAGGAGCAGTCAGATTTCATTATGAAGACAAGTCTGTAGGTGGACCAGACATCCTGGACGGGGCACTGCTCACTCATTTACCACTCTATAACGCAATTAAGAGAGGAGCTGAGGATTGAACATGTTATTTATTAGCTGGCAGGAAATATTTCTTGTTTGCTACAGCAAAGGCTGGCATGGACAGATTACCTATAAAAGGATAGAAACCTTTCCTATAATGGATATAAATACACCAGTTTTGTTAATTGTAGCATTAACAATAAAGTAAATTGATCCCCAACTGGATGACATTTAGTTTGCCTAGCACTGTGCATCATGGTCATAGTTTTTTTTTACCCCAGTGTTACTGATCTCTTCTAGCCTCTTTCAGCTGTTCACATGCATTCGCTCCAGCGTGGGCTACAAATCATTGCTATTGACCAGCTTCCTGTGTGTGCTTCCCGAAAGGATCAGTGGTGGACCATGCCACTTGTAGCCTTTATCAGGGGTGTATGATATCCACTCCCCCCCCCGAAAAGGTGCCAAATGTGGCACTAGAAGGGGGGGGCAGACAAATGAGTGGAAGTTCCACATTTGGGTAGAACTCTGCTTTAAGAGTCTATTTACATTGTCGTGTTGTAGTAACAAGTAGGGATGAGCTGAACAACCCCCCGTTCGGTTCGCACCAGAACCTTCAAACGGACCGAACATTCGCGCAAACTTTTAGAACCCCATTGAAGTCTATGGGACTCGAACGTTCAAATTCAAAAGTGCTCATTTTAAAAGATAATATGCAAGTTATTGTCGTAAAACGGGGTTGAGAACCTGGGTCCTGCCCCAGGGAACATGTATCAATGCAAAAAAAAGGTTTTCAAAACGGTCGTTTTTTTTTTGGAGCAGTGATTTTAATGATGCTTAAAGTGAAAAAAAAATTGAAAAAATCCTTTTAATATCGTACCTGCTGGGTGTCTATAGTATGCCTGTGAAGTGGCACGTGTTTAGAACTGTCCCTGCACAAAATTAGATAACTATAAGAAAAATGTCATTTAAAACTGCTAATGCTTTAATGTAATTTAAAAGCGTAGAGTTTAGTAGGACTTTATATGAGGAAATGACGCAGTCAATTAACTCCATCCCTGTTATTTGTATAAAGGAAGAGCGAAGGAGAGCGGGACTTTAACTACTTCCTGACCTGCCGCCGCAGTTCTACAGTGGCAGGTCGGCTCCCCTACGCGAAAGCCCGTACAATAACGTTGGCTCTCTCTGCGGCCACTAGGGGCCGCAGAGAGAGCCTGTCAGGGGGAGAAATGCCTGACCATCTGTTCATACAAATGTATGAACAGCGATCAGTCATTTCCCCTAGTGAGGCCACCCCCCCTACAGTTAGTTTTCATAGTAATCCAATGCATTTTTATAGCACTGATCGCTATAAAAACGCCAATGGTCCCAAAACTGTGATAAAAGTGTCCGAAGTATCCGCCATAATGTCGCATTACCGAAAAAAAAAAAAAGCTGATCGTCGGCATTACTAGTAAAAAAAAAATATTAATAAAAATGCCATAAAACGACCCCCTATTTTGTAAACGCTATAACTTTTGCGCAAACCAAACGTTTATTGCGTTTTTTTTTACGAAAAATATGTAGAAGAATACTTATCGGCCTAAACTGAGGAAAAAAAAAGTTTTTTTTATATATTTTTAGGGGATATTTATTATGGTAAAATATAAAAAATATTCATTTTTTTTCAAAATTGTCGCTCTATTTTTGTTTATAGCGCAAAAACGAAAAACCACAGAAGTGATCAAATACCACCAAAAGAAAGCTCTATTTGTGGGAAAAAAAGGATGCCAATTTTGTTTGGGAGCCACTTCGCACGACTGCGCAATTGTCAGTTAAAGCGACGCAGTGCCGAATCGCTAAAAGTGCTCTGGTCTTTGACCAGCAATATGGTCCGGGAGTTAAGTGGTTAAATGAAGTGTGTGCGGGAAAAGCTTGAAATGGTAAAGTACAGTAGGTGCACGCGATATTGTGTCAATCTCGCTCCCTTTCTCGGCGAGATTGACCACCTACGAGCCCCATCGCGGGAGCCAGCGCCGAGCTGGCTTGCCGCGATGGAGACAGAGCCGTCATAGAAGCGACGGGAGATCCGACTTGGATTCCCGCCAATTCTACACGTGTGCAGCGTTTGTTATGAATCCTGAGGGGGAAGTCCCCGCCGGATTTTAAATAAAAATCCGGCATGGGTTCCCCCCTCAGGAGCATACCGGGCCCTTAGGTCTGTTATGGGTTGTAAGGAGAGCCCCCCTACGCCGAAAAAAACGGCATAGGAGGTCCCCCTACAATCCATACCAGACCCGTATCCAAAGCACACTACCCGGCCGGCCAGGAAGGGAGTGGGGACGAGCGAGCGCCCCCCCCTCCTGAGCCGTACCAGGCTGCATGCCCTCAACATGGGGGGGTTGGGTGCTCTGGGGCAGGGGGACGCACTGCGGCCCCCCACCTCAGAGCACCCTGTCCCCATGTTGATGAGGACAGGGCCCCTTCCCGACAACCCTGGCCGTTGGTTGTCGGGGTATGCGGGCGGGAGGCTTATCGGAATCTGGGAGCCCCCTTTAATAAGGGGGCCCCCAGATACCGGCCCCCCACCCTAAGTGAATGGATATGGGGTACATCGTACCCCTAACCATTCACCTGTAGGAAAAATGTCAAAGTTAATAAACACACCACACAAGGGTTTTTAAAATAATTAATTTTTCTGCTCCGGAGGCTCCCCCTGTCTTCTTTATTAGCTCTTTTACCAGGGGGAGCTTCTTCTTTGACGTCTTCGGGTGGGTGGGGGCCGCCGTCTGGTTCTCTTTCACCGCCGGGGGGGGTCGCTTTTAAAAAAGCCCCCACCCCCCGGCGGGTTTCCTCCGGCGTCTTCGGCGGGGGGGATTCTTCTTCCGCTATCCCGACGGGTCTTCTCCGCTATCCGGGGGGTCTTCTCAACTCTCCGGGGGTCTCCTTCTATGTTCGCCGCTCTCCGCTGTTGACTCGGCGCACCCCGGTTCTTCCTCTCGCTGTCCGGTGCCTTCTTCTTCCGTGCTGTACGTCTTCTTCTCCTTCCGTGCTGTGAGTTCTTCTTCCGTGCTGTGACGTCATGTTCTTCACTTCTCTCCTTCTCCCGATGTTGACACGTCGCCTTTCCTCGCTGCAATGACGTGTGCGCGGCTTGCATCGGACCTATATAGGCCTCACAGTCCCATCATGCTCTGTACCTACCCATGTGATACCTACCCACGTGGGTAGGTATCACATGGGTAGGATGGGTAGCATGGGTTTCCCCCCCTCCCCCCAGGTCATTACCAGCCCCTTTGGCCCTACCCACGTGGGTAGGTATCACATGGGTAGGTACCAGAGCATGATGGGATTGTCCCCACTCCCTTCCTGGCCGGCCGGGTAGCGTGCTTTGGATACGGGTCTGGTATGGATTGTAGGGGGACCTCCTATGCCGTTTTTTCGGCGTAGGGGGGCTCTCCTTACAACCCATAACAGACCTAAGGGCCCGGTATGCTCCTGAGGGGGGAACCCATGCCGGATTTTTATTTAAAATCCGGCGGGGACTTCCCCCTCAGGATTCATAACAAACGCCGCACACGTGTAGAATTGGCGGGAATCCAAGTCGGATCTCCCGTCGCTTCTATGACGCGCTTGCTGGGATGTGCTGTCACTATTCCAGTGAGTGCGAGATGTCGGCGAGATCTTGGCACCATGTCGCCGAGAATCAGCGTGATGCTGTCGTGCTAAAAACACAATATCACAAACACCTACTGTAGATTATGATCATTTAATACTTTCATATAATGTATCGTACATGACTATATTACATTATTGAAGAAGATCATAATTATACAGTATTAAATACTTGTATAGATAGATTCAAATTCATGTCAACAAAAAGACAAAAATGATAAGGTTAAAATACGTAGACTTTTATGGAAAGCTTAAAGCAGTTCAGAACAAAAATACAGACACAAAATGCAATATGGGGTATTGTAGTAACATATAGTTGGAGCATGACGTTGTTAGCTCTACGCGTTTCGCGACTAAGTCGCTCATCAGGAGCAAAGATGCATTGTGCTTCTGTAAAGATAAAAGCACAAATTAGGCTGGTTCAGGGCATCTGACATTCTGGGGACTGTGAGCAATCAAATGTAATGTTTGGTCCCTGCAATATGGATGAACATTTTTGAGAAAAATAGCATGGGTTTCCCCCCCTCCCCCCAGGTCATTACCAGCCCCTTTGGCCCTATATACTTTGAACAGCAGTATACAGGCGGTGCAAACAAGACATAGAATGTAGGTTTGTTGTTCAGTAGAATCTGTTTGTAATTTTGAACTGGTACTTTTAAAGTGTAGCTCCAGCCAAAAAATCTATTTTTAAGCTTTTTGGAAAACAGAGAGGGGTTATCACCCCTGTAACATTTGTTTTCCTCCTCTGTGCGCATCTGTTCAGAAGATTGCACCTCACTTTCTGTCCCAATGAAAAATGATTTTTTGAAAATTAGTTTTTTTTTTGTGAAACAAGGATTGGTGATAAAGCATCAGTGGACAGGAGACACCTCTTACAGAAGAGAATTTCCCTTCCTAGGGGTAGATTTCCTCTCACGTCCTGTTGTCTCCTTCCGTTTGCATGTAGGAGTCGTTTGTAAGTTGGATGTTTGAAAGTAGGGGCCTGCCGTATATACTCAGAAATTTGGGCCTTAGGTGTTGGTGTTGCCACAACACTGTAAGCCCTCACAGTTACTCTTGGTGGGCGTAGTGAAAATACTTGCTGATCAGCCACTGCCTGTGATATTAATTTGACGACAACGCTAATTGTATTCACGTGGCTTTAGGTGCACACTGTGGACAACCACTGCCTTGCAAAAGAAGCCGAGGATAAAGGTGATGAACTGGCCAAGCATGTCTTTAGACCAAAATCCTATTGAGCATCTTTGGAGCATTCTCAAATGGAAGGTGGACAAGGTCTGCAACAGCCACCAGCTCCGCGATGTCATCATGGAGGCGTGAAAGAGGACTCCAGTGGCAATCTGTGAAGCTCCGGTGAACGTCATGCTCAAAAGAGTTAAGGCAGTGCTGGAAAATAATGGTGTCCACACAAAATATTGACACTTTGGGCCCAATTTGGACATTTTCACTTAAGGGTGTACTCACTTTTGTTGCCACATTAGTGTTACACTGTTATACAAGCTGTACACTCACTACTTTACATTGTAGCAAAGTGTAATTTCTTCAGTGTTGTCACATGAAAAGATATAATAAAATATTTACAAAAATGTGAGGGGTGTACATACACCTCACATTTTTGTAAATATCAAATTAAATAGGACGTGTGTAGCTGGGTAATTTTCTCCCCCAAAAAATCTGTGATTAAAAAAATAAATAAAAAAAAAAACTTGATTCACGATTCAAATTTTTTTATGGCCTCTCTCATGGGCGTCCGCAGAACTTTTTTTTAGGGGGGCGCGCTTCGGCAGCGGCGACGCATTTAACCCTTTTTTCGACTGATAGCAGGGGTTAAAAGCGCCCCGCTAGCAGCCAAATAGCGCTGCTAAAACGATGGTAAGGCGCTGATATATATATATATATATATTATATATTCTAAATGATCCTTCTAAATGGCACAGCTGTTACCTGTGGTTCTTCAATGATCATGCAATAGCACTGACAGCGTATTCTCTCTCGTCCACTGCACGCACCTGTGGGAGGAGCCGGTGCCACACCGGCCAGATCCACATAGTGACGTACATTGCGTTCTGGCCAACAGCACCTCCCCCGCAGGGATGTAGTCCCAAAGGGAGGGGGGTCGAGCATGCTGACTAACCCCCAGCCAGAACGGCTCGGATGATGGGGGCAAGCTTACTGAAGAGGAACAGGAAGAGAGAAAGTCAGACAAAGAAAAAACACATTTAGAAGGGAAATCGAAGGAAAAGGTAAGTGAACCAACAATGCACTAGCTTAAAGGGAACCCATTTAGAAAATAAAAAACAAACCTTTACAACCCCTTTAAGTGTCATAAAAAATACTTCTTGCAACTCCAGCATGAACATAAATATAATACTACTCATGAATAAATGCATTAGGATATGGATACAGGAGAGCTTTCTCTACCAAACTGGGAGTTTGTGTTTCCTTACATTACTTTCATATTCAGGTTAACATAACCCACTCAGTAGTGGAAGAGTACACTCTATCAACCAGGGTCCCACCAAAAGTTGCTAGAGGTTACTTTAGCTGTGGCTGATTGGCCTACTTGATGATGCATTGCTTTAAGTCTTAAGCCAC
Source organism: Rana temporaria (assembly GCF_905171775.1). NCBI lineage: Eukaryota > Metazoa > Chordata > Amphibia > Anura > Ranidae > Rana > Rana temporaria. The sequence continues at coordinate 157,310,992 of NC_053497.1, forward strand.
TTGGCAAAGCCAGAAGCATGCCACCAATTAGCTCATACAAGTGAAAATATAAACACCACTCTGATGCCGCGTACACACGATCATTTTTCGGCACGAAAAAAAAATAAAGTTTTTCGGCATGTAGAAAAAAACAACAACGTTTTTCCAACTTCATCATTAAAATGATGTGCCCAAACACCATCGTTTAAAAAAAAAATGCTCTAGCAAAGTGCGGTGACGTACAACACGTACGACGGCACTATAAAGGGGAAGTTCCATGCAGGTGACGCCACCCTTGGGGCTGCTTTAGCTGATTCCGTGTTAGTAAAAGGGGATTTGCGCTTTTCTGTCTGTTACAGCGTGATGAATGTGCTTACTCCATTATGAACGGTAGCTTTACCAGAACGAGCGCTCCCGTCTCATAACTTGCTTCTGAGCATGCACTGGTTTTTAACGTCGTTTTAGCCCACACACGATAATTTTTTACAACCCGAAAAATGTTGTTAAAAAATGCATGTTCGAAAAAAAATGTTGTCGTTTTTCAGAACCCGAAAAATTATGTGAAGCCCACACACGATTATTTTAAATTACATTTTTTAAGGGTTGCATCCCTCCTAAGGACCACCAATGTAGGGAGCAATTTTGCCATTGACCCCTAATAAATTGGCCTAAGGTTTCTGCAAGGCCTAAAAACAATTTTGGGGGTTCCTCTTGGATAAAGGGTTGGGAAAGACTGCGCTAGATAGTGAAAAGGAGTGTTTGGAGTCATTGTAATTTAGCAATGTTATTTTCTGTTATCTTCTCTTCCAATGCCAACAACCTTCAAATGCTGCCTGTTATTTATCCTACTTAGTAAGCATCGTTCAACTTGCTGTAAATGGGCCTTAGTGCAAAAAACATGACACAAGGAAAATGGGTACGTACACATACGGCAATAAATATAAAGGCATCATCACTGCAGGCACAGATTCAGAACACTTTATTAATCCCAGGAGAAAGTATTGCCTCATGCATGTAAAATAGCATTTTTGTACTAACCGTAAAATCTTTTTCTTGGAGTTTGTTGGGGGACCCAACAATATAGTAATTCTTAGGCCTATGGATTACATGCAATTGCCTACAGGAGGAAGACACCGGCAAACAGAAAAAAACTCCAGAATACTGCTTGAGCTAGTCTTACCCAGAGGTCTTGGAGGACCTATCCAGACTCTGCTGATTGGAAGATTATGGGACCTTCCGGGAAACTTAAAAGGCTCAAGGTTTTTTACCTATATGCATTCTATGCATCATTTTTTTTTGGGGGGGGGGGGAGCTGTTGTACACAGGTTTTTGGCCTCATGCACACTGGATGTTTTTACAGCTGCCGTTTTTGGCTTCAGGCATTTTTTTCTGCAACCAGTAAACTCACCAGTATGTTATCCTATGTAGCAGGGCCGAGCCATGCTACATGCGTTAATGGACACATAGAGCAACAGCTCAGGAGCGAGCCTGCTGGGTGCCCCCACAGCTAGAAGCTTGCTGTGGGTGAACTTAGGAGGGAGGGACCAGAAGTGCCGGCCTCGGACCCAAGAAGAGTAGGATCGGGGCTGCTTGGTGCAAAACCACTGCACAGAGCAGGTATGACATGTTTGTTGGGGGGCACTAGTAGCAAAAGCTGAAACCTGATGGTTACAGACAGTAATAGGAAGCTGGGCCTCATTTTATTTGCTGTTTTCAAGCATCCACCTCTGGTAGGCAGTTGAATATAGAAACAATACAAAAAATTCTCCTGCGCTCTGGTGTTATGGGGTAATGTAGTCCAATCGTGAGATAGAATCGCAGGTCTTGCAGCCCTCCTCTGAACCATGGGTGTTCATAGACTAAGAGAAAAAAACAAAAGAGGGAGGGTGCACCGACCTAGTGCATTTATCATAAGAGATTTTTATTTTAATAAAAACAAGTAATTTATACTCACAAACGAGAGTTAAGATACAGCTTAATCAATTGGTCAGACCAGTCATCTTGGTCCCTGCCAGAAAGATATGATGATACAGAGGATTCAATGGTACCCTTTTAGCGACAGAACGGCTTAGGCTCTGAGGAAAGGGGTGCGCCCCAGAAACGTTAGCCGTTCTGTCGCTAAAAGGGTACCATTGAATCCTCTGTATCATATCTTGCTGGCAGGGACCAAGATGACTGGTCTGACCAATTGATTAAGCTGTATCTTAACTCTCGTTTGTGAGTATAAATTACTTGTTTTTATTAAAATAAAAATCTCTTATGATAAATGCACTAGGTCGGCGCGCCCTCCCTCTTTTGTTTTAGGCAGTTGAATATATAATCAATATGTCCAAGAATCACACAATTTCTGTATCCCTCTATGGACAGTATTAAAAAATGATTTCCAGCACATATGCATGCTAGGTTGATGGGTCCAGATAAACAAATAAAATTGATAATTTCAGAACTTTGTCCACCTTTAATGTGACCTATAAACTGTACAACTCAATTGAAAAAACAAACAAATGTTTTAGGGGGGGGGGGGGTAAAAATAATAATAATGTGGTTGCATAGGTGTGCATACCCTCCTATAACTGGGAATGTACCTGTGCTCAGAATTAAGCAGTCACATTCAAATTAATGTTAAATAGGAGTCAGTACACACCTGCCATCATTTAGAGTGGCTCTAACCCCAAATAAAGTTCAGCTGTTCTAGTAGGTCTTTCCTGACATTTTCTTAGTCGCATCCTACAGCAAAAGCCATGGTCAGCAGAGAGCTTCCAAAGCATACAAGTTAAAAAGGTATTTGTCAGGAGAAGGGTACAAAAGGCATTAGATATACCATGGAACACAGTGAAGACTTTATCAAGTGGAAAATATACGGTACAACAGTGACATTACCAAGAACTAGACGTCCCTCCAAAATTGATGAAAAGACGAGAAATAAACTGGTCAGGGAGGCTGCCAAGAGGCCTACAGCAACATTAAAGGAGCTGCAGGAATATCTGGCAAGTACTGGTCATGTAGTACATGTGACAACAATCTCCCGTATTCTTCATACGTCTGGGCTATGGAGTGGCAAGACGGAAGCCTTTTCTTTTACGAAGAAAAACATCCAAGCCGGCTAAATTTGGCAAAAACACATGTAACGTCTCAAAAAAGCAAGTGGAAAATGTGATGAAACCAAGGTTGACATTTTTGTCCATAATTCCAAAAGATATGGTTTGGTGCAAAAACAAAACCGCTCATCACAAAAAGAACACAATATCCAGCATGAAGCATGGTGGTGGCAGCATCAGTTGCAAATACCAGTCAATATTGGCACAAAACCTTCAGGCTTCTGCTAGAAAGCTAAACATGAAGAGGAACGTCATCTTTCAGCATGATGACTTAAAGCATACATCCAAATCAATAAAGGAATGGTTTCACCAGAAGAAGATTAACGTTTTGGAATAGCCCAGCCAGAGTTCAGACATGAATTAGATTGAAAATCTGTGCTGTGATCTGAAGATGGCTGTGAACAGGAGATGCTCTTGCAATCTGACAGATTTGGAGTGTTTTTGCAAAGATTGGCAAATATACCGGTAGTTGTTCAACCGAGTTGTACAGTTTATAGGTCACATTAAAAGGTGGAAAAAGTTCTGAAAGTATATATTTTTTTCTTTACATCACGGAAAATGTTAACAGGGGTGTGTAGACTTTTTATAGCGTGTGTGCGTGCGCGCGTGTGTGTGTGTATATGTGTGTATGTATATATATATATATATATATTTCAAGCCCATGTTCTCAGCTCAGCATAATTATGCAATATTTGTAGGACATACGATAAGAGCCCAAACCAGCCCATTAATATTCTTACACACATCTGTTCTCCTGGCAAACACCAAACTGCCAAATTAGACCTAAGGGTGCACGTACACCCAATGAAGAGTAAAGGCTCATGCTCAATACAGTACATTGTCTGACTATATACAAACACAGGTAACTATTGTCCAAGTGCTGTACATCTGGTTTAATTGGCACTGATGCACCATAAGAACTGCAACTATGGTAGACACATTTCTATGGTACTTCCTGAAGCTTTGAATGCATGGGTACTCTGTAGAGTTGTCCGATAACACTTTTTTAAGACTGAGTACAAGTCTCTCCCCCCCCCCCCCCCAAGTACTCGCCGATACTTTTTTTTTTTTAAATAAAAAAATTTGCGACCGAATATGACGGTGTTTCGCCACATTAGGCTACCCATCCCATCTTGCTACAGAAGTGACATTCTGTTGACAAATTTTGCACTGCGCAATGCGCGATGTGTTCCAAATGATTTGCGAAAATACAGAGCAGTGAAACTGTCAGATAATGTCACGAAAGTGACCTTACAGACAATACAAACACTGGGCTGTGCATTCCAAGACTAATACATCCCTTGTTACCTAGTGTCTCCAGAAGTGCCAGCTGTCCCTGTTAGGTTCTGCATTGCTGGTACATGTTTATTGGCGGAATGTCACTTCCGTAGCAAGATGCGATGGGTAGCCGAATGTGATGAGACACCGGCTCCCTGCCAGATTACTTCAGGACTCGCTCAACGCTCTGCCCGCTGACCCATTCCAGGTATCGGGTGAAGCATCGGGAGCATTTGTGCGAGTACACGTACTCGCGCAAATGCTTGGTATCGGTCCCAATACTATCAGGACAACCCTAGTACTCGGATATCAATAGATTGGCAAGCGCAATAATCCAATTCATCTTTTTACACAATCATTTGCTGGCATACTTTAAAAGAGTTAGAACGCATACAGTATTTGGGGACTATCTCCAAAGGGATCATATGACAACTCATGGTTACACTTCGGCACTCCATATAAGTGTTCAGCCCCACAGAGAGGTTAGGTTGGTGACTTAATTATAATGAAACAGCTTGAATCTTTAACAAGATCTATGCCTCATCATAAATAAGATCACTTACAGAGCAATCTTTAAGAAGCAGGAAGCCCTGCTGAGGTGCACATAGTCAGCATCAGAGACAACACAGAGAAGGCTCCCCTGAGCTAGCTCTTTTATGTGGTAGCTTTTGAACAATCGGTTTAATTAAGATGCATTCTGTGATGGAACCATCCCCCTCTCTGCTTTCTAGATTCTGCCATTTCGAGGTTAACAAGTACCTGGCACAAGTTCTGAGTGTGTGCCCCAGCCACGGCTGAACCGATGAGCTGTCACTGAAATGGTCTTGTCTTAACTCCGGACCTAGACAACTGGCAGCGAGCCGGCACACACAAGGGTGGTATGATAGACACATGGGGGTGGGGATCACGGGCAACCAGGACAAACTCATTCAAAGTCTGAAATAGGTTAAATGACATTCCAGACAGCACAATGCCACTAAGCTCACTTCACTGATTTCTAGAATGTGCTCTGTAATACAGTATACATCTCATCTCTGTTGTCAGAGCAAGGATGAAAATGTTAATAAAGGCACTCTTGTTGTCTCTCTTCCAGTGGTTGATCACACTAGATTTGTTTAAATCCATGGGAAAATCTGAATTTACATTTTCAATAGGACGTGCTGACCCCAATTTGTTGCACTGCGAAAACATGCCATATGCTGCATTCTAAGCTGACCTGAATTTTGCCATTTAAGATCAATGGTTTAAATCTGACCAAATCTGACCAAAACATGGGTAAATGTGCAGGTATTGCATTATTTTGTCTAAACACTTGTTTAAAGCGATTGTAAACGATCACCTTGTAAAATAACCTGTTCAGTTTCAAATAGAAAAGGCAAAAGATTTTTGTATAGATATATAAAAATAAATAACATTCTAAATACCTTTTATCCCTTTTTTTAAACATGACAAGTCTGATCTTTGCAGGAGAGCACATCGAGTTCCCAGCATAGCTAGAGAACTGACTGCTTAGTGTGGTCAGTTTTTAATTTTAAAGCAGAGGGACTGTCAGGAACACCAGGTATTTCCCACAAAGAAAGCAATGCAGAGAATACTTTTCATCGGTACAGCAGGCACATTTCAGGAGTTGTTCATTTTGAGAACCATAACTACAGCTAGCGTCTACATGACCTCTACTTTTGTCCCTTTTTTAATAAATGTTTTTTCTTTTGCAGGCTCATCACCGAAATATCAATGATGATGTTCATCAAACATTGCAGACAATCCAACAGAGCACACAGCGAATGAAAGTGTTCCATCTTTCCTTTTTAATCTTCAAAATGAAATAATGGACACAAGAAAGGCAGCAACTTGTTCTTGTATTGCAGAAATAACTGGTTTTGAACGAGTTAACGCTTTCCAATCCATCTGAGCTCCCTGTAACTAAATCTCGGATGACCTAATTGAGCTGCTGGAATGTGCTGAACTCGACAGACTTTCCTCTTCTCCAATAGGGTGTGGGTCTTGTTTATTCACACAAGCCCTTGATGGCTTCAGAGAACATTCAACGCTGTCGGTGAGTTTGAAAAAGTGTAAACATATAAACCATCGGCCGTTGACTGTACCCTGAGGCTCTTCATTGCACAAAAGAAAGAAAAAATGACAACATGGGAAAAAGCGATCAAACCAGCCACCTTTTATATACCCAATAACTGGGCATCAGCAGAGGTAAGTTTTCCTGCACAAATAAAATCCCTACCCACCCCCCAAAAATAAATATCAATACAAAGGTTTTACCAAAAAAATACTATTTATTTTACCAATCATTTGTATAATATGGTTCTCAATTTTCCAACAAGTGGGAAGCCTCAGCCATCAAAATGAAAGTAATATGTCTCCACCCTGAGCCTTGACATCTCTGGTCTTAACTATATATATATTCATTCTTAGGCTGGCAGGATGATTGTTTGTCAAAGTACAACACAATTTCAACAAATGATCTTGGATAAGTTTGTCATGCAGAAAAAAATTTCAATGATCAGGAAACAATTTTGGCAAATTTGTACAGGACAGAAATTTTTTTTTTTAGACAATTGTTAACGGCAGATTTGCAAACTGCATCTCAGTTTAGTTGGAACACTCTAAAACATGGTACAATTGAATTTATACTGGTTGAAAAATAGATATTTATATATTTTTATAGCTATAGGTAATTGAAGATTGCAACTTTGGTTGCCATAATAGCCAGCAAAACCATTTTTTACTGCAGCTCTCCAGCAATAAATTCTCTCTCTTTTCACTGACACAAACGTCAAGTACTGTATATACTCGAGTATAAGCCAAGTTTTTCAGCACATTTTTTTGTGCTGAAAATGCCCAGCTCGGCTTATACTCGAGTCATCTTTTTGCGCCTGATCTCCCGGACTTTGGGGACCCAGGTACTGGCCGGACGTAGGTCCCCTGCACCCTGGCACACATGTACCCCCACTCTTCCTCTACAAGTGTGCAAAGTTTGTTGTCCGGGGGACCTACGGCTGTGGAGCACTGATTTTTCAAAGCCGGCACCCCTTCCATAGACTTATGTTAAACGTCAGTCTAGTCATGGACACAGTGATACAGTGAGGCATGGGCACAGTGAGACAGTGAGGCATGGGCACAGTGAAGCAAAGTGAGGCACAGTGAGGCATGCAGATGGACAGCCTAGGCTTATACTCGAGTCAATATGTTTTTTGTGGTAAAATTGGGTGCCTCAGGTTATACTCGAATATATATATATATTTTTTTTAACATAAATAGTTTAAGATATTTTAAAACAGGAGAAAAGCAGTTAATGCTGTCTCATTACAAACGTATTTCAAGGTTCAAGGTTAACAATTAGGGGGAGCCTAATTCTGCAGTAATTAGGCAAAGGGAGTACAAGGAACGCCATTGATACAACATGTGCATAACATCTGCAGGGTCTTAAATGAACATTTGTTGCCTGCAGCACTACATCCAGCACATGATGCTGTTACCTATTATACACAACAGCAGGAAGCTTTCACTTTACTGTTAGGTCTCATGTATACTGCTGCTGGTAAACAGACGTTTAGGAGCAGTTGGGCATTTTTTTTCCAACTGCTCCTAAACTCTCCTTTATCTTATCAGTACATGTACACAGGGTCGTTTATAGTAGTTTCTAGGCAATTGAGTTTAGAGACTTTTTCTGGAACCTAAAAAAAACGTTTTTAGATGCTAAACGCGGTATCTCGCGTTTAGCAGCATTTCCATTAGCTAGTTCACATATCTCCTGGGGCAGCCGTGGAGCAAATTGCACAGGGGTCCTGTGTGTCTTTGGATACGTTTCAGGCAAACATTTGTGGCCGATTTGTCCCCCTGCCGTCAGACGCATCCATTTCAAGTGTGAACCTAGCCTAAAGGTTGTTAGGACATAGAAACAATAAGAAGAGCAATGGTTGAAGAAGCAAACTATAAGCACAGTTGCATACAAAAAAAAAAGAAAAGAAAGGTCACGTAAAAGCCTACAGACAACCAGTGGCAATTAGGTTTTTGCATGACTCCGATTTATTTAAAATCCTGAGGATGACTGTAGGCCATGGAAGTTGGAGGTGAGAATCTGCGGCCAGCTGAAGTTCAAAAGTTGAATGACAGCAGTGGGGTTTACAAGAGGAGCATGGCATGCATTTCAACACTGTTAGCTTAAAAAGGTAAAGTTCACTTTTAATGCACCAAGGATCAATTTAAATAATTCTAGTCAATTAACCACAAAACATATATAGGTAAAGTGTAATTTTCGTGCCAAAAAATTAATTAATAAATGTGGAACAAATAATGTTAATAGATAAATATAAAATTGAAGCTGCTCCCCTGAAAAAAACAAAAAGGTATACCTCGTGTTTTAGTGAATGATGGATGATAGGGGGCGCTAGTGAAATAGGAAAATTTGTATGACCTATTTTTTGAGTGTCAGAGGTGTATAATGAATATACATAAATATGAAAAAACAACTGACTGCTTCAGTGATAAGCAATTACACAAAACTGTGATAGAAATAAAATAAAAATTGCATGCGCTAGTGTCAGGCCCCGTACACACGACCAAACATGTATGCTGAAACTGGTCCGCGGACCAGTTTCAGCATACATGTTCGGTCGTGTGTAGGCGCGAGCGGGCCGAATTCCAGCAAACATTTGCCCGCCGGGCCTTTTCCCAGCGGGCAAATATTCCTGGACGTGTTTTAAAACCGTCCGCTGGAATCCTGCCCGCTCGGACATGTACGGTCGTCAGTACAGACCTACCGTACATGTCCGAGCGCCCGCTGTCCCTCGCATGCGTCGAATGACTTCGACGCATGCGTGGAAGCCTTTAAATGGCAGGCCCACCCACGTCTCCGCGTCATCGCCACGTTATCGTCGCGGCGACGACGCGGACATGCCCCGCGTATTGTTTACGCGCGGACTTCTGTACGATGGTTAGTACAACCATCGTACAGAAGCCCTCTGGCAGGCATGTACGGTGAAAACGGTCCGACGGTCCGACGGTACACCGGGCCTTAGTCCAAAAAACACTATAAGTAAATAAATTGAGAAAAATCTTGTGATAAGAAAATATTCTCAAACAATGAATGGTGTGTTCCCAAAACCATACATCAGGAAATTAGTCCAATATTGAATAGATAACAATAATGTCCGTGTGTTCCCAAAGTGAAGGTAAGCCACTATATTGAAATAGTAAATCCTCTGTGTATTCCAAATAAAACATGCAATCTTCTTATTAAGTGCTTCAAATATCTCTTCCACCACTTAAGCGAACGACAACAAAACATATATAGCCAGATTCAGGTAGATGCCGGCGTAACGCAACGTATATGGGCTACGCCGGCATAAGTCAGAGAGGTAACTACACGATTCACAAAGCACTTGCTCTCAACGTTGCGCCGGCGTAAGTGTAAGTGGGTGTGACCTTATGCAAATGATGGCCTGAGCACGGAGCAGTGGCTTACGCCCGGCGTATCATCAACGGAGCTGGCCCAACTTCCTGGTATACGCCGGCTTACGCCGAGCGCATAAATACGCCCAGACATGCGCCCGTCCGACGCTTAAGTACATCCCTCTCCCCCCCCCTGAGCAAGGTACTTTTGTTCTGATATGGCTGCTACAGTAGAGAAGAACAAGAGGAAGAGGAATTTTTCACCCCAGGAGAAGGGGTTTTCCTTTTATGAAGAGGTAAGTAAAACCCTGGACAGAGGCGTGGCTGTGGACGTGATATATTTGGATTTTGCAAAAGCGTTCGATACAGTTCCGCACACACGGCTCATGTGTAAGGTAAGGTCTACAGGATTGGATATATCAGTTTGTAAATGGATAGAAAACTGGCTGAAAGACAGAATTCAGAGAGTCGTGGTTAATGATTCTTACTCTGAATGGTCCAATGTTATCAGTGGTGTACCCCAAGGTTCAGTGCTGGGACCCTTACTTTTCAATATATTTATAAATGATATTGGGTCTGGGATCAAAAGTAACATTTCTGTCTTTGCAGATGACACCAAGCTATGCAGTGGAATAACGTCCTTGCAGGATGTCTCCAATTTACAAGCTGACCTCAATGCTCTGTCCAATTGGGCGACTGAGTGGCAGATGAGGTTTAATGTTGATAAATGTAAAGTTATGCACTTGGGGGCTAAGAATATGCATGCATCATACATACTAGGGGGAGTACAACTGGGGGGATCTGTAGTGGAGAAGGATCTGGGGGTTTTAGTTGATCATAAGCTCAATAATGGCATGCAATGCCAAGCTGCGGTTTCCAAAGCGAGCAAAGTCCTTTCTTGTATTAAGAGAGGTATGGACTCCAGAGACAGAGATATAATTTTGCCCCTGTACAAATCATTAGTAAGACCTCATCTGGAATATGGAATATGCAGTTCAGTTTTGGGCACCAGTTCTCAAAAAGGATATCGGAGAACTGGAGAAAGTGCAGAGAAGAGCAACCAAACTGATAAGAGGCATGGAGGAGCTCAGCTATGAGGAAAGATTAGAAGAACTAAATCTATTCACTCTTGAGAAGAGGAGAATTAGGGGGGATATGATCAACATGTACAAATATATAAGAGGTCCATACAGTGTACTTGGTGTTGAGTTATTCACTTTACGGTCATCACTGAGGACAAGGGGGCACTCTTTACGTCTAGAGGAAAAGAGATTTCACCTCCAAATACGGAAAGGTTTTTTCACAGTAAGAGCTGTGAAAATGTGGAACAGACTCCCTCCAGAGGTGGTTCTGGCCAGCTCAGTAGATTGCTTTAAGAAAGGCCTGGATTCTTTCCTAAATGTACATAAAATAACTGAGTACTAAGATTTGTAGGTAAAGTTGATCCAGGGTAAATCCGATTGCCTCTCGGGGGATCAGGAAGGAATTTTTTCCCCTGCTGTAGCAAATTGGATCATGCTCTGCTGGGGTTTTTTGCCTTCCTCTGGATCAACTGTGGGTATGGAGTTGGGTGTATGGGATTGTATTGTGTTTTTTATTTTGTTTGTTTATTTTTTTGAGGTTGAACTGGATGGACTTGTGTCTTTTTTCAACCTGACTAACTATGTAACTATGTAACTATGTAAGAAGGCAGTCCTCATCGCTGCCATGGAGAGATATGACACCTTCCTCCATGGTGCCCAGAGTCGGGATACTAGCCATGCCAGGAAACAGGTCATCCTGGAGACAATTGAGACTGAGGTTAGTGTCCTTGGCAATGCGACCCGGAGCGCCAAGGACATAAATAAAAAGAACAATGATCTGAGGCTCCATGTTTGGGAGAAGCTAGCCGCCATTAGGAAGCACCAGAGGGGCACGGGTGGCGGACCACCATGCATTGCGAGTTTGACCCCGGAAGGAGGTGGTCGCCCGGTGTCTGCAGAGGGAGCAGTTGGAGGGCGTTTATTCCCGTGATGATGCCTCGAGGACAGGTAAGTGTTTTTTATCCCCTATCCGTTGTGTAGCATGTGAGGGGTGGACGGGAACATGTGACAAGTGTGTGGGTCCCCCAACATGTGACTGCTTTGTGTCATCCACAGATGTGCAGGAGGGAGCAGGCCCATCTGCTGCCGGTGGCCGTCCCACGACATCTTCCCCGGTACAGCCTCAGCCAGACCCCCTAGATCCAGCGGTGGAGGGGAGTGGCCACACCTCTCCTCTCGAGGAGGTGGTGGAGGAGACGGTGGACCTTGGCCAGCTTTGCCTTATTATAAAGGAGTCCACTGTTGTGCCTGGGCCCTCTCACACCTCCCCCCATCAGGTGAAGCCCCTCTGTATCAGCCACCAGCAGGGGAACCCCCTCAAGGGGCTTACCCTACAGCCGTTCCCAAGCGTCTTCTGCCCAAAGGAAGGTGACATGGAAGACTAGGGGTGTTCCTCAAAGTGTGCAGGAACAAACTGCCATGGACCAGGGCCGGCAGACCCAGCATATGGGGGAGATAGCCGGGCACCTGCACCGGGTAGCTGAAAACACAGCCCAGATTTTGGACGCAGTGCAGGATGGCAATGCTAATAGCGCAGCAGTGGTCACCTGCGTTGGGGAGCTGCAGGCCACCACAGCGAACCTAGTGGCAGAGGTTCAGACCCTTACTGGGGCCATCCATGCCAACACGGCTGCCATCCAGGAGGAGGGGAGGCAGCGCAACCAGCGGCATTGCCTCACCCGCCAGCTGAGGATGCAGGCCCAGACCAACCATTTTCTGAGCCGCATTGCCGTGGCCTTGGAGGGCAGGCATCCATCACCTGCCAGGAGTGGCACACCCGGGGATGAGCCACCTCCAGATGTGCCACCCCCCCCAGGCAGCTGAGGAGCCAGAGAGGTGCCACCAGGCGCAGCCCCCATCAGACCAAATGAGTGCTTTTTTCTTTATCGTACATCACGGGACACAGAGCAGCATAGCCATTACATATGGGTTATATAGTGTACCTTCAGGTGATGGACACTGGCACTCTCCGACAGGAAGTTCCCTCCCTATATAACCCCCACCCATAGTGGGAGTACCTCAGTTTTTTCGCCAGTGTCTTAGGTGTTGGTGCACGTTGAGGCTGTGCCTGTAGTAGTCCTTGGGACCAGGGCCAGCTGACCGGATCCGTCCAAGTTGCTTCATAGCCAAAGTGGACGGTATCCGGGCCCCAATTCGTGGATGGGGTTTTGCCTATAATGCCTCTCCTTGGAGGGCTGGACCCTGGGTTCCAGGTCTGGTTTCTATACCTAGAGAATACCTGTTGCCAGTGGTGCTGTATAGGTCCAGGTGTGTGGTGTTCTTTTAAGACCCCGGTCCCTGAAGGTCTATGACCATACCCACGGTGAAGGGGGAAGATTGGGCCTCTTGCAGAGCAATACCCTGCGGCGTGGAAAGGTAAGCAGGGGGCCTACGGAACTTGGTTTGTCAGTAGGCTTCCTACAGGGGATTCTTGGGCAGCCTATTTATGCCTCTGTGCATGGGCAAAGGAGAACCACAAAGTTTCTAAACGGGATGGCTCAAAACACCCAGGTATAGTTTCCCCTGGCTGGGCTAGTAGGCTGCTGCTGCTTCTGTCATGGGGCAGGGTGTTCCACAGAGAGGGAACCATACCATTAGGGAGACAGTTGAAGGTTTCCCTTTTACCTGTGTCTGCTGCTCCAGCGTTTCAGGAGTCATAGGATTCCATTCCTGATGCTCCTCTCCACATCGCTTCCTGCTTCCCCTGGCGGCGTCCGGTGCGCGTGCATAACTTATCAATGCGTGCGCTTGCGCACGCATGCGCGTAGCGCGCTTGCGCGGCGGTGGCGCGGGGAGGGGGCGGGTGACGCCGGACGGCTCCTCCTCCCTGCACACAGGGAGGATAAAATCCTGGAGGGCTATTCAGTCTGTGAAGGCTGTGGAGGGACACGGAGCAGCGATGCTGGCTACAGCATAGGAAGGTTTGATAGAGCTTTCTGGCACAGTGACACCCGGTGGCAGTTGTTGGAAGTACACCTTACTAAAAGAGCCTCTGGCTTAAAGTTTGCATTCAAAGCCTGTGTACTAAGCAGCGCCTTGAACACTTAGGGGTGCTCACCTAGCCCAGCATTAGGGGGTCAATACCAGACTGGTAGTTGAAGCCCTTGGGGCTCAGTATTGATTTTCCTTTTTTATAGGTTATGGGAGGTTGGAGTCCCTCTAACATTACCCTATCCTATTGTTTCACATTTATTTGATTATATGTGTATTTCCTCCAGCTATTACAGTCAGTTGTATACTAGCGGAGTGCCTCAGAATTTGTATATTATGGCTCCTAAGGGTGCAGGTAGCGCTAAAAACGCTAAGACCGTTAAAAAACCAAAGGGTTCTCCATCAGGCTCTGAGGATATCCAAAATCCAGCGGCCCCTGCTGCTCCGGAATGCCCGGAGGTTGTTGTCCTAGGTGAGCCATCAGGGTTGCTAGGTGCTACGGCTGGCCCTACTCAACCAGCTCCTTCCTATGTGACGGAAGAGATGTTAGCCTCCACCTTGGGTGGATTGGAAAAGAGGATGGCCGCTCTAATTACGGCATCTTTGTCAGGGAAGAAGCGGGTTAGATCCCCGTCTCCCAGGTCTGAGTCTCAGGAGGAGGATATTCTCTCCGCTGACGAATTGGAAGATCTAGGAGACCAGACTCAGGATCAACTTGACCATTTAGGTTCTGAGGACTCTACAATAGAGGAACCTTTTTCAGCTTCTCACGCAGAAAGACTGTGGGTTCAGTCCCTAACGGATATGGTGCGGTTGGCTTTTAAGATACCTGTGCCTCAGCCTCTGGCCTCCGCGGTATCCTCATTGGGCTCCCTGAAAGCGCCCCAAGCCAATTTGGTATTCCCGGTACATCCTTTGTTAAAGGACCTGATTTTTCAGGACTGGGCTAAGCCGGAGAAGGATTTTTCTGCCTCCCAAAAGGTTTGCAGTCATGTACCCCTTAGAGGAAGAGTTTTCGAAGAAATGGGCTGTCCCTACTGTGGACTCGGCCATCTCATGTGTCAATAAATCTTTAACGTGTCCAGTAGACAATATCCACATGTTTAAAGACCCTGTGGATAAAAGGCTTGAGACCTTATTGAAGGCATCCTTTGCCACAGCGGGGGCAGTGGTCCAGCCGGCTGTAGCCGCCATTGGCGTCTGCCAGGCTTTAAAGGACCAAGCAAAGCAGGTCCTAAAGGACCTCCCAGCCCAACAAGCTCAGGAGCTGGCTGATCTACCTAGGGCCTTATGTTTCGCGGTAGACGCAATCAAGGATTCGATCCAACAAGCTTCTCGCTTATCCCTATTTTTGGTTCATATGAGGAGATTGCTTTGGTTGAAAAACTGGTCTGCAGAAACCCCCTGCAAGAAACTCCTTACTGGATTCTCCTTTCAGGGAGAAAGATTGTTTGGAGAAGATCTTGACAAATATATACAAAAGATCTCTAGTGGTAAGAGCACCCTCTTGCCGGTTAAGAAAAGGTTCCGGGGTCCCTCTTTTAAGCGTCCAACCTCTCCTGTCCCAGGACCCTCATTCTCTAGGCAGTATCGACGGCCTCCTGGACGCGCAGCTGCAAACAGGCCACAGGGTCAAGCTGCAGGAAACAAGAGACCATGGAACCGTAAGCCGGTTAAGGCTGCCCCTAAGGCAGCCTTGTGAAGGGGCGCCCCCACTCTCTCGGGTGGGGGGAAGACTCCGGTTCTTCTCGGAGTTGTGGGGGGCCAAAGTTACCGACCAATGGGTTCTGTCCTCAGTGACTCAGGGGTACAAACTGGAGTTTCGGGAGTTCCCCCCTCCTCACTTTCAAGCGTCAAGACTTCCAGGCGACCCTCAAAAGCAGGCATCACTTCTGTCCGCCCTAGAGTGACTCCTATCTCAAGGAGTGATTATGGAAGTACCAGCAGGGGAGCAAGGACAAGGGTTTTACTCAAACCTCTTCATTGTCCCGAAGCCAAACGGCGACGTCAGGCCTATACTGGACCTAAAGTCATTAAACCGCTTTCTAAGAGTCCGGTCCTTTCGAATGGAGTCCATTCGCTCGGTGGTGGCCGCCCTTCAAGGAAGGGAGTTCTTGGCCTCCATCGATATAAAGGACGTGTACCTGCACGTTCCGATTTTCCCAGGCCATTACAGGTTTCTGCGTTTTGCCCTAAACTATCGGCATTATCAGTTCGTGGCCCTTCCGTTCGGACTAGCCACGGCCCCTCGGGTTTTTACGAAAATCCTGGCCCCTGTGTTAGCCATCCTAAGGGAACAGGGCATTCTGGTCATGGCCTACTTAGACGATCATCTGGTAGTCGACCACTCAGCGGCCGGCTTAAATCGGGCAGTGTTGCTAGTAGTAAACTGCCTAGAGTCCCTGGGTTGGGTTTTAAACCGGGACAAATCGGCCTTACAGCCCACAAGAAGGTTGGAGTATCTAGGTCTAATTTTAGATACAAGACGACAACGGATCTTCCTGCCCCAGTCCAGAGTAGACTCAATAAGGGAGTTAATCCAGATAGTCCTAAGCAGCACAAGGCCATCTATACGCCTCTGCATGCGCCTGTTGGGGAAGCTAGTGGCCACCTTCGAGGCAGTGCCCTATGCCCAGATCCATTCTCGGAGGCTACAGAGAGCAATTCTCACGGCCTGGGACAAAAGACTCCAGGCCTTGGATCTTCCCATTTCTCTTCCCTATGCGGTAAGGCAGAGTCTGTGTTGGTGGCTAGTCACAAAAAATCTTCTGAAAGGAAGATCGTTCAGTCCCCCCTCATGGAGGATAGTAACCACGGATGCCAGCCTATCGGGCTGGGGTGCAGTCCTAGACGATTTAACCCTACAGGGGAAATGGTCAAGGGCAGAATCAGCCCTACCCATAAATGTCTTAGAGATCCGAGCAGCTCGGTTGGCTCTTTTGGGCTGGACGGAGATTCTGCAGGGCTCCCCAGTAAGGGTACAATCCGACAATGCCACTGCCGTGGCTTATATAAACCACCAGGGTGGCACCAGGAGTCAGGCAGCCCAGAGGGAGGTAGATCGGATCTTTTCATGGGCAGAAGCCCATGTCCCCTGCATCTCAGCTATCTTTATCCCCGGGGTGGACAATTGGCAAGCGGACTTCCTCAGCCGCCAACAGATGTCCCCAGGGGAGTGGTCCCTCCACCCCGAAGTGTTCCAGGACATCTGCCGGAAGTGGGGTACTCCGGAGGTGGACGTTATGGCGTCCAGATTCAATGCCAAAGTAGCAAAGTTTGTCTCTCTAACGAGGTATCCATTGGCCTGCGGGACGGATGCCTTGGTGTGCCCTTGGCATCAGTTTGCGCTAATCTATGCCTTCCCTCCAATACGGATGCTACCCCGTCTTCTTCACAGAATTCAAAGGGAACGCAAGCCAGCGATTCTAGTGGCCCCAGCGTGGCCCCGAAGGCCTTGGTACTCCTTAATAGTAAGGATGGCGATAGAGGAACCTTGGGTCCTACCGTTACGGCCAGACCTCCTCTCACAAGGGCCGTTCTTCCATCCTGCTTTACAGGCCCTAAATTTGACGGCCTGGCGGCTGAGTCCCTGATTCTCAGAAACAGAGGTCTTTCAGGGCAGGTCATTTCCACCCTTATAAGCGCAAGAAAACCAGTTTCCAGGTTAATATACTATAGGGTGTGGAAGGCCTATATTACCTGGTGTGAGACCAGGAGATGGGATCCCCGCAAATATACCATTGGGAGAATCCTGCAGTTTTTACAGTTGGGAGTGGAAAAAGGTTTGGCGGTCAGCACAATCAAGGGGCAGGTGTCTGCCTTGTCGGTCTTCTTCCAGAGACCTTTGGCTGCCCATTCTTTAATGAAATCCTTTTTACAAGGTGTTATTCGGGTGAATCCCCCGATTAAAGCTCCCCTGTATCCTTGGGATCTAAATTTGGTTCTATCGGCCTTGCAAAGGCAGCCCTTTGAGCCCTTGTCCGCGATCCCTTTGGTCCTTTTGACTAGGAAACTAGTGTTTCTGGTGGCCATGGCATCCGCCAGAAGAGTGTCGGAGTTGGCAGCCTTGTCATGTAAGGCACCTTATTTATTACTG
Organism: Rana temporaria; assembly: GCF_905171775.1. Lineage (NCBI taxonomy): Eukaryota > Metazoa > Chordata > Amphibia > Anura > Ranidae > Rana > Rana temporaria. Next base: position 157,328,865 of record NC_053497.1, read on the forward strand.
CATAAGGACAGGGTCGTTTTGCGGCCGCTTCCGTCCTTCCTGCCTAAGGTGGTGTCTAATTTTCACCTTAATCAAGATGTGATTCTTCCATCATTTTTTCCAAAGCCTTCTTCTAAGGAAGAGAGGTTACTACATTCCTTGGATGTAGTCAGAGCTGTAAAGATTTACTTGGAAGCTACAGCCCAGATTCGTAAGAATGACGTCTTATTCATTCTGCCAGAAGGGCCCAAGAAGGGCCAGGCAGCGTCTAAAGCCACTATTTCTAAGTGGATTAGGCAGACAATTACAGGCCTATGGCCTGAAGGGGAAGAGTCCACCCTTATCGGTTAAGGCTCATTCCACTAGAGCTGTGAGTGCCTCTTGGGCAGCGTATCACCAGGTCTCTATGGCTCAGGTCTGCAGGGCAGCGACCTGGTCGTCTGTACACACATTTGCAAAGTTTTATCAAATGGACGTTAGGAGGAACGCTGATTCAGCTTTTGGGCAGGCGGTCCTCCAGGCCGCAATTTAACCTCCTCCTGTCCGGTGGCACCTCCTGTTTGGTTTTTTCTGGTTGTCTCCCTCCCCTCATGGAGCATTGCTTGGGGACATCCCATATGTAATGGCTATGCTGCTCTGTGTCCCGTGATGTACGATAAAGAAAAAGGGATTTTTAATAACAGCTTACCTGTAAAATCCTTTTCTTGTAGTACATCACGGGACACAGAGCTCCCACCCCTCTTATGGGGAATTTTGGGATGCATATTGCTTGCTACAAAACTGAGGTACTCCCACTATGGGTGGGGGTTATATAGGGAGGGAACTTCCTGTCGGAGAGTGCCAGTGTCCATCACCTGAAGGTACACTATATAACCCATATGTAATGGCTATGCTGCTCTGTGTCCCGTGATGTACTACAAGAAAAGGATTTTACAGGTAAGCTGTTATTAAAAATACCTTTTTTTTTTGGGCTCAGGAGTTGAATTTTTTTGGGGGGTTATTTATGCTCAGGATTTGAGTTCTTTTTTTTATGCTCAGGTCATGAGCCTTTGTTTTTATTTATGTAGGCACACGGTGAGGAGTGCTGGCTACAGTGTGACTGGTGTGTGAATGTGGGGGTGACACTCCTGCCAGTAAGGGGTGTCACCCTCGGTCTGGGAGAAATTATCCCCACGACTGTGTGAATGTGGTATGAATGGACAGCGACATAATTGGGGCCTTGGCATGGTGTTGCTGCTCCCAAGTCCTGCATGGTGGACTTGGGCTAATCCAATGTGATGTGGATGTGGTGTGTGTGAGCTAGGGACCACAGTGGTGTGCATGCGTGCATTCTCCTTGTGCCATGATGAATGTGTGTGTTTAACGTGCAAAGATGTCTTCTGTGAGGCATCTCCTGACTGCTGTTCCCTCAGAAGACGGGGTAGCCTCATTTAGGGGGGGGTTGTGTGGTTCGGGGGTCAGGTCATCACGTTGGTCAATCTCCAGGCCCTTTCTCATGGCGTAATTGTATAGCACGCAACATGCACCGATGATCTGGCACACAAAGTTTGGGGAAAACAACAGGGTCCCCCCCGGACTTATCCAGGCATCGGAAACGGGACTTCAGGAGGCCAAATAGTTTATCTCTCCTCTGGTTTGGGTAATCCGGTATGGCGTCAGGAGATGGGGTCCAAGTGCATATACAGAGTGACCTGGAAGGGAAAAAACAGGAGGATGTTAGTCGTGCATGTGCCCCTCGTGATGTCTGCATCATGGGGTCGGACAGTCATGCCTGACACCTATGTCACTCACCAACCAGCCAGCTGTCCCCATACATGTTCTGTTCAAAATATGTTGGGATGTTGCTTTGACGGTATATGTAGCTGTCGTGGATGGACCCTGGGTGTTTGGCACGGACGTGCCATATGAGGCATTGGGCATCGGCTATCACCTGTACGTTGATGGAATGCCAGTGCTTCCAATTGCGGTATATGTGCTCTGTGGCACAGGGGGGGCGTAGTGCCACATGTGTGCAATCAATGGCCCCCAAGGTGCATGGGAATCCTGCAATCATGTAGAAATCCTGCATTGCCTTCTGCCGCAGATGCTCATGGGTGGGTCTGATGAAGTGGTGGGACATGCGTCTGAGGATTGCGGGGACAACCCGGTGCACGCATCTGCTCAGGGTGGATTGTGACATCCCAGACACGACTCCACTTGTACGCTGAAAAGATCCACTTGCGAGGAAATGCAGTGTTGCCAGTACCTTGACCAGTGGCTGCACTGCATGTGCACGATGTGTCTTGATGGTGATGTCATCATGCAGGGTTGTGGCTAATTCTAGGATGGCATCAGGGCTGAATCTGAAGATGTGATATACCTCTGAATCACCGATGCCAAAGACGTCCATGCGCGTGCGGTATATCCTCTCCTCTGCCCTCCTGGTGGTGGACCCATTAGTAGTGCTAGGACCACGGCTGCCCCTGGCATGTTGGCACACAGATGTGTTCTTCTGCAAGTGAAGTTGCTCAGCTTGCTCAGCTCGTCCGTAACGGTGCTGCTGTAGCTGCTCTCCAGCTGACCTGTGCACGTCTGGTGCAAAGATAATCCAGCTTTTTGATGGAATAACTTTAGGCCGGACGTACGACTTGCACGCACCACGCGTAGCCAGCGTCGGGCGCACGTACATGCGTGAGTCATTTGCATATTTGAATAGGAAATCAATGTGAGCGGAAGAAGCGTCGAGCGTAAATATGCGCCCACGACACTCCGGCGTAGGAAAGTGTAGTCGGTCAGAGGAAGCCTATTTTCAGGCGTATTTCGTTCTGTGGGTACGGCGCATAAATACGCCGGCGCATATTTACACTTACGCTGCGTATCTGTAGATACGCCGGCGTAAGTCTTTCTGAATCTGGCTATCAGTCTAGACAAAAGACAAACAAGTCAGGTTTGACCTTTATCGGGCAGATGCAACTTCTGAAGCCCCAGATGGTCAGAGCTATACCATGTCAGGATAAGCACAGTACTGATATTATACCATACTATCTCTAATGCCGTGTACACACGGTTGTTTTTTTGGCATTAAAAAAGACGACGTTTTTCCAACTTCATCATTAAAAACGATGTTGCCCACACACCATCGTTTTTGAAAAATGATGAACAAAGCACGGTGACGTACAACACGTACGACGGCACTCTGAAGGGGAAGTTCTATTCGCCTTTGGGCTGCTTTTAGCTGATTCCTTGTTAGTAAAAGACGATTCACGCTTTTTTGTCTGTTACAGCGTGATGAATGTGCTTACTCCATTATGAATGGTAGTTTTACCTGAACAAGCGCTCCCGTCTCATAACTCGCTTCTGGAAATGCGCGGGTTTAAAACGTCGTTTTAGCCCACACACGATCATTTTTTACAAACCGAAAAACGACATTTTAAAAAACGACGTTAAAAAATGCAGCATGTTGAATTTTTTTTTTTGTTGTTTTTCAGAAGCCAAAAAACGATGTGAAGCCCACACACGATCTTAAATGACGTTTTTATAAAACGTTTTTTTTCATGCCGAAAAACTACTGTGTGTACGCGGCATAAGTCTTGTTTAAATACTTATAACTTGTTTCCTAAATTTCCATTTTGCAAACGTAAAGAAAAGTTGATTTTCATTTAGGTAGGAAAGCAACAATATGAGACAGATTAGCTGGCCAGGTAAGTGCACAAAAATTGTTTAATAACACATTTTGCTTATAATTCAATATCAGGTGGAAAACCTATCAACCAATACAAACCTGAATCAACGTTTGCATTGGTTTCCTTAAGAAGATAGAAATGTTTGAACAAACTGCAAATATACATTGTATGCAGAAAAAAAATATGCAACCATATCTTGATTTTTATTATACTGATGGATGAAAAATTAACCTTAATGGACATTGACACAACTAAACACCCGGCCAATAATAATGGCTGCAATCAACATTCATTGCTGTCGGTGGGTTGTAGTTTAGAATAGCTCATTGATCAATGAATGCAAACTGCAGACCACACACCAAGAGGATGAGATTGACGAAAACACAAATTTGTTTTGAATGTGTATACCAGATGGATATATCTCAGTTCCTGAGAGACATCAAACATTTCAGCAATTCAACAATTAAGCCGTTGTAAAGCAATCTTATCATACATGAAGACGTATGCAAAGCATCAAAGAAACAGTTGGTTGCACTTTAGGACAAAGGTATATTTAGTACCAATATCTTGTATACAAATAGATTCACTATTAGTAACAGGTTACACCCATATTCAGGGTACAACAAGTAGCATGTTATTAAAGCCGCAGCCCCTGTACCCCACTTACTGTGACAGTAGATGGGGAGCCTCTCCTCGCACCCAAAGTCACAATTTAAAAACAGCATACCAGCAATCAGGGTCATTGATGCACCTTGTTATTTTGCATCTCATCTTCCTCTACAGTACACATAACAGCTAACAAAATGCCCACCACTATGCCCAGTTCAGTATCTCCAGTAGAGCACACCTTCATAGATACAAGAGCACACCTGGTAGAAAATGAGGGGGTAGAGGGGACCTGACCTAGGCCTTGTTCACACTACGTACAGATGCGTGCATTATCAAAATGAATTTAGCCATTCAGCCCAGGTGGGTTGGGGGCCAATATGTAGCGCTGCCTTTAGCAGTGTTAAGAAAAAAACATAGCAGGGATACCCGTAATTGCACAGATTTGGCATTTTTACCAGAGGTATGCATGCAAACATGCTTAAGCACTTGTAAACATGCATTTAATCAAGTTGGACATTAACACATTACTAACTAAGCACGTTAACACAAAACAGATATAAACACGTTTTGAACCCTTTACCTCCATTCCAGTTCTCCTCAAGGAGTTGGACACATTTCGTGACATCTCCGGCCTAGGCATAAATTTGAATAAGTGTTTGATCCTACCAATCAATCTTTCCCTGAACACCCAAAATCTATTGCAAAACAACTTCTCATTTAATTTGTGCCCACACTATCAGATACTTGGGGGTTAATATCACATCTTCACATACATTTTTATATAAATCTAACTATATTCCCCTATTCTCACACATTATCTCCCTCCTTAAAACATGGTCTTCTTACCACAGCTCTCAACTGGAAAACTGATAAAATACTGTGGTCGCAGGTAATGGACAGAATGGAGACAATAAAACTTCTGAAAGAATATACCACACACTGAATGATAGTCTCCAGGTTTACGACCTTAAATGGTCATATTGGAATCTTGCTCAGTAATAGACTGTTCCCCGTCCCATACAACTTTAATTCAAGGCCCCAGTACATGTTTGCCCTTGATTTGCCTGCAATCTAAACTGTTATCCTTTATGATGCATTGTATAATATACTGTTAATTCAATGTTGATTCTTTTATCAGTTTTATACTTGTAAATGTTCTTTAATATCTACAATAAACATTTGTAAACACAGATATAAACAAGTTTAAACTTGTCCCAATGCATGTAAAAAAAAGAAAAATGTTTTTTTTTTTTTTCTGCCAGCTGGAACCTGCCCAAAAAAAGGGCATGTCCATGTGAATGAAGCCCTACTCTTTTTCAGCAAAGCTTTAGTCTTGGTGCCATCTGTGATACAACAGGTACAAAATTAATTAACCTAAGGAAGGGCTATTAAATGTTGAGCTGATGTTTATCAAATTCTAATAATAATAAATACATTCTTGCTTAAAATAACACACATATGGCATTTTATGTTGTCGTATCTTTATTGAACAAATCATTTTAACAACCATGATCATTGATGACACAAGTATGTGAACCTTCTATGTTTAAGAACTAGTAAAATGTCCTTTACTAGTTAAAGAAAAATCTTTCAGAGTCTGCTTTACAGATCTATTTAACAGTTGGGAAGCATTTTAGTCTGTTCCAGTAGCAGCCCATAATGCAGAGCTTAGAGGTGCCACCTCCCTAATCAATGCATCCAGCTCACTAATCTACATGTGGCGCACCAGACGCATGAATTCCAATGGGGTTGTTTTGTTTGACGCACGTGATTAGAGCCAGGAGCTCTAAGGCTTCACGTACACTGAAGCTCATAAACGGCCATTTTTGGGGCGTTTTTTTTTTTTTTTTTTTTTTAACGGTCCAAGAACTCCCCTTTATGTTATCCTGTGTGTCCATACACACATGGGAGTTATTGGACATTTATCAGCAGTGGAGTTTATGGGCTGTTATCTGAAGACCCTAAAATCGCATTCAGGGGCTGTCTTTCTGACCACAAAAAACGCTTATAAACGCTGATAAATGTAGATGAACGCTAAAAAAACATGGCTCACAAGCGGTTTTGAACATTTTTGAACCATTAAAAAAATTAAAAGAATAATTTTTCTTAAAAAAAAAAAAGCCAGCGCTGAAAAACACTAAAGCTAGTGCATAAACGTTAAAAACCTTGCTGCAAAGCTACTGGCACTTTTATAACGTTATTTTAACTTACAGTGTGCATGGAGCCTAATCGGCTTCATAAAAAGGGTGGGCTCGGGGAGCAGCAACCCAGTTGTGCCACAATAGCGAATATATATTCGCTATTATCTTCCCGATTCCCCTTCCATCCTGAGACTCGTCACCCGATTGGCTAAGAGGAGAAGCAATCCTATCGGCTGCCGGGGAGCAGGGGAAGCCACCATAAAGCACCAGGAGAAAACGTTGCCCAGAGGAAGCGCTGCCCATGACCTAGATGGGGTGAGTGCAGGACTGGTGACCGAATGGGGGGTGCCTGCGACCTGACCGACTGATGACCGGGCTGGGGTTTGGTGGCAGGTGGATATTGTTCCCCACCCCCTCAAAAAAATATACCACCAGCCGCCATTAGTCTGTTCAGTTATGCAGAAAGATTCAGTTGATGTATATTTTTAGGGTGCCTTACTTGAATAGCTTCTTTTAGATCCTACCACAGAACTTTAAAATGACCCAGGTCAAGACCCCGATTTAAATATGATAATACATAGTACTTAACACCTGAAACCCCCACTTTCATCTCGGCAATAAGTAGCATAACCACAATATTAAATGATGGGTTCCGTGGCAGAGATAGTCAGGTTCACCAAAAGGAAAAGGTATACAAATAGTGTAAATCCGTTAAACAGGAAAAACGTATTTGAAAACGTTTAAATTTACACTCACATTTGACGCCAGACGATGTCGTCTTAGATGAAATGCGTGTCGGGTCGTATCTACAGCTACTACTGCATGGAATCTACTCATTATATACAAGCGCTTGTTAATATTGTGGTTATGCTACTTATTGTTTAGATGAAAGTGTGACTATCTTACTCTGATGTTCGCCAATTCGAGTGCTGAGGTCTTTGTGTTTTTGGTGTAGTGTCACCATACAGCCCTTTTAGACTCATTTGGCATATGCCTTGCTGAGTCCATTCAATCCAGTAAGCCTAATTTCTATCAGTGGTGGCAGTTTTTCATCTATCATCACGTTTGTGTTAACTGAAGATCAACTTTCACCGTTTGGATTATCACTTCACTTATACTATTAGTCATCACAAATGGACTTGAGCAAAGTTTAATCATCATCATTTTCATACTTTTTTTGCATTCAATTCATATGTATATTTACTTATAGAGCAAATATTACTCATTTACAGTCAGGTCCATAAATATTGGGACATCAAACACAATTCTAATCTTTTTGGCTCTATACACCACCATAATGGATTTGAAATGAAACAAACAAGATGGGCTTTAACTGCAGACTTTCAGCTTTAATTTGAGGGAATTTACAAATCAGTTGAATGGTGTAAGAATTACAACAGTTTGTATATGTGCCTCCCACTTTTTAAGGGACCAAAAGTAATGGGACAGATTAACAATCATAAATCAAACTTTCACTTTTTAATACTTGGTTGCAAATCCTTTGCAGTCAATTACAGCCTGAAGTCTGGAATGCATAGACATCACCAGACGCTGGGTTTCATCCCTGGTGATGCTCTGCCAGGCCTCTACTGCAACTGTCTTCAGTTCCTGCTGGTTCTTGGGGCATTTTCCTTTCAGTTTTGTCTTCAGCAAGTGAAATGCATGCTCAATCGGATGCAGGTCAGGTAATTGACTTGGCCTTTGCATAACATTCCACTTCTTTCCCTTAAACTCTTTGGTTGTTTTAGCAGTATGCTTTGGGTCATTGTCCATCTGCATTTGGCTGAATATAAGCAAATATTGCCCGAAACACTTCAGAATTCATCCTGCTGCTTTTGGTCAGCAGTCACATCATCAATAAATACAAGAGAACCAGTTCTATTGGCAGCCATACATGCCCATGCCATGACACTACCACCACCATGCTTCACCGATGAGGTGGTATGCTTTGGATCATGAGCAGTTCCTTTCCTTCTCCATACTCTTCGCTTTCCATCACTCTGGTACAAGTTGATCTTGGTGTTATCTGTCCATAGGATGTTGTTCCAGAACTGTGAAGGCTTTTTTATATGTTGTTTGGCAAACTCTAATCTGGCCTTCCTGTTTTTGAGGCTCACCAATGGTTTACATCTTGTGGTAAACCCTCTGTATTCACTCTGGTGAAGTCTTCTCTTGATTGTTGACTTTGACACACATACACTTACCTCCTGGAGAGTGTTCTTGATCTGGCCAACTGTTGTGAAGGGTGTTTTCTTCACCAGGGAAATAATTTTTCGGTCATCCACCACAGTTTTACGTGGTCTTCCGGGTCTTTTGGTGTTGCTGAGCTCACCGGTGCGCTCTTTCTTTTTGAGGATGTTCCAAACAGTTGATTTGGCCACACCTAATGTTTTTGCCATCTCTGATGGGTTTGTTTTGTTTTTTTCAGCCTTATGATGGCTTGCTTCACTGATGGTGACAGCTCTTTGGATCTCATATTGAGAGTTGACAGCAACAGATTTCAAATGCAAATAGCACACTTGAAATGAACTCTGGACCTTTTATGTGTTCCTTGTAAATGGGATAATGAGGGAATAACACACACCTGGCCATGGAACAGCTGAGCAGCCAATTGTCCCATTACTTTTGGTCCCTTAAAAAGTGGAAAACACATATACAAAACTGTTGTAATTCCTACACCTTTCACCTGATTTGGATGTAAATGCCCTCAAATTAAAGCTTAAGTCTGCAGTTAAAGCACATCTTGTTTGTTTCATTTAAAATCCATTGTGGTGGTGTATAGAGCCAAAAAGATTAGAATTGTGTCGATGTCCCAATATTTATGGACCTGATTGTATATAATTTGTTGTGCGTTTTAGACCCTAAACAAGTTTTATACTCTTTCTTTCATTGTCCTTGTTTGGGACCTGTTAATTTTTAGCGTTGCACTTTTTGTATTGGTATATTTTTTGATACAATTTTAAATTTAGTTGTTCTCTGAATGATTGGAAACCATCATATATTTTAGAAAGCAGATTATGGATTTTGGAAGAATTTCCTCATCCTTCTGTCAGGTGACAGCCATAAACTTATGGGGTTTCCCATCACTTTGTGTCTCAAACAATGGTCACAGGGCCAACTAGAGAGGGGACATAGATAGCAATGAAAATCTGAGGTTTAAACCCTTCCCTACTCTTTCCAAAAGTCCCAAAAAATCTTTGGGCTAGCTACACTAACGGCGCGTACACACAACCGTTTTTTATGACGAGAAAAATGCCATTAAGAACGATCCAGAGCATTTTTCTCGACATAAAAAATGGGCATTAAAAATTTAGAACATGCTCTAATTTTTCTTGTCATTTTTCACGTTGTGAAAAAACGGTCGTGTGTAGGCTTTAACGACGGGAAAAAACGTGCATGCTCAAAAGCAAGTTATGAGATGGGAGCACTCGTTCTGGTAAAACTAGCGTTTGTAACGGAGATAGCACTAACAGACTGAAAAGCACGAAGACTGAAAATTGCGAATCGTCTCTCATCAAACTTTTACTAAACACGAAATGAGCAAAAGCAGCCCAAAGGGTGGCGCCATCCGAATGGAACTTCGCCTTTATAGTGCCGTTGTGCGTGTTGTACGTCACCGCGCTTTGCTCGAGCATTTTTTTTTGCCGTTCGTGTGTATGCAAGGACACGAACGGCAAGAATCACATCAAGAATCACGTCGACAAAAACGTTGTTTTTTCCATGACATTAAAAACGGTCGTGTGTACACGACATAAGAGTGTCTGATTTGTTGTTTTTCATATGGCCTACTGTTGTACCAATGTATGTATAATTTGCATTCCTAGGGAAAGCTGTAATGGAAACCAATTTCTTCCATTTCTAATCTGTCAACCTGATTGTGGAATGATGATAAAAAGGTCTTCAGAAGTCATTCTTTAGGAGTCTGTTCACAACAGCCTCTTTCCAGGCACTTTGCAGCATCCTTTTTAGCAGGGGTCTTCAAACTACAGCCCTCCAGTGGTTCAGGAACTACAATTCCCATCATGCCTAGTCATATCTGTGAATGTCAGTGTGTTACAATGGGATGTGTAGTTCTACAACAGCTGGAGGGCCGTAGTTTGAGGATCCCTGGCTTATAGTATGTCCTGTTCACATTTACACTTTTCATTGCAAAGAGTACTGTACAGTGCCTTGAAAAAGCATTCATACCTCTTGAAATTTTCCACATTTTGTGCTATAACAAACAAGGTGGTAAATGTATTTTTTGGGGATTTTATGTGATAGACCAACACAAAGTGGCAAACCATTGTGAAGTGGAAAGAAATGTGGAAAAAAATGATAAATGGTTTTCAATTTTTTTACAAATATATGAAAAGTGTGTCGTGTATTGCTCTGATCTGCCTGGAGGCCGTCTATATTACAGTCTCCGGCCGCACGCCAGGCGACCACACAGGTGCCGATGCGCGTGCCTGGCGGCAGCGATGTCCGCCAGGCACCCGTGATTGGCAGTCACAAAGCCAGGGATGTGGAGCTCTGCATGTAAACACAGAGCTCATCGTCCTGTCAGGGAGAGGAGACCAATGGTGTGTCCCTTGTACATAGGGACAACCATCGGTCACCTCCCAAGTCAGTAAGAATCACTCCCAGGGTACATCTTTAACCCCTTGATGCCTCCTAGTGTTAACCCCTTCCCTGCCAGTCACATTTATACAATAACCAGTGCATTTTTATAGCACTGTTCGCTGTATAAATGTGAATGGTCCCAAAAATGTGTATGTGTGTCTGTATATATATATATATATATATATATATATATATATATATATTTTTTTTTTTTTTTTTTTTAATTGGATATTTATTACAGCAAAAACAAAAAATATTATGTTTTTTTCAAAATTGACGCTCTATTTTTGTTTAAAGTGCAAAAAATAAAAAACTGCACAGGTGATCAAATAACACCAAAAGAAAGCTCTATTTGTGGGGGAAAAAAAGGACGTCAATTTTGTTTGGGAGCCACGTCGTACGTGCAATTGTCATTCAAAGCGTGACAGTGCCGAAAGCTAAAATTTTGCCTGGGCAAGAAGGGGGTATATGTGCCCAGTAAGCAAGTGGTTAAGGTCGTCTTTGCTGGAAGGTGAACCTCCTTCCCAGTCTCAAGTCTTTAGGAGACAGGTTTTCTTCCAAGATTACCCTGTATTTGTCTCCATCCATTTTCCAATCGACTGACCAGCTTTCCTGTTCCTGCTGAACAAAAAGCATCCCCACAACATGATGCTGCCACCACCATGTTTCACAGTTCAGGGTGATGTGCAGCGTTAGTATGTGTTAGCCACACATAGCGTTTTGCTCTTCGGCCAAGTAGTTACATTTTGGTCTCATCTGACCAAAGCACCTTCTTCCACATGCGCTGTGTCCTCCACATAGCTTCTCGCAAACTGCAAACGGGACATCTTATAGCTCTCTTTCAACAATGGCTTTTTTATTGCCACTTATCCATAAAGGTCAGATTTGCGGAGTGCAAGTTGTCCTGTGGTCAGAGTTACCATGGGCCTGCTTCTCTTATTAATGCTCTCCTTACCCTGCCTGTCAGTTTAGGTGGATGGCAATGTTTTGGTAGGTTTACAGTTGTGCCATACTCTTTCCATTTTTGGATGGATTGAATAGTGCCCAGTGAGATGTTAAAAGCTTGGATTATTTTTTTTTATAACCTAAGCCTGCTTGAAACTTCTCCACAACATTATGCCTGACCTGTCTGGTGTGCTCCCTGGCCTTCATAATGCAGTTTTTTCACTAAGTGCCGGTTCACACAGGGGCAACCCAACTTACAGAGCAACTTTGCAAGGCAACTTCAGAGTGACTTGGAGCAACTTACAACGCGACTTAAAGTTGCCTCCAGGACAGGTGACTTTGGCTGTGGCCAATCACAAAATAATCAGCTCTGTGGGAAGGAGGGGTTTGCCTGAGTAAACAATTTTCTTTTCCTGTAAAGTTGAGTTGAAATCAATGGGTACAAGCTGCCTAGAAGTCGCCTTGAAGTAGTACAGGAAACTTTTCTGAAGTCAGAGCGACTTCAGTAGTGTACATTAAGACGGCTCTCATTCACTTCAATGGAATTTCTCATGTCGTGCGACTTGGGGCGACACAAGTCGGATGCCAAGTCACTGTAGTGTGAACCCGGCACTGGGGTTCTCCAACAAACCTTCACAGAACAGCTGTATTTATACTGAGATTAAATTACACACAGGTGGACTCTATTTACTAATTAGGTGACTTCTGAAGGCAATTGGTCCCACTAGATTTTAGTTAGGGGTATCAGAGTAAAGGGGGCTGAATACAAATGCACACCACACTTTTTTTTTTTTTTACAAATTTGGTGTTTTTTATTTGAAAAAATAAAAGGCATACAGAATGCATAAGCATACATCACACACAGGTGAGATAAGGGGAATACATGAGTCAGCGTATACATTAAACAATGAACATACATTGCAGATGGCATCCCAAGCGCAACAGGTAAACATAAAAAAAGAAAAAGAGACACAAACATCAAAAAAAATAAAAAAGAGCGCAGAAGCTCATGTGGGCCAAAGGGTCAAGCAGACGATCAGCCATTATTGACGGGTTGGCACGGGGGGAGGGGCCCCCAGGCTCAGTCAGACAGGGCATTACAGGTAGCGGCGTTCTCAATCCAATCATCCCACACCTTGTTGTATTTGGCCGGGCAACCCCTGTGGGCATAGATCTCCCTTTTATACGGTAAGATAGAATTAACCGCAACAATCCACTCCTGGATAGACGGGGGTAGGGCTCGGAGCCACTTGCGCGCTATCAATAATCGCGCCGTAAATAATGTTTCCTGGAGGAATATTTTGTGATATTTGTCCGAGTCGGGGTCAGGGAATATCCCCAACAGGCACTGCTTAGGGCACAATGTCAAGGGGGACCCCATCTCGTCGTGTATGAACTTTACAATCTGTGACCAGTATCCCTGTATGACCGGGCAGGACCACATAAGATGAAAGAATGTGCAGGGGGTACCGTCACATCTAGGGCATAGCAGGCTGTATCCCAATTTGTATTTGGCCATGCGGGCAGGGGTCAAGTACGACCTGTGCAAGATGTAGAGGTGGGTAAGACGATCTGATAATTTAGGTGAGACCTTCTTTGTGGCATCTAACGCGTCCTCCCACTCATCGTCCTCCAGCTCTCCCACCTCCCCAGACCAGCATTCCTTAAGCCTATATGCCAGAACAACAGCACCGGGCCTAAGAAGGGAGTCATAGAGGATCTGAATAAGTTTGCGGGAGTCTCGCCCCGTTATGGTGCGGAGCACTTCAAGTTGCTCAACACCCGGAGGCGTGGCCCCAAACTGGGCATGGAGGGCGTGACGAAGCTGGAGGTAACGAAAGTGCATAGAATTGGGTAAATCAAAGTCATCCTTAAGCTGTTGAAACGATTTTAGTATAGGGCCATGATAGACGTCTGACAGGTACCTTACTCCCCGATCTAGCCAAAGAACCCGATCTGGAATGGTGAGCAGTTCACACAGATCTGGGTTGTCCCAGAGGGGGGTATAAGAATGGGTGACCGGTGTCTTCAATTTTCTGCCCATTACTTCCCAAATTTTGCTATGGTGATAGAGGAGGCCCACACGGCTACCCAGAGTCCAAACGCCCCCCAAGCCCCTGAAGAGGACCTGAAAGGGGTGAGTGAGTCCGGGAGCACACCGGGAGCATAGCAGCGTGAGGTAGCGGTCACGGTCCTGCTTGTCAAAATAAAAAAAATTAGACAGTTGCGCTGCCAGGTAATAAGAGTTAAAGTCGGGTAGTGCAACCCCACCCAACTCAGTGGAATTCTTCAATACCTGCCAGGACAACTTATGTCTAGTGGGGCCCCACACGAACGACTTAAGGATTGAGTCTATGGTTTTAAAAATCTTGAGAGGGAGGTAGACAGGGGAGTGCCACAATACATACAGGAATTTGGGGAGAAGGACCATCTTAATTAAGTTCACTCGGCCCATGACTCCCAGGGGCAATCTGGCCCAGATCTGTGACTTTAGGAATAGCATTAACGGCTCTATGTTCAGGCGGACGAAGTCCTCAGGAGATCTAGAGATCTGAATCCCAAGGTATTTCATGGAGCTAACCCTAAGGAGGGGGGAGGATGCCTGGATCTCGGATGGTGCGCTCACATCAATGGGGAGGATCTGGGATTTGTCCCAGTTGATCCTCAAACCAGAGTGGTGACCGAAGTTCTCAATAACTGTGAGCGCAGTTTGTAGGGGTTGGCCCGGGTCTGCCAGGTATAAGAGCATATCGTCTGCGTAGAGACTAATTGTTTCCACTAGGTCCCCCCGTTTAAGGCCCCCGACGCCCGGGTGACTCCTAAGGGATGCAGCCAGAGGCTCCACCGCCAGGGCATACAACAATGGGGAGAGGGGGCACCCCTGTCTGGTGCCCCTGGAAAGGGGGAAGGGAGTAGAGATCCTACCGTTGACCAAGATCCTGGCACTTGGATTCTGATAAAGAAGGGTGATCCATTTAATAAAGTTGGGCCCGAAACCGAATCGCGCTAAACATTCCCATAAATAGTTCCATTCCACTGAGTCGAATGCCTTGGCTGCGTCCAAGGACACTACAACTCTAGAACCAACTTGGTCATGGTCAGCCTGCAGGTTCATATGTAGCCGACGCAGATTATAAGCCGCATTTTTGGCTGGCATGAAACCGACCTGGTCCGGGTGGATTAGGGTAAGGATCACCTCGTTCAGGCGCAGTGCCAGGATCTTGGCCATGATTTTGATATCTAGTTGGAGAAGGGATATGGGGCGGTAGGACTCAGGGAGTTCAAGATTTTTACCCGGTTTAGGGATAAGTACTATATAGGCCTCAGACATTGATGCGGGCAGGGAGCCTGATTGAAAGATATGTGAGAACAGTTCGTGGAGCCTAGGCACCAGGGATTCACTATATGTCGCATAGAACTCAAGGGGTAGACCGTCCGAGCCCGGCGCCTTAGAGGAGTTAAGCAGGGAGATTGCATGCACTATCTCTCCGTCGTGATGGGGGCTTCAAGGGCAACTACTTGGGATCTCGAGAGCACAGGCAAATCTATAGCAGCCAACAGCTCGGCCGATTCCCCACCAGGAACCTCAGCAACCGAGGAGTATAACGTTGCAAAGAACGAGCGAAATTCCCCAACCACCTCATCTGGATCAGAGAGCAGCACCCCACCCGCGTTGCGGAGGGAAACCACCGTGGGGGGTCTATGATCCAGATGGGCCAAGTAGGCCAATAATCGTCCCGCGCGCTGACAATATTCATACACCCTCTGCTTGCTATAAAATATCTTCCTTTCAGCCCTCTCAAAGAGAAGGCCACTCACCACCCGAGATTGTAGTTTCAGTACATCAGCCGTGGACGAGGACGGATCGGCAACAAACCTCCGCTCCGCCTCGGCCAGGGACCCCTCTGCCTGCTCAACCACCCGGGACGAATTTCGCCGATATTGAGATATTTGCCGGGACAAGAACATACGAGCATGGGATTTAAAGGAGTCCCAGACAATGTCAAAGGGTGCGGTATCTCTATTGGTCTGAAAAAAGAGGTCCCATTCGGCACCAGCCTCCTCCAAGTCGGGGATGACCGACAGCCAGAAGGGGTTGAGCCTCCAGTTATAAGTGGACGGGGGGGATGCGGTATTGAGTTTTATCCAATAGGATGCGTGATCAGAGAGGACTCGGGGGTTGAACCCCACGTCCCCCAAGATGGGGAGGAGAGTGCGGGACATTAGGATGAGATCAATCCGCGACAGGGAGCCGTGCGCCGAGGAGAAACAGGAATAAGTCTTATCTAGCGGGTGCCCGTGTCTCCACGTGTCCACGAGCTCCAGGTCGAGGAGAAATCTGCCAAATCTAGTCTGGGCCGGTGGTGGACGATCGGGGGGCGTAAGGGACATCCTGTCCAAATCATTGTTAGGTACATTATTAAAGTCTCCCAACCAAATTGCGGGCACAGTAGGATATTGAGACATAAACCCCAGCCCCTCCGTCAGCACAGAGAACTGAAAGGGGGGCAGTATATATATGGCAAGGATGAGGAGCTCCAGGCCATATACTTTTGCATGTAAAAATAAAAAGCTACCAAGGGGGTCAGACCGTAGTGAGAGCAGAACAAATTGTGCGGTTTTAGCAACCAGTATAGCTACTCCCCTTGAATTAGGCATGTGTGGAGCCTGGTACACCCACCCCACCCATGGCTTCTTGAGAGTCATCATAAGCTGGCCCGTTAAGTGCGTCTCCACCAATACCATGATTTCTGCGCGCTGGGCTTTCAAATAAGAGAGAACTGCGTTATGCTTGGGACGGGCCCTAAGGCCCCGCACATTCCATGTCAAAAATTTCACAGTAGGCATAGCAAGTATATACATAGATCATTGTACCAGACGCCATGAGCCCACGCAACGTCGCCCCCAGCCCCCCCCTCATCAGGGGGAAAGCCGCAGACACCCCGCACAGGGCCCAGAACGCCCGGACAAGCATGCCCCAGCATGGACCAATGAACATATAGCAATATAGCAACAGTAAAAATCATATCAGCCCACTTAATAGCATTATATATGTCATTCTGCAGTACACCAATAATGAACAAAAAAACCAGAACATCAAACAAAACATAAACTAAACAAAAGAGGTTGCGATGTACGCTGGGGTGTCCGGGCACGTGGGCCGCCGCTGAACAGTGCGACGCATCCCACCGGGCCCGGCCAGACCAGGGAAACCATACTTGAGTCAGGGAGCCTAGACTCCCAACAATTAGAACAGCAGATCCCGATGGGTACTCTGCGACTAGGGGGACGATCAATCGCTGGAAAACCAGCAGTAGTGCAAGGGGAGAGGCCCCCAGTCCGTGAACTCCATGCGAATGTGCAAAAAGGGAAAATAAGGATGTGCGGGTGTGGGTTCCAGGCACCAACTCGGGGGGGCAGCTCGCCAACTTAGAAAACAATAAATTTTGGGGGGGGGGGGAGAAAGAAAAGGGGGAAGTGTATATGGGTTCAGTGTGGCGTCCACAGCATAGCGTCCATAGTGGACTAGGGAGATAAGCAAGGCACAAGAGGTGATGTGGCAGTGACATGGATAGTAGCTCCAGGAAGGGGGGCTCAGGCAGGGCCTAGGGAGGATAATCGAAGGGGGATGGGGGGGCGAGGGTGCGGGCACCAGGCCGCGGGAAGGGGACCATAAGGAGCCAGAAAGTATCCCATGGGCTGTAGGAGTCAGGGCGAAGGGGGATTATGTACAGTACCTGGAGCCCGAGCGGAGTAGGCAAAGAGGGCAGTAGAGAGATAGATCCAGATCCCCATGATCAGCAGCCGCGATCCAGACGGAGGGTCCCTCAGGCCTGCATGGGGTTTCGAGGCGGCGGCCTCACACTCTCCAGCCAGGTGATGACCGCTTCAGGCGTGTCGAAAAAATGTGTGCGATCCTCGCCGACGACTCGGAGCCTGGCCGGAAAGAGCATAGCGTATGCATAATGGCGGAGTCTGAGCTGGTGCTTGGCTTCTGTGAAGAGGGCCCTCTTCTTCTGCACGTCCGCGGAGAAATCCGGAAAGACCCTGACCTCCACATTTCTGAAGGGGATGTTGCCTTTGATCCTGGTGAGGCGGAGCACAGCATCCCGGTCCCGGAAATTTAGTAGCTTCGCTATGAATGTGCGTGGCAGGGCGCCCGGAGGAGGAGGCTTACCAGCCAATCTGTGGGCCCTCTCCACCACGAAGGACGAGGAGAATTCGGATCGGCCAAACGTGGCCGCAAGGAGGTCTTCAAGGAACGTCGATGGATCAGAGCCCTCCGCACCCTCAGGCAGGCCGACAAATCGTAAGTTACACCTCCTTAGGCGGTTCTCCATGTCGTCTTGCTTCGCTAGGACCATGGTAAGTTGATGCTGCAAGCGTTCGGTCACGATCTGTAATGGCGGTATTTCATCCTCCACGCGGCCTACACGGGTCTCCGCCTCCGTCACCCGGTCCCTTAGTTTCTGCATGTCCTGCCTGATGAGAGAGACATCCACCTTCACCTCCTCTATTCTGCATGTTAGGGAGCTCTTGCAGTCCGAGATAGCCTCCAGGACTCTCGCTGTGTTGTCAGCCGCCGAGCCCGCGTGAGCAGAGGAGCCGGCGCCATCTTCCTCCACGGCACACCACACTTTTAACATTTTTTTGTAAAAAATGTAAAAAACATTTATAATTTTCCTTCCACTTTGTGTTGGTCTATCACATTAAGTTCAAATAAAATACATTTACGTATTTGGTTGTAACATGACAAAATGTGGAACATTTCAAGGGGTGTGAATACTTTTTCAAGGCACTGTATGTTGCATTTTGGATGCACTGACCTGAATCTCATCATTCAATTTAAACGACAGGCTATAATGCAACATTATGACACTCATTGAAATTGAATAAGTGACAGAGAAGCTACGAAATGTATTCAACAGAAAAAGTCCACTAGAATGTTACTAACTACTAAAAGCTCAAGCCTACAACCGAATCCAACAGACTTAGAAATAGGTTTTAGAAACAATTTATACCGAAATACAGGTAATTTCTGATGGAGTGCATACTTATTTTTAAAACGTATGTTTTACCCCATGTTTAAAAATGTAAAAAAAAAAATAAAAAAAAAAATCAGCATCTGTTCACAATGTGTTAAAAGCTGAACTGTGGAAATGTGACAAAAAACAACCCTTGCAGTGCAGGACTTGTTAAGTTCAAGGGGTGGTTCACACCAGAGAAACACAGTCCAGATGTGTTTCTAAATGTGCATTTGCATGCACTTTTGATGCTTTTTTTTATGCATTTCAGAAACGTGTTCTTCGTTTTTTTTTTTTTTTTTACAATTTTCTTAATTAAAACTTTATGTAATGCGTTTCAGTGGGTTTATGATGCGTTCGGGTGCATTTTGCTGGACAGTTCCTTGCAGAAAATATGCAGCATGTTCTACTTCTGTTGTATCTACTGGAACACACTGTAATGGTGCAAACTCTGCCATTGGAATCCATGTAACCTACTGTCCATGCATTTTGATGCAGAAAAAAATAGCACTGGACTGCATGCGGTGTGAACCGGTCCTTCGGGGAGCTGAACAGGCCTCATTACATACCCGACTCCTCGCGGGTTGCCCCTGTGTGAACCGGCACTTAGTAAAAAATCTGCATTATGAAGGCCAGGGAGCACGCCAGACAGGTCAGGCATAATGTTGTGGAGAAGTTTCAAGCAGGCTTAGGTTATAAAAAAAATAATCCAAGCTTTGAACATCTCACTGAGCACTGTTCAATCCATCCAAAAATGGAAAGAGTATGGCACAACTGTAAACCTACCAAGACATTGCCATCCACCTAAACTGACAGGCAGGGTAAGGAGAGAATTAATCAGAGAAGCAGGCCAATGGAAACTCTGATCACAGGACAAATTGCACTCCACAAATCTGACCTTTATGGATAAGTGGCAATAAAAAAGCCACTGTTGAAAGAGAGCTATAAGATGTCCTGTTTGCGAGAAGCTATGTGGAGGACACAGCGCATGTGGAAGAAGGAGCTCTGTTCAGATGAGACCAAAATTTAACTACTTGGCCTAAGAGCAAAACGCTATGTGTGGCTAACACATACCAACGCTGCACATCACCCTGAACCGTGAAACATGGGGGTGGCAGCATCATGTTGTGGGGATGCTTTTTGTTCAGCAGGAACAGGGAAGCTTGTCAGTCAATTGTAAAATGGATGGAGACAAATACAGTGAAATCTTGGAAGAAAACCTGTCTCCTAAAGACTTGAGACTGGGAAGGAGGTGCACCTTCCATCACTACTTCAATGGAAAGGAAACCATTGGAGCAAAGGGTGCTCCCAGATCCAAGTCCCACAGAGGGAACAACAATTTCCCTCAAGGTCATATATAGATTGTCACCTGCAAGAAGCATCTGGTCATTGGCTTTTGCACCCATCTGCAGCCTGTGAAAGATAAGGTAGGGATCTGTACCTTTAAATCAAATTGTTTTTTTTTTTTAAACATTTTTTCTTAATACGTCAAAAGACTCCAAAACACACAAAACATTTCCATCAAATAAACCATCCAAACATATATATAAAAAAAAAAAAAACACAACTTTATTTTCGCTCACCAGAGTATACTTTAATTATTGCCCAAAAACCCTCCATCACATCAAGCCCATTTAACCATCCTTCTCCTAAATTAAATTAATAACACTGTAAAACTAACCTGAGTGTTCCATTTATTAATTACCTCTTAAGTGGTCGTAAACTCAGTACAACCACTTTCACCTACAGGTAAGCCTATATTAAGACTTACCTTTGGGTGCTGGAAATTTATCCTAAACCTACACAATTTAGGAGATATTTACAATTTTCCCGTATGCTGATGTCTTCGGCACATTCGCACTTTAGAAAGAGCGCAAAGTGCCGTTTCTAAAAGGGGTCATGTCATGACTGGTGGCTCCCACGCGAATGACGTCACGTGACTCCAGCCAATCACAGAGCTGGAGTCTGCGGCCCCGGAAGGAAGAGGGGTGAAGAATGAACACTTCCCGCACTGGGGACAACAGTGACATTGCAGGCTTAGGTTTTAGGTAAGTGACACATAATGGGCTACTATGCATCTATTACCTTTGCAGGGAAATAAAGAGGAAGTAAAACCCATCAGGGTTTACTTCCTCTATACATATGCAATTATCTCTCTCCAAAAATCAATCTCAATATTAACTTTCCTCAGTATCATTTATATATTCAACTGACTGCTCAGATAAGTTAGATAACCACCAGTGCCAGATTAAAACAAAAAAAAAACACTGGACTCCTATGTTTATATGCCAGTTCCTCCCATCTTAAATTGAGATTAATCGCATGAGTCCATTGATCTATTATTGGCGGATAGTTTGATATCCATTTTTGCAGTGCAAGTTTACAGGCCATATACTGTACATAAATCTCAACCACATCACATGCATTTCAACTGGGATAGTACCTTCCAGTATAATCCCTAACAATGCTATTTTTGGATCAAGATGAACCTGTGTAGAGCACAAGGCGGTTAAATATTAAAAACACCTTCCCCAATAGCGATTTAATTTAGGACATCGCCACAGCATATGTGCAAGTGTATCAGTGGTACACCTCGGACAGTTTGATGTAGTTGCTTTGCCCCAGGAGTATAACTTAAAAGGAATATAGCAGGCTCTATGAATAATAAATAGCCAAGTTAAACACTGAGGACAACAGGGATACTCTGAATAAATTCTTCAGAGCTTGCTTCCACTCCTCGTCACTAAGGGGCTGATTTACTATGCTCTGTGCGCTGCGCTGGTTCATGCCTTAATTAGTGCGCCGGGTGAAGCCTTAATTAGGCGCATGAACCAGCGTAGCAGCCGGCGCATTGAAAGTAATATGTAAAGCCGCGCCGATCTCCCTATAGAAGTCTATGGGAGAATTCAAAAGTGTTATTATTAAAGGCTAATCTGCAAGTTTTGTCCTAAAAAGTGTTTGGGGACCTCAGTCCTGCCCCAGGGGACATGTATCAATGTTTTTTTTTTTTTTAAAAACGGCCGTTTTTTCGGGAGCAGTGAAATGAATAATTCTTAAAGTGAAACAATAAAAGTGAAATATTCCTTTAAATTTCGTACCTAGGGGGGGTGTAATGTCAGCATGTGAAATAGCGCATTTTTTCCCGCACTTAGAACTGCCCCTGCACAAAGTGACATTCAGAAGGAAAAAAAGCCATTTAAAATTCACACGCGGCTATAATGAATTGTCGGCTCTGACAATTCTGACAGGATTAATTCATAAAACAAACAAAAAAATGTGTAGGGGTTCCCCTAAATTAAATTACCAGGCCCTTCAGGTCTGGAATGGATATTAAGGGGAACCCCGCCGTAAAAAAAAAAAAAAAAAAAGACGTGCGGTTCCCGGCAAATATCCATTCCAGGCCCTTCAGGTCTGGTGTGGATTTTAAGGGGAACTCCACCCCAAATTTAAAAAAAAAATGGCGTGGAGTCCCCCTAAAAATCCACACCAGACCCTTATCCGAGCACGTTAACCTGGCCGGCCGCAGAAAAGAGGGGGGGACAGAGTGCGGCCCCCCCTCTCCTGAACCGCACCAGGCCACATGCCCTCAACATGGGGAGGATGTCCCCATGTTGATGGGGACAAGGGCCTCATCCCCACAACCCTTGCCCGGTGGTTGTGGGGGTCTGCGGGCGGGGGGCTTATCAGAATCTGGAAGACCCCTTTAACAAAGGGGACCCCCAGATCCTGGCCCCCCCCTATGTGAAATGGTAATGGGGTACATTGTACCTCTACCATTTCACCCCAAAAAAAATGTCAAAGTGTTAAAAATGACAGTAGCCGGTTTTTGACAAATCTTTTAATAAAATCTTCTTTTCTTCTTTCCTTCGGGTTTCTTCCGCTGCTTCTTTCTTGGGTCTTCTCGTCTACATCTTGCCCGACGTGTTCTTCTATCTTCTCCGTCCGTCCTTCAGCCTCCTCGTCTGCCCGGTGTCTTCTCCTATCTTCTTCTCCTTCAGCCTCCTCGTCTGCCCGGTGTCTTCTCCTGTCTTCTCCGTCCTTCAGCCTTGTTGTCTGCCCGGTGTCTTCTCCTATCTTCTTCTCCTTCCGTCGGCCTCCTCGTCCGCATCTTGTGTGTTCTCCTGTCTTCTTCTCGGTCCGCCAGCGCTTGAATTTGAATTGGCCGCCGTGTTCCGCTCCTGTGATCCGCCCCCCTCTGACGTCACAAGTAAACTCCTTAGAAGGTCATGTGTGTCAGAGGGGGGCGGGGTCACAGAGCGTCACACGGCGGGGGAATTCGATTTGAAGCGCGACGTCCGGAGAAGAAAAACCCGCCGCAGCTTCCAATTGAAGTTCCCGCCGTGTCACACTCATGTGACCCGCCCCCCTCTGACGCACATATGCAACACGCGGACTTTCAGATGAGTTAACCTGTGGCGTCAGAGGGGGGCGGGTCCCAGGAGCGGGAACACGGCGGGATCTTCAATTTCAAGCGCAGCACCCAGAGGATCAAGAAGATGTGGACGAGAAGGTCGACGGACAGAGAAGAAGATGGGAGAAGACGGCAAGACGGCAAGATGTGGACGAGAAGACCCAAGAAAGAAGCAGAGGAAGAAACCCGAATGAAAGAAGAAGAAGGAACCGCGGAAAGAAGATTTTATTAAAGGAATTGTCAAAAACCGGCTACTGTCATTTTTCACACTTTTGTCACTTTTTTTTTGTAAAATGGTAGGGGTACAATGTACCCCATTACCATTTCACACAGGGGGGGGGCCGGGATCTGGGGGTTCCCATTTGTTAAAGGGGTCTTCCAGATTCTGATAAGCCCCCTGCCCGCAGACCCACACAACCACCGGGCAAGGGTTGTGGGGATGAGGCCCTTGTCCCCATCAACATGGGGACATCCTCCCCATGTTGAGGGCATGTGGCCTGGTGCGGTTCAGGAGAGGGGGGGCCGCACTCTGTCCCCCCCTCTTTTCTGCGGCCGGCCAGGTTAACGTGCTCGGATAAGGGTCTGGTGTGGATTTTTAGGGGGACTCCACGCCATTTTTTTTTAAATTTGGGGTGGAGTTCCCCTTAAAATCCACACCAGACCTGAAGGGCCTGGTATGGATATTTGGGGGGACTCCACGCCATTTTTTTGTGGGGTTTTTATGGCGGGGTTCCCCTTAATATCCATTCCAGACCTGAAGGGCCTGGTAATTTAATTTGGGGGGGACCCCCATACATTTTTTTTTTTGTTTTAATGAGCAATGACTGTAATCTTTATAGCCATGAGTACTTTAAACTAACTTTTTTTTCACTTCAGAAATGACATCTTGTACAGGGACAGTTCTAAGCACGGGAAACATGCGTGTACCCCCCCTCCCCCCCTGTATGAAATTTAAAGGAATATTTCACTTTTATTATTTCACTTTAACCACTTGTAAACATCCCTTGTAATAGGACTAGTGTGTGACAGGTCCTCTTTATGGAGAGAGGCGGGGTCAATAAGGCTGGAAAGCATGGTATTGGAGAAAAAAAAGATCTCATGCTTTCAGCTGCAATCATGTTCGTTCAGCACAGTGGTGTAGTGTATAGCACTTTGACCTAGCAGCAAAAGGGTCGCTGGTTCGAATCCCGCCAGTGACACCATCTGCATGGAGTTTGCATGTTCTCCCTGTGCCTGCGTGGGTTTCCTCCCACACTATAAAAACATGCTGTAAATCGGATCCGGTCTAAATAAGCCCTAATATGCAGTAGTATATTTAGGTTTTGTGCTGCCCTAGGCCTGACTACATTTCTGCACCTCCTAATAGAAAAATGACCCACCCCTTCCTGTCAAAGCCACACCCTGTTTTTTTATCACCCGCCCAGGAATTTTCAGGGCACACACACACACTAGTTCTGGGGGTGGAGGGGGTTACTGGGGGGGGGGGTTACTGCCCCGCCTCTGCACTGCCTCCTGGCGTGGTGGCCATCTGTAAGCCAGAGGGGCCCCATAATCTTCTATTGCCCGGGGGCCCCATGAGTTGTCAGTCCGCCCCTGGTTCTAGTTTAAGCACAAATTTCATAGAGTTTTATTGAGAGGCCTAAGAAAATAAAATATAACCATGCCAATAGGCCAGGATACAGCGTTGCTAATATGTATGAATGTGTGTGTTAGAGCACCCCACCCAATGTTAACTAAAAAATTATTAATTTGCAAATAAGTATTATCTGCTAATTTTTTTGGGGATGTCTGCACCCCTGATAGTGACAACATTTGTGAGGTGTCTTCACCCTTTCTTTTTTTTTTTTTTTTTTTCAAAATATGTTTATTGAGTTTTACAGAGTTTTACAGAATAATTACATACAGTAAAATCAATGCAAAGGGCAGATGAAGTAAGTGCACAAGGCATCAAAGCCGCATACATACAGAACAAACAACGCCATATAGGCCTACCCTGCGGGTAGCTAGGCATATACAAAGAATAAACAGCCATAAAAAAAAAAAAAATTATGCAGTGGTACAAGTCCTAACGGCTTGTGAACAGGTTGGATCCTAACATAGCTACGTGAGGGGGGGGGGTGGAGGAGGAAAGGGAGGAGGGGGGGCACACCTTGACACAAGATAGTGACTATAGTAGAGGTTATGCATATATAAAAGGGGGAGGGGGGGAGGGGAGGCGACACATGGGTGGTTGCAGAGATAGTCAATCTGTTGCGGTGGAAGAGGAGTCTGAAGGGGGGTCTCCTCCTAGGAGTGAAGTTGGCCTGGATTTTGAAAACGAAAAGGAATATTGATCAAAAGCGTCCAAGTCTTCTTGTGAGAGGTTTGAAAGCATAAAGGGATGCCAGATGGAGAGAAAACTGGCTTTTTTAGTGGCCTGATGGAAGTCTGTGGTGGCCCGTTCTTTATAGAGGAGGAGGAGGATGTCTCGCTTAACCTGTGTGACAGAAGGTGGGTGGGGAGAAATCCAGTTCCTTAAGATGGCTCGTCGTGAGACGAGTAGGCAAAGTAGAGGCCATTCTTTGGAAGGTCGTGCGGTGGACATGGAAGTGGTTGCAGGAGGGCCGCCTTGGCGTGACCATTGTAGCAGCAGAGGGTCCCAGTAGCCAAAAATGAGGAGAAAAGGGTCCTTAGGCAGTTTCAGCAGGGTAATTTCGAAAATGTATGCCAGCACTTGGTCCCAGAAAGTGGAGATGAAGGAGCATGCCCAGAAGCGATGTGTCAGAGAGGGTCGTGGGTGATGGCATAATGGGCATTCGGAAGAGCCCGGCTCCTGCGCGGAGCGCAGGAAGGGGATATGTGCCCGGTGAAGGATCTTGAGTTGGGTTTCCTTCCAGATTTCGTTGGGAGTAAGTTTCTGTACGGAATTGTAGCCTTGTAGTAGCTTATGTATCAGGTCGTCATCTGGAAAGTCCTTGCCCCAGTTAGCCACTGATGAGGATGCCAGGGAGGGGGAAGTCTTGTGTAGCATGGGTTTGTAGATGTCCGAGATCTTGTATGTGCCTTCCGCTAGTAGCTGGTGTCATAGAAAAATTAATAACGCACGTACATAATTAATAATCAGCGATTCATAAAAATATTAATATCGCACGTAACTAATTAAAGTAAGCTATGAAAACCTTTTTGTCTATATAAAAATTAAAGCAAAGAATAGCTCTGCGGAAAAGGGAAAAGTATTACATTTATTGATACATAGAAGAAACTTGTATTACTCTAATATTTACAACTATAACATCACACAATTATACAAACAATAAGATGGCTAAATCAGTATCTCAAGACAATTCATAGGAGAAGAAAAGTTACAGAGATTAAGCTAAGGGGGAGAGAGAGAGAGAGACAGAGAGACAGAGAGACAGAGAGAGAGAGAGAGACAGAGAGACGGAGAGACAGAGAGACAGAGAGACAGAGAGACAGAGAGAGAGAGGGAGAGAGGGAGAGAGACAGAGAGACAGAGAGACAGAGAGAGAGAGAGACAGAGAGAGACAGAGAGACAGAGAGACAGAGAGACAGAGAGAGAGAGGGAGAGAGAGAGAGAGAGAGAGAGGGAGAGAGAGGGAGAGAGAGAGAGAGAGAGAGAGGGAGAGAAGGGGAGAAAGGGGCAGAGAGAATACTTCACCAGGGTTCCCAAGTCAGATCATGATCCAGTCTGCTTTAGTCTGCCTGGTCAAGGCATCATACACTGATTTTATACCCCTCAGACTACACCTTTTCCCTCCAAAAAACTCAAGTTTCCCGCGGATACGATTGGATGACTAATGTGTCTTTACAGAATGACAGTTAAGGACCCTTTTTTAATATACACACACACCTAGTAACACAGTCCAAAATGTGGTCTTCAAACAGCAGATGACAGGAAATTCCTGTACTTCACTGAGGGGACACTTCTTATCAGATCCCCATCCCTTTGAGATAACCTCCCTATGTTATTATAGGTTTAAAAGCCTTTTGTTAGGTGAACTGTAACATCGAGTCACTCTGTTGACTAGAAAAACAGGACAGTCGACCAACAACTCATTAATAAAAAAAAAGCCTTGTACAAGAATTACATATACACCTTCATACAAATCTTATAAATATGGATTTGAAAAATCTCTACCACAGTTCCCCCTGAAGTTCATCCTTGAACTTATGTCCTCCTTCAATGATTCGGTACCCCCCCCACAACGGCCCCGAAGCCCCGACCCTTCCCCCACCACCACTGCGGCCTCTTCCTTTCTTGAACTCGCCGTAACTCATCAAGGTAGACTTGAGACAGTCCTGGTGCCTTTGAGACTTCCGATCCGAACCCCGAGTGTCTATACTGCAATGTTTCATCGCCCCTCTGCATTGGAGGAGTGGAATTCCAACATCGATGGCGGGATCCTTATATATTTAGTCCTGTATCTTGGAAAGATGGTGTTCTGATTGTCACCATTGGATCGGACCGCGAGACAGCACTTTTTCAGCATGTGAAGAAGGGTTTCGGAGTGTCTTATTCATGGCACATTTGTCTTCAACAAGGATGACTTGGTTGTCGTGGTTTCTTCAGGTGGTGGTTGGGTGGGCCTCCAGACAGTCATGTATGAATACAAAAGGAGAAAGGAGAACGTCAATGTACAGTTCTTGGAGGAATGTCAGACAGGAGCCGTGGGGTGGCCTTTATGACTATAAAGCCGTAGGTAGACTAGGGGAGGTAGAATTACTTTAAGACATGAAAACCTGGATGTCCAGGGATACTTTGGTCAAATGGGTGTACAATATGGCACTGGCGGGCAGGCATGCTCACGCGCCTTAAAAACAAAATATGACTATAGTTCTAGTTACATTATCCTGAGAAGATGTATGATAAAAGCCACAAATAAAAACTTAGAGAGCATAATATTAAAGGAGGAAAGGAAGAGAGGTGAGTAATGAAAAAGAATATGGAGAATAGAAAAAAAAACAAAAAATAAAAACTACAGATTCAATGCTGCTCTAACCAAGCTCTCCAGTTTAGATTCCACTTTCGATTGTTAAAGAGCATTGAATCGGTATTCAAAAAAACTAATACTTAGTTGCCCTGCCAACTTTAGCTGACAGCGAGAAAAAAATAAAAATGAAATATTGTTCCGTTAAAAACGACTCCTCTCTCATACTGGTAATCAACAGGTGAACATGACCAGGGTCACTTTAAAAATTTACAAGTCGGGTTGAAAACATAAAAAATAAAAATATTAAAAAGAAAAGACTAAACGATGGTTGCCAAAACACTTTTTGAATTTAGTCAAACCCGACTGTACTTATTACTAAAAAAAAATTTAGAGGCTTTTCCCCAAACCAACAAAATTAATAAAAAATAATATATAGTTCTCTAACAAAAAGGGCAATTAAAAAAACAATGCATTATTTATTTTTTCCTTCCAAGTCTATGCACTACTCCCCCCTTCAGGTGGACAAAGTTCAAACCTTTTGGAACTTTTCTCACCTGAATAAAATGAGAGAGGAAAAAAAATAATAATGAAAAAAATAAAAAAACGAAAAGTAAAAAATTATAACCATAACACTTCAGGGAAAAAAATGAGAGAAAAAATAATAAACATTAAAAATAAAAAGTTGACAAAAAAAATAAATAAAAAATGAGAAAATTGATAAAAAAAATGAATAAAAATTGAAATAAAACCGAGAGAGAAAAAAATGAATAAAAAAAATAACTTTTCCGAAAATTTTTAAAAATGTATAAAAATTAAAAGTAAAACATTGTAATGGATAAACATGAAAAAAAAAATTATGAATTTTTTTTTAAAAATTACTAAAAAATTACACGAACATGATAAAAATTTAAACTAGGAGTATTAAAAAAACAATACCTTTGTACTGGTCTGGATTGGAACAGGCTTCTTCAGAAATTTGTTTCTGAGTTAGTGGCTTTTCTGTTCCTTGAGAGAAGATACCTCGTTGAGGTGCACATTCTCATAGTGTTGGCATTCATTCTCCTGATAGTAATGCACATCATTACTTGCATCAGGGAGTGCAATAATGCTACACAGATTAGGACAACAACAGGGTGGAGCAAAATGTTTAGGAAAGCTGAAGCGTTAGGACTATACCCAAATATACTTTCCCACCAGGAAATCTTAGCGTCTGTCTCTAAAGCGTGGGATACTTGGATCAACTTATTTTCATCATGGGTGAGTCGTATAGTGGCTTGTTTCTCAGCATCTCTCAGCACATTTAATATTTCATCCTGTTGTCCAAAATCTATCAGCCAAGCCTTTAACTCAGCCCCAAATCCCAGAGGAAGTTTCTGTATATGTATGGGGGTGTCAGGTTTGATATCAAGCCTTTTCTCTGGGGTAACAGGGGTACGTCCTTGTGTCCCGGCTATATCTATTCCCAGGACCGGGGAAGATATACAGTAGACTCCCTGAGGTAATGTACCCCGTTGAGTACCGTTCAACCCGTAGGCAGAATATAGGGCATCATTGGACATTCGATACCAGCACCACTACCCTTGGCCCAAGTATTTTACATAAGGTTGGGACAATTCCTTGGCATCCAGGAGACACGACCCTTCCTTGTGCCAGCATCCACCAGTATCAATCATTTGAGGTTGTTCAGACTCAGAAACCATCAGATCATGATGGACTCGGGGGTGTTACACGGTAGTGCCCGATAGGATAGTACCCAAATTAACTGTGGTATAAGCACGATGTTCAATCCCGGCGACCGGAATCAGGGATGAGACTGTGCAAATCAGGTTTTGACAGCCATGGAATTGAGTCATCCACCAATCCATATGACTCATAGCACACTTGGATACTACCCTACCTACTGCGCCAACCTACCTATCTCGTTTCTGAGTACCTCTAAATCCCTTGTGTTTAGGCTACTCAGGACAACACCTCCTGTTCCTAAGGCAGTATCTATTAGGTCTCTTTTTGCTCTAATGGGGGAATATCCTCCCCCCCATATGTCCAGCCAGGCGCTACTCTTTCCACACCTAGGTGTCCAAAAAAAAAAAAATGTTTTATCCAGGAAGCCTACCCCACCTCCACCTAAAATGTTCTCTCAGCCAGCTCCATGTCTGATAATTCCCAGCAGTTATTATATTTGTTCCACCCCCTCCCCTTAGCTTATAAATCCCTTGAGCCGGGCCTTTTTATTCACGCCTTGCACAAACTGTTGGCACCATTTAAATCCTGTTGCCCAAAGTTTAACTACCTATCTTCTAATTCCTCCCCGAATCCCAACGGAAGTTTCAGTAAGTGTAAAGGGGATGTCAGGTTTGCTATAAAACCTTTCTTCAGGGCAACTCGGGGTGTAACCCGGGGTTCCGTCTATATCCATCCCAAGGACAAGAGAATAGGTACAATAGACTCCCCAAGGTGGTGTACCCTGCTGAGTACAATTCAACCTAATTCTGACAACAGTGCATCACTAGACCAGCACCCATACCCCAGCATTCGGTATTGAGTACAACAGCACATATACCATTGAAACAATGACAAAACCCACAAAAACTCCCTCCCTGTGACTTGATTACAGTGACCATGCCCCACTACCACCTGGTAGGTCCAAGGAACACCCTAGTTCCATGACTAACACCCCATCGGTATCCTCTAGGACAAAGAAACAAAACTCGCCTATGTCCTAAATTATACCTAGGTGTTTCCTCCCCCGTAATGATCTCCCCATCCAGAACCCACAGTGAAATACCTTCCCAACATTCCTCCTTCACCACCGTGTATTGACCTGGAATGCAAAAGACATCGTGGTCACACTTCTGACAGGGGGAAATATCAACCTGCTCTCAGCTTCCGTACCCTCTGATCACATGTGGGTCACTTAGCCCCAAATGCACCAAGATAGAATCCCCAGTCAGTAAGCTCATTGATGCCAACCTATCTACAGACCGAGTCTGCACTTCCGTATATGGGATCATACAGCACCTCATTTCTCACAATCCAAACCAGTACAGCCCATCCCGGCGTCCGACCATCATTTTGGATTAGTGCAAGCGACGAGTTTTGTCAAAGTCTCACTGAGTGGTGATGCCAACTCCTCAGGCTACCGCCCATCATACAGAGATTTGTACACTCAGCCTGATACTGGTCAATAACTCCGCCTGCCCCTGCATGTACGCCAGAGCCAATGACATATTTTTGTCCTATACCCCATCACACTCTCTTTCAACCTCTTAACATGGTCGATAAAATCGTGAGCCATATTAAACTGGGGTAATTATGTAACTTTGTTGCATGTTGTCACAACTGTCACCAATCTCTCTGAGCAACAAAGCCGTGCTTATTGAAGCCATGGCTGCGGGTCTGTTCCTCAGGAGACCGCTGTCCACTCCATTACTAACACCCATCCCAGCTCCTATTCCCCCTATATAGTGCTGAATACACCCCTCCTCTGTTGGGTTACTCCTCAGAAATAAGCGTCCTGCGTGAACCTTATGCTGTGTCTGCACATCTCTGGGAGAACGCCACTGGTCACTTGACAATCACTTGATTCAGTGTATACTCAGCACATACAGGGTAATAGTCTTATCAACCACTCTGTACCCTGTTAGCCCATGGGTATTCCCTTTATTTAACAGGGCATGTTCCTGTATGTAGTTACTGTCATTACTTGTGCAGGGATTCAACCTCTCAGGTGAGACATCAACTAGGTGTACCTCTCCCATGTCCAGTAAGCGAAAGCTTCTTTATAGGACTGCTAAGCTTTAGACACTGCCTCTACAAGGAAGTTTTCACCCCATTGATGTATCACCTGGCACCCTCTAGTTTGGCCAACAGACACCCTATTATGCATAGATGCCAGTCTCCTGGGTACCTGCACCACATACATTTATGTCATACTAGTCACCCATTCCAATATTTCTTTCAATTCCTGTCTGGACTCACGACCCTCAGAACAGGAATGGACTCCAGGGTATAACCCAGTAGAGTCAGATAGGATAGTACCCAAATTGACCGTGATATATGCACAAAGTTCCGTCCATGCCCAAAGTTCCTTCCCTGCCCTTAGGGATGAGAATAGAATGAGTTAGATTTTTCTAACCCTTCCCTGATATGTAGCCCAGGGCTTCCCAATGTGTTCTTGATTATCTCCAGCTCTATAGTGATTACGGTATCCAATTACCCACCTCCTGCTCCAAAGACAGGCGCCATTGAGCCTCTTTTAAGTATGGGAAATAGTCTGGATACCCGGATTGAAAACCACCTGCCACCAGGTACACCCGATCCCTCATAGAGGCTGCACACCTTCTCCCTCCTCTATCAATTCAGTAATTAGACTATGTTATCCTTCACCCCTACAAAACAAGCTGCCTTCACCATTCAGACAGGACTCCCATGAAAGATAGGAGTCTACCGCCACCCTGGGGCACTGATCTTCTTGGCATGCAAGTCACCGACCACCAGTTAAGGTACACCAGTAATCTAGGACAGGAAGGACACCTATGGATATTAACTGAGGAGAATACTGCATGCCCACATATATATCGGAAGTGAGGGCCCTTGGAACAGCCAAGAGCTGGTATCACCCCATGCGATCTTCCTGCGCGCCTTTTCTCCAGACTCAACCCTAAAACTATACGATACGAGGCCAGACCTATGCACTTTCAACTCGTATGCCACCAGGCAGGCCCTCGTACTACATGTCTGCCGGTAAATTTAAAAGAAACTGGAAAACAAGAATTGCATAATGTGTGTCTAGCTTAAGGCAGCGGGTGCTGACCAATAGACTAAGAAAATTCCCTTGTAGCACTGAGGTGCCGGGATCACTAAACAGTAGGGGATACACAAGCCGACCAGTGTGCCTGGACACACACAGCTATTTATTAGGCAATTGGTAACAACTAGCCACCACAACTGACAAAAATAAAAAACTCTAGGAGAGAAAAAAAATAAGTGTCGCATGGTGACACGAAAGGAAACTGCTGTGAACTTCATTTGGGGACCTACAGATAGCTAGGGACATTAGCATACCTTAGCCTGAGGCAATGCAACCTTGTACAGCCAGGCTTAACAGCGGGGGGGGGGGGGGGGTTTAAGCAGTCCTAAAACACAAGTCTGGCCAAAGTAACATCAGGATTTTACCTATTAGATCTATGGAACTACACGTGTCAGCATGGCTGATCTTCGGTAATAAG
Organism: Rana temporaria; assembly: GCF_905171775.1. Classification (NCBI taxonomy): domain Eukaryota; kingdom Metazoa; phylum Chordata; class Amphibia; order Anura; family Ranidae; genus Rana; species Rana temporaria. The sequence goes on from NC_053497.1 coordinate 157,362,398, forward strand.
AAAACAGATATGCTACGGATCTATGGTCGATCCATTTCAACCTCTGGAGAATACCCCAAAACCCTTTTACCACTAAGTGTGGTACCCCTGAACGCTACTTAGCCTAATATATGTGTTAGAGTGCCAATTATCCCTTGCAGTCTTACTCAATTTTTCATAAAAAACTAATACACGGACCTCAGTTAGTTGGTTCTGCTATTCAGTGGATCAGCACATGTAACCCCCACTAGGTGGTCCAAAACATAGCCAAATGGACTGACCACTAGACGTTCCAACTAGATAATGGTCATGAAAACCTAAACCTTGTGAAACCCGACCGACTAACCAACCTAAAGATTTCCTCTTATTCTGAAATCCTGAAAAACACAGTTATCGATTCTGAGGGATAAAACACAAAATAAAAGTTTAGTAATAAACATTCAATTTTTTCTTAACCTGGAAACAAAAAACAATGGTTATATATCTGTAACAAGACATTATCATATAAAACACAAATATACATTACATTATATTACATAAACCGTGCACTTTCTTTTAAAATACCAAAAATTGTTGAGCTCAACGTTTCATTAATATGTATTACTATAATACACATTAATGCCATATGGATTTTTGTTCTATGGTATACCAATAATTCCCCCCTAAAAATGTATTCACCATGGTTAAAAATGAGCAGTTTTAAAACAAACACATTTTTTATAAGTTTCCCTTTTGTCTTGCACGACAATCCTACTTACCTATTCTGAGTACATTGGAAAACTTCAAAAAGAAACTTCTATGGAAACAAAGATTACCGTTAATACAAAAAAAATACACACATATATACATATATATATATATATATATATATATATATATATATATATATACATACACATAAGGCATCTTACTTTCGCTTTACCATTCACTCGGCTCACTCAATTTGCATGACAATACAGCTGTTTCACACACCCTCACAAAATTTATCTAGGTCAAATATGACCTCAAGACCTTACATGTTCTATATCCTACTTACCCATCAACTCTGTTCATCATCACTTCTCTGGGGATGTGGATTCCCTATTAAAAATACTCACCTCATCAGTTCTGATATCCTACCATCCCTGCCCTCCAAGCATCTTTTTTTTTTTTTTTCATTTGTTCGTATCATCTTCCCGTGGTGACTGCACCACAGGGCTTCCCAAGCGCTTGGCTTGAAAGTACCCTTTTTCGAATATTGCTTTCCTGTCCACTGATCCCAATCTTTTATATATTTCACAACCCAAGGTCCATATTCATCTATCATTTCTTCCTTCGGAGTCCAGTGGTACGGCTCCCCACAGTTCGACATCCATTTTGAAGCGATTTGATTTCCCATCCTTTTTGCGGACGAAGGACCTTGAGCTGATCCCGCAAACCCTTAAAGGTCGCTTTTTCCCAAAGTTAGCTACGCTTTGACTCCTGATTGAGTGGACCGGTACTGCCCCTCTGCTGATCTTTTTTCACTACTTGTCAGAACAAAGACTGACTATAGTCCTTCAAAAAATTAGCCCGGGGATTTTCCCAACTAAATTAGTTGTCCTCCCGTGAACTTTTCTGCAATATTCTAAAAGAAATGCTTACTTATTAGATCGTTATGATTGCTTGCAGTGCAAGAGGCACCTAATTGCATTAATTTAACTGACGCTTACCTAATAATGATTTTTAGCAGTTACAATATAGTCAGTGTTTACAGATCTTATTACACCGCTTACCATCCCCAGTTATTTGTTTAAACAGAGGAATAGATTCACATACATCCAGATAATTCAGTGTGATTTTAGTCTCCGTTTCCACTGATGTGATTTGCCATGCGACTTTGGACCCAAAGTCGCATTACAACTCGCAGCCCATTGATTTCAATAGCACCCATTCCAATCTATGTGGCTCAATGCTGCAGCGACCGATAAAGGTACCTGCACCATTTTGATGCGACTTCTGGATAAAAAAAAAAAAAACGCATTCAAAGCCACACCACAGTCGCACTAAAGCTGCATTTCCAAATCGCACCTTGAATCAGGCCACATTGGAGTTGCACCAGTGGAAACGCAGCCCAAAAGCATAGGTGCTGACAACACCTGAAAATTAACATTTGTGAGATGGATAGGGAAGCTTTGCTCAACAAGAAAAAGCTTCATTAAGCACCTACTATGGATCTGGCCTTTATCACAGTATACAGCAACCAATACCAACAATTGGAAAAGATCTTCAAAAAGTATTGGCCCATTTTCAAAGAGCATAGAACTTTAGTAGCGGTATTGCCATCACGACCCAGACTCACCCACCGCAGAGCACCAACACCACTAACACACCCCGTCCACAATGCACTCGATCCCCCCAGGGAAGCGAACACCTGTCCAGAACCTGAAGGACTCCACGGATGCCAGAGATGCCCACCGTGCAAAACAAATAAACCCCAGCCTCTGAGAAAAACAACATTCAAGTCCCCTGTACATAATAGAGAATTCCAGATAAAATAACGTATTACTTGTAATAGCACCCCTGTGACCTACGTCAGAGTGCCGCTGCCGACTTCAGTATGTGGGCCGTACCACCAGACCCTTACGTGTAAGAACACGTGAGCACATCCAAAACATACGTAATGGATTCCCAAAACATAGTCTCTCTAGACCTTTTGAGGAAAAACATCATAAGGATCCATCTTGCCTCACGTTCTATGGGGCTGACATTATTGAAGACCACTGGCGGGGGGTAACAAAAAGATCCAGGTCTCACAAAATGAGACCCGTTGGATACACAGGTTGGGGCCTCTAGTTCCTAGAGGCCTCAACCTGGATATTCATTTGAACTGCTTTATTTCTAATTTTAAATGTTTTTTTTTTTTTTTATCACAAGTCACTTCTCTTTGCTGGCCTGCACAGGGTCCTGACTTTATTCATTCATCTATTTCTCCTACTAACGTGGAGGTTTCTTGGACACCAACTATTGGTGTAGGTTCACCAACTGAGTCACATAGGTTTAATAACCACTACACCCACACCTTATTGAATATTATTCATTATAGCGGCGCCATCGCCCCACTGTTTATTTACAAAAGCATAGGTGTGTTTCACTCACAAAGATTGGCCTAATCTCATTCAAAGGGTCAACTGCATAGACGCACACAGGCCCAGATTCACAGTCAGCGGGGTAAATTTGTGCGGGTGTAACGTATCCGCTCTACGCTACGCCTCTGCAACCCAGACGGGGAAGCGCTGTATTCTCAAAGCACTAGCTCCGTAAGTTGCGGCGGTGTAGCGCAAATCAGCCGGCGCAAGCCCGCCTAATTCAAATTTGGATCAGGGGCGTGTTTTTTTTAAATCTACTGTGACTCGACGTGATAGACGTTTTTGCCGAACGGCGCATGCGCCGTCCGTGGAATTTCCCAAATTACATTGCTCCAAAGTATGCCGCAAGGACGTCATTGATTTTGACGTGAACGTAGATGACGTCCAGCCCCATTCACGGACGACTTACGCAAACTACGTAACTTTTCCAAATTTCGACGCGGGAACGACAGCCATACTTATGCTTCATATACCAGGGGCAACTATACGCCGGGAAAAGCCTAAAGTAACTTTACTGCGTCGGCCGGGCGTACTTTCGGGAATTCGCGTATCTAGCTAATTTGCCTACTCAACGCGGAATTCGACGGAAGCGCCACCTAGTGGTCAGGAAAAAATAAAATAAAAAAATATATAGTTACGATCCGACGGTGTAAGAGACCTACGCCTGTCGGATCTTATGGATATCTATGCGTGAGCGATTCTAAGAATCAGGCGCATAGATACGACGGCTCGGATTAGGACCCACGGCTGCGCACCTGGCGTTGCGCTGTTTTAAGTCCTTTCTGAACCTGGGCCACTGTCTCCAAGATTCCAAACAGAAATCCCTATTATCCGCACTGACCCCCTGCTACAATTTCATTCTATATATATATATATATCTACATTATTCAAAATCAGTCTCATAAACACATTCGCATAGACAAAAAAAGAAAAGGTTAAGTTCTGAAAAGTTAACTCTCCTTTCACACGGGGCACCATTTTGTCATAGAAAAATTAATAACGCACGTACATAATTAATAATCAGCGATTCATAAAAATATTAATATCGCACGTAACTAATTAAAGTAAGCTATGAAAACCTTTTTGTCTATATAAAAATTAAAGCAAAGAATAGCTCTGCGGAAAAGGGAAAAGTATTACATTTATTGATACATAGAAGAAACTTGTATTACTCTAATATTTACAACTATAACATCACACAATTATACAAACAATAAGATGGCTAAATCAGTATCTCAAGACAATTCATAGGAGAAGAAAAGTTACAGAGATTAAGCTAAGGGGGAGAGAGAGAGAGAGACAGAGAGACAGAGAGACAGAGAGAGAGAGAGAGACAGAGAGACGGAGAGACAGAGAGACAGAGAGACAGAGAGACAGAGAGAGAGAGGGAGAGAGGGAGAGAGACAGAGAGACAGAGAGACAGAGAGAGAGAGAGACAGAGAGAGACAGAGAGACAGAGAGACAGAGAGACAGAGAGAGAGAGGGAGAGAGAGAGAGAGAGAGAGAGGGAGAGAGAGGGAGAGAGAGAGAGAGAGAGAGAGGGAGAGAAGGGGAGAAAGGGGCAGAGAGAATACTTCACCAGGGTTCCCAAGTCAGATCATGATCCAGTCTGCTTTAGTCTGCCTGGTCAAGGCATCATACACTGATTTTATACCCCTCAGACTACACCTTTTCCCTCCAAAAAACTCAAGTTTCCCGCGGATACGATTGGATGACTAATGTGTCTTTACAGAATGACAGTTAAGGACCCTTTTTTAATATACACACACACCTAGTAACACAGTCCAAAATGTGGTCTTCAAACAGCAGATGACAGGAAATTCCTGTACTTCACTGAGGGGACACTTCTTATCAGATCCCCATCCCTTTGAGATAACCTCCCTATGTTATTATAGGTTTAAAAGCCTTTTGTTAGGTGAACTGTAACATCGAGTCACTCTGTTGACTAGAAAAACAGGACAGTCGACCAACAACTCATTAATAAAAAAAAAGCCTTGTACAAGAATTACATATACACCTTCATACAAATCTTATAAATATGGATTTGAAAAATCTCTACCACACTGGTCCATGAAGTTAGGGGTAAATCTTTTGCTGTGCTCATTGCAGGTGGCACGTAAATAGTTGGTGCATTGCCAGAAATGGAAGGCGTGGGATTGGGGTAGAGTAAAACGTTCGGCCACGGCGGCAAAGGTCAAGGTGCGTCCAGTTGTGGGTTCACATAAGGAGATAAAATGCGTGAGCCCCTTCTCCTGCCAAATTCTGAAGGGTTTGTGATCTAGTCCCGGGGCGAAACTAGGGTTTCCTTCTATCGGGAGGTGACGTGACATATATGGGGGGGTTCCAAGGTTTCTTCTACTTTCTCTCCAGGCGATGACTGTGTCCCTGAGTAGCAAGTTATGCTGGAGAGTGGGGGTGGTAGATTTCCACTTGCAGTGAAGGAGGGCAGCCAGTGAAAGGGGGTATACCATGGCAGATTCAAGGGAGTAATTAGAGTACCTTGAGGAATGCGTTATCCAGTCCAAACCAAATCTTAACAAACATGCTAGGTTATATAATCTGACATTCGGGAGACTAACACCCCCCTCGCGTCTGGGAAGGCACATCTTTTTGAAAGCTATGCGCGGTCTCTTGCCATGCCAGATGAATTTGGATATAGCCGATTCTATGAATTTGACGTCTTTATGGCGGAGGAGTAAAGGGATGGTTTGCATTGGATACAATAGTCTGGCAAAGCTGACCATCTTGACTAGATGGCATCTTCCCAAAAGCGAGAGAGGCAGATCCAACCAGTTCACCAGTTCTTGAGATATCTTTTGAATCAGAGGGGGGTAGTTTAGGTGGTACAGAGAGGAGGGCAGTTTACCTATCTTGATGCCAAGGTAGGTGATGTGAGAAGTGGCAACCGAAAATATGGAGTGGCTGGTCCAAGTGGGCGTCGAGGGAGAACCCAGGGGGAGGATCTCACTCTTGCTATAATTGATCCTAAGACCCGAGCAGTCACGAAATGTATCGAAAATGTTCTTGACAGTGGGTATATCTGAGGGGGGGTCCGCCGTAAAAATGAGGACGTCGTCCGCGAAAAGGGAGGAGCGGAGTTCGTGGGCACCGACCCGGATTCCATGGAGGGGGGCTACCTGGTTAAGATGTCTGGATAAGGGTTCTAAAGCTATATTGAAAAGGAGAGGGGAGAGGGGGCAGCCCTGACGGGTTCCCTTATGGAGGTGAAATTACTCTGAGAGAAGGCCCGCCGCTACCAGTTTTGCTGAGGGGGAGGTGTACATGGCGTCGATAAGATGGCAAAAGGGACCAGAGAAGCCCATTTTAGCCATCGATAGAGAGAGCCATTCGAAGCTGACATTGTCGAAGGCTTTTTCGGCGTCTAATGTGATGATGGCAAAATCCCCTTTGGGATGTTGTTTGGCGTGCTCCAGAGCCAGCATGACTTTGCGGATGTTCAAGGTGGCCGTTCTGCCTTTCACAAAGCCCGATTGCGCTGGATGGATGAGGGAGGGGATAATGTCAGAGAGCCTATTTGCCACGATTTTGGAGAGGATTTTTACATCCAGGTTTAGAAGGGAGATCGGTCTATATGAGCCGGGTTCTAGGGGGTCTTTTCCCTTTTTGGATAGCAATTTAATGATGGCCTGGTTACCCGAGGGGAGGTATGAGCCGCCGGACCATATGTCTGAGTACACTTTGTGGAGGGTGGGTTCTAGAATTGTTTGTAGGGTCTTATAAAATTCTCCCGTGAAACCATCGGGTCCCGGGGCCTTAGAGGGGGCAAGTTTGCGGATGGTATGTGATATCTCAGCAAGGGATATGGGGGCGTTGAGGGTTTCCAATTGGGAAGGAGTAATTTTGGGCATCTCTAATTGTTCCAGGAAGGTGTCCGCCGTTTGTTTGTTGATGGGGTCTGGGGCGTAAAGGGCCGAGTAGAAACGAAGCATCGTCTCATTGATGGTAGGGGGGGTGGTGTTCACGTTGCCACCATGATCCCTCAGGGAGGTGATATGTGTAGGTTTGAAGGTGCCTTTACAGAGCCTGGCTAGTAGTTTGCCCGACTTATTGCCAAACTTATGAAGGGTGGCATCCAGTTTTGCTTTTTGAACTGCCTCTAGTGTATCTGCCCAGGTGTCGAAGGATCTCTTGGCAGCATGCCATTCGGCCCTGTTCTTTGAGGAGTCAGATGAGTAAAGAGCCCTTTGTGCCTGGTGTAGTCGTGTGCTAGCTAGTTTGTATTTGGACACAGTGCTCCTTTTGAAGGAGGTAGCATAGGAGATGATCCAGCCCCTGAGGAACGCTTTACCAGCGTCCCAGAAGAGGTTCGGGTCAGAGGCATGGGGAGCATTAGCCATAGAGTATTCTAGCCATTCCTTCTCTATGTAGCGTTGGAAATCAGCATGGTTGTGAAGGTATGAGGGAAACCGCCAGATCTTAGGGTGTGGGGGGAGGTCGAGGTTGTCGAGCGAGATTAAGACTGGGGCATGGTCGGAAACCGCGATATCGAGAATGTCGGTGGCCGATACCATAGGAATTAGATCGTCCGATCCAAAGAAATAGTCTATTCTGGTGAATACAGAGTGGGGATTGGAGTAAAAGGTAAATTCCCTATCTGCAGGGTGTGCTAGGCGCCAGAGGTCACGGAGGTGAAGGGAGTCCATCGTGGACGCGAAGAGTGAGGGACGGCTCGGGTCTGGGCAGGGATTAATGTGTTTAGGGGAGGACCTATCATCAACCTGGTGGAGGGTGTCGTTGAAATCACCGCCGATCAGGTGAGGAAGGTGGTTATTTTGGAGGAGCCACGTGGAAAGTTCGCTGTAGAAGGACTTGCCAGGGCTGTTGGGGGCATAGATATTGGAGATGACCATCTCCCTGGTTCCCAGTCTAACCCGTGCTGAGAGAAGTCTGCCTTGGGTGTCCGAGTTCACCGCAAGAATTGTGCATGGGAGGTTCTTGTGTATTAATAGGAGAACTCCTGCCTTGCGTCCTACAGCTTCTGAGCCTATGACCGTTCCCACCCATAGTTTTTGCATGCGGGGAAAGTCAGAAGCAGATAGGTGGGTCTCCTGCAATAGTGCGATATCTGTCTTGAGCCTTTTCAGGTGTCTAAGGATTTTCATCCTCTTATTCGGGGACCTAAGTCCCTTCACATTCCAAGAGATTATTCTCATATTGGGGGGCCTGTGGGGAGAGGTTTGAGCAGAAGGTCAAGGTGGGTATCGAGAAATATGAGATTTAGGGGGGTCACCGCATCAGGGGGTGAGTAGTGCCACACCTCCCAGGGGGGTAGTAGTGGGTAGGGCGGGTGTATGTGGATGTGCCGGGGGGGAAGAGGAGAAGGAGGTGTGAGAGGTGGTGAGGGTGGAAGGGGGGGGGCCTGTAACATAGGCAACAAAAACAGTAAGAACATTTGTAAGAACTTCACTTTTTTCCGCATGGAGACACCGTACGAAGCCAGCCCCCATGTCACGATCTCGGCAACATGTTGCCCGAGAGCCCAGATCCAAGTTCGGGGATCAAAAGACATGTATATAGATACCCGAGATGGGGATAAATGTGCAAGGGTTACGTACAGTGAAGCCAGGTGGCACATTTCGATGGTCTAAACAGAAAACAGAAAGAAAAGCAATATAACAGTGCATTCATAGGTTCGCGGGGATACAGCAGCTAACGTGATGCATATCAAATAAAGACCAGTAATAACATTTGGATCAGTGTAACTTATAACACAGGTGTAGCATATAGGCCATAGTAAAGTAAATCTACCTGTCCCCTCGGCAGAGTAGTAGGAGTCGTCATATCGTGGGGGGAGATTCTATGGATGATCCAGCAGCCAGGGGGAATGAGCGTGCCCCTATTGGAGGGGGTCAGGAGAAGGAGAGCGACATGCAGCAGGGCCGCTATTATGTGGTGCGTCGGAGGGGTTCCTGGGCTGAGGCCCTGAAGCGCTTGGGGGATTCTTTACGAGGGCTCCTTTGGTCCAAGGGCCTGTTGAGGGGGGCAGCTTTAGAGGGAGAGTGGGGGTGCGGATCCGCAAGGCGCGACCGTACAAAAGCTTCTGCTTCGGCGGGGTCATGGAAGGTCAGTTGTTCTCCGTTCGGTGCTTTGAGGCGAAGAATCGCCGGGAAGGCCAGTGAGAATTTTATTTGTTGTTTAAATAGTTCCGAGCATACCTGCTGGAAGGCCTTTCTTTTCTTTGATACCTCGATGGAGTAGTCCGCAAAGACTAAAACTGTTACACCATCGATTTGTAGTTGGCGGGCTTGTCGGAAGGTTTGTAAAATAAGAGACTTGTCAGCATAGTTGAGATATTTAGCAATAATGGGCCGCGGGGATTTGCGGTCTGAGTTAAAGGCCCCCATGCGATGCGCCCTTTCCACCACGTAAGGGCCTGCGAGGCCTAGTGCTTCTGGGATGCGACTAGAGCAAAACTCTGATAGGGCGGATGATTGGAGTGACTCCGGGACCCCCACAAAGCGGAGATTGCTTCTCCTGGCCCTATTCTCCAAATCGTCTAATTTTTGTAATACATACTGGTTAGTTTTGTCTTGAGCGTGCTCTATGGCCTGGGCTTGATAAAGTTTGTCCTCCGCATTAGAGAGACGGTGTTCAAGGTCATTAAGCCTTTTGCCGTGTTCCCCCATCTGGGCCTTGATTTGTGCCATCCCAGCGTTTACTGCTTTTTCCACCGACGCAGCGATCATGGGGGATAATAACGCCGCCACGGCCTGGGCAATGCGTTCGGTGGTGTTATCCCCCGTCTGCTGGGGCTGTGGTGTATGTGGAGGAGGAGGGGGGGAGGTGCTGTCGCTTACCTCCATGTCTGCCTGAATCGCCGTGGGCCGCGGAGCAGAGTAGGCCGCGACCGGGGCCTCGATTTGAGAGAGCGCCGGCGGAGGTGAAGCCGTTTGGGCCGTGGTCGTGCGGACGCCCGATTTCTCCACAAAGCGGTCCATGGGTGCTGGATGTCTCGTCCAGATAAAGAGTGAGGTGTGGGGGGCTCTCTGGCAGGTTTAAAAGGCCGATTCTTGATCGTGCTGCGGGAGCTGAGGAGAAGCGCTGTCACTCCATGCGGCGCCGGAACCGGAACTTCACCCTTTCTAATTCATTCACTTCCTGTCACATAGCCAAACAGGAAGTGAGGGTAAAACCTTACTAATATCTTTTCTTGGGGACACAGAGATCAATCTAAATAGTTTCCCATTATGTAAATTGCACTCTAGCATTTTGCTGTGTACACCCCAAATTATTAGGGATCTTGGACTTTGGGGTCCATTTACTAAAGGCAAATCCACTTTGCACTACAAGTGCAAAGCAAGGAAGAAAGAAAACAAAACAACTTTGCTTCTACAGGATTGGATGTTAAAACCATCAGTGCTTCCTCTCAGATTTTCAGCAACTGTACTGCAGAGTGGCTTTGCCTTTACTAAACCCCAAACTAAATAATCATTTGGGGCAGGGATCCTCAAACTATGGCCCTCCAGCTGTTGTAGAACTACACATCCCATGAGGCCTTGTAATGCACTGACATTCACAGACATGACTAGGCATGATGGGAATTGTAGTTCCTGAACAACTGGAGGGCCGTAGTTTGAAGACCCATGATTTGGGGTGTACACAGCAGTGCTGGAGTGCAATTTGCTTAATGGGGACACTAGTTAGATTGACCTGTGTCCCCAAGAAATGACACTGGTAGGGTTTTAACCTCACTTCCTGTTCAGCTGTGTGACAGGAAGTGAAGCCAATTTTAAGAAAAGGGACACAAAGCTCAACCCAAAAAAAAAAAAAAACACAAAGCAGGGGTTCTAACACTCACTTGGCTTCCCTCAAACACCCACAATTTGAATAGGATTGCCTTGCGCTAGATTTAAGCACAGTGCTGTAAATCAGCACGTCAAGCCTGTCCACCAATAGCAAACCCCCCCCCCCCACACAGGCCATGTTTGCAGGTTTTCCTTCATCTTGCACATGTGCTTTAAAAGACAGTCTGGACAGCAATTCTTGATAAGAGAAATCCACAAAACATGTCCTGTCGGGGGTACTTGAGGGCTGAGGACCACTGCAGAAAAAAGAAAATACTTACCAGTTTTGTCTTTAAAGTCATGGAGAATAAACATGGCAAACATTTCATGATTACACACCAGGAAAGAAGCTTAGACAAAAATCACACATAATTTGTTAGGCCCAAACCGATTTCAGCTGCAGCTGTCAACATATGTAGCATGAAAAAGTAACAAAAGACAAACTTAAAAATTTTAAAGTAATTTTTATTGGTCAACAAAACAAGGAAAGCAAAAAAAGACAAACAAACACAAACAAAAATACATTTCAAAAATCTAAATAACCATAGCTTTAACATCTTCACACATTTTTCATAAAATAAGGCCACATAGACAAATACATCAAAGTGAACATCATTTAAAAATAAACCAAAACCATTGGCAAAATAAAACAAAAATGATGCAACAAACCACATTTGTGTTTAGCAACAGCATTTCTGCCAGCCTGCCCCTTCTGAGGGCAGCTGAGGAATGATCGATCCCTGCTTTTTATAAAAGTGCTAGTAATGAAGCAATTGAAATTACATGAACAAATTGCAGTCTCTAGTTTGGGTGAGCTTGTAATTGGGCACACCTGCAATTAACCCAAACCACGCTCTATGAGCATCCAAGTGTTTTTCACCTTTTAAAAAGAAAGGATAATTTTTTTCTAAGTGTTTGAGCATGCTCAGTTCATCACACATGTAGGAACCAAGCTGCAATGGCATGAGAGCTTTTTTTTTTCCCCTGATCTGATGCTTTCCAGCCTGAAGGGGAGGTGTTAAAGACAGAAGTAAACACGCACATTTAATAATCTATTTGTGGGAAAAAAAAGGTTGCCAATTTTGTTTGGGAGCCACGTCGCACGACTGCGCAATTGTCAGTTAAAGCGACGCCGCTCATTGACCAGAAACTGGCCCGGTCATTGACCAGAAATATGGTCCGGGCTCAAGTGGTTAAAAATTCACAAAACACTAAAGTTAGCCCAATTTTTGTTGATAATGTGAAAGATGATGTTACACCGAGTAAATAGATACCTTACATGTCACGCTTTACTATTGCAAACACGCCTGGAATGGGGCCAAAATTCATTATAGCTACAGAGAAAGTCTAGTGCTAAAAGTATTTTAACCACTTGAGCCCCGGACCATATTGCTGGTCAATGACCGGGCCAGTTTTTGTGATTCGGCACGGCATCGCTTTAACTGACAATTGCGCAGTCGTGCGACGTGGCTCCCAAAAAAAATTGGCAACCTTTTTTTTTCCCACAAAGAGAGCTTTATTTTGGTGGTATTTGATCACCTCTGCGTTTTTTGAATTTTTCGAGCTATAACCAAAAATAGAGCGACAATTTAAAAAACCAAAAAGAGTAATTTTGACTTTTTGCTATAATAAATATCCCCTAAAATATATATTCAAAAAAATAAATAAATCCCTCAGTTTAGGCCGATACATATTCTACATCTTTTTGGTTCCCAAAAACTCGCAATTAGCGTTTATTGATTGGTTTTGGCAAAAGTCTCCAAAATATGGAATTTTTGTTGTATTTTTTATTTAACCACTTGCCGTCGCCGCACCGTCATAATACGTCCACAAGGTGGCTCTCCTAGGCGAGAGCACGTATTATGACGTCCTGCCTTTTAGCCGCCACTAGGGGCGCACGGGCACACGCGATCGCTCGGTACAGAGCGGGGAACGGGAGCTGTGTGTGTAAACACACAGCTCTCGTTCCTGTCAGCAGGGGAAATGCTGATTTTCTGTTCATACAATGTATGAACAGAAGATCAGTGTTTCCCCTAGTGAGGCCACCCCCCCCCACAGTAAGAACACACCCAGGCATACTTAACCCCTTCCCCGCCCCCTAGTGTTAACCCCTTCACTGCCAGTGGCATTTTTATAGTAATCTAATGCATTTTTATAGCACCGATCGCTATAAAAATGCCAATGGTTCCAAAAATGTGTCAAAAATTTCCGAAGTGTCCGCCATAATGTCGCAATACCGAAAAAAAAATCGCTGATCGCCGCCATTACTAGTAAAAAAAAATATTAATAAAAATGCCATAAAAATACCCCCTATTTTGTAAACGCTATAACTTTTGCGCAAACCAATCAATAAACGCTTATTGCGATTTTTTTTTACGAAAAATATGTAGAAGAATACGTATCGGCCTAAACTGAGGAAAAAAAATGTTTTTTTATATATTTTTGGGGGATATTTATTAGAGCAAAAAGTAAAAAATATTCATTTTTTTCAAAATTGTCGTTCTATTTTTGTTTATAGGGCAAAAAATAAAAAACGCAGAGGTGATCAAATACCACCAAAAGAAAGCTCTATTTGTGGGGAAAAAAAGGACGCCAATTTTGTTTGGGAGCCACGTCGCACGACCGCGCAATTGTCTGTTAAAGCGACGCAGTCCCGAATCGCAAAAAGTACTCTGGTCTTTGGGCAGCAATATGGTCCGGGGGGTAAGTGGTTAACAAGTTATTGCGGCGATCAGCGATTTTTATCGGTACTGCGACATTATGGCGGACACATCGGACACTTTTTTGGAACCATTGGCATTTTTCTAGCGATCAGTGCTCTAAAAATGCATTGCTTACTCTAAAAATGCCACTGGCAGGGAAGGGGTTAACACTAGGTGCGAGGGAGGGGTTAAATATGTTCCCGGGGTGTGTTCTAACTGAAGGGAGGGGGGACTGACATGGGTAAATGACAGATCGCTGTTCATGAAGGGGAACTCCAGACCAAAAAAAAAAAAAATGTGGGTTCCCCTTCAGGTGCATACCAGGCTCTTAGGCTTGGTCTGGAACATAAGGGGTTAAACCCGCGCCGAAAACCAGCGTGGGGTTCCCCCCAAGATCCAAACCAAGCCCTCATCCCAGGCACGCAGTCTGGCCGGACAGGAATGGGGGCGAGCGAGCGCCCCCCCCCTCCTGAGCCGTACCGGACCGCATGCCCTCAACATGGGGGAGTGTGTGCTGTGGGGGAGGGGGGCACTGCCCCCCCACCCCAAAGCACTCTTGTCCCCATGTCGATAGGGACAAGAGCCTCTTCCCGACAACCCTGACCGTTGGTTGTCGGGGTATGCGGGCGAGGGGCTTATCAGAATCTGAGAGGCCCCTTTAATAAGGTGGCCCCCAGATTCCGGCCCCCACCCTATGTGAAGGAGTATGGGGGTACATCGTACCCCTACCCATTCACCTGGGGAAAAAAATGTAAAGAAATAAAACACCACACATGAATAAATTAATTTATTAGTCTGCCGGGGGTCTTCTGCCGGGGCCCACCACCACCCCATTAGGCCCCGGGCTTCGCCGTCTTTCACCGGGACCCCCTTCACCAGTGAGGCTCCTTGCCTTTGGGGGAGGGTCCCGGGCTTCGACGGTTTCTGCGGGGGGGTGCACTTGCACCCCACCCCCGTCTTCAGCGCCGTAATTCACCGGGACCCCCTTCACCAGTGAGGCTCCTGCCTTTGGGGGAGGGTCCCGGGCTTCGACTGTTTCTGCGGGGGGGTGCAGTTTTCACCATACCCCCGTCATCAGCGCCGTAATTCACCAGGACCCCCTTCACCAGTGAGGCTCCTGCCTTTGGGGGAGGGTCCCGGGCTTCGACGGTTTCTGCGGGGGGGGGGTGCACTGGCACCCCACCCCCGTCTTCAGCGCCGTAATTCACCGGGACCCCCTTCACCAGTGAGGCTCCTGCCTTTGGGGGAGGGTCCTGGGCTTCGACGGTTTCTGGGGGGGGGGGGGGGTGCACTGGCACCCCACCCCCGTCTTCAGCGCCGTAATTCACCGGGACCCCCTTCACCAGTGAGGCTCCTGCCTTTGGGGGAGGGTCCCGGGCTTCTACGGTGTTTTCCGCCGGGGGGCGACACCCATGGGCTTCTGCGATGCCTTCCGCCTGTCTCCTCCGCGGAGCACAGGGCTTGTCTCCGCTGTCCTCTCCCTTCTCTTCCATTCGATGTTGACACGACGAGGTCCGGCGCTGGGCATGATGGGAATGTGATGTCACATGGTGGCATTACCCTATATAAGTCCATGCCCGCCGCTGACATGGCATGTTAGCGCGGAACCTCGTCGTGTCAACATCCAATGGAAGAGAAGGGAGAGGACAGTGCAGACAAGCCCTGTGCTCCCGGAGGAGACAGGCAGAAGAAGGAAGAGAGAAGAAAGAAGACGGAAGAAAGCCCTGGCTCCGCGGGGGAGCCAGGCAGAAGAGGGAGCAGAGAAGACAGAAGAGAAAAGACCTGGGAGTTGGCGCACCCCCAGCAGAAGACCAGGAAGACCGGAACCCTGGCGGAAGGCACCGGAAAGACCGGGGGATAGGCGCCATCCCCCGGCAGAAGACCCCGAAGTCCGGATACCCCCCCTAATGTAAAAGAGCTTAAATGGGGTGGGGGCATCCGGCGGAAGGCTCCGGAGAGGACCGAGGGATGGTGCCCTCCCCCGGCAGAAATCACCGAAGCCCAGGGTCCCGGCAGAAGATCGGGAGAGAAGAAACCCCCCCTTGTAAGAAAGCTAAAGAAGAAAGGGGGGGCTCCGGAGCAGATTAATAAAATATTTTATTGTGTGGTGTTTTATTTTACTTTACACTTTCCCCCATGTGAATGGGTAGAGGTACGATGTACCCCATACTCATTCACATAGGGTGGGGGGCCGGCATCTGGGGGCCCCCTTATTAAAGGGAGCTCGCAGATTCCGATTAGCCCCGCCCGCATACCCCGACAACCAATGGCAAGGGTTGTCGGGAAGAGGCTCTTGTACCTATCGACATGGGGACAAGAGTGCTGTGGGGTGGGGGGGCAGTGCCCCCCTCCCCCACAGCACACACTCCCCCATGTTGAGGGCATGTGGTCTGGTACGGCTCAGGAGGGGGGGGCGCTCGCTCGTCCCCACCCCCATTCCTGTCCGGGCCAGACTGCGTGCTTGGGATGAGGGCTTGGTTTGGATCTGGGGGGGGACCCCCGCGCCGAATCGGCGCGGGTTTAACCCCTCACGTTCCGGACCAAGCCTAAGAGCCTAATGTAGCCCTGAAGGGGGACCCGCGCCGATTTCAAGAAATTTAACGCGGAGTTCCCCTTCATGGCTGAAAACAGCTTGGAGATTCCCGTGCCCCACGTCACGCAGCGCATTCACGGGTACGCCGCTTGGTATTTACCAAGATTTTCACGGCGTACTGACAAGGCGCACGGGAAGCGCCAAAATTTCTCTCTGCGCATGCCCAGTATGCAAATGAACCTCCCGAGGTTCAGGCGCACTGTGCAAGCGTACGGGGATCTGTTTTCAAAAAACACTTTCCCTTTCAATTCGGCCCGCCAAACACATTCAAACACATGTCACTTCACTTCCCCTGCATCCCCCCACCTCCGCCCTAATAAACTCCCGCCCAAACCCCCGCAATTTACATTTCAATGTGCCGTGCGCCAGGTCTGTACTGGTGCACAATGCACCCTCTCCTGGGCGCACGGAGCACATTAGTAACTAGGGAAATACACTGCACTTTTACTCCATGAGTCATGGAGTAAAGGCTTGGTAAATCAGCCCCTAAGTGTATCCAAACATTAACGCCATCATGCAAAGCTACCCTCTTGTGGATCAATTCTAGCTTCTAAATTGTAAGCTCTAACAAACA
Organism: Rana temporaria; assembly: GCF_905171775.1. NCBI lineage: Eukaryota > Metazoa > Chordata > Amphibia > Anura > Ranidae > Rana > Rana temporaria. Next base: position 157,379,158 of record NC_053497.1, read on the forward strand.
GGGCCCTGTGATCCCTCCTGTTTTGAATTGTATTGTGACTGTACTGTCTTCCCTGATGTAAAGTGTTGCGCAAACTGTTGGCGCTATATAAATCCTGTATAATAATAATAATAATAATTTGTAGAGAAGAATATATATCCCCTATAAGTCCCTGTTAAGAGCATCTTATAGTTACTGCCATAGCTGGAATTGATAAAGGGTTGTATTTTAATGAAAAGGTTATCGCTTGGCACTGCAAAGCATTCCGTAGCTGTAAATATTAAAAAATGTATTTATTAGGCAAGTGATATTTATTTGCCAGTTTATCAAATGGTTCCAAAACGTCTATCAAAAAGTCAAGAAGCAAAACATTTATGTAAAAGTGGTGAGTCAATACTAATTGTACTGGTGGATCTATGGGAAATTGAGAAGATATAATTTGCTGTATGGGATCCTCACAGTCTAACATTCCAGTCATATACCGTATTTTTCGCTCCATAAGAGGATGTAATTAAGGAACAGTGGGCCAGATTCAGGTAGATCCGCGCAATATTTGCGTGGGCAAAGGGCAACGATTTTTGCTCTGCGCCCACGCAAATATTTTGATTTGCCCGCGATTCACGGAGCAGTAGCTCCGTAAATTGCGCGGGCGCTATGCTAAATAGCCCGGCGTAAGGGCGCCTAATGTAAATGATCCCGCCGGGGGCGGGAATCATTTAAATTAGGCGCGCTCCCGCGCCGAGCGAACAGCGCATGCTCCGTCGGGAAACTTTCCCGACGTGCATTGCGGCAAATGCCGTCGCAAGGACGTCATTTGCTTCTAAGTGAACGTGAATGGCGTCCAGCAGGAGCAACCTTGCGCTAAAGTCGCCGTACGGAAACTCCGTACCTTGCGTGCGCAGGGCCCGCGCAACTTTTGTGAATCGGTGGTAGTATGCAATTTGCATACTATACGCCGATCACAATGGCCGCGCCCCCTAGCGGCCAACGCAAGAATGCAGCCTGAGATATTAAGGCATAAGGAGGCTTATGCCTGTCATATCCTAGGCTGCAGTCCGCGTAGCGATGTTCCTGAATCAGGGGCATTCGCTACGCGGGAGAAAAACAGCTATTGCGCCGCGCAACCATAGCTCTGGCCCAATGTCTTTTGTTTCTCTCCCTATAGCAGCTGAAGGCAAGGGGGAAACAGGATTTAGCTGGGGCAGAGAGACGCATAGGGCATCGTTCGGTCAAAACAAAATGATCCCCATATTAGCGGCTCTGCTGGTCAGTATTCGCTCCATAGGGCGCACAGACATTTCCCCCCATTTTTTTTGGGGGGGGGGGTGCGTCTTATGGAGTTAAAAATACGATAATTGCTGGAGTTGGGATGCCAGATAATACAATCTGGCATTAACAGCCAAATCTCCTTCATCCTTAGGCAGCGGCAGAATTTCCAATCTAATCCAGGGGTGTCTAACTCCAAATAAGAGCTCTAAACAAGGTATCTGTTTAAAAAGATCCCAGGAAAGCCATGCAGGGCAATTTTGTAGAAAATAAAATTTTTAACATCCATACCATCTTTATCAAATTTGCTCTACCTATTATCGTTTAAGGCAGCTTACAAATTTTCCCCACTTGTTTAAACCGCTTTAACCACTTCAACCCTGGAGGATTTGGCTGCCAAATGACCGGGCCACTTTTTGCGATTCGGCACTGTCGATTTAACTGACAATTGTGCGGTCGTGCGACATGGCTCCCAAACAAAATTGTTGTCCTTTTCCCCACACAAATAGAGCTTTCTTTTGGTGGTATTTGATCACCTCTGCTGTTTTTATTTTTTGTGCTTTTAACAAAAATAGAGCGTCACATTGTTTCCAGGCATCAGACTTTTGTCAACATTATATGCCATACTGCTTTTGTCTACATGTGAGTACCCATTTTTTGTTTATTTAAATAAAGTATAAAACAATACTGGGGCTCCTTTCTCTCCTAAGTATGGGCTATTACTAGACTAACATCATCAGCGCAGGGGGACGCGTAACGGCCAGAGGGCTACACAGTGGCCTATACTGTGAAGGAACCAGACCCTAAGGCCCCATACACACGGGAGGATTTATCCGCGTATACGGTCCAGCGGACCGTTTCCGCGGATAAATCCTCTTGAGGATTTCAGCAGATTTTAATGCGATGGAGTGTACTCACCATCGCATTGAAATCCGCGCCGAAATCCTCTGGCGATGACGTGTCGCACCGTCGCCGCGATTATGACGCGACGACGGGCGCGACGCTGTCATATAAGGAATTCCACGCATGCGTTCAATCATTGCGACGCATGCGGGGGATCCCTTCGGACGGATGGATTTGGTGAGTCTGTACAGACCAGCGGATCCATCCGTTGGGATGGACTTCAGCAGATGGATATGTTGTGCATGTCAGCAAATATTCATCTGCTGGAAATCCATCCCAGGGGAGATTTATCCGCGGATAAAGATCCGCTGGCGTGTACACACCATAGGATCTATCCGCTGAAACCCATTTGCTGGGATTTATCTGCGGATGGATTCTATGGTGTGTATGGGGCCTAAGAAGGGGTGAAAAAGTTGGTGAGTGCTGGGTGTATAAGAGCACGAATTGCAGTGATCACAGCATACAACAAGAGCACAAAGCACTTTTAGAATCACTCAGCACTTGGTAATTGGATTGGTTTACTTCCAATAAGGACATTATATTGCACTGAAAAAAAAAAAAAAATTTTCAGCACATCTTTTAAAGGGTTAACATAGGTACCCTAATGGTACAGGAATTTCACGTTTTGCACATTTTCTTTACCTAGCAGTGTTTACATAGCACTTTAATTTGCACAGCACTGTGATATATATTTTATGTAATTTTTTTATTTATTTTCATAGCTGCATTTATGATATATACTGTGGAATCATTCTAGTAGTTTACACTTGACACTTTGGATCGTTTAGCACTTTGTGTATATTTTGCACACTGCACCTTACACTAGGAGCCTCTTTTATGGAGCATTTGTCTCTGTAGGACCAGCGTCAACTCTACTTTCTTTTTCTTCTCAACACTTTCTTGCTCCACTTGGGTGCAATGGCGTAGCGTATGGGGGGGCAGGGGGTGCTGTGGCCCCGGGCGAAAAATTTAGGGGGGCGAAATTCCGTGCGGCTTGCCAATGCGTCCTAATTTTTATTTCCAGTGTCCCCCGATCTCCATGTTTAATGTCCGGCGCCCTGTGATTGGGTGTATGGGGGTCATGTGCGGCGTGGGGCTGGCCAGTCCGCGATCCGTACATGACCCCCATATGCCCAATCAGAGTGCGCCGGGAAACATTGAACATGGCAGCGGGAGACGAGCACTGGAAAGGAACCCGCCGGCGCTGTCTCCTCCGCCTGTCCCTGTGGTGCAGCTCTGTGTGTGGAGCGGGGCTCGGTGGAGATTGGACCGGCTGGAGCGTGGATGGCCTCGGGTGGATGACGCTGCCTGGCGGGGACTCTACACTCTAGTGGAGCGCCTAGTACTCGGCTCAGTAGAGATGGGACTTGGAGCATGGATGGAGGTGCAGCGTCTAACATGGAGCGCGCTGCGGGTGGATGGTGATGGCGGGGAGTCGGGACAGAGACAGAGGTAAGGAGGACTCAGAGGATGGATTTGCACACAGCTGTGGGGAGGGGGGTGTGAGTAGTACAGGAAGTAGGACGCAGACTGTAGGTGTCGGGGGTCAGTGTATGTTTTGGGGGGTCAGTGTAGGTGTCGGGGGTCAGTGTAGGTGTCGGGGGTCAGTGTAGCTGTCGGGTAGGTGTCGGGGGTCAGTGTAGCTGTGGGGGGTCAGTGTATGTGTCGGGGGTCAGTGTAGCTGTCGAGTAGGTGTCGGGGGTCAGTGTAGGTGTCGGGGGTCAGTGTAGCTGTCGGGTAGGTGTCGGGGGTCAGTGTAGCTGTCGGGTAGCTGTCGGGGGTCAGTGTAGCTGTCGGGGGTCAGTGTATGTGTCGGGGGTCAGTGTAGCTGTCGGGTAGGTGTCGGGGGTCAGTGTAGCTGTCGGGGGTCAGTGTATGTGTCGGGTAGGTGTTGGGGGTCAGTGTAGCTTTCGGGTAGGTGTCGGGGGTCAGTGTAGGTGTCGGGGGTCAGTGTAGCTGTGGGGGGTCAGTGTATGTGTCGGGGGTCAGTGTAGCTGTCGGGTAGGTGTCGGGGGTCAGTGTAGCTGTCGGGTAGCTGTCGGGGGTCAGTGTAGCTGTCGGGGGTCAGTGTAGCTGTCGGGGGTCAGTGTAGCTGTCGGGTAGGTGTCGGGGGTCAGTGTATCTGTCGGGTAAGATAAGAGGGGGAACCAATGCGCAAATCAACCTAATCAAGGGTAATCTAAACTACAAAGAAACTAAAATAAATAAATAGCAGCCACGACGGAAAGTGTTCTCACACTCAAGACAGATAAGAATAATGGTAGGTGTAATGGCGCTAAAAACACTAAAAAAACTTTAATACAATAAAATAATACTCATCACTAGACCCATAAAATAATTAAGATAGTTTCGTGGTGAATCCTCCAATGGATGTGAGTGAAAATGTGTTCCACTCTGGGTCAATCCTGGAATACCATCCGGCATCAACAAAAATGTGGAGGGTATTTGTAGTGGTAGATAATAATACGTAGCTAATGATTAGTGAACAGCTGTGCCAAACCACTGCACAATGTTGCATCAATACAATCAAAAATGAATAATTAATAGCATAGTGAACATAGATGATAATGAAAAACAAAACCAGTGCAATTACAATAACCAAGGGCAGTAATCCATTAAAGTGCAGCGTGCAATGATTAAAGTGCAAAAAATACAAAGTGATCCGAAATAATTTAAATGACATGCACCAATGAGCATGAAAATAAAATCTATATGTGAAAAAATGTCCAGTGGAAAAACAATAGTGAAATGGTAACAATGTCTCAAATAATCCACCAATTGGGGTTACAATAAATCAAGGTGATATTAACAAAGTGTCCCAGTGCATGTAATAATAAAAAATCATAGATAAATGTTCAGTGAAAAAAAGTGTGCTTCAAAACACAGATCCTTATATCCAGAGCGTTCAGTGATCAATGCTGGATGTGCATGCATGCTTCTACTTCCACCATCAGGCTTCCCAGAAATGTCCGACAGACTAGGTGTTCCAGCCCCTTACCTCAGAGCGGCTTGTAATCAAGCCTAAATGGATATCTCACAGGCAGTCTGCTGCTCATCCACTCCCTCAATCCCACGACTCGGTCACAGATGATTGCAGTCTCTCAGAGGAAATATAAAGCAAGGGGAGCCTCCATAGTGTAGCATCATTAAAACATTTTATTAAGAAATGTTTCACGTTGCTTACTCATAGGATCCTATGAGTAAGCAACGTGAAATAGTTGCGATACGCGTGAGGACGTGGAGGAGCTGCTGGTGACGTCACCCGCTCGCGGCCGCAGAGCGGTGGACACAAAGATTGTACACGCCGACTTTTTACTGCTTGAAATGTGAGTGTCTACTTGTTTCTTAATAAAATGTTTTAATGATGCTACACTATGGAGGCTCCCCTTGCTTTATATTTCCTCTGAGAGACTGCAATCATCTGTGACCGAGTCGTGGGATTGAGGGAGTGGATGAGCAGCAGACTGCCTGTGAGATATCCATTTAGGCTTGATTACAAGCCGCTCTGAGGTAAGGGGCTGGAACACCTAGTCTGTCGGACATTTCTGGGAAGCCTGATGGTGGAAGTAGAAGCATGCATGCACATCCAGCATTGATCACTGAACGCTCTGGATATAAGGATCTGTGTTTTGGAGCACACTTTTTTTCACTGAACATTTATCTATGATTTTTTATTATTATATGCACTGGGACACTTTGTTAATATCACCTTGATTTATTGTAACCCCAATTGGTGGATTATTTGAGACATTGTTACCATTTCACTATTGTTTTTCCACTGGACATTTTTTCACATATAGATTTTATTTTCATGCTCATTGGTGCATGTCATTTAAATTATTTCGGATCACTTTGTATTTTTTGCACTTTAATCATTGCACGCTGCACTTTAATGGATTACTGCCCTTGGTTATTGTAATTGCACTGGTTTTGTTTTTCATTATCATCTATGTTCACTATGCTATTAATTATTCATTTTTGATTGTATTGATGCAACATTGTGCAGTGGTTTGGCACAGCTGTTCACTAATCATTAGCTACGTATTATTATCTACCACTACAAATACCCTCCACATTTTTGTTGATGCCGGATGGTATTCCAGGATTGACCCAGAGTGGAACATATTTTCACTCACATCCATTGGAGGATTCACCACGAAACTATCTTAATTATTTTATGGGTCTAGTGATGAGTATTATTTTATTGTATTAAAGTTTTTTTAGTGTTTTTAGCGCCATTACACCTACCATTATTCGTATCTGTCGGGTAGGTGTCGGGTCAGTGTAGGTGTCGGGGGTCAGTGTATGTGTCGGGTAGGTGTCGGGGGTCAGTGTAGCTGTGGGGGGTCAGTGTATGTGTCGGGTAGGTGTCGGGGGTCAGTGTAGGTGTCGGGAGTCAGTGTAGCTGTCGGGTAGGTGTTGGGGGTCAGTGTAGCTGTCGGGTAGCTGTCGGGGGTCAGTGTAGCTGTCGGGGGTCAGTGTATGTGTCGGGGGTCAGTGTAGCTGTCGGGTAGGTGTCGGGGGTCAGTGTAGCTGTCGGGGGTCAGTGTATGTGTCGGGTAGGTGTCGGGGGTCAGTGTAGCTGTCGGGTAGGTTTCGGGGGTCAGTGTAGGTGTCGGGGGTCAGTGTAGGTGTCGGGGGTCAGTGTAGCTGTCGGGTAGGTGTCGGGGGTCAGTGTAGCTGTCGGGTAGGTGTCGGGGGTCAGTGTAGGTGTCGGGGGTCAGTGTAGGTGTCGGGGGTCAGTGTATGTGTCGGGGGTCAGTGTATGTGTCGGGTAGGTGTCGGGGGTCAGTGTAGCTGTCGGGTAGGTGTCGGGGGTCAGTGTAGGTGTCGGGGGTCAGTGTAGGTGTCGGGGGTCAGTGTAGCTGTCGGGTAGGTGTCGGGGGTCAGTGTAGCTGTCGGGTAGGTGTCGGGGGTCAGTGTAGGTGTCGGGGGTCAGTGTATGTGTCGGGGGTCAGTGTATGTGTCGGGGGTCAGTGTTGGTGTCGGGGGTCAGTGTTGGTGTCGGGGGTCAGTGTTGGTGTCGGGGGTCAGTGTAGCTGTCGGGTAGGTGTCGGGGGTCAGTGTAGCTGTCGGGTAGGTGTCGGGGGTCAGTGTAGGTGTCGGGGGTCAGTGTATGTGTCGGGGGTCAGTGTATGTGTCGGGGGTCAGTGTTGGTGTCGGGGGTCAGTGTTGGTGTCGGGGGTCAGTGTTGGTGTCGGGGGTCAGTGTTGGTGTCGGGGGTCAGTGTAGCTGTCGGGTAGGTGTCGGGGGTCAGTGTAGCTGTCGTGTTGGTGTCGGGGGTCAGTGTTGGTGTCGGGGGTCAGTGTTGGTGTCGGGGGTCAGTGTTGGTGTCGGGGGTCAGTGTAGGTGTCGGGGGTCAGATAGGTCACATATGTTCAAAAAATGGAAAGAGTGCAGCGCTTATGTAGTTAAAATCATGTGTGAAATAAATGTTATACCTTGAAATGTAAACAACTGATATGTGAAAAATGTATTAAAAGGAAAACTAATGCAGAGTCCAAAAAGAACACAACATAGTCCGTAAATTGTTAATTCAAAAGCAAATCCGTGAAGGGTTAACTCCCAAAAAGACACATTGCTTGCCAAGAAAGTGAAGATAGGCCCCGTACACACGGCCGAGGAACTCGACGTGCCAGGCACGTCGAGTTCCTCGTCGAGTTCTGGGATGAAGCCGCCGAGGAGCTCGGCGGGCCGCCTTCTCCCATTGAACAACGAGAAAATAGAGAACATGTTCTCTATTTTCTCGACGAGCTCCTCGGCGGCTCCATCGAGCCAAAAGTGTACAGACGACAGAGTTTCTCGGCAGAATCCGGGTTTTGACCGAGTTTCTCGGTGAATTCTGCCGAGAAACTCTGTCGTGTGTACGAGGCCATAGAGTTCTGTGAATAATAAGTCCCAAAATTTTCTGGCAATACCCTGGTTTATTTTGGGACTTATTATTCACCAAACTTTACCAATCTTCACTTTCTTGGCAAGCAATGTGTCTTTTTGGGAGTTAACCCTTCACGGATTTGCTTTTGGAATTAACAATTTACGGACTATGTTGTGTTCTTTTTGGACTCTGCATTAGTTTTCCTTTTAATACATTTTTCACATATCAGTTGTTTACATTTAAAGGTATAACATTTATTTCACACATGATTTTAACCACATAAGCGCTGCACTCTTTCCATTTTTTGAGATCTATCCTAAGTTTTTTTTTTTTTGTAGTGAACTTAAGTGCCAGCTGCTTTCCTATACACTTAATCATCATTTTTGTTATTATCTTCTTAAATTAGCGCAGCGTTTGCCTTAGGGCTTCTTTTTTTCTAAGGTCAGGGTAAAGTGGTTCAGGCCGGGAGGGGGGGGGGGGGTGCCAACAATCCTTGCACCAGCCTTGGTGGTCAGTGTGTGGGTTAGTGGTCAGTGTATAGTGTAGTGGTCAGTGGTCAGTGTGGTGGTGTGTGGGTTAGTGGTCAGTGTATAGTGTAGTGGTCAGTGTTTACTGCATACTTACTAGTGTAGTGTAGTGGCCAATGTAGGAATCGGGTAGGTCAGTGCAAAAAATCCGCAGGTTAGGGGGGGGCGCAAATTTCTTGCCTTGCCCCGGGCGCTGACAACCCTAGCTACGCCACTGCTTAGGTGGAAGCAATTAGTAGAGGCAGCACATTTTCTTTACCTAGCAGTGTTTACATAGGCACAATAGCACTTTCATTTGCACAGCACTGTCTACTTTCTTTTTCTTCTCAACAAAAATAGAGCGACAATTTTGAAAAAGAAGCATATTCTACATATTTTTGGTAAAAGAAAAAAAATCGCAATAAGCGTTTTTTGGTTTGTGCAAAAGTTATAGCTTCTACAAAATAGGGGATAGTTTTATGGCATTTTTATATTATATATATATATATATATATATATATATATATATATATATATTACTAGTAATGGCAGCAATCAGTGATTTTTATCGTGACTGCGACATTATGGCACACACATCGGACATTTTTGATGCTATTTTGGGACCATTGCCATTTATACAGCGATCAGTGCTATAACAAAGCACTGATTACTGTGTAAATGACACTGGCAGGGAAGGGGTTAACCACTAGAGGGCGAGGAAGGGGTTAAGTGTGTCCTAGGGAGTGATTCTAACTGTGTGGGGGCTGGGCTACCAGTGACCTGACACTGATCACTGCTCCCGATGACAGGGAGCAGAAGACCAGTGTCCTGTCACTAGGCAGAACACGGAGATGCCTTGTTTACACAGGCATCCCCCCATTCTGCAGCTCTGTGACATAATCATGGGACACCGGCAGCCAGAGTCTGTGGGTCCCACCGGCACTGAGCTCGCGGCAGGGGCGCCATCGGCGCACTTGCCCGCCGCAAAAAACAAAGCAAACTACAGCTATTTGAGAAGCAGAGGTTGGCAGATTAGTCATCAGTGGGTCTACAGGTAAAATAACAGATTTATCCCAATTTAGTGTAAAACCTGAGAAAGAGCCATATGTATTAATCAGACACCCCCCAAAAATAAAAAAAAATAAAAAGAAATTAAGGATATAAAACAATCGTATCCTCTCCCAGAGGTCTAAGAAACCCAATATTATCAGATTGACAAACAGAAGCGAAAAAAGAAGAAGAAAAAACTCTGCGCTAAACCCACCATATAAAAAGAAAAATTACTTAAAGCGGAGGTTCACCCTCCAAATCAACCTTCCAGCATCCTTAATCTACATCAAATGTAAGCATCATAGCGTTGTCCAATTTTTTTGTTAATGGTCCGTTACCTGTATTTAGATGTGCTTCCGGGTTTCTATCCCAGCGGGGAGTGGGCGTTTCGCTACTTTCCCCGACGGCGCTGTGCATTGTGGGCGCTGTTTGCTATGTTCTGTTGCAGTGACGTGTAGGCCAATCAGATCACAGCAACCAAACTCTCTGCGCGTGTAGTCTCGCGCTAGCTGTGCTGTCATGTGACGCGGGAAGCGCGTCATGTGATGAGGGCGGATACATATTCGCCATAGTAAACAAAGGATCGCCATTACAGCCCTGGACTAGTGTTACATCACAGCGGGGCGTGTCCTTTTCAGGACACTGCCCGCCGTTGTGATGGCAACTGTGCAGTGTTGACGGCGTGACTCGCCGTCAACACTGCGCATGCGCGGGATTTCGCGGTGAATGCTGGGACATCAGCATTCACCGAATCCCGGAAGAAATGCAGGAGGGCTTCAAGGTGCCCTCAATGAAGATGGCAATGTCCATCACTAGTTTTTATAAAATATCCTTTACTACAAAACAGCGATCGTGGCGGCTAAAAGATCGGCAATAGTAAGTCAAGAACTGTTTATTTGAATAGCAGCAGAGTAGTGTTAAAAAAAAAAAAACGATTCCCAGCAGAACCACCGCTTTAATAACAAAGTATAAAATGTGAAAAATTATGTGATAAGAGAAAGGGAATGCTGCAGCCTATATAATTTTTAATACCTACAACACATACATACAAAGAATAGGTGCGCAATTCCCAAGCAATTACAAGTACAAGTGATGAGTGCTAATTGAAATAATGTGAGCATGTGATATACACATAAAAAGTTGGTAAACCAAAGGAAGTCCCAAAAAAACAATGTGTGTACGCTCTCATAAATGAATATATAATATATATTGATCAAGTGAAAAAAGTCCCATAACATATATCAGTGTGAGATAAGATAAGTGGGTTCTGATGACAGAATAATATCCAGAAATCAGTTCAATGATCACTGCACATTTCAGCACGGTATCTGGAAGCAGTTTGATTCTTATTTCTCAGCCCAAAGGGAATGCAAATACTGACTCTTACCGCAAAAGTTGGACCCCGTTTTTTTTTTTTCAAATATTTTATTGAAATTTTAAGAATTAAATACATAACAATAAATATACATAAATCATATAATTCATTTAATATGTAGATTACACAAAATACTTCTCAAAAGGAGAATTCGAATGTTGTATACATACCATGTCCAAAGAGGACAAAGGCAAAAAGAGGAAGAGGGAAAGGGGAGGAAAAGGAAAAGGAAGGGAAAGAGAAAAAAGAAGAGAGGGAATATATACATACACATATATATACATACACATATATATATATATATATATATATATATATCAACGGATAATAACCTTATCAAGATTACATAAGAAGGAGTGTTGGGAGAGAGTGAAATATAATAATTTCACGGTGAGGCATTTTTAAACGAATGAAACTCAGTGGAATTTTTAAAGTGTAACCAACAAGCCCACTTGTCATAAAAGGATTTGGGCGAATCTCTGGATTGAGAAATTAATTCTTCCATTTCGGCTATGTGTTCAATTTTATTAAACCAGTCTGAGATGGTAGGAGGTGAAGATTGTGTCCATCTAATAGGTATACAAAGCTTAGCAGCATTGATAGGGTGAAGCAATAATGATTTCTTATAAATGTAATGAGGGAGTGAGGAATGGTGTAGCAGATATTGGGCAGCAGTGAAATCAGGGGTAAATGTTGTAATGTGGGAAATCAAGCGATGGACATCTTTCCAGAAGGACTTTATCAGATCACATTCCCACCATATGTGTAAGAGTGTACCTTGAGCAGAGTTACATCGCCAACATAAAGGTGAAATGTTTGTATTATATTTGTGAATGATGACAGGAGTCCTATACCATCTAGAGTATAATTTATAGTTGTTTTCTTGGGTCAATACATTTAAGGAGCCCTTATGGATATACTGAAAGACATGTTCCCATTCATCATGGGAGAGGGAGATGTTAAGATCGTTTTCCCATTTGAGATTTACTATGTCTCCCTTGAGGTCGTAATCCGTGAAAAAAGAGGTATAAATCGTGGAGATTAAATGTTTCTGAGGCGAATTTTTGAGACATAAGATCTCAAAAGGAGTTTTGCGTCTATGCCATATGGAATCCGAGCCAGTTTTACAAAAAAAATCGTTTTATCATTCCATATTCATTAGGAGGTATAACAACACCAGGGTGGGTAAGCTGAAATGAGTCGAGTGTAAGAAGGTTACCTTTTTCAAAAAAGGATTCAGCTCTAATTGAATTGAAGCATGTAGCATCCAGAGCATCCAGAATATTTTGGAGAAATTTCTGGATTAAAATGTATAGGAGTCAGGGGACCATATATAGAGGAAAATTGAAAGTTCTTACAAAGAGTTCTAAAAATTTGTAAGGTGGCACCTATAAGAGGGTGAGAACAAGTGACAGGTGGGATTTTGCGTGCAGTAATCCAAGGTAAGTGGATCAGTGGCAGAACAGGAGAGGAGGATACTCCCTCCAACTCAACCCAAGCTTTAGTACGGGCATGTAAATGCCAATCAAGTATGCGAGTCATGTGGCAAGCCCAGTAATACTTTTGTACGTCCGGTAGTCCTATACCATCCAGAAGTTTGGGGACAATGAGTTTGTCCCATTTGATAACGTTCCCAGTTGAAGCCAGTTTTGGGGAAACTAGTCGGGTGGAGCAATTCTAACGCCATCACACTCATACATACAGCCCATATGGTTTGATCCTTGGCTGTTTTTTATATATATGAATTTTTATATATATATATATATATATATTTTTGTGCGGTTTTTTTTTTTGGTCTTTTTATCCTCTTCAGAAATATTGTTGCTGTGGATTGTTTGACCTGCTGTGAGATATTTTCTTGATTTTTTATCTGCTGTGACTTTTTTATGATTTTTAATAAATGACTTTTTTTGGACATACTGCACGATGAGGATTTGTCCCCTTTTTTCTTTCCATTGAGTGAACTGAATCAGTATCCAGTATCTGGTATCATCCCAAGTGAATTTGATTACCGTTTGTCTGCATGATCCAGCCTGAAGAGATAGCTGAAGGCCTCCTCTTCCTTTGCAAGATTGAAGCACCCTTCCCTGAGTTGAGTGAATTCCTACCAGAGACGGCAGGCTGTGATGCACATGCTGTTTTGACCTCCTTAAAACCGGGGTCCAACTTTTGCGGTAAGAGTCAGTATTTACATTCCCTTTGGGCTGAGAAAACTGCTTCCAGATACCGTGCTGAAATGTGCAGTGATCATTGAACTGATTTCTGGATATTATTCTGTCATCAGAACCCACTTATCTTATCTCACACGGATATACTGTATGTTATGGGACTTTTTTCACTTGATCAATATATATTATATATTCATTTATGAGAGCGTACACACATTGTTTTTTTGGGACTTCCTTTGGTTTACCAACTTTTTATGTGTATATCACATGCTCACATTATTTCAATTAGCACTCATCACTTGTACTTGTAATTGCTTGGGAATTGCGCACCTATTCTATGTATGTATGACAAACAGAAGCGGCCAGAGGTTCAAGGGCCAGAGCAAAAAGTAAAGGTGACAATGGACATCTGTGTTTTATTCTTGGCTGCAGTGAAAAGAGATCTGTACTTTAAATGGAGTTGTATGCCAGACCAACCTCCAGCGCTGACTGTACAATATCCAGGATATTTGCTAGAGCAGGGAACACAGGAGAGAAAGCGTTTGCAGAGCAAACAAAACAAACTTCTTCCATATCCTTTCATATGTAGCACTCATGGATGATCTTCTGGTCAGCAAGGTCTGAACAACCTCAGATGAGAATCCCTGTACCTCTAGTCTAGGCTATTCCATAGCCAGGCTATTAAAAGTAGTCTCATTGGATTGGGATGATGTCACTGACCTTATCATAAAAAATGTATTTGACCAGAAATGGGTTTGATGGTGCTGACGACATCTGGGGGAGTAGTGAAAGCCAAGGCCTTCTCAGTAGGTGGACCTGTACAGCATGGACTTGTTCTGTTCATATTTTCAAAAGTGTGTTTTATATTTAAGGACACCAGAGAGAGACAAAAGATCAAACAGAAAATTCCATGGCACTATGAACCTATCTTGTATGATGAAGTCTATGCAATGGTATCCTGTTGCAAATATCAGAAGCTGCGTGTTCAGTGGAGTCTCCCTGAGAACTACTGCTGGAAAGCCCCATAGGGCTAGTATTGGTTTGAGGCACTTTTTGAAAAATATTCTACTGGTAGTAACCCCCAACTCTGCTACCGGCAGCTCAGTTTGTTACAAAGCAGTACAAACACAAAACAGGAGGGGTGGGTGCTGTGTCCATCAATGAACTCAGAGAAAGGGATTTTACGGTGAGTAGAAAAAAAAATCCAGTTTTCTTTCACTTGACGGACACAGCACTTCCATTCTTGACCTTAGGGATGTCCCAAAGCAGTGCCACAATGAAGGGTAGGAACAGAGAAAAAAGGAAAAAATAACCTCCACCCAAACAGAACCCCCTGTAAGGCCGAAACACGCATCCGAAGATGCCAAAACATCCACCCTGTAAAACTTGATGAAAGTGTGTACTGACGACCAGCCGCCTTATACACTTGAAAAAACAGATGCTTGATGTCATAATGCCCTTTTTTTCCCCCTTTTAGACGATTTGTCGGATTCCAGGCCTGGGTCGATCCCGTGACCACACCACCTCATTTCCACCTTTCTTCCCCTGGGGTCCTGGGGTTCAGGGGGAACAGCATTTTTAGTGGAGACCTCACTCCCTGGGCCTCACGGCAGGCGGGGATTATGCACATGCTCGGGCTGGTCCCGTTTTAGTGCACATCATTCCTGGTGGCCACCTCACCGTTGGCCACTGGAGGGAGCCCTTTGCCTGCCGGCGGCGTCCCAGGTCCCCTCCAGACAGCGCCCGCAATGCCGCGCGCGGGGCATGATGACATCATGGCGCCGACGTCTCGCAAAACCGCGCGTGACCTCCGCCATCTGCGGGCTGCGTCCATCAGATGGCGAGGATGACGGTGTGTTGCCAGGGACCATCGCGTCCCCTCTGGAATGCCGGGGAGACCACACCATTGCCAGCCATCTTGGCCGCAAGCGTGTCCATGCGCCGCAGGCGTGGTTGGTGTAGTGGGTGGGGGATTTGTGGTGTGGGGGGTGTGTTCCGGATTTGGGGGGGGCGTGTCGTCGGGGGGGGGGACATGTGCCACTGGTGGGGGATCTCATTTCTGGATTGGCTGGGTCCATCTGCTGCCCGGCCTCCTCTGCGCCATAGGGAGGAGCGGGGCTCTATGGTGAAGGGAGGACCCCATATAAATAGCCAGTCCCACGGGGATGAACCTAGATCCCATGGTGACTGAACAAAGCGGATAGGACACATAACTGCTGCTAGAGGGTAAGTAAGGGTCTCTGCTCTCCTCCATCCTTTGCAACTTTGTTCCTTACTTACTATCATTACTCTCTCCTTACAAATATTCCTGCTTTGTTTTTTTCCAACAGACACGGGTACTTGTTCAAAAGTATACGATATCCCTCCCCATCTTGGGGGGTTTTGTCTTAATTCTTTGACCATCTGACCTTTCCACCTTTGTGAGCCATACGGATAGCACAGGTACTTTTCATTTTTCATGTCTAAATCTTTTGATGTCACGTTACATGTTCACCTTTCTTTGCACTATGCAATTTTATCTTTCACAGTATCACTTTTCACTTTTGCACTATCCTTTGCACTATGTCCCACCATCACCCTTTTTATCAACCCCATTCCATCTATGGCACACTTTCCCAGCTTTCATAATCTATTACATATTACACCCCTTTTCCCCCCTCCTTCCTTCCCCCCCCTTTCTCTTCCCCTTTCACCTCTCCCTTCCACATTCCCTCACATTCATTTGAACCACCCATCTTTTATTCCATTTCCCCCTTTTTTTATCGCACTTACTCCCTGTTCTTTACTCTCACCTCCAACTTCACTTTCACTCCTTATACACTATTCTTCAGTTATGTCATTTCTTTCATCATTCGTTCAACACACACTTCTCTTCCTTCGTTCACTACACCCCGTTTTCTTTTGGGCCTTCTCTCCATTATTCGTGTTTTTCTCCCCACTTCCCTCCCTTTTTCTCCATCCTGTAGACTCTCCCCATCAAACATTCACAGATACATACATGTACCTGTGGTTTGGTGTGTTCACACGCGCATTAAGATACATATCTATATGAAAAGATAGGTTCTTAGGACAAGCTTTCTTTCTTTACAGTAATATTAAGCTTTACTTATTTCTATTACAGGGTCTTTATCCCCACCCAAAAAGAGGGGGACGTCCCTCTGCACCTGACTCCGCCCACCCCTGCATGCATGGTGTGCTGGTTTCATCTTGGCCTGGCTGGGCCTGATCTCTGGTCCTCCCCTCGCTGGTCTGCCTGCTCCTCTCCGCTCTGCCGCCGCCCCCCCTCTCCCCGGCCTTTTTCCCTGCCTTCCCCCCTCTCTCGCCTTGTGGCGCAGTCCTGGCGCGTCAGGCTGTGACCTCTTGTAGGTCCAGGGGGAGTCTCTCTTCTCTTGTGCAATTTTTGGAGTCTTTTCCAAATGACCCAGGGGGTCCCGTGTGTTCCCTTCCCCCTCTCCTCCCCCGGCACCCCAGAGTTGTAGTTTGATGGTGCGGCTCGGTGCTCGGTCCCGGTCAGCTCTCCGACACGTCTAGGTAAGTGGCATTCCAGTGATTATATCACTACATCTATGCAGGAGGAATACCTGCACCCCGCCATTTCACACATATGGTTGGGGTTGATGGGTCCTCCCTATACTTTTTGTTATATGACTTATCTATTTGTATGCATTTTTCTTTATAGAATCTATGGCTGCGTTTAAACTACTCCCTGAAGAAGACGGCTACTTTTAAGGTCGAAACGCGTAGGGGTATCTCGCCCATAGTACTTGCATGTACACAGTACTGTATTATCTGTATTTATTATCATTGTGTGATTCTATTTGTCCTAGATTGATTTTTTTATGTCAAGCTCATATCCTGAGTCCTCTATTTGGGGCTCTTTTTTTAAACTTATATCAAATACAATTTATACTTTTTATTAACTGGTACAATTTTCATTCTTTGCTGCAACACAAAGCCCCTAGGGGTAATTTTCTCTTTTCTAGATGTCAGAATGCCCAGGAAGCCTTACCGTCCTGGTAGAATGTGCAGTGACGAAAAAGGGGGGCACCCGCCCTCTAATGGCATAAGCCTGGACAATAGTCTGTCTGATCCAACGAGAAATAGTGGTCGAAGAGGCGCCAGACCCATTCTCGGGCCATCCACATTTACAAACAGCGAATCCACCTTCCGAAAGGGAGCCGTAACCGACAGATACACACGGAGAGCCCAAACCACATCCAAAGAGTGCAAAGCAAACTCCTTGGGGTGAGACAGACGAGGACACAAGAAGGACACATAGATGAAAGGCAGATACCACCTTAGGAAGAAATGTGGGATGCGGACGCAGCACTGCCTTATCCTTGTGGAGAACCAAATAGGGAGACTTACACGATGCCAGCTCAGAAGCTCACAGAGCGGACGTAATAGCCACTAGGAAGACAACCTTCTGAGAGAGTGAGTAAGGGGATCTCCCTAATGTTCTTGAACGGTGGCTTCTGAAGTTTGGATGGCACCAGATTTAGATCCCACGGAGGAAGAGGCAAGCGTACTGGGGGAGCCATGTGCCGAACCCCTTGAACAAAAGTTACGTGCAATGAGTGAGAAGCCAACAGCCGTTGAAAAAAGATAGCCAGAGCAAATATTTTCCCCTTGATGGTGTTTAAAGCCAGCTTCTGATCAACCTAATGCTGCAGGAACACAAGGATGTAGCTACTGAATAGGAACGCGGATGCTACCCCACAGCCATGCACAGAGATGTAAGCCTTTCAGGTGGGATGATAAATCTTCCATGAAGTAAACTTATGCACCTTCAACATAATGGGAATCACAGAAACGGTCAACCCCCGTTCTCTCAGCACCTGGCTTTCAATAGCCAGGCCGTCAAAGCCAGAGACGGTAAAGCATGGTGGAATATCGGTCCCCGAGACAGGAGGTCCTCCCACACTGGCGGTCACCAGGGGAGTCCGCCACCATTCGTACCACGTCGGTGTACCATGGACGCCAAGGCCAATCTGGAGCGAATAGAATAACCAGTATCCCCGCGGCCTCTAACCTGCGCAGCAGATGAGGAAAGAGCTTGAGAGTAGGGAAGGCATAAATCAATAGATAATGCCCATGAATCTCTGCCTCTTCCAATTGAGATGGGAGCCCAAAAGATCCACGTCTGGTGTGCCCCATCACAGGCAAATGAGACGAAACACCTCTGGATGCAGCAACCACTCCCCCTCCCCCTGATCCAGCAACTGACGGCTGAGGTAGTCCGCCTGCCAGTTTTCTACGCCCAAAACGTAGACAGCGCAGATATCCGGCACGTGAAGTTCTGCTCACTGCAGAATGTGAGAGACTTCCAGCGCCGATGTTGAGCTCCTCGTCCCCCCCTGGTGGTTGACGTAAACCACTGCCATGGCATTGTCCGACTAGATCCTGACCGGACGACCGTGCAGCAGCTGCATCCAAATGGAGAGACATAACCTGATCGCAAGTAACTAAGACATTGATCAATAGACGAGACTCTTCGATCGGCCCAGGACCACTGGACATCAGAAGGCCCAGAACCCTCATCCAATCAGGCTGGCATGCATCGTGATCACTGTCCAATGGAGAGGAAGAAACAACTTCCCAATCCGTAGCGCCGGAGACCAAAGCCACCAAAGAAGCGAGGCCCTGGTCAGATGGCCCACACGGATCTGACAATCCAGAGATGCTGGGGATTTGTCCCATTTGTCCCTCTGCAAGACCCAAGTGTGAAACTGGGCATACGGGACCACCTCGAAGGTGGATACCATGAGGCCCAGAACCCGCATGCAAAAGCGTCTGTCTAACGCATAAGTGTATTCAAGGAAATGCCCCCCAATATCTATGCGAAAAACTAAAAGCTCACAACACCAATCGCGTTCTGCGATCCACCAACCAAAATCTACTCCAGATACCCAAAGCCAGATACAAGTCCAAAGGAGAATGAAGATTTGCGGTCCAAGGACCCAGACTATGGAACGCTCTACCAACCACCATCCGACAGGAGGTAAACCACCTGGCCTTCAGGAGAAAGATCAAGACCCATCTCTTCTGAGGACCAGGGAATGGATACCAAGCGCCCAGAGGCGATTCAGTTTGCATGTGTTGCGCTATATAAGTTTCTCACTCACTCAAAAGCGTAGAGATGACCACTTGCGGGACAGCAGCAACCGCACTACGGAGTGAAGGGTCTGAAGTTTGATTGGCAGAAGAAAAACCCTTGCCTGCGCAGAGTCCAGAATGAACCCCAAGTATTCCAGGCATTGGGCCGGGAGCAACACGGACTTCTGGAGGTTCAACACCCAGCCGAACTCTTGAAATGCTTGCATGGCGATCGCCACTTTGTCCCTCAGTTCTAAAAGCAGGACGCCGCTCGCAGGAGGAGATCGTCCAGGTAGCCCACAACCGCAATCCTCCGCTGTCTCAGCAACGCCAGAACCGGTGCTAGCACCTTGGTGAAGACCTGGGGAGCCGAGGCCAAAGGGAAGTGCCACAAACTGATAGTGTGCTTCCCAACCACAATGCGCAGGAAACGCTGGTGCCTGACACAGATGGGGACATGCAAGTATGCATCCTTGAGGTCCGCAAACCACCGAAGGCGAACCCCCACACTCAAGTTGGGTCGGGGTAAACCTTCATGTGGAAGAGGGCTTGCCTGCGGGCTTGTTTGGCTTGCGATGCCAAGGACACTTCGGTCCACCCGTGGGAGCCTTGGTGGGCTGGGAACTCTTGCCCGCAGAACCGGGCGGACGAACATGCTTTTGAGCGGAAATAGAGGGGCCTGCTTGCGACGGGGCTCCTTGACTGTGGGAGAAAAGTACTCTCCCCCCAGTAATAGATTTTATAATGTCATCCAGAGTGGCCCCAAATAGCCATCCACCCTAGAAAGGCAAATCCACCAGAGCCTTCTTAGACGTTTGTTCCGTCAACCAGCACATAATATTAAAGTAACCGGCGAAGCACCACGTCTGATACAGATTTTAGAAAGTAACAGGCCGCGTCCAAGGCCGCATCACAAACATACTTGAGCCAGTTCCACACATACCGGAGAAACTTGCTCATTACCCAACACGCAGTGTAATAGCTTAGCCCAATCAGTAAGCGTCTGCGACACCAGAGCCGTGGCTAACACCAGACGAAGGGCTGTACCTGCCATTGTAAACATAGACCGAGCGACCGCCTCTGCCTTTCTGTCAGCAGGGTCCTTGAAAGAATGGGACACCTCCACCGGAAATCATGGTTGCCTTGTTCAACCTAGATACTGGAGGATCTATGACAGGAGAGGAAGACCATTTCTTCAACAGACTCTTCTCAAAAGGGTAACGCACCGAAAAAACGCCTCGGAACTGAAAAGGACCGCTGCGGGCGTTCAAAATCCTTGCAAATAGACCTATCGAAGTAAGACAGGTAAGGAAACACCTTAGCGGTGCGGACCGACTTATGAGACCCAAAGGGGACTAACACCTCTTCAGACGCTCCCGCCGGATCCTCAATTTTCAAGGTATCGCTCACAGCCGTAATGAGTGTGCCCACGAGCGCTTTGTCATGCGCAGTGACGGATGCAGAGGATTCCACCTCACTGTCTGAATGATCAGGACCTGCATCATCTGAGCCCCCCATGCAGGGGCCACCTGCTACGGGGGAGCCCGACTCAGGATCAGAGTCCTCCCCAGAAGACAAAGGGGGTAGGGGATGTTTTTTGCCCGCACGCCACTTCAACCGAGAGATGAAGGATTCCAGGACTGCCGACAAAGTGTCTAGGGGAACAGCAGACCCAGAGTGACCAACTGCCATCATGGGGGTGTCTTGGGGAGGAGCGCCTGCCTAAGATGCCATGAAAGTCCCATGCTTGACTCTGGCCACCAGGGACTGAACGTCCGCGAGGGAGAGAAAGAAGGGAAAATACCCCCCTAGCTGACGCAGACTGGGGGAACCCCAGAAGGACTCCCCACCCCAACTCAAACCTCAGAGGAGCAGTGCTGTGTGCTGTTTGTCCTCCAGCAGATGGGAAAACCACAAGGAGATCCGTGCTCGCGCCATGCTCCAGGTGTAACATCCAGGGCCAGCAAAAGTCTCCCCACGAGGCTACAAGAAAATGGCCACCAGCCACACTTTCGGAGACAGACCTAACAGCCAGGAATGCCCAAAGACCAAGGCAAATTTGCTGCTTTGGCTACGAGAAAATGGCCACAGCACCCGGCCCCAACCGGCAGCTATTACACGCGGAGGAGGATGCCAGCCATGCACCCCGCACCTGGAGAGCACAGAGACTGCCTTGAGGGGACCACACAAAAGGTCAGGTAGGGGCCAAAACACATCCTAGAGGCACCCAGCAACCGACTGCTATGGCCAGGCAGCACAACAGGGGGTCAGGGGGAGGGGGAGAAGGAGATTTCCCAGAACCGACCACCCCAGGGAGTACCCAGTTGCTCCAAACTGTGCCCAGACCAGGTCAGGGGAGCCTGTACTTACCCACCCAGCAGGGACTGCGGGTCACACTCCCAAGACAGATCCACCTCCCGCCGAAATGGAGTGACTGTCTGCCATGGTAACACTGACCCAGACGTCAGGTGCCTGGTCATGTGTGTCCCTGCGAAGTGGTCCAGGATGGGGCTCGTCGCGGCCGACCTATCACAGAGCTCAGGTCTGCGCACGCACATTGGCCTGGGAAGACTACCAGGATCTATGATATCCAGCCTGTGACCCAGCCCAGCAGATGCATAAGAACAAACAAAAAAATATATGAAAGATAGAAGTAAAAAAACAAAAGAACCACAGGTCCCAGCAGGAAGCCAGGTCCTTCTAGCCCTAGGCGTAAAAAAAATAGTCCTAATGCTGAAGGTGGTGATATAACCCTAAGGTCAAGAATGGAAGTGCTGTGTCCATCAATGAACGAAAGAGAAAGTTGATTTTGCTTTCCTGGCAAGAAGACCAACCTTAACTGACTGCAAAAAGATTCTTTGCAAGATGTAAACAGGAAAAGCTGAAAGGCTTGCAATGCTAGAAAAGGCTTTCTTCCATTCAAGATACTTGGGGAGTCTTCGCTCCACTGCCCTCCAATGGCCTTGCACTTGGACTCCCCAGCCCCAGAGACTGACTTTAGAATCATCCCATCTCCTGGGCTAAGAGGCATGCCCCGAAAGATGCACAGTGGCGATATCCAAAATTCAAGTTCTTGCTGAATTTGTATAGGCAGAAAGATTTTCTGATCCATAGACAGCTCAGACTAAAAAAGGTAAATTTAAATGC
This sequence comes from Rana temporaria, assembly GCF_905171775.1. Taxonomy (NCBI): domain Eukaryota; kingdom Metazoa; phylum Chordata; class Amphibia; order Anura; family Ranidae; genus Rana; species Rana temporaria. Next base: position 157,401,523 of record NC_053497.1, read on the forward strand.
CCTCATGTGCCACCTGACCGAAGGCATCACCACTGCCAACACGATCTTCAAAAGGTTACTGGGGCTGTGCCAATTCTGTAAAAGGCAGAGACCTGAACTGGAAGAGAAATCTGGCCATCGCAACTCACATGCCTCTGGTGCTCGCTATTGATCGTTACATGGAAGTGCAAGTCGGCAGGTCAATTGATACAAACTGGTCCTCCTGCTGAACTGTACCTCTTACTGTCTGCATGGACTCCATCTTGAACCTCTTGGTGTGTATGAACACATTAGATTCCTTAAAACCGAAACAAGTCAGAAGGCGCCTGCCTTTAGGTACTAGAAAAACTGGGGAGAAAAGCCCCCAGATGATTCTATGTTTCCGTCATCACTGGCATGATGGCCTTGCATCAGCAAAAATTCTTATACCTAATCTTGCAAACATTTTCTCTTTTAAAAACTGTTGGTCATAAATTAAATGGATTCAGTGGTCAACTTTGGAATTCACCATTGTACTCCCACATGTCTTCTGGTCCCACTGGTCTTTGATGATTGTCGCCCAAATACTCCAAGAGGCTACAATCAACTTCACTCAGGCCCCCTGGCCCTAACTGGAAGAGACTGGATTGGTTGTCACGATTCCGCCCGCCAACGGCGACTAACCGCGACGGGCGTTACGTGACGGGGCTATATGAGGAACTAAGGGAATAAGGGGGAATTTCTACTGAGCATGTAAGACTTTCACAGCCCGCATTACCTTTGGCCACCATTAGAGGGAGACTCCACTCCAATCCAGCTAGCTGACCACACACAGGCAGATACAAATCTTGCATACAATCTGGTGCACGCTAAGGGTTGGGAAACAGTCTAACAATTACTACACACTTCTAGGGTTCCTCAAGCTATCCTGTAAGCTTGAATCCCAGTGTTAATCACTCTTCCCACGGTCCCCACACCTACACACCAGACACACAATAAACGATAGCCTGCCACTACCCAACAGTTTGTCTGCAGACTGGTCTGCTGAGCCACCACACACACAGATCTCCATCTGGCAGATCTGTTAGCTTGCAATCTGCCAACATACAGTGAAATTGCATACCGATTGGCACGTAACATAGACTGAGCACTTTTAGGTAGATTCAGGTACCTGGGTGCAAACTTGCGGCGGCGTAGCTTAGCCCGTTTAGGCTACGCCGCCGTAAGTTAGCTAGGCAAGTACACGATTCTCAATGTACTTGCCTGCTAATATACGGCGGCGTAGCCTAAAGCGGGCGGGCGTAAGGGCGCCAAATTCAAATGTCTTGGAGGGGGCGTGTTTTATGGTAATGAGGCTTGACCTCATGTTTTTGACTTTTTTTTTACTGCGCATGCGCCGGGCGACTACATTTCCCAGTGTGCATTGCCGCTAAGTACGCTGCACGAGCCTATTGATTTCGACGTGGACGTAAGCGGCGTAAATCCCGATTCACGGACGACTTACGCAAACGACGTAAAAAATTTGAATCTTGCGGCGGGAACGGCGGCCATACTTTAACATTGTTATTCCACCTAATAGATTAAAATAACTTTAGGCCTGCTAATGCCTTACGGAAACGGCGTAAATCGACTGCGGCGGCCGGGCGTACATTCGTGAAAGTCTATCGGTTAGTAGAAGCATACTGGAATATATGGCACTCCCCAGTGTGGAACTTGCTTTGTGGAAGAACCCTGTCCATATCTCAGGCTACTCCATTAATTGAAATATGGATGTGGGCTAGGCTTTAGTCCTTGGCTAATCAACCCTGGGGGGTGTTCCTGTTTCATCCCACAAGATGTTTTGTGTTCTGAAGTTATCAGTCGATTGGCCCAGAACGGCGCTGATTGCTGGGTCATGGATTGGATTTGCGATACCAGCGCATCAGTCCGATTGTAACCGTACAAATCACTGCTTGCTTGCCACAATCAGGCGCCATATAACAGTTTTGTGTATTTTTCTATGATTCTACACACGCTACAAATACAGATTGACATGTACGCGTACCATCAAAAGGAATTATTTCCATCTCTCTGCCGCTAATATTTTAGCTTTTATGAGACATAAAATAGATTCCTCAGATCTGATGATATAAATCGAAGTTTGCAGACTGGCCGGGGCCTTGTGAAAGCCTCCAACTAGGACTCCCTTTGAAGGTTTCAGAAAGGTGGAAATCTATGTTTACTCAAATGGGAACTTTTATTGGCATCTAGGTGTCAACTCTGGCCTAGAAACTGGTCCTGTCCTTTTCAAATGCTAATGAAAGAACATACGGTATGTGGCATGACTGATAATGCATACTATATTTTTAATAACCTAGAGTTAAACTACATCTACAATTACACTACTATCATTCATGTCACATCTTGTTAAGGAAAAACTATCTTACGCTTACATTTACGTCACAGATGTACCTTCAAAAGATTTTCCAGCCATCTTAGTAACTTGCTCTGGACTTGATTTCATGTAAAATGTAACCTTGAGTCACCTCCACTGATCTGTTAAATCTGCAGCCTGTTCTATAAGATTTGGCCTCCTGCACCTTCTGAAGTTCAATAGGCTTGAACTTCAGTGAAAGATAGCAGCTTCCTCTTAGTAGTCTGTGGCCACAGTTCAGACTTTTCCTCCTGTCCTTCACTTAATTGCGTTGTTCAGCGTTTAGCCAAAGAATAACCTCCCATTATAGGGAATGTTGAAGGCTTGTGTAGAAGTTCCACCTGACCTCCAGTGGCATAACCACAATGCTCTCATAGCAGTGACTGAGTGCGCCAGTGCTTGTACTAGGTATATAAAAAAGAATTAACCAAAAAATTTCAGTCAGGTTAAACTCTTCCAGAAACTGGAACACTGGGAGGAACAGGCTATCTATAAATGTAAACCCCCGCAGCTTATCTGCTACCAACGATACATAGACGATCTGATCATGATCTGGGATGGAGATAGAACTAGTTTTGATGAGTTTGCATCTAAATTAAATGCTAATGACAAAAATATTATTCTTACGTGGAACATTAGCCAGGACCATTTAGTCTTCTTAGATCTAGATCTCACTAAGGTAGACAACCAGGTGATTTTGAACACACATTTTAAGGACGACGGACCGTAATTCCTACATTTCTACAGAAAGCTGTCACCACACTAAATGGTTATTTAATATACCAAGGGGGCAATTTGTGCGCTTAAGGCATAATTGCACCCAAGAAAGTGATTTTGTTTCTCAATCACAGGCCTTATCCAAGCGTTTTCTTGAGAAAGGTTATGACAGGGATTTGCTGGATAGAGAAATGGAAACAGTCCTCAATCTTGACAGAAACACCTTGGTCTCAGATAAACCTAAAAAAGATCGAAAGGATCTTTCAGGTATCCGAATGGTTTTAGACTATAATATACAATATCGTAAATTTGAAAATATTGTACTAAAGCATTGGCCTATTCTTAAAAATGATAGATTACTGGGTCCTCTGTTGCCAGATCGTCCGCAATTTGTGTATAAGAGAGCGCCTTCACTCAGGGACAAATTGGCCCCAGGAGTTATAGATCCACCTGTTAATACTGAGAATAGGATTTTTGACTTTCTTACCGGCTTCCATGCGTGTGGCAGATGTCCACCTTGCAGGAAGGCTAAGAAGAATGTTAAGAAACGTAAAGAATTCACAGCAACAGCTACAGGAAAAAAACTATAAAATTAAGGATCTCATTACTTGTGACACCATAGGGGTAGTCTATGCACTACAATCCGAATGCGGACTTCAGTATGTGGGAAGAACGTCCAGACCTTTACATGTAAGGATTGGTGAACATGTAACCAAATATTAAAAAGGGACTTGTCACCCACAATGTGTCTAAACATTGTAGATTGCACCATGGCCGCAACCCGGCAGGGTTGCAGTTCTGGGCTATTGAAAAAGTAGCAAATCATTGGCGAGGTGGAAATTTCATTAGACATCTCAGCCAACGAGAATCTTTCTGTGTCTATGAATTAAAAGTGGGAGTACCATTGGGGTTAAATGCAGAATTTGACCTTAACCGTTTTATTTCAGATCGTCTTGATAATGAGCTTTCTGTATTATATTTTATTTTTATTATGTTTCTAATATTGTTAACTAGATAGGTGGCTGTGCTGATGTCTCTGTTTTTAATTTTTAATTTTATCATTTTCTATATGTCTTTTTTATATATATTTCTCCCTTTTCTTTATCCACTGTTGAGTGAAGCTTTTTGGCTCCCTCCTCTGGTTTGGGGTATATTTGCAGAAAAATTAGATGATATGATTATTTCTATCCATGAACAGCTACTGTACTTGCATCTTTGGTCTTTGCATGCTGTGTCCTTTATTATGCACTGATCATCGCGTTAGTTATATATGCTATTGTTCTTTACTAGTGATCTTAAACAAGATACCTGTCTGGGTAATGTCTTTTCCCCATCCCCTTCCTGTTTTAATGCTTTCGGTTCTGTCTGTAGCGTTGTTGAGTTATGTTTAATCTGTCCCCTATGTTAGATGTAATCTAAATCGAGTCCCCATGCTTTAAGTATGAGTGGCTTGTCAGGACTCTGATTATTCTTCTATTTCCCTGTCTGCCAGTTATGTGAGGCGGCCGCCCATGATCATGGGCGGGTCTAGCGGCACCACGTCATTGTGGTTTTCCTTTAGTACGGCACTGTGCTGTTCATAATGGGCGGTCCCCGCTACACATGTTGCCGCCTACAGTGACGTTCGTTACTGGGGTTTCCCTCAGTTCAGCGCCGTAGCGTTGCTGCCCAGAAGGGGCGGTTCACGCCGCATGTGTTGCCGCACACGATGGGCGGTGTTTTGTGTACCCTTGCGTCCAGCAAATTTGTGAGACTGTGGGGACCTTGGTTGAGAGCCATGGGGGACCCTCTGTAGGGGGATTCAGCGATGCTATCCGCCCCGGCCCACCAAGTCCATACTTCCCCTATTCTTAATGTTTTCTTTGTGGGACACCTGCCCCGTTCCTTTCTTTGCTGGCGCTCTAATTTTTTGTCTTTATCCACATTATTCCTCTGGAAGATTCTCTCCTCCAATAACTCAAGGCTGTATCGAGCATACCTGGGTGGTCTTTCTTCTCACCTGGTTATGCAATCACATGGGAAGTACGCTCACCAAGGATAGGTTAGTAAAATTAGTATGCAAATAGACAACACCAGGGATGAAAGTGCACCAAGTGTCAAAAGAAAAAGGGGGGGGGGGTTTAACACAAATACAGTGTATTATACAACATGTAATTAAAAAACACTCTCCAAGGGACGGTGGAGGATGCCCGACGCGTTTCTGGTCTTATGGGGAAGCAGAAGACCATCATCAGGGGCCAGAGGAGTGTACGGTGTATAGATTCTCAATCTAAAAAATAATAAAACAGCAGCATGGATCACATAGTAAGGGTGATATACTACTCCATCCAGACCGAATAGCGCCTTGATTGGTTCAAAAATACACATACCGTCGGTATACGGATAGAGTAATCCCTTGATGGTATAACAATAGTGTATGGGCTCAGGATGAAATCCCCTCGGATTGAAGGTGCAACTGTGCGTGTCCAGGAGCAAACGGGGTCCTGTGTGGGTGTAGAAGAAGACTTAATGACTAATGATGCATGTTTAAACAGGCTAGTTGGGGGGACAGGTATAAATTGGATAGGAAAAACCTGAGCGTGACCGAGAATTTATATAATTCTTTATTTGAATATAATATCAGTCAAAGGAATAGTATAAAATATTTACCCGATGAGGGGGGGGGTCTTTATTTGTTAAAACTAGGGTTGTCCCGATACCGATACTAGTATCGGTATCGGGACCGATTCCGAGTTTTCTCGGCGGTACTCAGACGCCGATACCCCGCCCCGATACACAAATAGAATACTTGCCACCCCCCCCGTCCCCTCCCGCCACCGCCGACCGCCGCCGACCACCCCCACCGAAGCCGCAATCCGCCGCCGCGATCCGCCGCCGTTACGCCGCATCCCCGATACCGCCGACTGTGTAATACGGGCGGGAACATTACAGCTTTGAATAGCTGTAATGATTTGCGCCGTGCATAGACACTCCCCCTTGCTCGGGTGAACTGTCCAATCCCGAGCAAGGGGGAGTGTCTATATGCAGCGCCGGGCCAATCATTACAGTTATTCAAAGCTGCCTGTAATGTTCCCGCCCGTATTACACAGTCGGCGGCAGCGGGGATGCGGCGAGATACAGGTAAGTGAAACAGGACATGGCTGCATATGGGGAGACATTGCTGCATATTGGGAGACATTGCTGGATATGCGGGGACATTGCTGCATATGGGGGGACATTGCTGGATATGCGGGGACATTGCTGCATATGGGGGGACATTGCTGGATATGGGGGACATTTCTGCATATGGGGAGACATTGCTGCATATGGGGGGACATTGCTGCATATGGGGGGACATTGCTGGATATGGGGGACATTTCTGCATATGGGGAGACATTGCTGCATATGGGGAGACATTGCTGCATATGGGGGGACATTGCTGAATATTGGGAGACATTGCTGCATATTGGGAGACATTGCTGCATATTGGGAGACATTGCTGCATATTGGGAGACATGGCTGCATATTGGGAGACATGGCTGCATATGGGGGGACATTGCTGCATATTGGGAGACATTGCTGCATATGGGGGACATTGTTGCATATTGGGGGACATTGCTGCATATGCGGGGACATTGCTGCATATGGGGAGACATTGCTGCATATGGGGGACATTGCTGCATATGGGGGGACATTGCTGCATATTGGGAGATATTGCTGCATATGCGGGGACATTGCTGCATATGGGGGACATTGCTGGATATGGGGGACATTGCTGGATATGGGGGACATTTCTGCATATGGGGAGACATTGCTGGATATGGGGGACATTGCTGCATATGGGGGGACATTGCTGCATATGGGGGGACATTGCTGCATATTGGGAGACATTGCTGCATATGGGGGGACATTGCTGCATATGGGGGACATTGCTGCATATGGGGGACATTGCTGCATATGGGGGACATTGCTGGATATGGGGGACATTTCTGCATATGGGGAGACATTGCTGGATATGGGGGACATTGCTGCATATGGGGGGACATTGCTGCATATTGGGAGACATTGCTGCATATGCGGGGACATTGCTGCATATGGGGGACATTGCTGCATATGGGGGACATTGCTGCATATGGGGGGACATTGCTGCATATGGGGGGACATTGCTGCATATGGGGGACATTGCTGCATATGGGGGGACATTGCTGCATATGGGGGGACATTGCTGCATATGGGGGACATTGCTGCATATGGGGGGACATTGCTGGATATGGGGGGACATTGCTGGATCTGGGGGGGACATGGCTGCATATGGGGGGACATGGCTGCATATGGGGGGACATGGCTGCATCTGTGGGGGGACATGGCTGCATTTGGGGCCACATTCAAAAAAAAGTATCGGTATTCGGTATCGGCGACTACTTGAAAAAAAGTATCGGTACTTGTACTCAGTCCTAAAAAAAGTGGTATCGGGACAACCCTAGTAAAAACCCTTAAAAACCTTTTAGGTTTGCTCAGGTGAATCCGGTTTGGATCAGGGGAGGGGAACCTGTAATGATGGCAGGATAAAACAATGAACTACCCACAGACACAAAATATAGCCAAATAAAATCCACAAGGTAAGGGGAGCTGGACTCACTGTTGCTGGAGGTGGATGCAGGAGAGGCCCAATGGCGTTAATCCCGAGTATGGAGGGTGCCTAGGTTGCCTGGTGTGCAGGCGCTGCTATTTATACCTGCTCAGTGATGAGCGTAGGGCCGGCACCGTTTGATGACGTCACCGTGTAGCGCAGGCTAACGTACATGACGCCGCGCCTGTCAGGTGATTGCGGTGTCAACGTCTGTCAGTCACTGCTATGGCTATGGATAAACAGGAGGCGGGCCTGTCTAGAGATGGGCGTCCCGCCTGAGTGGCGAGCGCCCATCCGAAGAAAGAGGGCGGACCACTGTCTGCAAGAAACAGCAAATAACGGGCGCGCATAGGAGAATGCACAGTGCCATGTAAAGTAAACACATCGGTATACCTATGGCAAAGTGAGCCCAGGAGGTCCACTCAAAGCTCACACAGGCAAACAAAGAACCCAAATTCAAGGGAGCCACCCAGGACCCCCGTTTGCTCCTGGACACGCACAGTTGCACCTTCAATCTGAGGGGATTTCATCCTGAGCCCATACACTATTGTCATACCATCAAGGGATTACTCTATCCGTATACCAACGGTATGTGTATTTTTGAACCAATCAAGGCGCTATTAGGTCTGGATGAAGTAGTATATCACCCTATGTATTCCATGCTGCCGTTTTATTCTTTTTTAGATTGAGAATCTATACACCGTACACTCCTCTGGCCCCTGATGGTCTTCTGCTTCCCCATAAGACCAGAAACGCGTCGGGCATCCTCCACCGTCCCTTGGAGAGGGTTTTTTAATTACATGTTGTATAATACACTGTATTTGTGTTGTTAAACCCCCCCCTTTTTTCTTTTGACACTTTCATCCCTGGTGTTGTCTATTTGCATACTAATTTTGCAACTGTTGTTGTGTACATTTACCTTGATCATCAAGGTTTATCTGTCAACAAGCATCAACCGTATCTTGTTTGGTCCATTTATTAAACTTTTTTTAATTTTGAGTTTGGCCTTAAAAGTCCTGTTTTTGGGGGTATTTCTCTTTCTTTCCTATACATACCAGGGATGTGGCCATCCTCATATATTATGGATCTATGAACTCCTTTCTTTACAAGTTTATCTAATGTTGAACATTACATCCAGGAGGAAATTAATCCACTTGGACTGAGAATACACATTTTCCCTACATTTGATCATATGGATAATATCTTCAAGAAACATTGGGAAAATAATTTGCAACAGTGCACAAAAATGATGATGCGCCTCCTAATTGAGGAATATCAAAAAAGAATCTCGATCTCCGATAAGGAGATCGATAACCTATACAACCAATTTGAACCATTTAAAGAAATGGACACATAAAAAGACCAGGAATCGAAAATAAAGGGACACATAGACACTACGGCCAAAGACCTCATCACTAAGAAGGAGCAAAACTTCTGGAGGGACAAAACAGCCTTCAAAGAAGGCAAAGCCTACCGTTGGCAATCATGAGGAAAAAATCAAAATCGCCCCCAAAGGAAAACCAATTTAAGGAGAGCAAAGGGATGGAAAAATTAATTAGGTTCAAACTCCTCCCTTAACTCCCTATCCTCTGCTCGTTCACAATCGGGAGCTCAGGGCAATAGAAAACAAAAATGGACCTCACCCGAAAGGGGCAACGACACCAAAAAACACATTAGTGACAGTGATCCTACCCTTCAACCTATCCCTACGATCTTGGGCAATGAACAAAACCCAAAACGAGGGGACTCAAGGGGAGCTCCCTCGAACCGAGGAAAAATGACCAACGAGACCCACCCTCCAGGTAACCATAATGACCAACAGTGACATGAAACACATGGGCAGTCTGTGGACTCTCTTGGCATCATAAATCTGTCCCAATACAATCTATCTGAAGACGAAATGAATATCCTACGCAAGGGCCTAACTTTTTGTCCATCCAAAGATGTTGACACCTTTGATCTAATGAAGGACTTGCACCTCTTTGCCCGAAAACTCATTCTCAAAGGTCTCTATGCAAAACCGGTTGCTAGTAAGGAATTCTCCGCCAGAGATGAACAGGCTATGAATGACCTGATTACCCTTCTAGATGAACAAACCAACAGAGACCTGATCGACAGGATCGATTTGAATGCGATTTTGGAGGAACAATTAATACCAACTGAAGGTGGCCTCTCAGGAAAATCAGTGCTAAAAAGAAAATCAAATAAGTTTCCACCACTAACCCTGAACCCTAACCTTAATGCCTTTGTAGCAATGACGACCAAAGACATCATGGAACTTAAGCAAGGTCTAACTCCGGACAACATATCAGACCGGGAGAAATCTGCTCTGAAACAACTAGCCAATCAGCAACAACTCACCATAAAACCCTCAGACAAAGGGGGCAATATTGTAGTGATGAGCAACGAATCCTAACAATGTGCCAGAAGATCTTATCCAACCAAGATTGGTATAGACCAATATCTAAATCTATCATTGAAAGATTCAACAAATTTTTTTCAAGATGGTTGATCAAGCATATGTTGAGAATACAATCACTCAACAAACATGGGAGTTTATTAGAACCGATCACGCGAAGATTCCGACCTTCTACAGCCTGCCTAAGGTACATAAAACCCTACTTAACCCCCCAGGGAGACCAATCATTTCAGGACGAGGATGCATCACCAAACGGCTGAGCCAATTTATAGATGAGCAACTCAGACCATTAGTAACAAACTTACCCTTCTATATTAGAGATACTACTCATCTACTCCAAAACCTTGAAAACCTCACTGTACCAACTGAGGTCCTCTTGGTCACGATGGACGTAGAGGCTCTATATAGCTCCACACCTCATACTAAAAGTCTGGAAGTGATCGAGCACTTTATCAGCCAGTCACATAGAGATAAGCCATTACATAATTCATCATACAAGCTCTAGAATTCATTCTCTATCATAATGCATTCTCGTTCAATGGCTCCCACTTCCTCCAGATGCAGGGGGTAGCGATGGGGACTTGTTGTGCCCCATCGTATGCCAACCTGTATCTGGGGGAGTGGGAGAGCCGTTTCCTATCCACCGAGGGGGAGAATCCACATGCAGCCAACATCCTGATGTGGCATTGGTTCATAGATGACATTTTCTTGGTATGGGATGGCACGATAAGAACTAGACACATGCATAAGAGATATGGGTACGAACGACTTTAATCTGAAGTTCACTAAAATCTACAATGATCAAACAATTACATTTTTGGATGTTACCATCTCCAAAACTGCCGATGGACACTTATCCAGCTCTCTCTTTCGGAAAGAGACAGCAGGAAACACCATCTTACAGGCATCGAGTTTTCATCCAACACCATTGATCCGCTCAATCCCATACTCACAATACCTCCGCACGCGGAGAAATTGTTCGGATGAATCTGTGTTTATTACAGAGGCAAACAACTTGAAATCAAGACTCCTCCAAAGGATATATTCCCACACGTGTCTCAAAAAAAGCCTTCAAAAGAGTCAGAAGTCAATCAAGAACGGATATACTGTTCCCGATGAAGAAGAAAAAAACTACCAAAGACCAAGAGAACCCACGGTTATCAACAAGAATCATTACCACATTCAACAAGCAACATAAGTCGATCAAACGAATAATTGAAAAACATTGGCACATACTTAAAATTGACCCTATCATCAGTCAGTTTATTCCCAATCACCCCTTGATTACATACAGACGAGCTAGATCCATCAAGGATATTCTAGTCACCAGTGAGTATACGGGGGCCTTTCGGGGTGACCCCTGCAAATGCTGGGGTACTTTTATATGCAGGGGTGCCCACAATGCCAATATATAAACACCTCGAAAAACATCACATTACCAAATTGTCGCCCCTACGAACCGCGACATTTTGCCAATTGTAGCACTTTTGGGATCGTATACCTTCTGACTTGTTCATGTGGTTGCTTCTACGTGGGCAAAACAAAACTTGAGTGGAAGAAAAGGATCAGTAGACATATACATAGTATAAAAGCTTCGAACCCTGACCTCCCATTGGGGCGACATTCGAGACACGTACACCAGGGGATCTTCCCAAAGACTACTTTCCTAGCACTGGATAGGATACATCCCAACCCGAGAGGTGGAGATTGGGACAAGCTATTAGTCCAGCGGGAGACCCCCTGGATAGTAGCCTTTAGAGCCACTTCACCCCCAGGCCTTAACAGCAACGTAAGTTACCGACCCTTCCTAGAAGGCTATACATCTGGCGTCTGGGAGGGGGAGGGTTCAAATAAAGAATTATATAAATTCTCGTCACGCTCAGGTTCTTCCTATCCAATTTATACCTGTACCCCCCAACTAGCCTGTTTAAACATGCATCATTAGTCATTAAGTCCCCTTTCTTCTACACCCACCCAGGACCCCGTTTGCTCCTGGACACGCACAGTTGCACCTTCAATCCGAGGTGTTTTCATCCTGAGCCCATACACTATTGTCATACCATCAAGGGATTACTCTATCCGTATACCAATGGTATGTGTATTTTTGAACCAATCAAGGCGCTATTCGGTCTGGATGGAGTAGTATATCACCCTTACTATGTGTTCCATGCTGCTGTTTTATTATTTTTTAGATTGATAATCTATACACTGTACACTCCTCTGGCCCCTGATGATGGTCTTCTGCTTCCCCATAAGACCAGAAACGCGTCAGGCATCCTCCACCGTCCCTTGGAGAGTGTTTTTTAATTACATGTTGTATAATACACTGTATTTGTGTTAAACCCCCCCCCTTTTTCTTTTGACACTTGGTGCACTTTCATCCCTGGTGTTGTCTATTTGCATACTAATTTTGCAACTGTTGTGTACATTTACCTTGATCATCAAGGTTTATCTGTCAACAAGCATCAACCGTATCTTGTTTGGTCCATTTATTAAAACATTTTTCTTTCTTTCTTTCTTTCCTATACATACCAGGTATGTGGCCATCCTTATATATTATGGATCTATGAACTCCTTTCTTTACAAGGGAATAGTTATAAGGGGGAATGGTAGAAAAAAGATATATTGTGTTGTCCTAAAATAATCGTATGTGTCTTCTGTGCTTGTTATTTGTCTTCTTTTGCTATGTTTTTGCTTGTATTTGTCAATTGCTGGACTAAGAAAATCAAATAAAAATTAATTAAACAAAAAAAACTCTTACAGAAGAGAATTTCTCTTCCTATGGGTAGATATCCTCTAACTTCCTGTTGTCTCCCTCTGTTTGTAAGTAGGAGTCGTTTGTAAGTCGGATATTTGTAACCCGGGAACCACCTGTACTGTAAATTGGTCATCTGATGGTCTTTGCCATCTATCAATGAGCAATTTACGTTCTATCATTATGGGTGTTTGTGGTGTGGATATTTGCAGCAGACTTTCTTTTATAGCCACCTTAATAAGGCTTAGACTTGTGCACAACCACATCCTTGTATCATTGGCGATGCCAGACCTTTCCTCATTTCTTGGACTTCTCCTTTAAAGCAGGTGTAAACCTTTATATGGGAGTTCCACGTGGATACTTTTAAGAGAGATAACTTACAAGCAATCACATAGGGCTGGTTCATTTACATCCATTTCATGGATTTCTGTATTTATATCACTAAAGACCACAAGGAGGTGCTGCTGAGCCACTGTTTAGCAAGAAAAATTTAAACGAAAAAGAGCAGGTATGCAGAATAAACATGTAGTCAATTATACGCATTGTATGCATTAATTTTCGTAAATTAAAACAAAACTACTACTCAAACGTACTCCTCCATTATAATATAGCATTAGTCCCCTTTATCATGTGTATACCAGACTCCTGCATATCAAAAGTATGATAAAAACACAATTATATTAGGTATGCAACTTTTCACTGGTGAGCCACTGTGTAGCTTTTCTTCTGAGACACTTAGACTCTTCTAAGGCCCGATTCACACCTATGCATTTTTAGTGCTTTTGTCAGATTTTCACTACAGAATGTGTTCCATATGAAACCATGTTAAATAGACTGATCCCTCCTGTATTGATTTGTATTGTGACTGTACTGTCTCCCCTGATGTAAAGCGCCCAGAGGCGATTAAGTTTGCATGTGTTGCGCTATATAAGTTTTCATTCATTCAAAGCGCTGCGCAAACTGTTGGTACTATATAAATCCTGTATAGTAATAATAATAGACTGTAGTGCAAATCTGCAAAAAGCACTAAAAATGCATAGGTGTGAATCAGGCAAGAGATGCTATTTTTATACCCAATTGTGTTACTGACCTGTCGCCAATTAAACCTAAGTTGCAAAATGTTCTTCCAGCTCTTCCTTGTTAGTATCACTTAAAGCGGAGTTCCACCCTATTTTTCAACTTTTCAGCATTCGTTTTTACACTGCCCCTTTAAATACATTTGGGATGTTTCTTTTTTTTTCTTTTAAAAACTCACGTTTTTATCCGTGAGTCTCTTATTCCCCCGCCGCGGCGGAATGCCCCCCCGCATCCAGCGCTGCTATGCCTCCTGGGTGATGTGTGTCTTCAATCCCAGGAGGCTGGGCTGAACATCGCAGCCGTAGTTGAACATCTCGGGGGGCGGGAGAGAGGGAGGGCAGTGCCGCCCATAGAGGTGGTGTCCTTCCTCTTCTCCCTCTCTAACTCCTCCCCCGTCCTAGCACCGCCCCCGTCCGTTCCCCCCCCCCTGTCTGTCTCCGGTGCACGGAGATACAGATCATCAGACAGACAGAGCGGATCTCACTCTGTCTGATAGATCTGTATGTGAGGACACCGCTCATAGTACAGCCCCGCCTCCCTGTACATAGAAACATCGCTCTGCACTGTGTGCAGGGAGGCGGGGCTGTACTACGATCACTGTACTCACATACAGATCTACACAGACCGAGATGTGCTCTGTATGCCTGATCATCTGTACCTCCCCCCACTCTGCACTGGGCACTGATGTTGTCACCGCACTGTCACCGCACCGATGTTGTCACCGCACCGATGTTGTCACCGCACCGTCACCGCACTGATGTTGTCACCGCACTGATGTTGTCACCGCACTGATGTTGTCACCGCACCGTCACCGCACTGATGTTGTCACCGCACTGATGATGTCACCGCACTGATGTTGTCACCGCACTGATGTTGTCACCGCACTGATGTTGTCACCGCACCGATGTTGTCACCGCACTGATGTTGTCACCGCACTGATGTTGTCACCGCACCGATGTTGTCACCGCACTAATGTCACCGCACTAATGTCACCGCACTGATGTTGTCACCGCACTGATGTTGTCACCGCACTGATGTTGTCACCGCACTGATGTTGTCACCGCACCGATGTTGTCACCGCACTAATGTCACCGCACTGATGTTGTCACCGCACTGATGTTGTCACCGCACTGATGTTGTCACCGCACCGATGTTGTCACCGCACTAATGTCACCGCACTAATGTCACCGCACTGATGTTGTCACCGCACTGTCACCGCACTGATGTTGTCACCGCACCGATGTTGTCACCGCACTAATGTCACCGCACTGATGTTGTCACCGCACCGATGTTGTCACCGCACTGATGTTGTCACCGCACCGATGTTGTCACCGCACTAATGTCACCGCACTAATGTCACCGCACTGATGTTGTCACCGCACTGATGTTGTCACCGCACTGTCACCGCACTGATGTTGTCACCGCACCGATGTTGTCACCGCACCGATGTTGTCACCGCACCGATGTTGTCACCGCACCGATGTTGTCACCGCACTAATGTCACCGCACTGATGTTGTCACCGCACTAATGTCACCGCACTGATGTTGTCACCGCACCGATGTTGTCACCGCACTAATGTCACCGCACTGATGTTGTCACCGCACTGATGTTGTCACCGCACCGATGTTGTCACTGCACCGATGTTGTCACCGCACTAATGTCACCGCACTGTCACCGCACTGATGTTGTCACCGCACTGATGTTGTCACCGCACTGATGTTGTCACCGCACTGTCACCGCACTGATGTTGTCACCGCACTGATGTTGTCACCACACCGTCATCGTACTGATGTTGTCACCGCACCGATGTTGTCACCGCACCGATGTTGTCACCGCACCGATGTTGTCACCGCACCGTCACCGCACTGATGTTGTCACCGCACCATCACCGCACTGATGTTGTCACCGCACTGATGTTGTCACCGCACCGTCACCGCACTGATGTTGTCACCGCACTGATGATGTCACCGCACTGATGTTGTCACCGCACTGATGTTGTCACCGCACTGATGTTGTCACCGCACCGATGTTGTCACCGCACCGATGTTGTCACCGCACTGATGTTGTCACCGCACTGATGTTGTCACCGCACCGATGTTGTCACCGCACTAATGTCACCGCACTAATGTCACCGCACTGATGTTGTCACCACACTGATGTTGTCACCGCACTGTCACCGCACTGATGTTGTCACCGCACCGATGTTGTCACCGCACCGATGTTGTCACCGCACCGTCACCGCACTGATGTTGTCACCGCACTGATGTTGTCACCGCACTGATGTTGTCACCGCACCGTCACCGCACCGTCACCGCACTGATGTTGTCACCGCACTGATGTTGTCACCGCACTGATGTTGTCACCACACTGATGTTGTCACCGCACTGATGTTGTCACCGCACTAATGTCACCACACTGATGTTGTCACCGCACCGATGTTGTCACCGCACTAATGTCACCGCACTAATGTCACCGCACTGATGTTGTCACCGCACTGTCACCGCACTGATGTTGTCACCGCACCGATGTTGTCACCGCACTGATGTCACCGCACTGATGTTGTCACCGCACCGATGTTGTCACCGCACCGATGTTGTCACCGCACCGATGTTGTCACCGCACTGATGTTGTCACCGCACTGATGTTGTCACCGCACCGATGTTGTCACCGCACTAATGTCACCGCACTAATGTCACCGCACTGATGTTGTCACCGCACTGATGTTGTCACCGCACTGATGTTGTCACCGCACTGATGTTGTCACCGCACCGATGTTGTCACCGCACTAATGTCACCGCACTGATGTTGTCACCGCACTGATGTTGTCACCGCACTGATGTTGTCACCGCACCGATGTTGTCACCGCACTAATGTCACCGCACTGATGTTGTCACCACACTGATGTTGTCACCGCACTGTCACCGCACTGATGTTGTCACCGCACCGATGTTGTCACCGCACCGATGTTGTCACCGCACTGTCACCGCACTGATGTTGTCACCGCACCGTCACCGCACTGATGTTGTCACCGCACCGATGTTGTCACCGCACTGATGTTGTCACCGCACTGATGTTGTCACCGCACTAATGTCACCGCACTAATGTCACCGCACTGATGTTGTCACCGCACTGTCACCGCACTGATGTTGTCACCGCACCGATGTTGTCACCGCACTAATGTCACCGCACTGATGTTGTCACCGCACCGATGTTGTCACCGCACTGATGTTGTCACCGCACCGATGTTGTCACCGCACTAATGTCACCGCACTAATGTCACCGCACTGATGTTGTCACCGCACTGATGTTGTCACCGCACTGTCACCGCACTGATGTTGTCACCGCACCGATGTTGTCACCGCACCGATGTTGTCACCGCACCGATGTTGTCACCGCACTAATGTCACCGCACTGATGTTGTCACCGCACTAATGTCACCGCACTGATGTTGTCACCGCACCGATGTTGTCACCGCACTAATGTCACCGCACTGATGTTGTCACCGCACCGATGTTGTCACCGCACTAATGTCACCGCACTAATGTCACCGCACTGATGTTGTCACCGCACTGATGTTGTCACCGCACTGTCACCGCACTGATGTTGTCACCGCACCGATGTTGTCACCGCACCGATGTTGTCACCGCACTAATGTCACCGCACTGATATTGTCACCGCACCGATGTTGTCACCGCACTAATGTCACCGCACTGATGTTGTCACCGCACCGATGTTGTCACCGCACTAATGTCACCGCACTGATGTTGTCACCGCACTGATGTTGTCACCGCACTGATGTTGTCACCGCACTGATGTTGTCACCGCACTGTCACCGCACTGATGTTGTCACCGCACTGATTTTGTCACCGCACTAATGTCACCGCACTGATGTTGTCACCGCACTGATGTCACCGCACTGATGTTGTCACCGCACTAATGTCACCGCACTGATGTTGTCACCGCACTAATGTCACCGCACTGATGTTGTCACCGCACTGATGTTGTCACCACACTGATAATGAATTAGTGTACCCTGACATTTGGGTCTGGTTGTGGTGCCGGGGATGATGCGGTGGGCAATGTTATGGTGGCAATGTGCTGTGCTGGGGGAAAAAGGAAGCAGGAGGAACTCAGCACAGGGATGGTGGGAACCCCTCATAATGGGCACAGCGGGTGTACAGACCCGGGAACTCAGCATAGGGATGGTGGGAACCCCTCATAATGGGCACAGCGGGTGTACAGACCCGGGAACTCAGCATAGGGATGGTGGGAACCCCTCATAATGGGCACAGCGGGTGTACAGACCCGGGAACTCAGCACAGGGATGGTGGGAAACTGCCATTCCACTCCTGTCAGTGAAGGGTGTGGTTGCTGGTTCCTTTGCTCCTGTGCTCCAGAGACCAGGGGCTGGAGTGGCTTCTCTTCCCCCAGGAGGGATGCTGGATCCTGGGGAAGAGCCGGGCGGGGCCCCCCTGGATAGGCCTGTGGAAGATTCTGGGCCTACCCAAAGGAAAGATGAGTCCCTGTCAGCCTTCAGACAGAGGACTGTCAGTAAGTTGAAGCGGATTGAGAAGGAGGAGGAGAGATTGATGGTCTTGATGGCTGAGTTCAGGAAGAAAAAACAGATCTGTGCTAAAGTATACAGTAAGAAAAGACCGGCTCTGAGGCCTGAGCTGAAGGACCTGGAACAAGCTGTAAGGAAG
The DNA here is from genome assembly GCF_905171775.1 of Rana temporaria. Taxonomy (NCBI): domain Eukaryota; kingdom Metazoa; phylum Chordata; class Amphibia; order Anura; family Ranidae; genus Rana; species Rana temporaria. The sequence goes on from NC_053497.1 coordinate 157,420,175, forward strand.
CAGAAAGAACTGGTGAGCTCTCTGAAGGAGAACAGCGGAATATTTAAAGACAAATATAGGAATGAGGAGCGATTTAATCGCATGAGAAGAGGAGCCGCTTCATGCATGGAGGATGGGGAAGCCAGCGAGGAGATGCAGGTACAGGCAGGGTCGGCGGTGAGTGAGAAGGTGGGCCCGGAGGATGAGCCCATCAGTTCAACACCTCAGACATCCGCTGAGCCCTCTGCCCCCTTCACACCCCAGCAATGTGGCACATCTCAGGAGGGTGAAGGTCCTGCCATGCTGGATTTCATAGCCAAGCTGGAATCCCCTCCAGATGCGGCTTCCCCGGATGGTGATGTCAAGATGGACGCCGTTTCCAATCCTGTGGAGAGAGCAAGATCCACCATGGAGTCTGCAGCAGCTGAGGGAAGCTCTGATCCCAGCCATAAAGTCGCACAGGTGACAACCCAGCAAGCAGGTACAGTGTGTGTGCAGGATGGTGGTGGGAACTTTATTATTGACAATAAACTTGCATAGACAATGTACAGCCTACACCTGATAACTGCCAGTCTGCGGAGAGGTCCATGGACAATACAGTGACTTTGCCTGGACCAGGCACAGCGGCTGTAACTATGAATGATGGAGGTGATGCTGGGTGCAGTAGTGCCACAACTCAGCAGAAGTCTGCATTGGACAGGACTGGAGCTGTGTGTACAGAGCGGGGGGAGGGGGTGGGTCCTGACTCTGCTAATACAATCCCAGCTAAATCAGACGCTTTGCCGGCAGGTTTGAATGTGTCTAAGGACAGGACTGCAAGTACTGGGGGTGGAAGGAAATCCTATGCTGGTGTTGCTGCTGCAGGATCTGGGAAGGGGGAACAAGCAGGGAAGGAGCATGGGAATGGGTTGTCTTCCTCCCTGTTTAAAAGGAGGAATGTTGTGCAGCTGAGGTGGGAAGGCGGTGGAATCCCCCCACACAGGAGGGCGGTGGTGGATAAGATTCTGCAGATGGGGTTCACGCCCGCAGATATCTTCGCCCTGATCAGTCCGGCAGGTTCCTATGAGTATGATTTGTCCTTTCTCCGTCCGGAGTCTTTGGACATTTTTTGGGAGAAATATGAACACGTGTGTAGGGGCCTGCCGGACTGGAAGGGGCTCATGCCCAAACTTGTCTCCCGCCAGCCACTCATTAAAGTGGTCACGATTCTGGTCCGTAATGAGTCCATACCACCGGGGGATCTATGTATATGGCTGAGGAGGTATGGAGACGTCCTGGGCCCCCTAAAGAAGATTCTGGATGACCGGGGAATATGGACGGGGGGATGGTCTGCTCAGTTAAAACTAAAGATCATTGATAATGTCGTCCAGCATCTGCCATCCTCAGCTTTCCTGGGGAGGGACAGGCTGACCATCTTCTATCCGGGCCAACCAAAGCTCTGCAATAAATGTGGAGACAAAAGTCACCTTGCGTCCTCCTGTCCAGTGATGAAGTGCTCTCTGTGCCAGGGTATAGGACATCTGGCTAAGGATTGTAACATCATAAGGTGCAATCTGTGCAATGCAGTGGGGCATCCTTATAGCCAGTGTCCTGAGGCAGTGCACAATAGGCCTGAGCTCATGAGAGAGTTCTTCCGCCTGGACATGGAGGATGCTCGGAGCTCAACAGCTGGAGGGCCTGTGAGTCCATCTGAGTCTGTGCCAATTCCCAATGTGTCCGTGGTGCCCCAGACTGTGCCAATTCCCAATGTGTCCGTGGTGCCCCAGTCAGGGGTGTCCCAGTCTGTGCCAACACCCAATGTGCCCGTGTCTCCCCAGTCTGTGGTGCCCCAGTCTGTGCGTTTACCTAGTGTGTCAGTGTCTTCTAAAATTTCAGAGGCAGCAAGAGGTGCTGGTGCATCAAGTGCAGTGCCAGTCCCCCTCCCTCGACGCTGCAGGGTTCCTGTTAAGGATCGTGGGGTGCAGAGGAGTGGGGAGGATGGTGAAGAGGCTGGCCTGGTGGTGGGCAAGGGAAGGGAGTGTGGGGGGGAGGGGGGTGAAGTGGAGGATAGGTGTGGGGAGGCTGTTGACTCTAGTTTGTCCAAGGATGATATGGAGTGGTTGGAGGATAGGAGGAGGAGGGGCAAAAGGAAGAAAAAAAAAGGAGATACAGTTACCTTAAGTCCTGAGGTTTTGCCTTTGGCAAATAAATTTAAGGTACTGTCTGATGAGGATGATGATGATGATGATGATGATGATGCTGATGATGAGGAATGGGACTCATTCAGTTCTGCATCCTCTATGGATGATGAGTGCCAGGGTGCAGCAAAGCGCGCTGGTTCTCCAGGGAGACGGAATAGTCAGGCTAAGAAACGGCTGCCTCAACTACCCTAATGGCAGTTCCCACTCCGTTAAAAGTGGCAACCATTAATGTTGCCAGCTTAAGATCAGTAAGTGCTCGTCATATGGCCTTATTTTTGCTCAGCGAGTTTGATGCTGACATTTTGTTTTTGCAAGAGACCCATCTGAGTAGTTTGGCCGATGTACATCTGGCAAAGAAGGAGTGGAGGCGTGGTCCCTCATTTTGGTCTCTTGCGGCCGAGCCTTACAGCGGGGTTGCAGTCCTTTTTTCTGGTATGGTAACGTGCCGGCGGGTAATTGAGGTAGAGATTGGGAGATGCATGGTCTTGGACGTCTCTGTGAAGGGGCAGGACCTGCGCCTGATTAACATCTATGGCCCCCAGACAAAGTGGGGCAGGAAATGCCTCTTTACAAAGATTAAGCCTTTTCTTTTTACGGCCCAGCAGGTTATCTTTGGAGGTGATTTCAACACCATTACTAGGTCTAAAGACAGGAGAGGTGTCAGAGATAAGCTGGGCTATGACACCCTTTTTCTTAATACGATAGTTAGGGAAGCAGGTCTGGTAGATGCGCACATTAAGCGCTGCCCAGACAGCACGGGGTTCACATTTCAGCGAGGTAATAGTCAGAGTAGGATAGATAGGTTTTTTTAAAGAGAGACTCTGCTTTTTCGGCACCTGTGTGTCGGGCAGTGGAGTTTTCTGATCACTGTATTCTATCTGTGACTCTGAATGCCTCAGACATTCCACCTAGGGGGAGGGGTATCTGGAGATTGAATTCGACCCTCCTGGAAGACGAGAGAGTAAGACAATCCTTTGAGGATTTTTTTCAAGCACAGGTAACGATCCTAGACTTTTGCAACAGCAAGTCAGAATGGTGGGAGCTTGTAAAACAGCGGACTGTTGGGCTTTTCAAGGCCATAGGGAAAAAGAAGCAGCAGGATAAGTATATCGCCTACCAGCGTTTGCGGAGGAAACTTGACCGCCTTGTTTCGAATGGAGGAGATTCTGGGGCGATCTCTGAGGTGAAGCTCCTCCTTAGGAGACATCAATATGACCGGCACGCCTCTTTGGTTCAGGAGAGGGATTACGGGAAATACCATTCGCCTGACCCTTACCAGAACTGTAAACAGAGCGTAGCAGTTAAGACGGTCAATGGCCTGAAGGACAGTACGGGCTCTCTTACGAAGTCTAGGTCAGGGATCCTGGAGGTTGTCAGGTCATACTATGCCGATCTCCTGGGAGGAAGGAACCTTGATCGGACAAGGATGTTGGGTTTTTTGGACTCTACACCAGGACTGGAAAGTAATGTTCCTTTGATGAATTTGACAGATGAAATCACTGCAGATGAGGTAATCCGGGCTATTGAGAAACTGGCCATCAAGAAAACACCAGGGCCAGATGGTTTGACAGCCGAATTTTATAAATGTTTTAAGACGATCCTGGCTCCCTACCTTGCGGAGGTCTTTAATGGCTGTTTACAAGAGGGTTCTCTCCCTCCCTCCATGAGGCAATCTGCAGTGATCCTTCTGTCAAAGGGTAAAGATCCTTCGATGATTGAGAATTGGCGCCCCATCAGCCTTCTTAATGTCGATAGAAAGATACTGGCAAAGATTTTTTTCTGGCGATTATCACCAGTGGCAGGCAGTTTGTTATCCCACCACCAGCACTGCTCGATCCAAGGTAGAAGCACCTTCTCAGCAGTGTTAGCTGTCCGGGAGGCCTTGGAACGTTGTAGGGCTGCTGGTTGGGGTAAATTTTTGCTGACATTGGATCAGGCTAAGGCCTTTGATCGGGTTAATCATGAGTACTTATGGCTCCTTCTTGGCAAATATGGCCTGGGGGGGGTTTCATTGATTGGCTCAAGATTTTGTACAAAGGGGCTGAAAGCTTTCCTCTGGTAAATGGTTGGGTCGGGCAGCCCTTTGTGGTTGGCTCGGGCGTGCGTCAGGGGTGCCCATTGAGTCCTCTGCTATATGTGTTTGCAATTGACCCCTTCGTCAGAAGGCTAGAGAGTGGACCATTGTGTGGGGTACCTTTGGGCATCGCTGGTAAGCCTCCTTTGAAGGTAGTGGCCTATGCTGATGATGTTTCTGTTTTTGTCTCTGGGACTGGGGAGGCGCAGGAGGTGGTCTCAGTGATAAGGCAGTATACAGAGGCATCAGGTTCAAAGGTCAACCAGGACAAGTGTGAAGCTTTCTGGATGGGCGTGGAAGGTGAGAGCTTTGTTCTCCCGGAGGACTTCCCGCAGCCCCAACAAAAAATTAGAGTTCTAGGCATTGAATTCGGCCCAGGTGACTATGGCCATGCAAATTGGGTGAACAGGCTGGAGAATGCCGATGCCAAGGTGGCAAGCTGGAAGGGCTGGCGGCTTTCCTTGAGGGAAAAGGTTGACCTGATCAAGACTTACCTGATTCCGATTTTTCTGTATGTCAGTTTTGTTTGCATTTTGCCAGCTTCTCTCTATACCAGGATCTATAGTTGTTTCTTCCAGCTGTTATGGGGGAACAGAATAAACCTCATCAAAAGGAATGTGACTTACCTTCCTAGGCGGGAGGGTGGTCTAGGGATGATCAACCCTGTAGTCTTTTTCTCTCTGATGTTTGTAAAGTACAATCTTGGTAATATGTTGGCAGAGAGACCGCCTGGGTGGGTTGGTATTTTCCAGTCCTGGTTTAGGCCCTTTCTGCGAGACTGGGAAAATGGTGGGCCAGTGAAAAGCCTGAGGGTCAAGCATGACAAGCTCCCGGCTTATGTTGCCCCATGTTTGAAAATGCTTCGGCAGTGGCAAGTAACGGCAGGAGAAGTCAGATCCCTTCCAAGGAAACTTCTTGAGAAGCGGATCATGAGCATTGCTTTTTGCGAGCCACTGGCCTTAAGGGATTGCCCAAGCCTGGTTTTGGGGGCGGGTTTGCGATTGATTAATTTGGAGAGAATCCCAATGAAGTTTAGGGATCAGGCTTGGCTTGCCTTTCATGGGAAACTATATGTAAAGGGCAACTTGAAGTTTCTTTCCATGAGTGATCGGGGCTGCCCGAGAGTGGAGTGTGGAGGAGTGGTGGAGTCCATGGATCACTTTCTGCTTCAGTGCCCTTTCAATATAGAGGTGTACAAGAGGGTGGGGAGGGCTCTGAGTATACCCTTCCTCCCCCATATGAGTTATGCAGAGTGGGTGTATGGGGCATTCCAGACTCATCGGGATTATGATTTGGAAACACTTTTTTTAGTTAGTCTAGTAGTCCGTTTTTTCACATGGAGTGCACGGTGTCAGGTATCCTTACGGAGTAAAATCCTCCCTGTCGATGTGGTGGTGCAGGATATTCTGGGTGAGGTTGGGAAGATTCGGGGTCTTGAGAAAAACAGGTGGCAGCAGGAGGCCTGGATAAAGGCGTGGAGGAATATCAGGACTCTGTAGCTGCAGCCTGTTGATCTCGGGGTGTGCGGCTTTCTTTCTATCCTTGCTTCACTCCCCTAGATTTTCAGATCAAATATATTTTTGATAAAAGGCTACATGCATGGTGACGGTGATGTTTCTTAGTCTGGCTTCTCGTAGGGATTATGTTTATTTTGTTCTTGTTCTTTCTGTTTGTATTTATATTCAATTATTTTGTAAATATGTTTTACTTATTTATTATGGTTTTATTGTATATGTTGTTGTTTGTAAGATTTTCAATAAACAAAATTAACCCCTCATAATGGGCACATCGGGTGTACAGACCCGGGAACTCAGCACAGGGATGGTGGGAACCCCTCATAATGGGCACAGCGGGTGTACAGACCCGGGAACTCAGCACAGGGATGGTGGGAACCCCTCATAATGGGGCACAGCAGGGGGTACAGACCCCGGAACTCAGTGCAGGGATGGCTGGGAATCCCTCATGAAGGGTTCCCACCATCCCTGTTCTGTGCTGACTTCCTGTGGCTGTACTCCTGCTGTGCCCATTATGAGCGTACCAATCCGAATTGAGTTTCGGGCACAAAATACGAAATAACGGCTAATGCGAAACGGAACTAAACAAAATGAATTTATTGACAGTGCACATGTCTGGTATATGTATACACACCACATATATAACAAGAGATATATATCATCTTGTTATGTAGATATATCTGCACAGGAACAAATTATTTTGTATATTTACTGGTTCCTGGAAGGAGGAGGGGAGGAGGGGAGGAGAGGTTTGCATAGATAAGGGGCGGTAACTTTCTCTGACACTCCCGTTGCTATTGAAACCTGATCTGAAATCTATTACACTGCTTGTACAGCACTGAGCATGTGCGAGGCTGAAATCCAGGAAGTCATACAGTCTGGCTTCATGATGCCCACACTTAAGATGGCCCCAGTCAATTTCTGTTTTATAAAGTGTCTAAATGCTGTAACAACCTAACAAAACGGACCTTAGTTTACAGACTAACTATAGTAGAATACATTAAGCTTGTGTATTACAGGGGTATTTATATTTAAAAAGTTTTTATTTTTAAAATTGGGGCCGGAACTCCGCTTTAAGGCCTGTACACACGATAAGAAAATCGGAAGTTCAATTTTGTCTGATAAACGATCTGCCGATTTTCAGATTATCAGTATGGTGAGCTTTTGGCAGCCGATTCCAATTTTCCATACAACAATAAGCTGAATTTGCAAGCTGTAAAATTTCTATTGAAAGTGAACACAACATCAGATTTTCGTTTTAGTCCAAAAAAAAATTATAAGAGCAAGACTATGCATGCTCGGAAACGAAAGAATACATACAAAACAATTCAACACATTATATAAATTTGTGGAATTCTGTCGTACGAGAATTTTCATATGGTGGGTATCCGTTTCACTTTCAATAGGAGACTAGCATGCAAAACAAAAGAACAAAAACAAAAACGTTTATCCAAAAATCTGATTGTGCGTACAAGGTAGCTTTTTCCGCACTAGCGTATTCATAGAACGTTCTACATCTTCTCAATGACTGTAAAGTGTTCTCTGATTGGACTAGAGAGGGAGGGCGACAAATCTCCACCTTGTCCAATCAGAGAACACTTTGCATTTATTGAGAAAATGCATTGTTTTCTGAAAAGCACCCTTGCTGAGTGAAGCGACCTCCTGTGTTCAATAAGTAGCAGGGGCAACCGTTCAGCATGGGAACTGCTACTAAACTAATTTCCAGCTTCCATAGGGGTTATAAAGCCTTGTGTTCACCAAGCAGTAGGGCAGCCATTCAGCATGGGAACTGGAGAGTAGCAGCAATCAATGTAGAAGTGGTGCCCATTAGAGTAAGTTTAAGCTCCCACAGGGATCAGTCAGGTATGGCATGTGAATACTTACATTTATTCATTCTTTATATGCCTAAAAATATAACAATTAATAATACATTAAAGATGAAGTTCAGGCATGCACTATTTAGTATACATACATTGGTCTAGTTTGGCACATTGTAAGCATGCATAACTCATACCCGATGGGCCACTGGGGATACTGACAGTGACTGGAGTAGTCAGCGCTACTACAGTGATCGCTGCATTCTTCCAGGTCCTGCTGGGGTTCTGTATGAGCAACTTCCTCTCTCCACACTGACCACGCCCACCATTCCAATTCCTCAAGGAAAACAATGCATTCTCTGATTGGATGGAGAATAGAGGTGGTGACATAATCTCCACCTCACCCAGATTACTCTTCATCTTGATTGAATATACAAGGAATGTTTTTTTTCTTTTTTTAAATACTATGTTGCACAATAACACATGCTTTGAGTAAGACAGAAGTAAAGCTGCCCAAACATATTGGTGGTTTCTCAGATACATAGTGACTCGCTTTCTTTATCGTACACCACATGACACAGAGCTTTAGTCATTACATAGTGGGTTGTATAGATTGGACACTGGAACAACCTAAGAGAACAAGTTTTCCTCCATATAACCCCTCCCATACAGGAAGTACCTCAGTTTTTTCGCCAGTGTCTAAGAAGATTGGACGCGATGAGGATAAGTGCTAAAGGAAAATCTGCCATGGAGGCCCTTTTGGGCAAAAGAGCTATACTTCGGGTCCTTTCAAGACGCTTAATTTATTACGCCCCAAATGGATGATATCTGGGTATCGCCTGTAATGTCTCTCTTCAGAGGACTGGGCTCTAGGGTCCAGCACTTTCGCTTTTTACAAACGCTAAAAGTCCTGGCAGAGTCTTTAACAAGGCCCAGGGAAGAGGCATCCTTTAAGTAAGAACCCATATCCCTGAAGGTTGGCACACAATACCCGCGGTGATGGGTGAAGATTGTTTTATTGGCTGGTCTTCAGCAAAACCTGTGGTGTGGACAAGGTAAGCAGAAAAAAAGTATTAAGATTTACCCTATAAACTTTTTTCTCGTAAGTGGGTGTCTTCTCTAATTACGCCACTAGAAGGAGTAAAATCTTTAGTTGCTACTCACCAAAACTCCATACAGTGTCAGGTCATTCAGACAGCACACTCTTCGCTGCAGAGCTCTGCCTACCGACCAGGTCCCTCCTCCCTGCTGGAAAGGCTGGATACCCAGCACACTGCTTCCCTCAGGATGAAATGTAATGAAGGGAACTTCAGTGTTTTTGCACCCGACCCTTAGGCGTGCGCACACAGGGCACGCTTTATGGGTGCGGAGAGGGTGGGGGGTCGCGGACATGCTGTGCCTGTGTGCGGGCACATCACAGCGTTCTGTGACAGGCAGAAGCTCATAAAAGGGCATGCAGACGTGCAGCTCTCCCTGGATGGGACACAGCAGCTAAGGATACTCAAGGTCTCTATGTGGATGGTTATCTGGCGCTCCCAAAAGAGGACACCCACTTAGCATGAATCTGTGGGATTAGTTGCATACTGTATGTAAAGGGCTTAACTAGCACAGAAGTCTTCCCAAAGGAAAAATACAGGGGTTAAAAAAGACAAAAAGCCATCGCCACCTAAGACGAGAGCCTCTACCCGGGCCCGCTTGGTACCTTCCTCTCTGGTAATTTATGATGCATTGACTCCAGCAGGGGTCACAACCTCTCCTGAGGTGTCTGGGTCTGTTTGCCATGGAGGACTCTGGCAGTAGCCCTTAGCAATTTAGAAGGGAGACTCGCTTTGTTAATCACTAAATCCTTGCAAAAGGAAAATAAGCGAGGTAGAGTACCTTCAGTTACTTCATATCTCCCTTTAGAAAGGTCTGAGGAGGATGAGGACGAGGACATACCTCCATCAGAGGATAAGGACTCAGATCGGATATTTCAGAGGAATTTTTTACTGCTTCTGGGGCTCAACAATTGCAGGTGCAATATTATACTGAGATAGCACGCTCTGCATTTAAGTTGCCTCCCTCTGAGTTAACTGACTCACCTGTGCCCGCCGTGGGGTCTTTAAAATCCCCACAGAATACTTGTTCCTTTCCGGTTCATCCTTTAAGAAACTGATTTACGGAGACTGGAAGCATCCAGACAAGCGTTTCTCTCCTCCTAGAAAGTTCAAAGTTCTTTATCCAATGGAGGAAAAGTTTGCCAAAAAGTGGAGTCTCGTTTCAGTGGATGTGGCAATTTCTTGTGTAAATAAGAGTTTAACCTGTCCGGTAGACAATGCCCAGGTATTTAACCACTTAACCCCCAGACCATATTGCTGCCCAAAGACCAGATGACTTTTTGCGATTTGGGACTGCGCCGCTTTAACTGACAATTGCGCGTGCGACGTGGCTCCCAAACAAAATTGGCGTTCTTTTTTTACCACAAATAGAGCTTTCTTTTGGTGGTATTTGATCACCTCTGCTGTTTTTATTTTTTGCGCTATAAACAAAAATAGAGCGACAATTTTAAAAAAAATTAATATTTTTTACTTTTTGCTATAATAAATATCCCCCAAAAATATATAAAAAACTTTTTTTTTCCTCAGTTTAGGCCGATACGTATTCGTCTACATATTTTTCGTAAAAAAAAATCGCAATAAGCTTTTATTGATTGGTTTGCGCAAAAGTTATAGTAATGGCGGCGATCAGCGATTTTTTTTCGGTACTGCGACATTATGGCGGACACTTCGGACACTTTTGACACATTTTTGGGACCATTGGCATTTTTATAGCGATCCGTGCTATAAAAATGCATTGGATTACTATAAAAATGCCACTGGCAGTGAAGGGGTTAACACTAGGGGGCGGGGAAGGGGTTAAGTATGTTCCCTGGGTGTGTTCTTACTGTGGGGGGGTGGCCTCACTAGGGGAAACACTGATCCTCTGTTCATACATTGTATGAACAGAAGATCAGCATTTCCCCTGCTGACAGGACCGAGAGCTGTGTGTTTACACACAGCTCTAGTGGTTAAAGATCCTTCTGAGAAAATGTTTTAATCTTTATTAAAATCGTCCTTTCTCCTGGCGGGCGCAGCAAGCGAACCTGCCGTGGCAGCAGTGGGTATGTGTCAAGTGCTAAGGGATCAGGTGAAGGACAGGTTAAAAGACCTGCCCTCTGAGCAAGCCAAATCTTGGGAGAATATGCCCAAGGCTTTATGTTTCGCAATAGACGCCATTAGGAATTCTATACAGCAAGCATCTCGCCTTACACTCCAGCTAGTGCACATGCGTAGAATTCTTTGGCTGAAGCACTGGTCAGCAGAAGCCCCATGTAGAAAACTTTTGACCAGTTTCCCCTTTCATGGGGAACAGCTTTTTGGGGATGATTTAGAAAAATATATCCAAAAGATATCAAGCGGCAAGACTACTCTGTTGCCAGAGAAAAAGAAAAACAAGCGTCCTTGTTTTAAGCGTTCTCTCTCCCCAGCTCCTAGGACATCAGCCAGGCGATGGCGACGGCGTTCGCAGAGAGCTAAAAAGGCTAAGGATCTGGACCAGTCCCAGAAGTACAGGAAGCAGTGGGGCCAAAAAGCTAATGAGCAAAGCCCCAAATCTTCCTCACGAAGGGGGGGCTTCTACAGTTTTCTGCAACTTGGCAAACAGAGGTCCAGGACAGATGGGTAGTCTCTGCTGTATCCCTAGGGTACAAGCTGGAATTTCAAGAGATTCAACCCCATCGGTTCCGAAATTCTGGGGTCTCCAAAGATCCAATAAAGAGAAATTCTTTCTTCTGAGGTTTGGATCATTTGCTGTCTCAGGGGGTAATCAAAAAAATCCCCCTAAAAGAGCGAGGTGCAGGGTTTTATTCAAAACTTTTTGTGGTTCCAAAACCAAAACGGAGACATCAGACCGATTCTGGACCTGAAAGATCTAAACCAATTTCTGGACATTCACCATTTCCGAATGGAAACCATTCGGTCCATGGTCGCCACCCTACAAGGCAGAGAATATTTAGCGTCTATAGACATCAAGGACGCCTATTTACATGTGCCTATTTATCCCACTCGCCAAAAATTTCTAAGGTTCGCGGTGGAGCATCACTATTTTCAATTTGTGGCCCTACCTTTTATTTTGGCAACTGCACCCCAGGTATTCACAAAAATCCTGGCTCCTGTGTTGGCCTATCTAGACAAACTACTTGTAATAGGTCAGTCAAAGGCAGGGCTAGAGCACGCAGTGCTCAATACGGTGAGATACCTGGAGCAGTTAGGATGGGTTATAAACCTACAGAAATCCTCTCTACAAGCTCAAAGTAGAGTAGAGCAGTGGTCATCAACCCTGTCCTGCAGGGCCCACTAACAGGCCAGGTTTGCAAGATAACTGAAATACATCACAGCTGATATCATTTGCTCCTCAGTGATTGCAGTATTATAGACTGCATCTCCCCAAGGTAATGCATAAAACCTGGCCTGTTATTGGGCCCTGCAGGACAGGGTTGATGACCACTGGAGTAGAGCATCTAGGCATGATCATAGATACAGCCCAAAGCAGGGTATTCCTGCCAGAACCAAAGGTCAATTCCCTAACAGAATTAATCCACAGGGACAGTACAAAGAAGAGACCATCTATTCGCCTGTGCATGAGGCTATTAGGAAAGATGGTGGCCTCCTTCGAAGCGGTTCCTTACACCCAGTTTCATTCAAGACTTCTACAGGGCGGCATTCTGGCTGCCTGGAACAGGAAGAACCAAACTTTGGATTTTCCCATGCGTCTGTCTCCACAGGTGCGCCAAAGCTTCAGTTAGTGGTTAAAAAACAGAAGCTTGCGGAAAGGACGGTCCTTCCTTCCAGTCAATTGGAAGGTGGTATCCACGGATGCCAGCCTGTAAGCCTGGGGAGCCGTGTTAGAGGAGGCCTCAGCCCAGGGTACCTGGGCCAAAACAGAGGAGAGCCTGCCCATCAACAGAGATTCAGGCAGTATACCGTATTTATCGGCGTATACCGCTCACTATTTTGCCCTGAAAATCAGGGCAAAATCGTGGGTGCGCGATATACGCCGATACCCGCTTTCCCGCCACGAGTTTGAATACTGCGCCCGCATATAGCGAGCGCAGTACACTCGTGAATCTTCGGCCAGTCTCGGCGCCTCTCGTACTGACGTCCTGACGTCCTGAGCGTACAGGACGTCAGTGCGAGAGGCGCCCGAGCCTGCCCGAAGATTCACGAGTGTACTGCGCTCGCTATATGCGGGCGCAGTATTCAAAGTCGTGGCGGGAAACGAGCGGGAGGACGCCGGACCCGCCGAAGATGGACGCCGGACCCGCCGAAGATGGACGCCCGACTGGCCGAAGATGGACACCGGACCCTCCGAAGATGGACGCCGGACCCGCCGAAGATGGACACCGGACCCGCCGAAGATGGACGCCCGACCCGCCGAAGAAGGACGCGGGACCCGACGAGGCCGCAGATGGACGCCGCGCAAGACACCAAAACTGTAAGTACAAAAAAACAAAAAATATTTTTTTCCTACAGGATTGGGGGCCATTTTGGGGGTGCGCGGTATACGCCAGAGCGCGTTATACCGCGATAAATACGGTACATAGCTCTCAAGACCTGGACACACAGGTTACAGGGTTACCCTGTTCGGATAAAATCTGACAATGCTACTGCTGTAGCCTACATCAATCATCAAGGAGGCACCCGGAGCCAGGATGCCCAGAAGGAGGTGAATCTGATTTTAAAGGGTTAGTAAAGGATTTTTTTTTTTTTAAATAACTAACATGTTATACTTACCTCCACTGTGCAGTTCGTTTTGCACAGAGTGGCCCCGATCCACGTCTTTTGGGGTCCCTCGGCGGCTGTCTCTGGTCCTCCCCGCAAGTACTGACCACAGTCATGCGAGAGAGCTAGGCATGGTGGTGAGTAATTGCGGGCGCGCTCCCGTGATACAGCGAGCGGCCATATCGGCTCACTGTATCAGCCGGCGCGCCGCGTCACTGGATGTGATTGACAGCAGCGCCAGCAGATGATTTTAGAGAGAATGGAAGTAGGAATGACGCTAGCTTTTAAAGTGCAGTGCTGACGTGGTAAATAGTGTTACAGGCACCTGTACTTAATAGTGAAAAGCGCAGTGACATATAATCAAATACAGGTAAATTGGTGCATTTTAATAAAACCTAATTTTGAAATCTTAGTACGGAAAGTAAAGGAAAATGCTGGCGATATCCAAAATGTGTGTGTAAATAGCAATGTGATTAAGTGAAAATAGATGAATTAGATTGCTTGAGTAGCTGCGATAAAAACACAGGGCCAGATCCACAAAAGAGATACTCCGACTTAACTGCTGTTCAGTCTGTGTGTAACTTTGGAAACGATCCTCAAAAGGCTTTTTCCAAAGTTAGGCAGAAGATCCGGCATGTGTAATTGAATTACACTGCCGAATCTTAGGATGCAGTACCGCATCCGCCGCTGGGGGCATTTCGAGTCGAAATGCCGTTTCTAGTATGCAAATTAGCACTTAAGGCGATCCACAAAGCTTTCCAGCTTCGTTTTTGCGCCGTAAGTGTTATTTTGCAAGTGTAAAATTAGGGCTGGTTCTGCAAAGTGTAAACTAGTCACACCTTGTAAAAGCCCATTCCAGCCACGGCATTTGGTATGCATTCCCGAGGGAGAACTCCACGGCAATTTGTAAAAACAAAACCGGCATGGGTTCCCCCCCAGGAGCATACCAGGCCCTTAGGTCTGGTATGGGTTGTAAGGGGACCCCCCCTACGCCGAAAAATCGACGTAGGGGGTCCCCCTACAATCCATACCAGACCCGTATCCAAAGCACGCTACCCGGCCGGTCAGGAATGGGAGTGGGGACGAGCGAGCGTCCCCCCCCCCTCCTGAGCCGTGCCAGGCCGCATGCCCTCAACATGGGGGGGTTGGGTGCTCTGGGGCAGGGGGGCGCACTGCGGGCCCCCCCACCTCAGAGCACCCTGTCCCCATGTTGATGAGGACAGGACCTCTTCCCGACAACCCTTGCCATTGGTTGTCGGGGTCTGCGGGCGGGGACTTATCGGAATCTGGGAGTCCCCTCAAATAAGGGGGCCCCCAGATACCGGCCCCCCACCCTAAGTGAATGGATATGGGGTACATCGTACCCCTATCCATTCACCTGTAGGCAAAAAGTTAGTTAGTAAACACACAACACAAGGCTTTTTAAAATAATTTATTATTCTGCTCCGGAGGCCCCCCCTGTCTTCGTCATTAGCTCAATTACCAGGGGGGGCTTCTTCTTCCGCTCTCTGGGGGTCTTCTCCGCTCTCCGGGGGGGTTTCTTCTTCCGCTCTCCGGGGGGGCTTCTCCGGACTCCGGGGGGCTTCTTCCATCTTCTCCCCTCTTCCGCTGTTGACTCGGCGAACCCCGGTTCTTCTGCAGCTCTCCGGTGCCTTCTTCTTCAGCGCTGGCTGCCTGCTATGTTTGTGTGTTAGCTCAATTTCAAACAGGCAGCCAGCGCGGTCTTCTGTGACGTCATCTTCTTCTCTTCTGTTCTTCTCCCCTCTTCCGATGTTGCCTCGTCGCCTGTTGTCGCTGTAATGATGGAAGCGCGCCTTGCATCCCATTTATATAGGCATCACCATCCCATCATGCTCCGGCAGGTACCCACGTGGTGGGTGCCTACCCACGTGCACCCACCACGTGGGTACCTACCGGAGCATGATGGGACGGTGATGCCTATATAAATGGGATGCAAGGCGCGCTTCCATCATTACAGCGACAACAGGCGACGAGGCAACATCGGAAGAGGGGAGAAGAACAGAAGAGAAGAAGATGACGTCACAGAAGACCGCGCTGGCTGCCTGTTTGAAATTGAGCTAACACACAAACATAGCAGGCAGCCAGCGCTGAAGAAGAAGGCACCGGAGAGCTGCAGAAGAACCGGGGTTCGCCGAGTCAACAGCGGAAGAGGGGAGAAGATGGAAGAAGCCCCCCGGAGTCCGGAGAAGCCCCCCCCGGAGAGCGGAAGAAGAAACCCCCCCCGGAGAGCGGAGAAGACCCCCAGAGAGCGGAAGAAGAAGCCCCCCCTGGTAATTGAGCTAATGACGAAGACAGGGGGGGCCTCCGGAGCAGAATAATAAATTATTTTAAAAAGCCTTGTGTTGTGTGTTTACTAACTAACTTTTTGCCTACAGGTGAATGGATAGGGGTACGATGTACCCCATATCCATTCACTTAGGGTGGGGGGCCGGTATCTGGGGGCCCCCTTATTTGAGGGGACTCCCAGATTCCGATAAGTCCCCGCCCGCAGACCCCGACAACCAATGGCAAGGGTTGTCGGGAAGAGGTCCTGTCCTCATCAACATGGGGACAGGGTGCTCTGAGGTGGGGGGGCCGCAGTGCGCCCCCTGCCCCAGAGCACCCAACCCCCCCATGTTGAGGGCATGCGGCCTGGCACGGCTCAGGAGGGGGGGGGGGGGGCGCTCGCTCGTCCCCACTCCCATTCCTGACCGGCCGGGTAGCGTGCTTTGGATACGGGTCTGGTATGGATTGTAGGGGGACCCCCTACGTCGATTTTTCGGCATAGGGGGGGTCCCCTTACAACCCATACCAGACCTAAGGGCCTGGTATGCTCCTGGGGGGTGAACCCATGCCGGTTTTTTTCTTTGAAAATTGGCATGGAGTTCTCCCTCTCAGGAATGCATGCCGAGCGACGCTGTAATTTTTTTTTATTTTTTCCCCGACGCAACTTTTTTAAGCCGTCGCGATCCTCAAAACTCGGCGTAACGTAACTTCGCGCATGCGCAGTACGGCCGGCGCGGGAGCGCGCCTCATTTAAATGGGACTCGCCCCATTTGAATAGGAACGCCTTGCGCCGGCGGAATTTTAGTTACACAGCCTGAAATTTCTAGATAAGTGCTTTGTGGATCAGGCACTTAGGTAGAAACTTTAAGGCAGTGTAACTTAAATGGGATTTTTTAAGTTACGCCAGGTTTTTGTGGATCTGGCCCACAGTTCCAAGTAATCAAAAAAAAATTATATAATAAAATAGTGCACCCTAATAAAATCCTTGTGCTACAAAGGCTAGTAATATCCACTCCAAAGGTGTGAGAAATGACAAAGAAAAATTAATTAAGTGCCAATAATTATAAATAAATAAAATAAATAAAAATTAGAAAAAAAGTGCTTCACTCCAATCTGTGCTCCTATATGGACCACACTCACCAGATTTGTGCCCCCTCTTGGGGTTTGCAGCATTCACAGTGTATGCATGGACGCTCCAGATGAAGTCAAGTTGACGAAAACGGTCGATCAATCCGACAGAACGCCACAACACTTCCGTTTTCTGCATGCTAAAGTAATGCTCTGTCATTTCAACAAAATTGTGAGTACCCATTTGTCTTTTACCAATAAAAGCTGAATTTTTAAACGGTACTACACACTATCTTGGGACCCCTTCCCTCTTTTTTCCTGTATATGGGATAAACACAGAGCACCACCAGGACCACAGCAGGACGTGCCTTTGCCAGAGTGCTGCACAGTAGCATACACTGTGAATGCTGCAAACCCCAAGAGGGGGCACAAATCTGGTGAGTGCGGTCCATATAGGAGCACAGATTGGAGTGGATCACTGTGTGAAGCATAGAACTAGACGTTCACAACAGCATGAAGCTTGGAACTGCGTTTTTATCGCAGCTGCTCAAGCAATCTAATTCATCTATTTTCACTTAATCGCATTGCTATTTACACACACATTTTGGATATCACCAGCATTTTCCTTTACTTTCCGTACTAGGATTTCAAAATTAGGTTTTATTAAAATGCACCAATTTACCTGTATTTGATTATATGTCACTGCGTTTTTCACTATTAAGTACAGGCGCCTGTAACACTATTTACCACATCAGCACTGCATTTTAAAAGCTAGCGCCATTCCTACTTCCATCCTCTCTCAAATCATTATCTCACCTAGGTGAAATAAATCAGGTAGGGGCAGCTGCTTAAATTAATTAAGGGTGTAAAAACTCTATACTCACTCACAGGCAATATTTGGTCCTATTGTGCAGATTCATTTTTCACTTTCAGCGCCAGCAGATGGCTGTGCTGCTCTCAATCCATCCGCTCTAGCCAATCAGCGGCCAGGCTGAGTGGTGAAGAGGATCTTGGGACCGCGCGCAGGACTTTCGACGGGTCAGGCAAGTATAACGGGGGCTCGGTAGCATCAGATGTTTTTTCACCTTAATGCATAGATTGCATTAAGGTGAAAAATGTTTGACTTTACAACTCCTTTAATATGGGCAAAAAAACATGTACCTTGCCTGTCTGCGATTTTCATTCCAGGGGTAGAAAACTGACAGGCGAGTGGTCGCTCCACCCGGAGGTCTTTCAGGCAATATGCCAGAAATGGGGGACCCTGGATATAGACTTGCTAGCCCCCAGACTCAACAGGAAGTTGGACAACTTTGTATCCAGGACAAAAGATCTGTGGGCCTACGGAACGGATGTGTTGACAATTCCATGGGATCAGTTCTCACTGATCTATGCATTCCCTCCGATCCCTCTCTTACAGAGATTGCTGTGCAGGATCAAGATGGAGGTAATACTAGTGCTCCTAGTGGCCTTTAATTGGCCAAGGAGATCCTGGTACGCCAAAATCATAAAGATGGCAGTAGGAAGACCTTCCGCTCTGTCGCGACCTGCTGTCGCAAGGACCAGTATTCCATCCTTCCTTACAGAGGCTAAGTTTGACGGTCTGGCTACTGAGACCTACATCTTGAAGAAACGAGGGGTCTCGGGTCCAGCCCTTTCTACACTCATTAATGCAAGAAAGCCAGCCTCTAGGTTAATCTACTATAGAGTCTGTAAAGCGTATGTTCCTTGGTTTGAAAACAGAAAATGGAAGTCAGAGTGGATATGAAATTAGCCCGAGTACCATCAAGGGTCAAATATCAGATCTATCAGTCTTTTTTTCAGAAACCATTGGCATCTCATTCCCTAGTTTGGGCATTTATTCAGGGAGTACTGCGGATAAACCCGCCAGTCAAGTCACCCTTGAGTCGATAAACCCGCCAGTCAAGTCACCCTTGAGTCCTTGGCATTTGAACCTAGTATTATCAGTTCTGCACCCTTTTGAACCTATTCATCAGATTCCTTTGATTCTCTTGAGCAAGAAAATAGGATTTTTTGTACTCACCGTAAAATCCTTTTCTCTGAGTCCATGGACGGACACGACTCCTTAAATCTTGACAAGTGGGTTATGTTCCCTGTTTACAGGAGAGGACTAGGCAGAAACATGCTAAATATTTAAATACATGTTACATTAACAAAGTTGAACAGCCCCGCCCAGGGAGCGGTCCCTCCAGACATAACCCTCCTCATTGCAGCATGCAGCCTCAGTTCGTAACAAGCAGTACAAACCTAAAAAGGAGAGGTGGGTGCTGTGTCCGTCCATGGACTCAGAGAAAAGGATTTTACAGTCAGTACAAAAAATCAAATTTTCTCTTATCGTCCATGGACGGACACAGCGCCTTAAATGTTGACAAGTGGGACGTCCCCAAGCAGTGTAAAAAAACGAGGGGTGGGAAATATATCAGTAAAACCAATTTTAACTTCACCGCAAAACAAGCAGAGCTCCTCATTGGAGGAGGTGCAACTTTAAACAGCTGCCTGCAAAAACTAGCGGCCAAAAGAAACATCAGAAGATGCACTCACAGCAACCATGTAAATTCTGGAAAAAGCGTGAACGGACGAGCAAGTCGCCGCCTCGCACACCTGTGAGACCGACGCATGATGTCAGAAAAAAAACCCAGGAAGCACCAATTGCCCTGGTCGAAAGTGCCGTGACCGGAAAGGGGGGCCCGCCCCTTAAGAGCATAGGCCTGTATGACAGCCTACCTGATCCACCAAGAAATGGTGGTCGACGAGACCGCCAGGCCCTTTTGTGGACCAGACACTGACACAAAAGAGAGTAAGATCTCAGAAACAGAGCCGTAGCAGGCTGGTACACCCGCAAAGCGCGTACCACTCCTAAAGTATAAAAGGCAACCTCCGTAGGATGCGCCGGCCGAGGACAGAAGGATGGAAGAACAATGTCCTTATTCCGGTGAAAGGCCGAAACCACCTTCGGAAGAAGGGAAGGTCGCGGGCGCACCACCACCTAATCCTTATGGAGGATCAAGCATGGCGGCTTGCAAGACGAGAGGTTTGGGGTTTTCTTTGGGCCTCAGGCCCTGAATACCTTTGTGAACGTTGGGTAGTTCCGCATGGAATCCATTTGTTCCGCCAACTCAGAAACCCCTCTAACAGGGGTAAAGGCCACTAAAGGTGCCACCTTCTGTATAGTGTCAAGAGAAAATCTCTCTGATGTTTCCAAAAGGAAGGTTCCTGAAGAACCGAGAGCACCAGAGTCAAAACTCATGGGGGAAGAGATGGGCCAAGAGGGGAAAGTATATGACAAACCCCCTGCACAAAAAAAAGGGGACCCACCAGGGAACGGGCCGCAAAAAGGCCACTGAAAGAACACAGCCAAGGCTGAAATCTCCCCCCAAATGGCGCTTTAAGCAATTTTTAGATCCACTCCAAGCTGTAAAAACAGCGGGACCCTGGACACCGAGTACGTCCGTGGAAGTCACTCCATCCCTTCGAACCAAGAGATGTAGGCCTGCCAGGTGCGATGGTAGATCCTCTGGAAGAAGACTAGCATGCCCTTAGCATTGTTGAGATGACCGAGTCGGTCACTTAAAGTCTGGCTTCCAATAGCCATGTTGAGCAAGTCAGTGACTGTACAACAGGAGGAAGTATGGGACCTCGAGACAGAGGGACCTCTTGCCCTGGCAACCGCCAGGGTACCTCCGCTACCAGGCACCAGATATCGGTGTACCAAGGACGCCAAGGTCAATCTGGAGCGATTAGAATCATTGGGATCTCCTCAGCCTCCACTCTGTGGAGCAGCCGAGGAAGCAACTACAATGGAGGAACGGCAAAAAGTCGCCGATACAGACCCCACAGGGCCACCAGCGCGATCAACGCGTCTGTACCAGATCACTAGACCTGGCCACTAACTTCGACACCCTTGTGGTGGAGACGAGCGGCCAGGAGATCCATGCCCTGTGAGGCTCACCTACTGCAAGGGAGCCGAAACACCCCAAGCACAGAGACCAGTCGTCCTGGTCCAGCATCAGGCGACTCCAGTAGTCCCCCTGACGGTTTATCTGATGGTAGACCAAAGCCACAGCCGTGGCGTTGTCCGGCTGAAACCAGATCGGATGACCTTGCAACCTCCTCGACCACAAGGAGAAGCATAGCCTGATTGCCTAAAATAGTAGAACAATGAACGGTAGACAGCACCTGGTATTCCCAGGCGGTCTTCCACCCAGGCATTAGCCAGGCCCGACCCTGGGTAGCTACCGAGACCAGACGAGAGCGGGCACATTCAGGGAGGTGTGGCCGTAGCTCCACGCAAGTCCAGCGACTCAGGGCCGACTGGACACCCCAGGTGCCCCCACAACCCGTGAGGCTGGCATCTGTCGTAAACACCGACCACTGGAAGGAAGAAACAACTTCCCGGACCGAAGAGTCAGGGATCTCCCTCACCAACTCAGAGAGACTCTGGCTAGGTGGTGCACCGGAATCTGATGATTTCAGAGACAGGAGATTTTTACCACCTGGACAGCATTTCCCCATGAAAATCAGAGTGTAGAACTGGGCATACAGGGGGCTACTCACAGGCCCCAGACCAGCAGGTGCCCGGAGAGAAGACCGATTGCGTGATGCCAATACTTTCACCGCAAACTGAAAAGTCTGCAATTTCTCCAGGGGAAGAAGGACCTTCGCCATGAGGAGTCCGGATCAACCCTAGATACACCAACGCTGAGTCGGAACCTAGCATGCCCAGGATTTGAACCCTCGGTCGCACACATGGAAGGCGGGCTTGCTGCCACTGGGCTACACCTTCTGGCCTAAACGTTTAACACCCACCCGAATCTTCAGAGGGTCTGAATGGGAATAACACATCCGCTAGGTCTGAGACAGAAGCTACTCTCAGAAGAAAGTCGTCCAAGTAGCCAATGAGGCAAAGCCTCGCTGTCCCAACAAAGCTAGGATAAGTGCAAGCTCCTAGCTGAAACCCATGGTGCTGACGCCAGATCAAAAGGGAGAACCACAGGCTGACATAGACCTTCTTTCATCACGAAGCACAAAAAAAACACTGACATGCGCAAAACAGGACATGCATGTATGCGTCCCTGATGTCCGAGGATGCCAGGACATCCCCCGGATGGAGCGCAGCTACCACCGAACGAATGGATTCCAAGCGGAACTACCTGACGTTCACAAAGGTATTCAGGGCCTGAGGCCCATAGAAAACCCCAAACCTCTCGTCCAGCAGGAAAGGTAAAATTACCCCGCAGCTTAGCAAGTCCCACACTGCCCAAGGAAGACTGACGGGCCGGGAGAGGAAGACACAAGGAAAGAACTTTGTTCTGTGGATAGAAGGAAACCCTACCTAGTACCCTGAAGAGACCACCTCATAGACCCACTGGTCGGAGAGCAGGGAGGTTTCACCGAATTGTGAACCTGCAAGCCGCCCCCCCACCTAGAGACAGGGAGGGAAGGCTACATACATTGGCAGGATTTTGGTGTCGGCGTGATCGGCTTACGCACCCAGGGACGGATTAGTCCCCCAGCTGGGCCTTTGACGGCCTGGGAGGGTTGCCCATAAATATTACACACACATAGGCCCAGATTCACAGAGAGCAAGGCGCACATTATGCCGCCGTAGCGCGGAGAGGCAAGCATTGCATTCAGCAAGCCAGTGTTCCCAACGTTGCGCCAGCGTGGCCTGGGTTTCGAAGGCGCACGTCGGCGTAGGTGTAAGTGGGCGTGACCCCATGCAAATGATGTGCCGAGCGCCAGACCGGTACGTCGGCGTGGCGGTGTTTCACGCCCAGCGTATCACTAACTGCGCATGCGCCATGACGTGGACGCATGCACAGCACCCCCCTGCGCCTGCTCATAACCACGCCGGCACAACCGCCTAAGCTACGCCGGATCACCGCGTACATAACGTACGCCCAGCCAGATGCACCTCCAACGCAAAAGTACTGTATGCCAGCTTGTGTTCCCTGGTGCAGACGTGTTCCCTGGTGCAAACGTGCTTTTTGAATCTGGGCCAACATGTCAGACAGTGACATTGACAAGGAGAAGCGGAAGAACAACTTCTCCGTGGATGAGAGAGCAATCCTGACCACGGCCATTGCCAAGTATGACACCTACCTCCACGGAGCACAGAGCGGGAGGACAAGCAAGGCCAGGAAACTGGAAATCTTGCAAAAGGTGACCCTGGAGCTGAACAACCTCGGCCACGAAACCAGGACATGGAAGGAGGCCCAGAAAAAAAAAATTACATGCGTCGGCGTGTCAGGGAAAAGTTGGCAAAGATGAAGAGGCACGGAAGGCAGATTAGCTAGTACTTTAAAGCTGACTGCTGAAGAGGTCATAGCCAGCTGCCTGGAGCAGGAGCAGGTGAAGGGCCTGGAGGGCTTTGACTCCAGCCAACAGGACTTGAGAGGCAAGTATGTTTTATCCCCCATCCGGTGTGGAGCATGTGAGGGGGTGCAAGGGAACATGTGACAAGTGTGTGGGTCCACCAACATGTGAATGCTGTGTGTCATCCACAGATGTGCTGGAGGGAGCTGGGCCATCATCTGCCTCTGGACGACCCACGCCAGGCACGCAACATGTTCCTCGGTCTGAACCCCTGGGAAGCCAAGAAGCTGGTCAAGACGCTGTGGCAGCAGCAACGGTGGAGGGGAGTAGTGTTGAGCAGAATATGCCATATTCGATTTCGCGATATATCTCGAATATATATTCGAATATTCGAGATATATTCGCTAAATTCGAATATTCGTGATATTTTATCGAAATTAAATGATTGCGATTTTTCGCTATTGCGAATGCGAAAATAATTGCGATTTTTTGATAACTGCGGTAGGAGCACTCTGATTGGCTCAGAATATTCGTGATATTTTATCGAAATATCGCAACATGCGAATGCGATATTTATTGCGCAATTTCGAGAAATGCTGGAGGAGCGCTCTGATTGGCTCAGAATATTCGTGATATTTTATCGAAATATCGCAACATGCGAATGCGATATTTATTGCGCAATTTCGAGAAATGCTGGAGGAGCGCTCTGATTGGCTCAGAATATTCGTGATATTTTATCGAAATATCGCAACATGCGAATGCGATATTTATTGCGCAATTTCGAGAAATGCTGGAGGAGCGCTCTGATTGGCTCAGAATATTTGTGATATTTTATCGAAATATCGCAACATGCGAATGCGATATTTATTGCGCAATTTCGACAAATGCTGTAGGAGCACTCTGATTGGCTCAGAATATTCGTGATATTCTACAATACAAAATAATTGCGAATATTCGGCAAATGCGGAAGGAGCACTCTGATTGGCTCAGAATATTCTTGATATTTTACAATACAAAATAATTGCGAATATTCGGCAAATGCGGAAGGAGCACTCTGATTGGCTCAGAATATTCTTGATATTTTACAATACAAAATAATTGCGAATATTCGGCAAATGCGGAAGGAGCACTCTGATTGGCTCAGAATATTCTTGATATTTTACAATACAAAATAATTGTGAATATTCGGCAAATGCGGAAGGAGCACTCTGATTGGCTCAGAATATTCTTGATATTTTACAATACAAAATAATTGCGAATATTCGGCAAATGCGGAAGGAGCACTCTGATTGGCTCAGAATATTCTTGATATTTTACAATACAAAATAATTGCGAATATTCGGCAAATGCGGAAGGAGCACTCTGATTGGCTCAGAATATTCGTGATATTTTACAATACAAAATAAAAAGTGTTTTGCATTGGTGGTGATTCTTTACTCTATCCATCTGTCACAGCCGTTTGTCAATCAAACACCTTGAAGATTGAACACGTTCATGCTGCATGCTTTGGACTTTTTTTCACTTCACATATCAAAGACATTTTTATGAAAGATTATTTTTC
The DNA here is from genome assembly GCF_905171775.1 of Rana temporaria. Lineage (NCBI taxonomy): Eukaryota > Metazoa > Chordata > Amphibia > Anura > Ranidae > Rana > Rana temporaria. Next base: position 157,444,785 of record NC_053497.1, read on the forward strand.
TATTATTGGGACTATATTTCTTTATATATTTGTTTCACTGTGTATTTCACAAGTTATTTGCGCTTGCTTATTTTATAATTTGCCCACATGTCTTGTCACTAGACATATTTTTTATTCTTGTAGAGCGACTCCATTTTCTGTCTTGTATTAATTTATGTTGTATAACATTTTTGAGTTGCTGCTGTATTCTCCCCTTTTTTAAGGTATGCGCAATTTTTTCCTTCTTACAAAAAATAATAATATCAAACATACAAATATTCATAACATACACATACACAAAGCCCCCCCCCCCCTTTTGCATCAGAGACAATCAGAGTTCTCCTACCACAGTTATCGAAAATTCGCAATCATTTTCGCATTCGCAATAGCGAAAAATCGCAATTTTTTTTTTTCAATTTGGCAACATAAAAGGATCGCCTCAGCTTAGCTACTCGGCCCAGGGTCTCTAATCATACCAGCAATGCTTTTAGACGTCGATAGGATGTGATCTGTTTTAAAAATCAAATTGAAAAAATGCGAATATTCGGAATTGCGAATATTCACCGCGAAATTCGAAATATAGCGCGATTTCTCGAATATGCTATATTCGAGTCGAATATTCGCAATGCGAATATTCGTGAGCAACACTAGAGGGGAGTGCACACACATGTGCATTGGAGGTCGTTGGAGGAGCCTGTGAACATCCAACGGGAGGACTGGCTGTACCTTGATGATGATACCATCTGCGCCAGACCCTCCGAGACGGTGGAAGTCGCAGACCTCTTAACGACATCGATGCCCATCAGGGGAACCCCCCCCCCCCAGAGGAACGCCTTCAAGGGCCACCCCGGCCAGAGGAATGCCTTCAAGGGCCACCCCGGCCAGAGGAACGCAACCGACTGCAACTCCCAGGAAGGCCCTAAGCAAGACCAGGGGTGCACCCGGATCCGTCCAAGAAGGGCTCGAGAGGGAACAAGCCCACCAGACACGGCACATGGCAGACATTGCCATCGACCTCCACTGTGTGGTTGACAGTAAAGCCTTCTTTGTCGGGTCCTCTGCAAAGGCACAGGCTGAGTGCACACTGGCTGTGCAGGGCACCGCAGCCACAATGCAGCATTGCCTCAACCAGCAGGCCGAACACACCAAAGCCATCTGTGACTGCATGCAGGAGGTCAATGCCAATTGTGCAGCCATGGCCACATGCCTGTGTGACCAGTCACAGACCCTGGATGGCATGTACCAGCACATGGTAGCAGGGGGTCCGGCAACATCTGAAGACCAGGGATTTGACATGCAGGTGACCCAGGAACGCAACACCACGACGACAGAAGAACTGCAAGCAACAGAAGCAGGGATCGTGGCGGAGGTTAGGAGCCTGGGCGGGATCGTGCAGGCCAACACTGCCACCATACAGTTCGAGGGACACCAGAACAGGCGCCTGCAGTGCCAACACAATGCCAGTCAGAGGCAGTTGCAGGTAGAAATAAATGGCGTGCTGACCCGCATTGCCATTGCCTTAGAGGGGATGCAGGCAACATCACAATACATCTCCAGGAGCGTCAGCCCAGGGGATGAACCGCCATGAGATACCCCACCTGAGTCATAGCCACGACACCTGCGAAGCAGAACCCTGGGCAAGAGGCATGGGCCGCGAGAGGGCAAGTGACTGTCCTGAGGACAATGGCACCACGAGTGCAGCTCAGAGTCTGAGTTTTTTTTTTTTTGGGTGATGTGAACATAGGCATGTGCCGTGCACCTGTAAGGGCTTGCGATGGCAGACAATGGCATGGACCAATTTTTTTTTTCCTTTTCACGTACCCAGACCGTGGGACATGTGAGTCACCCTCACTGATGTCACAGCACCATCGGACTGCACACAGTCAGGAGTGCAGAAGTGTCTATGGTGACTGGACACCAGTTTGCAGGGTTTGCCCGGTGATGTCAGTGTTACGGTGTGACTGGTGTGTAAGTGTGTGTGGCCAATGTGTCCAGACAGGCACAAGGACATTTCTGCCAGCACTGCGTGTCAACTGGCAGGGGTCACCGTGGATCGTCGGGGAGAGGTTATCCCCACGACCGTGTGGATGTGGTATGAATGGACAGCAACATCATTGGTGCCTTGGCGTGGCGTTGCTGCTCCCAAGTCCTGCACGGTGGACTTGGACGAAACCAATGTGAGGTGGATGTGGGGTGTGTGAGCTAGATACCACAGTGGTGTTCATGCATGCATTGTCCGTGTGCCATGATGAATGTGTGTGTTTAACGTGCAAAGATGCGTTCCACGAGGCAACTCCTGACTGCTGTTCCTTCAGCAGATGGGGTAGCCTCAGGCAGGGGGGGGACTGTGTGGCTCGGGGGTCAGGTCATCACATATGTCAATCTCCAGGCCCTTTCTCATGGCGTAGTTGTGCAGCACGCAACATGCACCGATGATCTGGCACACAAAGTTTGGGGAATACAACAGGGCCCCCGGACTTATCCAGGCATCGGAAACAGGACTTCAGGATGCCAAATGTGCGCTCCACCACTGCACAGCTGCGTATGTGTGCAGCATTGTATCTTCTCTCTGGTTTGGGCATTCCGGTATAGAGTCAGGAGATGGGGCCCAAGTGCATATGCCGAGTCACCTGGAAGGGAAAAGACAGGAGGATGTTAGCCGTGCATGTGCATCTCGTGATGTCTGCATCATGGGGTCGAAGAGTCATGCCTCACACCCATGTCACTCACCAAGCAGCCAGCTGTCCCTGTACACGTTCTGTTTAAATTCCGTTGGGATGGTGTTTTGACGGTATATGTAGCTGTCATGGCTGGCCCCGGGGTGTTTGGCACGGACGTGCCATATGAGGCATTGGGCATCGGCTATCACCTGTACGTTGATGGAATGCCACTGCTTACGATTGCGGTATATGTGCTCTGTGGCACAGGGGGGGCCGTAGTGCCACATGTGTGCAATCAATGGCCCCGACGGTGCGTGGGAATCCGGCAATGCAGTAGAAATCCTGCATTGCCTTCTGCCGCAGGTGCTCATGGGTGGGTTTGATGATGTGGTGGGACATGCGTGTGAGGATTGCGGGGACAACCTGGTGCATGCATCTGCTCATGGTGGATTGCGGCATCCCAACACGACTCCACTTGTACGTTGGAAAGATCCACTGGCGAGGAAATTGAGTGTCGCCAGTACCTTGACCAGTGGCTGCACTGCATGTGAGCGTCCCATCTGGCTGGTGAATTCATCATGCAGGGCTGTGGCTAATTCCAGGATGGTATCAGGGCTGAATCTGAAGATGCGGTACACCTCAGATTCCCCCATGCCGAAGATGTTCATGCACGTTCGGTATATCCTGACCATGGCTGCCCCCGGCATGTTGGCATACGGTTGTGTTGTCCTGCAAGTGTGGGTGCTCTGCTCGTCCGTAACGGTGCTGCTGCAGCTGCTCTTCAACTGACCTGTGCATGACTGTTGACGGGTTGCACCTCATTTATGGGGAATAACGTTACGCCGGACGTACAACTTACGCTCATCTCGCGTAGAATGCGCCGGGCGCACGCACGTTCGTGAATCGCCGTATTTCCCTCATTTGCATGTTTGAATGGCTAATCAATGGGAGCAGCCCCATGCGTCAAGCCCATATGTGCGCCCACCCTACGCCGGCAGGGTGTAGCCCGTTTTTAGGCGCATGTTGGTTCGTGGGTCTGCCGAACACATACGCCGGCGCACATTTGCACTTACGTTGGCACAACGTGCTATACGTCGGCGTAAGTGCTTGGTGAATCTGGGCCATAGTGTGTATGTATATTATGTGGGTGTATGCACACATGCCTTTGGAGGAAACCGGAGTACCCGGAGGAAACCTACACAGACACAGGGAGTGACAATGCAAGCTCCAGGCAGATTGGCATCCGGATTCGAACCAATGACTCTTGCTGCCAAGTAATGGAGTTAACCACTACACCACCGTGTGCATAAAAAACATTCTGAAACAGAAGCCCTGGATAACAAGGGCGCAGCATTCAATGAAGAATCACAGACCTATATGAGGCCCTGGACCAACTGGTCTGCTAGTCTAATAACTTTGGGAGAGAGTCGGTGCTCCTCCACTGTCTGATGCAAAATGCTCACTCCGTGAGTGACTGAGACCCCAGAGTAGTGGCCGCAAGTCAGACCCCAGCATGGTAAACATGGAACGGGTCAATACTTTGGATCTTCTATCAGTCAGATCCATACAAGCGGGGGTTCCCGAAATAGGGAGAGTGGTCACCTATACATGACACCCGGAGGGTCCACCACCAGAGAAGCCCACCTTTTAAAAAGTCTCTCCTCAAAGGGGCACTGAACTGCCCGGCGGTGAGGGACTACAAAAGCCCTCAGCGGCTTTTCTCATTCCGCATCTTAGAAATCATCAAAGAAGGGCACAGAGGCAAAACCTACACAGAGCGGTCTGATTTGTGTAATCCAAAAAAGACCGAGCCCTCGGCGGAAACCCAGCTGCACTATCCAGCTTAAGAGAGTCCCTTGCAGCAGTGAGAAGCGCACCCATAAATGCCTTATCTTGCTTTTTTTTTTTAACTACCCAGGTACCTGGTCTATGGCTCCATAACAGAGCATTCCCCAGGGGATAACGGGGGAAGGGGGTACTCTTTAACGCCCGTCCGCAGTCCACCCCCACCCTGGCACAGATGTGTCCTGGACTAACAATAAAACCTCTGTGGGAATCCCTGCTGCTACCAACAGCATGTTGGGGAAGGACCCAGATACTGACTCCAAATATTAATAATATCTACATAGAGTGTATGTATAATATGTAGGTGTATGCACACCTGTCCTTACAAACAGAAGCTCCTAGAGCCCTATTCAGGGCATCTCACCCACTTGCTGCGCTGACCAGGGGTACCCACTTCAGGAGGAGACTGCCCAGCGCTGCCCTCTGCTCTCAGCACACGGCGTGAGAGGAAAAGTATCGTGAGGTAACTGTGCGTCATTTGCAGGGACCTGTGTGCGCCGTAGGATACAGCACTTAGGGTCAGGACTACTCCAAAATGGCCACCGAGCGTTCAAAACGCGGCCACAGGAAAATAGCCGAGTGCAATGCAAGCTGCGCCATAGCGCGGCTACAACAAAATGGCCACTAATGGGAGTTTTTTATGTAAAACCTTCCAAAAAATGGCGCCAGCGCCGGCCAAATAGTGGCAAAATGCTGCGTTTAAACAGGAAAATCCTCCTAGGGCTATTTAACAGTGAAAAACCCCTCACAGGAAAGCCCCATACAAAAAAGAAAAAACACAGACCAGATAACACAGTCCCCTCAGGAAGGTGCCCCCCGACAGCGGCAATGTTAGAAATGCAGCAAAGGGAAAAGGAGCAGGGAAGGGAGGAGAAGAGGACCCCGAAACCCAGGAATGCCCAGTCGTACCAACCCACCGAAGTGGGAGGGACTGTACTTACCCGTCCGAGCGACACATTCCTGACAGAACTACAAGTGCAATGGAGGTAGCTGTCAGCCCGGTCCACTGTGAGTGAGACAACACCACAGCCCAGTCATATGTGGACCTCGGAGCAAAGCTCACCGGCCACCCAGGAGTCATGGGGTATGGCGTGGCAGATCCCAGCCTCTTTGCAAAGGTGTGCCCAACGCTTGCTGGTCGGACTGAGTAGACTAGAAGGATCTATATTATCCAGCCTGTCTCTGAGCCGACAGTTGAAAGAAAATTCTTCAAGAAAGGTTAAATAAAATAAAATTTCTCCTCAGGGTGCTGGGCCCAAAGGGAGCCATACATCCTTCTCTTTGCTAGGCAGAACGAAACTGAGGCTGTATGCTGCAGTAAGAAGGGTTATGTCTGGAGGGACCGCCCCCTGGACGGGGCTGTTCAACTCTGTTAATGTAACATGTATTTAATTAGCCAACATGTTTCTGCCAAGTCCTCTCCTGTAAACAGGGAACATAACCCATTTGTCAAGATTTAGGGAGCGGCGTCCATCCATGGACCATAAGAGAAATTGGCTTTTCCGATTGCCATCTCTTTTGCCAGAAGGGTATCGGAGTTAGCAGATCTTTCTTCTAAAGAATCTTATTTAATTTGTCACAAAGACAAAATTGTACTATGCCCTCGTCCTACCTTTCTTTGAAATGTGGTATTGGCATTTCATTTAAATCAAGACATTGTTTTGCCTTCCTTTTTTCCTGAACCGCAGACAGCGGAGAAAAGTTATTGCACTCTCTAGATGTAGTGAGGGCAGTAAAAGTTTATCTGTAAGCTATGGCTCAGATACGTAAAACAGATTATTTGTTCATTATACCAGATGGTCCCAAAAAGGGCCAACCGGTATCAAAATCCACCATTGCCAGGTCGATTTGTCAAGCTTATGATTTGAAGGAGATTCCTCCCTTTCCTGTTAAGGTGCACTTGACCAGAGCGATCAGTGCTTCATGAGCAGTGCATCACCAGGCTTCAATGGCTCAGATCTGTAAAACTGCAACTTGGTCTTCAGTCCATACATTTACAAAATTCTATCAAATGGATGCGAGAGGACATGAGGATTCTGCCTTCAGGCATAGTGTGCTGCAGGCAGCGGTCTAGGGCTTCTTGTCCGTTGGCGACCTGATGGATATGTGTCTCCCAACCTTCATATTGAGCATTTCTCTGGGATGTCCCATTATGTAATGACTGAGGTACTTCCTGTATGGGAGGGGTTATATGGAGGGAAACTTGTTCTCATAGGTTGTGCCAGTGTCCAATCACCTCTGGTGACCATACAACCCACTATGTAATGACTAAGGCTCTGTGTCCCGTGGTGTACTCAAAGAAAAGTATTTTACAGGTAAGCGGTTATTCAAAAATACTACTTTTCTCAGTCACTTGTCCATGAGCAGTGGTCACAGGAATTATGATTGTGTTTCAAATATTTTTATTTAATAAAAAAAGGACATAATACAAACCAAACACCCAGGTAGTATGAAACCAAGTATCAAATATAAAAGAATCAAACAATTTCAAAAATGATAAAACAGCGCTAAAAATAGTGGTTTAAAGTAGCTCGTGAAGGAGCTTGAAGGAGGATCTGCAACAGTGATGCGTGGAGTGATCACTTGAAAGGTGTTAAGTGCACCCTACACCGATCAGATGAGTGCACCCAAAGAGAACTGAAACTGTGGAATATCTCCCCTAGAGGGGTGGAGCTTACCACAGCCAGGAACAGTGTGTGTTAATGGTCCCTTGAATGCATCACTCTCAGTCCTCAAATACTGTCACGGATGGTCATAGGGGGACACATGAAATGAGACAGATAGACACAGATACAAATAATAGTGCAGTGGTCTAAATATCAGAGCACCCTATGTGTAATATGTAGATCCCCTATGGTAATGCCCGTACAGAGAAATCACTTGTAAATGAGCCAAAAAGATAGGTAAGCAGAGAGATATCACTGCAGTCACCGCCGTCCTTTCAACGCCAGAGGCCGTACTGGTCCTATGGAGCGTGGTGCTGTGATCGTCGAATCCGGCTGGTCGGCTGTGGAACGCAACTCTGCTTCCTTGTTGCGCTGTTGTATCCACGCCCTGACGCGTTTCGTCACTTCCGACTTCGACAGAGGGCGTGGCTACACAGCGGTGTCAATTTTCCTTTATTTCCCATCAGACGCTGCTATTGGTTCTGATCATCACACCCCCCGGCCACGATAGGTGCAACTCTAGCCGGAAGGCGGGACGGACGTCAGCAGCGCTGTTTGGGAATTGTGAGGAGGAAATACTGACTAGTACTGCACTCGTAGCAATGCATTTAACATCAATCAAAACATAGCTTTCTTTATAGATAACAAATTATAGATGCTCATCCCTTAGGGACATACAGACCATCTGTAGATGATCAGAGCATTAAAAAAGGGGAAAAAAAAGGATAAAATGACCAGATTGGTTTTATTTGTATGTGCAGTAAAATAAGCTTCCTAGGTGACGGTGCCTGTTTGTGGATGTGCGGGCTTGCAGCCAATCGGACACAGGACGGGGCGTGTACATAGGGCCGTTCTAGTTGCTGACAGTCTATGTTACAGATGAGATTAGTGTTCAGCACTCTGTGTTAGATGCCGTGAAATAGAGTCGCGCTTGGCATTCTTAGGCTCAGGTATTTGTGAAGCTGACACAGATACAAGACACATATAATGATATTGGTGCATAAACCATGTAAAACGACATGTTTTTTAAAAAAACATGTAAAAAGTTTGCAAAAGGAGCAGGCCTGAGCCGGGGTGTCTCAATGTATAGCAGGAGAGTCATGTAACTTAAAAAACACTTTTTCACTAAAAACTATTCCAGAAAAAATGGTTTTAAAAGGAGGTTTTCTAAAAGGACAATATAAAAAAAATTATATATATATATATATGATACATATAAAAAAATATATAAAAAATATAAAAAACATATATATATTATATATATATATATATATATATATATATATATAAATAGCGTCCAAGAATGAGGAGGGTAAATGGACATCAAGATTGCAGTAAACTTTGGACGGAAACTAGGAGTCACTAATAAAGCAGTTTATGTCTAGTTCAACATTCAGGCCTTTTGGCACCAAAGTATCTGCCATGAAGATCCATTCCGTCTCGCGTTTGGAGAGTTCCCTGACAAGGTTAGATCCTCTCCATGAAGGACCCAAATGGTCAACACCCCAGAATTTTAAACCTGAGGGGTTACAGTCATGGTGTGTTTTAAAGTGTAATGACACATTGTGATCTTTGTAGCCTAACTTTATATTAGTCACGTGTTCGGCTAACCTTACTTTCAAGGCTCTCTTGGTTCGTCCGATGTACATGAGTTTACATGGGCACTCTAGTGCGTAAACTACATGGGTGGTATTACAGGTGATAAACTCCTTTACATTAAATTCCATTCCATTTGATGTCGAGGTAAAATTTTCGATGGGGCCTCTTGATCTGTCAGCTTCTCGACATAGGAGGCATTTCCTGGAGGGGAAAAAACTATCTTTGTCCCAAAAAGAAGGAGGTTTGGTAGGGGGGTCTAATACTTTCTTAACAACTTTATCTCCAATACTGGCAGCTCTCCTGTAGATAAAACCTGGTTTACTGGGAAGTACAGTATTCAATATTTTGTCAAGGAAAAGGACATGCCAGTGATTTTTAAAAATTCTTTCAATTTCTTTATACTGACTATGAAAGTCAGAAATAAAACTCCACTCGTGTGTGTTCTTCTGAGAGATTTGTTACTGGTTAGACAGATTGATCTTGGTATTAGTGCCAGTTCTTTGATTGTTCTTTCCAGGTGCAACTCTTTATATCTTTTTTCCATGAACTTTCCTTTGAGGACCAAGGACTGAGAGATAAAATCAGTGTCGTCTGTGCAGTTGCGTTTTACTCTCATTAGTTGTCCTTTAGGTATATTTCTAAGCCATGTTGGATGATGGCCGCTCACTGTTGGTAGGTAGCTGTTGCAATCTGTGGGCTTGAAATACACTTTAGTGCCAAGCTTGTTTTCTTTTCTGAAGATGTTCAGGTCTAGGAAATGGATACTGTGCTGATTGTACTCACTCGTTAAAACAATGTTACAGGAATTATTATTAAGAACATTTAAAAAGTTTTCTAGCGTTAAAATTGGGCCTGCCCATATAAAAAACAAATCGTCAATGTACCTTCTGTAAAATAATAATTCTTTTGGTCTTTCATTAAAAATTGTCTTATCTTCCCACTCTGCCATAAAAAGGTTAGCTATACTGGGGGCAAACTTAGCCCCCATAGCAACGCCATTTCTCTGGGAATAAAAACAGCCATCGTACCAAAAATAATTATGGCCCAGGCAAAAATCCAAACTATTACGTAAAAAGAGTTTTAAAGTATTTGGGATATCATCTCTCTTAGAGAGAGCCCAGTTCAAAGATAGGAGTGCATCGTCGTGCTGTATGACGGTATAGAGTGATGATACATCAGCTGTTACAAGGAAAACTGTATCTAGTCCGGATAGATCTATCCCTTCTAGTTGTATGAGTAGATCTTTTGTATCTCTGAGATAGGCTTTTGTGATAATCACACTCTTCTGTAAATGGTGGTCTAGGAATTGACCTAGACGGGAAGTTATAGATCCTATTCCATTTACTATAGGCCTACCAGGCGGATGTTGTATATTTTTATGGATCTTTGGTAGCGTGTAAATAGTTGGTATCCTGCTGCTACTAGGTAGTAGATATTTCTTCTCTTTAGTGGAAATGGCGTGTGTATGATAGCCTGCCTGTATCAGCGTGTGCAGGTTTAGCTCATATTGTGGGGTGGGATCCTTCTTCAATTTTGTGTAAATTTCTGTATCCATAAGCATACCCAGCATCTGGCTGTGATAAAAGTCTTTGGTTAAAATTACTATTCCTCCTCCTTTATCGGCCGGCCTTATTATGATGTCCTTCCGCTTCTCCAGTAGTTCAATGCCATCCCTTATGTGTCTAGGGTTCACATTTTTCTTTGGTTTAATGGGCTCCAAATCCCGCAGTAGTAGACCCTTAAAGACTTCCAAGGGTTGGTTTGAACCCTGGAGTGGATTAAAGAACGACTTGTTGCATAGGCCGCTATCTACTGGAGGTACTGGCGTTCTATTATTCACATTTGGGTATTTATTCAGAAAATACTTTTTTATATTCACTCCACGCATCACTGTTGCAGATCCTCCTTCAAGCTCCTTCACGAGCTACTTTAAACCACTCTTTTTAGCGCTGTTTTATCATTTTTGAATTGTTTGATTCTTTTATATTTGATACTTGGTTTTATACTTTTAAATGGTCTTCCATTTGTTTAAATAGCTGCTTCTAGGATTTTACCATTTCTATTTATTTATTGGTATTTCCTGCACTCCTTTGGAGATTAGCACATCACCTATCACTTGGGCTGTGTTTTCTAAACATAGTACTTTGGCGCCGGGCGTGCATCTTTGGCCTTTTTTCTTGCACCTCACGTTCTATATATCAATATATACATATTCTATATATTTATATATCTTTTACCCGTGGCTGCCATGGACGCTTTGCATTTCCTGAGGGATAGAAATTTGGATGTGAACAATATATTTACTGTAAATTAACTCACCACTGCACAAATTAACTATAACACCACTTTGACCACTCTGGGGAATACACTTGAGAAACAGGTCAGAACATGGTGGGATATCTGTACACTTGAACAGTATCAGAAGGAAAAAATCATTATCAGAAGCCTCAGATGGGAAGTAGTACCCCAAGACGGCATGGATGATAGGGAATCGACCACTGAGTGGCTAAACTTCTTTAATGGAGTAGGCCTCAAATTACAAGACTTGATTCTAAAAAGAAAGAAGAAAAAGATGACCATATTGGAAACAAAAATAAATGAACTAGAAGCATTACTGGACCCCATCAAAGATTCCCAGCAAGTCATAGATTTTAACAATCGGATTAAGAAAAGACTGGAAAAGGTCGATAAAGACACCCAAAAAACAAAGACTAAGAAATTCCACCGTGATATGGGGGATTTTAGGTCTAATACCATATATCTTTGGCAACAAAATACTAATGTAGAAGCTAGAAATGATGTAGTTGATATCATGGAGACTCAACAAGCAACCACTTCTGATGGACCACTAACCACCAACAGTGCAAATGCTCAAACAAGTAATATCAGAACTCCAGGAGTTCCCCATATACCTCCAAATCACTCTACACTCAGACAGAATGAATCTAATCAAACAAGGGGCAGGAACCGTAACCAAGGACCTATTAACTAACCAACGCCCAGGAACCTCTGATGGGTACTATCAGGTACCAGTACATAATAGATACGATACTTTACGAGAAGAAGAAAACAGAATGAGATATCAGTCACCCCGACCTTTTTTAGGGAGAGGTCGGGGGAGGCAGAAAAGGGGCAGAGGAACAGGAGGCAACAGGGGAAGACCCCCAGTATACTCCCAACAGAACCCCCAATACAGGGAACCACAGCAGGGACCACCCCACAGGGATCCACAGTGGAGAGACATACCTTACCTGGACCACGAGAGGGATCCTCAACCAGGTCCCTGGAGAAGAGAGCAAGAGGATGTAGAGCATGGTCAAGGACAAATAAACAACAAGAAAAGAAGATTGAAGGATTACGAGTAGGGGGGATTTTTAACCTTACCAACACTATTTTAACTGACAAGGAAATTAATATTTTAAACTTGGGTCTGAAATGTGGGCTAAATCGCCCAATCAATAAATTCAATGTTTTTATCGACATTCACAAGTATATCAGGAAACTGAATATAAAAAAGTATTTTCTGAATAAATACCCAAATGTGAATAATAGAACGCCAGTACCTCCAGTAGATAGCGGCTGTGACGGTATTGGTATGATATCCCCGTAAAACAGTCCCTTCTTCCCATAACGAAAATCACCCAATACTCCACATGTAGGAGTCCATGGAATCGCCCCAAATAGCCACACATGAGACAAGCTTACTGCTGGAACAACACATACTTTTAATGGTATAACACAGAGCTTATATGTGGTTACAACTGTTACAATGACAATCTCTGCCCCCCCTCACACAGTGGGGGGTCTTCAATACAGATCCTTTGAAATAAGGATATTTCTTTGAACTAATCAGTATCTAGCCGGTTCGGCTCCGCTATGTTTAACCTGATCAGACACATTCCTTTATCAATTAACATTTAGAACAATACACACAAGAGAGTCAATTAACTCTTTGAAATAGGGAGCTGGCTGAGGAAGGGTCATTAACATATCAATCAGCCTGTAACACATGAACCCTTTTTACCTCTAACACACTAAATATAACTAAAACGAGCAGGGAGAATTACACTGAAGCATATGCTTCACAATGGCCCCCCTTTTTCTCCCTGCTCCGGCAAACCCGGTTGGACCTTCCCTGGTCCAGAAGGGTTGACAGGTTCAGAGCTTTTAGTCAGAGGTTAACTCCGTTTGGCGTAACTGACCTCCCTTGACAACTGTTTCAGACTCAGGTATGCCACCGGGTCGTCAGATCACACGCCGTTCCGTCCCCAAGTCTTGGTGCAATCTGCAGAGTCACCAGAAGTCAGTGTGAAGACGGCGAATGGGTCTGTGCGCCGCCGTCTAGGTGTCCCGCTATGGGAGGGGGCAGGTTATGGCTCTGAAGTGACAATCACAGGAGATTCATAAAAAAAAGAAAAAGTTATATTTGTTGAAATGCTGTAGCACTGGTGCTCAGAGTCCGGAGGGGGGGGGGGGAATCAGTGCCCCATAGGGTCAGCCACCCTCTGCTCCCTCCGCAGCCGCCGGTTCTCCTCTTTGAGCTTCTCCAGCTCCATCTCCAGTTCATGGAGCCTGGGGGGGTCAGCCTGCTGTGACCTCAGGTGGTTGTTCTCCTCCTCCATGCGGCTTATGCACTCCTCCAGCTCTATGTACTCACGGATCAGCTCCTGCTTGCTCATGTCCTGCAGGCTCCCCACGTGGTCATTCATCATCAGGAACTGGGTGGTGGTGTAAGGGGCCACCGGTGGGCCCTTGGCGAACATCTCGGCCCGCATCTGGGACTCCCGCTGCGACTCCCTCTCCTCCAGTCGATTCTTCTCCTCCCAGGTCAGCTTGTTATACGGCTTCCAGGACCTCTTCTTCTTGGGGGGTAGCCGGCGGTGCCTCTTTCTGCCCAGCTCCCTCCAGGGCCCCTCCGGCTCATGGCTGTCGCCCCTGACCAGCTGACAATGGTGTTCCCTGTTGTCCGTAATAACAGATTGTACCGTGAGGACTTCGTAAAGGGTGTCCAATGGTTCTTCCGGACCCAGCTCCTGGGGATCCCAAGCCGAGTCTACACAATGGGCTGCTGCTGGTGGGCGGTACCCAGGTTGAGACCAATTTGACCTGGTGTTGTCATTCAGGGGGCAATTCTGCTTGAAGTGACCCAGCTGTTTGCACCGGAAGCAGCGTTGTTCGTTGTCCTCCTGGCGTGGATAGCGAGGGCTAGATGTCATCGGTCTGTTAGGAGGTTGGTATTTAGCGGCTGGTGGGTGTGAGGGCGCCGTTGGTCGTGAAGGTTGTACCCGTGGTGTAAACGGGTTTGTCTTGCGAGTATCCGCATATTCATCCGCCAACTTCGCTGCCTCTGGTAGAGTCATGGGCCTGCGATCTCTCACCCAATCTTTGACATCCGTCTGGATGTTATTGTAAAATTGCTCCAGGAGCATTAGTTGCAAAATGTCCTCTGCGGTGGTGGCCTGGCTGCTGTTAACCCAGTTAGAGGCCAACAGGGACAACTGGCATGCCCATTCCGCGTAAGAGTCTTTCGTGGTTTTGCGTGAGTCCCTGAACTTCTGTCGGTGGGACTCTGGGGTTACTGCATAACGAACTAGGAGCGCTTCTTTAACCCTGGCGTAGTTATGGATATCCTGATCTGGCACGGTCCGGAAAGCATCAGAAGCTTTGCCTGACAGTTTGCCTGACAATATTGCAACCCACTCTCCTCTAGCTATTCGGTGCAGGTTACATTGTCTCTCAAAATCTGCCAGGTAGTTATCAATTTCACAGTCCTTTTCATCAAAAGCTTTAAAAGCGCTAAACGGAATCTTCCTTGCGTCTGCTGTGCTGTACTCACTGTTTGGAGAATGTGCGGCTGCTTGTTGGACTGCTGCCAGTTTTAACTGTAGCTCTGCGTCTCTTATTTGTTTATCCTTCTGTAGTTCTGCGTCTCTTATTTGTTTAGCCTCCTGTAGCTCTGCGTCTCTTATTTGTTTATCCTTCTGTAGTTCTGCATTTGCTAATAGGTCCATCACTTTCAGCACCACATCCGGCGTTGGGTTCGGACCGAACCATGCTAGCTTCTCTCTCATTAGCTTGTTGGCTGGTGATTCCTCTTCCTGAATCACTGGTGTCTCCATCTCTTGTACTGCTGGCGTTGCTGCAATCACGTTCTCCTGGTCCATCTCCATTAATTCTGCTATGATGACCCGCTTGGTTTTGTTGCTAGCAATCCTTCCACGAACTTCCAGTAGTTCTTTCAGTGTCTGCTTGGAATCCGGGTGTAAAGGAGAGTAGAAGGGAAAATCCCTCTGCTGCCAACCAATTGTGACGGTATTGGTATGATATCCCCGTCAAACAGTCCCTTCTTCCCATAACGAAAATCACCCAATACTCCACAAGTAGGAGTCCATGGAATCGCCCCAAATAGCCACACATGAGACAAGCTTACTGCTGGAACAACACAGACTTTTAATGGTATAACACAGAGCTTATATGTGGTTACAACTGTTACAATGACAATCTCCGCCCCCCCCTCACACAAGGGGGGGTCTTCAATACAGATCCTTTGAAATAAGGATATTTCTTTGAACTAATCAGTATCTAGCCGGTTCGGCACCGCTATGTTTAACCTGATCAGACACATTCCTTTATCAATTAACATTTAGAACAATACACACAAGAGAGTCAATTAACTCTTTGAAATAGGGAGCTGGCTGAGGAAGGGTCATTAACATATCAATCAGCCTGTAACACATGAACCCTTTTTACCTCTAGCACACTAAATATAACTAAAACGAGCAGGGAGAATTACACTGAAGCATATGCTTCACAGCGGCCTACGCAACAAGCCGCTCTTTAATCCACTCCAGGGTTCAAACCAACCCTTGGAAGTCTTTAAGGGTCTACTACTGCAGGATTTGGAGCCCATTAAACCAAAGAAAAATGTGAACCCTAGACACATAAGGGATGGAATTGAACTACTGGAGAAGCGGAAGGACTTCATAATAAGGCCGTCCGATAAAGGAGAAGGAATAGTAATTTTAACCAAAGACTTTTATCACAGCCAGATGCTGGGTATGCTTATGGATACAGAAATTTACACAAAATTGAAGAAGGATCCCACCCCACAATATGAGCTAAACCTGCACACGCTGATACAGGCAGGCTATCATACACACGCCATTTCCACTAAAGAGAAGAAATATCTACTACCAAGTAGCAGCAGGATACCAACTATTTACACGCTACCAAAGATCCATAAAAATATACAACATCCGCCTGGTAGGCCTATAGTAAATGGAATAGGATCTATAACTTCCTGTCTAGGTCAATTCCTAGACCACCATTTACAGAAGAGTGTGATTATCACAAAAGCCTATCTCAGAGATACAAAGGATCTACTCATACAACTAGAAGGGATAGATCTATCCGGACTAGATACAGTTTTCCTTGTAACAGCTGATGTATCATCACTCTATACCGTCATACAGCACGACGATGCACTCCTATCCTTGAATTGGGCTCTCTCTAAGAGAGATGATATCCCAAATACTTTAAAACTCTTTTTACGTAATAGTTTGGATTTTTGCCTGGGCCATAATTATTTTTGGTACGATGGCTGTTTTTATTCCCAGAGAAATGGCGTTGCTATGGGGGCTAAGTTTGCCCCCAGTATAGCTAACCTTTTTATGGCAGAGTGGGAAGATAAGACAATTTTTAATGAAAGACCAAAAGAATTATTATTTTACATAAGGTACATTGACAATTTGTTTTTTATATGGGCAGGCCCAATTTTAACGCTAGAAAACTTTTCTTAATAATAATTCCTGTAACATTGTTTTAACGAGTGAGTACAATCAGCACAGTATCCATTTCCTAGACCTGAACATCTTCAGAAAAGAAAACAAGCTTGGCACTAAAGTGTATTTCAAGCCCACAGATTGCAACAGCTACCTACCAACAGTGAGCGGCCATCATCCAACATGGCTTAGAAATATACCTAAAGGACAACTAATGAGAGTAAAACACAACTGCACAGACGACACTGATTTTATCTTTCAGTCCTTGGTCCTCAAAGGAAAGTTCATGGAAAAAGGATATAAAGAGTTGCACCTGGAAAGAACAATCAAAGAACTGGCACTAATACCAAGATCAAGCTGTCTAACCAGTAACAAATCTCTCACTAAGAAGAACACACACGAGTGGAGTTTAATTTCTGACTTTCATAGTCAGTATAAAGAAATTGAAAGAATTTTTAAAAATCACTGGCATGTCCTTTTCCTTGACAAAATATTGAATACTGTACTTCCCAGTAAACCAGGTTTTATCTACAGGAGAGCTGCCAGTATTGGAGATAAAGTCGTTAAAGTATTAGACCCCCCTACCAAACCTCCTTCTTTTTGGGACAAAGATAGTTTTTTCCCCTCCAGGAAATGCCTCCCATGTCGAGAAGCTGACAGATCAAGAGGCCCCATCGAAAATTTTACCTCGACATCAAATGGAATGGAATTTAATGTAAAGGAGTTTATCACCTGTAATACCACCCATGTAGTTTACGCACTAGAGTGCCCATGTAAACTCATGTACATCGGACGAACCAAGAGAGCCTTGAAAGTAAGGTTAGCCGAACACGTGACTAATATAAAGTTAGGCTACAAAGATCACAATGTGTCATTACACTTTAAAACACACCATGACTGTAACCCCTCAGGTTTAAAATTCTGGGGTGTTGACCATTTGGGTCCTTCATGGAGAGGATCTAACCTTGTCAGGGAACTCTCCAAACGCGAGACGGAATGGATCTTCATGGCAGATACTTTGGTGCCAAAAGGCCTGAATGTTGAACTAGACATAAACTGCTTTATTAGTGACTCCTAGTTTCCGTCCAAAGTTTACTGCAATCTTGATGTCCATTTACCCTCCTCATTCTTGGACGCTATTTATATATATATATATATATATGTTTTTTATATTTTTTATATATTTTTTTATATGTATCATATATATATATATATATATATATTTTTTATATTGTCCTTTTAGAAAACCTCCTTTTAAAACCATTTTTTCTGGAATAGTTTTTAGTGAAAAAGTGTTTTTTAAGTTACATGACTCTCCTGCTATACATTGAGACACCCCGGCTCAGGCCTGCTCCTTTTGCAAACTTTTTACATGTTTTTTTAAAAAACATGTCGTTTTACATGGTTTATGCACCAATATCATTATATGTGTCTTGTATCTGTGTCAGCTTCACAAATACCTGAGCCTAAGAATGCCAAGCGCGACTCTATTTCACGGCATCTAACACAGAGTGCTGAACACTAATCTCATCTGTAACATAGACTGTCAGCAACTAGAACGGCCCTATGTACACGCCCCGTCCTGTGTCCGATTGGCTGCAAGCCCGCACATCCACAAACAGGCACCGTCACCTAGGAAGCTTATTTTACTGCACATACAAATAAAACCAATCTGGTCATTTTATCCTTTTTTTCCCCCTTTTTTAATGCTCTGATCATCTACAGATGGTCTGTATGTCCCTAAGGGATGAGCATCTATAATTTGTTATCTATAAAGAAAGCTATGTTTTGATTGATGTTAAATGCATTGCTACGAGTGCAGTACTAGTCAGTATTTCCTCCTCACAATTCCCAAACAGCGCTGCTGACGTCCGTCCCGCCTTCCGGCTAGAGTTGCACCTATCGTGGCCGGGGGGTGTGATGATTGGAACCAATAGCGGCGTCTGATGGGAAATAAAGAAAAATTTACAGCGCTGTGTAGCCACGCCCTCTGTTGAAGTCGGAAGTGACGAAACGCGTCAGGGCGTGGCAACAACAGCGCAACAAGGAAGCAGAGTTGCGTTCCACAACCGACCAGCCGGATTCGACGATCACAGCACCACGCTCCATAGGACCAGTGCGGCCTCTGGCGTTGAAAGGACGGCGGTGACTGCGGTGATATCTCTCTGCTTACCTATCTTTTTGGCTCATTTACAAGTGATTTCTCTGTACGGGCATTACCATAGAGGATCTACATATTACACATAGGGTGCTCTGATATTTAGACCACTGCACTATTATTTGTATCTGTGTCTATCTGTCTCATTTCATGTGTCCCCCTATGACCATCCATGACAGTATTTGAGGACTGAGAGTGATGCATTCAAGGGACCATTAACACACACTGTTCCTGGCTGTGGTAAGCTCCACCCCTCTAGGGGAGATATTCCACAGTTTCAGTTCTCTTTGGGTGCACTCATCTGATCGGTGTAGGGTGCACTTAACACCTTTCAAGTGATCACTCCACGCATCACTGTTGCAGATCCTCCTTCAAGCTCCTTCACGAGCTACTTTAAACCACTCTTTTTAGCGCTGTTTTATCATTTTTGAATTGTTTGATTCTTTTATATTTGATACTTGGTTTTATACTTTTAAATGGTCTTCCATTTGTTTAAATAGCTGCTTCTAGGATTTTACCATTTCTATTTATTTATTGGTATTTCCTGCACTCCTTTGGAGATTGGCACATCACCTATCACTTGGGCTGTGTTTTCTAAACATAGTACTTTGGCGCCGGGCGTGCATCTTTGGCCTTTTTTCTTGCACCTCACGTTCTACCCAGGTAGTATGCCTGAAATAAAAAAAGAAACCAGGAAGGTTTCACATGCGCCACAATATTTTATATATATCTCAACATCTATAAAATTACAAACCTAAAATATAAAATACAAGGTGTAGTGTACAGGAATTATGTTGCTTTCCATCAGCTGCAGTCTCCAGTGCCTGACTGCACCTTAATATGGAGTGTTCTGCAAATGGGGTAGGTACCAATTTGCAGAACACTCCACATCAAGGTGCAGTCAGGTTCGCTGTATAGTCTTCTGTTATCATACAATGTAGAGTGGTAGGGATTTAGTATTTTGGAAACTGTTTTATTTTGATTTGAAGAAATTTGGCTTGCTTGCTGTAAGGCCTCTTCCACACAGTCGGACTCCGTCACCACGGAGGCCACCTGCTCCCGCCGGCTCAGCGAGAGATCTCTCCACTGAGCCGGCAAATGAGAAGTCCCTCTCTGCTCACTGAGCCTGTCTACTATAGGAATTCATCAGATCTCACCCGATCCGATATGGACGGATGGGGACGTATCGCCATACGTCCGAATTTGGCGGATCGGATCTCAGCAGACATGTCTCCGTTGACATCCGACGCTCCATAGGATTGCACGGAGCGACCGTTCAGGTTCGATCGTGTAAAAGGGGCCTAAGGCTCGGTTCACACTGCTCTGCGATATGTTGCGAATTTGTTCCTTTTTTTGTCCTGTGTGAGGAGCGAATTTACAGTGAATTTACTGTGATTTTAACACAGCTGCAATTGATGTTCTAGCCAATGGAATCATGTTAATGTTTAAACACAGGAATCACTGGAAGAACAGATGGGAACTTTGCTTTTCTTCTCAGTCTATACAGGACTAATATATAAGTGTATCCAGCTAAAATCATAATAATAATTTGAGTTACTTTCAACATTGCTCAAGAGCTTCCCCTGACAGTGTAAATCCCATGCATATGCTCACCTTGCACATTGCCTAGCAATTATACTATTTATTCATCTCCTGAAAGGGCACCCCTGCTGTTAATTCCCTATTATTTTTCATTTGACTGTTAGCATCACATACGGTATTTACCGTCTGGGAATTCCAGCAGGAGTGACTTATTAGGCGTCCGGACCGCCCCAGTTATCTGTTGTCCATGTTTGTTTAATGTCCTTGTCTTTTATGTGCTGTCTGTTGCACGATATATAAAACCAGGGCTCGACAAATCCCGGTCGCCAGGTCGCCATGGCGACTAGAAATAGTGTCCTGGCGACTTGGCTTGGAAGGTGGGCTGGCGCCATCTGGTGGTGAGCCGTTGGTATTACAAGTTATTACCACCAGATGTGAGCTGGCGCCATCTGGTGGTGGCCGTTGGTATTACATGCAAAGCATTACAAGTTAAACAGCAATTCTAATGTAATTTTCCACTATTTTCACTGCCATCTTCTTCCCTCTAATTAGAACCCCCAAACATTATATATATTTTTTATCCTAACACCCTAGAGAATAAAATGGCGATCGTTGCAATACTTTGTCATGCCGTATGTGATACATTTGCCTATATGTCTCAGTTTACTGCTCCCTGCTAGCCATGTCTGTAGAGGTAGAAAGGAATTTCATGTGTGATTCATTCCTCTGACCGGTTATTGACGTGCTAATGTCCCCTCACTATTCTAAAGGTTAATTGATCTATTGTGTTGTGTAAAGAAGATCTGTGTTTACCCTTAAAAGATGTGTATTGTATCATCAGGCTAAATGATTAGAGAAGTAGTATGTTAATTATTCTGATTGCTTCAGTGTATTAATTAACTCCCCTGATGTCTTTATCTAAAGAAACGTGTCTGCATGGTCGGCTCCGACTTGTCTCCTATAATCTGTATGGGAAACCCCACTGTGTGAGGGGGGGCGTTCCTAACAGGCTGTAACCACATATAAGCTGAGTTTTTGTGTCATTAAAGTGTCTTGGTTCCAGCATCCAGTCTTGACTCATGTGTGGGGAATCCTGTGATGTTCTTGTATGGAGAGGAGGGAATGCTTGACGGGGATATCATACCGATACCGTCACAAATTGGTTGGCAGCAGCGGGATCTTCCCTTCTACTCTCCTTTACACCCGGATTCCAAGCAGACACTGGAAGAACTACTGGAAGTTCGTGGAAGGATTGCTAGCAACAAAACCAAGCGGGTCATCATAGCAGAATTAATGGAGCTAGACCAGGAGAACGTGATTGCAGCAACGCCAGCAGTACAAGAGATGGAGACACCAGTGATTCAGGAAGAGGAATCACCAGCCAACAAGCTAATGAGAGAGAAGCTAGCGTGGTTCGGCCCGAACCCAACGCCGGATGTGGTGCTGAAAGTGATGGACCTGTTAGCGGAGGAGGCCAAACAATAAGAGACGCAGAGCTACAGGAGGCTAAAGAAATAAGGGACGCAGAACTACAGAAGGATAAACAAATAAGGGACGCAGAGCTACAGTTAAAACTGGCAGCAGTCCAACAAGCAGCCGCACCTTCTCCGAACAGTGAGTACAGCACAGCAGACACAAGGAAGATTCCGTTTAGCGCTTTTAAAGCTTTTGATGAAAAGGACTGTGAGATTGATAACTACCTGGCGGATTTTGAGCGACAATGTAACCTGCACCGAATAGCTAGAAGAGAGTGGGTTGCAATATTGTCAGGCAAACTGTCAGGCAAAGCTTCTGATGCTTTCCGGACCGTGCCAGATCAGGATATCCATAGCTACGCCAGGGTTAAAGAAGCGCTCCTGGCTCGTTATGCAGTAACCCCAGAGTCCCACCGACAGAAGTTCAGGGACTCACGCAAAACCACGAAAGACTCTTACGCAGAATGGGCATGCCAGCTGTCCCTGTCGGCCTCTAACTGGGTTAACAGCAGCCAGGCCACCACCGCAGAGGACATTTTGCAACTAATGCTCCTGGAGCAATTTTACAATCACATCCAGACGGATGTCAAAGATTGGGTGAGAGATCGCAGGCCCATGACTCTACCAGAGGCCGCGAAGTTGGCGGATGAATATGCGGATACTCGCAAGACAAACCAGGTCACACCACGGGTACAACCTCCACAACCAACGGCGCCCTCACACCCACCAGCCGCTAGATACCAACCGCCTAACAGACCGATGACATCTAGCCCTCGCTACCCACGCCAGGAGGACAACGAACAACGCTGCTTCCGGTGCAAACAGTTGGGTCACTTCAAGCAGAATTGCCCCATGAATGACAACACCAGGTCAAATTGGTCTCAACCTGGGTACCGCCCACCAGCAGCAGCCCATTGTGTAGACTCGGCTTGGGATCCCCAGGAGCTGGGTCAGGAAGAACCATTGGGCACCCCTTACGAAGCCCTCATGGTACAATCTGTTATTACGGACAACAGGGAACACCATTGTCAGCTGGTCATGGGCGACCGCGATGAGCCGGAGGGGCCCTGGAGGGAGCTGGGCAGAAAGAGGCACCGCCAGCTACCCTCCAAGAAGAAGAGGTCCTGGAAGTCATATAACCAGCGGACCTGGGAGGAGAAGAAGCGACTGGAGGAGATGGAATCGCAGCGGGCGCCCCAGATGCGGGCCGAGATGTTCGCCAAGGGCCCACCGGTGGCCCCTTACACCACCACCCAGTTCCTGATGATGAAGGACCATGTGGAGAGCCTGCAGGACATGAGCAAGCAGGATCTGATCCGTGAGTACATAGAGCTGGAGGAGTGCATAAGCCGCATGGAGGAGGAGAACAACCACCTGAGGTCACAGCGGGCTGACCCCCCCAGGCTCCATGAACTGGAGATGGAGCTGGAGAAGCTCAAAGAGGAGAACCGGCGGCTGCGGAGGGAGCAGGGGGTGGCTGACCTTATGGGGCTCTGAGTCCCCTCTCCCCCCCCCCCCCCCGGACTCTGAGCACCAGTGCTACAGCATTTCAACAAATATAACTTTTTCTTTTTATGAATCTCCTGTGATCGTCACTTCAGAGCCATAACCTGCCCCCTCCCATAGCGGGACACCTAGACGGCGGCGCACAGACCCATTCGCTGTCTTCACACTGACTTCTGGTGACTTTGCAGATCGCACAAAGACTTGGGGACTGACCGGCGTGTGATCTGACGACCCGGTGACATACCTGAGTCTGAAGCAGTTGCCAAGGGAGGTCAGTCATGCCAAACGGAGTTAACCTCGGACTAAAAGCTCTGAACCCGTCAACCCTACTGGACCAGGGAAGGTCCAACCGGATTTGCCGGAGCAGGGAGCAAAAGGGGGGCCATTGTGATACATTTGCCTATATGTCTCAGTTTACTGCTCCCTGCTAGCCATGTCTGTAGAGGTAGAAAGGAATTTCATGTGTGATTCATTCCTCTGACCGGTTATTGACGTGCTAATGTCCCCTCACTATTCTAAAGGTTAATTGATCTATTGTGTTGTGTAAAGAAAATCTGTGTTTACCCTTAAAAGATGTGTATTGTATCATCAGGCTAAATGATTAGAGAAGTAGTATGTTAATTATTCTGATTGCTTCAGTGTATTAATTAACTCCCCTGATGTCTTTATCTAAAGAAACGTGTCTGCATGGTCGGCTCCGACTTGTCTCCTATAATCTGTATGGGAAACCCCACTGTGTGAGGGGGGGGCGTTCCTAACAGGCTGTAACCACATATAAGCTGAGTTTTTGTGTCATTAAAGTGTCTTGGTTCCAGCATCCAGTCTTGACTCATGTGTGGGGAATCCTGTGATGTTCTTGTATGGAGAGGAGGGAATGCTTGACGGGGATATCATACCGATACCGTCACACCGTATTTGCGCAGCGGTCTTACAAGCGCACTTTTTTGTGGAAAAAATTACACTTTTTTTTAAATTAATAAACAATAAAGTTATCCCCATTTTTTTAAATATTATGAAAGATAATGTTACGCCGAGTAAATTCATACCCAACGTGTCACGCTTCAAAATTGCGTCCGCTCGTGGAATGCCGACAAACTTTTACCCTTTAAAATCTTCATCTTCATTCGCTTCTGCGTGCGAGCTCGTCGGGACGGGGTGCGTTTTCTGGCTCCTAACTTTTTTAGCTGGCTCCTAGATTCCAAGCAAATTTGTCAACCCCTGTATAAAACTATGTTCATTAGTGCAGTACTGGCCGGCCGCTGCTAGTGGGTTTTAATTAGAGCATTTCTAGCTTGTATTTTTGTAATTTTCGATATTTCATATCGTGACGATTTGTATAATTATATTACTATTTAAATAAATCTCTTTGATCTATATCATTGTCCATCACTGCCTTGGTAGCCCTCTTGTTATCCCCAGGGACACTATCTCTGGGTTCCCTAGTGGGATAACTTTTTCCTTTTATATATAATGTTTAAAGCCCCAGGCCAAAGTGCCTGTCGCACTTTAAATGAAAATTGCGCGGTCTTACAACACTGTACCCACATGAAATTTCTAGCATTTTTTACACAAATAGATCTTTCTTTTGTGGTATTTAATCACCTTTTTTTTGCTAAATAAAAAAAAAAGGCAAACATTTTTATTTCTTTGTTTCAGTTATAACATTTAGCAAATAACCTTACTTCATAAACTTAGGTCAAATTGTATTCTGCTACATTTCTTTGGTCAACATAATCCAAATCAGATATATTAGTTTTGAAGAAAAGTTACAGCATCTACAAACTATGGTGTGTGAATATATATATATATATATATATATATATATATATTTAAAGAAATTACACTTTGCTACAATGTAGAGTAGTGCGTATAAAGCTTGTATAACCGTGTAAATTTGCTGTCCCCTCAAAATAACTCAACATACAGCCATTAATGTCTAAACTGCTGGCAACAAAAGTGAGTACACCCCTAAGTGAAAATGTCCAAATTTGGCCCAAAGAGTCAATATTTTGTGTGGCTACCATTTTCCAGCACTGCCTTAACCCTCTTAGGCATGGAGTTCACCAGAGCTTTACAGGAGTCCTCTTCCACTCCTCCATGACATCACAGAGCTGGTGGATGTTCTCTTCCATCTTCCATTTGAGGATGCTCCACAGATGCTCAATAGGGTTTAGGTCTGGGGACATGCTTGGCCAGTCAATCTC
Organism: Rana temporaria; assembly: GCF_905171775.1. Lineage (NCBI taxonomy): Eukaryota > Metazoa > Chordata > Amphibia > Anura > Ranidae > Rana > Rana temporaria. Next base: position 157,470,200 of record NC_053497.1, read on the forward strand.
CTTTACCATCTGCTTCTTTAGCAAGGCAGTCGTCGTCTTGGAGGTGTGTTTGGGATTGTTATGTTGGAATACTGCCGTGCGGCCCAGTCTCCGAAGGGGGGGGGGGAAATCATGCTCTGCTTCAGTATGTCACAATACATTCATGGTTCCCTCAATCTGTAGCTCCCCAGTGGTGGCATCACTCATGCAGCCCCAGACCATGACACTCCCACCACGTTTGATTGTAGGCAAAACACACTTGTCTTTGTACTCCTCACCTGGTTGCTGCCACACACGCTTGACACCATCTGAACCAAATAATTTTATCTGGGTCTCATCAGACCACAGGACATGGTTCTTGTAATCCATGTCCTTAGTCTGCTTGTCTTCCGCAAACTGTTTGCAGGCTTTTTTGTGCATCATCTTTAGAAGAGTCTTCCTTCTGGGACGACAGTCATGCAGACCAATTTGATGCATTGTGTGGCGTATGGTCTGAGCACTGACAAACAGACCCCCCAAACCCCTTAACCTCTGCAGCAATGCTGGCAGTATTCTATTTCCCAAAGACAACCTCTGGATATGACGCTGAGCACGTGCACGCAACTTCTTTGGTCGACCTTGGAGAGGCCTGTTCTGTGGGGAACCTGTCATGTTAAACCACTGTATGGTATGTGCTGCAGATCAGTTTCAGGATCTTGGCAATCTTCTTAACTATAAGAAGACTACTAGGCCATCTTTATGTAGAGCAATTATTTTTTTTCAGATCCTCGGATCACATCCTCACACCTGCTCCCCATTCACACCTGGGACCTTTTAACACCAACGAGTCACATGACACAGGGGAGGGAAAAATGGCTAATTGGGACCTAATGTCTCCTACAACAAGGGGGCCCCAGGTCCGGAACCCCCTATGTGAATGAGTCTGGGGGTACATTGTACCCCTACTCATTCACCAAAAAAGTGTTAAAGTTTTTTGACTATTTCTTTCATTAAACAAAACAAAAAACAATGTCCCTAGCCAGGTCTAGCTCCAGCGTCAATCATGATAAAAGCCACTGCCAACCTAAAGAACAAACAAAAAAAACACAGGTCCGCGCCTGTCAGCTAAAAGGGCAGGGCCACCCAATGTCATCGACCAGTGCATGCTGAGTCCATGATATCACAAAGGGTGGGGACACCTGGTTACGTCCGTTACTTAAGAACTGTCAAGACAGCAAAGTGGGCAGGCAGTGGGAGCCAGCGACGGGTGCAGACCTTTAATTCTTCTGGTTCGTATCGACATTCATCGTGACTGACGCTGGATCTACACCGGGGGACATTATTAAAAAACAAAGGCATTGTCAAGAACGGTCTCAGTTTTAATTTCCGATTTTTTCCCCATTATTTTTCATTGCCGGTGTTTTTTTTTTTTTTTAAATAATCCTTATGCCAATATTTTTATTCAGATGTCAGTGGGTTTCCCAGCACTGCTGCAAAGTCATCAGCTATTGTTAACCGCTTAAATACCACATTGCCCTTTAAGAGCCCAGCCGTGGGTCGCTCTGACCCCGATTCTGATCTCCGTGACCGAGCCCGTGGAACCCGATCGCCGGCGGTGTCCCGTAATCAGGTCACAGAGCTGAAGAACGGGGAGAGGTAAGTGTAAACAAACCTCTTCCCATGCTTCTTAGTGAGCCTGTCACTGATTGTCTATTCCCTGTCATCGGGAACGACAATCAGTGATGTCCCAAGCCACGCCCCCCTACAGTAAGAAACACACATTAGGTCACACTTAACCCCAAAAAAAGGACGGCAATTTTGTTTGGGAGCGCAATTGTCAGTTAAAGTGACGTAGTGCCGAATCGCAAAAAGGCAAAAAGTCCTTAAGCCCTGGACAATTTTGCAGCTAAAGTGGTTAAAGAGGCCAGTGGCCATTGGCACAAAAAAATTTGCATCTGGAAATCACAGCTGAACCGCTGAACAGCCGTTTTGGAAATTCACAGTGAAAACGGAAGAGGAATTGAGAAAGTCAATAAATTCCGCAATTTTACAGCTTTTACTATGAAGAAGCCTTTCCACATGGGGAGACATGCCCTGTAAAAATATATTAGCAATGATGAAGTGTGCGCTCTGTGTGTAGGCTTCAGCGTACTGTAAAACTCTTACTTTTATTCACCCTGTACAGTAAAGTCCGGTGCCGAGACTTAGATTACACACTGAGAATATCAAATGAATGATCGTCTGTTTTTTTTGCAGGCTAGTCTCATATCAAAAACAAATAAGATACTAGAGTTCCAAAAATTCTCACGATAATTTAATGTATTTTATTCTTTCGTTTCTGAGCATACCCAGTTTTGGTCACTCGATTTTTCTTTGGACGAATACTGTACTGATTAAAACAAAAATCATTTGTTCTGTTATCATATATAAAAAAAAAAAATTGTGCTGGTTCCTTTGGATTATTGAGGTGTCTACCAACAATCAGGTGATTGCTCAAAAGCTGTATTTTTCATTAGATTTTCTCATCAAGTGTACTAGGCATTATACTTCTATCTAGATTCATTCCTGATAGCAGTTCACGTGCTCTGCAGCTCATCCATTTAGTAAACATTTTGCATTCCTTTCTGCAGGGAATTCTGTGATTGTTGGAGGGGAGATCCAAATGCTTATTCTGCACTTCCTCCAACCACTGAAAATCTTGCACACAGTATTAGTGAGTTTATTTTTACAGAACACATTTTAAAATATTGTTTTGGCTAAAGCTCCACTTTAAATTCTGTACCTAGCACTTACAGTATATCTAAAATACAATCTGTAAAACAGTTCCTATACTTTAATAAAATTATGTGCTACTGCCTTTTGTGTCAATGTATTTGTACAGAGACAAATTACAAGTTTTTTAGCGGTCTTTAAAATGTAACTTTTTTTTATTGCTTCTTCTCTATTTGCCATAGAGAGATATTACAATAGTTTCTCTTTTAAGCAAGAAATTCCTATAATTTATCACTGATTATTTTTGCTGAAATGACTGTTTACATGGTATAGAGACATAATAGTTAACTGATTCCTTTTAAAAATGATTACAAATAGATAAAAATCAATCATATAATGTACCTACAGTTTCAGTTTCGTTTTTGCATGCTGGTTCTGTGATGCACGGAAACGACCAGCGCGCTCCTTTTTCAAGTGTGACACTTGAAAAAGGAGCGCGCTGGTCGTTTCCGTGCGCATGCTCTGAAACGCGTTGTGGTCCCCCTCAGCCTCCGTCCGATCTGACGTCACGCATCAGCTGATGAACTCATTGCCTAGCAGCGGTACAACAACGAGGACTTAGCCGTCTCTCCCCGGCTCCCTCCGGCTGCCCAGCTCTCATGCCTTGCGGACTGTCTGCTACAGATGTACACCAGCTCCCACGACTGCACCATACTATTATGATGTAAGTGCTGGATATATGTTTATGTTTTAAAATTAAACGCAGTATACTCAGAGGCGCTTCTCCCTTTTGTTTTTCTCCTGTATACACTGAGCTGGCTTCGCTCCCGGATAGCAGCCCTGATTTACTGCCTTCATCCACAACAGTTCCTCATTGTCATCAATCACAGCCTTCTTTGGCAATCTGCTGGGACTGAACCTATCATGGATTTTTGAATATGAACAGTCATACCGTATATCCCCAATGTGGTTTGTGATTTTTATCTTAAATTAATTGATTTTTTAATTCCATTATTATATTTTTATATTTATTTTTATTATTATTTTTAACTTTTAACCCGTTGATTGCTTTGTGCAAACACCCTGAGCGCTGTACTCCATCCATTTTTTCTGTTAAGGGGTTTTAGACACTCAATAATCACACCTCCTTGATTAGTGACCCCATGTTTCTTTCCATCAGGAAACCAGGAAGTGTTCAGAACAGAGAGAGATTACAGCAACATCAGAGCAAAAACGAACAATGAGGACATGAAACCAGGACTGCAGTAAGGTAAAGGAAGCTATTTAGCTAAAAAAAAAAAAAAATTCCTTTAGTGACCCTTTAAGCATTCAGCATTACTATTCAGTGGTACAAGAGTGCCCACTAGTGGAAATTGATTGCGTGTTCATAATACAATATACAAATGTATAATATCATTGTGCTTATTATAGATTTGACTTGCCTACCTCTGTACTTGTTGAGACTTCACAGTAAATGCATCAGAGAGAAGATAAGGGAAACCTTTTCTTCAAAAACAACTTGTTTTTACTGGAAATTTTATCTTAGCAGATTCTTTGGAGATCACACTTGCTATGTCACTGAATTCTTAAAGTAATTTTTTTTCTTTTTTTTTATCATTCAAGTTTAAGTTTATTTTCAGAAAAAAAAATCAGTACAATGTAATGAACATCAATGAAAATTATTACAGTGTGGCATACAGTCAAAATCAACATGGTACATTTAGTTAATTTCCTGCCCTTCCATATTGAAACAAAGTACCATTAAAACTTAAATGAAATTATGAATAACAAAAAAGAATAAATATATTGAAGAAAACAAAATCCAACCCAATTGTACTCCCCCACCTCCAGAGATACTATAATCCGTATAATCCAATCCAGACCCATGAAATTTTAATAAATATAATAGATTGTTTGTTTAGATCTATAAGGAGGATAGATGCCTAGGGTAAACTCCACCCCCCCTGACACCCCAAATGGGATCACTCTATGCCCCAAGAGGTAGAATAACCCCTCTCATCCCCCCTCCCCTTTAATAGATAATAAGAATAACCCGATAACAAGAGGACAACTTCAAAACCATCCTCTATATAACATACCTAAGAGCAGGGGTCTCAATATGGCGGCCCTCCAGCTGCTGCAAAACTACAAGTCCCATCATGCCTCTGCCTGTGGGAGTCAGGCTTGTAACTGTCAGTCTTGCAATGCCTCATGGGACTTGTAGTTTTGCAACAGCTGGAGGGCCGCCACTTTGAGATCCCTGCCTAAGAGGGTTTAAGAAATCTTAGAATTAGGTTCAATCAAACCATTTTAAAATAAAATGTAACATATGAGAAGAATAATAAAGAATATATATTATTCTTGTCAAAATAAAGGAAAAGAACAATATATGTATGCTTGTTCCTTATTCATATAATTAAAAAAAAAAGAAACAAACAAAATAATAAGAGAGAAAGAGAAATAACGAGAGAGAAAAAAAAAAGACAACATAATAAAAGAAAGAAAGATAGAGAAAGAGAAAGGAGTTGGAGAAGAGATAAAAGAAGGACAAAGAGCCTACCTGCCAAAAGTGCACCTCAGTGCAAAGCGAAAGCTTATACTAAATCCGCAAGGTATTTGAGATTCCCATAAATTTCAACCAAGGCTCCCATATTTCATTGAGCTGGGTAAGTTTATCCATCATGGAGCCAATTCTTTTTTTATTGTTCCATTATCCATGTGACTTTTCTTTTCATACTTGGTATAGAAACCAATGGTTTCTTCCAGACAGCTGCTATAGTAATTCTAGCACCCGTCAGGATAAATAATATCAGTTTTCTGGTAACCTTTTGAACCTGAGGTATGAATCCAAAGCAATCGCCGGGGACTGATGTAAATTACAACCCGTGACCCGTCTAATAATATGGAATACCTTGTTTCAGTATCCACGTATCCTTGGACATTCCCACCATGTGTGTGTCAGAGCCCACCCCATGGCATCCTCTAAAGCAGTGATATGCAATTAGCGGACCTCCAGCTGTTGCAGAACTACAAATCCCATGAGGCATAGCAAGACTCTGACAGCCACGAGAATGACACCCAGAGGCAGAGGCATGATGGGACTTGTAGTTTTGCAACAGCTGGAGGTCCGCTAATTGCATATCCCTGCTCTAAAGCACAGAGGTGAGGAGGAGGGATAAATAGATGCCAAATTTTAGAGGAACAAGATACCACCTGGTAAATATTTTCACATTTGCCTCTACAGTATAAGAGGCACACTCCTAAAGCCTTTAATAGATCTAATAAAGTTTCCACACCAATCTTTCAAGTCCCATTCATCATGAAGTTCCCTCTCCCAAGCAAGCATATGAGGTAATTTATTATCATTTGCCGCAAGTGATTTATATATAACCAAAATAACTCCCCTTCTCTCCGAAGCTTGATCACATTTATGCTCATATGGAAATAGACGTCCAGATACAATTTTGTCTGTCCAAAGTTTCTGAGCATAATCGTATGTTTTAGAAAATCTCAATTTCTCAGAGGAAGGAAGATTAAAATTATCCACAAAATATTGTTCAGAAGGGGACCTAAATGTGAAAAAAAAACGCCCAATACGGTACACCCCCTTGTCACGCCACCATTTAAATGATTTGATATCAACATTAGAGGTAAAGATCGGATCTTGAAAAATATCAGCCAAAGGTTGACCCTTTGAGATTATGGAAGGATTATTCCTAAGTGAATCCCAGAGAACTAAAGCCTGTGAAAGAGCCGGGGACAGAATAGAAGGTCTACGTTTCTAACTAATACGCGGGGGATGCCTGTTCTTCTATATTAACCCATTCAGGACGATCCTTTTTGATGCATACGTCCGATAGTTGGGCCAATCTAGCAGCTTGGTAATACCACCACAAATTTGGAACTCCCAGACCCCCCTGTTCAGGGAGATTAAAAAGACAACGTGAAGAAACACGAGGACCCTTTTTGTTCCAGATAAATTTGGTAATTTTACACTGAAAGGATTTCAAATGATTTTTTTTATTGGTATAGGTAGTGAGCGAAAAAGATATAGAAGTCTGGGGAGAAGAGTCATCTTAACCGAATTAAAGGAACACTAAAGGTTCATTTTTTTATTAGATCAATTGATTGCTGTAAGCTAGAGCATTTAAATATCACTTACCTCGTTTTTCCTTTTGACCTCCAAAATACAGAAATCCAGGTTTGAAAATGCCATTTCCTGTCACTCCTCTTTTTGCTTTCCACCAGCATCTGAGCCGTTTTGCATGGTGGAAAGCAGAATGGGCTCACCCCCTCCCTATGACTACAGCCCTGCGTGAAGATGCTCTCTTATCCCTCACAGGCATGGAGGCTAAGCCTAATGGGAACTGTAGTTCCCATTAGGCCGTGATGTAGCAAGAATGAATGCGCACCGCAAACCAGGAAGTTAGTGAGAATAATGATTCAGGAGTGACGGAGGTGAATAAAACAGCTCGATTTCAACAGGTATCAAACTAGTTATAATGCAAAACATTACTTTTTACTTTATCAGCTACTGTCAGACTTTAATTTAGGAGGAAAATATTTTTGTCTTTACAACCCCTTTAATCCTGCCTATGCCTATGTTCTGAGTACCCTGAACAAATCCTTTTCAAGTTTCTTATACATAGGAGGGTAATTAGCTAAATATAAAGACTCGAAATTCGGAGTCAGATTAATACCCAAATATTTATTGGATGAATTGTTCCAGCTGAATTCATATTTATTTTTCAGTAAGTACCATAGTTTCAGACAGCGATACATTAAGGGCTCTAGAATTGGCCATATTGACTTTAACCACTTAAGGACCGCCGCCTGTACATATACGTCGGCAGAATGGCATGGCTGGGCAGATGGACGTACCGGCACGTCCTGTACATCTACCCAGCCGTGGGTCGCGGGCACACGCCTGCGACCCGGTCCGAAGCTCCGGGACTGGGACCGCGGGACCCGATCACCGCTGGGGTCCCGCGATCGGTCCCCGGAACTGAAGAACGGGGAGAGCCACGTGTAAACACAGCTTCCCCGTGCTTCACTGTGGCGGCTGCATCGATTGTGTCATCCCCTTTATAGGGAGACAATCGATGACGTCACTCCTACAGCCACACCCCCCTACAGTTGTAAACACACACTAGGTGAAACATAACCCCTTCAGCACCCCCTGTGGTTAACTCCCAAACTGCAACTGTAATTTCCACAATAAACAATGCATTTTAAATGCATTTTTTGCTGTGAAAATGACAATGGTCCAAAAAATGTGTCAAAATTGTCCGAAGTGTCCGCCATTAGTAAAAAAAAATTATTATTAATAAAAATGCAATAAAACTATCCCCTATTTTGTAAACGCTATACATTTTGCGCAAACCAACCGATAAACGCTTATTGCGATTTTTTTTTAACAAAAATATGAAGAATATGTATCGGCCTAAACTGAGGGAAAAAAAATTATATATTTTCGGGGAATATTTATTATAGCAAAAAGTAAAAAATATAGAATTTTTTTCAAAATTGTCGCTCTATTTTTTTTTATAGCACAAAAAATAAAAACCGTAGAGGTGATCAAATACCACCAAAAGAAAGCTCCATTTGTGGGAAAAAAAGGACGCTAATTTTGTTTGGGAGCCACGTCGCACGACCGTGCAAATGTCAGTTAAAGCGACGCAGTGCCGAATCGCAAAAAAGGGCCTGGTCCTTTACATGCATTTTGGTCCGGGGCTTAAGTGGTTAAGCCCTGAAGCTTCGGAGAAATTGTCCAGCAAAGAGTAGATTGCAGGTAAAGAGGAGGTTGGTGAGGTTATGACTAGTAACAGGTCATCTGCAAATAACGCACATTTATGATCTTTTTGGGTACAGATAACCCCCCTGATATTTGAGTTACTTCGAATAGCTAATTCCAAAGATTCTATCACGATCGTGAATATCAGGGGAGACAAGGGACATCCCTGCCTCGTACCCCTTTTTATTTTATTAGATTCCGAAAATATACCTTGTAATCGTATTTTAGCCTCAGGAGAAGAATAAAGTTCAGATAAAATTCCCATAATTCTGGAACCAACTGCCCATCAGATCGACAGCCCTCCTTATCTGGTCTGGACATTGTCTCCCGGGAATAAAACCCACTTGATCCTTATGAATATATTGACCTATGAAAGATGACAATCTATTGGCCATTATTTTAGTCAAAATTTTAAGGTCATTGTTTATAAGGGATATTGGGATATTGGTCTATAATTCTCAACTTGACTGTGGTCCTTGTCAGGTTTCGGGATTACCTAAATATATGCCATATTGAGTTGATTACCTATAGGGTTACCATCCGTTAAGTAATTATAAAAACGTGCGAGATAGGGCGACAGGACAACTGAAAATGTTTTGTAGTAAGGAGAAGAAAAACCATCCGGACCGGGAGCCTTATCCGTTTTCAAATTATTGATCACCGTCTGAACTTCCTCGGCTAATATGGGAGCCTCCAATACCTCTCTATGTACCTCTGTCAATTTAGGAAGATCTAAGCCATCAAAAAACTTCTCCACTTTATCAGATGCATAGTCGCCATCAAAAGTGTAAAGTTTGAAATAAAAGTTTTGAAAGGCTGTCATTATCCGCCGAGGGTTCAGAGTAAATGAACCATCTGCTTGTCTAATTTTGGGTAGAATCCTTGGACCTATCCTATCTTTTAACCGGTAAAATCTAGCACCAGTCCATTTAATAGCCTCATCTGCCCTTACTGTAAGCACTAGATTCAATGCAGTTCTAGCTGAATCAAGTTTGGAAGTAGGAAATTCAGAAGGATCCAATTTATGTTTTCTACTCAAGTCCACATATGTCTTTTCAAGTTTTTCCACCTCCAACTTCCTCATTCTTTGTAGTCTAGCTGCAATCTTTATAACAGTCACCTTATGAGCAGCCCATAAAGATTCTGGGGACATTTCTTCTGTATCATTAAAATCAAAATATTCTTTTATAACTTTTTTTAGATTTCTGCTACTAAAACAGGTTCCTTTAAAATTTACTGGTTAAGCGTCCAATGAGACACTCTTTGGGTAGAATTCTCTTTTCTTAAAGATAACAGAACCATGGAATGGTCCGACCAAGAGACATCCACAATAGTAGATTTAGTAGATTTTATCGCTGAAGGGACGTGACGATTGGAAAGCAATATATGGTCTATTCGCGAATATGATTGGTGGGGATTGGAAAAGTGAGTGAAATCTTTAGTTTTAGGATTCAATTCCCTCCATATATCAGTCAAAGTAGATTGGTGAAGCATACGCGCCACCTGTGTACTAGCTTTAGTTGGTCTAATAATTTTAGCATTATGTTTAGATTTATCTAATCCCGAATCAAAGGCCAAGTTGGAATCTCCACCCATAATGATCAAACATTTGATAAAATAATCTATTTTGTCCCCTATTAGGTGCATAATACGAGCAAAAGTATACAGATTTCCTTCCAGGGTTCCCTTTACCAAGACAAATCTACCCTACGGGTCCACGTATTCCTTAATCAAGTCAAAATTGCAGAATTTAGAAAATAAGACGGCTACCCCTTTAGTCTTATTTTCTGCTTTAGACAGGCAAAACACCGGAAAATGTGCATGCAAAAAATAGGGGGCGTACCGTTTTGGGAAGTGTGTCTCCTGTAGGAAAACCACATCGACATGAAGGGACTTGTGTAGGGCCTTTTGCCTTTTAATTGGAGAATTCAACCCCTGAGTTCTAAAGGGGCTTAGAAGGGTTATTTGAACCAGCCATGAGTCGTGATCAGTACCATAGATGCATTGCATAACGATGGCTGTATCCACAATCCAGTAAAACCACTAATTGGCAGGTAGGCCGACATGGTAAATAAGGTAGAAGAGAAAGAAAAGGTATAGAAGTAGAAGATGAAGAAATACAAACAAAAACAAACAATATAGTAAATTGTAGGATAACAGAAGGTCAAACCATGACCCAGAATGAAGGGAGAGTATATCTTCCCTCCCCTCATTCTAACACATGACCTTAGAACAGCCCATATAAAGGGCTAGGTACCCAACTCCCTAGGACGACCAAATGTCGACCCAAGAAGCAAGCTGAGGCTCAATGCCTCGCCGCCGGTGACATTTAAAATAATCATAAATTAAATTCTTGGAAATTTACCCAAAAAGGCATAGTAAATAACAAATATTAAAATTAATTTTCTCAGATTGGCACAAATAAAATAAAAAAAACACTCCAACCCCTCCCTTAACCCTTTAAAATATATAATCATGGGGGCGCATGCGCGGAGCTGAACGGGATGGTCGCCTGAGGGAATAGCTCCGTAGCTGCAGGGCTGATCCCGGCTCATAGAGGGCTATATTCATCTCTTATAACCTTGCTCTTATCACCCCTCGAGTCCCTAGACTGTGGTGCATGTCGACCGCTAAGAAAAAGAAGAATAAGGGCACAGCTCAGAAGACCCTGACCCACTACCTGCTCCGCACCAGGGAGACGTTCGGTATGTCTCAAGATGGCGTCGCCGCGTGTGGAAGTGACACGCTTCCCTCGACTCCTCACCCATCCCAATTCTTTGCCCCTGAGCCCTTGGAGTCCGGTGCTCCAGCTCTGTTGAAAGTCGATCTGGACGCTAGCCTGGAGGCTATGTATTCCCGGCTTGCAACCAAGTTCCAGACGGAGCTCCATAAGACTTCTAACACCCTGTCTCAGGAGATTGCGGCCTTGGGCACGAGGACGGATAGGCTCGAGACAAAACACGACGAGCTCGCCCTGGCCTACAACGACCTTAGCCGCGAACATGAAAATCTGGCCTCGGCTTTTTCCCTCATTCAGGCCCAAATGGAAGACCTGGACAATCGTAACCGACGCAATAATCTCCGCCTACGTGGTATCCCGGAGTCGGTTACTGAGTTGATCCCTGCGGTGGTCCGCCTCTTCAAGTCTCTGTTACCGGACTGCAATTCCGCCGCTTTCACCTGCGACCGGATCCATAGGGCGCTTCGGCCGAAGCCCCCGGTGGATAAACCACCCAGAGACGTGGTTCTCTGCATGAAAGACTTCCTTGTTAAGGAGGATATACTGAGGGCCGCACGGAACCAGCATCGGATCACCCTAGATGACCAGGTGATACAGATCTTCCCCGACATCTCCCAGGCCACCCTTGAGAGGCGCAGAGGCCTCAAAGAAATCACCACGGCTCTTCAAGCCGCACGCATTCGATACAAGTGGGGTTTCCCCTTCAAATTGATAATCCCCCACAACGGATCTACCTACGTAGCCACCTCGCTACTTGAAGGCCAAGAAATTCTGGTGAAACTGGGCCTCCTGGACGCCGAGGCCGTTCGTCGTCTCCCCGCTACTCCCAGACCATCTCCCCTGTGGCGCACCCCTCCTCCCCGCAGGGATCGCAGACGGATCAGATACGATGCCGGCGGTATGGTAAATGACTGAGAGCTGTGTCCTTTTTATTTCATGATTTTTGTGCACCTTGCCTACTTTTTTTGTTATAGCCCTGGTTCCTCGGGCTTATCTGTTTGAGCTGCTGCATGACCTCCCCGCCCAGCCGTTGTTGGATCGCTTCTGTAGTGAACCGGAATACCCGCAGGACTCGGGGAGCTCCTCTCAACTTGCTCCGGTATCTCACCCCATCCTTCCGGTTTGCTTTGGACTTTTCTATTTTTGGTTTATGGCTGGTCTCGAGACCTGGAGGTCTCTTTTTGTTCCTTCTATTATCAGGTCTGAACTCTCCACCTGATCCAAATAACTATTTTTTCCTCTGGCTGTCTACTATTTTTTTTCCCACAATTATTCTTTATTTTTCGGTTCTGGTCGGTACATACATTCTACTTATCTCATTTGGCTCTATGTTCTGTTTTACATGCGATATAGACAGGAATATGTTGTCTGTTTTGTTTTTGTGAGAATGGGGAGTATGGTGGAGCCCCTGGCTCTGCTGCTTGGCCTCCCGGTAGCTCGCAACGGTGTCTCAATTAAATTCCCACTAGGTCTCACTGTCCAGATGATAATACACTTACACCATTGCAATGGGGATTAAATGCGTCTCCCATAATGTCAGAGGGTTTAATACCCCAGTTAAGAGGAAGAAGGCCTTTGCCCAATATACTCAAATCAAGGCCAAGATACTCCTGATTCAGGAAACGCATTTCTCCGAATCCTCCCACCCCAAGTTTTTTCATAGACACTACCCCCAATCCTTCTATACGTTGCATTCGTCCAAGAGCAGGGGTGCTGCCATATTTCTCCATTCCTCTCTACCCTTTGATGTCAAGAAAGTGTTTAAGGACAGGGAGAGCAGATATGTCATTATTAAGGGTATGTTGAACAACAAAGAACTTACAATAGCCAGTGTATATGCTCCCAATGGCCCCCCTGCCTCCTTTTACACCACTTTTTTTGAACACCTTGCTATGTTTCAGTCCCCTCACATGATAGTGGGTGGGGACCTCAACTTGGTAGCTAATCCCTCTCTGGACAGAACCTCGATCTCTGCATCCACTAGGGCTTTTCCTAGATCGCTGGTACGGGCACTCAAAGACCATCAATTACTTGATTCCTGGAGGGCCCACAACATAGGTGCTAAAGAATTCACCTTCTTTTCACACCCCCATAAGAGTTCGGCCAGGCTGGACTATATTTTTGTCACCCCCATTATTATGGCTAACTCTAGAGATGCTGCAATTCTCCCATGTGCCTGGTCTGATCACCAGATTGCCTTCTTTGAAACAGATTTTATTGGTCTAGCCCCCATGCCTTTCACATGGAGATTAAATGAGTCCCTTCTCTCAGATGCAGCGGTCGAGGGGACAGTTCAAACATCCATTGATCAATACTTCGAACTTAACGCCCTCCCTGAAACCCCTATCTCGGTGGTCTGGACAGACCATAAGGCAGTTCTGCGGGGCAAGCTGATTGAGATTGCCTCAGCCCGCAATAGGAGCAACAAACAACGTATGCTAGATCTCACGTCAGAACTAGACTCCCTATATAAGAACACAAACAGACTCTCCCAGGACTCTATTAGGGTGGAAATTGATAAAAATCACCTAGAGTTAGACACTTTGCTCACCACTAAGGCAGAAAAGGCCCTACGGTGGGCAAAGGCAAAATTCCTTTTGCAGGGCAGTTCTCCGTCGGCCATGTTGGCCAGACGACTGAACCGCCTCACTACACCTCCTCATGTCTACAAACTCAGTACTGGCCCGGGCCTGACTACCTCACACCCTCAAGATGTCCTTAAGGTCTTCACCAAATTTTATTCCTCCCTCCTGGCACGCTCTCCATCGAGTCCCTCTGGCAGGGACCTAGCCTGGTTGGCTGCAATGCCAGTTCCCTCCCTTTCCCCCTCCCAGATTGAAAAATTAAATTCCCCAATTTCACAAGAGGAAGTTGTGGCTGTGATTAAGGCCCTGAAATTAGGTTCGGCCCCTGGCCCAATTATTTAACTCTTTCCTACAGGGGGGCCCCCTCCCAGAAGAGATGTTGCTGGCCAACATGTCCCTTATCCCCAAACCAAACAAAAATCACTCCCTCCCCCAAAACTACAGGCCCATATCGGTCATTAACAATGATCTCAAAATCTTCAGTAGAATCTTAGCGGACCGCCTGGCAGGAGTGATCTCTTCCCTGATATCCCCGTTTCAGGCGGGCTTCATCCCCCATCGTCTAATTACAGACAACATTCGCTTAACGTCTAACATAATCCAAGATGCTAATTTATACTCCAAAAAATTTATCCTGTTGAGCTTAGACATACAAAAAGCTTTTGATAGCGTCTCTTGGGATTATGTTTCAGCTCTACTGGATCGTATGGGTTTCAGGGGGGAATTCTTGCGAGGCTTTCTGGCCTTATATAACAACCCACAGACTCGTATCAAAATTCCGGGATGTAGCTCCGAGTTTTTCAGTTTGGGCAGGGGGACGAGACAGGGGTGTCCCCTCTCTCCACTAATCTTTGCCCTGGCCCTTGAACCCCTGGCTATTGAACTGCTGCGTAACCCAGATATCTAGGGATATCACAAGGGCCGGGCTGAATATAAATTCTGCATGCATGCAGACGACGTGTTAATGTTTATCACCAACCCTCTAGTCACCCTGCCCAACCTATTTGATACCCTGTCCAAATTTGCTAGGGTCTCTGGTCTCGAAGTAAATGTTTCAAAATCTAGTGCTCTCCCAATTGGTCACCCCCATTCTGAACTAGAACTTCTTAGACACAATTTTAAATTCTCCTGGGCTGTTCACGCGCTCCCCTACTTGGGCATAAACCTTACCAATGATTATCGCAAACTCTTTGATGCAAACTACCCCCCTATAGTTGCCAAAATAAGACAATTGCTCAAAGCCTGGGCCCCCCTCCACATCTCATTTTTGGGAAGAGTGACTGCCCTGAAGATGAATTGCCTCCCGAAATTAATGTACCTATTTAGATCCCTTCCGCTCAGATTACCCAAGTCTTACGTCCTCAAAATTCAATCCCTGTTTAACAATTTTATCTGGAAAAATAGACCCCCTAGATTTGCGAAAGAGGTTCTTTACTGTTCTTCCAAGAGAGGTGGCCTTGGGGTTCCCCAGATCTGGCTCTATTATTTATCCAGTAGATTCTCCCAACAGGCCCAATGGAATATCCGCAATCCCAAGGTCCCCTGGGTTAGATTTGAAATGGACTCCATAATCCCATTTTATCTCCCTGGCCTCATGTGGTCCTCTAGCCCCACAGGTTTTGCCCTCCGGTCCAAGAACCTCATAGTGGCCTCTTCCCTAGACCTCTGGGATAGTTATAAATCCAAACTAGGCTTGGTCTCACGGCCACCCCTGAACGCCTCATATTTGGGTGACTCACGTTTTGCCCCAGCCTACTCCTGCCCTGAGGCTTTTCAGACTTGGGTGGGTCTAGGCTTGACCAGGCTTCGGGATTTCTTACAGGACTCCAAGTTTATGCCCTTTGCCACTCTACAGTCAAAATTTGGGATACTAGGGGGGGAATTCTATCATTTTCTCCAAATCCGGCACTTTTTTCAATCGCATTATGGTACCCCCCCTTCTGACCGTCCTTCTGACTTTGAAACTATATGTAACTCTACTCCCAGAGGCAAGGGGTTGATATCGGGGATCTATGCTATGATGGTCGCGGCTCTTCATTCTACTGGGTTGAAATATAGAATCCGGTGGGAACGGGAGCTACAGTTGACCACCAGTGACATGGACTGGCAATCCTGCTGGATCAATATGCGGAAATGCACTATTTCTCTCTCTATTAGGGAAACAGCAGTTAAGCTACTGACCCGATGGTATTACACCCCTATACGCCTCCACAGTATGTTCCCTCAGGTCTCCCAACTATGTTTTAGGGGCTGTGGGATACCGGGCTCCTATGTCAATTTGTTTTGGGACTGTCCCAAAATCAAACCCACCTGGACAGAAGCATTGAAATTGATTGACACCCTAGCGGGAGAACATGTGGACCTTAAGCTTACACAATGTCTTCTTTTCGATAAAATTCATGAAGTGCAGTTGCCCATGGCTAGGCTTATTCACTCAGTCTGCCAGGCCATGGTATGGGCTATTGCCCTTTGCTGGAAGAAAGATGCAGTTCCCTTCACGCTAATATTGAATAGGGTAGACCAAATGATGCTGTCTGAGAAAATATTTCACACCCTGTATGACTCGCTGCCTAAGTTTGACGCCAAATGGAACCCATGGTTTCTATTCAGACTCCAGGACTGATCTTCCTTTTTACTTCTTTTTTATTTATTTTTGCATCTTTTCTCTTGTTCTCTTTCTAATTTTCGACTACTCGAGATGGCCGATTTTTCGGTCTCCCGTTGGACTGCAATGTTGGCAACCTAGGATAATGTCTCCGGTTTTTGTTTATTCCAGTTGTATCATGATTTGGTATATTTGCATCTTTCTGAAAAGTGCACTGTTTGAAGTTGCTTCTGTTGTAACCAATACCTACAATGTACACATGTGCCTTTTGGCCGTATGCTTGCCTTAACTTAACTATGTCTCGCCTTTCTCTACTTACAATAAAGCTCTTTTGAAAACAAAAAAAAAAATATATAATCATATGGCAAAAAAAAAAAAAAAGGAAAATTGTATATTAATCAATAAATCTAAGTTTATATATATTTAAAAAAATATCTAAAAATCCATGTTCCCTGGGAAAATACAGACAAAAAAAATGTTTTGGGGAAACCATTTCTACCAATCGTAAGAAATAGAAAAAGAAAGAAAAAATAAATAAATTGACGACCATCCGAAGGAAAAAAAAGGAATCCAAAGAAATGTATCTTATCTTCAGTTAGCAAAGTCATTCTTAACCTTCCTGTGCTTGACTCTGTTCCAGGTAGAAGAATTCAGGCTAATAGGGGTTTGTGTTTTGGCCGGATTTTTCTGGGTAGGCGTAGTATCCATGTCCAGTTCGACAAAAATAATCTTCAGATACAATAATAGTCTTTCACCCTCCTGAAAATTGTGAACTACATAATGTCTGCCATTATATGAAAATTTCAGTGCGAACGGAAAGGCCCATTTATACCTGATGTCCTTTTTCAAGAGGGCAGACAAAGGTTTCATCGCTCTTCTCCTCTGTATTGTGTACGGGGAAATATCAGAAAATATTTGGATGGTTGCGCCCTGGTATTGTAATTGTTCATGTTGTCGAGATTTTTTCATTATTTCTTCCTTGACGAAATAATAATGAGGTTTGACTACCACATCCCTCGGTAAGCCATCCTTTCTCAATGGTCCTAGGGACCTATGTGCACGGTCCAATTCCAATTTGTGAGTTGGAATAGATGGAATCAGAACTTAAATAATGTCCTGTATTGCCGTATGAACATCAACAATGGATTCAGGCAATCCCCTGACCCTGAAATTGTCCCTCCTTGATCTGTTCTCAAGATCGTCGATCCTAGCCTGAGCAGCTTCCAGCTGTTCTTGCAGAAATAACAAATGGTCAGCATTCTGATCAATTCTGGCAATATTGATATTCAGTTTGTGTTCAAAAGTTTCAATCCTGTTTCCAAGACATTGAAAGTCAACCCTAATGTCTCTAGTGATTCTCTCAGCATTCTGTGCCAGTCCCCTGTCCAGCATTTCAGATATTCTGTTAAACAAATCAGTGACATTGAAGGAAACATCAAGAGCCTGTTCAGCATTAGTATGCACATTAACAGGGTTCTGTGAGGGAATCTCTGCAGGAATTATATGTCCAACATTACTAGGAATCACTCCTTCCTTCAGTGCAGTGGAATACAGAATAGGAGATGTAATAGGTATGTCTTGATCAGTGAACTCAAACCAAGACTGCTTGGGGCCTGATTGATTGACCATAGATCGAGAGAGAAGAAGAGGGGAGGTTGTTTGGGACTTTAAAGGCACTAGTATGCAACAATATAAAAAATATATATAAATATTTATTTTGACAGATTATATTAATACAAATTGTACAAAAAAAATTATACAAGACAATTGGGACAACCCCACAAATCAGATCGATCACAGGACCGTTTGTCTAATCGGTGGAGTCGTGGTCTCGACCGGTTTCGCAGTGTAAAACTGCTTCTTCAGGAGAATGTCTAGAGGGTATATAGGTAAGATATAATAAAATAGAAGAATAATAACAAGCAATTGTATACAATAATTTAATAAAGAAATTTCATAAGCTCAGTGTTGCGTCTTGTAGGAGAGTCAAAAGACTACTCACCTTAATTTGCCAAAGTGATCGTGGATCGGCTCGGGCGGTGGCCCCCTAGGGCGCACGTGGGGGATAATGAGAACGGGCTCTGATAGAAAGGGTTAATAGATTATTCCTAATAATGGATGTATTGAGGGACGGTTGTGCAAGAAGAAGAAAAAAGGGGGAGGGTAAGGTTGAGGGAAAAGAGAAAAAAACTAAGAAACAAAAAGAAAAGAAAGGGAGAGAAAGTAGGGAATAAGAGAGGAAAGGGGAAAAGAGGGGTGGGGGGGGGGAAAAGGGTAAAAAGGGTGAAATAAAAAAAGGGGGGTGTGATCGGAAATAAAATAGGGGAGGGGAATAAAAAGAATGGGTCGGGAAAGAAGGAAGGAGTGGGGAGGGGGAGAAGAAAAAAGGAAAGGTAGGGAAATAGAGAGGGGAAGAGGTTGGAATTGAAAGAATAAAAAAAAAAAAAACGTAATCAAAATAGAATGGAATGAGGAAGGAAAAGAGGGAAAAAGAAAAGAAAAAGAGAGAAATAAAACAGGGGGAGAGGGGAGGGGAGGGGAGGAAAAAAGGAGGGGAGGGGGGAAAAAGAAGGGGAAGGGGAAGGGAAAGGGAGTTGGTTGAGAACAGGGGGGAGAAAAGGGGGGGGAAAGGTTGAACACAAGGGGAGAGAGAAAGAGAGGAAGTGTCATTGTGGGGTAGTGGGTAGTGGAGATCAAAGGTACCCAGACAAAAAACTGAAAAGGACAACCAGGAAGATTAATAATTCAGCAGCAGGACACCAGGGAGTGACAATCAGTGCTGGGGTGGAGGGGGTTAAATTAAACTCCAGCTTACCGTCCAGGATAATTTAATCAATTTAATTGATACTGGGGTGGTGGACACATGATAGTAACAGATATGTACCGGCAAGCAGTCAAAGAAAGCCAGTGTAAATAAGCACCGGCTAGAGCCAATCTAAGAAAGATATAATGTCAAACAATTAGTTGGAAATGATTATCTAAGGTAATAGAATGGCACAGGAGTAGTTGATGCAGGGTCGGTGTGTATAGTGTTTACTTACCACAGAGTGTGGAGTGTCAGTCCGTCCCCAGGGAGAGCTCCGTGCATCTCACTCAAGCCGCTCGTGGAGCAGCTTAAATGAGGAATCCCAAGACACGTCATACGTCACGTGGGCGTGACGCAGACGTGACTCACCGTTCAGGCGGCAGCGCATTGGTCAATGCGCAGCCTTGCAGACATGACACCCAATGGCCAGAGGCCGGGTTCAATGCTGCAAACAGCGGGCTCCGATTGGAGCCCGTGGTCTGAAGGGTCCAACGTGCGCCAATCAGAAGAAAGGGGGCGAGGCCACGGCCGGCCCGATCACATGACACAGATCCTAGGCTGACAAGGCACAGCACTGAGACGTACAAAGGAAAATTACAACATAATCATTGATATACAGGTATCATAAACGTTTTCATTATAAATATATACAGGGGGATATACCTGCAATACATTCAATTGTGGAGTCATTAAACAACAATACTTCAAAAAATCAGGGAAGAGACAATTGAGACGAAAAAGATTCAAATGAGATATAACAGGCATCTATAATATAATGGTGACATTAGAGGGGGTAGAAATATAGGCAGTAATAGTATTGATAATTAAATAGAGTTGCAGGGGGGGGCGCAAGGAGGATTTGTTTGAATACTAATGACGTTGTAATGGAACAATCAAGCATATCAAGTTGAAAATGACTATAGGTGAATGAATAGTCAATCCATCGAAGTCCCCCCTAAATAAAGGACTTATATGAATTGACCTCATTCAAACCTGGATAAGTCATAGCGTTCAAATGTTCTATCCATAAACATTCCTTTTGGAGAATGGATTTATCCCAGTCGCCACCACGTGGATGTGGTGGAATGACCTCTAATATAAGGAATCGTATCACTGTCAAGTCATATCTGTGATAAAGTCCTATATGGCGTCCAATAGTAGTCAATTTACCCACCCCTGTGTCATACAGGTGGTCACCAATGCGTTGGCGGAATTCTCTGATTGTTTTTCCAACATAAAAAGCATTACATTTGCACACCATTAAATAAACCACACCCTTAGTACCACAATCAGCAAAAAAGGAAGGAGAGAAAACTTCATTATTAGGTAAGATAAACCGTTTGCCCTCCAGTATCCACGGGCAACGCGGACAATTGCCGCATTGATAGGTTCCCCTGAGTGCTGGAGGGGACGGGCGTTCTTGTGTGTAATGACTCTGGGTAAGTCGGTCTCGCAGTGAAGACGCACGGCGATAGACCATTTCAGGATGTACTTTCACATGTTTGGACAAAGTGCTGTCATCAGTAAGAATATGCCAATGTCTGTTGAGGATATCACGTAAGACATTGTGATGGGCAGAATAAGTAGTGATAAAACGTACAGGATTGTTAGCTGAAGTGGTTATATTTCTCTGTTTAGGTGTATCATATAGTAATGAATTCCTAGAGGGTAGGCAGGCCCTATTGTAGGCTTTTTTGAGATTTGTCCGGGCATAGCCACGGTCAAGTAGGCGCAACCTTAGTGCGTCTGCTTGTTTTTGAAATCGCTAGGTAGTGTGCAATTCCTGCGTAGTCTTAAATATTGGGCGAAAGGAATACTTCTAATTAATGGCTTAGGGTGGGCACTGGTAGCAAACAATAAGGTGTTTCCAGCCGTAGGTTTACGGTACAAGTCCGTATGTAGAGTACCGTCACTTTGTTTGATGACAGTCAGGTCAAGGAATGGGACCGAGTGTCATCAAATTGGACGGTAAATCTAAGGTTAAATTCATTTATATTAAGTAGACGTACAAATTCTAATAAGGACTCAGAAGTACCGGTCCAAATGATAAACAAATCATCTATAAATCTATACCAAAGTAAAACCTGATCCAAAAATCTTCGAAAAATATCGTTGGCATGTAATGAGCGTTCCCAGCCACCAAGATATAAATTGGCGTAAACTGGAGCGCAGGATGTGCCCATCGCTACGCCCTGGTTTTGCAAAAATAATTCGTCGTTGAACGTAAAATAATTTTTTGTAAGGATAAATGATAATAGCTGTAAAATAAATTTAACCAGTGACCATGAGGTGTTTTCCTGTTCATATAAGAAGGACCCAGCCGTTCTGACACCCTGCTCGTGGGGGATGCTCGAGTACAAAGCCTCGACATCCAAAGCCACGAGCAGGGCGTCAGGAGGGACTTGGGTCCCTTCAACATGTTTCAAAAGGTCAGAGGTGTCACGAATGTATGATGGAAGGCTCGTGACATGGGGCATAAGGAAGGCATCTACAAATTTACTAGCGTTGTCTGTGAGAGATCCCATGCCAGACACAATAGGTCGGCCGGGGGGATTTTTTTACGTTTTTGTGAGTTTTAGGCAAAGAGTAAAAGGTGGGTAACCGGGGAAATTTAGGGATCAAGTATTCTAAAGTATCCTTATCAATCAATCCTAAAAAATAAGCATCTGTACAGAGAGACCTGAATTCTGTGGTAAAGTTAGTTACAAAGGTGGAAGGGATCCGACTATACCAGTCGGTGTTGTTTAATATTGAATAGCACATGTTTTGATAAAGTTCATGAGTCATAAGTACAATATTTCCACCCTTGTCCGATTGCTTGATTACAATATCCGTACATTTTTGCAGGGATTTAAGGGCTCTGGTCTGTCTGATGGTTAAATTAGGAGATATTGTGTGCCATTCCTGTCTTTTAAGATCTCGAATTGTAGCTTGTACAAACGCCCAAATCGATGGGCAGGTCATAAGGTCAGGGAATCTCCTAGAAGGGAGACTAAAGGGTTTACGTGGAGGTCTAGTGATTGGAATAGATACAGTTGGATCATCTACAACAGTCGATACTGGATCGGTATCATCTGGATTGCTCTCATCATATAAGAGCACTAGGTCTCGGAGGGCACGAAATTCGTTCATAGTGAACTGTTTGGTTCTCTCCGCTAATTCACGCTCTAAATTAATTAAGCCTCGGTCTCTATCAAAAATGAACTTATATGTTAGGTTGCGAGCAAATAAATAAAGGTCTTTGATAGTATGAGTGATCTTCAAGGGATCAAGTGGACAAAAACCTAAGCCAAGCTGTAATACTGAGGATTGATCCTCAGATAATATTAATGAGGTCAAATTAATTATGTTAAGGCTGGTATTTTCAGAGGAGTTGGTTGTAATGGGGGCGGTAGGTTTGGCATTGATTTTAGAACAAATGTATCTAGGTTTCCCTGTTGCTTCTTCAGGTCTAAAAAAATGGCCTCATCATTGATTTTTGTGTATTTGTTAGTCATCAAAGATGAGTTAAGGACTTTGGGTATTGCTCCATGTAGGGATGTGGATCTACCCAAGTTATCAGTAGACAAGTTGGTGTCCACAAGATCCCGTGCAGTTGGTACCCGTGTCTTTGTTGCCTTAGCAGTTTGTCTATCCTTTTTGGCTGGTAAAGGTGGGGGGGTAGTCCCTCCATATCTCAGCCTTTTTCGGGCGGATTTAGTGCCCTTGGAAGTAGTGGGAGGTCTTGTTCCGCTTTGTTGGGAAGTTAAAGAGGAAATAGAGGAGTCGGATTCCACTTCAGTGTTGGAATTGCCAGGATGCTGAATGCGTCTGTTACTCCTCCTATTGCTCTGATTAGTAGACCATTTGTATGCATAGCCATCTGCATATGCTGATTTATCTTTCTTGAATTTTGTTTGTTTACTCACAATGATGTCTCTGTTAAGTGTCTCTAAACGGGTTTTTAATTCCTTCCATTTGTCGGTATATATGGTATTGCCGATCAAATGCTGGAATTGACTGTTTAGATTATTGATTTCCTTGTCAAGTAAGGTCATATCTGAAGTATACTGAATCACCAATGATTTCATTAAATCAGTGCTACACCCCAATAGGGTGGTTTCCCAATTCTTTTTGAAATCAGGTGAAGGTTCCTTGATGGTAGGGAAGATTTGGATACGTAGTCCAATAGGACAAATGTTATCCAATAAGTAACGTCTGAAATATTCAATATGCCAGTGTAAATGAGATTTGCGTTTCAAAAAAGCAAAGATCTTCCCGAAGTATACCTTAAGGTCGTCATCTATTTTGTGAGTATTGTGAAAAATGGAGATCCATTTTTCGGTAATTTTCTTTATGATGGGAGTGCCCATTTAGTCGAAATAGATATCATGGAAGTTCTTGGCACTGACTGGACATGTTTCATGACTACCATTCAAACCTCTACTCTCAATACTCACAAAATAGATGACGACCTTAAGGTATACTTCGGGAAGATCTTTGCTTTTTTGAAACGCAAATCTCATTTACACTGGCATATTGAATATTTCAGACGTTACTTATTGGATAACATTTGTCCTATTGGACTACGTATCCAAATCTTCCCTACCATCAAGGAACCTTCACCTGATTTCAAAAAGAATTGGGAAACCACCCTATTGGGGTGTAGCACTGATTTAATGAAATCATTGGTGATTCAGTATACTTCAGATATGACCTTACTTGACAAGGAAATCAATAATCTAAACAGTCAATTCCAGCATTTGATCGGCAATACCATATATACCGACAAATGGAAGGAATTAAAAACCCGTTTAGAGACACTTAACAGAGACATCATTGTGAGTAAACAAACAAAATTCAAGAAAGATAAATCAGCATATGCAGATGGCTATGCATACAAATGGTCTACTAATCAGAGCAATAGGAGGAGTAACAGACGCATTCAGCATCCTGGCAATTCCAACACTGAAGTGGAATCCGACTCCTCTATTTCCTCTTTAACTTCCCAACAAAGTGGAACAAGACCTCCCACTACTTCAAGGGCACTAAATCCGCCCGAAAAAGGCTGAGATATGGAGGGACTACCCCCCCACCTTTACCAGCCAAAAAGGATAGACAAACTGCTAAGGCAACAAAGACACGGGTACCAACTGCACGGGATCTTGTGGACACCAACTTGTCTACTGATAACTTGGGTAGATCCACATCCCTACATGGAGCAATACCCAAAGTCCTTAACTCATCTTTGATGACTAACAAATACACAAAAATCAATGATGAGGCCATTTTTTTAGACCTGAAGAAGCAGCAGGGAAACCTAGATACATTTGTTCTAAAATCAATGCCAAACCTACCGCCCCCATTACAACCAACTCCTCTGAAAATACCAGCCTTAACATAATTAATTTGACCTCATTAATATTATCTGAGGATCAATCCTCAGTATTACAGCTTGGCTTAGGTTTTTGTCCACTTGATCCCTTGAAGATCACTCATACTATCAAAGACCTTTATTTATTTGCTCGCAACCTAACATATAAGTTCATTTTTGATAGAGACCGAGGCTTAATTAATTTAGAGCGTGAATTAGCGGAGAGAACCAAACAGTTCACTATGAACGAATTTCGTGCCCTCCGAGACCTAATGCTCTTATATGATGAGAGCAATCCAGATGATACCGATCCAGTACCGACTGTTGTAGATGATCCAACTGTATCTATTCCAATCACTAGACCTCCACGTAAACCCTTTCGTCTCCCTTCTAGGAGATTCCCTGACCTTATGACCTGCCCATCGATTTGGGCGTTTGTACAAGCTACAATTCGAGATCTTAAAAGACAGGAATGGCACACAATATCTCCTAATTTAACCATCAGACAGACCAGAGCCCTTAAATCCCTGCAAAAATGTACGGATATTGTAATCAAGCAATCGGACAAGGGTGGAAATATTGTACTTATGACTCATGAACTTTATCAAAACATGTGCTATTCAATATTAAACAACACCGACTGGTATAGTCGGATCCCTTCCACCTTTGTAACTAACTTTACCACAGAACTCAGGTCTCTCTGTACAGATGCTTATTTTTTAGGATTGATTGATAAGGATACTTTAGAATACTTGATCCCTAAATTTCCCCGGTTACCCACCTTTTACTCTTTGCCTAAAACTCACAAAAACGTAAAAAATCCCCCTGGCCGACCTATTGTGTCTGGCATGGGATCTCTCACAGACAACGCTAGTAAATTTGTAGATGCCTTCCTTATGCCCCATGTCACGAGCCTTCCATCATACATTCGTGACACCTCTGACCTTTTGAAACATGTTGAAGGGACCCAAGTCCCTCCTGACGCCCTGCTCGTGGCCTTGGATGTCGAGGCTTTGTACTCGAGCCTCCCCCACGAGCAGGGTGTCAGAACGGCTGGGTCCTTCTTATATGAACAGGAAAACACCTCATGGTCACTGGTTAAATTTATTTTACAGCTATTATCATCTATCCTTACAAAAAATTATTTTACGTTCAACGACGAATTATTTTTGCAAAACCAGGGCATAGCGATGGGCACATCCTGCGCTCCAGCTTACGCCAATTTATATCTTGGTGGCTGGGAACGCTCATTACATGCCAACGATATTTTTCGAAGATTTTTGGATCAGGTTTTACTTTGGTATAGATTTATAGATGATTTGTTTATCATTTGGACCGGTACTTCTGAGTCCTTATTAGAATTTGTACGTCTACTTAATATAAATGAATTTAACCTTAGATTTACCGTCCAATTTGATGACACTCGGTCCCATTCCTTGACCTGACTGTCATCAAACAAAGTGACGGTACTCTACATACGGACTTGTACCGTAAACCTACGGCTGGAAACACCTTATTGTTTGCTACCAGTGCCCACCCTAAGCCATTAATTAGAAGTATTCCTTTCGCCCAATATTTAAGACTACGCAGGAATTGCACACTACCTAGCGATTTCAAAAAACAAGCAGACGCACTAAGGTTGCGCCTACTTGACCGTGGCTATGCCCGGACAAATCTCAAAAAAGCCTACAATAGGGCCTGCCTACGCTCTAGGAATTCATTACTATATGATACACCTAAACAGAGAAATATAACCACTTCAGCTAACAATCCTGTACGTTTTATCACTACTTATTCTGCCCATCACAATGTCTTACGTGATATCCTCAACAGACATTGGCATATTCTTACTGATGACAGCACTTTGTCCAAACATGTGAAAGTACATCCTGAAATGGTCTATCGCCGTGCGTCTTCACTGCGAGACCGACTTACCCAGAGTCATTACACACAAGAACGCCCGTCCCCTCCAGCACTCAGGGGAACCTATCAATGCGGCAATTGTCCGCGTTGCCCGTGGATACTGGAGGGCAAACGGTTTATCTTACCTAATAATGAAGTTTTCTCTCCTTCCTTTTTTGCTGATTGTGGTACTAAGGGTGTGGTTTATTTAATGGTGTGCAAATGTAATGCTTTTTATGTTGGAAAAACAATCAGAGAATTCCGCCAACGCATTGGTGACCACCTGTATGACACAGGGGTGGGTAAATTGACTACTATTGGACGCCATATAGGACTTTATCACAGATATGACTTGACAGTGATACGATTCCTTATATTAGAGGTCATTCCACCACATCCACGTGGTGGCGACTGGGATAAATCCATTCTCCAAAAGGAATGTTTATGGATAGAACATTTGAACGCTATGACTTATCCAGGTTTGAATGAGGTCAATTCATATAAGTCCTTTATTTAGGGGGGACTTCGATGGATTGACTATTCATTCACCTATAGTCATTTTCAACTTGATATGCTTGATTGTTCCATTACAACGTCATTAGTATTCAAACAAATCCTCCTTGCGCCCCCCCCCTGCAACTCTATTTAATTATCAATACTATTACTGCCTATATTTCTACCCCCTCTAATGTCACCATTATATTATAGATGCCTGTTACATCTCATTTGAATCTTTTTCGTCTCAATTGTCTCTTCCCTGATTTTTTGAAGTATTGTTGTTTAATGACTCCACAATTGAATGTATTGCAGGTATATCCCCCTGTATATATTTATAATGAAAACGTTTATGATACCTGTATATCAATGATTATGTTGTAATTTTCCTTTGTACGTCTCAGTGCTGTGCCTTGTCAGCCTAGGATCTGTGTCATGTGATCGGGCCGGCCGTGGCCTCGCCCCCTTTCTTCTGATTGGCGCACGTTGGACCCTTCAGACCATGGGCTCCAATCGGAGCCCGCTGTTTGCAGCATTGAACCCGGCCTCTGGCCATTGGGTGTCATGTCTGCAAGGCTGAGAATTGACCAATGCGCGGCCGCCTGAACGGTGAGTCACGTCTGCGTCACGCCCACGTGACGTATGACGTGTCTTGGGATTCCTCATTTAAGCTGCTCCACGAGCGGCTTGAGTGAGATGCACGGAGCTCTCCCTGGGGACGGACTGACACTCCACACTCTGTGGTAAGTAAACACTATACACACCGACCCTGCATCAACTACTCCTGTGCCATTCTATTACCTTAGATAATCATTTCCAACTAATTGTTTGACATTATATCTTTCTTAGATTGGCTCTAGCCGGTGCTTATTTACACTGGCTTTCTTTGACTGCTTGCCGGTACATATCTGTTACTATCATGTGTCCACCACCCCAGTATCAATTAAATTGATTAAATTATCCTGGACGGTAAGCTGGAGTTTAATTTAACCCCCTCCACCCCAGCACTGATTGTCACTCCCTGGTGTCCTGCTGCTGAATTATTAATCTTCCTGGTTGTCCTTTTCAGTTTTTTGTCTGGGTACCTTTGATCTCCACTACCCACTACCCCACAATGACACTTCCTCTCTTTCTCTCTACCCTTGTGTTCAACCTTTCCCCCCCCCTTTTCTCCCCCCTGTTCTCAACCAACTCCCTTTCCCTTCCCCTCCCCCTTCTTTTTCCCCCCTCCCCTCCTTTTTTCCTCCCCTCCCCTCCCCTCCCCCCTGTTTTATTTCTCTCTTTTTCTTTTCTTTTTCCCTCTTTTCCTTCCTCATTCCATTCTATTTTGATTAAGTTTTTTTTTTTTTTTATTCTTTCAATTCCAACCTCTTCCCTACCTTTCCTTTTTTCTTCTCCCCCTCCCCACTCCTTCCTTCTTTCCCGACCCATTCTTTTTATTCCCCTCCCCTATTTTATTTCCGATCACACCCCCCTTTTTTTATCCCACCCTTTTTACCCTTCCCCCCCCCCACCCCTCTTTTCCCCTTTCCTCTCTTATTCCCTACTTTCTCTCCCTTTCTTTTCTTTTCGTTTCTTAGTTTTTTTCTCTTTTCCCTCAACCTTACCCTCCCCCTTTTTTCTTCTTCTTGCACAACCGTCCCTCAATACATCCATTATTAGGAATAATCTATTAACCCTTTCTATCAGAGCCCGTTCTCATTATCCCCCACGTGCGCCCTAGGGGGCCACCGCCCGAGCCGATCCACGATCACTTTGGCAAATTAAGGTGAGTAGTCTTTTGACTCTCCTACAAGATGCAACACTGAGCTTATGAAATTTCTTTATTAAATTATTGTATACAATTGCTTGTTATTATTCTTCTATTTTATTATATCTTACCTATATACCCTCTAGACATTCTCCTGAAGAAGCAGTTTTACACTGCGAAACCGGTCGAGACCACGACTCCACCGATTAGACAAACGGTCCTGTGATCGATCTGATTTGTGGGGTTTGTCCCAATTGTCTTGTATAATTTTTTTTGTACAATTTGTATTAATATAATCTGTCAAAATAAATATTTATATATATTTTTTATATTGTTGCATACTAGTGCCTTTAAAGTCCCAAACAACCTCCCCTCTTCTTCTCTCTCGATCTATGGTCAATCAATCAGGCCCCAAGCAGCCTTGGTTTGAGTTCACTGATCAAGACATACCTATTACAAACAACAGGGATGTTGGCACAGTTTATAGATTTTGCTATTTAATTCTAATGAGGCAACACTCACAACCTAGAATAGGAGATGTGTCAGAACATGATGCCTGAGGCAAAGATCAGCCAGCAAAGGAGATAAAACTTGCCTGTCAGACGTGGAGGCCTCTGTTTCCAGTGTGCACATCTGAGGTACGGCGGCCATTTTGATGAGTCTTTCATAACAGACCCTTTATTAATATTCTTGCCTTTCCTGTGATATTTGCCCGTCATGGACTGGTTTTCTACTGTACTCTCCACCTGCTGGTGTCAATCCAACTCCCTCAGCAGGTCTAACAGGTCTTTGTAAGGAAGGATGGAACACTGGACCTTGCGACAGCAGATCGTGCCAAAGCAGAAGCTTCCAAGGTGTTCCTACTGCCATCTTTATGATCTTGGTGTACCAGGGTCTCTTGGGCCAATCTGGGGTTACTAAGATTACTGGAATTCTTTCCCTCTTGATCATGCAAAGTAGCCTTTATTTTACCTGATCCTTAAGGACCTGACACATGCCCACTGCTGCTACAGCAGGTTGCGCAACTGCTCCTGCCAGCAGGAAGGAAGATTTCAATAAGGATTCCAGCTTCTTTTCTGAAGGGTCCTTAAACACCTGTACGTCATCCACTGGACAAGTCAGGTTCTTATTTACACAAGATATGGCTACATCTACCGCAGGCAAACTCCACTTCTTGGTAAATTCTTCCTCCATAGGATAAAGAATGTCAAACTTCTTTGGAGGAGAGAAACGCTTGTCTGGATGTAACCAGTCTGCGTAAATTAGTTTCTTTAATAACGGATGAACTGGAAAAGAGCATGCACTCTGCAGAGATTTTAATGAGCCTAGGGAGGAGACAGGTGATTCAGTTAACTCCGAAGGGGGCAACCTGAATGCAGTACGCACAGTTTCAGCATAACATTGCACTGGGAAGCAGAAAAGGGTTCCTCTGATATCCCTGATCCATCTGACTCCTCATCCCTGTCCTCTACTTCATCCTCATCCTTCTCTTCCACAGATCTTGCTGAAAGTGGGTCTAAGGGCACCGAAGGAGATCTGCTTAGCTTTTGTGAGGATTTTGCGATTAAAGGCACAATCTTTTCCTCTAATCTCTCCATGGCTGCAGTAAAAGTGTCCTCAGTGACATATGCAGTCCCAGGTGCCACTGGAGAAACTCCCGATAGTGGCAATGGTTTCTCCTGTATAGGTACATCAAGGCTTATAGGAAAGGAAGGTACCGAGCAGGCACGGCTAGCGCCTCCTGTCTCCGGCGGCGTTGCTTTTTTTGCTCTTAACCCCTGAACCCTTTCTAAGGGAAGACATCTTTCCAAGCAACAAGCCGAGGTACACAAATGCAAATACTACTGTGCTCAGTTTAGCAATCTACATTAAGTATGCAACTTCAACACACAGTTTCATGCCTTGAGTAGGTGTCTCTTTGGTAGTGCCCCACCAACCACAGAGATTACGTGTCCCCAAAGAACTGCTGCTGTGTTCCGTGGGAAGAGCTGCTGGCCTCTGGATGCTCTCTGGTCCCTGTCTGGGTGCCATTTTCAAACAGAGTGGTGTGCTCGCACCCGACCTCACTCTCTTACTCGTCCACCCCCCCCCCGACAAAGCACGCCCCCATGCACGTGCAGCCTAAAACACAATGGCGGCTGCCTGGGAGCATAGGGGGCTTTCCCCTGCCTTGCTGGGTCTCTTACCGGCGTTTTTTAGGAGGAGAGGAGCGGTGGCCGTTCTTGCAGAGCTCTGAAGCTGGGGAAGTGTGCTTGTCCTGTGGATCTGACACTTGTACAGAAAGTGAGGTGAGAAAAACTCAGCTCTTTACTCCCTCTAGTGGCTGAAAATTAGAAGACACCACTCTAATCTTTGAAAAAGGTTTTTTTTAGAAAGATCTTGGGCTCCTTTTTCACTTACCTTATCACCGCCGCAGATTTAACTGCTGAACTTTACAGACAGCACCAATCTTCACCCATCTCGTGGGTTTTGTGTGCCAACCTTCAGGGGTATGGATTTCTATTTAAAGGAGACCTCTTCCCTGGGCCTTGTAAAAGACTCTGCCCAGGACTATTAGCTGCTATAGCGAAAGTGCTGGACCTCAGTGTCCAGTGCTCTGAAGAGAGACATTACAGGCGACGCCTCATACGTGAGGCCCGGATCTCATCCAGTTTTGGCGAAATAATTTAGCATCTTGGATGGACCCAAAGGCATAGCTCCTCTTATCCCTCAGGGGCCTTGTCCGAGCTTCCTAGCACATTCTCCACACTTTAGACCTCTGGTGACTATACAACCCATTATGTAATGATTATGGCTCTGTGTCCCGTGGTGTACGATAAAGAAAGTGAACCTCTGCTTTTTGGATCCCTCCCCCCTCCAGTGTCACATTTGGCACCTTTCAGGGGGAGGGGAGTGCAGATACCTGTCTAAGAAAGGTATTTGCACCACTTCTGGGTTCTGACTCCCGCGGGAGTCTAGCCCCTTCACGTCCCCCCCCCCCCCCCGCTGTCTTTGGGGAAACACTGTTCCCAGGAGAGAGCGGGGACCAGTGATGGCGTGCCGCGATCCTCGCGCATGCGCAGTAGGGAATCGGGAGGGAATCCGCAAGGCTTCGCTTCCTGATTCGAGGATGGTGGCGGAAGCAGCCGAGGACCGAGCAATTGCTCAGTCTCATCTGCTGACATCATGGGCGCGCTGGAGAGGTAAGTGTCCATTTTTTTTAAAGTCAGCAGCTGCAGTATTTGTAGTTGGTGGCTTTAAAAAAAATAAAATCGGGTGGACCTCCACTTTAAGATAAAAAACCTTTCATATGCACCTCCCCCACCCTCATCTGCCATACCAAATACTTATCTGAACCCCATCTCGATCCAGCGCTATGCATGAGAGCATGGGCACTGTTCTTTCTCTCCCTCTTCACTGGGCCCAGTGAGAGCAGTGGCAGCCATTGGCTCCTACAGCGGTCAATCGAATTCAATGAGGAGGGAGCGGGAATGAGCCACAGTGTGTGTTAATAGACACAAACAGTGCTCAGGATCGAGCCCGCATGAGTGCTCCCACAGGAGTGTGGGCGGGGGACCCTAGAAGAGAACAATCGGGGCAATTTTTTTGCACAGAACAGGCAAGTATAACATTCATTATTTAAAAAAATAATAAAATCACTTTAAATTTTGAACACAGATATACTTTGAAGTGCTGCACAATGAATATGCACAATTAATTCTGACTGGGTGATAATGGCTACTACACTAAGCCCCCATTCACACTTCCCTTTGCCCGACTTTGCCTTACTACAAAGAATCCCAATATTTCCTAACTTGACAGATAGTAACCCATGTTTAAAACATCAGTTCTGCCGCGTTTACATGCTGGGTTTTGCCATGATTGCGTTTAAAAGTATTTAAAAAAAATAAACCTTTTTTTTTTCTCAAAATAGCCAAAAATTAAAAAAAACACCTGTAAATGAAATGGGAGCTTGAAATGCCTCTTAACTCAACTGCCTGGAAACGACTTTAACCACTTCCTTACTGGGCACTTAAACCCCCTTCCTGCCCAGAGGACTTTTTGCGATTCGGCACTGCGTCGCTTTAACTGACAATTACGCGGTCGTGCGACGTGGCTCCCAAACAAAATTGGCGTGATTTTTTTCCCACAAATAGAGCTTTCTTTTGGTGGTATTTGATCACCTCTGCGGTTTTTATTTTTTGCGCTATAAACAAAAATAGAGCGACAATTAAAAAAAAAAAAATTACTTGTTGCTATAATAAATAGCTCAATTTTTTTTTTTATTTTTTTTTTATCCTCAGTCTAGGCCGATACGTATTCTACATTTTTTTTTTTTTTTTAACATTCAACTTTTATTGAAAAGAAAAAGGAGAGATCAAGAAACAGGTTACATAGCATGTCATATGCAAGTACAGGTGTATCAGTAAACAGCGTGATACCGTGTGTACATGAGCCAAAAGATTTACAGAGTAGACACAATACAAGCAGATCAGCAGCTCAAAGGTTTTGACTTAATCAACTTATGCCTGCCCTAAAGGGTCTAATTACAAGTGAAGTAGTTCTTTTCTGAGCCCTGGTCAAGTTCACCTTCAAAGTTTTATTTAAAAGGATAACAACAATAATTCGGCCTAAGGTTGTAGCGGTTCAACAGTATACGTTGCACATGAAACCATGTATGAAGAGGAGTAGAAAGAGGTGAAAAGACAGGGGGAGAGGTAAGTGAATAGGAACAGTGGGGGACCCCAGATATGACACAGATGAGGAGGGAGGGAGGGAGGGGGGGATTGCATGCCATCACGCCAACACCTGCCCTCCAATTAGGGATGCGTGAGGGAGAAATATCGAAAGATTGGGCCACCTCTGAGGCGAACCGTCTCTTATTTAAGGGTTTTGCATGATATCGTCATATTCCTGTGAGTATCGGAAAATGATCCAAGGTCTCCAAGTAGTTTGGAAGGCCTCGACTCTGCTACATGCGCCACAGCATCCTCCATTTCCCACACGTTTCTAACTCTCTTGAGCCAGTCAGTCACTGTGGGTACTGTAGTTGTTCTCCAATAGATAGGAACCAACGACCTGGCTGCATTAATCAGGTGTTTGGTCAGTGAGTGTTTGTATACCTGTAAGGCAAGGTGGTTGACATGTAACAGGCAACAAGCTGCATCCAATGACAACTTAGTTTCTGTGATCTTTTTGATCAGTTGTGTGATCTTGTCCCAAAAGGGCAGAATCAGTGGACACTCCCACCAAATGTGGAGAAGAGTGCCTCTCGCCTTCTGGCACCTCCAACACGTCGGAGGGTTTTGAGGATTCAACTTGTGGAGTTTGTCCGGGGTGTTGTACCAGTGTGTCAGCAGCTTGTAGCCTGTTTCCTGGACAAGTGTACTTATGGAACCTTTATGTGCCAAAATGCACGCATACCTCCATTGTTTGTCCGTGAGTGTCCTCCTCAGCTCCTCCGACCATCTCCTCCTATAATCGTCCGCTCCACCGCACTCAGCCAGTTGCAGCCAGCCATATGAGACCGATGTAGCTTTCTCTAGGGGGTTTCCATCCAGGCATGTCGTCTCCAAGTCAGTCAATGGTCTGCGGAAGTCCTGTGAGTGTCTTTGTTTAGTAAGGTAATCTTTCCCCCTTTAGCAATGTCATGTAGGACGTCCAGTGTGGTTCGTGTGATAGGTTGTGTCTCAGAGGCGGCATTAAATTTAGGCCTGGGTGACCACGGGGAGAACCTCAGCGGACGCAGAAATAGGGATTCCTCCAAAGACACCCAAGCCTTTGAACGCCTATGGCAGTGCCAATCAATTACCCTGGCTATATGAGATGCGTAATAATAATGTTTAAAGTTAGGTAGCCCAATCCCGCGTCTTTGGGCCTGAACAGCCAAGACAATTTAATTCTGGGTTTACGTTGATTCCAAATGAACCTTAAAATGGTAGAGTTCATCAAGCGAAAGAAGTGTGCTGGGATTTTTATGGGTAGTGTCCTGAAAAGATATAGGAACCTAGGCAAGACCACCATTTTGACAATGGATGCGCGTCCAAACCAAGAAAAGCAGCCCACTCGCCACCTCTCAAGGTCGGCTGCGCATTCCTTCAGTAGGGGCGGGAAGTTCGAGTCGTAAATGTGTTGCAAATGTGGAGTAAAGTGGGTTCCTAAGTATTTGATAGCTTTATCCTCCCATCTAAATTTAGATTCTGCTTTAGTACGGGTCAGCTGATCGGTAGGCAGCGATATGTTTATGGCCTCGGATTTGGAGTAGTTGATTTTTAAGTTGGATAGGTATCCAAAACGAGTAAACTCCTCTAGGAGATTAGGTATACTGGTCACGGGGTCAGTTAAATAGAATAGGAGGTCATCCGCGTAGGCCGCCACCTTGAACTCCCTCCCCCGTATCTCAAATCCCCTAACCGCGCCATTCAGATTTACAGTCCTAATGAAGGGTTCAAGGGCCAGAATGAACAATAGCGGGGAGAGGGGGCAGCTCTGTCTGGTGCCATTGCGGATGTGTACTGTATCTGATAGAGTCCCGTTTATTTTGAGTTTCGCCGTAGGGTTACGATACAGGGCAAAGATCCATGCCAGCATACATAGACCAAGCCCTACATGTTCACATACCGCCCTCAGGAAGTCCCATGCCACCCTATCAAAGGCCTTCTCCGCGTCGGTAGACAGGAGAAGGCCTTCGATGTTCTCGTCCCGTGCTGCCTGTATAAGGAGCAGGGCTTTGGTTACGTTGTCCTTTGCCTCCCTACCCGGAACAAATCCCACCTGATCCAGCCCTATCAAATTCGACAGAAGTGGGTTCAGGCGCAGCGCGAGAATTTTTGCGAATAATTTGGCATCAATGTTTAGAAGGGAGATGGGTCTGTAGCTGGTGCAGTCCATGGGGTCCTTGCCAGGCTTGGGGATTATGGCAACTTGAGCCGACAGAAACGCGGACGGGATATCTTTGGGCGTAGACATGGAGTTCAAGGCAGCGGCCAACGGTGTAGTCAGTACATCGGTAAAGGTCTTATAGTATATGGCCGTATAGCCGTCCGGGCCTGGGCTTTTCCCATTCTTCAGTAATTTAATAGCTCGGGTAATCTCCTCACAAGTTATCGGTGCTTCTAACAGTGACACATCAGCGGTCGTTAGGGTGGGCAGTCTACTATTAGTCAGGTAATCTTGGATAATTTGAGCCTTGTCTCCTGCCATGTCCTTGGGCCTATGTTGGGGGGGCAAGTCGTAGAGTTTGGAGTAAAATTCGTGAAAACGGGAGGCAATGGCCTTCGTAGTCTTGTCAATTTTCCCATCCCCTCGTCTAATGCCCGCGATGTCATTGGCGAAAGTGTGTTCTCTCAGAGCCCTGGCTAGAAGTTTGCCTGATTTATTGCCCGACTCGTAGTATATTTTTTTTTTGAAGAACAGCATTCGCCTCGACTTTGAGTCGAACAGGTGCTGCAACTCCTTCCTGGCCTCCAGCAACTCCCCCGGCAATTTTACCGTGAGCGAGTGTTTATGTTGAGACTCTAAGGAGCGGATCAAAGCCGACAGCCTCGAGATCTCCCCCTCTCTGTCTTTCTTTCGCTTAGAGCCCATTCTAATCAGTTCCCCTCTCAGTGTGCACTTGTGAGCTTCCCAAACCATGAGCGGGTCTGCTCCTGGAATGGAATTGTGCATGAAAAATTCCTTCAAAGAGCCAGTGAGGGAGGCGAGAAGATCTGGGTCTGTTAGGAGGGAGGCGTTAAGCCTCCACGTGGGTTGTTTAGGGGGCATGGACAACAAATTCAGGCCCAATGAAACCGGGGCATGATCTGAGATCGATTGGATCCCTATGTGTGCTGCCTCAACCGAGGATAAATTCCTCTGGGAGATGAAAAGATAGTCCAATCTGGCATATCTAGCATGGGGAATCGAATAATGAGTAAAGTCGCGGCCCTCAGGGTTGAGAAAACGCCAAGTGTCTACCAGTTGCAGCCCTGAAGGGCGGATTTAATTATTTTAAGTATTTTGTAAGTAATACAGGATTTACCGTTTGAGGTATCCGTCAATGGGTTAAGCGGGAGGTTAAAATCACCGCCCAGTATGAGACAGCCCGAGGAAAATCCCTGAAGTTCCTTGGTTATCCGGTTACAAAATGAGGCATGTTCTCTATTGGGGAAGTATACATTAGCTAACGTCACTGGAGTGGACCCATATGTCCCCTTCAAAAATAAGAACCTACCCCTGGGATCACATTTCTGTTCCGTCAAGTGAAAATGTGCGTTCTTACTCACCAATATTGACACTCCCTTTGACTTGGAGTCACTATTGGTGGCATGAAATGCCCTTGTAAAGTATGCGTCAGTCAATTTGGGTGCATGGTGTGTCTTGAAGTGTGTTTCCTGGATAAACACGAACTGGGGCCTACCTTTTTTCAGCTCACGTAGAAGAGTGGAGCGGCGTTCCGGGATATTCAGACCCCTAATATTGTGTGAGATCACAGTCGGTGTCTTTCCCAGCGAAGAGAAAGCCATTGGAGCGGATCAGGAGGAGACGGTTCAGGAGGTCAGCTGTGTTGGTAAACAGAGACAAAATCAGGTTAATGCAGATATAATGTACAGTGATCGGCAGTGTCTAGATCAACCCCCCCCTCCCTGAAGCCACCGGTCGGGGTTGAAGAGAGGAAGGGTAAGAGGGGAAAGTTGGGTTCAGAGAGGGCAAGAAGAAAGAGTTAGAGAGGATAAAACAGTAAGAGAGAGAGAGAAGTAGGGAGCCGTACCTATACGGCGAGGAGCAAAATAAGATATGGGTACGTCCCCTGAGTGGGTCACCCCACCCAGGAGTGTGTAACTCCTATGTGTCTAGTGTCACCTGTGTCCTTAGAAACCAGGAGCACGGGGACACTCTGTGGGGTTATAGGGAGGCACTTGAGGAGACGGTAGAATTCCACCTGAGATACAATCCAACAGGGATTGCAATTAGCAGGAAAAAAATCAAACAAAGAAAAGGTGAATGACCGCACCACTGGCAGCCGCACATGTAAAAACAGAAAAAAAAAAATGTGGGTCTGGGGCCTACACAAAACAGCAGGGGGATTTATACATCCTAGTCAGTAATAAACTATCTGGCCCTCAAACTGAGCTTAGTTCACACCCGACCTGGGTATTCGGAAAAAGGTAAAATAAAACAAAAATACAAATAAAAGTAAAAGAGAGGACACCTTAAAAAAAGATACTTATCACAAGCCATACAATGAGAGCTATGTAGAGGCTCTCTATAAGAGGAAGTACTTGAATAAAAAAAAGGAATAATAATAAAAAAAAAGGTGGAAAAATGAAAAACAACCACATAAGTCCACTGAGAGATACTTCCCCGGTGAGGAAACATCTGCAGACTGGATGCAGGAAGGACGCTGCAAGAGAGGGACATCTCGGTTATCGTGGAGCTGTTCTCGGGCAAAGAGCCTCCAGTACATCCTCTTGTGATTTCTGGGTAGAGGATTCGGTGCAGGGGAGCCAAGGTAGCTTTGCAAGTAGTTCATTGTCGGTCCGCGACATCAACGCTCTGCTTCTGGCATGCAGCAGTCAGGGAGGAACGAGTCATCAGAGCGGGCAAAGCATGCGGATCGGGAGCAGGGGGACAGATGCTACTTCGGGTCAGTAAAACAGTCCGTATGGTAGGACGGGCATTCGCGTCCTCCGAGGATGATGATGGAGGGGGGGGGGTTTAGCATTCCGAGTCCCCATAGGCTGTGCAGATAAAACACTGTCGGTTCACAGCAGAATTCAGCATGTGTCGAAAGGCAGAGAAAAGAAAAACAATAAGCAAAAATGGAAAATCAAGATTGAAAAGTCAAGAAGAGGCAGGAGGCCTGATGAAATCCGGGAAGGCCCCGACAGGATCAATCATCATCATATTCCGGATCAGGGACAGCTGGACGTCTTGGGGTCTCAATCTTGGAGCTGCAAGCCCGATTCTACTTCTGCCATTTGGCCTGCCGCTTCTCAAGCATGGATTGCGGTGACCTGAGATGGACCGGAGGTAGGACTGGGTGCAGAAATTCGGCGTACCAGTCAGGGAGATCTGTCGGTTCCAGGTCTAGTGCAGAGCAGAAGTCTGGCAGGTCGGCCGGTGTACGGAGGACTTGTAGCTGGCCATTCAAGGTAACCGCCAGAGCAAATGGGAAACGCCATGAGTAGCGAATGTCCTTGTTCCGCAGCTTCTCCAGCAGGGGGCGCAACGCACGCCTGTTTTTCAGAGTTATTTGGGAGAGATCCTGGAACAGCATTATATTTTCCCCATTGAAGGCAATATGGTCATTTCTCCTAGCCTTTCTCATAATTTCATCTTTCAGGGTGAAGCTTTGAAAGCATCAAATTATGTCTCTTGGTGGGGCATTGTCTGGTCCTCGCGGCCGAAGGGCCCTGTGCGTCCGTACAAAATATATTGCTGTGTCCTCTTGTCTTTCTAATAAACTGTTGAAGACCCTCTGTAACGCCGGTATTATCTGGTCATGGCCCACTGATTCAGGGATCCCCCTTACACGCACGTTACACCTGCGTCCTCTATTATCCAAATCTTCTATGTGTCTATTCATTTCTATTAAGTGCAGGGCCTGAGCAAGCGAGGTCCTCTCAAGCTTGTGTATGGCTTTGTCCCTCTGTTTTCCAGCAGTCTCAGCAGTGGCCATTTTATCATTGAGCACCAGCAGGTTTGATTTCAGGTCAGTGATCGCTGCTGAGAAGGTGGACTTAATGTCCGCAGCAATCACTGACATGTCAGCAAAAGTCAGGGGGAGATCCGATCTCTTCTTACCCCTGTCCTCAGCGGCCGACTGCGAGTCCTCACTGAACTCTTCCTCGTGGTGCGACGGCGCCATCTTGGATTTCAGGCTGCTGGCCTGGGCCGGAGTTTTACTTTTAAAAAGCTCCGTGATATCCCTCGCCGAGTGGGGTGCCGCTCCGCGGCGTGTGCGAGAGTGAGGGGTGTTGTGGAGCTTCTTCCCGGGCATCGGGTGCCGGTGGTCGGGTGGAGAGCTGTGTACGGCTGCCTATGTCAGCGGAGCTCCTTCAGTGTGCGGCCGTCTTCATCGCGCGCCAAGCCACACCCCTATTCTACATATTTTTAGTAAAAAAAATAAAAAATTGCAATAAGCGACTGGTTTTGCGCAAAAGTTATAGCGCCTACAAAATAAGGGACAGAATTATTATTTTATTTTTTTTACTAGTAATGGCGGCGATCTGCGATTTTTATTGCGACTGCGACATTATAGCGGACACATCGGACACTTTTGACACATTTTTGGCACCATTCACATTTATACTGCAATCAGTGCTATAAAAATGCACTAATTACTGTATAAATGTGACTGGCAGGGAAGGGGTTAACACTAGGGGGTGAGGAAGGGGTTAAATGTGTGTCCTATATAGTGTTCCAACTGTGTGGGGGGAGGGGAGGTGACTGGGGGGGTGACCGATCTGTGTCTCTATGTACAAGAGACACAGATCGGTCTCCTCTCTCCCTGACAGCACCGCTGTCTGTGAGAGCCGGCAATGAGAAATGATCTCATATGTAAACATATGAGATCATCTCTCATGGGCCGCACAGATTGCCTAGCAAACATCCACTCCAATTGGTCGTTCACGGCGATCTGTGATTGGCTGTGTCCAAGGGACACGGCCAGCACAGCAGTTCCCCGCTGCGCGCTCGGGAGTGCGCGCGGGGAACGCGGAAAGGGGCGGACGTCAATTGACAGCGCCTCAGAGATGTAGAACCACCCTGCGGCCGTCAATAGTCGTACGGCCGTCGGGTAGTGGTTAAATGACCCTGTGTACATGTACTGATAAGATAACAGAGGAGAGTTCAGAAAAAATGCCCAACTGCTCCTAAAAGTCAGTTTACCAGCAGCAGTGTACATGAGGCCTAAAACCGCTCTCCTTCCCTTGCCCACCCCAGCCATGTCTAGCACAGGAAATATATTCCTGAAACTTGATACATGTGTAAAAAGGCTTGTAAAATGTATCTAATATACCTGGAAAAAAAGCTTCAAAATCATCAGGAATACACTCTGTTCAGGTGTGAATGGAATCTTAAAGTGGAGTTCCACCCAAAAACGGAACTTCCGCTTTAAGTGATGGTGACCCCATTTGGCATGTTTTTTTTTGGGGGGAAGCAGGTACCCAACACCCACTTCCTCCTCTGGGTCTGCGGTGCCGGGAGGAAGTTTACCTCTCTCCCCTCCTTCCAATCTTCTTGGACACGTCACAGGTCCCAGAAAGATTGCCCGGCCATTCACAACGCGCCTTGCGCAGTGCGCGCCCGGATGTGAAGCCACAGCCGGGCACCCACAGTTAGCATGCCAGCGCCATGGAGAGGAGGGGGGAGAGGATCGGGGCTTTGTGCGTCCACATCGCTGGACAGGTGAGTGTCTGATTATTAAAAGTCAGCAGCTACACTTGGGTGGAAATCCGCTTTAAGTTGGGTACACGATATAAGAAAATGGAAAGAATGATCATCTGACTTTCCTTGATGTTTTACAACAAGTCAAAACTCAGGATGGTATGAAAATTCTCAAATGACAAAGTCTTTTTTTGGTTTTGTTTATTGTTTTTGATCATGTAAAGTCTTTCATTTACGATTTTCTCGTACCAAAACAGTACACATAAATGAAGACTGTTAGTTCTGTTCACGTATGAGAACGATTTTGGAGTTTTTTCCCTTTGGAAATGTTCGTTTGGAAAGCCTGAATCAGATGTAGAAAGCTGTGCACCCACTACACTACAAAATTAAACGATCGTGCCTCGTATGGAATTTTTCTTTCAATTTTCTTGTAAAAGTATACCTACCTTTAAAGTGAAACTTGAAATCCCTCATTATCAAAAAAGACCACAGACCACTTGTACCGAGTCAGATTCAGTAAATAATTCAGGTTAGCATCATAGAGCAACTCTGCCTGGACAGGATCAAATTTAAGTTGCATATAGTCTTGTACGTGTGTGTTCGAAAAGTGCAAAAAAACACATGTAGAGTCTGCCAGAATCTGCCAAAAGACAGGCCATGCCTCTTCTGCAATAATATACTCTTTACTAAGGATGAGCCGAAGACCCCCGGTTCGCACCAGAACTTGCGAACAGGCAAACAAATTTGTGCGAACATCGTTAAAGTCTATGGGACACGAACATGAAAAATCAAGTGTGATAATTTTAAAGGCTTACATGCATGGTATTGTCATAATAATTGTTTGGGGACCTGAGTCCTGCCCCAGGGGACATGCATCACTGCAAAAAAAAAAGTTTTAAAAAAACGGCAGTCTTTTCAGGAGCAGCGGTTTTAATAATGCTTAAAGTAAAACAATAAAAGTGAAATATTCCTTTAAATATCTGCAATACAGATAAAACTCATTGAAAAAAACGGCACGGGTCCCCTCCCAGTCCATTACCAGGCCATTTGGGTCTGGTATAAATATTAAAGGGAACCCCAAACCCCCAAAAAATATGTGGGGGTCCCCCCAAATTCCATACCAGGCCCTTAAGGGGAACCCCGCGCCAAAATGAAAAAAAAATGGCGTAGGGGTCCACCCAAAAAATCTATACCAGACCCTTATCCAAAGACGCAACCTGGCAAGCCACAGGAAAAGAGGGGGGAATGAGAGAGCGCCCCCCCTCCTGAACCGTACCAGGTCACATGCCCTAACATGGGGAGGACCCCAAAGCACCTCGTGTCCATGTTGATGGGGACAAGGGCCTCATCCCCACAACCCTTGCCCAGTGGTTGTATGGGTCTGCGGGCGAGGGGCTTATCGGAATCTGAAAACCCCTGTGGCATCAGAGGGGGGCGGGGTCACCCATGTACGTCACCGGGTGGACCCGCCCTCAGATATATAAGAGCTGTCAGAGCGAGAGAAGCATCATTTGGCGGGAGCCTCCTATGGAGGCGCATCTGTAGCGGCTTTTTTTTTTTTCAGTTGGAGCGAGAGGGATCTACATCGCTGGACTTTTTAATAAAGGACTTGTCCCAAGCTGTCTTTTTTTTTTACACACTTTTTGCTGAAATTGTAGGGGCACGCTTTTATGAATTTGTGTTTGTAAGTACAATCTTTTTTACAAAATAAACGTTACAAAACGGTATTATGCTATGGTCCGTTTTTGTCATCTATGATCCACTGATCATCTTGGTGAAGGAGGCAGCGATCCCTCGTTGGATGATTGATCCTGTGGCTCCCGGACCCTGTGTTTAACCTACTGACGGAGACCATATCTCTTTAAAGGGTCACTAAAGGATTTTTTTTTTGCTGAAATGACTGTTTACAGGGTATAGAGACATAATAGTTAACAGATTCCTTTTAAAAATGATTAAAACCAATCATATAATGTACCTGCAGTTTAGTTTCGTTTTTGCGGTTGTTTCCTGGTTCTCTGATGTACAGAGACAAAGAGCCAATAGAGGGCAGTGATGCTTTGTAAAACAAAACTGGATTGGTGCTGACACACAGTAATCACACCTCCTTGATTAGTCACCACAGTGAGAAATCTCCCAGTACTGCTGTGGTGATCAGGAAAGAGACAACCAGGAAGTGTCCAGAACAGAGAGGAATTACAGCAACATCAAAGCAAAAATGAACAATGAGGACATGAAACCAGGACTGCATTAAGGTAAAGGAAGCTATTTAGCTAAAAAAAAAAAAAAAATCCTTTAGTGACCCTTTAAGGCTGTTTTTTCTTATCATTCTGGTAAGAGGCTTTCCATGTGGTGGCGGTTCTCACGGATGTTATAAACGTTCACTGTGGTGCTGTTCGTCTCAGATGTTGACACCAACAAGATTTATTACACCTTGGGACATTTTTTTTACATAATTGACTTACATGTTTATTTATGTTACCATTTATCTAGCATGAGTGCTAGTTGATTGGTGCATTTTTTTTTCTTTTTTATCATTTGGCGGGAGCCTCCTACGGAGGCGCATTTGTAGCAGCTTTTTTTTTTTTCAGTTGGAGCGAGAGGGATCTACATCTCTGGACTTTTTAATAAAGGACTTGTCCCAAGCTGTCTTTATTTTTGACACTTTTTGCTGAAATGGTAGGGGTGCAATGTACCCCATTTACCAATTCACATGGAGGGGCTGGGATCTGGAGGTCCCCTTGTTAAAGGGGGCTTCCAGATTTTTATAAGCCCCCCACCTGCATACCCCCACAACCACTGTTTAAGGGTTGTGGGGATGAGGCCCTTGTCCCCATCAACATGGGGACAAGGTGCTTTGGGGTTCAGACCCCAAAGCACCCCCCCCATTTAGCGCATGTGGCCTGGTAAGGTTCAGGAGAGGGGCGCTCTTCCCCCCACTTTTCCTGCGGCCTGACAGGTTGCCTGCTTGGATAAGGATAAGGGTATGGATTTTTGGGGGGACCCCTACACCATTTTTTTATTTTGGCACAGGGGTTCCCCTTAAAATCCATACCAGACCTGAAGGGTCTGGTATGGATTTTGAGGGGGACCCCTATGCCATTTTTAAAAAACTTTTGGTGCAGGGTTCCCCTTAATATCCATACCAGACCTGAAGGGCCTGGTATGGAATTTGGGGACCCCCACGCAATTTTAATTTTGGTTTGGGGTTTCCCTTAATATTCATACCAGACCAAAGGACCTGGTAATGGACTGGGGGGTACCCATGCCGTTTTTTTTCAATGAGTTTTATCTGCTGAGTTTTATTGCCGAGACCCGACAATTCATTAAAGCCACTATCAGTTTTAAATTACTTTTTCCTTCAGAAATGTCATTTTGCTGTGGGACTGTGCTAAACACTAGAAAAATGTCCCACTTTACAG
The DNA here is from genome assembly GCF_905171775.1 of Rana temporaria. Classification (NCBI taxonomy): domain Eukaryota; kingdom Metazoa; phylum Chordata; class Amphibia; order Anura; family Ranidae; genus Rana; species Rana temporaria. Next base: position 157,514,667 of record NC_053497.1, read on the forward strand.
GCATACGATAGACACCCCCCCAGGCACGAAATTTAACCACTTCAATATACAGGTCATTTTCACCCCTTTCCTGCCCAATTTTTAGTTTTCAGCGCTGTCGCACTTTGATTGACAATTGTGCGGTCGTGTGACGTGGCTCCCAAACAAAATGTAAGTCCTTTTTTCCCCACAAATAGAGCTTTAGTTTGGTGGTATTTGATCACTTCTGCGGTTTTTATTTTTTGCGCTATTAACAAAAGAGCGACAATAAAAAAAACAATAAAAAAAAAACAATATTTTTTTACTTTTTGATTAAATATCACAATAATAATAATACAAAAATCCTCAGTTTAGGTCGATATGTATTCTACATATTTTTGGTAAAAAAAATCTTGCAATAAGTGTATATTGATTGGTTTGAGCAAATGTTATAGCGTCTACAAAATAGGCGATAGATTTATTGCATTTTTATTTTTTTATTAGTAATGGTGGCAATCCGCGATTTTTTTTGTGACCGTGACATTACGATGGACATATCGGACACTTTTGACACATTTTTGGGACCATTCACAATTATACAGCGATTAGTGCTATAAAACTGCACTGATTACTGTGTAAATTTGACTGGCAGGGAAGGGGTTAACACTAGGGGGTGCTGAAGGGGTTGAATATGTTTCCTAGGGAGTGATTTTTAACTGTAGCGGGAGGGGACTCACAAGGGGAGGGGACCGATCTGTGTTCCTCTGTACTGGGAACACACATCGGTCTGGCCAATCAGGACGCAGAAGACTCTGAAACCCGGAAGTAGCCCAGAAAGAAGACAACAGTGGCCGATGAGAAATGTAACTGTCACATCGCTAGAAGCTGAAGGTGAGTATTTTGCAGAGTTAAGTACCGCTTTAAGAGCCAGGTCCCACCATGATGCGTGGCAGCAATTTATGTGCTGCAATGCACATTACTGTGATCTATAGATTTTAAATGTGACCCAATGCAGGGGAAAAAAAAAACTCTCCTGCTCTATTTTTTTCACTGTAGAGCACAGCACGCACATTTGGGGTGAATCAAAGAAGTATTTGCGATACATCTCTGGTGTGTACAGTATGTAGTTAGAAGCCTTGCAACAATTTCATAAAAAATCCTGCAACATTTTAATTGTTAATACTGACGTGTGACACAAATTCAAATGGTTCTTACTTGCCACATTTTTATTGTATGGCTCCAATTTGTAACAAATTGCTAAACAAATACCACCAAATTTATAAGCAAAGTGGGCATTTAACAGGCAGCAAGGAGATGCTATTTTGCCTACCCAGCCCCTGTCTTAACCTCTAATAACAAGCACCATCATGCTGCAAGTGTATGAATTGCACTCAGTTGCAGTGCGGTCCTATTCGGGTGAATGGTATGCGTTCAAAGGTTGCTACTGCGTGCTGAGTGCGTCAGAGGGGACAACTTTTGCTGCGCATGATGGAACGCATTCCCACCATGCCATGTGTACACCCCCATCCGCTGTATTTGCATCTTTAAGGGAAACAGTTGGGAGGGACTGGTAAAAATTCAGCTCAACCGTATGTTTTTACAGCCCCCCAACTACAAGTGCAAACAAAATCTTATGGAGAAATGAAAGAAAAGAAAATACTGATCTCAAAACCCGGTGCAACTAGAACGTAGTTTGCCTGCAAATTGTAGTAGCAGTACTAGATTGCAAGCTTTAACCAATTCAGACCTGCGCTATTGACAAAATACGTCAACAGTGCGGTTCTGAGGTGCCAACAGGACGTCTTTGGACGTCATTTCTTTTTCGCCTCCCTGCGCGTCCCTGCGAGCGCGCATCAGCGAAAAACTGTGTTGGCCGTGTCCCTTTGGACACAGCCAATCACAGATCGTGCTGAATGGCCAATCACAGCGGCCATTCAGCACTCGATCTAGCCGTCCAATGAGAGATGATCTCAAATGTAAACAAATGAGATCATCTCTCATCGCCGGCTTTCTCTCCTCACACACAGACAGCGTGTGAGGAGAGAATCGTTCTCGTTTTCAGTGAATTTCTCGTTCTCGTTTTCAGGATTGTAAAAACACACAAAAAAAAGTGCCCACAATCCCTGCCAGTGCCACCTTGCCAGTGAAATCACCCAGTGCCACCTTGCCCAGTGTAAATCACATCAGTGCCCCTGCCATCAGTGCCACCTGCCCCTGCCATCAGTGCCACCTGCCCCTGCCATCACTGCCACCTGCCCGTGCCACCTGCCAGTGCAATCTGCCATCAGTGCAATCTGCCACCAGTGCTACCTGCCTGTGCAATCTGCCATCAGTGCCATCTGCCAGTGCCATCTGCCATCAGTGCCCGTGCCATCTGCCTGTGCCATCTGCCCGTGCCATCTGCCTGTGCCATCTGCCTGTGCCATCTGTCCGTGCCATCTGCCTGTGCCATCTGTCCGTGCCATCTGTCCGTGCCATCTGCCTGTGCCATCTGCCAGTGCCATCTGCCATCAGTGCCATCTGCCCGTGCCATCTACCTGTGCCATCTGCCATCAGTGCTACCTGCCATTTGCTACCTGCCATTAGTGCTACCTGCCATTAGTGCTACCTGCCATTTGCTACCTGCCATTAGTGCCACCTGCCCGTGCCATCTGCCCGTCCCATTTGCCGTCAGTGCCACCTGTCAGTGTCATCAGTGCCAACAATGGCTAAAAGATCATTTTCACTCGAGGAGGCGTTTGAAATTATTGCGGCCGACGAGAGCAACGGGGAGCTCTGCGATTCGGATTCCCCTGCAAATTCAGACAACGAATCTGACGTTAACTACGAGCCGGTAGTTAGCAGTGGAGCAGAGACATCCCCGGAGGAGGAAGAAGAGGAGGAAGAAGAGGAGGAAGAAGAGGAGGAGGAAGAAGAGGAAGAAGAAGAAGAGGAGGAGGAGGGTCCCCCCGCCAGACGAAGGCGTATTGCTGAGGAGGCAGTGCCATCCACCAGCACCGCAGTGCCATCCACCAGCACCGCAATACCTCGGCAAGCAAGGTTACGTACCAGTGGGGTGGCACCTCAGTCCCAAAGGGTTAGGTCCCATGCCAGCCTTCCCTATTCCCTTCAGTACCCCTTGTGGCTTCCTCCTAATTCAGGAGAAGCCAACATTCCCCCTTTCACGGCCCAGCCAGGAGTCCAAGTGGACACAGAAAATTTCGCCCCGATTGACTATTTCAATTAGATTTTTACGGACGACATGCTTTCCTCAATTGTTTCCCAGTCCAATCTGTATGCGGATCAATTCATATCAAGTAACCCCACGTCCTATTATGCCCGTCCCTTCCAGTGGAGACCCGTAACAGTGGAGGAGTTCAAAACATTTTTAGGCCTCGTATTTTGTATGGGACTAAACCATAAATGCCAAGTACGTTCCTATTGGTCAAACCGCCCCATCTACCACATGCCCATCTTTTCCTCAAAAATGCCCAGGTTCAGATATCAAAGTATAATGAGATTCCTCCACTACAGTGACAATACCCAGTGCCCTCCCCGAGATGACCCAAATTTTGACAAACTTTATAAAATTCGGCCACTACTTGACTATTTTTCCCAAATTTTCCCCCAGTTGTTTACCCCGGACCAAAACATATGTGTTGACGAGTCACTTGTAAAGTTTTCTGGCAGGCTCAGCATAAAGCAATTTATTCCCTCCAAAAGGGCCCGCTATGGGGTGAAGCTCTATAAATTATGCGACCGAGCCACCGGATATACGTATGCCTTCAACGTATATGAAGGAAAGGACAGCCAGCTACACCCCCCTAATTGTCCAGACTACATTGGGACCAGCGGGAAAATTGTTTGGGAACTCCTAAACTCACTAATGGAGAAAGGATACCATTTGTATGTGGACAATTTCTATACAAGTTTGCCCCTGTTCCGAAACCTGTATAGAAAAAAGACACCAGCATGCGGCACCGTACGGTCGAACCGGAAGGGCTTTCCTCAAAGCCTTGTCACCAAAAAATAAAAAAAAGGGGAGACGGCGAGTTTACGGAATGACGAAGTTCTAGCCGTGAAATGGAGGGACAAAAGTGATGTGTACGTTCTTTCTACCATCCACAACAACACATTCGTTGAGACCAGAACGAGGAGGAATGGGCGAATCCAGAAACCAAGATGTATCCACGAATACAATAAGTTCATGGGGGGGGTCGATTTGAATGACCAAATGCTGGAACCGTACCTTTCAACAAGAAAATCATACCAGTGGTACAAGAAAGTTTCTATCTACCTGTTCAATTTGGCCATGTACAATACTTATGTGATATATCGAAAATCCACTCGAAGACCCAAATCCTACCTTTACTTCCAGGAGGAAATCACCACTTCCCTTTTATACCCCAGCAACCCACCAGCAAACATTAGATCCGATGTGGTTAGCCGACTTCACGAGCGCCACTTCCCAGATAAAATCCCTCCCAGACCAACAGGCCAAAAATCCCAAAAAAGATGCTGGGTGTGCTCCAAAGAAGGAGTGAGAAGAGACACCACTTTTTATTGTCCCCAATGCCCTTCCAAACCAGGCCTCTGCGTAGTTGGTTGTTTCAGCCGTTACCATACCCTTCTAAATTATTAGTCCCTTCCTGCCATTTACCTTCACACCCCTTATACCTCTGCTTATGACCCTGGCTTGTTATTTGACCACGATTCTGCCTACCGATTTTGTTTATACCTCTGCCTGATCTGGAACTGACCCTGGACTGTTATTTGACCACGCTTATGCCTACCGATTCTGTTTATACCTCTGCCTGATCTGGAACTGACCTTGGACTGTTTGACCATTCTTTTTGCCTGCCTCTTGAACTGATCTTTTACCCTGCCAGTGGACTAGTGGGATTCATAGCACAGGGGTCTCACATGTGAGGGGCTCCAGAATTGTTTTTATGGATGAAGAAAACTATTGTTTGTTTTCTCATTCTAGATTAGGGTCTGGTTGCCTGGAGGCTTCAAAGAGATTTGGGTGGGAGAAGCCTCTACCCCTGTCCCCATTCTGTCCTGAACGAGGCCCTACTTCTGCCTGCTGCCTGTAGGACCTATGCCATCATGCCTGTTGCCTGGACAATTGCATTTTCTTTTGCTGACCAAGTCCCTGCCTGCTGCCTGGACCAGTGCTATCGTCCCGTGGACAACTGCGCTACTAAAACCACAGGTACATTTTTTTGTTTACCCTTTGCTTAGCATAATGTATTTTGGGGTGTAATTCTTGTCATGTGCATGCTATGTGTCCCTAGAACACCTGTTGGTGTTCCTTGCATGTTGGGGCTCTGTATGTGGTCAGGCTGTGAAAAAGTCCCATACATGTGGTATCGCCATACTCAGGAGGAGTAGCAGAATGTATTTTGGGGTGTAATTTTTGCTATGTACAGGCTATGTGTTGGCAATATCTTATAAATGGACAACTTTGCATAAAAAAATTGCGTTTTCATTTTTTTTCCACATTTTCCAAAAACGTTTGGAAAAAAATGAATCGTTCAAAAGACTCATTATGCCTCATAGATTATACGTTGGGGTGTTAGCTTTCCAAAATGGGGTCACTTTGTGTATTTCCATTGTCCAGGTGCTCCAGGGCCTTCAAAAGTGTAATAGGTAATCAACAAGTTAGATGTGTAATTTATGCTCCTAGAACACCTGATGGTGCTCCCTGCATATTGGGGCTCTGTATGTGGCCAGGCTGTTAAAAAGTCCCACACATGTGGTATCGCCATACTCAGGAGGAGTAGCAGAATGTATTTTGGGGTGTAATTTTTGCTATGTACAGGCTATGTGTTGGCAATATCTTATAACTGGACAACTTTGCGTAAAAAAATTGCGTTTTCATTTTTTTTCCACATTTTCCAAAAACGTTTGGAAAAAAATGAATCGTTCAAAAGACTCATTATGCCTCATAGATTATACGTTGGGGTGTTAGCTTTCCAAAATGGGGTCACTTTGTGGGCATTTCCATTGTCCAGGTGCTCCAGGGCCTTCAAAAGTGTAATAGGTAGTCAACAAGTTAGATGTGTAATTTATGCTCCTAGAACACCTGATGGTGCTCCTTGTATATTGGGGCTCTGTATGTGGCCAGGCTGTGAAAAAGTCCCACATATGTGGTATCGCCATACTCAGAAGGAGTAGCAGAATGTATTTTCGGGTGTCATTTGTGGTATACACATGCCATGTGAGAGAAATAACCTATTACAATGACAATTTTGTGAGGGGGAAAAAAAAATAAAAAAAATATTAATTTTGCAAAGAATTGTGGGAAAAAATTACAACATCAAAAACCTCATCATGCATCTTACTAAATACCTTGGAATGTCTACTTACTAAAAAGGGGTCATTTGGGGGGTATTTGTACTTTCCTGGCGTGTTCAGGGCCCCAAGAAATGATAGGCACCGGTACAACAGGTGTGATAATTTTTTTATGATTTGCACCATAGCTTGTAGACTCTCTAACTTTCACAAAGAGCAAATAATATCCACTAATTTGGATTATTTTTACCAAAGACATGTAGCAGTATAAATTGTGGCCAAAATGTATGAAGAAAAATTAATATTTTGCTAAATTTTATCTCATAAACTAAGAAAAATTCATTTTTTTTCAAAATTTTCCGCCTTTTTTTATTTATAGCGCAAAAAATAAAAAAGTCCAGAGGTGATCAAATACCACCAAAAGAAATCTCTGTTTGTATGAAAAAAAGGACAAAAAATTCATTTGGATACAATGTTGTATGACTGAGTAATTAACATTCAAAGTGTGAGAGCGCTGAAAGCTGAAAATTGCTCCGGGAACGAAGGGGGTTTAAGTGCCCAGTAAGCAAGTGGTTAAGTGGGAATATTCCATAAAGTGCTGCAACATTTTCAACAACTGTAAAGAAAAAAATATATTTACTACATGGCTACTGGTCTTAAGTTATTGCACCCAGTGGGACATGGACATGTAGAAGTTTTTGGTCACAAAAATGCATGATTATACATCAGACAGGAGGCTCATATCTTATGCATTAATCCTTCTTTATTAATGCTCACAGCAGAAGTGTAAAACCTTTAACGAATGTAATAAAAGAAAAAACTGGTAGAACCACACCTCCCAGCAGTCCCATGGCCTAAACCACTCCCATCCTAGTCTCTATAAATGGACTGCTCTCACTAGAATCTTCCTCTTTCTTTCTGCTCACGGCGGAGCATAAGATAAGTATACCAGATTATTAGATATGATATTATTATTATATATATTATATTTTCTATGTCTATAGTGGTGCGACTTTGAAGAAATCCCATATCTTCTTGATACCAAAGCTTTTTTCCCAAGCTCTTTTTTACCTTTAGTTTACTGTATCTCCCACCTCTTTATCCTTAGCACTTTTCTGTGCCCCTCTATATTTCTCCTTACCTCCGTTTCCGCTGGGACCGCTGCTATTGTCGGATCTGTCAGCGATCTACGCACCCCTCCCTCCCTCTGCCTTCTCCTATGCGGCGCGCCATCTTGGTCAATTTTCCCCTTCTCTCCCCTCCATAGGACGAACGCGCGTCGCCAAGTAGGCGGAGCCTCCCCTCGCTCTACTCCTGCAGAGCCGCCCACGCCGTCCTATCGCTTTGCGCGCTGGACCCGGGAGACGTGCTTTCTCACTCTTCCAACCAATAGACGCCTGGGGGCCGTAGTCTCGCGAGACTTCGCCCCCAGAGCGCAATCGCTTCCAGGCTCTCCTCCCGTCGCGTGCCAGTCGGCGCTGGTGACCGGAGGGAGAGCCTGGTATAGTCTGTTCTCTGCACATCTTCTCCTGGGAATTTAATTCCCATCCTTACTCTGTGCCCACATTCTAATACCCTAAATTCTCACAGAACCTTTAGGTGTGCCTGCCTGCCATACATTATTTTCCCAGATATCTGTAAAACTTTCTGTGCATTATTAACCCTTGCACCGCTGCCTTCTCTCTTTCATTACCATGACTGAAGAGGGCTCCCCCTCCCCCATAGGGCAGGAATTGGTCCTGGAACCTACTCACCTTCTCAGTACTTCCCAATTACAGGACCTTATTAACCAGTCCGTCCAAGCAGCACTAGCAGTAACTGCCGCTTCTGGACCTTCCCAATCTAACTATCCCCCTGTGCCCGTACCACTCGGCACAGAACCGGCCACAAAGAAGGGAAAATCCTCCTATAAAAGGAAGAACGTGGTGACGGTTTAGGACTCCCCGGCAGGGGAAGCTAACAATATGCTGCGAGCAGATCCTTCCACGGACTGCCACCCCACGCATCCTACAGACCCTTTTCAACCTCTGAGCCTCAGAGAGTCAACAAAAAGGCATGGTTCCGCTAAGAGAGCCAAACCAGACTCTTATATCATAGAGTCAGACGACGATTCATCCGCCGAGTCGGATAAATCAGAGGTCTCAGGGTCTGATTGTTATGAGGAAGAGGATGCGGGGGCTTCGGCAATCCTCCCGGATGCCAACCCTGATAACCAGGGCAAGGACGTATTAGACACCATGGGGGAACCCCTTTTCAATCCAGACACTATTTCACATCCCCGCTCGGGGGACTGGTCTCCCCTGCCCCATGTGTCCCAATATGTAGAGCTCTGGGCACGGAGACCATTGGATAAATCCAATCGCAACAAACTTAGAGCGGAGTGCCCCCGCCCGCATATCCCTATGAAAGCGGTTGTCACACCTACAGTGGACCCTATACTAATGAAATACCTGCTTAAAACAGGAAAGATGCCTAAGAAAGGGATCGATCGGTCCTTCACAAATATCCAGGATCGTATCCTGGACCTGTTCGGGCCTCTGACCAAAATTCTGAATCTGGCGGAACAATCCGCAACAACCGGCCAAGGGGTTGATCTAACTCAACTGCGCGGTTGGGCCCAAAGAGCCATATGCCTTACGGGCAACGCCAACACCGCCTGTTCAGTCGAGCGCAGGCGCTCAATTCTCATGCGCCTCGACCCGCAGCTGGCCCATCTAGCAGAATCCGAGCCAGGCCCCTCAGCAGAGGGCATGCTTTTTGGCGAGTCCTTAATAAAGGACATTAATAAATTTGTTGGCATGTTCAACAGCCTGGACAAGGCACAAACATCCCTGAAGAAAACCAACAATGCCAGAGTTTTTCCCCGGGCCGGCAGAAACAGGGGCCGTTCTGCCGGCCGATACAACACGGGCAGACCCTTTCAGAGGTCTTCTGCCCAAACACACTATACCCAGGCTCCCGCCCACTATACCACCACCGCGCAACCGGCACCATTCTTCCCTCCCCGTGGAAGACCCTGGAGAGGACGCGGCCAAAGAGGATACCCTCGTTCACGCCCGTATTCCGGTGAGTACCACTCTCATTCCCTTTCCCCTCATACCGGTGGGAGGCCGCCTAATGTTTTTTACGCACGCCTGGTCTGCGATTACGGCAGATCCCTGGGTTCTGAATACGGTAACGGGTTTCCAAATAGACCTAGTTTCCCCACCGACTCTGGGGATAATACCACCCCCTATCCATTTTTCAGAACAAAATGTGACCCTTATAGACACCGAACTTCGGGAATTGTTAGCCAAACATGCGGTCACCGAAGTCGTCACCCCGTCACCGGGCTTCCTCAGCAACCTCTTCCTGGTCAAGAAGAAGGGGGGGGGTTATCGCCCGGTCATAAATCTCCGGGACTTGAACCAACATGTCGCCTATCGACATTTCAAGATGGAAGGCATTCACTGCCTCCGAGACCTACTCACCCCCGGAGACTGGTTAGTCAAGGTAGACCTAAAGGACGCCTACCTCACGGTTCCCATGCATCCAGATTCTCAACATCTCCTCCGCTTCAGATGGTGGGGTCGCATCTGGCAATTTACGTGCCTACCGTTCGGCCTGTCCTCAGCCCCGTGGTGCTTTACCAAGCTCCTGAAACCGGTCGTGGCAGCGCTGAGGAGCAGAGGAGTTCGTCTGATCATTTACCTGGACGATCTCCTCATAATGACTTACTCCAGGAATCTGGCGTATCGTCACATGAACTGGACCATCGACCTGTTACAAAGCCTGGGCTTCGTGATCAACCGAGAAAAATCGGTTCTCGCCCCTGCACAGGAGATGGAATTTCTGGGTTTCTCAATAGACACCCAACTCGCTATCCTGCGACTTCCCAGCGAGAAACTGGCTCTAATCCGAAAAGAGATCAGGGCGGTTCTGCGCAAGGGTTCCCTATCCCTACGCATTCTAGCACGCATAGTCGGCCTACTAGCTGCATCCATCCAGGCCATCTTCCCGGCTCCCTTACATTACCGGGCCCTCCAGAGGTTAAAAATCTTACACCTGCGACGGGGCCTCCGCTACGCGGACGAAGTGTCCCTATCCCCAGAAGCTCAGGTCGAGTTACGCTGGTGGCTCCGCCACCGAGTGGAACGGCCGGACAATTTTCAATGCACAACCAGATGTAGTCATCGAGTCGGACGCGAGCCGACATGGCTGGGGCGCCCGCTTGGGACTATTGTCCACAGGAGGGATCTGGTCCAGGGAGGAATCCCTGCTACATATCAACGCTTTGGAACTCTCAGCGGCTCTCTTCGCCATTCAGAGTTTCCTGGCAACACGGACCAACTGTTGCGTATTATTACGCATGGACAATATTTCAGCGGTTCAATACATCAACCGCCTGGGAGGTACCAGATCCAAGATTCTAGCGGACATCTCCGCGGAGATTTGGCACTTCTGTCTGTCTCGAGACATCTCTCTTCTAGCAGAATACATCCCGGGGGTCTCCAACACAGTAGCAGACTGGAACTCTCGATATCTGGTAGACTCCAGCGACTGGGGTTTGGACCGTTCGGTTTTCACCCAGATAAATTTACTTTGGGGACCTTTGGGCATAGACCTTTTCGCCTCTCGCCTCAACCACCAACTGCCCCACTTCTTCAGCTGGAGGCCGGACCCAGGGTCCGCGGCAGTGGGCGCTTTCCGCCACTCTTGGACAGGGGGTACACACTATGCGTTTCCCCCGTTCTCAATGATCCCCAGGGTCCTTCGGCAAATCGCCAGTCAGAGAGCAACGGTGGTCTTGATCACACTGTGGTGGCCAGCTCAACCTTGGTTCCCTCTGCTGCTGGATTCGATCATCGACCATCCCAGAGTCCTTCCCCAGTTCCCTCGTATCCTGTTACACCCGACCAAGGGCATTCACCCCTTGGTGGAAGACGGCAACCTGATGCTCCTAGCATGGCTGGTCTCTGGATGCCAGACCCGGGCGACGGCCTTTCAAGCTCGGCTAGAGACCTCCTCACCATGGCCTGGGCCCCGGGGACTCGGTCGGCATACCGATCAGCCTGGCAACTCTGGGTACGTTGGTGTGACCAACGGCAAGCTGATCCCTTGCGTGCCCCTATAACCATCATTGCGAACTACTTGGCGGAGTCTTTTTCCTCCGGCAAGGCTTACAGTTCCATCAATGTTTACAGGTCGGCCATATCGGCCTATCACTATCCAGTGGATTCCAGGCCTGTCGGCAAACACCCCCTGATCTGCAGACTCCTGCGAGGTATCAGGTTCAAACGACCCCCGCGGCCTAAGTATCAGTCCACTTGGGACGTTTCCAGGGTCCTTGTCATGCTCTCGAGCTGGGAAGACAACGAGTCGCTGTCTCTTAAGATGCTGTCATTCAAACTTACTATCCTGCTTTGTCTGATTTCTATAAAGCGCGTCTCCGACGTTAGAGCCTTGGACATCTCTAGGCGCCAATTTTCACCTCAAGGCGTCAAGTTCACGATAGTCCGCAGGACAAAGACCGGCCTGCACTCGGTTTTTTATCCCTTTTTCCCTACACACCCACGACTCTGTGTGGTTAGATGCCTACAAGCATACGAAGCTAGCACCGCGGATCTACGTAGTCCGGGCTCCTCTCAACTATTAGTTTCTTACGTCAGACCTCATCATCCGGTCACAACCGCCACTCTAGCGCGCTGGGTTAGGTCCACCATGGCGTTGGCGGGTATAGACATCACGCTGTTTGGAGCACATTCGGCCAGAGGGGCCATGGCTACCAAGGTGATGGCGACCGGAGGCTCACTCTCTGAGCTGTTAATGGCGGCTGATTGGTCTTCTGAATCAGTCTTCCGTTTTTTCTATTTCAGACCGGAGGATCATGTTGCCATGTCTGTTTTATGATGTTTGATTGCTATGTAATGTTTTGACTTTTCTTTGGTATATATTTATGCTGTGTTAGCTTTGAACTTGCATAAGATATGAGCCTCCTGTCTGATGTATAATTCGAGATTTTCCTAGCTTGTGACGGAAAATATTGATTATATGAAGACAGGAGGCGAGTATCTTCCCTCCCTTCCCAACCCTTTCATGTTTTGGGTCTTCTATTTCAGGTTACTGATTTTTCGTTTACCTGGAGTCGTTCGTTCGGTTGACCTATGGTTAGGGTGATGTTCCCCTGTTCGGTTCAATCAACAAGTGCTGTGGGTCGACACAGTCGGGGCCTACGATCTACCTTCTTTGGAAATCTTCGGTTACAAATCGTGGGCCGGCTGGCCGAAGAGTCGGTAATCGGAGATTAGGAAACGACACCTCGTACTCACGCAAAGAAAGAGGAAGATTCTAGTGAGAGCAGTCCATTTATAGAGACTAGGATGGGAGTGGTTTAGGCCATGGGACTGCTGGGAGGTGTGGTTCTACCAGTTTTTTCTTTTATTACATTCGTTAAAGGTTTTACACTTCTGCTGTGAGCATTAATAAAGAAGGATTAATGCATAAGATACTCGCCTCCTGTCTTCATATAATCAATATTTTCCGTCACAAGCTAGGAAAATCTCGAATTACAGCATTTAGGTTGAACGCCTGATGATGTTCAGTACAGCATATACTGTATAGCCTGAATCTCCACGGAAGAATGGCTTTCTAATGTTTAACCTAGCAGGGGTCAGCTCCCTGAGGGGTGAGGGCTAAAGGCAAAGGTCAGCAGATAGTCAAGAATACCTGTTTGTGTATATACTGTCCACAAGCACAGTGTTGCCAGATGGTGAGGCCTCATTCTTAGATCACAACCGTCACATCTGCTGGTCGCAAGCCCCCACGTACTACTTTACAACAGTAAACTACACCTGCCCGCACATGGGATCATCTTCCAGGAAACCACAGGGATTAATAAGCAAACATATAACTACTCTATCTGAAGAGGTGGAGACATTAGTACGAGTTGAAAAAACGAACAAAAAGAAACCGCAGGAAAAAAAAAAATCTGCATGTGTCTGGCTGCATTCTAAGCTTATAGCGACCATTCACAGCACAGTTAAAGGAAAGGACTGACACACTGGTTTGGAGAACTTGGCAATTTAAGCGTTACTACATTGATAAGAATGAGTAAGCGTTCATTATTGCACACAGATTTTGTTTTACACCACAAAAAATTGTAAGGCCTCTGCTTCTTTAAACTTTTTTGCAATAGTGGTTTTTAGCGTTTTTTTTCCAATGGATCAAAAGTGTAAAAAAAAGCTGGTGAGCGAAGTTTTTGACCGTTTATCAGCGTAAGAGCGTTTTTACAGCTGAAAACCATCTCAGAACCCACTAGTTTTGGGTTTTCTTTAATGCTCAAAAAACGCCACTGCCCAAAACTGCCGTTAACAGCCTATGTGTGCATGGACACATAGGATAACATGATGGAGAGTTTAATGACTGTAGAAAAAAACATCTACAGCCAAACACAGCTGCTGTAAAAACATCAAACAACGTCCAGTGTGCATGAGCCCTAAATGATTGCTGTATTTGTTTGGTGACTCTTATTCCGCATTCAAACGGCCGTTTTTCTTGTCCTAGAAAAAAACAAAGTTTTTCTCGACGTGATTCTTGTCAAGCCTGCTTTGCATACACACAATCGTGAAAAAAAATGCTGGAGCAAAGCACGGTGATGTACAACACGTACGACGGCACTTTAAAGGGGAAGTTCCATTCAGATGACGCCACCCTTTGGGCTGCTTTTGCTGATTTCATGATAGTAAAAGTTTGGCGAGAGACGATTCGCTTTTTTTTCAATCTTCGTGCTTTTCAGTCTGTTACAGCGTGACAAATGCGCTATTTCCATTACAAACGCTCATTTTACCAGAACGAGTGCTCCCGTCTCTTAACTTGCTTCTGAGCATGCATGTTTTTTTCCCGTTGTTAAAGCTTACACACGATAATTTTTCACGACGTGAGAAACGACAACGTGAAAATTTAGAGCATGTTCTAAATTTGTAATGGCCATTTTTCACGTCGCGAAAAATGTTCTGAAGTCCACACATGATCGTTTTTAATGACTTTAAATTAAAAAAATATATATTTTCACATCATGAAAAATGGTCTTGTGTACGCGGCATAAGGCTCATGCACACTGGACGTTATAAAAACGCCAGTAGAAAGCTGTAGCTGTTTTTGCAGAAGCACTTTAACTTTTTTTATTTAGCAAAACCATACTCCAACAAAAGCTTATGGTTTAAAAACGCTGATAAACTGTGTTTTTTGGTGTTTTTAAAGGGGTTGTAAAGGAAAAAAAATTCCCTAAATAGGTTACTTTACCTTAGTGCAGTCCTCCTTCACTTACCTCATCCTTCGATTTTGCTTTTAAATGTCCTTATTTCTTCTGAGAAATCCTCACTTCCTATTCTTCTGTCTGTAACTACACACAGAAATGCAAGGCTTTCTCCCTGGTGTGGAGAAAGCCTCTTGAGGGGACGAGCAGTTGTGTCAGGATGCCCACTAACACACAGCTCCTTTCTCTATCTGCAAAGTAGAGTGTCCTGACTTGCCTACTCGCCCCCTCCCCCCTCAAGAGGCTCCACACCAGGGAGAAAGCCTTGCATTACGGTGTGTAGTTACAGACAAAAGAACAGGAAGAGAGGATTTCTCAGAAATAAGGACATTTAAAAGCAAAATCTAAGGATGAGGTAAGTGAAGGAGGACTGCACTAAGGTAAAGGAAGCCATTTAGGAAAAAAAAAAAGACCTTTACAACCCCTTTAGGCTTTTATCAAAGTTAGAGCATTTTTACAGCTGAAAAACTCCTCTCAATACCCGCTAGTTATGTTTTTTTTTTCCAGCCCCTGCCAAAAACTGCAGGGACACACAGGATAACATGCTGGGTAGTTTATTGGCTGCAGAAAAAACACACATCTAAAGTCAAATACAGCAGCTGGAAAAATGTCCAGTGAAAAATCTATAAAAACTCATACAGCAAATCCTCATGAGGATTGGTATCTCAATGCTACTAGTAGTCACTTTTTAAAAGCTTGCTACAATAGGGTGACCAGACATCCCGTTTCCGGGGACAGTCCCCAGATTGAGGACACTGTCCCCTCTGAAATTGAAAAGGGGGTGGGGCAATTTCAAAGACAGTCAGTGCAGAATAAAAAAAAAATATCTGAATTACACACCCCCGTCTCCACCGCTCCTACTAGTGTTAGGGGGGTGCATTTTTTTCCATTATGTGTGCCCCTTTCTGATGACCATGTACTGGTCAGAGCAGAGAGAATATTTCTTCAGTTTCTGTGCATGCCCATTCAGCTCCGCTCGCATGTTCTTCTGCCTTGGCTCAAGTCCCAGCCAGCCGCCTGCCTGCTTATCTTCTTGCCTTCCCTGGTGGAGTGATCTTCCTCCACTCCCCATCCAGTAGTAGCCAGGGGCCCCGGGGAGTAAGATTTGACAGGCTGTGAGGTGGGCGGCTGTGGCGACGGGAAGCAAGTCGCTGATTGCCACCATTACTAGTTAAAAAAAAAAAAAATAGGGGACGCATGCGCGAGGCTCGCGATGGAGGACGTGTTCCTTTAGAGCTCCGCACTTCCCGCCACACTATCGGGACCTAATTAGCCTTCTGGACCACCTTGCAACCCCGCTTTTTCGAGCATCCCCCTCCGGAACAGACACTGTCGCACCCGGGATGGTTTTGACCGGCCACCGCGGCAAAACAAAGCCAAAACCTATCAGGGAAGCCCTGGCCCGCGCCTCTTCCAAGATGGCAGGGAAAGCATTGGCTAGACAGCAGGCCGCCTCCCCAGACAAATCTGTACAGGCTGACAGTGAAGAGGACGACTGCACCGAGTTCCATGTCGGCGGTTCCCCTATCCTACCATCGTCAGGTATGTCTCAGATGGACTTTCTTAAACACATGGAATCCATGCTGCAAAAGGCCCTTAAAACTACCTCTGACCAAATCACTGATAGATTGTCACGTGAAATTAGGGAGCTAGGCCAGAGGACGGCTGACCTGGAGACCAGGGTGGACGACATGGAGCTCACCCTCCTAGAACTGGCCCAAGAGCAGGCGGCCTTGCGTGATGAGAATGCCACTCTCCTCTCACGTTTGGAGGACGCGGAGAACCGCTCTCGCAGGTCGAATTTGCGCATCCGCGGTATACCTGAGACTTTCGATGACCTGCAGTCTTTCTCCACGGCCCTATTCCAGGAGCTCTCAGCGTCCTCCATACCGATCGAACGGTTAGAATTTGACCGAATCCACAGGGCCCTTACCCGCCGCCAGCAAGACGGTCCCCCTCGGGACATCATTGTTAAAATGCACTATTTCCGCACGAAAGAGCAGCTGCTTGCCGCTGCTCGCAATAAGGACGCTCTCCTGTTCCAGGGTCATAACTACCAGCTTTTTTCTGACCTGGCCCCTCACACTATTGCGAAGAGACGTGCCATGAAACCGCAATTACAGGTGCTTGTGCAAAACCAACTGAAATACACCTGGCGCTTTCCCTTTGCCCTGCAATTTACTTAACAAGGACAACAGCATTCATCCACTACACCAGAATCCCTCCAGCGCCTCTTGGAGTCCCTCCGTCTGGCTGCCCCGGCACAAACTTCAGAGACTAACCTACCCCGCACCCCGGCTCGTAATGCTGCTCATCCATACTCGGCCACCCCCCAGAGGCCCCAGCTGGGCACCTCTTCTGTTCGAAAGGGAACACCTGCTCGCACGCCTAAAACTGGTGTGCCTGATCGTCAGCTGTACTCACCTCGTTGTCTGTTTTCTTAACTCTCTCTTTGCAGGTTTCTTAGTTCTCCCCTGACGTCGGAGATTGCCTCCTCTTCAGAGATGATTAAACTGTTTGGATCCTTCGTTTTTCACCGATCTACCCATGAACGATCCTCCATTAGAGGCATTCAGGGACTGCCTGCCCTAATTTTCTCTCCCCCTGAGGAGAGGATTGCTGCAACCCCTCATCATCCCTAGAGGTTGCTCAGGTCCAGATCCACACTATGCCAAAGTTTACTTTCCATTTTGTTTATGTTTTACCTGGCTTATTCTTTAATGCTGTTGGCTCAGACAGTTTGTGTAGCTTTGTTCCCCCTTTCCCCGATTCACCCGGTGCGGATGATTCTTTATGCACTACTGGGTTGACCCCCGCCTGTACCCCTTTGGGTGCTGGCGGTCGTTGACCTATGTTTTTATATACTGTGCTGGTGGTTTTCAGTTATAATCTCAAACACATGGGTGGGATTTCATTACAACTATGTCATTATGTGCACTCTTGTGTCCCGTCCCCTTAAAAGTCCCCTTCCCTTTCCCTCCCTTCATGGTCCTTTTCCTCTCCCCCCATCCCCTTATTCCCCCTTCCTCTCCCCCCCTCCCCCATCCCCAACCCCTTTTACCTTTTGTGTTTTCTCTGTTTGTCATCCCCACCTCTCCCCTGATCTTTGTCTCACCCTCCCCCGTCCCTTAAGCGACTCCCCTGATGGGTTTTCCCTTGAGACAATGGAAAGGTTAGGCTGATGAAATCAGTCCTGTTAATTTTGATGTTGCCAGTGTTTACATTTTTCTTTTGCTTGCAATAATCCTTCCAGGTGCAAGTCTTTTTGTTCAATTGACTTTCTATTGCAAACTGTCTTGTATAATGTGTTACGTATATCCCGTTTGTGGCGGGGAGCTGTCACTGCTCCCCCTTTCTTATGGTCCACCCACCCACGGACTAGCTGGCTGGCTCCTGTGTTGGTGTACTATTTGGTCGGGCGATAGAGTTAGACTCTTCTCCCTTTCTGAGACCATTTACTTGCCCTACATGATAACTCTTATTTTCCGTTTTCTCCTTTTTCTTTTTTTCGTTTCTCTTTTTCCTTCTCTTCTTCTAGGTCGGCTGGGTCACATGGCCCTGACGGTTTCATCTCATCACCCCACAACCGATCCCAGATGGCTCCCTTGAATGTGCTTTCGTTGAACGTTAAGGGTCTCAACTCACCCAATAAGAGAGTCAAGGCCTTCCAAACATTTGCAACCCTGAAAGCAGGTATAGTAGCTCTTCAAGAAACACTCTACCCCCAATTTTTTTATCTCCCGATACCCTCAGGTGCATCAGCCCCCACGAAACACTGTGGAGTCCTGATTGCTCTGCATCACACTCTCCCTTTTACCGTAACTTCTGAGATTAAGGACCCGGAGGGTCGTTATATCATATTAGTTGGCCTTCTTCAGGATGTTGAGACTACCCTTGTTTCCTATTACGCCCCTAATATGAACCCGAATCCCTTCTTTTCACACTTATTACAGGTACTGCGCTCTCACTGTAGAGGGACGCTGTTTTTATGTGGAGACTCCAACTCCGTCCTACAACCACATATAGATAAATCGCCTTATGCTCCTGACCAATATTCCCCCTCCATACGTTTCCGGAAACTCTTGCAACAAGCTTCCTTGCTTGACACCTGGCGGGAGTGCAACCCAACTAAGAAAAATTATACCTTTTATTCATACCCACATAAATCTTTTTCCAGAATTGATCATATCTTTATCTCGATCGCCTCCTCCCCCATATTACTTAACTCTGTTATCCAGCCTATCTCCTGGTCCGACCACTGTGCAGTGCTTACCACCGTTTCTTCCCTAATCCCCATGTCCAAAGACCGTACCTGGTGTATAAACAAAGCGCATCTCACCAATCAGTCATACTGCTTTGATATCCAAATTGCTCTAGCAGAATATTTGAAACATAACACTACCCCTGACATTTCCCCTGTGCTTCTCTGGGAGGCCCACAAACCAGTAATCAGGGGTAAATGCATTTCAGTATCCACCCATCTGAACCGTGATAGGAAGGCTAGCGGAGCTGGAATCGAATATTCATCATTGTTCCCTCCAATTTCAGTCCTCCCCTACTGAGACGCATAGGATACTGATGGAAAAGTCTAGGACGGAACTTGATCTAGCTTTGGCTGAATCAGCTGACAAGGCCATTCGTAGATCAAACCACACTATCTACACCAAAGCAAACAAACCAGATTCCTTTTTGGCCCTTCGTCTTCGTCGTCCGGAACGGAATCATGTCCCTATTAGGCTACGTGTAGGCAAAAACACTTACACTAGTAATCCTGTGAAAGTCTTAGCTGAATTTCGAGATAGGTTACAGGACCTTTACAAGGCCCAATCCTCTTTCTCCCCCTCTACTGCAGATGCACTACTCCAAGATATCCCTCTTCCCACTTTATCAAATTCTGATCGTGAGTGCCTTGAGAGACCCATTACGACTGACGAGGTCCTCGCTGCTATCAAGACTCTTAAACCTCAAACGACCGGTTCCTGATGGGCTCTCGGGCACCTACTTTAATAAATTTGCTGGTACCCTCGCCCCGCTCCTTGCTAATTCTTTTAATGCCTTGCTTCAACATCACTCCTTTGGACGAGATACATTGACAGCTATAATCGCCATGATCACTAAACCTAATGTAGATAACTCCCTTTGGTCGAATTTTCGGCCTATCTCATTACTAAATCTTGACATTAAGCTACTGGCCAAAGTGATGGCCTTACGCCTTAACCCCATTATTGGGGGATTAATTCATAAAGACCAGGTGGGTTTTATACCACGCCGACAAGCCAGTGATAATATTAGAAGAGTTGTCCTCCTACAACATCTAGCCAGAACACGCAGGATCCCTATACATTTGCTATCCCTTGACATCAGGAAGGCCTTTGATACGGTCTCCTGGCCCTACCTAAACTATATCCTTGCTTGCTGGGGTTTCGGACCACACTATTTACAGTGGGTGAACTCCCTTTACAATCAACCCCAGGCCTATGTTAAATACTCTGGTTTCCGCTCAGAGAGTTTTCCGATAGGTAGGGGTACTAGACAGGGGTGTCCCCTATCCCCCTTAATATTTGCTCTGGCAATAGAGCCCCTGGCGGCCTTGATTAGGGCTAGCCCTGATGTCAAGGGATTAGAGGTGGCTTCTACCTCCCACAAAATCTGTTTGTTTGCGGATGATGTGCTTTTGTTTGTCACCTCCCCCCTGTGGTGGCAAAATAGGCCGTACGCAGAGCACAGCGCCATTTTGCCCTGTGCTATAAAGCACAGAATCCAGTCTTAATGAAATAATGCCTATTTAAGCTAAATAGATTCACTCACCATCATTCTCTGCCATTCATACAAAGAGACACCATCACCAGCCTGTTCTCATATCATTCTGCCAGCATCACTGCCCAAAGGCTCAGCCAAGCACCTTTTATTTACCCAAAACAGGAAGTGCTCACTGCACCCATTAAACACCTCCCTCATGGGAGTGGTTAACACATGATGTTCCACTGACACAGCTAACACCATATAAGGACGTTCCTTCTAACAGGAAGTCCCATAGAATACATGAATAGAATATAATACAATGGATACAATACAATGCATAGAAGTACATACAATGCTGCTAAAGGCTTATGGGCGTGGCAGGGAGTGCCCCCCCTGCCTCTAACTGATCATAAGCTCTCATATTAATCGCCTGATAGAATCCTAATCTGCGCCATTCCATAGAATAATGCATATCCAGATTATACCCTTATTAAGGTGGAAAGGAAGCTATCTACAGGCGTACGCTACGAATCGCAAGCCCTGCTGATCAGACAAGACCCAGATAAGAGCGCACATCTGTCCATAACCACTAGTGTGCTTGCGAAGTGAGCGCATCCCCTCCCCAACGATCGTCTGTGCTAAATGCACAGAGGGCCCCTTGTGGGGGCGGACATATGCCCACGCCGCAAACATCACATTCCAACCTCAAGACATTTTCTACTACCAGACGAGATTCAACCAGCCTCAGACTGCCCCAGTCAGTTCTATTTAGAGCGGGTTGTGGCAGTACTAAGACTGGGTGCCATTATGACAATACATATTAAATACATCTTCAAATTTCCACCACAGTCCTCCCTTTTTGTCATATTGCTCCCACTTGTCCTTCCAATCTGGATAGTCGTCTTACACCGAGAAAGGAATCAGTCCTTATAGTCCATAAAAAGGAAAACACGGCTTGACATGTAGACTCTGTTCTTCAGGAGACATGACTTATAAGGAGGGCACAACTTGGTGAGCTGTAGTAATCGCAGATCGGTCTGGGGTCCTCTGTGTCTTGTAAATGGGTCCGGCTTCGGGGCGTCTTCATCAAGGAAAATGTGGTCATCTGCTCCGGCTCTGGTCACGCGTCCAATCAGGCAACAGGAGCGCCTCATCACGACATAGAAAGAATAGAAATAAAAACGACATGAGTATATATATATTCCCATTTCCATCAACCACGATCCGCTGTAAAATAAAAATTAATCCCCAAAGATTCCCAACCTTCACTTAGCTACAGCTCTGGCTCTGCCTTGCAGGGACCCAAACATTATCCATATGGGCCTGAACTCCAATTCCCAGGAACCCCCGATCCAGGTATAACAATCTTTACTTGTAAATTCCCAGAAACCGCCCTTGGACCGTGAGAACTTCCTTGTAGCTTCAACAGTCACATGAAACATTCCATCCTCAATAGGTGTGAATTGTTCAATCGTATCATAAGCTCAAGCCCCCCCACCTTGTACATGCAGGAAACCATGCCCAGACCTGGTCGGGGTTGGTGCCTTCTAGCCGCCCCTGCCATTCCTACTTTCTCTTGTGCCATCAGATCCTCGCGATCGGCCACGATACAGGATGCTGGGACAGCTTCACCACCACACATGAACCTCTTGAATTACCTTTTAAGCTGTAGATACCCAACCAACAAAAGGCAGAGACATAAAAACGAAAAACAATTCTACCCTCTAAAGACATCTCATTAAATTCTATTGACAAATGTCTGTTCGGAGTCTTCACTAGTTTGTCAATAATCCTCATACCAATCATAACATCATAAATAGCATGTACCGCTGTCATCGCTGAGCACTAAAGCTCGGTGGAGACTCAGAACAGACCCCGCAATCCGTCCCGTTCACTTTCTTAAATAGTCATAAAATAGACTTTAAATAATAACTTGGGATGCTTTTCATCGTTACCTCTGCTAAAATTTACTAAACAAACAAATAAAAATAAACAAAGATACTACTCATTTCTTTGATGTAGTTGAGCCGCTTCTTGCAGTGGCTGGCGTGGTCTCATCCATCAAGTTTCTTTACAAACGACCCAGTCACCTGGTTGGGAAAAATGAAAACCAATTACAGTGTCGGGGTCCAGGAGAGACTCTCCTGAACCCCTTTGAAGTTCATGTTACAGTGATCGCACTCACCCCATCACCTGAGAAAAGACGTGACAGCTGGTGAGGTGGGTACGACCCTGGTTTCAGTTGACCTCCAAACAAACCTTATGACAATAACCCCGACCTCGGGACTGTGTTCACTGCACAATCTGTGCATGTCTCCCCATCGCCTGTAATACCTTACCATCTGCTGTAATACCTGGAACCATTGGGAGGTTCATCTAAGATGAGAACCTACTTCACCAGACTGCTGCTTGCCGATTCAAATTCCATCAAAGAAAGACAGTCTTGGCACAAACTTGATTTAGAATTAGAAAGATTAGTGTTATTAGTTCGAAAAACTGTCACTTTTACATTTATTTATCCCCCCTTCTTCCTCATTAAAGACTGGAGGAAGAAGAAACAATGAAATAGCCTATGATACTTTAAACCTTCTTAGACTCGTATTTATCCATGTGTACAGCTGTCTATATACACCTGCTCTCTATGTACAGAAACTTCCAGAAGCTTCTTGGACCTGAAAAATACTTATAAGCAGAAATCATTACTTCATCCCTCATATTTATCCTGCAGAGAATGGCAAACAAAAATGACATTCCTGTAAATTTTCAATGACATTCTTTCAAAACCGATTCAGACAAAACCCTCTATAACCCTTACTTTCCCCGTTCCTACAAAAATACTACAGCCGCGACGCATTGGAGGATCGCCGCGGTAAATTCGAACATATTCACGTTACTACATACAAACATTCATATACAAATGTGGGGGAGATATTCATAGTATCCAAAACAAAAATGAAAAAAACAAAACAAAAACCAGCCGGAAATCTGCCTTCACTTTCAGCAATAGACGAAAATACAATGGGAAAATATGAGAACAGCGTGAGAGCCTTGCATAGACAGCTATACAACGTTCTCCTTTGAGGGTCACCAAAGCGTGTACCACGCCTCCATCCACCCTCATCATTACAGATTTCTGAAGCCGCAGCGAAACCACATCCACTCCAGAGGGATACCCAAATAGTATCCTTGGCAATCTTTTAAAGGGGTCTAAAGGCCTTTGCCCCCAAAACTAGGCTTTGTGCACCATGTAACCGTCTGACTGTGGGAAGCCTTCCTTCCCACGCGATTCAAATCGACTTATCGTCTTACCTCCCGCGTCCGAGAGAAACCGTTGCACCCATTTCGGGGAGCACCGCTCGGTGCCTTCTTCTACGGTGGATTGACGGACTACAACCATTATCTGGTCCAGTCCCTCAACTAGAAAACCCTAACCGAGGCATCATCTCTATGGCTTGTTGTCCCAACCCTCCTGGCACAGAACTACAGAGTAACTATGCCAAATGATTCGTAAACAACCACTGATCAACCCCCAAATTAGGCCTCTACCCCTCACAGTGTATGCATCCCATACACTGCGTCGCCAGACTAAACCACACGGAACACTTACGCCCAGTTATCACCTGCAGAATAATGTGGCTTCTCTCTGCATCTAGATGTTACAACAGTAATGGTGAAGCCCTCCTGTTTGCTCTAAAATACCCAAAACTGTATTTACAGTATAACACAAAAACGACTGAAATTAAACTTTAAAACACTCTTTTAAACGCCAAAATATTTTCCGTTGTCCTTTCAGGACACAAATACCATTGCTAATCTTTCAGAAGACTTCAAAAACTCCTCCCACTGACTTCCTGCTTATATATAAATGCTGAAAAAGGACTTTCTGTTGTATGCTCAGCTCGTAAAACCTAATTCTGGTTTATTTACATAATGACAGGAAGAGGGAGGGGAAGTCTATCTTCATCAAAAAAAAACTCCATGGACCACAAATCTCCCCTGGAAGTATTATCCAATAGTAAACAAAACCAGAACTGACTCTCTTCTGTCTTTCTCCTTTTAAAACAAAATTCTTTTGGTTCAGGAAAGGTAAAACAATCTCCTCCCATCTGCAGAATAGGAGTTGACCCCCCCCCTGACCCTACGATCTTCAAAAACAAATGAATTGCCAAGGACCCCAAATATTCAAACACCAAAACGCACATCGCTGTGCACAAAAATGCATTCAAAGCCAGTCCCACAATCCATCACAATTCAGTGCATGCAAAGCAGTCTTTTCACCAAAAAACGAAATTCCACACAAAAGATAGCGCTTAAACTGCATCTCAAAATGGCGAACAACAAGCCAAGCAACATTGGCACCATTTACGCTTGCAAAAAACACTGTCTACAAAAGGACAGACCGTACTACACAAAGGAAAACAAAAATGTTGTCCACCAGATCCCAACAGAAAATACTGCGCTACTCAATTCGCACTAAACATCAAAATCTGCCCCAAAGGCTGCAAAATTCCACTTCTCAGTCACATGGTATCACACCCAAAAGATGACCCAGGATGACCCACAGAGCAAACAGACTGCACCTCACAAAATGGCTGCCAACGACCATAGCAGCAAACAAGATGGCTGCCATATGCAGCCCCCAAAAACCTGCCTAGAATCTTTCTCCTCAAAAACAAAACATGGAACATCAAATATGAACATTAAAAACATTTTCTAAAAACAACCAACCAACAAGGCACACACTTTAGGCTCCTTCAAATCAGACCTTTTTATGGTGTGAACCCCTCACAATGAGCACAGGGATGGTGGGAACCCCTCACAATGAGCCCAGGGATTCAACACTAGTCACCCCTCCCTCCCAGAGCCGCATTTGAGGCTGTTTCAAATCGGACCTTTTGCCAACACAGCACATTCAAAAAATGTTAGTTACATGCGCAACATTAAAACAAAAACACTTTTTCTCAAAGCTCATGTTCAAACTGCGGCATCACCTTTCATAACAAGCCATTCAAAAAAATATACTCAGGTCACATCATTTAAAACGCCTGCTATTGTTTACAGAGGGTTACCAACTTTGACCCAGTGATGGGACAGCCATGCTGGTTGCCCATCCCCCCCCCGAGCCTCATGGCACACCAAACAAATCACCCCTCCCCCACTAAAGCACATGTTTCCTTCATCAGCCAAACAATTCAATCACAGTTCAGCCACACTTATGCGGACATGTCTTTTGGTCCCATACAAAGGTAAAAATCACAATTTATTCATTTCTATTCCTCACATAGATCATGAACATATTACACATGACTTTTGCTCTAAAAATTGTACACTCAAGAAACACAGAGATCCAACACTAGTCGCCCCTCCCCCCCAAGCCACATGGCCAGAGAAACCATCTAACACCATGGAACATGCCTTGCCTGGCTAAACTATACAAAGGCAACCCGTCCAACATAAAATGATGTAAATACACACAGTCTCCATTTCTCATACACAGGAACAAGACATTCAGGTTCAAACAAAGTCTCAGCCGCACACATGAGGACATTACATTCAAAAGATACAAAATGTCTCCCTGCACACATCGCAGGCTGAATAATGCCACCTCTATACTGACAAATCATCCACAATATACAGTTTCCATATGCATCATAACATTTGTATATCTAACTTTCAGAAGTTTCAGAATCAGAACACTGTCCGCCGCATGGTGGCCCAAACAAATCGCCCTTCCCCCGACCCTCCCGTACGTCTCTCCCAAACCTCATACGAATTTTGAAACAATTCGCCATTGTCTCTGGTCTAGAAGTGAACAATTCTAAGTCTCAAGCTCTCAATGTATCTCTTCCCCCCTCAGAAGTTGCCCATTTACAGGAATATTTTCCTTTCGCCTGGTCCACCACCTCTCTCCCATACTTAGGTATTAAATTGACGACTGATCCATCCTCCCTCTACAGATCTAACTACCTTCCTATGCTGTCACACCTGACTTCCATAATGGAGTCTTGGAGGCCGCTATGTGTTTCTTGGTTAGGACGTGTGGCAGCCGTTAAGATGTCCCTACTCCCAAAACTGTTGTATTTGTATAGAGTTCTCCCGATTTCGGTCCCCTCCTATTTTCACCGTATCATACAGTCCCGGGTCTTTAAATATATTTGGGGCCCCATAAAACCTTGAGTTTCTAGATCTATCCTCCTTCGAAACAGACTTAGTGGGAGCCTGGTTATTCCCAACTTTGCTCGCTATTACCAGGCCGCACAACTTGCTCAAATCACGTTATATCACGCCTTGTCGGAAACACCCATATGGGTTAGTTTGGAAGCCGTGGATATTTTTCCCTTGTTAGTCTCCAACCTCCTTTGGTTGCCTCGGTTGGCCCGTAGCCCTATACTTAATCCGGTGACGCGCCACTCACTTAGGCTTTGGGACAGCTTGCGCATTCGTTTTTGGTTGTTGTCTACCCATAACCCGCTGCTCTCCTTCTTAGGTCACCCGCACTTTTTCCCGGCTTATACAGAGCCTGACTCCTTCCGATTCTGGCTCCGGGCAGGTATACACAGGATAGGAGATCTTGTTACCGACACCTCTCTCAAATCCTTTCCGGATCTACAGACCCAGGTTAAGCTTCCCTCTAGAGAGTGTTTTTGTTATTTACAGATAGCTCATTTCGTTCGTTCGGTTATAGGTGATTGCTCTTCTCTGGACGGTATGTCCTTTTACGAAAATATCTGTCGATCTGACCCCCATGCCCCTGGTATTATCTCCCAAATTTATAGTCACTTCACCTCCTCCTCTACCGATCTTCCCCTCTATGCTGCACAGTGGTCCAAGGACCTCCAGATTACGTTGGATAAGGAGGATTGGACAGGTATCTGGGACCGTACAAAATCTTCTTCTCAGAACATTGTGGCCCTCGAGGCCAACTATAAGGTCCTGATGCGGTGGTACCTGGTCCCCGCTAGGATCTCCAAATTTTTACCATCCTACCCAGCTGTATGTTTCTGGGGATGTGGCGGGAGAGGTACACATGAACATATCTGGTGGTCCTGTCCGGTAGTACAACGGTTTTGGGTAACTATATTTCAAATGGCCTCCACTTTATTAAATGACGAACTCCTACCTGACCCGTCCCTGGCTCTTCTGAATCATATACAGCAGGATTACACTAGAGCCCAAGTTAGACTTTTACTCCAACTGACCACTGCTGCCAAACAGTCTATAGCTAGGGCCTGGAAGACTCCCAGTATACACATTGCGCTAGTTAAGAACAGGGTGACCCAGGCGATGATCCACAGTAAGATAGAGGCTACGATTTTAGACCGGATGGTCCAACACGATAAAACCTGGACCCCCTGGGTGGAACATTTTCTTCCCTCTGGGTTTGACATGGCCTTTCTGATAAAATAGAAGTTTGAAACTAACCATGCTTTAATACACTCAATCCCTCTGGGGTCCGTGTGGCCCGGCCGACACTCTCTCTGCCCTCTCCTATTCTCTCTCGTTCTCCTCCTCTCTTGTACTCTTTTTCCTTTTCCTCTCTCTTTCTCCTCTTCTGTTCTTTTTGTTTTATTTGAAATGTCCTGAATGACTCCTAACAGGCAAGGCTACAGGCTATTGCCTAGATTTAGTTTTCGTTATATCTCCTGTACAGGACACCAGGGGTGGGTCCTGGACGGGTGCTATACGGCACCACTGTTTGGACTATGGTCCATTTAAATAGAGGTAGAAGGTTCAGGGGGTCACCCAAAAGTGGGTGAAAAGTTCCAGGCAGGCGCTAATTCAGAGAGGACTGGCTCGCAGTCTTCTCTATCTTAATAAAGTAGTTTGGGGCCTGGAATTTTGGAGGCTCCAAAGTGTTATTTGGGTGGGATGGAGCCTCCACTCCTAAACCCTGGAAGCCAGCGCACAAGGGGTTAAAATCTCACAGACAACCACCCATTAAAGCAGGAAGTGATGCTGGAGGGAATGAGTGAGTTGGGAGAGTGCACCTGTGAGGACAAGATGGAAGTCTGCTAGCTGCTCAGAGAGGATTTCTGAGTAGTTTGGAAGTGAAGCTGTGTCTGCAGGGAAGGTCTGGAGGACTTCTTACTAAAAACGTATGTGCCTTTCTTTTGGTTGTTTTTCTGAAGAAAGACTTTTTCCTAATTTATGCTGGAAACAAGCAGGACTTTTGTTGTGACGTTTTGGATGCTGAAGAAAAGCTTTATTTTGTTTTGTTTGGTCACCAATAAAGACCCTTTGCTTTACTGACACGGTTTTACGCACTTGTCTCGCGGAGCTTAAGAACCCCCAAAGTTTACAATTGGTGTCGAATGCGGGCAAAGTGCATTTGCAGGCGCAAAAACCGTTTAAAACTGACATTTAAAGAGACAGTGTACCTATGGCATGTCTTGGGTGAAGTCAGCCCAGGCGTTACAAACAGCAGACAAAGGCATGGAGGAGGTCGTTAAGGCTTTGGCACAAGCCACTGTGACCCAGCAGCAAGCCACTGTGACCCAGCAGCAAGCCATTGTGGCCCAGCAGCAAGCGTCAGCAGAGTCAAACCGTCGCCATGAGGAAGCGATGGCTCAACAGCAGCAGGCCCTGGCACAGGCTATAGCTGCGCAGCAGGAAAATACACGGCTGCTATCCGCCCAGTTTACGGCCCAGCAGGAGTCCACTCAAGCACAGGTGGCTGCCTTGCAGGAGGCCGTACAGCAGCTGGCTCAGGGACAAGCGCAAGCGGTCGTTGCCGTTAGCAACCCAGTGTCTGTTAGAGCCAGCCATTTTTTGCAGAAACTAACACCCAGCGATGACGTGGAAGCCTTTCTTACCACCTTTGAAAGGATAGCAGAGAGAGAAGCGTGGCCCCGGGACCAATGGGCCGGCATTATATCGCCTTTTCTCACTTGTGACCCGCAAAAGGCCTATTTTGACCTCCCAGCTGAGCACATCAAAGACTATGAACGTCTAAAAGCTGAAATCCTGGCCCGCCTGGGAGTGACCACAGCTGTCCGGGCTCAGAGGGTGCATCGCTGGCGGTACAAATCGGACCAACCACCCAGGTCCCAGATGCATGAACTAATTCAGTTAGTTAAAAAATGGCTGCAGCCAGAAAAGTTGTCAGGTCCACAAATGGTGGAACGAGTGGTAATGGACCGGTACCTACGGTCCCTACAAGATGACCTACAGCGCTGGGTAAGCCATGGAAACCCTACTAATGCTGACCAGCTGATCGAGCTGGTTGAACGGTATACCGTGGTGGAGGACCTGCTTGGGCCTGCCAAGCGTCGAGAACCCACGCCAAGGACACCCAGACCAGCCACCAACCTGAGGAGAGAAGCCTTGCCAGATGTTGGCGTCCGCAGGTTTACACCATCTGCCCTAGAACCACGGAGGTCGGTTCCTGTACCAAAGATGGGAGACATACAATGTTGGCGATGTCGGTCCTGGGGGCATACCCGGGCACAATGCCCACTGCAGGAGGAGCCTATGGAGTGCGGAACTGGTCGGAGAAGCTCCTTCTATGTGCGAAGTGTGTGTACCACTCATCTTGACCTGGCTGCAGGACGGTTTGAGTGTGAAGTGTGGGTGAACCACCTTCCTGCCAGGGCCCTACTGGACTCCGGTAGCATGGTAACATTAGTACATGCCAGCATACTTGGGAGGCTTAGACCAGTGACTAAAACTCTTCGGGTGGTATGCATTCATGGGGATACCAAGGAGTACCCCTTGGTTCCGGTGACTGTTTCTTATGGCCATGCCTCAGTTACACAGGAGGTCGGGGTGGTAAACAGTTTAATTCATGACATCATAGTGGGGCGGGACTGTCCACTATTTCTGGAACTATGGAACGAGGTGCAAATGGCACCACCAGGGGAACTGGGGGCACTGGGCCTGGAAGGGACAGGGTCCGAGGGGTCCGGAGCTGAAATACACCCCTCTCATATAGAAATACCTACCATTGATAATGAAGTCGCAGGGAATGCTAATGTGGAGGATAATGCCCCTGACCCAGGTCTTAAACCCGGGTTGATCTCTGAGGTGGGGGAGGTCTTCCCATTACAAGTCATGCTGGGGGAGGATGACGAGGAGCTCTCCCCGGTTGAGGAGGATGAAGGGGAAACCTCCTCAAGGCCAGTACATCCAGATCTAGACGTGTCCAGAGGTGCATTTGGTACCGCCCAATTACGGGACCCTGCCTTGGTCAATGCTCGAGAGCAGGTTTCTGTTGTTGATGGGGTCCCACAAATGCCAGATGCAGACCAGAGGTTCCCTCACTTTGCGTTGAAGGGGGACTTACTGTATCGAGTGGCTGAGAGCCGAGGGGAAACTATAGAGCAGTTGCTGGTTCCCCAACCGTATAGGCGGATGCTCCTCGATCTAGCCCACAACGATGCACTGGGAGGACACCTGGGGGCGGAGAAAACAGAGGCCAGGATAAACGACCGGTTTTACTGGCCAGGGTTGAAGGCCGAGGTTAAAAGATACTGTGCGTCTTGTCCCATTTGCCAGTTAACCGCCCCAGTGCCACACTATAGAAACCCTCTGGTGCCCTTGCCGATTATCGAAGTCCCGTTTGAACGGATCGCTATGGATCTGGTGGGACCCCTGGTAAAGTCGGCACGGGGCCACCAATACATA
This sequence comes from Rana temporaria, assembly GCF_905171775.1. Classification (NCBI taxonomy): domain Eukaryota; kingdom Metazoa; phylum Chordata; class Amphibia; order Anura; family Ranidae; genus Rana; species Rana temporaria. The sequence goes on from NC_053497.1 coordinate 157,545,559, forward strand.
TTGGTCATCCTAGATTACGCAACTAGGTATCCAGAAGCTGTCCCTTTGAGGAAAGCCTCCTCTAAGGCCATCGCCAGGGAGTTGTTTCAAATGTTCTCACGAACTGGGTTCCCCAAAGAGATCCTGACAGACCAGGGTACCCCTTTTATGTCAAAGGTAATGGCGGACTTGTGCAAATTGTTTCAAATTAAGCAGTTGCGGACGTCTGTCTACCACCCACAGACCGATGGCCTAGTCGAAAGATTCAATAAAACCCTAAAATCCATGTTGAGAAGAGTAGTCCAGAAAGATGGGAAGGATTGGGATATGTTACTCCCTGCCCTGTTATTTGCTATCCGGGAGGTCCCGCAAGCATCCACAGGTTTTTCGCCATTTGAATTAGTGTATGGACGAAGGCCCCGGGGGTTACTCGATCTGGTAAAAGAGACATGGGAAAGTGAGTCCTCACCACACAAAACGGTGGTAGAGCATATCTCTCAAATGCGAGAGAGGGTGGCTAAGGTGATGCCACTGGTGAAGGAGCACATGCAGAAGGCCCAGGATGCCCAAAGAAGAGTGTATAACAGGTCGGCTAAAATTAGACAGTTCCAAGTAGGAGACCGGGTGGCTGTTCTAATACCCACGGTAGAGAGCAAATTCTTGGCCAAATGGCAGGGCCCATTTGAGGTAGTAGAGAAAGTCGGTGAGGTGGACTACAAGGTACACCAGCCAGGGAAAAGAAAACCATACCAGATCTATCACATCAATTTGTTGAAACCCTGGAGAGACAGAGAACAAGTGTCAGCGGTAGTAGGGGTACAGTCAGGGGACCATGCAGGGATCGACTTGGTGCAGGTTGCTGCTACCCTGACTAGACCTCAAACCCAGCAAACAAAAGAGTTTCTACAAAAAAATAGAGATATGTTTTCAGAGTTGCCCGGTCGCACCAACGTCATCAAGCATGACATTGTGACCGAGCCCAATGTAAAAGTCAGGTTAAAGCCTTACCGTATCCCAGAAGCTCATAGGGTGGCAGTGTCCGAAGAGGTTAAAAGAATGTTCGAGCTTGGAGTCATTGAAGAGTCGCAGAGCGAATGGTCAAGTCCAATTGTGTTGGTACCCAAGCCCAACGGCACCCTCCGCTTCTGCAACGACTTCAGAAAGCTTAATGAAGTCTCCAAGTTCGACGCATATCCCATGCCACGAGTAGATGAGCTAATTGAAAGGTTGGGGCCTGCCAGGTACATTACCACGCTAGACCTCACAAAAGGGTACTGGCAGATTCCCCTGACTAAGGAAGCCAGGGAGAAGACAGCCTTCTCTACCCCAGAAGGCCACTTCCAATATAAGAGGATGCCATTTGGTCTACACTCAGCCCCGGCCACGTTCCAAAGGGCCATGGACAAAACTCTGCGTCCACACCAACGGTACGCTTCTGTCTACCTCGATGACATAGTCATCTTCAGCACTGATTGGGAGTCCCACCTTCCCCGGGTTCAGGCAGTCGTAGACTCCTTAAGAAGAGCAGGGTTCACCATCAACCCCGAGAAGTGTGCCATTGGGATGGAGGAAGTAAAATACCTAGGATATATTGTGGGTAGAGGGCTGGTGAAGCCCCAAATGAGTAAGGTGGAGGCCATACAGGACTGGCCCCGTCCCCTAACCAAGAAGCAGGTCAGAGCGTTTTTGGGCATAGTTGGCTATTATAGGAGGTTTGTCCCCAACTTTGCCACTGTTGCTGCACCACTGACCGACCTGACCAGAGGCAGAAAGTCAGTGATGATAAAGTGGAACGCCGAGGCCGAGACGGCTTTTCAAAAGCTTAAGACAGCTTTGTGCCAAGATCCGGTGCTTGTAGCTCCAGATTTTACAAAAGATTTTGTAGTACAGACAGATGCTTCAAGCGAAGGGTTGGGAGCGGTCCTGTCTCAGGAAATCAATGGGGAGGAGCACCCTGTGGTCTTTCTTAGTAGGAAGCTGACGGCAGCTGAAAGAAACTATGCGGTGGTGGAGCGGGAGTGTCTGGCCATCAAGTGGGCTCTAGACTCCTTGCGATATTTCCTCCTGGGCAGAAAGTTCCGCTTGGTGTCAGACCATGCTCCGCTTACCTGGATGAGACAGAATAAACACACCAATGCCAGGGTAACAAGGTGGTTCCTTTCTCTCCAGGAGTTCAATTTCATGGTAGAGCACAGACCCGGGAGACAGCATCAGAATGCCGATGCCCTCTCCCGAGTCCATTGTATGGTGTCTACTGTTGCCTCCAACACCTCCGCGTTGAGGCAGAGGGGGGGGATATGTACAGGACACCAGGGGTGGGTCCTGGACGGGTGCTATACGGCACCACTGTTTGGACTATGGTCCATTTAAATAGAGGTAGAAGGTTCAGGGGGTCACCCAAAAGTGGGTGAAAAGTTCCAGGCAGGCGCTAATTCAGAGAGGACTGGCTCGCAGTCTTCTCTATCTTAATAAAGTAGTTTGGGGCCTGGAATTTTGGAGGCTCCAAAGTGTTATTTGGGTGGGATGGAGCCTCCACTCCTAAACCCTGGAAGCCAGCGCACAAGGGGTTAAAATCTCACAGACAACCACCCATTAAAGCAGGAAGTGATGCTGGAGGGAATGAGTGAGTTGGGAGAGTGCACCTGTGAGGACAAGATGGAAGTCTGCTAGCTGCTCAGAGAGGATTTCTGAGTAGTTTGGAAGTGAAGCTGTGTCTGCAGGGAAGGTCTGGAGGACTTCTTACTAAAAACGTATGTGCCTTTCTTTTGGTTGTTTTTCTGAAGAAAGACTTTTTCCTAATTTATGCTGGAAACAAGCAGGACTTTTGTTGTGACGTTTTGGATGCTGAAGAAAAGCTTTATTTTGTTTTGTTTGGTCACCAATAAAGACCCTTTGCTTTACTGACACGGTTTTACGCACTTGTCTCGCGGAGCTTAAGAACCCCCAAAGTTTACACTCCGTTCAACTCACTGAGTACTCTTTTGAAATGTATATTGTTAACGGTATGGGACCTCTCCCCCTCCTTTACCCCTTTTGTATTGTTACCCCCTTTATTGGTCTCCTGTTGAGGGACCTATGGTCCTTATATCTCTCTATGATGTTTTAGACATTCCTAGTCTTGGACGTTAAATGTCTGTGTTTAGTATACTTTTTTTGGAAATTTCTGTTTATTAAAGGTTTTATGCACATACAACAAGAAAGAAAAAAGAAAAACAACATACCTTGGCACACCGCTAAGCTTAACTATCGGCCAACATGACCGGGAACATAAAAACTGTGCCATCGCAGATCGCATATTCAAAACAAAACCCTCCCGGATCACCCCCCCACCCCCCCTACTCCGTTCCCTTCCCCCACCAGCCTTAAATTAGGACATCTTCAGCAGAAATACTCCCCTCTGTGGCACGTCACAAACAGCATCCCTGAAACACCTGGAATAAGTCCTCTGCCCAGCTTATATACATACTTAATCATAAATTAGTCATCTTTCTCTTTACCCAACAATGTGATCTGATTCATACCAGGCCCTCCACACCTTCTCGAATTTCCCGACACATCCGAGATAGGTACGTTGCTTTATAATATGGTAGCATAGCGTTCACCAAACCTTTCCAAAAAGCAATCTCAGGGGCCCCTGGATTCCTCCATTTGAGCAAAATGGCCTTCTTCCCATAAAACAGCAAGATACTCAATAATGTTCTGTGAGCCATAGACGGTACCACCTCTTCCACCAAACCCAGTAAGCAGACACTAATTTCCCGTGGGACCGGTACCCCCAGCACCTCTGCAATACAGGCCATGACCCCAGTCCAGAACTGTTGGATCTGGGGGCAATTCCAGAACACATGTTGCGCGTCAGCAGGGGAAAACGTACACCTCCAGCATTCGGCAGGTACCGATGGATATATCAATGCCAATCTGGCCGGGGTATAATATACTCTATGTAAGAATTTAAACTGGATTAGCCTGTCTTTCGCTGCCACTAAATATTTAAACGGACGGTCCCACATTTCATCCCATTCCTCCCCCTGTACACCCGGAACCTCCGCCCCCCCACCGCTCTCTGCACTTGAGTAACGCTTTGGGGCTAGCCTTAAACAGTTCTTTGTAGATTACTGACAAGGTCTTGGGCAGTTCCTCCGTCATAAGTAAGTCTTCCAACCTAGAAGGGAAAGATTCAACCTTCTGAGATCCAAACTGAGACTGATATGCATGTCTCAGGCTTAAATAACGAAAAAATTGCGAGTTCGGAAGGTCATGTTTGGCTTTCAATTGATCAAATGTTAGCAGTTCCCCATCCCGAGTAACATCCCTGAGTAATTTAACCCCCTTAGACGCCCACCCGGGTGCATCATCTAGTTTGTAAAAGTGATGAAGTTTAGGGTTCATCCACAGCGGTGTTGAGGGGGAAAATCCTTTATAACTTGGAGAGGCCAACTTCTCTACCTCCTCCCAGGCTTTGATCGTAGCTTTCATGGAATGCGTAAGAGGAAGGTCCCTGCCCGTACCCCTATGGATGGCCAAACAGAGAGACTCGTATGATCCGAGATGAGCAGCCTCAAGCACCGTGGCTGAATCGCCCGCATCTGAGCTCAACCATCTGTGAACAAACACCAACTGACCAGCCAAGTAGTACTTGCACCAGTCTGGAAGCGCCAACCCACCCTGACCCCATGGTTCTTGTAGGACTTTCAACCCCACCCTAGGCATTTTTGGAGCCCAGAGAAACGAACTAGTAAGACTATCAAGTTTCCAAAAGAAGGACTTCGGTATCCATACCGGAGCGTTTCTCAGAAAGTATAGAATAACCGTGAGAATTTTCATTTTCAAGAGGTTAATCCTGCCAATCAATGATAAGGGAAGTTTTTGCCAAACCAGTGCTTTTTGTTTAAAGAACGTCAAAAGTGGCAGCAAGTTGAGGGACATGTAGTCCATCACGCTCGCCGTGACCTTCACCCCCAGATACGTTATTTGCGTGACCCATTGAAGAGGCAGGTCGGGATTCACTCTTGCCCTAGCCCCCTCATCTAAAGGCAGTATGAATGACTTCCCCCAGTTGACTTTCAGGCCGGAGAATGTAGTGAACCTGTCCATAATATCCAAAGCAGCGTTCAAAGAATCCACGGGATCCCTCAAAAACAGAAGAAGGTCATCAGCATATAATGCCAAGCCCTCATCAATACTTCCCACCCTGATGGCCTTCACCTCCTCCGACGCTCTCAGAGCCACTGCCAGGGGCTCCATCATAAGGGCAAATAAAAAGGGTGATAGGGGGCAACCCTGCCTTGTCCCCCTCCCTATCGTGAAAAACTCAGAAGTAGACCCTCCCATGCGAATGGCCGTCCTAGGCGCACTGTAAAGCAATTTGATCCACTGCCTAAACGCCTGACCAAAACCCATTGACTCCAGGACTGTATGCATAAAATGCCAGTCCACCGAGTCAAAGACCTTTTCTATATCAATAGAAACTATTATCCTATAGGACAAGTCCAAATTGGGGAGCTGTAGATGCGTAAAAAGTCTCCTCAGATTTGTGTCTGTGGACTTACCCGGCATAAAACCCATCTGATCCACATCCACTAGAGATGATATAACCAGAGCAAGCCTCTTTGCTAAGACTTTTGTCAGAATTTTGAGATCCATATTAAGAAGGGCAATAGTTCTGTAAGACGAACATTCCAGCGGGTCTTTACCCGGCTTAGGTAATAGGATAATATATGCATCAAGCATAGACGCAGGAAGTATCTTGTTTTCTAAGAAACAGGCAAACAAAGTCGTAAGCCTGGGGGCTAGTTGCTTCGCATACAATTTGTAAAAGTCCGCCGGGAATCCATCCGGACCCGGTGCTTTATTAGGTGGGAAATCAAAAATTGCCGCCTCCACCTCCTTTTTAGTAATTTTTGCGTCTAAGGTCAAACATTCCTCTACAGTAAGTTTGGGGAGAGTCAGGCTACCCAGTAAGTCTCTCAGTTCCTCATGGTCATACGACAGGATGGGAGCATAGAGGGCAGAAAAATATGTCTGAAACTCATTCAACACGGCAGTCGGGTCCCTAACCAGGTCCCCTGCTGACCCCCTTATCACTGAGATATGTTCAATATGGTTTTGATCCGCTACCAACCTGGCCAGTAGTTTGCCATTTTTATCCCCTTCCGAGAATAACGAGTTTGCCCTGTGTTTAGCTTCAGTATGTGCTAGGTCATTGTAATGTAAGGAAAGTCTGCACCTAGCTTCTAGCAGGGCAGTATAAGTGTCATCAGTCTTGTCAGTGGCATGAACAGATGCACATTCACGCTCTTTTTCTTGCAACCCCAGTACTTCAGCGTTTTGGTCTACTCTTACTCTCTTAATAGCCGTAATAGATTCGCCTCGAATTACCGCCTTGAAGGCGTCCCAGACCACTGGCGGATCCGCCGAATCCACATTCAGGGCCCAGTAATTATCAACCGACTCAAGCAAATGCGCAGAGACCTGTTCTTCTTGTAACCAACCCGGGGACAGACTCCAATTCCTCACCCCCCCAACTGCCGGAAAGAGCAAGGAGACAACGAGCAGATTATGATCCGATAAGCCACCCGCCAAATATTCTGCCCCCCTCACATAAGACATCATAGCCTGGTTCCCAAATGCTAAATCTATCCTAGCCGAGGAGCAATGTGTCTGTGAAAGATGGGAATAGCATACCGTGTTCGGGTACTTAGCTCGCCATATCTCAGTTAAACCTGCATGCCAACAGGTCCTGGGACCCACTCCGCCCAGGGTTTGAGGAATCTAGCTCTGCCAATGTGGCATTAAAATCCCCCATAATCAGGAGCGGCAAATGAGCATGTGGCGCCAACTTAACATAGAGATCATACAATAATTGTACATTAAAAGGAGGTGGTACATACACAGTTACAAGTAGCATTTTGCAGTTACCCATATCCAAAACCACTGCCGCATATTGCCCCCCCGGATCAGTCATCACCTGATGGATCGTGCAAGGAAGTGTCCTACTAATGAGAATAGACACCCCCCTGGCAAATGTGGAGTACGTGGCATGAAATGCCTTTTGAATCCAATGTTTGCGTAGGGCCAAAATTCTACTACCCTCCAGGTGAGTTTCCTGCAGGAGGACCACATGCGGCTTAACTGACTTCAGATACTGGAACATTGAGGCTCTTTTAAATGTACTATTCAATCCTCGGATGTTCCAGGACACCACCTTAATCACATTAGCCATAATCAATCTTACCAAATAGTCCCCAGGTGCTTCTGACACGTGCCCAGGAATTTAAATGCAGAATACCATACCCTGAGAAGAGGCCCATGATGGTCGAGGACCGAGAACTGAGTAGCAAGCAATAACCGAAAACACCCCCCCCACCCCCCAACCCAAACACCCCCCCCCCCCCCCCCCTGCCATTATACCAGATCTTAAGAATAAAAAATAATAAAAAAAGTGAACCACAAAGCAAAAAGGCTTCAAAAACCCCCCCTTCATCTGGTATGCAGCTTCAACCCAAAAACTATGTAAACACCCAAAAAATTAGATGTTTCCGAAAGGTCCTCCGAACAGTCACTTGTCCAGCAGTGAAAACAAAAAAATAGAAAGAAAAAAACAAAAGTCAACTTTAGCCCCAGAGAGCTCCGCCAAAACTTCTTCAATGTGGAGCCAAATAGTCAGGACCTAATACCTTGTGGAGAAAAGAACAGTACACCACCGCCATCTAGTGGCGTCAGGCTGATAGAGCACATAAGACACATGTTAATAATAGATGCATTGACTCAGCAGCCGTCCTGAGCAGTCTGACTTCTCCATGCAATTTTTAGGAAAAACTTGTACAAAGAAAAGCAACAGGAACAGAAGAAATAGCAAAAATCATCCATACCATAAAAAATAAAAAATAAGTATGCCTCACAGCATCAGGTAACAGGAAGAAAAACTGTACTGCACTTCGATGCAAACGTAATGGAGAAAGAAGCACAGTAAAAAGCAATAGGCCAGGCATACAGGCATCTAAGCCCTGCCACCAAAAAATAAACACGGTGGCCAGGTACAGTGCAGCCAGCCATAGCGCTGGCGAGCTTAGGAATAAAACAATACTCATCTTGCATCGAATCTTCCTCATGGGTTCCTATCCAGCCATTCACATGCAGCACGTGGGTTATCAAAAAATTTCACAGAACCTTGATTTTGAACCCGCAGTTTACTAGGATAAAGCATGCTGTACTGTATGTTTTTCTCTCGCAGGCGTTTCCTGACATCAATAAAGGAACGCCATCTTCTCTGTGTTTCAGCCGAGAAATCAGGGAAAAGCATTACCTTTGCATTTTCATACTTCAGGTCTTGGGTCTTCCTGGATGCAGTCAGGATCATATCCCTGTCTCTGTAATTAAGGAATCTCACCAGAAAGGGACGTGGGTATTCACCCGGGGGTCTCCTTCCCATAGGCACCCTATGCGCCCGTTCAACCACATACGTTGGTGGTCTCTCGCCCAGATTCAGGAGTTGTTTGAAAAAAAATTCTGCAAAGGTGGTAGACTGTGGGCCTTCCGCCCCCTCCGGGAGCCCCACCACGCGAACATTATTTCTCCTTTGCCTGTCTTCGGCGTCATCTGCGCGGTCTTGTAAGAGCGTCACTACGACCTGCAGCTCTGCTAACTGATTCCCCTGGGATTGTGTCTAGTCTTCCACAGTAGAGATCCTTCCCTCAGCCTCTGTCAGCCTCCCCCTGATTTTATCCAAGTCATGCCTTATTAGGGTGCATTCTGTGGCAAGGTGATCAATGCTTACCATGACTGCGGCCTTGCTGGCGCTGATTGCCTCCAGGATCGGCCGGGTAATCGCCTCCTGGGCTGGATCCTGGACCGGAGGAGCAGGCTGGGAATCATCCGCCCGGAATATCAGTTCAGGAGCCTCCATCTGAGCCGGCTTGCTCACAGGCTTCTTGGCGCTTCCAGCAACAGCAGGTGTATGCAAGATGGCGGCGGCCGAGGCCTTGTCCGCGTCATGTGAGGAGCGGGTCTGACGCTGGCTCTTTGGGGTCTGATGGCCGTGATTCGCTGCTCCCCTTCTCATGTCCAAACATTCCCCCACCAGGATCAGGGGTATAGTCCCTGAAAACCGGGCTCAAATCGCTCCAAAAACGGATGGAAGAGCAGGAGTAATGCGGAGCTCTCACAGAGCACGTCCTGCCTCGCTCACATCCGGACACCCATTTGTGTTTAGTATACTTTATTATTTTTTATTATTGTGTTCTCACTTGACTCACCAAGATAGTACCAGAATATGTCCATTTGTGTGACAAACTGGAAATGTCTGTTATTGTACTCTGTGTTTTGATCCTCAATAAAAAAAAATTGAAAAGAAAAGAAAAAAAAAAAAAGTCCCTGATTTCCTTTTAAAAATCTGGCAACCTTATGCTACAACCCCCCCCCCCCCAAAAAAACTCTTATAGCAGCTCTGTCTTCATGACAATCAGTCCTCCCTTTGCTCCTAAAGAAGTCACTTACCAAAGACACGTGCAGGGCAGTGTTTGTAAGTTGTCATCGCATTAGTCGCATGCCTGGTTGAATCCATGATAGGGTGGCTCGTTGCTGGGATGTTATGTAATTTCAGCAATGCTTATGAGCACTCAATACATACAAGTGGTTTTATGCTTAGATATTATTATACAGGATTTATAAAGCGCCAACAGTGTCATGGTCCTTTGAATGCTGAAGTGTATCTCTTTGAAATCTGTTACACAGTGGGGGGTCTTCTGCCCTGACTTAAGGCTCCAGACGGCTCCATTGTTCTGTGTCTGGCTATTGTGTACATTGATTGCCCCCTGGGGCTTCTGTCTCAATACACATAACAGTCCCTCCATTCAAGCTATCGGACCAATCCCTGCTGAACTCATTTTCAAGTCCTCATTTGCATGGTTATGAGGACCTGAAGGAGAACTCCATGTACTTTACAATTGACCAATAGGAAAGCGATTGTTGGGGGCGGGATGTTCCAAATTCTGTTAAAAAGTGTGTTGTGTACTTCCAATAAAGGTATTCCTGTTTGAACTTACATACAGCCTGCCTGGTGTTTGTTCTAATGGATCCCGAACGGCACATAGCTGTAGTTCGGATCATGGAGCCTTGGATGACTGAACCATCAGACGTTGCGATCTGCAAGCTGACTCACTAGTAGCAGAGGAGTGTCGGGAGAGCGGAAGCGAGCGAGCAAGGGTCTCGTTACAAGTAGTTTAAGATATTCAATAGGCAACACTCAGGTGTTTGTTTGGTCTCCGTAATGGAGTAGACCCGAGTACAGACATCATCCCAGAAACTGCGCAAAAGGACAATCCCACCAGATATGCAGCATGGTACCTTTGTCTGAACCGCAGCGCCAGCAGACATCTGACGTGCCTGGGTACCAGGCATGCAGACTGGCCGGTGTAAAATACCAATTTGTCAGTACCTTTATATGATATCTCTTGCATACTAGAGCTAATAGAGCATTTGTGTGTTAGAATACAGTCTGTTATGTACTGGAACGTACCTTGTAGCCAGAGCCTAGTGTGCAGGAGGAGGCCTCTTTTACAGCCCCGGCTCTGGAGCTGCTGGAGTTGGGACAGCAAGCTCGGGAGCACGGCGAGGTAGGAGTGCCTGGTGATGATAGCAGCTCGGCACAGTTGGTGGTCCTTCGGGACGGTGGTTGCAGGAGACAGCGTCTCTGGAGCTGGGACAGGCACTGGATAGCAGAAGCTGGTGAAGCAAACCGGGTAAGCAGATAATCAGGTGGGTTAAGCAAGCGTAGTCAGATTCAGGCACAGGGTCTGGTAACGGTGGGCAGGAGAGCAGAGCGGAGTCAGAGCAAGCCAGGGGTCAGAGTGGAGAGGGTCGGATGGTCAGATGGAGCCGGGTCGGTTTGAGGTAACAGGTTACAACAGGTCACAGATTTCACTGATACAACGCTGCAGATCAGGAGCATCAACGAGCACGCACGCGTTCCCGCCGTCGTGCGTGTGTAGTAGGCACATGCGCGCGCAAATGCGCACATTTGGCACATATCGGTGTGCATGTGAGGCGCATCTGCGCACATGAATAGGTGACTGGTTTTGATTCTGACCATTAGTATGTGTGCGCATGCTTGCACGCCGGAGCCTATTGGCAGGTCCCTGACACAGTCGTTGGACCATTGTTTGTCCGTGAAGTTTTTCTTATGTTTGTTAGGCAACCTGTGTTTGTTTGATTGCAATTATACATCAAAGAGGTTGCTTTTCCGACTGGGTTTCCAGTTAAACATAATTTTTCGAAAAAAATCGTCTCCCGCAAGATGTGTGGACTATTGTCTGAACAAAGTCATGTAGCGGTCTATATTGCCAATATGTAAAGTGCTTTGCTTGTAACTCAGTCCATAGTTTGTCATAAGTTTTGAGTTTGCCCTCGTCCACACAGTGAGAGACTGTCGGATTCTCTCTGTGGGGAAAAGATATGGTGGTATGACCCTGTGCAAAGTCTGTATTATGGACAAGTGGTGTCAATGGACCAGGAGTGGAGGCGAAGTTATAGTTTAGTGCGACTGTTTGGAAAATTCTCAATGTTGGTCTGATGGTTGGATGAAGTGTTAGATTAGTGTGGCGTGCTCTCCTAGATATAAAAATCTCAGAGGTATGTCAGACTGTAGGCCCTCAAGTCCTACCCAGTCTTTGGAAAAGGCATGATAGTTCCAGTCCACAATTCGTGTCAAGTGAGTTGCATAATAGTAATGTTTAAAGTTTGGTAGGTTAATACCTCTTTCTGTTTTTGGACTGGTCAAGGTCAACAAGCTAATTCGTGATTTCATCCCCACCCAAATGAATTCTCTCAATGTTGCGTTCAATTGGGAGAAGAATCTTTTAGGTAGTAGAATAGGCAGGTTATGGAATAAGTACAGAACCCTTGGCAATATTGTTATCTTCACTACGGCTGCCCTTCCAAACCATGAAAGTGGTTTTGAGATTCCAGAGCTGCAAGTCCTGTTGAATCTTAAGATGGGGTGAAACTTTTGTGGGTACAGGTTTGTCAGGTCAGGCGTAAGCCATATCCCCAGGTACTTAAGTGCCGAGTCCACCCACTTAAAGGGGCAGTTGGATTTGGTCTCTTGTCTTGTAAGGATTTGGGATGCAAAGAGAGATTTAGTGCCACTTGTCGTAATTAATCTTAAAATTAGAAATGTATCCAAACAATTCAAATTGTTTTAAGAGATTGGGGATCGAAATATGGGGTTAAGTAAGGACAAATAGGAGGTCATCCGCGTAAGCGGATACTTTATGGTGTGTATTCCCTAGCGATAAGCCCTTGATTGATGGGTTCCCGTTTTACGGTTCGCAGGCATGGTTCCAATGTAAGTATGAATAAAATCCGGGACAGGGGGCAGCCCTGCCTGGTGCCATTTCGTATGTGTACTGGCTCCGTCAGAGTCCCATTCATTTTCAGTCTAGCTGAAATCCATGCTAGTAGATTAGGTCTAAGCCCGATATGCTTGCACACCAAGAACATGAAGTCCCATGCAACCCTATCGAAGGCCTTCTCTGCATCTGTGGATAGGAGAAGGCCCTCTTCTGCACACCCTTTGAATTTGTGTATTCGATTTATGGCTTTAGTAGCGTTATCCCGGGCTTCCCTTCCCGGCATGAAACCCACTTGTTCCGGGCCAATAATGTCTAGCAGGTTACTGCATAATCTTGTTGCAATGATTTTGGACAGAAGCTTTATGTCCAAGATGAGTAGTGATATTGCCCTGTAGCTAGAACAAACATTAGGGTCCTTGTCGGGTTTGGGAATTACTGTAATGTGTGCCATATTAAAGGAGAATGGGAGATCCTTAGCTGTACTTAGAGTTCATGATGTTGAGTAGGGTTTTTGCTAATAGGGACGGAATGGTTTTATAATAGCTGAGAAGCCATCAGGTCCTGGGCTTATATCGGGTTTCAGGGTTTTAATTGCCTGTAAAAGCTTAGTTATGTCAATGGGTTTGTCAATTTCCTCAGCATCAGAGGCCAACACATGTGGTAGACCACTCAGTGTCAAGTATTCTATAAATTGTATTCTGGTACACTCAACTGACGCAGGTTTGTTAGTAGGTGGAAGATTATAGAGTTTTGTGTAAAAACTCTGAAATTCTGATGCTATTAGGTCAGTGGCATGTACCAATTTGTTTTCTCCATTTTAAATCTGGGTAATGGTGTTAGTAGTGCGAATGTCTCTTAATGCTCTTGCTAAACATTTGCCTCTTTTGTTTCCATGCTCATGGAAAAAACATTGTCTAAAGAACAATATCCGTTTTCGCCTATAGGTCCAGCTTAGCCTGCAGCTCATTACAGGCTGTTAAAAGGTCGTCAGCAAGTTAACTGCCGCCAATCTTTTTATGTTGGGCCTCTAGTTTCAGATTTTTGTCTAGCAGGGCTTTCAACTCTTTTTCCGAAGCCTTTTTTTCTGTGAAGCTAATTGTATCGGTCTACCTCGCAGCACACATTTGTGTGCTTCCCAGATAGTAAGGGGTGATCGTCTATGGTGTTCTCCTTAAAATATGTCTTTATATTGTCCGAAAATTGGTTCCAGCATTGGGATCAGTTAGCATAGTTGAGTTGCTAATTGTAAGGTTTCTTGGGAATATCCTGCAGTCAAAGGGTCATCGAGACAGGTGCGTGGTCTGATACCGTCCGAGTCCCTATATGTGCATCTGACAGGATAGTTGGGTCTCTTTGTGAGACAACGATGTAGTCTATGCGGGAGTATTTGTTATGGACCGTTTAGTATGTAAAGTTTCTCCCCTGAGGATGTGCCACCTGCCAAGAGTCTGTCAAAGTCAGTGAAGCATTACCTTAATTCTGTTGAGTATGCGAAATGTAATCGTTGATTTGCCATTGGAGGTAATCCTGTAAGGGGAAGTCCCCGCCCAAGATTATAAATAAAGCAAACCACGATGACAACTCATCGATCACTTTCTGACAAAAAGAAACATGTACCGTGTTAGGAAAATATACATTGGCTAATGTAATAGGAAGCTTCCCTATGTTCCCTGTGAGAAGAAGGAATACGAAGGCTGGCTTCCTCTTCCCCAAGTGGCGTAAAAGTTGGGTTCTCTTTTGTGGCACATTCCGACCCCTAACATGCAAAATCAGTCACGTTGTTACCGAGTGAAGAGTATATCATGGTAAATGGAAGGTCAAGGATGCAAAAAAAAAGGGGTGGGGGGGTGGAGGGAATAGGAGGAGAAAGTAGGAGAGGTAAGAGAAAAGGTGGACCCACTCTCTGACACACAGGGAATGGGGTCAGCTAATTCTGTAACTAATGCATCGTCGTAATGCCAATATCGGTGTTCACTTTGGGGGAGGTGGGAGGCCTACCCAGGAGAATTTCCAGTTTTCATTAACAACTAGGAACCTAAAAATGAAATCAACCGTTAAACGGTAAGAGCCTTGTCCCATCCCCCCAGCTCCTATTTGAGAAGTCTAATTTATAAATTTGCATAATCAAAACGGCAACCATAACCCCCCTGTAAACTTTTAGAATTTAAAAGCTGTTCGACTCAGCCACACGGCCTTAATTGTAGCTTAACCACTTAAGGACCGCCTCCTGCACATATACGTCGGCAGAATGGCACGGCTAGGCACAAGCACATATATATACGTCCTGTACTTGTACCCAGCCGTGGGTCACGGGCGTGCTCCCGCAACCCGGTCCGAAGCTCCGGGACCGCGGGTCCCGCGGACCCGATCGCCGCTCAAGTGCGGCGATCGGTCCCCAGAGCTGAAGAACGGGGAGAGCCGTGTGTAAACACGGCTTCCCCGTGCTTCACTGTGGCGGCGTATCGATCGCGTCATCCCCTTTATAGGGGAGACACGATCAATGACGTCACACCTACAGCCACACCCCCCTACAGTTGTAAACACTCAAAAAGTGAAGCCTAACTCCTACAGCGCCCCCTGTGGTTAACTCCCAAACTGCAACTGTCATTTTCACAATAAAGAATGCAATTTAAATGCATTTTTTGCTGTGAAAAGGACAATGGTCCCAAAAATGTGTCAAAATTGTCCGAAGTGTCCGCCATAATGTCGCAGTCACGAAAAAAATCGCTGATCGCCGCCATTAGTAGTAAAAAAAATAAAAAAAATAAAACTATCCCCTATTTTGTAAACGCTATAAATTTTGCGCAAACCAACCGATAAACGATTATTGTAGGAATAGGGATTTGCGTAGAATGACGTCACCGTCGGAAGCATTGGCTTGTTCTGGGTTAATTTCAAACATGCGCACTGGGATACCCCCACAGACGGCGCATGCACAGTTAAAAAAAACTTTGTTTACGTCGGGTCACGACGTATTTACATAAAACACGCCCCCGCAGAGCGGAGATCGGTGACGCGGCGAGTCCCTCGGAGACAGCCCGTCCACGATCACGACACAAAAAAAAAAAAAAAAAGCTTGTACCACGTGACCGGCTGTTTCCAATCACAGCCGGTCACTTCCCTATGGAGGAGGCGCGCGCGACCCCGGGCGCGTGCATCTCGGCGATCAGGCGCGCGCACTGCGGTAATCGGGCACGAGGCTCGTCCCCTGGACATAGCCTAGTCCCGATCTGGGTAAAGAGCCAATGAAATTTGGCTCTTTACCACATGACCGGCTGTGTCCAATCACAGCCGGTCACAATTGTAAACAAAGAGCACTGTAACGTCTTTCTCTGGGCTCTCCTCCTCACACACCGATCCTGTGTGAGAAGGAGAAATCAGAAACAGTGAGTTACAGTTTACAGTGTCAGTATAGTGTCCAGATTGCCCCCCCCGAATAAAGAGTACCTGTCACCCCCCCCACCAAAAGTACCCAAGTACCTGTCACCCCCCATCAAGAGTATCTGTCACCCCCCCATCAAGGGTACCTGTCACCCCCCCCCCATCAAGAGTACCTGTCACCCCCCATCAAGAGTACCTGTCACTCCCCATCAAAAGTACCTGAGTACCTGTCAACCCCTATCAAGAGTACCTGAGTACCCGTCACCCCCCATCAAGAGTACCTGAGTACCCGTCACCCCCATCAGGAGTACCTCAGTACCTGTCGCCCCCATCAGGAGTACTTGTCACCTCCATCAGGAGTACCTGAGTACCCGTCACCTCCATCAGGAGTACCTGAGTACCCGTCGCCCCCATCAAGAGTACCTGTCACCTCCATCAGGAGTACCTGAGTACTCGTCACCCCCATCAAGGGTAATTGTCACCTCCATCAGGAGTACCAGAGTACCTGTCGCCCCCATAAAAAAGGAGTACCCGTCACCCCCATCAAGAGCACCTGTCACCCCCATCAGAAGTACCTGTCACCTCCATCAGGAGTACCAGAGTACCTGTCGCCCCCATAAAAAAGGAGTACCTGTCACCCCATCAGGAGTACCTGTCACCCCCATCAGGAGTACCTGTCACCTCCATCAGGAGTACCTGTCGCCTCCATCAGGAGTACCTGTCCCGTGAGCCCAGCAGCCAATTTCTAGCTGACGTACAGCCAATTAGTCCCTGTCGTGCAGCCCTGTCATACAGCCACCATGTCCAGAAAATTATACACCACAGAAGAGGCATTCAAAATTATAACCCAGAGCGATGAGAGCAGCGGGGAGCTCTCACCGCCCCATAACAGTGCTGAGTCCACTTTCAATTCAGGTTCGGAATACGAGCCCCCTGAAAGCAGTACATCCGAATCGGAGGAGGAAGTAGTCCGTCCAAAAAGACCCCGGTCTGAACCCCAGGCAGCTACCAGCAGCGCCGGACATCCCAGTGGCCAATCAGCAAATGCTAACGGCGCTAGACCCCAGGAGGAAAGGCCCAGTACAAGCTCTGGAATTCCACGCCGAGGAAGAAGGGCCCAAACTTATCTACCGGATGGCTTGGCCAACCCGTTGTGGCTGCCTTCTAGTACAGGGTCAGCCACAATCCCCCCTTTCACAGCACAGCCAGGTGTGCAGGCCAACACCGAAGGTTTCTCTGAAATCGATTTTTTTAATTTATTTTTCCCTAATGAGTTCCTTCAAACCATCATAGACCAAACAAATCTTTTTGCCAGTCAGTACATACAAAACAACCCCAACTCATACTATGCCCGCCCGTTTGAATGGAGACCCCTAACAATGGAGGATATGCGATTGTTTTTAGGCCTTACGCTGAATATGGGGCTTTCAAAAAAAAATGAACTTCATTCGTATTGGTCTAAAAAGCCCATCCTTCATATGCCAATATTTTCAGCTACGATGTCCAGGTCCCGCTATGACAAGATCATACGGTTCCTGCATTTCTGTGACAACTCGCAGTGCCCCCCCCCCCCCCCCCCGAAATCATACGGACTTTGATAGATTATATAAAATTCGCCCCCTAATAGATTTTTTCAATGAGAAGTTTGCTGAACTTTACATCCCGGAACAGAACATCTCTGTGGACGAATCCCTGGTCCATTTCACTGGCCGGCTGGGAATAAAACAGTATATTCCCAGTAAGAGAGCGAGGTACGGCTTGAAGCTAAACAAGCTCTGTGAAAGCTCCTCCGGCTATGTGAATGCCTTTCGTGTGTACGAAGGCAAAGACTCCCAAATCCATCCCCCTGAGTGTCCATTGTATATGGGAATAAGCGGGAAAATTGTATGGGAGTTGGCATTCCCACTCTTCCAAAAGGGGTATCACATATACGTGGACAATTACTACACCAGTCTGCCCCTTTTTCGCCACCTATTCCTGAATAAAACTTTGGCCTGTGGTACTTCACGTAAAAACAGGAAAGGCTTCCCACAGAGTTTAGTCACCACATGCCTACAAAGGGAGGAATCGGCAATCCTGAGGAACGAAGAAGTTTTGGCCGTGAAGTGGAGGGATAAGAAAGACGTTTACATGATGTCGACTAGGGGTGCAACGGATCAAAAAACTCACGGATCGGATCGATCCTCTGATCAGGAGTCACGGATCGGATCATTTTCGGATCAGCAAAAAAAAAAAAGGGTCAGTTTTTTCATTGGTCCAAAAAAAAAAAATTTATATATATATATATATATATATATATATATATATATATATATATATATAATAAAATAATATATATTTTTTTTTGGACCAATTAAAAAAAGGAACCTTCTTCTTTTTTTTTTTTTTTTTTTTTGCTGATCCGAAAAAAGAGCACAATAGCAATTCACAGGGGTGGATTAAAGAGGAAGCAGGTGAGGCTGTTTGGGACTTAAAGTACAATCTTGATGTTTTTACAGCAATATATATATATATATATATATATATATATATATATATATATATATATATATATATATATATATATATATATATATATATATATATAGATTTTTTTGCTGTAAAAACATCAAGATTGTACTTTAAGTCCCAAACAGCCTCACCTGCTTCCTCTTTAATCCACCCCTGTGAATTGCTATTGTGCTCTTTTTTTCCCCCTTTCCCCCCCCCTCCTCTCACACCAGTGCTTCACTGCTAACATTCCCATTCAGCTTGCTAGAGCCCAGTGCACAGCGTGACACGCCTCCCCGGGGAGGCGTGTCACGCTGGGCTCTGGCAAGCAGACTGGCCGCCGCTCCGGAGCTAGGCCGAAGCCGGGGACTTTCCTAGGCCTAGGCTCCGGAGCGCTCCGCGGATCGCGGGGTGTGCCGATCCGAACGGGGTGGCCCGTTCGGATCAAGGATCGGTGACGATCCGTTACACCCCTAATGTCGACTATCCACAATGACACCTCAGTGGAAATTCACAGGAGACGCCGTACCGTTCGAAAGCCTTGCTGTATCAGCGAATATAATAAGTTCATGGGGGGGGGGGTGGATCTAAACGATCAGATGCTGCAGCCCTATCTCTCAATGCGAAAGTCAATTTTCTGGTATAAAAAAGTTGCAATATACTTCTTCCATATGGCCCTTTATAATTCATTTGTCACTTATCACAAATCAACGGAAAGACCCATCCCCTTTATCAGATTTATTGAAAATGTTGTCACTGCCCTGATCTATCAGCAAGGCTCTGCCCCACAAAGAATTCGCTCCGATTCTGTCAGCAGACTGCACGAGCGCCATTATCCTGACAATATTCCACCATCAGCAACCGGAAGAAGACGCCAAAAAAGATGTCCGGTGTGCAGCAAACGTGGAATTAGAAAAGACACCAGTTGCTATTGCCCCGACTGTCCCTCCCAACCTGGCCTATGTATGACACCATGCTTCAAGCGATATCACTCTTTTGAAAATTATTAACTTAAATTCCTAATAGACTGCCACTAGCCCCTCTTTCAATTTCTGTGCTGATTTCCCTGCTGCCTCAACCAACCAACCTAGTGCCTCAACTCAACTGACCCTGGCCTGTTTATCGACTATGCCTCTGCCTGCCGTCTGCATTGTTTATCCGCCATGTTTCTGCCTTTCACGTGAACTGACCCTGGATTGCTTCTCGACTATGCCTCTGCCTGCCGTCTGCATTGTTTATCCGCCATGTTTCTGCCTTTCACATTGAACTGACCCTGGACTGCTTCTCGACTATGCCTCTGCCTGCCGTCTGCATTGTTTATCCGCCATGTTTCTGCCTTTCACATTGAACTGACCCTGGACTGTATCGACTATGCCTCTGCCTACCGCCTATTTCTGCCTTTTACCTGCACTGACCTCGGCTTGTTGACCATGTTTTTGCCTGCCCCTTGGACTGATCTTGCACCCTGCCACACAGGGGCCTCACATATGTGAGGGGCTCCAGAATAGTGTTCGGAGTTCAGAAAACCAGTTTTTGATTTTCTGTGTTCCCATAACAGGGTCTGGTTGCCCGGAGGCTTCAAAGCGATTTGGGTGGGAGAAGCCTCTACCCCTGTCCCCATTCTTTCCTGACCGAGGCCCTAAACTTGATGGTCCTGCCTGCTGCCTGGACCAATATTTTGGCTGCACTGACCATATCTCTGCCTGCTGCATGTACTATGGACAGTATTCCTGCCTGCTGCATAGACGATCCTTTCGCTGCTGCTGACCACATCTGCCTGCTACCAGGACCGATGCTCTACTCTGTGGACCACTGCACTACTAAGGCAGCAGGTAATCTTTTTTTTACTCTTTACTCAGAAGAATGTATTTTGGTTTATAATTGGTATGTACAGTAGATATTGAAAAAAGTGAATATTACCGCGCTTATCAGGGAAGAGAAGAAAAGGGGGGGGGAGGGAAGTGGGGAGGGGTGAGGGTACAGCTGCGGCACTGAAAGGTGTATCAAACAATACGTAATTGTTAATGGGGAGGGTAGTGCTGCGCTAGTGGGTGGTGGATGGGCAGGTGTATGGACAAGTGGGGGAAGGGAATGGAAGATGGTATAACTGAAAATAGGAACAGTGTAACCAAAATAGCATAAACAAAAACTGATCAGTGAACAATACTGGTGCAAATCATATAACTCCACACATTTCTCTTAATGTGATAAAATGAAATGAGGTAATGGATAGTGCAAAAAATTTTTTGTGTATAACACAACACCCAAATACTGTTACCCATCACAGATATTTGGGTGTTGTGTTATACACAAATTTTTTTTTGCACTATCCATTACCTCATTTCATTTTATCACATTAAGAGAAATGTGTGGAGTTATATGATTTGCACCAGTATTGTTCACTGATCAGTTTTTGTTTATGCTATGGGTTAGAAATATGAAGGACCTTCAACAATGTCTTAGGTTGGCAGGAATTTGTGTGTGTAATTTATGCTCCTAGAACGCCTGGAGGTGCTACTTGGATGTTGGACTTCTGTATGTGGCCAGGCTGTGTAAAAGTCCCACAAATGTGGTATCGCCATACTCAGGAGGAGCAGCAGAATGTATTTTGGGGTGTAATTTTTGCTATGTACATGCTATGTGTTAGAAATATCTTATAAATGGACAACTTTGTGTAAAAAAAAAATGTGTTTTCATTTTTTTTCCACATTTTCCCAAAACTTCTGGAAAAAAATGAACCGTTCAAAAGACTAATTATGCCTCATAGATTATACGTTGGGGTGTTAGCTTTCCAAAATGGGGTCATTTTGTGGGCGTTTCCATTGTCCTGTTGCTCCAGGGCCTTCAAAAGTGTAAGGCCTCGTACACACGACAGAGTTTCTCGGCAGAATTCGTCGAGAATCTCGGTGAAGAGCCGGATTCTGTCGAGAAACTCTGTCGTGTGTACATTTTCGGCCCAATGGAGCCGCCGAGGAACTCGTCGAGCAAATAGAGAGCAGGTTCTCTATTTTCTCGATGGCAGTGGATTTTGGCTCGACGAGTTCTTCATCGGGCTGTTTTTTAAACGAGAAACTCGGTCGTGTGTATGCTAAGAAACCTGTCAAAAACTTAGACACTTGAGAACAACATAGGTAAAACTAGCGTTTGGAATGGAGATAGCACATTCGTGTCGATTCCAACATTATTTCATCGTTTATTTGCAGCGCTTTACATAATTTTTTGTAAGGGCACAAAACAGCAATATTATTTTTTACTTTTTTTAGGATATTCACACAGAGTTCCTTAAAATTTGGTGGAACCTTTTTCTTACTGATCTCAATATTTTATTTATAAAAATATTCTCACCTTATTTTGGTCCTGTGTTTTAAATCCTGCTCTTAATATTCACCTTAATTTTAAAGTTCACAAAAATGCAAATCCTTTTATTTTTTGTAATGTCAAGTTCCCCCCATAGAAACCTTATTGCTTTGTCTTATCTCATCTGTCCCTTTCAAATTACACCTTATATCCTATTTTTTTTTAAAAAATAACCTGCCTTCTCACTTGCAAAATTGTAAATCAAAAAAATACAAGGACAAGTATGAACTGTAAAATAAAAATTGACCATTTATTTTGGTTATAAAAATAAATTAAGTATGCAAAAGTCAGCACTGGAGAGCTTGCTGCCATTTGTGCACAGCCAGGTGTGGCCTGATGTGACTGGTGAGCAGTTGGAGGCCAAAATGGGGACTTGAGAGGTTCATTCAGGAAGGAACGCATCAAGGTCTTGGACTCCCCGAGGTCACAAACTGGAGCAGGGCAGGCAGATGTCACCAGGTTGTGGTACTATAGCAGCCTGAACTCTGGTACACCACATGGAAGTAAGGGAGTCACTTTCTTGATTTCTTCAAGGCCTTCCTTGGTGGCTTCCCTGCAGCCTGCTCTTTCACCTTCTCTGCAGCCTTCTCAGCAGCCTTCCTCTTCTGCCTGGCTGGAGGTGGTGCCACAGGGGTAGTACTCATGCCAGGAGGAGGAGTAGACGAAGGTGGTGGAGGATGAGTAGACGACGGTGGTGGAGGAGGAGGTGGAGGAGGAGGAGCAGTAGAAGGAGGAGGAGTAGTAGAAGGAGGTGGAGCATTAGAAGGAGGAGGAGTAGAAGGAGGAGGAGTAGTAGAAGGAGGAGGAGTAGTAGAAGGAGCAGTAGAAGGAGGAGGAGCAGTAGAAGGAGGAGGAGCAGTAGAAGGAGGAGGAGCAGTAGAAGGAGGAGGAGTAGAAGGAGGAGGAGTAGTAGAAGGAGGAGGAGTAGTAGAAGGAGCAGTAGAAGGAGGAGGAGCAGTAGAAGGAGGAGGAGTAGAAGGAGGAGGAGCAGTAGAAGAAGAAGAAGAGGAAGAAGAATGTTCAGAAGGAGCAGGAGAAGAAGAGGAAGAAGAATGTTCAGAAGGAGCAGGAGAAGAAGAGGAAGAAGAATGTTCAGAAGGAGCAGGAGAAGAAGAGGAAGAAGAATGTTCAGAAGGAGCAGGAGAAGAAGAGGAAGAAGAATGTTCAGATGGAGCATGAGAAGAAGAAGGTGGGGGAGGTTGAGAAGGAGCATGAGAAGAAGAAGGTGGGGGAGGTTGAGAAGGAGCATGAGAAGAAGAAGAAGGTGGGGGAGGTTGAGAAGGAGCATGAGAAGAAGAAGAAGGTGGGGGAGGTTGAGAAGGAGCAGGAGAAGAAGAAGGTGGGTGAGCTTGGGAGTTATGTGGTGTGTGAGGATGGGGGTGGCGGCAAATGACAGTGTCCTCCGTGAGAAGACCCCTCACCCCCTGATTTGCGAGGGTGATGAGGAGTCCCTCAAAGAGGAGGCGCTGGTCTACTGTCATTTCGGACATTTTGGCCAAAACCACCGTCACAAATCCCTCCTGAGCAGTGGGAGGCTGTTGAAGGGTTGCATGGGCGTCCCGAATGAGGGCTAGTGAGGCGTCACGCACCCTTGTATCCCTCACCTGCCTTCTCGGACGCAGGCGAAGAGGAGACACCTGGCATCTGGTACTTCGCCCAGCCACCTCGTCCAACCCACTTGGGCCTGCCACCTCATCCGCTCCACTTGGGCCTGCCACCACGTTCAAGCCACTTGGGCCTGCCACCACGTCAAAGATACTTGGGCCTGCAGCCTCCTCCAAGCCACTCACCCTGCCCTCCTCCTGCCTGGCATTTTCCCGATCCTCCTGCTGCCTGGTCTCGTCCTGTGTATGGAAAAAAAGTACAGTTTTACTTTATTTTTTTTTTTTAAAAAAACTTTTTTAAGCTCCTGACTGTTGCATATTTTTTAATCACGACTTAGCTAAGCCAATCATTGTGACCCATGTTTTATGGTGAATCACACAAAAATAATTCCTGGCCAATACTGACAAATGTTCTGTATAACACTTTTAGCTCTAACTTTTTTTTACCTTTAACATCTTAATTTACATCTCTTTAACAACATTTAAACACCACACATTTGCACATTGAAAGTACTATATACCTGGCTCCAGCTGGGCAAATACGGATCTTCATCCACGATGGAAGGCTGCTGAGAGGGTTCATCTGCAGAGGGAGCAGCAGGTTGGCTGGAGGGAAGGCTGGACCTTCTGTTCCTTCTGGGGGCAAGGCTCGAAAGTGACTCCCTTACCTCCAGGTGTTCATCCAGGAAGCTCAGTTTGCTATAGTACCACAACTTGGGTTTAAATACCCGCCCTGCTCCAGCTCCAGACCTCATCGAAGCCAAGACCTTGTTGTGTGCCTTCCTGTAGGTGCCTCTCAAGGTCCCAATTTTGACCTCCAACTGGTCAGTTGTCACATCAAACCCCACCTGTCTCCGCACAAGTGGGAGCAGGCTCTCCAGTGCGGTTTTGCGCAAGTCTCTGTTTCGTGATATGGGGTCTTTGGTGGCCCACAGAACAGGAAGTTCTTGCCACCGATCGATAAATATCTCCAAAAAATCAGGTCTGTTAAACAGGTTCATCTTTTCCTGTCCAAAACCAAGGAGAAATAAATAATGTCAATACACAGTCTATAAAGTTAATTACTCTTTCTCACCAGCTAGCCCTTAAAGGGTCACTAATGGATAACTCTTTTTTTGGAGGAAATTACTGTTTACAGTGTCTAGAGACATACAAGTGCATACATATAATGTGCCTCTAGTTTCACTTTTTTTTTTAAAATGATTTAATGTTTCTGTGAAGTAAAGAGACACACAGAACAAAAACAAATAAATCCAGGGCATATTTTCATTTCCAAAATTATTAGCATTGTTTCGGTGGATTTTTAGACACACAGCTTAGACCACAGTGACAAGCTCCCCTGATAAATTTTTGAGGGAGCCAGAGAACCAGGAAGTGAGGATTTATGCAAAGGATTACAGCTGCTTAAAAGCAAAAAGGGACAATGAGGACATGAAATCCAGACTGATATAATGTAAAGTTAGTTATTTCTGCCCCAAACAATTTGGGGTTATTGCTCCTTTAAATGTCTGTCTTTCCTGAATATGCCACTGCTGTCCCAAGTTCGAAGCATACCTACACGCTTGTCGTTCAAACGGCTTTCTTACGCAACCCGGTCGTATGGACGCTACGTGTGTTCGAGCCTTATATACACTCCGCACACGACATCCGCCCATGCTTAAAAAAAATTGCTGTTTCCCCCCCGCCCCTTATCTTCCGTCGCGAAAACGACAAGGAGGAATTGGCAGCAGATCATGTTGGGTCAGTTCCTAGGAAACAGATGACCAGTTGTGTAGAACTAATAAGCCAGATCTCATCCTCATTTGTGTATGAAACGTTAGAGAAAAGCACTCCGATCTAGTTTGGTCAAGACATAAAAGCGACCATTTGCATCATGTTTAAACCGACTTTTTTTTAGAAGACATCCTGATGAGAACCGAGATTGCCCACACAACAGTAGTTGGATCAAAATGCATAAGCAAAGCGTTGGTTACGTACGACGGCACTATAGCGGACCATTACCTTCAAATTTCGAACTAGCTATGTTTTAGTTTATGAACATAAGATGTAGCCCACAAAATCATTCAATCAAGAATAACATGTAAAATGTAGTTACATACCGGTCTTTGACCCGATCGTTATCTCCGCCGTCTTCCACAAACTGTGAACGCCCCTTTTACTCACGTGGTAGCCCTTTATACACGCGCATGTGTGACTTTACGCACGTCTCCCCGCCCCTGACGTTCATGGTGTCGTATTTTCCCCGCCCCTTTTCAATCTTTTTTTTGTTGGGAGCACATGTTGGATAATATGGCAGCAAGACAGGAGCCAGGCCAGGCGGGACGAGGAATCACATGGAGAATCCGTTTTAAGGCCACCAACATGACCTTTGAGGAAATGGTGGAGATGGTCCTCATCCTCAAAGCAGAGGACTATGATGGGAGGCATGGGCCATACAAGTACCCTAATAAGGTCAAGGCCCAAATAATGGAGAAGGTGAGGAGGAGTCTCCATCGGAAATTTGGGGTGAAAAGATCCAAGGAGCAGATCCGAAAAAGGTGGTGTGACCTCAAAAAACGGGAGCCGGAACAAATGAAGAGGATCAGGAGAGTGATTAGAAGAAGTAAGTTTGTTATATATTTTGTAAGATTTGTTCCGCGCCATGTGTTTTTTATTTCAGGTTGTACTGTATTATGTTTTTCTGCACAAGAATTTGTCGTCAAAGTGGACGTACATTCGGAACGACAAAATATTGTGTTTAAAATCCTCAAAATTATGACATTTCACAAAAATTGGGGTGAGATCAATATTGAAAATTATGTAGATGTGCTCTTAAAACAACTAAACTTTTTGTTAAATTAAAATATATACAGTAAAAGGAGAGTCTGCTCAGCAGTCGGTGACACATGTGGACTCATTTGCATAATTGTTGTCCCCTTTAATAACCCATTTTGGGGTTCACACAGAGGTGAGGTGATCCAGTGTATACTTGGTTGGCTTACATGTTTAAAAGTAGACCAAAGCTACAAGAATTGTCATGATCTTTGTGAATGCCTTCAATCCTGTGTTTTGCCCTGAGGGGTTTTTCTAAACATCAATAGTCCCAGAAATTGAATAAAGTGAATCATATTCCTCAGGCCTATAAGCTATAAAAATCCTGTTTCCATTTTCTTCATTCTCGTAGGGCGTCATGAAGCTTCGACACGGGAGCAAGAAGTCCAGGAAGCCACACCCCCGAGGGATGGTGATGATGCGCAGCCTGCCACCACATCAGGTAAAGTAACATATAACTAACCCAGCTTCAGGTAATGTAGATGTAGGCCTGCCTAATTTTAAAAAATGGTTTTGTCCCACATTTCAGGATCAGGTGGTGGCTTGGACTTGGACAGGCATACTGTCCAGATGGTTATCTCCGAAATCTGGGCCTGCAGAGAAGAGGTGGAGGAGATTCATCTGGCCAACAGAAAAATTAAAGAAAGAACAAGGAGGGTGGAAAATAAATTAAAAAATTTACTTGATGTTTTGGGGAGAGTCTGAATCATAAAAAAAAATATATATTCTAAAAAAACAGATTTTACTGTTTCTTTAATTAAAAAAACAACAAAAAAATAAAAAAACAGATTTTACTGTTTCTTTAATTAAAAAAACAACAAAAAAATAAAAAAAACTGATTTTACTGTTTCTTTAATTAAAAAAACAACAAAAAAATAAAAAAAACTGATTTTACTGTGTATTTAATTAAAAAAACAACAAAAAAAATAAAAAAAACAGATTTTACTGTTTCTTTAATTAAAAAAACAACAAAAAAATAAAAAAAACAGATTTTACTGTTTCTTTAATTAAAAAAACAACAAAAGAATAAAAAAAACAGATTTTACTGTTTCTTTAATTAAAAAAACAACAAAAAAATAAAAAAAACAGATTTTACTGTGTATTTAATTAAAAAAACAACAAAAAAATAAAAAAAAACTGATTTTACTGTTTCTTTAATTAAAAAAACAACAAAAAAATAAAAAAAAACAGATTTTACTGTTTCTTTAATTAAAAAAAAAAAAAAAAAAAAAAAAAAAAACAGATTTTAATGTTTATTTAATTAAAAAAACAACAAAAAAATAAAAACAGATTTTAATGTTTATTTAATTAAAAAAACAACAAAAAAATAAAAAAAACAGATTTTAATGTTTATTTAATTAAAAAAACAACAAAAAAATAAAAAAAACAGATTTTAATGTTTATTAAGATAAAAAAGACCAAAACAATTACAAAAATGATTGTATATTGTATGAGAAAAAAGACCAAAAAAATTACAAAAATGATTGTATATTGTATGAGAAAAAATACCAAAAAAATTACAAAAATGATTGTATATTGTATGAGAAAAAAGACCAAAAAAATTACAAAAATGATTGTATATTGTATGAGAAAAAAGACCAAAAAAATTACAAAAATGATTGTATATTGTATGAGAAAAAAGACCAAAAAAATTACAAAAATGATTGTATATTGTATGAGAAAAAAGACCAAAAAAATTACAAAAATGATTGTATATTGTATGAGAAAAAAGACCAAAAAAATTACAAAAATGATTGTATATTGTATGAGAAAAAAGACCAAAAAAATTACAAAAATGATTGTATATTGTATGAGAAAAAAGACCAAAAAAATTACTAAAATGATTGTATATTGTATGAGAAAAAAGACCAAAAAAATTACAAAAATGATTGTATATTGTATGAGAAAAAAGACCAAAAAAATTACAAAAATGATTGTATGAGAAAAAAGACCAAAAAAATTACAAAAATGATTGTATATTGTATGAGAAAAAAGACCAAAAAAATTACAAAAATGATTGTATATTGTATGAGAAAAAAAAAACCAAATATTTTTGTAGGGTATTTTGGAAAAGAAACCAAACAAAAAAATTAGTAAAATAAAGAGCTTTTGAACATCAAAAAAGTGTGTGGTGTTTTTCCTAAAATACGTTAAATTTTCTATGGGTTTGGTTTGGGGATCACCTGGGAAATGTTTGCTAGTTGATAATGAAAATACACTTAGTTACACTTAGTAAAGAACTCCAAGCAACACAAACAAGACATAACAAGTTTAAAAAAAATATTTGGATTTATTTTTGGGAAAGATTAAATTATGGCAAATTTGCTTGAGATGGTATTGCCCCCCTACCCATGAAATAGTCCATGTATTTGTCCCGGACTTCACGGGCACTCTGGGGGGGCAGTCCTGTGTGGCCAGCTTCAAGGCCCGCCAAAGTTTGTGATGGAGCCAAAAGTTGTGCCTCAGGCCCAACCAGGGCCATATAATTTGGAGATTGTCTCCGCAAAAAATTATGGAGAATGCAGCATGCAAAAATAATAGTATTCCACTTATATTCCGCCATGTGGAGAGAGGTGAGGAAAAGGCGGAACCGGCTGGCCATGATGCCGAAAGCGTTCTCAACCACTCTGCGTGCTCGGCCCAGCCGGAAATTAAAGACACTCCTCTCTGGGGTGAGGGTGCGCTGAGGGAATGGCCTCATAAGATGGGGTCCCAGGGCAAACGCTTCATCAGCCAGGAAAACAAATGGCAGGCCTTCTACATTCTGGTCATCCGGTGGCAATGACAGATCATCATCCTGAAGGCGAAGCGCAAACTCCGTCTGCCTGAAGGCTCCCCCATCCGATATCCGTCCGTTCATCCCGACATCCACAAAAAGGAATTAATACTGTGCTGACACCACCGCCATCAGCACAATACTGTTGAACCCCTTATAGTTAAAGAACTGGGATCCCGAACGGGGTGGAGGCACGATGCGGACGTGCTTCCCGTCGATGGCTCCCCCGCAGTTGGGGAAGTTCCATCGGGTCTGGAAGTCCAAAGCCACAGACTGCCACTCCTGTGGTGTGGACGGAAGCTGGGGATGAAAAAATGCAAAAAATTAGCCACATAACCTTGCAAGCAGATAAGACAAAGACATTATAAGCATTATAACATTTCTGGGAACTAGCATATTATATCTAAATAGATTTAGACAATTAACACATTAAACACCCCCTCTGATGGGCCAGTGCCCAAGTTTGGGGGAGGGCTAGATGAGTTTGGGATTACAAAAATAATATAATTTGGATTATTGGTGAACATAGACTTTACAACACATTTTTGAGGGGAGGGCTAGATGAGTTTGGGATTACAAAAATAATATAATTTGGATTATTGGTGAACATAGACTTTACAACACATTTTCGAGGGGAGGGCTAGATGAGTTTGGGATTACAAAAATAATATAATTTGGATTATTGGTGAACATAGACTTTACAACACATTTGGGAGGGGAGGGGGGGGACATTACAATGGATATAACACAATACATTGGGAAGTGACTAGACTAGGTAGGTTGGGGCCCAGGATAGCATGCTGGGGAGGTAAGTGATGGGAAATATGCATGTAGGCCAAAAAAGGGGCATCAAAGTTTACAGCATGCATGTGGGCAAAGGGGACAATCACAGCATATTCCAGACATGGTAATTAGGGAAGGAGGAGATAACTACAAGACATTAGCATACATTATAGACATAAAATGTGATATTAAAGGACCAAACTTACCCTCATATATTCCTCCTGCAGAACCTGGATGATGGCAGAGCAGGTGTCAGGAATGATGAGGCCCAGAGCCTGGGGGGAGATGCCCGTCGAGAACTTTAAGTCCTGAAGGCTTCTCCCAGTTGCCAGATAACGGAGGGTGGCAACTAGCCTCTGCTCAGCACTGATGGCTTCCCGCATAACGGTGTCCTGCCTGGTAATATAGGGGGACACCAAAGCCAACAGGTGCTGAAAGACGGGATCAGACATCCTCAGGAAATTCCTGTAATCAACAGGATTATTTTCCTGAAGCTCCCGCAGCAAAGGCATGTGAGAGAATTGGTTCCTACGGAGCAACCAATTCTTGGTCCATGAACGCGTCCTCCTCCTGTTCATGAACTCCTCATCGTCTAGGTCATAAACAAACAGACCTACACACAGAAGATGCTTAGCACGAAGTCGGCGACGACTAGGTGCCTGCAACATGGCTACAAGGCTAGGAACGAACGACAAATCAGAATTGCACTAAACAGACCGCAGTGAAGAACAGCAAGACCTATGAAGAACGACCCTGACAATGAAAAACGCGGGGACAGGACCGCAATGTAAAACAATACGACCTGACCGCACGTCCCGATTGCCTAGATACGACCCCCACAAGTACAAACTGAACGGCAGAGATCAATCTGAAAGCACAAAGACTGAAAAGCACGAATCGTCACTCACCAAACTTTTACTAACACGCGTAAACACGGAATCAGCAAAAGGAGCCCCAAGGGTGGCGCCAACAAAATCAAACCTCCCCTTTATAGTCGCGTCATACGTCGTGAGCGTCACCGCGCCGGAGAACGACCAAATTTTGGTCTGTTACGTGTGTACGCAAAGCAAGCCTGTCGAGCTTCTCGACAAGTTCAACAAGGAACTCGACGAGGAACTCGACGGGCTTTGCACGTCGAGTTCCTCGGCCGTGTGTACGGGGCCTAACAGGTAGTTGAGAGATTAGATGTGTAATTTATGCTCCTAGAACGCCTGAAGGTGCTACTTCAATGTTCGGCCTCTGTATGTGGCTACGCTGTGTAAAAGTCCCACACATGTGGTATCGCCATACTCAGGAGGAGCAGCAGAATGTAATTTGGGGTGTCATTGTAAGTATGCATGTGCTGTGTGAGAGAACTAACGTGTTATTATGACAATTTTGTGTAAAAAAAATAAAAAATAAAAAATCTTAATTTTCCCAAGAATTGTGGGAAAAAATTACAACTTCAAAAAATTCACCATGCCTCTTACTAAATACCTTGGAATGTCTACTTTCCAAAAAGGGGTAATTTGGGGGGTATTTGTACTTTCTTGGCTTGTTAGGGTCTCAAGAAATGATAGGATGTCAGTACATCAGCTGTGATCAGATCACATTTCTGAAGAAAAATGATTTATTTGCAAAAATTTAAGATTGAAACTAAAAAAAAGTTTTTTTTTTTTCAAAATGTTCTCTTTTTTTGCTTATATTGAAAAAAATAAAAACCCAACGGCGATTACATACCACCAAAAGAAAGCTCTGTTTGTGAGAACAAAATGATAAAAAATTTGTTTGGATACAATGTAGCATGACTGAGTAATTGTCATTCAAAGTGTGAGAGCACTGAAAGCTGAAAATTGGTCTGGGCAGGAAGGGTATATTAATGCCCTGTATGGAAGTGGTTAATAAAGAACAGTGAAACTTCACTATGTGGAGCATCTTTGATTTATTCTATAAGGTCTCATGCTAACTGAGCATAAAAAATGCCTCTTTCAGGGGCTTTTTTTTTTTTTAACTGCCTCTAAACGCCCCTCCATGTTAGCCTATGTGTCCATGCACGCATAGGTATTTAGAGGCAGGAATATAACCCACTGCCAACGCATCCAGCAGCAGCATTTGGCAGAAAAAATGCTTAATGCATGTTAGCGTTGGGTGCATCAAGCGCTTGAACATTAATTAATTTGAATGGCCAGAATAAAGTATTATTCTGGCAAAATAAATAAAATTATCGCCCAAGCACTTGACATGCCTAAACATGCATCAAGCATTTTTTCGGCCAAAACACTGCTGCTTGGAGGTCTTACAAAACACATGCTGTAAAAGGAGATACAAGCCACTGGATGGGTGGAGATGGTTATATTCAAGCATTATTTGACCTTCTGTTTATTTGGGGATTGTATCACTAGGTGAGCTACTTTTCAATTTTGGGTGGAGTCACAGTATGTTTGAAGCACAGAAGAATCACAAGGATTATATATATATATATATATATATATATATATATATATATATATCTATATATATATATATATCTATATCAAATCACCGATACAGATAATGAGTAATAAAACATATTTTTTTTGGTATTTATTATAAAAGTATATATATATATATATATATATATATATATATATATATATATATATATATATATACAGAGCTTTTTTTCTCAGAAAATAGGTGCAGGAACTCAACCACGACCCGTTCAGATTTCACAAACAGTAGAAGGGTCGTAAAGGGGCATTAAATACCAGAATTGCATTACATACAGAGTGCAGAGTTCAGGGGGTTACAAAGCTGTCACTTGTAAACTCAGAAACCAGACGTCTGTGTTTACAAGTGATTGTGGTGAGTGGGCACCAAAGTGTCTGAGCAAAAGGTGGTGGAACTGAGTTCCCCCAAGTTCCCCCTGAAAAAAAGCCCTGTATATATATATATATATATATATATATATATATATATATATACACACACACACATACACACACATATATTTAATGTAGTAGCAATTTTAAATGAATTCTCAAGGTGCTCATCAGATATTTTGGTTCTCGTTTTTTGCCCTTGGTGTGCTTTTGCTCACAAATGTAGGTGCTGCTGAAAACCGATGACATAAATAAGGTGCGATTGTGAAAAGTGGGATATTTTTCTTTAGGAAGATAAAAAGAAACTTATAAAACTGTCCATTTTCTTTTTGTCTGCATGTGTTCGCAAAATTTAAACGCATTTTTACAAAAAAAAATATTAACATTTTTAGGTAGGTTTACAATTTTGTGTTGTAATACAACAACGTCTCCAAAAAAATTTACATCATCATTTAATAAAGAATTTTCCCACCAAAATGCAT
This sequence comes from Rana temporaria, assembly GCF_905171775.1. Lineage (NCBI taxonomy): Eukaryota > Metazoa > Chordata > Amphibia > Anura > Ranidae > Rana > Rana temporaria. Next base: position 157,578,412 of record NC_053497.1, read on the forward strand.
AGCGGACAAAGAAATACCCAAAAGAGCTTTTCCTGTAAAAAACGTACTCGCTCTACTGGCCTTGTTTTAATATTGATATGTGAAGAGCTAGCAATTGTTTCCAGTATTCTACATTGCTAACATTCTCTGAAAAGGATTCATAATTCAGTCCTTATAGAAAGATGACCTTTATTAGGGTACCAAGTCTTTTGCAGTCCACATATCAAGGGGTAAGCACTCCTGTGAAACTCCGGGGGTTTCTTTATGTAGCCTTCATTTTACAGCTTAATTACACTGGTTGACATAAATCAATTATTTCGCCTGTTTTAAGCAACAATGCAGCTCATTCTTATGTGCTGGGTTTGTAGCCTTTGGTACCAAGAAGGCTTGCTCTTCAAAGTTTTATGACTGTGCAGTAAACACTGCTGCTTACAGAAGCTTCCCCAAGCATTAGGAGAGGAGGTTATGCTTTCTTGAACTTCTTCTGACCTCTGACTGCCCTTGTCCCTCTTCACCAGTTCACCGAGTGTGGTGGAGAGGGCAACATCTAGAAATGAACTTCGCCTGAACCTGCAACATAACATTGGACTCCTGAGACCAGCCATAGAAACAACCCCTCAAATTTCCCATTTCATGGAGACAGAACTGGGGTGCAGTGTGCAGTTTGTCTGTGTATTTCTTTCAGCCATTAAGGAAATTAGGTAATGCACTTCTGTTATTTTTCCTACCATTATACGTTACATTGATTCCAATGCATTTAATTAAAAGCAGAACACAAGCAATTTCGGCACTTTTAAAAATCAAATGGCTTTTAAAGGGGTAAGTCCAATGAGATGTATGCCACTTTGTAGACTTTTTGTTGTATTAACCATTTATATTTTAGCGAGCATGGGTAATATAGCCATCACTATACATTGATCAGCCATATGATTATGATCATTGACAAGTAAAGTGTACATCATTGATTATCACAATGGCATCTGAAAGTGGGTGGGATATATTGGGAAGCAGGTGAAGATGTCATCCTTGAAAAATTGATGTGTCGAAAGCAGAAAAAAAGGGCAAGTGTAATGCCGTGTACAGACGGTCGTTTTTTTGTGATAGAAAAAAACGTTGTTTTATGTGATGAAAAAAAAACGACGTTTTTCAAACTTCATTTAAAAAAACGATGTATGCTACATCGTTTTTGAAAATGAAGTTTGAAAAACGTCGTTTGCTACACACCACCGTTTTTTTCCAAAAGCTCTAGCAAAGCGCGGTTACGTTCAGCACGTACGACAGCACTCTGTTTCATTCAAACTTGCGTCCTAACTTGCTTCTGAGCATGCGCGGGTTTAAAAACGTTGTTTTAAACATCGTTTTAGCCTACACACAGTCATTTTTTACGACACAAAAACTACGTTTTGAAAAACTACACAAAAAATTTAAGCATGCTCGAATTTTTTTTTTTTGTCGTTTTTCAGAAGACATAAAACAAAGTTTTCCCCACACACGGTCATTTTAAATGACATTAAAAATGTCGTTTTTTTTCCATCACAAAGCGACAGTGTGTACGCGGCATCAGGATTTAAGCGACACTGACAAGGGTCAAAATGTAATGGCTAGACAAACTGGGTCAGAGCAACTCCAAAACTGAAGCTCTTGTAGGATGTTCCCAGTCTGCAGTGGTCAGGACCAAAAAAAAATGGTCCAAGGCACAAAGGAAAACCAGTGATAGGATCATGAGTGGTCAAGGCTCATTGGTACACATGGGGAGCATGTAGTCCAATCCAATAGAAGAGCTCAAATTGCAGAAAAAGATAATGCTGGCTCCGATAGAAAGCTGTTTATTGCAGTTTGTTCGCAGACCTGACTCATTTCCATAGTCTAAAGCATCTATAGTGGGCATGTGAACATCAGAACTGGACCACGGAACAATGGAAGAATGTGGCCTCCAAATCCCAATCCAAGCAAGCATCTACTGTATGGGATATGCTAGAAACACAATACAAAAAAGGCCCACCTTGCAGCTTACAGGACCTAAAGCATATGCTACTGATGGCTTGGTGCCAGATACTACAGCAGACCTTCAGAGGTCTAGTTGAGTTCATGCCTCAATGAGTTGGTGGATGGTCATAATGTTTTGGCCGATTAGTGTATTTATGATGCTCTGATAATGGATCTTTGAGCCTCCAACACAGCAGCTGCAGTCATTTGCAGCCACTCTGCCCAATCATGGAAGGCATCATGTGAAGGCACTCCCAAAAAGTTATATGTGAATGGATAGTTGAGGGGATGGGCTGTCAGAGCAGCTTCTGTGTAGCAGAGGGCATCCCTCCCATCAAAGCAGAAGTATAACATTTTTTTTTACTCCCAGCAAAAATGCAAATAGTGAACGAAAGGTAAGTCTATGAGGGTAGAATGCATCTTGATGGATTAAACCCTTATAAACCAATCGTTTACAATCATTTTAGATTGCCAAGCAATCCCTCAAATTTCTTGTATCACGGATAAACAACTGTGTACAGTATGTCAAAGAAGCAGAGGGAAAAGGAGACCCTCAAAAGAGCTACGGCAGCTCCATCTGACTTTGTCGGAATTTCCGATCGTCTGTATGCACAAAAAAACATGCATGCTCGGAATCATTTAACTTAATTTTTCTCGGCTCTTTGTAGTGTTGTACGTCACATCGTTCTTGCCGGTGGAATTTTATGTGACCCTGTGTATGCAACACAAGTTTGAGCCAACATTCCGTCAGGAAAAAAACACGGTTTTCTTGTTGGAATTTCCGATCGTGTGTATGTGGCATTAGATTTCCTAGCATTATAGGATGATTCCAATGTGTTAATTCAAAGACAAACTATAGTCTATTTTTTTCATATTGGATAGAGAAAGGGAGGGTTATAACCCCTTTCAGGGTTTTTTTTTTCCACCATCTGTGTCCCATTGAGGAGGTTTTGCTTCACTTTCTGTCCCATAGCCAAACATGAAGTGAAAGAAAATCCCTGCAAACTGTGGGAAATACTTGGGGACCACCGGGTCACCACAACTGGTGTCTCCATTGGAAGATTTCCCCTCTATTACTTTTCAGGGGACAATAGTAAAGATAAACAGGACAAGTAGCGAGGGTGAAGTCTCCCTAATGGGAGAAAAAATAAAGCATTCTAATGCCTCCTCCCTCTATCCAAAACAAACTATAACACTTAAATTTCCCATGTGGTACAGGGTAGGGGGCAGTGTGCAGTTTGTCCTTGTATTGGTATCAGAAAGTATATTTTTTGTAATCCGTATACAAAAAAGGAACCCAGGAAGTAAAATTAATCTTAAGGAAAAAAAAAGGTGAGTCCCCCACACCGCTCTGCCTTACCGGGACACAATAGCTACGGGGACCTACGAAGGGCTAACCGTGCCGTGTCCTAAGCTTAATTAAGTGATAATCCCTCACCATCTGTGTGAATATATACCAGGGACCAAATGTGCACCTGTATAACTATAATACTGGGGTGCCTGAATGTCTATTCAGTATTATTCATAAAGAGTGAGATCTCTAGTCATACCTCCTTAGGAGAATATGGTGAGTAAATAGAATGAAAATAAAATAAATAAGCCAAATCTGCCGACTAGTGCCTCAAGTGGTTGAAACAATATATAAGTTATGGTCATATATATGTGCACATGTATCAAGTATATAATGCAAAGATATATCAAAAAATATCTATAAAAAACAGGAAATGTGGGAACAAAGTAAAAAATAAGTGAATGTCCAATCACAGGTGTATATAAAGTCCCATAAATGACACTTTTGGGATTCCTTTCGTCAACAACCAAAAGCCAGTGAAAAAGTCTCACAATGCAAATTAATAGTGAAACACAGCAAGTGATCTTGAGGTGAATACGGGTGCTCTTGAAGTATTAGCGGTGCTACCCCACATGGGTCCCCACTCACCAGATCCAGGGGTAAAATGCGTATAGGATAAAACTCCTGGATCTCCACTCCTCTGTTTCTCCACTTGCCAGACTGCTTGTTTGCGAAAGAGGCTTATCAGAAAGTAGGCAGTGATGTATATCCAGTGTCCTGTAGGGCCTTGCATTGCCTCTCCCGAGCCTGTTTACCGATCTTCTAGGGACAGTAACCCCCAACCCCAGATACTTTAATGCTGAGACTGGTTTTGCCAAATGCACCATAGGCAATGCACTTTTCCACTTCCTGGCTGGATGAGGCCAATCTCAGCATTAAAGTATCTGGGGACACTGGATATACATCACTGCCTACTTTCTAATAAGCCTTGTTTGCAAACAACCAGTCTGGCAAGTGGAGAAGAGGAGTGGAGATCCAGGAGTTTTATCCTATACGCATTATACCCCTGGAGGGGTGATTGGATCTGGTGAGTGGGGACCCATGTGGGGGAGCACCGCTAATACTTCAAGAGCACATGTATTCACCCCTCAAGATCACTTGCTGTGTTTCACTATTAATTTGCATTGTGAGACTTTCACTGGCTTTTGGATATTGACGAAAGGAATCCCAAAAGTGTCATTTATGGGACTTTATATACACCTGTGATTGGACTTTCACTTATTTTTTTCTTTGTTCACACATTTCCTGTTTTTTATAGATATTTTTTTTATATATATCTTTGCTTTATATACATACTGTACTTGTACTTGATACATGTGCACATATACAGTATATGACCATAACTTATATATTGTTTCAACCACTTGAGGCACTAGTCAGCAGTTTTGGCTGTCGTATTTATTTTATTTTCATTCTATTTACTCACCTTATTCTCCTAAGGAGGTATGACTAGAGATCTCACTCTTTATGAATAATAATGAACAGACATTCAGGCACCCCAGTATTATAGTTATACAGGTGCACATTTGGTCCCTGGTATCTATTCACACAGATGGTGAGGGATTATCACTAAATTAAGCTTAGGACACAGCACGGTTAGCCCTTTGAGGTCCCCATAGCTATTGTGTCCCAGTTAGGCAGCGCCACTACCCCCACTCACCTTTTTTCCTTATATCACAGGTTCCCCTATTGGGGAATTTAATAGGTGGGGCAGTAGCCTTTTTCATACAAACATCTTAAGCGCAGGACACATACATTTTTTATATAAAATTAATCTGATGTCTGCCCTTTAAATCCAGCCTCGCATACAGACTGCAAGTAATGTAGAACAAGTATAGAAGCTGTCAGTGAAGAGAGTTTAATTATTTGAAAGTAGATAAAAAAAAAAATGTAAATTGCTTAAAAAAAAAATAGGATTTTTTCATCGTACTTGCCTGTAAAATCCTTCTCTTTAGAATACATCATGGGACACAGAGGCCAGGCTAATTTTCATTACCTGCTGGGTTATACTTCATCATCAGGTGAATGACACTGGTAGATCAAAGATCTTGAGACAGGAAATGCCCTAACCCCTCACATATGGGAAACACTTCAGTTTTGTAGCAAGCACTGAGTCCTCGTGATGTATTCTAAAGAAAAGCATTTTACAGGTAAGTATGACGAAAAAATCCTATTTCTTTTTCATAGACAGAGGCCAGGCTAATATTCATTACCTGCTGGGACGTCTCAGAGCAATAGCCTTGAGGGGAGGGATACACCCTGCCAAACAATAACAGCCATCAGAACTTTATACGGCAACCCACAGTACACTGCGGCCGAAAGCCGAATCCACGGCTGCCCGAACATTCACTTAACATTTTGTGAACATATGCACTGAAGATCAGGTGGCAGCCTTACAAATCTGAGCCACAGATATTTGATGGCGAAAAAGTCCAGGAGGTTCCTACACCCCTGGTAGAATGAGCTCTCACCCTAAAGGGAGGAGCTTTACATTTCAGACCGTAGGCCTGAATGATCAATTGACGGACCCAATTAGCAAAGGAAGCTGTCTGCCCTTTTCTTGGGTCCTTTTGAAAGTCTGATCCTCGGATCCCTGCAGTTCTAGACAAATATACCTTGACTGATTGGAAAACACCTAGAGAGTGCAGTCGTTTCTCTTCTGGCAAACGAAGCTGAGAGAAAAAAGGCAAAATAATGTCCTGATTTAAATGAAAAGCCAACACCATTTTTGGCAACCCTGTCATAGTGAAGGTTAAAATATGGTTCCTTGCACGAAAAGGACCGCCAACTCCGACACCCTTCTAGCCGAGGCAATAGCCATCAGGAAGGCTAGCTTGCTTGACAGCAGTCTAATGGAATTTCCTTGATAGGTTCAAATGGTTGTTTCTGTAACGCAGACAACAACAAATTCAAGTCCCGAGGATACATCAGTGACCTAATAGGGGGAAGCAAACGAGTTGCCCCCTGCAAAAGGTTCGGATCAGTTTAATGGGAGGCTAAAGGACTTTGGAAGAATACCGATAGAGCTGAAACTTGACCTCTGATTGTGCTAAAAGTCAGTTTGATTTCTACAGCTGACTGTAGAAAAAGAGAATTCTCCCAATAATGTATTTTCGTGGTTGCCATCTTTTGCCTTCACACCAAATACAAGTCTTCCAGACTTTGATAGATTTTTCTAGTGACAATTTTTCCAGCATTCACTAGGGTAGATATCACTGGTTCTGAGATGCCTCGGTCCTTTAACACCCCGGCTTCAATAGCCATGATGTCAAATTTAGAGACTGTAAATTGGGGTGGAATATAGGACCTTGGAAGTGTCCATGGTCTGTCTTTTGTCAGTCTGACAATCTCTGGGAACCAGGAACTTCTGGGCCAGGCTGGTGATACCAGAATCCATGGAACTACCAGAGCGTCTGCTCCGATTGCCGGAGGATCTCTTATCCGAGAGACAAACTGTTGTAGTTTGTTATTGAATCTGGGTGTCAGTAGGTCGACCTCTGGCCATCTTCAATGCTAGAAAATTTCCTGAAACACCTCTGGGTGGGATAATCTGCCTACCAGTTTTTTACTTCCGAGATATGGACTTCCGATCTCATTGGCACATATATTTCTGCCCAGGCAAGTATGTAGTTCACCTCCTTTACAGGTGAATGACTCCTGGTTCTGCCTTGGTGGTATAGTCGCTGCAGTGGTATAGTCGACCTGGACTCTGATAGTCCTGAAGCTTCAGCGTCCAGGAGTGTAGGGCCAGACATACTGCCCACAAATTCCAGGACGTTGATGGGCAGGATCTGTTCCTGACCATCTCCTCTGAGCTGAGAGCCCGTCAAGGGTTGCTCTCGAGCCTGAGAGACTGGCATCTGTAGTCAATATTTTCCAGGTTACTGGGAGAAAGGATTTTCCCTTTTGCAGGTTCTGATCTTGCAACAAACAACTGTTGAAAATAGTGGCGCACTTGCGAACGCCTGTGTGCCATGGAGAACCAAGTGAAAAAATGTGCACGATTCTGTGCCATCATACAGGTAAGGTAAAAAACAGCTAGACACAAGAAGAGAAAGTACACTTTGCAAACAGTAAGCCCAAAACTCCTCCGTATGATCACCGCACACAGGTGTCCAGCCCTTCGCTAGCTTGACTGATTGTTACAATTATTGGGACACCCCACAATATATAATAAAGGGGTTTCACTTACCCATCCAGGCACAGGGCCACTTAGAAACTAAGGGCCCAATTGTGACCCTTCATGGTAGGTTCCAGTCACACGGGACCTTCAGTACCCTTTCAGTTTTAGGGTCCACTTCCCTGGACCTGTATAGCACCCTGCAGGACATGCCTTAGCGCTGTAGTGTTCAGGACTTCCACTCCGCAGGGTCCAGTGCCCAGAGGCAGCTTACAGGCAAAACATTGTAGGATCAAGAGTCTTCTTTTGCGGGACTCGGGTACCATTTATTTAGGTGTAAAAGCCTGTATTCAAATGGATCCGATCGGTCAATCCTTTGTTTCATTTTGGAACCGTTTGTGGGAATAGAGACTTGGAGCTCAGAGAGCTCCAACAAACCGTGCCATTCACCTTGTAGACACTGATAAAAACTGATGTGCTTCCAATATAGGAGGGGTTAGATAGGGAGGGGCACTTCATTTCTCAAGATCTTTGATCTACCAGTGTCGTTCACCTGATGAAGTATAACCCAGCAGGTAATGAACATTAGCCTGGCCTCTGTGTCCCATGATGTATAAAAAATAAACGATAGTTTATAGTAGTTTAGAGGCCTTTAACTGCTTGCCGACAAGCCGCCGCAGTTTTACGGCAGCAGGTCGGCTCTGCTAGGCAAGAGCACGTAGCTATACGTCACCTCGCCCAGCAGCCAATAGGCGCGCGCTCGTCCCTGACTCCCGTGCGCGTGCCCGGTGGTCGCGATCGCCGCCGGGCACCCACGATTGCTCGTTACAGAGCGAGGACCGGGAGCTGTGTGTGTAAACACACAGCTCCCAGGTCCTGTCAGGGGAGAAATGCCTGACTGTCTGTTCATACAATGTATGAACAACGATCAGTCATTTCCCCTAGTGAGGCCACCCCCCTACAGTTAGAACGCACCCAGGGAACATGGTTAACCCCTTCCCCGCCCCCTAGTGTTAACCCCTTCCCTGCCAGTGGCATTTTTATAGTAATAAATGCATTTTTATAGCACTGATCGCTATAAAAATGCCAATGGTCCCAAAAATGAGTCAAAAGTGTCCGAAGTGTTCGCCATAATGTCACAGTACCGAAAAAAAAAACGCTGATAGCCGCCATTACTAGTAAAAAAAAAAATAATAAAAATGCCATAAAAACTACCCCCTATTCTGTAAACGCTATAACTTTTGCGCAAACCAAACCGACCACTGGAAGGAAGCCGGAATCTGATGATTTCAGAAACAAGCGATCTTTAACACCTGGATAATACTTCCCCCGGAAAACCCGAGTGTGGAGCTGGGCATATGGTACTGCCTCGAAAGAGGCTACCCACAGGCCCCGGACCAGCAGGAAGACCGATTGCGTGATGTCAATACCTTCACTGCAGACTGAAGAGTCTGCAATTTCTCCAGGGAAGGAAAGAACCTTCGCTGCTGAGGAGTCCGGATCAACCCTAGATACACCAATGCTGAGTCGGAACCTTGAATCCTGGGTTGCACACATGGAAGGTAGACTTGCCGCCACTGAGCTACACCTTCCGGTGTTTAACGCCCACCCGAGTCTTCGGAGGGTCCAAATGGGAATAACACATCCACTAGGTCTGAGACAGAAGTTACTCTCAGAAGAAGGTCGTCCAAGTAGCCAACAAGGCAAAACCTTGCTGTCCCAACAGAGTTAGGATAAGTGCGAGGTCCTAGCTAGAAACCCATGGTGCTGATCGACAGGGAGGGCCACAACAGAGACCCTCTCTCACCATAAAGCACAGAAAGAACACTGACATGCGCAAAACAAGACATGCATGCATGCATCCCTGATGTCAGAGGACGCCAGGACATCCCCAGGATGCAGCGCAGCTACCAAACAAATGGTTCCATGCTGAACTACCCGATGTTCACAAAGGTATTCAGGGCCTGAGGCCCCTAGAAAACACCCCCAACCTCTCATCCTGCAGGGAAAGTAAAATTACCCCACAGTTTAACAACACTGCCCAAGGCAGACCGATGGGCCGGGAGATGAAGACACGAGGAAAGAACTTAGTTCTGTGGATAGGAAAAAACCCTATCTAGTACTCCAAAGAGACCACCTCGCAGACCCACCGGTCAGAGAGCAGAAAGGTTTTACCAAATTGTGAACCTGCCAGCTGCCCCCTCACCTAGAGACATGGAGGGAAGGCTACATACATAGGCCGGCTACTGGTCGCATACGTTCCCAGGGACAGATTAGACCCCCAGCTGGGCCCTTGATGGGCTGGGAGGGTTGCCCCTGATTAATACACACACATAGCACGTATGAATATTATGTAGGTGCATGCACACACCCTTGGAGGAAACCGGAGTGCCCGTAGGAAAACGAACGCAGATACAGGGAGCGACAATGCAAGCTCCAGGCAGATTGGTGTCAGTGTCCGATTCAAACGAATGGCTCACTTGCTGCCAAGTAATGAAATTAACCACTACACCGCTGTATGCTTAAAACCATTCTGAAACAGACCTATATGAGGCACTGGACCAGCTGGTCCGCTAGCCTAATCACTTCGGGAGAGAGTCGCACTCCTCCCCTGTCCAGTGCAAAATGCCACATTGTGATTATTAGTGATTAGTATGTGATTAGTATCAGAATTACACCACCCTGAGTTGTCATTCAAGGCAGTGGAAGAGATAGTGTAATCAGCACTCATCCTCCTCCATTCATCATTTCTGTTTCTCCATAAGGAGGAACAGGTCCGTGAGAAAATGAGACCCCAGAGTAGTGGCCCAATAGGCCGCTAGTCAGACCCCAGCATGAAAACATAGAAAGGGTCAATACGGGGGCGGAGCTTGGCGAGGACCGGAATGGTCGCATGAGAGGAGAGCTCCAGCATCAACGGGGATACAACTCACTGACCGGGCGTCTGGGTCCCGCTGACCACCCACAAGATGCCGAACAAACGAAAAGGCCTCCAGCGGCCCCAAAAGCTGAGGGAGTACTTTGCATGGGAGCAGAGGCAAGATGGCGCCGGGCCTCCAGGACCATCCGCAGCCAGCACTCCACAGGCGGCTCAATCCAACGCCAAAGCGGCTAAAAGGAACTCACCTTCAGCCAGGAAACAATCGCCTGTGTCCTCCCCTGCCTCGGGGAGTCCGGAAAAGTCGCGGCCTAAGCTGGATGGCACGGATCCTGCTCCGGAGGTTAGTGTGGGCCTAGACTCTGGGGATGACACCAGGGAACTCCCTGAATCCATAGACCGCTTCCCTACTACTAACCAGAAGGTGCTGGATACGACACTTAAGGACATGTTAGTCTCGCTCAGGACCTCGCTTCATGGCGATATGATGTCCTGCATGCGTAAATTTGGCAAAGAACTGCAAAATGTATCAGCCAGGGTGGACCACGTGGAGACCAAAATGGGGGAGTATGCAGACACCATTAACAACCTGGTGGACGCACATGATGCTAGAGATGAGGAGATGGAAGCAGTGAGGGCCAAAATTGCAGATATCGAGGATCGTGCAAGGAGGAACAACCTTAAAATAAGGGGGGTCCCTGAGACGGTTCAGCAGTCAGACCTACAAGACCATGTTACCCTTATAATCACTTCTATCTTGCCTGATGTCTCCAAGATGGATGTTACTATAGACAGGATACACCGATTGCCCAAACCTTCCCATTTGCCTGACAATGTGCCCCGGGACGTCATACTACGCCTCCACTTCTACCACATAAAGGATCGTTTGATGAGAGCAGCCCGTAACAAGGATCTTGTCCCTGATCAATACAAAGATCTGCAGTTCTTTGCCGACTTGTCCCAGTACACACTGCAGAAGAGACGCAATTTGAACACCACCTGCAAGGCCCTACGTAACCACAATATTGCCTATAAATGGGGGTTCCCTATTAAACTTATTATTACCAATAAAGGCAAAGACTTTGTTGTTGACTCCCTCTCCAGAGGGCTTGACCTGCTCAAATCCTGGCTCATTATCCCTGAGGGAGACACACGGGGCCCGAACAGAGAGGATCCATCACGTGCCAGGGATGAATGGCACCTAGTCGACGCAAAAAACGCCCGCTCGCACCGCTGAAGTGCCCGCTGAGATAAACACATGCATCACTTTATCTGCAGCTGTAAACCCCTGTTGAGGAGCTTGTTCACCAAGCTAGACTTTTTCCCCTGTTCTGAGCTAGCGTTTGTACACGCTACACTCGGGTAGCCAAGACCTACCTCACCCGTTTAATTATGTTGTTTGTTTTGGTTCACGTTTTTTTCTCTTTCTCTTCTGTTTTTGTTTGGAGCCTATCTACCACAGCCGGCGACACCACATTTCTTCTAGACCTCGAAAAGTCACACAGCGCACCAAGATCTTACCGGATAAGGAAGGAGTCCCTCCATCTTACGCAAGTCTCGAAAACTGTAAGTGATGCACCTATTCTATGCTTAGCAATGACTTTCTCTTCTGACCCGCCATGCCAGTCACATTTCTGACAATTAATGCCAAGGGCTTGAACCATCCGGTGAAGAGGAAATCCCTATGGAATGAGGTCATCCTTCATAAAGGTGATGAACTTTGTGCCCAAGAGACTCATTTCCACAAGCAGAAAATGCCCACCTGCAATCACCCTAAGTTTCCTCACATATTCACGGCAAGTGCACCAGCCAAGAAAGGAGGGGTGCTTACTGCGATTAGAGACACAGTTTCATTCACCAAACACAGTGAAACGGCCGACCCTCTAGGCCGATACCATATACTAGTATGCGACATTGCCTCCACTACGTACACCATAGTAAATGTGTATGCGCCCAACAACCACCAGATCCGATTTTTGCACCAAGTCCTCAGAAAGGTCAAGCAGGTGCAAAAGGGCTATCTTCTCCTCTGCGGAGATTTCAACCTCCCTCCTGACCCGCTAGTGGACTCAACGTCCTGCTCAAACAGACATCGCCTCTCGTTACAACCACTCTTACATACACAAGAACTCTACGACGTCTGGAGATGCCTTAATGGATCAGAGAGGGACTGTTCTTATTTTTCATCCAGCCATCAAGTCTACACCAGGCTGGACTTATTTCTTACAGACAAGTGGCTGTTACCCAAACTTTCTGCATCTAAAATTAACGACATTACGTGGTCTGACCATGCCTCGGTGACGCTGTCGGTTGCTGACTCGCCAGGCGTGAATTCATGTTTCGTCTGGCGGTCCAACTCGAGGCTGATCCAGGATGGGGACTCTAGGGCCTTACTGCAGGAAGAACTGTCTACCTTTTTTATTAACAATGCTGACTCTGTTGCCAACCCTATGACTCTTTGGAATGCCCATAAGGCATATATGAGGGGAGTGTTGATTAAAATGGGTGCAGGGGTGCGGAGAAGGAGGAGACAGCATATACAAGACTTGCTAACCAAAATTCACTCCCTAGAGGTTCAAAATAAGAAAGACACTTCCCCGGCATTATCTGCTCAACTATCGCAGCTCAGGTATGACTTGCGACTAGTTCTACTGGATAACTTTGACCTTGCAACCAAGCGCCTCAAGATGCAGTATTATGTTAGTGGCAACAAGGCCGGGAAACTATTAGCCAACCGCCTTAGAGGGATTAGATACAAGACCAAAGTGCCTTACATTTTACATCCTTTCACGGGGGAAAAGTTGTATCATCCACAGGCCATAGCAGATGCGTTTAGTTGCTATTACAATTCCCTTTATAACTTGCGAGATGACCGAACCACGACTCAACCTACCGACTCCATGATAACGAACTTCTTAGATCAGGTTAATCTCCCCCGAGTTACACCGTCCCAGTTAGCAGATCTTAACTCACCTTTTGATATCCAAGAAATTATTACAGCCATTGACTCCCTTCCTATCAACAAGTCTCCGGGACCTGACGGGTTCACTGGGGAGTATTTTAAATCCTTTAAATTTGAATTAGCTCCCTACTTATCCAAGGTATACAATACAGCTGTCTCCTCCACCTCCTTCCCGGCGGAGATGCTCCGTGCTCTTATCGTGGCGCTTCCAAAACCAGGGAAAGACCCAACCACACCACAGAATTTCAGGCCGATTTCCTTGTTGAACAGTGATCTGAAGCTCTATGCCAGGCTCATCGCAAACAGGTTGGTAGATCTATTGCCATCCCTGATCCATATGGATCAATCGGGGTTCACGAAGGGGAGGCAGACGGCAGATGCAACAAGACGTCTGATAAATGTTATTCATGCAGTAAATGTGACCAAAACGCCTTCTCTGCTCCTCGCTTTGGATGCAGAGAAGGCGTTTGATAGGATACATTGGGAATACTTGACTAAGGTTCTTACCAAATTTGTTTTTTTGGGCGAAATCCATTCTGCAATAATGGCGCTTTATACCAACCCCTCAGCACAAGTATATATATCCGGTATGTTATCTTCTTCGTTCAGTATCACTAATGGGACTCGACAGGGGTGTCCATTATCCCCGCTTATATTTAACCTCCTTATGGAGCCTCTGGCCTCGTACATTCGATCGCATCCCCAGATTAAGGGTATTAGAAGCAGGGACTCAGTGCATACTATAAGCCTCTTCGCGGATGATATCATCCTGATGCTTACAGATGTAGAAAACTCTTTGGTATCAGTTCAGGAAGCACTAAAATTATTCTCGTCAGTGTCCTACTACAAGGTCAATGACACCAAGTCCTACATCCTGGGAATAGCTATTCCTCCAGAGCTTCAGCGATCCCTGAGCTTGAGATTCCCATATGTTTGGAGAGAAAAAGGGGTCTCGTACTTAGGTATCACTCTCACTCCTAAATCTTCTGAATTGGTTAAAGAAAATTACTACCCCCTCTTACAGTCACTTCCCTCTAAGTTAATTAACCTGGCAAGATTTGAACTTTCTTGGTCTGGCCGCCTAGCGGCCTTCAAGATGCAAATCCTCCCACAAATCATTTACATCTTTAGAACAGTACATATACCAGCCCCAGCCTCCTTCTTTTCTTCCTTGCAATCCCTGATCAATAAGTTCCTTTGGGGAGGCAAGAGGGCCCGCTGTGCATTTAGCAAGATAATCAAGCATAGATCAGCAGGGGGGATAGGACATACGCATATTAGAGATTATCATTCTGCATCCATTCTCGCCCAGCTGAGGGGTTGGTTTCCATCCACGCCACCTAGTCTTTGGTCCATGCTAGAGAGCCATCAGGTCCCAGGGGGAAACTTGCATAATTACTTAATGTCCAGTACCTCCCTCCCCCGCCCATCTTCCATGATGAGTCCGACAATTCATAGCTCAATAGCTACCTGGAGGTCACTAGTGCTGCACTCATTCCCTGAGCAGAGATCTGTACCGCTGCAGATCCCCATATCAGCATTGTCACTGCTCATTCCCAACTTGTCCCTCTCCACGTGGGACCGGGAGGGGGGGTTGAATATCAGGGATCTATATGTTGGGCCTGCTATCAAGACCTTTAGAACCCTCCAATTAGAATTAGCGATACCTTCCACCGACCACTACAAATATCTACAAATAGGCCACCTCCTGAAAACATTTCAGAAGACCTCTGTCTCTCTCCCGTGGCAGATCTCCCAGTACTACATGTCCAAGTCACCAAAAGTGAAAGGCATCTCCTTATTCTACTCCCTTTTGCAAAATAAATGTGTGTTTCAAAAGAATCTCAATATGAGAGCATGGGAGAAATATTTCAATACAGTGTACTTGGAGGACCAGTGGCAATTAGCCCTCAAGGTCACATATTCATCCACTAGGAGTGCCAACCTGTGGGAGTTGTATCAAAAACTTCTGCTGCGATGGTATCTTACACCCTATCGTATTTCCAAGTTTTCCCCTGGAGGATCCTCCCTTTGTTGGAGGATGTGCGGGAACACTGGCACACTGTATCATCTGCTTTGGGCATGTCCTGGAGTTTCACAATACTGGAATTCTGTATTCAAGCTGATACGACAAGTGACAGGTCTCGTTCTAGACCCAAGGCCGGGGATGGCATTGCTTTTCCTGGAAATGGATTCAGTGCCACATCATCTAAGATCTTTGCTGTCCCATGTATTAATGGCGGCTAGACTAGCACTGGTTAGACACTGGAGAGACTTGTCATCTCCGGGCCTGGCCGAAACTGTGCAAATAATCCATACACATGGAACTTATGAACAAATGTTTGACTCTGGTATGGGAGGCAGATCAGGCGTAGGTAAATGCTGGGAACTTTGGAATAACTGGTACAACAATTAACGAATTATGTGTCCCCTCCATTTCAACTGGTACTTATTAATGATCTATATCTGAACTGCATACTCCTTAATTCGGTCTAGATGTGGCTCCTCCTTCTTCTTCTTCTTCTTTTTCTTCCTCTTTTCTTCTCTCTACTCTCACATCCCTTCCTCTCTTTTAGCTTCTCTCTTCTTTTGACCAATGAGCACTTATTGGTACCTCTTAGTTATTGTTGGTTAAAGATACATGACATCCGTTAGTAAAGTGCATTATCTTTCCCTGATGGGGTGGTGACTATACACCGATGGCATACGTATTCCTACATGTTTTTTCTTGTTGTGGATGATCCATAGACTTGTTAGTATGTACGTATGTCGTGTAAACGCACTGTAAAGCTGGATGTCTCCCCCACACTGCGAGGTGGAGAATCTGAATACTTGCACTATGTCTGTATTATGTGTTAAACCCTAATAAAAAACTATTGAAATTAGAAAGGGTCAATACTTTGGATCTGCTATCAGTCAGATCCATATAAGCGGGGGTCCCAAGCAATAGGGAGAGCATCACCTATACATGCCCGGAGGGTCCACCACCGGAGAATAAGCCCACCTGTGGAAAGGGCTCCCCTCAAAGGAGCACTTGACTGCCCGGCGGTGAGGGACTACAAAAAGCCCTCAGCGGCTTTTCTCATTTCCGCATCTAAGAAATTATCAAAGAAGGGCACAGAAGGAAAATACCTACACATAGCGGTCTAAATTGTAAATCAAAAAAGACAGAGCCCTTGGCGGAAACCCAGCTGCACTAACCAGCCGAAGACAGTCTCGTACAGCAGTGAGAAGCGCACCCATAATGCCTTAACCTGCACTGACCCAGATATCTGGTCCATGGCTCCATTACAGAGCATTCCCCAGGGGATAAGGGGGCACTCCTTTTAACCCCCGTCCGCATTCCGCCCCCACCCTGGCACAAAAGTGTCCAGGACCAATAATGAACCCTGTGTGGAAATCATGTTGGGGAAGGACCCAGATATTGCTTCGTAGCTTTAGACACATATGCAAACATGCAGGTGCATGCAGCAACTGTCCATGCAGACAAACTGCAGCTACCACGGATTCCATTTAAGTAGAAAAACCTCCCAGCCACCACTCCTGCTGCGCTGCCCGGGGGGGGGAGTGAGAGGAAGGAAAGGGGTCCAGGACTCACCACATCGGAGGGGACTACCCAGCGCCACCGCCCGTGTCCCGCACAACTGCTGTGTGTGTAGGGAGAAAATTGTGAGGAAGCTGTGAGGTGCTGTGTGAAGATAACGGCGCTAAGCGCCGTAGGAATCAACGCTAGAGGCCGAGGACTCAGGCAAGATGGCCGCCGAGCGCAGCACATGGAGCCTGGTACGCCACAGAAAAATGGCCGATAGCCAAAATATGCTGCATCATGGCGGGCTACAACAAAATGCCCACCAATGGGATTTTCAATAGAAACTGAAAATCCACAAAAAAATGGTGCCAGCGCTGTCAGAATGGCAGCAAAACACAGAATTTTGTAAGGGGAACACATAGAAAGGCAGCCCCCCCTCGGATCGCCACATGGACCACCAGGGAAGCCCACCCTGGACCACCAGGGAAGGGCAGGAAAAAAAAAGGGGCTAAAAAAAAGTATAAAAAAAAAAAAGTATGGAAAAAAAAGAAGATGCCAATCAGTGCCCACAAATGGGCACTGACTGGCAACATAAGTAAATCAGTGCCGCCCCACAGTGTCCATCAGTGCCGCCCCACAGTGTCCATCAGTGCCGCCCCACAGTGTCCATCAGTGCCGCCCCACAGTGTCCATCAGTGCCGCCCCACAGTGTCCATCAGTGCCGCCCCACAGTGTCCATCAGTGCCGCCCCACAGTGCCCATCAGTGCCACCCCACAGTGCCCATCTGTCCCACCCATAAGTGCCGCTCATGAGTGCCCATCTGTGCCGCCTATGAGTGCCCAGTGCCGCCCATGAGTGCCCATCAGTGCCGCCCATGAGTGCCCATGAGTGCCGCCCATGAGTGCCCATCAGTGCCGCCCATGAGTGCCCATCAGTGCCGCCCATGAGTGCCCATCAGTGCCGCCCATGAGTGCCCATCAGTGCCACCCATGAGTGCCCATCAGTGCCGCCTATGAGTGCCCATCAGTGCCGCATACCAGCGCCGCCAATCAGTGCCACCTCATCTGTGCCCGTCAGTACTACCTCATAGATGTCCATCAGTGCCATCTCATCTGTGCCCATCAGTGCCGCCATATCAGTGCCCGTAATTAAAAGACAAAACTTACTTATTTACAAAAAAAATTACAGAAAAAATTAAAAACGTAATTTTTTTTCAAAATTTCCAGTCTTTTTTTAGTTGTTGCGCAAAAAAAAAAAATCGCAGAGGTGATCAAATACCACCAAAAGAAAGCTCTATTTGTGGGAAAAAAAGGACGCCAATTTTGTTTGGATACAGTGTAGCATGACCGCGCAATTGCCATTCAAAGTGCGACAGTCCTGAAAGCTGAAAATTGGCTTGGGCGGGAAGGTGTGTGAGTGCCCTGTATGGAAGTGGTTAAGGAAGGTGAACGTCTACTGATGAGTCTCAATATAATATCTGCGGTTCCTGTTATGGACAGTGTTGAGCGGAATACGCCATATTCGATTTCGCGATATATCACAAATATATAGACGAATATTCGTGAAATATTCGCTAAAATCGAATATTCGTGATATTTTATCAAAAAAAATTTTTGCGAAATTTCGCTAATGCGAATGCGAAATCGATTGCGAAATTCTGAAACATTCAATTTCACCTGCCCTTTGGAAAAAGCGTGGTTTTACGTAATGGACCCTGCAACTAACAAGGTATTAATAAAATAAATACATTATTATATAGATTTGAGGGTTTACTTTGACCAGTTTGTATATTGATTAGTTTAATAAATATTGAATAACCATAGATTTGGAAAATACAGATCTCTCCTCTAGACTGACCTGTATTGAGTTAGGTAAAGATCAACCGCACACTGGGGCCCCTGATTCTGTTGAGTTAAAAAAAAAGCCAAGTAAACCATTTACGTTGACATCTCTTAAATGTCTTTATGTTAAACCGTTATTATTCTCATTAAAGAGGTGAAATGCAAATGATGACACGGGACAAAAGATGGAAAATTCTTTGAAGATGTGATACACTGGAAAAACGCACAGAAACACTCCACTCTCTCTAGCCACCTTGTGAATCTGCACTGAAATACTGCTGGGAGTGATCTTATATACTGCTCGTGCAGGCAGGTTCCTATTGGTTGCTATGGAGGTTGCTAACCTCTGACAACTGTGGTAGGAGAACTCTGATTGGCTCTGATGCAAAAGAAGGGCGGAGAAAGTATTCGCGAATAATCGTCAACATAAAAGGATCGCCTCAGCTTAGCTACTCGGCCCAGGGTCTCTAATCATACCAGCAATGCTTTTAGATGTCGATGGAGATCACTAGGATGTGATCTGTTTTAAAAATAAATTTGAAAAAATGCGAATATTCGTAATAGCGAATTTTGGCCGCGATATTCGAGTTATTCGCGAATAATCAAATATGCAATATTCGTAAACGAATATTCGCAATACGAATATTTGTGAGCAACACTAGTTATGGACACTTCTCCGATCCAGCAGAGCTCAACTAAAAGACAGACCCCTATAAGTCCGACATCTTCTACATGGTCGAAGGTCAAGCACAGGAAGGTTAAAGATATCTCTGTTACCTGAATGAGGAAAGAAAGGGAATTTTTTCTTTATCCTTTTCCCTCTTTATTTCTTTTTTATCTTCTTTATGGGACATTCACTGGTAACTCTGTCTCTACTCTAATGTATAAAAATGAGTGAGCATTTTGGTCATGTTTTTCTCTAAGGGGTGGGAGAAGGGAAGAGAGAAAGAAAAAAAAAAAAAAAACTCTTTTCTCTCTTCCTTTCTTTCTTCGCCCATAATACGAGAAAATGCATTCATTGCCATTTCTGTTTGGTGTATGAAATATGTTCAAGCTGAATTTTTGTTAAATGATTACATTGTCTTATATATCTTTAAAAATTGATATCAGGTCGGTGGTGAGTCGCTAGACCTCAACTCACTCCTTAGATTGACGTTTGGTCGTCCTAGGGTGTGAGTTTGTAGCCCTCATTATGGGCTATTCTAATTTTATTTTTTTGAGTAAAGGGGGGGGGATATTACCTTCCCTTTACTCAGGGCCATCATTTGGCCCTATAATGTACTGGTTCATTCTGATGAGTTTATTTTTCTATTCTATCTCTTTGGTTCTCTCTATCTTCCTTATTTTTTTTACCCTTTTAGCCTACCTGCCAATTTATGCTCATATTGAGATGAGGTTATTGCTGCGGTTTTACGGTATATTGACTACCTATTTTTCTTATGATTTTGGTCCTGGAACCTCCGAACTCCTGTTGGACATATTGATTGGGTTAATTGCTATGCAGATTCATGGCTGGTATAACTAATTCTCCCTCTCCCCTTCGTGTTATTTCTCATAACACACATGGGTTGAATTCTCCGATCAAAAGGAGAAAAGCATTACAATACTATAAGACCATTCGTGTAGATGTAGTGCTTCTGCAAGAAACTCACTTTCCAAAGCGGTACACCCCCTCGTTTTTACATGAAAATTTTCCAACGTTCTATTTATCCAAAGCTGAAAATAAAACCAAGGGAGTAGCTATTTTGTTCTCAAAACACTGCAATTTTAACTTGACTAAGGAGTATGTTGATCCGGACGGCAGGTTTGTCATGGTCAAGGGCACATTAGATGGAAACATACACTTTTATTTCCTACTATGCCCCTAACAAAAATCTTTTTTTAACGATATGTTTGAGACTCTCCAGTCTTTAATGGAGGGAATCATAATTATGGGTGGTGACTCCAATTTAGCCTTTGATACTGGGCTAGATAAATCTGGACCGTCAAAAGCTAAATTGATCAGACCAACTAAGACCAGCACACAAATATCTTGTCTGATTCACCAATCCGGATTATCAGATATCTGGAGGGAATTGAATCCGTCGGCGAAAGATTATACACACTACTCTAGTCCTCACCAATCGTTTTCACGAATAGACCATATATTATTATCCACTCATCATATCCCTTGTTCTCTACAATCGTCTATCATAGATGTACCATGGTCGGATCATTCCATAGTTGTTTTGACATTGAAAAGGGTAAACGCTAACCAGAAGGTTTCACATTGGACCCTTAACCAATCACTTTTAAACGACCCCAATATAGTTATTGAAGTTAAACGAGCCATAAAAGATTATTTTGAGGTTAATGATACTGACGAGATGTCACCAGAAATCTTATGGGCAGCTCACAAGGTAACAATCAGGGGCAAACTAATACAAATAGCAGCTAGACAGAAAAGATTAAAAAAGGTGGAAATAGAGAGACTTGAACGTGAATTTACTGATTTGATTTCACAACATAAAAAGGATCCTATAAATTTTCCTACTTCCACTTTAGATGTGGCTAGAACTGCTCTAAACCTTGCACTCACGGTCAAAGCGAATGAAGCTATTAAATGGTCCGGGACAAAATTCTACCGATTAAGGGATAGAATTGGTCCTATGTTAGCAAATAAACTTTTGCCCAGGTTTAGATCCAGGACCATTCCCAAGATTAAACAACACGATGGCTCTCTTACTCTAAATCCTCAAAAGGTGATGGAAACCTTTCAAAATTTTTATTCACAGCTTTATCATTTCGATGGTGGAAGTGACTCCAGTGGAATCACAGGATTCCTTGAAGGCTTAGATCTTCCAAGACTATTGGATTTACATAGTAGCGAAATGGAAGCTCCTATATCAGTTGAGGAGATTATAGGGGTAGTTAAGGGGTTGAAGACAAATAAGGCACCCGGTCCAGATGGATTTTCATCTCCTTATTACAAGAAGTTTTTGTTCATTTTGGCACCATATCTTGCAAGGTTTTTCAATGGTTTGTCCGAAGGTAATCCGATAGGTAGCGAACTTAAAATGGCATACATATCTGTAATCCCTAAACCTGACAAAGATTCCAGCCTAGTGGAGAATTACAGACCGATATCTTTAATTAACAACGACCTAAAAATATTGACTAAAATAATGGCTAATAGACTCTCGACCTTCATAGGTCAATATATACACATAAAGATCAGGTAGGTTTTATTCCTAATAGACAAGCTCCGGACCAGATCAGAAGGGCGGTCTACTTAATTTCAATATTGCAATCAGGTTGCATTGGAAACAATAGACAGGAAGGTATGCTTTTGTCGATAGATCTACAGAAGGCCTTTGATTCGGTATCATGGCCATATATGTTTTCAATCTTGAGGAGGTGGGGATTTGGTTCCAGGACTTTGGGCTTTTTAAATGCTCTTTACTCTTCACCTAAAGCAAGGATCAGACTTCAGGGATTATATTCGGAAACCATCAATATTAAAAGGGGTACTCGTCAAGGTTGCCCCTTATCTCCTCTGTTGTTTGCTGTTGTAATAGAATCTCTATCTATAGCAATCAGAAACGACCCGAACATCAGAGGGGTTAAATGTACCCAGAAGGAACATAAATGTGCCTTATTTGCGGATGATCTTCTGCTATTTATTACTTCCCCAAAATCTTCTTTACCTGCAATATATTCTCTATTGGATGAATTTTCTGTAGTTTCGGGCTTTAAGGTCAATATTGCTAAATCCAGGGCCCTTAATGTGTCGCTCTCTGATCCTATGGTTTCCTTCATTCGAAAAAATTACACTTTTATCTGGAATACATTGTCCATTAAATATTTAGGTATTAATCTGTCCTCGAAATTCGAAGATCTTTATCAGGCCAATTACCCTTCCATGTATAAAAAACTTGAATCTGATCTAGAAGAGTGGAATTCACATAACATAGGTTGGATGGGAAGGATAAGTTCCATTAAAATGACTCTTTTACCCAGGATTTTATACCTATTCCGTTCGCTCCCAATACCGATAAAGACAAACCATTTGAAAACCTTCCAGAGCAAACTTACCAAATTTGTTTGGAAAAAGAAGAACCCACGTGTTTCTTCGCACTCTCTTTTTAATCTACCTGAACAAGGTGGTTTCGGCCTTCCGAACTTACTATGGTACTACAAGGCTGCTAGATTGGCTCAACTTTCGGATGTATACGTCCGAGGGGATCGACCTGATTGGGTATGTTTGGAGGAACAGGCTACTCCCTCTTACACGTTGGAAGATTTACTATGGGTCACTCCCAAATGTAGACCTCCTATTATGTCACTGACTCTCTCTCAAACCATGGCACTCCCTTAAAAAGGACCCTTCACTGATCTCCAAGGGCCATCCTTTAGCCAATATATTCAAGGATCCTGATTTTGCCTCTAAGATGGATGGGGAATCCTTTAAATGGTGGCTTGACAGGGGGGTGTACCGCATTGGACGTTTCTTCTCACATTCAGGTCCCCATTCCGAAAAGTATTTTGTGGATAACCTAGGTCTTCCACCCTCTGAAAAAACAGGATTCTCTCGAATTTATGATTTTACTCAAAAGCTTTGGTTAGACAAGATCGTATCGGGCTATATGACACCATATGAAATGAGATGTGACCAAGCCTTAGGAAGAAGGGGAGGAATTTCTATTATATATAGATCGCTTGCTGATAATGGTCAAAAACTACCACATATGATAGCTTGGGAGAGGGATCTTCAGACCGAATGGGATATAAAAGACTGGTACTCTAATTTTGAAAGATCTATAAAAGGGATTACCAATGTTTCACTTATAGAAGCTAATTTAAAGATCTTCAGTAGATGGTACTTAGTACCCTTGAGATTAGCCACTATTTACCCTTCTCAGTCTCCTCTATGTTTTAGAGGATGTCATGGGATAGGTTCTATGATTCATATATGGTGGGAATGCCCGAAAATACGTAAATTCTGCAATATGGTTTTTCATATTATAAGACGTGTAACTGGCTGTAATATACATCAATCTCCAATGATTGCTTTATTGAATGGATTTATACTGCAAGCTCACAAGTCTATCAGGAAACTGATATTGTTTATCCTCATAGGAGCCAGGATTTCCATAGCTGCTGCTTGGAAAAAAACGTCAGTTTCGGTATTATATATGAAAAGAAAGGTGACTTGGATAACGGAGCAAGAGAAGAGAATGGGCTTACTGTTAGATTCAAATGACCAGTTTAATGAAGTTTGGGAACCATGGTTGAACTATCTAGGTATCTTAAATAACATATGAATTTAACAGGGCAATTTACCGCATATTGTGATATATATTTGGCAGGTAGGCTATCTACTCCTCCCTCTCTCTATTCTGCATTTTCCTCCTAATTTTCCTTTTTCGTTTCTTCTATCTTTTTCTTTTGATCCGAGTTCTTTACTGTGTTTTTGTTTTATTAA
This sequence comes from Rana temporaria, assembly GCF_905171775.1. Classification (NCBI taxonomy): domain Eukaryota; kingdom Metazoa; phylum Chordata; class Amphibia; order Anura; family Ranidae; genus Rana; species Rana temporaria. The sequence continues at coordinate 157,602,523 of NC_053497.1, forward strand.
CTACCATAGGGTACATTTAATACACAAATGTGTTGTTTGAGAATTTATTCTTCTCTAGACATATACATTTTTACTTAGTCCATTCCGATAGAATCCTTTGTCATTCTAGGTAAACTGAGATTTCCGGACATAGTGGTTTTCTTTTTTTTTTATGATATTGAGATCCATGGAGTAAATCTTAAGAATGGTGTCAATTCCTCAATAGTTTTATCAATTTAATTGTTTTATGATATTTTAAGGTATCTCAATGTTATTACAATGATCCGGAATTGTCGGTTTACCAGAAATTCGATTAGTTTTCTCAAGCTCTACTTGCTCACGTGAGAAAAAAAGGGAAGGTGAAATAGAAGGAGGTGAGGTTATGCTTCCCTTGAAACAATTCGATCCTATTAGGTTTTAGGGGTTGTAGGATGAATGCTTAGGAATAAAATCTATTTCTGGAATGGAATATCGTATGTTATGGTTTGTCAAGTACTAATGATTACGATGAAATAGTATAACACTTAAGGAAACATTGTATATGGGAAAATACTGGTGATAGCTAAATTTCCGTTAGATCGGATTGTGGAAGCATGGTCTCTTAATTTTTTTTTTTTTTCTGTTCTAATTATTTCTGAATATGGAGAGCTTCTTTGATTGAGACCAAAGTATTGTTAGGAATATATAATATCAAAATATGTCTTCCTGTAATGCAATGTGATGACATTCTAATTGTATAAATTCTTATGTACCATATACATTTTCAAAATAAAACTAAACTTGATTGAAAAAAAAAAACGTCCGTTTTTCCGTGTTTACATGCCAAGTTTAGCAACGTTTGTGATTAAAGGCATTTTTTTTAAAATAGCCAAAAATTGTAAAGCCTGTAAACAAAACGCAGCTAAACGTGAGTTTGGCGCTTGAAATGCCTGTAAACTGCTTCTGAACCCTTTTTTTGCATTCCAATAAATGCCTCTAAACTTAGCAGCCTAGAAATGACTGTATACAACCATGTGTACATGGACAGATAAAACATGGAGGAGAGTTCAGGGGCAGTTGAAAAAAACTCCCAACTGCTCCTAAATGTCAGTTTACCAGCAGCAGTGTACATGAGGCCTAAGCGTTTTTGGAGGGGAAAACATTTTGTAATTTTTGAACATATATCCCATGACCACGTCCATTTTTGTGCCGAAACGTTGGGTAAGCGATGTTCTGACGTCACTGTGCTCAGCTGCACCCGGAAAACACGGGCAGGCAAATCGAGGATCCGGCCGGCTCGATCTTTTATATGCACATTGTATTCGACATGCTGTATCTTTTTATCTTTAATAAATGTATCTTGGATTTTACGCTATGCGAGTTCTTTTTCTTTTTATGGCGCATCCTGTATTAACCATTGAATGAAGCTGTATCCCATTGATGCCGTTCACGTTGGACATCTAACCAGCCTACATGCTTTTTTGATCTCCTACAACAAGAGATCAATATCAGCTGGTAAGAGGCAGCATATCATTAAGGTGGAGGTGTTACTTATGTTATATCACTCTCATGAAATTTTTGGTGCATTACGTGTATTTATCTACATTCTTTGTTTAAATTATTGAGAATGTGCTGTCACTTAATTCATTGATATATGTTTCCCACATTCACTTTTGTTCTTCACCTGTTTGATACAGTCACATATTTGTCACACTTAGTTGCTTGTTATCCACTGAATAAGCGCAGTATTTCTTTACCCATTAACCCCTTCCATGCCAGTGACATTTATACAGTAATCAGTGCATTTTTATAGCACTAATTGCTTATAAGGCCCGGTTCACACTGATGCGCTGTGAATTTGGTCAGTTTTTTGTCCACTCTGAGGTGCGAATTTTACCGCAAATTTCAGGAGTGGGACATACCTGCGATTAATGTTCTAGCAAATAAAAGGTGTTAACTTCCTGTGTACTTCCTGTTTTTTGTGGAGAATCGCGTGGTGGAATTCGCACATATGTGAACCATCATTGCGATTCCAGAACGATTTACACTGATGTCTATGGAGACTAAATTTGCAACACATTAAAGTCGGACCAGACCCCTTTTTTTTAATCGCTTTTGTAGAGGAATCGCAACGCATGTATGTGAACGGCCATCATTGAAAACAATGACTTTAGGAATGACATGCGAATTCAAAGTGTTTTTGACGCATCGCATTCATTATGAACTTGCACAAATGTGAACCGGGCCTAAATGTGAATAGTCCCAAAAATGTCCGCCGCAATATAGCAGTCCCGATATAAATCTCCAATCGCCGCCATTACTAGTAAAAAATAAAATAAAACGGCCATAAAACTACCCCCCATTTTGTAGATGCTATAACTTTTGCTCAAACCAATCAATATACGCTTATTGCTATTTTTTTTTACCAAAAATATGTAGAAGAATACATATTGGCCTTAACAGAGAAAAAAAAAAATTGAAAAAAAAAATGGGAAATGTATTATAGCAAAAAGTAAAAGATGGTGTTTTTTTTTTTTTTCAAAAATGCCGCTCTTTTGTTTATAGCACAAAAAATAAAAACTGCAGAGGTGATCAAATACCATCAAAATAAATCTCTATTTGTGGGGAAAAAAGGACGCAAATGTTGTTCGCACGATTGCGCAATTTTCAGTTAAAGCAACGCAATGCCAAATTGTAAAAAGTGCTCTGGTCAGGAATAGGGTAAAATCTTCCAGGGCTGAAGCGGTTAAAAAATGCTTCCAACCTCAAATGCTCATAACCGCAGCTAAACTCACATAAATGTGGCATGTAAAAGCTGTAAAACTGACGTTCTTTTAGGTCTCGTGCACACAGGAAAAGGTGGCTGTAAAAACATGCTTTTAGTAGCTTTTGGCATTGGCATTAAAGAGGGAGTAAACCCTCAACCTTTTTTTTTTTTTTTTTTAAACCCTGCAAGAGAAAGCCATAATGAGCCAATATGCATAGCATACTAGCTCATTATGATTGACTTATCTGAGATCTAAGCCCCCAAAGTTCCTCGGTCCCCTCAGCCACCATGTCTCCTATGATCTTCTTCCTTGTATCGCCGCTCTGCCGCTGTGACTGGCCGGAGCGGCGATGAAGTCACTCCCAACCGGAAGAAAGCGGAGCTGGCACACTGACGGGAGACAGCGGTGGAGGACAACCAGTCGGCGTCAGAAAAGACAGCAGCGGTGGAGAAGACAGCAGGAAGAAGACCAGAGGAAGATTTTTTATAAGGACTTGTGTTTTTATTTACACTACACTGCCTTTTTTTGGGGTGAATGGGTAAGGGTACAATGTACTCCATACTCATTCACACAAAAGGGGGGGGGTCTGGAAAATAGGGGCCCTACTTATTAAAGGGGGCCTCCAGAGTAAGATAAGCCAACTGCCTGCAGACCCCCACAACCACCATCCAGGGTTATCGGGAAGAGGCCCTTGTCCCTATCAACATGGGGATACGATGCTTTGGGGTGGGAGGCTCGCTCCCCCCTTTTCTGACCTGAGGGGCTGAATGCTAGGCTAAGGGTCCGGTATGAATTTGGGGGGGTTTTGCCGTGGGGTTCGCCTCAAAATCCATACCAGACCAATAAATCTTGTATGGTCTTGGGGGGACCCCACACTTTTTTTTCCCATTTTGGCATGGGGTTCCTTTCAAGATCCATACCAGACTCAAAGGACCTTTTTTTTTGTTTGTTTTTGGCATGGGGTTCACTTTCAAGATCCTCAGAGCACAAGTCACAGCAGAAGTCACACCACAAGTCGAAAAATGATGGTCCGACTTAGATGCAATTTCCATTCAAATCAACAGGCTGAAAGTTAAACTTTGAGGCGCGTTCAAGGGGCTGCTGAAAAAAGCCCAACTGCTTCTAAACATGTGTTTAGCATCTGCAGTGTACATGAGTTTTTCAACCGCCCTGTGTACATGAGCCCTTACACCAGTCTCAGATGAAGAAGAGGGAGAAGAAAAGGAGGACACACTCTCTCAGCTTTGACTGTTCCTTTAACCTGACCACCAAAGTAGGGGAGCACTTAAAGGAACACTAAAGGAAAAAATATACTTATACCTCCACTGTGCAGCTCGTTTTGCACAGAGGGTCCCCGAACCCTGTCTTCTGGGGTCCCTCGGCAGCTGTCTTGGCTCCTCCTTGCAAGAGCTTTCCAAGCTTTTGCGGGCGCTCTCCTGTGATACAGTGGCGGGCATAACCGCCGACTATCATTCGGCCCCGCCTCCCGGCGCGCCGCATCATCGGATGTGATTGACAGCAGCGCCAGCCAATGGCTGCGCTGCTATCAATCCATCCAACCTAGCCAATCAATGGCCAGGCTGGGAACCGAAGAGGATGACAGGGACGAGCGCAGGACTTTCAAGGGGTGAAGTAAAATGGGGGTTTGGGGGGGGGGGCGGTACCGTCGTTTTACAACCCCTGGCAATACAAGGCTCAACTCGTCCTGTCGGCACCACCTGGTCTGACAAACGTTAAATGAAAAATCAAAGGAGATGGGTAGAAATGTGTCAGCCAAACAGGGACCACATCCTATCAGATGTATATTTCAGCCAGAAGATCTCTCAAACAAAATGTTTTTCAGAGTGAAAAAGTATTGGATTCCACAAACTAAAAAAAGAAATGGCAGGGCCCAAACAATGTCCCTTATTCAGGGCTACAAAAGATACAGACATGAAATGTACATCTCCATACATCCTATGAAATGTTGTCAGTGTTCAGATATTCAGACAATGGTGAGCACTATGGAAAGATTCCTCAATCCACACTGTTCAATGTGGATAGAGAGAATCTATTTGATTGGTTTCATTCAACCCACGGGCTGAACAACCCACGCTCCTGCAAGCTCCCTCCATGCCGCAAGACCAGTCTATGAAGCCTATTTATTCCCTATGCCTATAATTATGACCAATGCAGGATTCTAATCCTTGCATTCGATATGAGGATCCTAAGGAACAGTACACTACTTGCTGTGGAAGTAGAGGATTAGGAAAGAATGCTTTTTCTGTCCCGTAGACCAATACAAGCATTTTTCTTTTTTTTTAACATATGTAACAAAAAGACACAGATTTTCAACCAATAGAAAACATTTGATGAACATAGAACCTCCATATACAACATCCTATACATACAGTAGATCCAGGGGAAGACAAAAAAAAAACCTATAAAGCATGATACAATTTTCTCCAGTGGGGAAAATAAATTCCTTCCCAATGCCCCAGAAGGCACAGATAATCCCTGGATCAACAATTAACAATATATTACCTATAAATGTTACTATATATTTTGTGCATTTAGAAATGCATCCAGCTCCTTTTACAGCAATCTAATGAACTGGGCAGAACTAGTTCTTGAGGAAGTCTATTTTCACAGCAGAAGCCTTTCCGTATGTCAAGGTTAAATCTCTTTTCCTCCAGACGTAAACACTTCTAAACTCTTAGGCCCCATACACACGGGAGGATTTATCCGCGGATACGGTCCAGCGGACCGTTTCCGCGGATAAATCCTCTCGAGGATTTCAGCAGATTTTAATGCGATGGAGTGTACTCACCATCGCATTGAAATCCGCGCCGAAATCCTCTGGCGATGACGTGGCGCGCCGTCGCCGCGATTATGACGCGGCGACGGGCGCGACGCTGTCATATAAGGAATTCCACGCATGCGTTGAATCATTGCGACGCATGCGGGGGATCCCTTCGGACGGATGGATTCGGTGAGTCTGTACAGACCAGCGGATCCATCCGTTGGGATGGACTTCAGCAGATGGATATGTTGTGCATGTCAGCAAATATTCATCTGCTGGAAATCCATCCCAGGGGAGATTTATCCGTGGATAAAGATCCGCTGGCGTGTACACACCATAGGATCTATCCGCTGAAACCCATTTGCTGGGATTTATCTGCGGATGGATTCTATGGTGTGTATGGGGCCTTAGATGTAAATGATTTTCCCTTTGTAATGACCTTGTGGGGGATAACTCTACACCTAGTTCACTATATGGATATCTTAACCACTTGCCGACCTGCTCATGTACATATACGTCAGCAGAATGGCACGGACAGGCACATGTACGTACCTGTACGTCCTCTGCTTGACGGCGGTGGGGGGTCCGATCGGGACCCCCCCCCGGTACATGGCGCGGGTCGGTAAGCTGTAGAAGCGATCCGTGATGAGGGGGCGGCTGTTCGTTTTCAGCTCCCCCTCTGCGATCGCTCTCAGCCTATCCCTGCACTCCCCCCTCCTCCTTCCTGTGTTCAGTGTAAACAACAGGAAGGAGGAAGTGTGTGATCTCTCCTCGTGGTGGTCATATCGACCACCGCTGAGGAGAGAAGACATCACAAAAGTAAGTGGCACCAAGCAGCACACTGACACCAGCACATTAGGCACATTTAACCCCTTTTAACCCCTTCAGTCACCGCCGATCGCCCCCCCCCCAGTCTCCTGTAATAGTGTCACTGAATGCAGGGATCATTTATTTTTTGATTTCTGCATTTAGTGTCAGTGTTACAGAAAAAAAGTGTTAGGGCAGTTAGTTTTAGCCCCCTTTAGGTCCAGGGTAGCCCCCTACCCCCCCTAATAAAGGTTTAACCCCTTGATCACCGCCCTAGTTAACCCTTTCACCCCCTATTGCCAGTGTCACTAAGCGATCGATTTTCTGATCGCTGTATTAGTGTCACTGTTGCCGCTAGGCAGTTAGTTTTTTTTGAGGTTCGCCGCCAGGTTCTATAGCGTTAGGTACCCCCATAAATAAAGTTTTTAACCCCTGATTGCCCCCTAGTTAACCCTTTCACCCCCTATTGCCAGTGTCACTAAGCGATCGATTTTCTGATCGCTGTATTAGTGTCACTGTTGCCGCTAGGCAGTTAGTTTTTTTTGAGGTTCGCCGCCAGGTTCTATAGCGTTAGGTACCCCCATAAATAAAGTTTTTAACCCCTGATTGCCCCCTAGTTAACCCTTTCACCAGTGATCACCGTATAAGTGTTACGGTTGACGCTGGTTAGTTAGTTTGCTGTTTATAGCATCAGGGCACCCGCCGTATATAACCCAATAAAGGTTTAACCCCCTGATCGCCCGGCGGGTGATATAAATTAAATTTTAGCGTCAGTCAGGGTCTGCGTCACCCCAGGCAGTGTTAGGTTAGTGCCAGTACCGCTTACACCCACTCGCAAAGCATACACCCCCCTTAGTGGTATAGTATCTGAACGGATCGATACCTGATCTGATCAGATCTATACTAGCGCACCCAGCAATTTAGGGTACCCAAAAACGCATTGTTAGCGGAATCAGCCCAGATACCCGCTAGCACCTGCGTTTTCCCCCTCTGCCCAGCCCAACCCACCCAAGTGCAGTATCGATCGATCACTGTCACTTCAAAAACACAACACACAACTGCAGCGTTCGCAGAGACAGGTTGATCCCTGCGATCGCTAACAGTTTTTTTGGAAGCGTTTTCTACATTTTCCTTTCTATAGTCAGGTGCTTTTTTTACCTGTGAATCATCACCAGTGTACCACTAAATTTAAAACCCAAAATGGCAAAGCGAATGTACAGTGGTGAAGAGGCCGTCAGGATTCTGTGCATGTCAGATAGTAAAGAAGAGGAGGTCACGCATCTGACAGAATCTGGCTCAGAATACGATCCTGTTTACGACAGCGGCTCCATGTCAGATAGCTCGGACGACGGAGTAGTGGTCCCTGCTAAGGCCAGGCGTACCCGACCCCATTCTGATGTTGTTGAGCAGCAAGAACCACAGGTCCCTCGTATGGAGCAGAGAGCCAGTACTAGCGCCGCTATTCCTTCTGGTGGATTGGCAAGCACCAGCGGCCTAGTACACCCTGGTCGTTCATCCAGCACTGCAGTAAGACGTGGCGACGTGGCGAGTCCCATAAGTGCAGTTCAAGCTGGCGAGGTGGCAAGCACAAGTAGTGTCCCGCTGCCACCAAGAAGAAGACAAAGACAGGCCCGTCGTGCCCATAGTGCCCTTCCTGCAGAATTCGCCTATCCTGATTGGGTCCCCACCACTTCTGCAGAACCCGTACTTCCCCCATTCACTGGCCAACCCGGTATTCAGGTGGATACAGCGAACTTTACGTCACTTGATTTTTATTCGCTGTATTTCACGGAAGATCTCTATAGATCTATTGTGGACCAGACTAATTTATATGCTGGTACCTACATCGCCGCTAACCCCCAGTCTCTCCTTGCCAAAGAATGGAAACCTCTTGAGGTTTCCGAATTTAAGATCTTTCTGGGCCTTACCCTCAACATGGGCATACACACATTTCCGGAGTTGCGGATGTATTGGTCCACACATCCCATCAACCATATGCCCGTGTTCTCTGCTCACATGGCCAGGAAACGATACGAGGCGATCCTGCGGTTTATGCATTTCAGTGACAATGCACTTTGTCGTCCACGTGGAGACCCTGAATTTGACCGGCTCTACAAAATTTGGCCCCTCGTAAACCATTTCAACGAACGTTTTGCAGCCTTGTTTAATCCCCAGCAGGTTGTTTGCGTTGATGAGTCCCTGGTTAAATTTGCTGGCCGCTTGTCTTTCAAACAGTACATTCCCAGCAAGCGTTCCAGATACGGGGTCAAGCTCTATAAGCTCTGTGACAGGGCCACAGGCTACACATGGAGCTTTAGGGTTTACAAGGGCAAAGATAGTCAGGTAGAGCCGGAAGGATGCCCAGATTACATGGGGAGCGCTGGCAAGATCGTGTGGGACTTGGTGTCACCCTTATTCGGAAAGGGGTACCACTTATACGTGGACAATTTTTACAGCAGCGTGCCACTTTTTAGCCACTTGTTTGATCGTCAGATTGGAGCATGTGGCACCGTGCGACCTAATCGCCGGGGCTTTCCCCAGAGGCTTGTAGATGCCCGTCTTAGCCTGGGGGCGAGAGCCTGCTGCAAGTGTAAAAATTTGCTCGCTGTGAAGTGGCGGGACAATAGGAATGTTTTCGTTCTTACCACCCTTCACGCAGACACGACAGTACAAATTCGTACGGCGACTGGTGTTGTGGAGAAACCCCTCTGTGTCCACGAATATAACCAAAACATGGGAGGGGTGGACCTCAACGACCAGCTGATGGCGCCGTATCATATTGCCCGCAAGACGAGACGCTGGTACAAAAAAGTGTCTCTACATTTATTTCAATTGGCTCTACTGAATGCTCACGTCTTATACAGAGCTTCAGGACAGAATGGATCCTTCCTTCAATTCCAGAGGGAGATCATCACAGAACTCCTGTATCCAGGCGGTACTGTACCTCACCATCCCCTACCAAATGCAGTAAGCCGACTGCATGAGAGGCATTTTTCTTATGTCCTCGAGAGTACCCCTTCCCAACGAGCCCCCCAAAGAAGATGTCGTGTCTGTACCAAGCGCGGATTTAGGCGTGACACCCGTTATGTCCCCGCTGTCTTGACAATCCTGGTCTTTGTATTGGGGAATGTTTTGAACGCTTCCACACACAAGTTAATTTTTAGTGTAGGGTGAAACATTTCACAGGATAGGCTCACTTACACAGGGTCTCCCAAGATGCCATCGCATTTTGAGAGACCCAAACCTGGAACCGAAAAGTTGAACAGTTACAAAAAAAAGTGTTAAAAAAAAAAAAAAAAAAGTGTTAAAAAAAAAAAAAAAAATAGTTGTTGTTTTATTGTTCTCTCCCTCTCTATTCTCTCTCTATTGTTCTTCTCTTTTTTACTGTATTCTATTCTGCAAAGTTTTATTGTTGTTATATTTTTTCATGCTTGCTTTTCAGGTATGTAATTTACTTTACTGTTTTCAGGTACACCATTCAGCTGTTGCGCGGACTTATTTATATTGACAGCAACAGCGTTTGCTCCCACGATATATAAAGCCGCGACTCCAGTGCTGTAGGAGGTGATTTCACCACCACAGTTAAAAAAAAGAGCATATATGCCGAAGCATGGGGGCAGCAGGGGCGGAGGAGCGATTTTGCTCCTAATGCCGCGTACATACGGTTGACATTCCTATGGAGGCTTTCCCGTGGAAAAGTCTGACCATGTGTACACGGCATAGAAAAGTCCGACCGTGTGTATGCGGCATAGAAAAGTCCGACCGTACGCGGCATAACTTTTTTGCGGGAGGATGCCCCCATGCTTCGGCATATATATATTTTAGGCACAGGTTGCGTTAAAAAATGTTTTATTTTTTACTATTTTTTTTTATAGGTATTTGCTTTGCAGGTATGGTATGATCTTACTGTTATACTGGAATGTTACTTTGTTTTAATGTTAACCATCATTTGCTTAGCAGGTACGCCATTCAGTTGCAGTGCGGATTTATTTAGTGTGACAGCAACAGCGTTTGCTCCCACGATATATATAAAGCCGCGACTCCAATGCTGTAGGAGGTGATTTCACCACCACAGTTCAAAAAAGAGCATATATGCCGAAGCATGGGGGCATTAGGGGCGGAGGAGCGATTTTGCTCCTAATGCCGCGTACATACGGTTGACATTCCTACGGAGGCTTTCCCGTGGAAAAGTCTGACCATGTGTACACGGCATAGAAAAGTCCGACCGTGTGTACGCGGCATAGAAAAGTCCGACCGTACGCGGCATAACTTTTTTGCGGGAGGATGCCCCCATGCTTCGGCATATATAAATGGTGCATGTATGCCCATCATTAGAAGTGGGTGGATGAAGGGAGGTATTCTAATGGTGGGCATACCCACCGATCAATCTTTTTTTCGTTCAGCCAACAGGCTGCATGAAAAAAAAAGATTACAATACATGTCCAACAAGAACCATCAACGTATGGTATGTTGCTGGACTTTGAATGGTTATACCAGAATGATGCCTGCGGGTTTAGGCATCATCTTGGTATCATTCTTTTCAGCCAGCGGTCGGCTTTCATGTAAAAGCAGTCCTAGCGGCTAATTAGCCTCTAGACTGCTTTTACATTCAGTGGGAGGGAATGTCCCCCCCCGGATATAAACGGCGCCATTGAGAATATGGGAAAGCATTTTATCACACCGATCTTGGTGTGGTCAGATGCTTTGAGGGCAGAGGAAAGATCTAGGGTCTAATAGACCCCATTTAAAAAAAAAGAGTACCTGTCACTAACTATTGCTATCATAAGGGATATTTACATTCCCTGAGATAACAATAAAAATGGTAAAAAAAAAAAAAATGGAAGGAACAGTTAACAAATAAAATAAAAAAAGCGAAATAAATATATAAAAAAAAAAAAAAAAGCATCCCTGTCCCCCCCTGCTCTTGCGCAAAGGCGAACGGTCTGGAGTCATATGTAAACAGCAATTGCACCATGCATGTGAGGTATCACCGCGAAGGGCAGATCGAGGGCAGTAATTTTAGCAGTAGACCTACTCTGTAAATCTAATGTGGTAACCTGTAAAGGCTTTTAAAGGCTTTTAAAAATGTATGTAGTTTGTCGCCACTGCGCGTTTGTGCGCAATTTTAAAGTATGTCGTGTTTGATATCCATATACTCGTCCTAAGATCATAATTTTTATTTCATCAATAATTTGGGCAATATAGTGTGTTTTAGTGCTTTAAAATAAAAAAAAGTGTATTTTTTCATCAAAAAATGCGTTTGAAAAAACGCTGCGCAAATACTGTGTGGAAAAAAAAATTGCACCACCCACCATTTTAATCTGTAGGGCCTTTGCTTTAAAAAAATATATAATGTTTGGGGGTTCAACTTAACTTTCTTGCAAAAAAATAATATGTTTTTATGTAAACAAACAGTGTCAGAAAGGGCTTTTTTCTTCAAGTGGTTAGAAGAGTGGGTGATGTGTGACATAAGCTTCTAATTGTTGTGCATAAAATGCCAGGACAATTCAAAACCCCCCCCAAATGACCACATTTTGGAAAGTAGACACCCCAAGCTATTTGCTGAGAGGCATCTCAAGTCCATGGAATATTTTAGATTTTGACCCAAGTTGCGGGAAATATATATATATATTTTTTTTTTTTGCGCAAAGTTGTCACTAAATGATATATTGCTCAAACATGCCATGGGCATATGTGGAATTACACCCCAAAATACATTCTGCTGCTTCTCCTGAGTACGGGGATACCACATGTTTGGGACTTTTTGGGAGCCTAGCCGCGTACGGGACCCCAAAAACCAATCACCGCCTTCAGGCTTTCTAAGGGTGTAAATTTTTGATTTCACTCCTCACTACCTATCACAGTTTCGAAGGCCATAAAATGCCAAAATAGCACAAAAAAACCCAAATGACCCCATTTTGGAAAGTAGACACCCCAAGCTATTTGCTGAGAGGCATGTTGAGTCCATGGAATATTTAATTTTTTTGCCCCAAGTGATTGAATCATGACCAAAAAAAATAAAAATAAAAAAATTTACAAAACATTGTCACTAAATGATATATTTCTCACACATGCCACGGTTATATGTGGAATTGCACCCCAAAATACATTCTGCTGCTTCTCCTGAGTACGGAGATACCACATGTGTGGGACTTTTTGGGAGCCTAGCCACGTATGAGACCCCGAAAACCAAGCACCGCCTTCAAGATTTCTAAGGACATAAATTTTTGATTTCACTCACACAAATCTTGAAGGCAGTGCTTGGTTTTCGGGGCCCCGTACGCGGCTAGGCTCCCAAAAAGTCCCACACATGTGGTATCCCCGTACTCAGGAGAAGCAGCAGAATGTATTTTGGGGTGCAATTCCACATATAACCGTGGCATGTGTGAGAAATATATCATTTATTGACAACATTTTGTAATTTTTTTTTTTTGGTCATTATTCAGTGACTTGGGGCAAAAAAATTAAATATTCCATGGACTCAACATCCCTCTCAGCAAATAGCTTGGGGTGTCTACTTTCCAAAATGGGGTCATTTGGGAGGGTTTTGTGCTGTTTTGGCATTTTATGGCCTTCGAAACTGTGATAGGTAGTGAGGAGTGAAATCAAAAATGTATGCCCTTAGAAATCTTGAAGGCGGTGCTTGGTTTTCGGGGTCCCGTACGCGGCTAGGCTCCCAAAAAGTCCCACACATGTGGTATCCCCGTACTCAGGAGAAGCAGCAGAATGTATTTTGGGGTGTAATTCCACATATGCCCATGGCATATGTGAGAAATATATCATTTAGTGACAACGTTTTGTAAACATTTTTTTTTTTTTGGTCATTATTCAATCACTTGGGGCCATACAATTAAATATTCCATGGACTCGACATGCCTCTCAGCAAATAGCTTGGGGTGTCTTCTTTCCAAAATGGGGTCATTTGGGGGGGGTTGTGTGACATCTTGGCATTTTATGGCCTTCAAAACTGTGATAGGTAGTGATAGGTAGTGAGGAGTGAAATCAAAAATTTATGCCCTTAGAAATCTTGAAGGCGGTGCTTTGTTTTCGGGGCCCCGTATGCGGCTAGGCTCACAAAAAGTCCCACACATGTGGTATCCCCGTACTCAGGAGAAGCAGCAGAATGTATTTTGGGGTGCAATTCCACATATAACCATGGCATGTGTGAGCAATATATCATTTAGTGACAACTTTGTGCAAAAAAAAATCAGTTTGTCATATTCCCGCAATTTGTGTCAAAATATAAAATATTCCATGGACTCGACATGCCTCTCAGCAAATAGCTTGGGGTGTCTACTTTCCAAAATGGGGTCATTTGGGGGGGGTTTGTGCTATTTTGGCATTTTATGGCCTTCGAAACCTTGATAGGTAGTGAGGAGTGAAATCACAAATTTGTGCCCTTAGAAATGCTGAAGGCGGTGCTTGGTTTTTGGGGCCCTGTATGCGGCTAGGCTCCCAAAAAGTCCCACACATGTGGTATTCCCGTACTCAGGAGAAGCAGCAGAATGTATTTTGGGGTGCAATTCCACATATAACCATGGCATGTGTGAGCAATATATCATTTAGTGACAACTTTTTGTAAACATTTTTTTTTTTTTTTTCGTCATTATTCAATCACTTGGGACAAAAAAAAAAAATATTCAATGGACTCAACAAGCCTCTCAGCAGTTTCCTTGGGGTGTCTACTTTCCAAAATGGGGTCATTTGGGGGGGTTTAGTACTGCCCTGCCATTTTAGCACCTCAAGAAATGAGATAGGCAGTCATAAAATAAAAGCTGTGTAAATTCCAGAAAATGTACCCTAGTTTGTAGACGCTATAACTTTTGCGAAAACCAATAAATATACGCTTATTGAGATTTTTTTTGCTAAAGACATGTGGCTGAATACATTTTGGCCTAAATGTTTGACTAAAATTTAGTTTATTCAATATTTTTTACTTTTTGTTATAAGAAAAATCATTTTTTTTCAAAATTTACGGTCTTTTTGCGTTTATATCGCAAAAAATAAAAATCGCAGAGGCAATCAAATACCATCAAAAGAAAGCTCTATTTGTGGGAAGAAAAGGACACAAGTTTCGTTTCGGTACAACATTGCATGACCGCGCAATTACCAGTTAAAGCAGCGCATTGCCAAATTGTAAAAACACCTTGGGTCTTTAGACAGCGTATTGGTCCGGGGCTTAAGTGGTTAATATTTATGGTGATCATATCCCCCCCTCTTGAATAAACTCTGCTAATCTTTCCTCATAGCTGAGCTCCTCCATGCCGATTATCAGTTTGGTTGTCCTTCTCTGCACTTTCTCCAGTTCCCCTATATCCTTTTTTTGTGAATTGGTGCCCAAAACTGAACTTCATATTCCATCTAATGATTTGTACAGGGGCAAAATTACGTCTCTCTCCCTGGAATCTATACCACTTAATACAAGAAATTGTTTTGCTAGATTTATAAACTGCATATTGGCAATACATGCTATTAGGAGTTCTATGATATACCAGAACACCCAGAGCCTTCTTGACCACTGACTGCCCCAGTTCTCCACCTAGAATGGTTGATACATGCATGTTTTTTGCCCTGCAGTGCATAACTTCACATTAGTTACATTGGTTCAACTTAGACCAATATAAATATGTATATGCCATAGATATAAGATGGCTGTGCAAGTTGAGAATCAATATAGTATTCAATGTTATTGATCACCCTAAATCCTATGAAGTGTTGTCAGCTGCATAGTAACTACAGGGCATATCACTCGTCATGGCACAGGTGCATTTCACAGAATGCCTTGCATTTTACGAATTGTACTGATTGGATGAGGTGGAGAAGTGGAGTAGTGAAATCATGATCTCCACTGTGTCCAATCAGAGAGCACATTGTTTCCATTGAGAAACATGCAAGGCATGCTGTGAATAACGCCTGTGCCAAACGAGAGACCAATCCCTTGTAAACAGGGAATTCAGAAGGGCAGGCATTTGACACAAGCCCCGGAAACAGTGGCAATCACTGTAGAAGCAGTGACTACTACACGTATTCTTGCTTCCATAGCTTTCATACAGGTTTAGCATATGCATACTTACATTGCACCAAGCCTGGACTTCAGTTTTAATGCCAATTTTGAATGTTGACCTGGTAAGTAACTGAATGAAAGAAGGAAAAAAAAACAAAAAAAAAACGCATTTACATTCCTTGAGCAGTTGCAAATAAATGCTTCCAGATACAGTACGAGCAGCGGAAAATCCCTATTCTTTGAGGATTATGGCTGATTGATAGATCTGTTTCTACTTACAATAGACTGTTTGGCAGGTGGCTCAAAACAAGGGCTTAAAAGGAACAGCTCCTGTGGCTGTGGTGGGCCAGATGTGACTGATTAGATCAGCTTTCCCTCAATGTGCCTTTTAGCAGTAATAACTACCTACTAGTTAAGTCTGTTATTTGAAAGCATGATGGTCAACCTTTGATTCTAACCTAGCAAATATACATTGTATACTGAAGAAAAGATTTTCTGAGCTGCAATTTGCATGCCTTTAAAGCTGAATTAAAAGAACCAATCCAGTTTTGGACAGACACTTGAGGAGTTCCTTGATGCAATAAAGATACAGAAGTAGCCAAGACGGCTGAATAATAAAAAAAAAAGCACCATACAGATTTTTTGTTTCTAAATAAACATCAGGCTTAAGGGAAACCTATAACAACAAAATATAAGGAGGCTGCCATTCCTCTCCAGTTAAAAATGTGCCTGGCTACCATGCTGCCAATACTTTGAGTCACTCAACCCGAAACAAACCTGTAGATCAGGAGTCATGCCTCAGAAATGTCTGAAACAGTGGGATAGAACACATTTGGATGGGTACAATTTCCATTGCTTAAAACTAAGTATGAGTTAAGGTCAATGTGGCCATTTTAGCTCAATGTTGTGGCCAGCATATCCGCCACCTTTGTTGCATAGTCAGTTTAAAAATAGTCCATCTAATTCAACCAATAGAGGGAGAAACACATATAACACTTAAAGTTGAACCACAGGAAGAGAAAAAAAATGCATGATTTAATTTGATTCAGCAGGAGGGAAATAAAAAAAATCCTTCATGATCAGCCAGGAGGCAGTAGGATGCTCCCTGAATGAACTACCCATGATGTTATTACCCACAAATGTTAGTATTAGGTTATATTTTGTGCATTTAGAAATGCATCCAGCTCTTTTTTTAAACCATCTACTGAGCTAGCCATAACTGGCCAGAAGTAGTTCTTGAGAGAGCATATTCCGTATGTCTACATCTCTTACAGTAAAGAATACTTTCTGTATGTAGATATCAAATCTCTTTTCCTCCAGATGTAAAGAGTGTCACCTTGTCCTCTGGAATAACCTGAAAGTGCATAACTACACCAAAATCACTATGTGGGCCATTTCTGTATTTATACATGGTGATCATAAACCCCCCCCCCCTTTAATCTGCCCTTCTCAAGAGAGAATATATTCAGTTCAGCCAATCTTTCCTCATAGCCGAGCTCCTCCATGCCTAATATTCTTTTTGTGAACTGGTGCCCAAATGGAACTGCATATTCCAGATGAGGTCTTACTAATGATTTGTTCAGGGGCAAAATGATGCGTCTCTCTCTGGAGTCTATGGGCCAGATCCACATACATGTAGATCGGAGCAGTGTATCAGAGATACACTACGCCGCCGTACCTTACCTGACGCATTTTCGAATCCTCAGCGATTTAGCGCTGTAAGTTGCGGCGTAGTGTATTTCTGGCGGCGGATTTCAAATTGGGCGGGTTGGGGCGCGTCCCTGCGCCGAATGAAATGTGCATGCGTCGTCATAGACGTGAGTTACGTCCATCCCTATTCACGGACGACTTACGCAAAAAAAAACCTACGTTAGACTTACCGGTAACGGTATTTCTACGAACCTTCCAGGACGGCGCCTGAGAGATGATGGCTCCTCCCCACAGGAAACACAATCACTTGACATTTTTTTATAAGTCCCCACCCTTCCCCTTGATCCTCAGTATGAATAAAAGTAATCCTGAACTGGTTCACAAGGGACATTATTCCGTATAGGTACTCACCACCTAGCGTTTAGCTTATCTTTTCCCTCCACATAGGGCGGGAAGTAGGCCTGCCATCCTGGAAGGTTCGTAGAAATACCGTTACCGGTAAGTCTAACGTAGGTTTTCTCCTATCACCTTCCAGGACGGCACCTGAGAGGATAATCGAGTAACCAACAGGCCTACTTTAGGGTGGGATCCTTGCCTGCAAGGTCTTTCTGCTAAATGTCAGAATCTGACTTTATTTCACCACCTCCACTCACTAGTGTGTGATGAAGGTAACCTAGCTGGATCCTGTAATTGACCTGCAGGTCTGCTCCACCTATGCCCTTGTCTCCTCTTTGGGTGCAAGGTCTAGGTGGCATGCGCTCTTAAAGAAAATAATTCTGAGAGCCTGAGTATTTTTTAAGATAGAAAGGTTGGCTGTGCCAAAATTCTAGCCATCGTGGTCGATAATGTCTGCAACTGCTGCATAGGACCAAAGTTTAATCAGAGATTTGTTCTGTGAAACAAGGAACTACTTTGATCAACCAAGGAAAAAAAAAACATCTGATTTTAAGCCACTAGCCTGTTCAGGAGAGTGGTTTAGAAAGAAAAAGGGTCTCCTGATGGACAATCCTTGTGGGTCCCCTTTTTGTTTGCCATAGTCATGGTGAAACAAAGAAATAAACCCACTCAAGGATACTAGATTAAGGGAAGCCTATTCCCTTGACTCAAATGACTGGACAGGTGTGTGACCAAGCAAGGCGTTTGGTGTGCTCCTGCACCTCCAAGGAGGGGTGGCTCCCCTCAGTCCACCTGCCCACCTCCATTCATCGGAATGCATGTGACTCTATAACGAGGACACTTATTGGACAGTGTCAGGACCACAGGATGCCTTGGCGTGGCTCATTCATGCGCCCGCCAATACGCGTGAACAACTCCTGTCTCCGACGCACACTGCTAGACAGGTCAAAACGGCTGCTCTGCAAGCCGGTTGGCAAGTAGGTCTCATCCTGGTCATTCCCAACTTCTGGGTATCTTCCCATCTGAATGCTGACATGTCAGATGTGCAATTGTTCTATATACCCTAGGCTCCTTATAGCCCTGCAAGTCGATATATTAAACTACGCAGAAAGGAGCCTGTCACGAAATTGCGAGTAACCACTGCATTTATCGGTATATAACAGAAAAGGACAAAGGTGTCGGGGAAAGAAAAACTTTTCACCGCCCCCCACGTATAACACGCAGACACATTTTACCCTATATTCTCAGGATAAACACATGAGTGCCACACTCCAACAGAATACAGTATTCTGTAAATATCCAGTGTTTGAGGTCATGATCCACTCCAAGCACCAAGGAGTGTTAAGTTAAGCAGACCCCTACCATAAGGGACCAATGCTATAGTAGGAGTAAAAGACGAATATTGGTTATTCCCATCCAGTTCGTCCAAGGGGGTGACATGAAGGACATATACCGAGCTATAACCCTATCGGATCGGGAGAACCAGTCAGAAAAAATTCTGATGCTGAATTTTTAAGCAAATAGCTCCAACCAGCGTAACCCCTTTCCTACTAAAAAATCATGATAGGTGATTCTATGACCTCCTTCCAGTGTCCTATAACCCTACTGGGTTCAGGTCTAGGGAATGTCTCTGGCATGCCTAGAAGTAAAGGCCTGTAATCAGAAATCCTGTTCCTTCCATGTAAATGAAAAATAAGATCTGAAATAAAGTGACCGAAACATCTCAGATATACAGGTCATAAATCTTGTATTTCCGAAGGGCAGCAAGCTCAGGCTTAATATGGAACACAAAACAGGAAGACCCCCCAGCCTTCACTGCTGTGTTTTCTGATATACAGACACCTGTAGGATAGAGAAGATACAACCAACCTTAGGTGTGTATTTCTAATATGTAATAAGATACCATATAACCTAAGCCCAGAGAAAGGACAGAAGCTCCAAATGTGAGCTTCTGATGCTTAAAAGGGATATAGGTCCTACATCCAACAGAGAGGTCACTAGCCAATCTGGTGTTTTTCTGAGTAATTAAGCGCAGAGGACACAGACACCTTCTACTGCTGTGTTTCACTTATGTGCTGCGATCCAAGGTAATAGATCCAAGACAGGAGGACAAGAACAACTTTCGTGTTGTCTATTCCTGACTCTGACCGTAGTACGGTCTTCTAATCAACAGAAAATAATACTAGAACCTATAGTATATCTCTGATGATAATAAAAATGCGGTCACATGGCCAGTATGACAACAAAAAAAGGACATATGCAGCCTCAACCGTGTATTGCTGGTGTTATACTACCTGCAGTCATAACTAGCAGAGAGTGGCATTAGCACACTTCAGATAAACCATAGGGTATAGGACAAGGGACAGAAATGTTACAGACAGTAACATTGTATATTACCAGCACCACACAGTCATATACCCGATAGAAACGCCACTAGCAAAAAAACTCAATGCTGTGCGTTTCTGGATAATAATAGTATACCGTCATTGAACCCACAATACAAAGTTGTGCATTATTTTGATTAGAAAACTTGGACAGTTTTATGACCAACAGAATGTTGCCGACAACTCAAAGTATTACTTAATGCAACCTTGTCGGGTCATCTAATCAACAGAAATGTCACTAGCAAAAAGGACCCTTAAAGCAGTGCATATCTGAATTCATAAATATCATTACCAATAATACAATGTAATGCGTTTTTGATTAGCAAAATTGTATAGACATATAACCAGCAGAAAAGTCGCTATCAGTAACTCAACGTTGTGCGTTTCTGATAAGTAGTGATGAGCTCCGAGTTTCGATCGTTCGTCGAAACTCGAACGAAACGTGTCGTTCGCGCCAAATTCGAATGACGCAAAACGTCCCATAATTCACTGCGGCATTGAGCGCTGATGATTGGCCAAGCATGCTGTATGTCCCGCATGCTTGGCCAATCACAGCGCTCAAAAAACGAAGAGCCATAATTGGCCAAAGCCAGGGTGGCTTTGGCCAATTATGGCTCAGGGGGATTAGTACACGCCCCACACTATAAAAGGCAGCCTGCACGGCTGCCTTGTGTAGTGTGTTCCAGCTTGTTACAGAGAGCAGATCAGTCAGAGATAGATAGAGAGATAGAGACGTGTCTTTTCTACTAGATAGATAGATAGATAGATAGATAGATAGATAGATAGATAGATAGATAGATAGATAGATAGATAGATAGATAGATAGATAGATAGATAGATAGATAGATAGATAGATAGATAGATAGATAGATAGATAGAGTAGGAAGTGTAGTCAATATAGTTAAAACTACAGTTTGTAGAGAATATATTCACATCCTTAGGCGTTGTCAATATATTTATAAACTGTATAGCTCATCTAGTTGATCTATTAGTATCTGTCAGGCAGGAGATTGTTCTACATGCAGTGCTCTAACGTGTTGTATTGCCTGCATTAGGGATTAGATTGAAAATATTATTCTGTGTTATTGAACGTGTGCTAGTTTAATTGCACACACAGACGCATTACCTGTTACTGCACGTGTGCAATTTATTTGCACAGAAGCGCAGTCGCGGTTAATGCAACTGGGCTATTGAATTGCACAGAAACGCAGACATTCTTACTGCGTGTGTGCTGTTTAATAGCAACTAAACGCATTTGGTGTCACTGCGTGTGTGCTGTTAAATCGCATTTGACCGCAGTCGCTATTACTGCGTGTGTGCTGTTTAATAGCAACTAAACGCAGTCAGTGTCACTGCGTGTGTGCTGTTAAATCGCATTTGACCGCAGTCGCTCTTACTGTGTGGTTGCTGTTTAATACCATCTGAACGCAGTTGGTGTGACTGCGACTATTTTGTTACATAACACTTGAGCCAAGTCGCTCTTACTGTGTGGTTGCTATTTAATACCATCTGAACGCAGTTGGTGTGACTGCGACTATTTTGTTACATAACACTTGAGCCAAGTCGCTCTTACTGTGTGGTTGCTATTTAATACCATCTGAACAAAGTTGGTGTGACTGCGACTATTTTGTTACATAACACCTGAACGCATAACTATGGCTGGAAGGACAAAGAGAGGCAGAGAGTCACGAGGGCAAGCAGGCTCTGCATCTAGAGGTAACGCTGGTGATGGATGTGGTGCATCCTCTTCAGCACGTGGCCGTGGCCGCTCATCTTTCTTTTCGGGAGCTGGCCGTGTTGAGCCTCAACATGCTGAGAAATTAGTTGAGTGGATGACCAAGCCGTCCTCATCCTCCTCATCCTCTCTCACACAGACTGATCATAGTTTGTCTGGCAAAGCAGCTGCCAAGGCGTCCTCTACCCTCTGCACAATAGCATCACACAATCCTTCCCTAGTCCCACCGTGTCCTCCTGAGGAGTCCCCCGAACTGTTTCAACACAGTGTTGGGTACATGCTAGCTGAAGATGCGCAGCGTTTTGAAGACTCCGATGACGGAACACTGATAGAGGAAGGCATTGATGTGAGCCCAGGGAGAGGGGGTGGCCGAGAGGGACAACAATCTGGGAGTGATGTTCCCCCAGCTGGAGCATACTGCCAGGTTGTCGCCAGTGATGATGAGGAGGGAGGGGATGATGAGGTCATTGACTCTACCTGGGTGCCTGATAGGAGAGAGGAGGAGGAGGAAGAGGAGGACGAGGCACAGGCACATCTCCAAAGAGGCAGAATGCCCTCCAGGGGTCAGCTTAAGGGCAGCACACCAACTGCATTACGTGGCGCTGCTGTGTCTCAACGGTACAGCAAAAGTTCTTTGGTGTGGGCCTTTTTTGAAACCTGTCCATCAGATCGTACCTTTGCTGTTTGCAACATATGTCTCAAGCGTATCTCGCGTGGCCAAAACATCACCCGCTTGGGCACCACATGCTTGTCCAGACATATGTCGACCTGCCATGCAGCTCGTTGGCAGGCATACCAGAAAGACCCACACCAAAGACCAAAGCGGTCCTCCCCTTGCCCTTCTGTGACCTCCAACCCCACTAGACCCCCAGTCCTCTCTGCAGCCTGCACCGAAGGTGTAGAAATAGGTGTGTCACAACGTAGTAGTGGTAGTACATGCGGGCAATCTACTGATAGTACCAGACAAATTTCCCTGCCCCAGCTGCTGCAGCACCGAAAGAAGTACGCTCCCAGCCATCCACATGCTCAGCGGTTGAATGCTAGCTTAGCAAAATTGCTAGCACTTCAACTGCTACCTTTTCAGTTGGTAGATTCTGCCCCCTTCCGTGAGTTTGTGGAATGTGCAGTACCTCAGTGGCAAGTACCCAAACGCCACTTTTTCTCACGGAAGGCGATTCCAGCTCTCTACCGGCATGTGGAAGGCAATGTCCATGCCTCGCTGGACAGGGCGGTCAGTGGTAAGGTGCATCTTACCGCTGACTCATGGTCCAGCAGGCATGGACAGGGACGTTACCTGTCTTTTACGGCCCATTGGGTGACTCTGCTGGCAGCTGGGAAGGACGCAGGGCAAGGTACAGTAGTTTTGGAGGTTGTTCCGCCACCACGCCTCCAAAACACTACTACTGCTTGTGACACACCTCTCTCCTCCACCCCCTCCTCTTCTTCTTCCTCTGTGGCCTCTTCCTGTGGTGATGTTGGCTCAGAACCAGCCGTGCTCCGTAGGCGTACGACGGGCTACGCAGGAATGCAGGCCAAGAGATGCCATGCGGTGCTAGAGCTGGTGTGCTTGGGAGACAGGAGCCACACTGGGGAAGAGGTTCTTTCAGCTCTGCAGGGGCAGGCTCAGAGGTGGTTGACGCCACGCCAGCTGAAGCCTGGAATGGTGGTCAGCGATAATGGCACCAACCTCCTCTCTGCCCTGCGACGTGGAAAACTCACCCATGTGCCCTGTTTTGCCTATGTTCTCAATTTGGTGGTGCAGCGGTCCTTGGGCAGGTACCCTGGCTTACAGGATGTCCTGAGGCAGGCCAGGAAAGTCTGTGTGCATTTCCGGAGGTCATATAATGCCACTGCTTGGCTGACAGACCTCCAGAGGGAATACAACCTGCCCAAGAACCGCCTAATCTGTGACATGCCCACCAGATGGAACTCTACATTGGCCATGCTGCAGCGGCTGCACACGCAGCAGAGGGCCATCAATGAGTACCTGTGCCAATATGGCAGCAGAACTGGCTCAGGGGAGCTTGTTTTTTTTTCACCACGCCAGTGGGCCTTGATCAGGGATGCATGCACTGTCCTGTCACCATTTGAGGAGGCCACGAGGATAGTGAGCAGTGACAGTGCATGCATCAGTGAGACTGT
Source organism: Rana temporaria (assembly GCF_905171775.1). Taxonomy (NCBI): domain Eukaryota; kingdom Metazoa; phylum Chordata; class Amphibia; order Anura; family Ranidae; genus Rana; species Rana temporaria. The sequence goes on from NC_053497.1 coordinate 157,626,149, forward strand.
CCTGCTTATTCACATGTTGGAGCACACCCTATGTGGAATAATGGACAGGGCCCTTGAGGCAGAACAGAGGGAGGAAGAGGAGGACTTCCTTACCTCTCAAGGCCCCCTTTATCCAGACACTGTTCCTGCTTGCCCACCTGGAACACAGGAAGAGGAGGAGGAGGAGGATTGTATCAGCAGCATGGAGGTGGAGCCTAGCACTCAGCATCAACAGCAGCAGTCTTCAAGGGATCATTTACAGTCCCAAGGAACACGTGGACTTTTACGTGGCTGAAATGAGGTGGCTGAGGATCCTGTCATCCTCAGTGACCCAGAGGACTGTGCCCCGAATGCCTCTGCAAACCTACGCTGCATGGCCTCCCTGATCCTGCAAAGCCTGCATAAGGATCCTTGTGTATGTGCTATCAAGGAGAGGGATCATTACTGGCTGGCAACTCTCCTTGATCCACGTTACAAGAGTAAGGTAACGCATCTTATGTTGCCATCGCAGAGGGAGCAGAAGATGAAACTACTGCGGGAGGCCTTGCAGAAGGGTCTGTGCAATGCGTTCCCAGAACCGGGGGGATTACCAAAATCTGGCCCTGGACAACGTCTTGCTGAGGCTTCGGTGAGTCAGAGAAGGAGCGGTGGAGAAGGTGGCCGTCTGACCGATGCGTTCAGACAATTTTTTAGTCCGCAGCCCCAAGGTCTGACCGGTTCCAGCAACCATCGCCAGCGTCTGGTTTACATGGTCCGGGAATACCTAGCGGCAAGATCCGACTTGGACACCTTCCCCACGAAAAATCCTCTGGCTTACTGGGTCTTGAGGATGGATCACTGGCCAGAGCTTGCACAGTACGCAATTGAGCTACTGGCTTGCCCTGCACCCAGTGTTCTTTCAGAACACACATTCAGTGCTGCTGGAGGCTTTGTGACCGATCACAGGGTACGCCTCTCCACCGACTCTGTTGATCGACTGACCTTCATCAAAATGAATCAGGCTTGGATCAACACTGGCTACCAAGCACCTGATGCTGATGTTACTGAATAAGAATTTTGTGTTGAAATATCAGATCCCTTTGAGACTGCTGATGCTGAGTGACTGTCCTGTTGTGCTGCTGATGGAATATCCTTCTCCTCCTCACTTTTCATGCTGTTAGCTAGTAAGAAATGTTGTTTTTCTGTGCTCCACCACCAGTGCCTAAGGCCTAATTTTTCTGCCCCTGTTTAACAGGGGCGCCTAATAACAATTTTTGATGCAATACTTTGCACGTGGCTCCTTGTTGTGCTCCAATTACAGATATTGGGAGGGGTTGCAGTGTTATGTTGCGCCTACGGACACATTTTTATGCCCCTGTGTAACAGGGGTGCCTAATAACAATTTTTGATGCAATACTTTGCACGTGGCTCCTTGTTGTGCTCCAATTACAGATATTGGGAGGGGTTGCAGTGTTATGTTGCGCCTACGGACACATTTTTATGCCCCTGTGTAACAGGGGCGCCTAATAACAATTTTTGATGCAATACTTTGCACGTGGCTCCTTGTTGCGCTCCAATTGCAGATATTGGGAGGGGTTGCAGTGTTATGTTGCGCCTATACGGACACATTTTTATGCCCCTGTGTAACAGGGGCGCCTAATAACAATTTTTGATGCAATACTTTGCACGTGGCTCCTTGTTGCGCTCCAATTACAGATATTGGGAGGGGTTGCAGTGTTATGTTGCGCCTACGGACACATTTTTATGCCCCTGTGTAACAGGGGCGCCTAATAACAATTTTTGATGCAATACTTTGCACGTGGCTCCTTGTTGCGCTCCAATTGCAGATATTGGGAGGGGTTGCAGTGTTATGTTGCGCCTATACGGACACATTTTTATGCCCCTGTGTAACAGGGGCGCCTAATAACAATTTTTGATGCAATACTTTGCACGTGGCTCCTTGTTGCGCTCCAATTGCAGATATTGGGAGGGGTTGCAGTGTTATGTTGCACCTACGGACACATTTTTATGCCCCTGTGTAACAGGGGCGCCTAATAACAATTTTTGATGCAATACTTTGCACGTGGCTCTTTGTTGCGCTACAATTACAGTATGTTTGAGGGGTGCCCTTTTTTCTACAATTTTGCTTTCCCAAAAAGATAATGCCACCCCCCCCACCACCCCTAAAATAATCGAGATATTGTTCCCACACAGCACGTGCGCAAGCAGTATTAAATTACTTTGTTCTTATAATAATTTAATGTTGTGCAGGGACATTTCTAAACACGTGCCACTACTAGAGACACACAGCAGGTGTGATATTTGAAGGAATTTTTCATTTTTTTTTTCACTTTAAACATCATTAAAATCACTGCTCCGGAAAAACGGCCGTTTTTAAAATATTTTTTTCGATTGATACATGTTCCCTGGGGCAAGACCCAGGTTCTGAAAGACGTTTACCAACATTAAATTGAATATTGGTCTTTAAAATGATCGTTTTTGAATTCGAGCGTTCGAGTCCCATAGACTTCAATGGGGTTCTAAATGTTCGCGCGAACCCGCGGTCTGTTCGAACGTTCTGATGCGAACCGAACCCGGGTATGTTCGGCTCATCCCTACTGATAAGCAACCGGGTACGGACATGTAACCTCCAGAAATTTTTTACCAACAGTAATTCAATGTGGTATGTTTCTAAACAACAATAGTGTGCGGTTATATAATAGAGGTGTCACCGACAAATCCATGTCATGCTTTTCTGATGAGCAATAGTATACAGTCATGTATCCGACAGAAATTTTTACCAACAGTATTTCAATGTGGTATGTTTCTGAACAACAATAGTGTGCGGCCGACAATTCAATGATCTGTGTTTGATAAGGAACAGTGCACCGTTACCTAATCAATTTTAGGCATTTCTGGTGAGTCATAGGATATTTATATATATATCAGAAATGACACAAGATAAAAGACTCCCCATGTTGTGCATCTCTGATGTGTGGACAGACCAATAATCTGTCCTAGGTATAACCCGACTTCCAGATAATGATCCTTCCTCCCGGTGAAGGAGCATGGTAGTTCCAATAATGGAAATCCGAGGTGTGTGACTATACCACAGTAGTGGTAGCTGCTATCCTACTATTGCATAGGTCTGAGTAGGTGTAGCTGGTCCACACACAGGTGGTCCACACAAGCCTTTAAGGCCTTAACGAGCACAGACTCAGAAATCAATTAGGGGTCTCATGAAGAGGTGACCATAATCTTAGGCTGGAGGCAATCAGACACCTGTATGGCTGATTTTCATAGCTTTAGCACATAGGTTTGCACCAGAGAAACTCCCAATTAAGGGTTGCAGGCTAGCATTTTATGCTTCTCACACCGCCCTAAATGGTTTGTTGCCTTAGCCCAGTGTTTCTCAATTCCAGTCCTCCCCAACAGGTCAGGTTTTCAGGATTTCCCTCAGATGAAAAGGCTGTGGTGATTACTAAGGCAGTGAAACTGATCAAATCACCTGTGCAAAATAATGGAAATCATGAAAACCTGACCTGTTGGGGGGGCCTGAGGACTGGAAATGAGAAACTCTGCGGCTTAGCCACAAGAGGTTTGATCAACTCTTACACCCTGGCAGATCTAGCAGCAGTGTAAGGAAGAAGTGATAGGTTGGAACCTGGGGAGATGTTTGCAACCAATAAGCAACCCCCGCAAAGGTAATATACACACTAAGATGCCCCCTTGCTGGGCCTATCCTAAAAGTTTAGGAGGTAACTTTTTTGGGGCTAAACCTCTAACAGCACCATTGTGAGCTGTCTGTCAGACTCATGGCAGGCTGGCTCTAATCCTTTAGGAATTAATGAAGTGAAACAACAACACCCTGGATTGAGCCTTGCTCAGCCCCCTCTAAGAGATCATTCTAGGGATTTCTATAATCTCTTCAGAGGCCTGTCTTGCCTGCAGGAGTATAACCAGACCCTAGGGTGAGTCCTGTTCAGCTTGGCTTTCCATATCCTCCCTGTCCTCCTTAGCTTCCTCTACCTGGACTAGAGGGAATGACTGAGAGCGGGGGAAGGGCACTAGATTCCATTCGGACGAGGCCTTCCTGGGAGGAAATGTCTTCTCTAGGGATAAGCTCCTCTATGTCAGACCTTATGTTACTGACTGCCTGGCGGCTTCATGGAAAGTTTTGACATTTGCCGGCCTTTCCGTCTGCATAGATGAGAGATGCCCCATTATTGCAGGAGTCCCCTTCTCTGCTAAGTTATTAGCCTTAGCTTCCTCTATGCGTTCTTTAGCAAACAGGGCTTTGAGTGGAAGTTTATCTTACAGTACCCACATATTTATTTTTAGAGGAGCTATGCCCTGTAGCGGCAGGAGACTGTTTATTTGGGGTCTCCTGGGATCCGCTGGGGGGTTTCTGCAAGACAGCTCAGAGCGCTGGTGCACGCCTGGGGCGACCTGTGAGTTGGACAAGCCTACAGGTTAGTTCAGCCCTCCCCGGCCTCCCTAGAACCTGTCTCAACAGGGGTACCTTCGACCCTCCCCGGTCTCTAAGTTTAAAACAAAACAAACGTGAAGGATGTGTTCGGGAGAAACACAATCAATACTGAGGATCAAGGGGAAGGGTGGGGACTTATAGAAAAATGTCAAGTGATTGTGTTTCCTGTGGGGAGGAGCCATCATCTCTCAGGTGCCATCCTGGAAAGTGATAGGAGAAAAAAAAAATCAAATTTCGACGCGGGAACGACGGCCATACTTAACATGGCAATTCTATCTATACGCCGCAAAATACCAGCTTTAACTATACGCTGGAAAAAGCCGACTACAGACGACGTTAGAAAATGCGACGGCCACGCGTACGTTCGTGGATCGTCGTAAATCGCTAATTTGCATACCTGACGCGGAAACCGCCACCCAGTGGACGCCGAAGTATTGCATCTTAGATCCGAAGGCGTACGAAGACGTACACCTGTCGGATCTAACCCAGAAGCCGTCGTATCTTGTTTTGAGGATTCAAAACAAAGATACGACGCAGGAATTTTGAAATTATGCGGCGTATCAATAGATACGCTGGCGTAATTTCTTTGTGGATCTAGCCCTATACCTATAATATGGGGCAGCACAGTGGCTAAGTGGTTAGCACTTCTGCCTAGCAGCACTAGGGTTGTCGGCTAGAATCCCAACCATGGCTCACACTACCTGCCTGGAGTTTGTATGTTCTCCCTGTGATTGCATGGTTGTCCTCCAGGTACTCCAGTTTCTTCTCACACTTCAAAAATGCTGGTAGGTTCATTGGCTCCTGTCCAAATTGGCCCTAGTATGTGTATGTATAAATGTGAGACCTTAGATTGTAAGCTCCTTAAAAGGTAGAGACTCATGTGAATGTACAATATATACTGTATGTAAAGTGCTGCCTAAATTGACAGCACTATATTGTATACGTACCTGTAATAATTAAATACAAGAAAGTACGGTATTTTACTCACTTTAACCACTTAACGACATTAGCCCTAGGCTCCTTTAGGTCCAGGGTAGCCCCCTAATAAAGGTTTAACCCCTTGATCACCGCCCTAGTTAACCCTTTCACCCCCTATTGCCAGTGTCACTAAGCGATCGGTTTTCTGATCGCTGTATTTGTGTCGCTGGTGCCGCTAGGTAGCTAGTTATTTTTTGAGGTTCGCCGCCAGGTTTTTATAGCGTTGGGTACCCCCATACATTTTCTAAATATAGGTTTTAACCCCTGAGTGCCCCTAGAGTTAAAGGCTCACTAAAGGAAACATTTTTATTGGTTTAAAATATAGTCTTCACACATATGTGAACGAAAAACGTCATGATTATTGTTTAAAATACAGCTGTACCTGTTTAACCACTTGCTCACCGCTGACCGTCATAATACGGCGGCAAAGTGGTTGCTTAACTCTGGGAGGACGTCCATGGACGTCCTCCCAGAATAGCGCGCACATGGGAATCTCCGGAGGACCCGGCGGATCACGGATCACGGTAAATCGCCGCTGATAGCGGCGGTTTACCACGTGATCACTCCGTCCAATGACGGAGCGATCACATGTAAACAAACCGGCGTCATTTGATGATGCCGGTTCCTCCCTCCTCTCTCTGTACCGATCGGTACAGTGTGAGAGGGGGAGCGCGGGTGTCAGCAGCGCTGTGGATGGATCTGTGACTATTGCAGTCACAGATCCATCCATCCCTTCAACCCCCGCCCCAATACTGTGCAATACCCCCTGCCATACTCTGCAATACCCCCTGCAATACTCCCTGCCATACTCTGCAATACTCTCTGCCATACCCCCTGCAATACTCTGAAATACCCCCTGCAATACTCTGAAATACCCCCTGCAATACCCCCCGCGCTAATACTCTGCAATGCCCCCCGCACCAATACTCTGCAATGCCCCCCGCACCAATACTCTGCAATGCCCCCCGCACCAATACTCTGCAATGCCCCAGCACCAATACTCTGCAATACCCCAGCACCAATACTCTGCAATACCCCAGCACCAATGCTCTGCAATACCCCAGCACCAATGCTCTGCAATACCCCAGCACCAATGCTCTGCAATACCCCAGCACCAATGCTCTGCAATACCCCCGCACAATACTCTGCAGTTCCCCCCCGCACAATACTCTGCAGTTCCCCCCCGCACAATACTCTGCAGTTCCCCCCCCGCACAATACTCTGCAGTTCCCCCCCGCACAATACTCTGCAGTTCCCCCCCCGCACAATACTCTGCAGTTCCCCCCGCACAATACTCTGCAGTTCCCCCCCGCACAATACTCTGCAGTTCCCCCCCCGCACAATACTCTGCAGTTCCCCCCCGCACAATACTCTGCAGTTCCCCCCCGCACAATACTCTGCAGTTCCCCCCCCCGCACAATACTCTGCAGTTCCCACCCGCACAATACTCTGCAGTTCCCCCCGCACAATACTCTGCAGTTCCCCCCCGCACAATACTCTGCAGTTCCCCCCCGCACAATACTCTGCAGTCCCCCCCGCACAATACTCTGCAGTCCCCCCCCGCACAATACTCTGCAGTTCCCCCCCGCACAATACTCTGCCGTTCCCCCCCGCACCAATACTCTGCCGTTCCCCCCCGCACCAATACTCTGCCGCTCCCGCCCGCACCAATACTCTGCCGTTCCCCCCCGCACCAATACTCTGCCGTTCCCCCCCGCACCAATACTCTGCCGTTCCCCCCCGCACCAATACTCTGCCGTTCCCCCCTGCACCAATACTCTGCCGTTCCCCCGCACCAATACTCTGCAGTTCCCCCGCACCAATACTCTGCAGTTCCCCCGCACCAATACTCTGCAGTTCCCCCGCACCAATACTCTGCAGTTCCCCCGCACCAATACTCTGCAGTTCCCCCGCACCAATACTCTGCAAAACCCGGAAAAAAATGTGTTTTAAGCACTTCCTGCCCGCCGGCCGTCATATGACGTCCTTGACTTTGTGCAGGGATATCTGAATGATGCCTGCACCTACAGGCATCATACAGAGATCATCTTTTTCAGTCGGCGATTCTCTACACCATAAGAATAATCATCTTATTGACCCCATATCTCACTGTAAAAAGGACCTGTCATGCTATATTCCTATTACAAGAGATGTTTACATTCCTTGTAATTGGAATAAAAGTGATCAAAACATTTATGTCTTTCTGGCATGTTAGGGTCTCAAGAAACGAGAGAGGCCGTCAGTACTTCAGGTGTGATCAAATTGATCAATTTTCAGATATTGGCACCATAGCTTGTAGACCCTATAACTTTCACCCAGACTAAATAATAACCAAATATATATATATTTTTTTACCAAAGATATGTAGCAGTATACATTTTAAGCCAAATTTATGAAGAAATTTTTATTTTTTGCTAAATTTTATAATAGAAATGAAGAAAAATTCATTTTTTTTTACAACATTTTCTTTATTTTTTCATTTATAGCGGAAAAAATAAAAACCGCAGAGGTGATCAAATACCACCAAAAGAAAGCTCTATTTGTGGGAAAAAAAGGACAAAAAATTCATTTGGTTACAGTGTTGTATGACTGAGTTATTGTCATTCAAAATGTGAGAGCACCGAAAGCTGAAAATTGGTCTGGTGATTAAGGGGGTTTTCGTGCCCAGTGGTCAAAAAGGACATTCATTGTAGCTTCCGTCCGTCCTGTCTTTTCTTTCCCCTGACTTCCTGGTTTTGCGGTGCGCGTTCTTGTTCTAAACGTCACCGCCTAATAGGAACTACAGTTCCCATTAGGCTTAGCGGTTTGCGCATGCGCAGAAGCGATTTTTTATTTTCCAAGTGCGGATGAAAACAAGCAAAGTTCTCATGCACACTTTAGCCGCGCTCCGCCCAAACCACCCCCAGTATACACCCCTTCACGCCCCGCTGCCTATACACATTTGATTCTCCTCTCTCCTCCCACACATATTCCCGCCTCCTCGAAAACGAAAAACGTCATGATTATTATTTAAAATACAGCTGTACCTGTTGCTATGATATTGTATATGATGAAACAGAGTAAAAGATTTTACTTTTTTTTTTTTTTTGGCTTTTCTGCAACGTTTGTCTTCAGCTGCTGCTTGGAAACTCAGTGGCCCAGATTCACGAAGCTCAGCGCATCAATAGGCGGGCGTATCGCAATGCAGATACACTAGACCGTCGAAACTTAGAGAGGCAAGCAGCCTATTCAGCAAGCAAATGCGCGCTGCGATGCGCCATCGTAATGTAATTTTGATGGCGTAACCCGACGTAATTCAAATTGGGAAGGAGGTGGGCGTGATCCATTTAAATGAATCGTGACCCCATGCAAATTAAGGTCCGAACGAACGGCGCATGCGCCGTCACGTGATCGCATCCCCCGCGTCCCACTGCGCATGCGCCCCAATTCGCCGATCGTATTCCCCCCCACGATAACCCAGCCCACCGTTTCCGCCCAGGGCATAAATCCGCCCGGACATGCGCCAGTCAAGTGCAAAAGTACACCTGCTGGTTTTGGTCGTTTGGTGTGGCTACTTTTGCTTTTTTCAAATCAAAAAAGATGTCTGAGGCTGGCACGAAAGATAGGAGGGAAAAAAACTTTCTTATTGAGGAGAAGGCGGTGATTATAGATGCCATGAGGAAGTATAACAAGTTCCTCCACGGCAAGGAAAGTGGCTCGACCAGCAAGGTCCGTAAGGATCAAATCTTGGCACAGATTGCTGCGGAGGTGAGTGCCCTTGGCTATGCCAACCGGACCCCAGACAAGATCGCCAAGAAGATCAACGACCTGCGGCGTCTTGTGAAGGAGAAGGTGGCCAAGATAAAAAAACACAGTAGGGGCACCGGAGGTGGACCAGCCCTGAAACTAAGACTGACACCTGATGAGGAGGTCATTGCCAGGTGCCTGGAGAAGGAGCAGGTGGAGGGCCTGGAGGGCTTCGAGTCAGTTGATCAGCCCTTGAGGACAGGTGAGTGTGTTTTTTCTTTTATCTGGTGTATAGCATGTGGGGGGGGGGGGGGAGTGAATATGTGACAAGTGTGTGGGTCCACCAACATGTTACTGTTTTGTGTCATCCACAGATGTGCAGGATGAAGCGGGCCCATCCTCGGCTGCTGGGCAACCAACCCCATCCCAGGATACCAGTGTCCACACCTCTCCATTAGAGGAAGTGGAGGAGGAGCACGGGCACCTGGATGATGGCATATATCTGGGGGATGAGACCACCGTCGCTGGACCCTCCCATACCTCCATAGGGGATACCCCCCCAAGGGACTCCAACTTTATTGTAACCCCCCCAAGGGCCTCCACCCTTTTGGGAAGCCCCCTAAGGACCTCCGACCTTTTGGGAAGCCCATCCTCCCTAAGGGAAGTTCCCTCAGGGTCCTCCCCATACATTCGTCCCCAAGCCTCACCTGCACCCAGGAAGGCAATTAGGAAGACGAGGGGTGATCCTGATGCCTTAGAAGCCACTTTGGCTATGGACCTGGCCAGGCAGACCCAACATGTGGGTTCTGTTGCATGTGATATGCGCCGGGTGGCAGCCAGCCTGGCCTCCATGCAGCAGACCCAGGCTGCTTTCACTGCCACCATTAGTGAAAATGTGCAGGAGGTCAGTGCCAACAGCACTGCATTGGTGACCTGCGTTAGGGACCTGGATGACACTAATTCAGGCCTTGTGGCAGAGGTGAGGAGCCTGGGAGTGGCCATACAGGCCAATACAGCAGCCATTGAGGCGGTGGGGAATCAGACCACTGCGGTCCTCACCCGCATAGCCCTGGCTTTAGAGGGTATCCAGGCAGCCAGGGAGAGACCGGGGGATGTTCCTCCTCCCAATGACCCACCCCCCCCACCCGCGGCTGCCCCCAGGCAACAGAGGGCACGGAGCCTTGGCACTAGGCGTAGTACACGTCGGGCCAGATGAGTGCCAGTTATATTTTTTTTTTTTTATATTCTATTTGATTTTTGGTTATTAATTGATACTCATGATATGAGTGATATTTTTTGATTATGATACTCGATTGGAGTTGTATTTATTTTATTTTTATTTGGGATATATATATTGACAAATATTTTCTGAAAAACATACAGCAACATAATTGGAGCCTTGACGTGGCGTTGCTGCTCCCAAGTACCGCACGGTGTACTTCGGTCTAATCCAATTTATTGGTGTTTGGGGGGGGGGTGTGTTAGGGACCACAGTGGGGTGCATGCGTGCATTAGCATTGTGACATGTTTCATGTGCGTGTTGCACGTGAAAATAAGCCTACCACGAGGCATCTCCTGACTGCTCTTCCCTCTGCAGACGGGGGACCCTCGGGTGGGGGGGGAATGTCTGGTTCGGGGGTCAGGTCATGACGGACTTCAATCTGCAGGCCCCTTCTCATTGCGAAATTGTGCAAAATGCAACATGCCCCGATTATCTGGCACACAAAGTCTGGGGCATACAACAGTGTACCCCCAGACCTATCTAGGCATCGGAACCGTGACTTCAGGAGGCCAAACGTGCGCTCCACCACTCCCCGGGTACGTATATGAGCCTCATTGTAGCTTCTTTCTCCTGGTGTTTGTGGGTTCCGGAATGGGGTCATCAGGTGGGGTCCCAGGGCATATCCAGAGTCACCTGTAAGGGAAAAGACAGGAGGATGTTAGTCATGCATGTGCCCCTCGTGATGTCAGCATCATGGGGGGGGGACAGTAATGCCTGACACCCATGTCACTCACCAACCAGCCAGCTGTCCCCATACACGTTCTCTTCAAATTGTCTTGCGATGTCGCTTTGCCGGTAGATAAAGCTGTCATGGGTGGCTCCAGGGTGTTTAGCACATACGTGCCATATGAGGCCTTGAGCATCGGTTATTACTTGTACATTAATGGAATGCCAATTCTTCCTGTTACGGTACATATGCTCAGCGTCACGGGGGGGCTGGAGTGCCACGTGAGAACAATCAATGGCCCCCACAGTGCGTGGAAATCTGGCTATTTTATAGAAATCGGTTCTTGCCTTCATCTGCTGGACCTCCTGGGTGGGTCGCACAATGTGGTGGGACATCCGTCTCAGGATGGCGGGTACAACTTGGTGCACGCACCTACTCATTGTGGATTGGGACATCCCAGCCAAATTTCCACTGGTTCTTTGAAATGATCCACTGGCTAAAAAATGCAGGGTTGCCATGACCTTGAGCAGTGGCGGCACTGCTTGTGATCGATGTATTGGATTGGTGAGGTCATCCTGCAGGGATCGTACTATTTCCATGATGGCTTCAGTGTCAAATCTCAACAAGCGAAACACCTCCGATTCCACCATGCCAAAGAGGTCCATGCGATCTCGGGGTACCCTCTCCTGTGCCCTCCTCCTCCTCCTGCGTGCTCGTAGACGCCGTAGTACTATGACCACGGCTGCCCCTGACATGTTGGCACACAGATGTGTTGTCCTGCAAGTGTTGTTGCTCAGCTCCTCTGTCACGCTGCTGCTGTTGTTGCTGCTCTCCAGCTGACCTGTGCAAGTCCGTTGCAAAGTTACCCCTGCTTTTATGAAGGGTAACTTTAGATCGGGCTAGCAGCTTACGCGCACCGCGCGTAGCCTACGACGGACAATCGTACACATGTGAATCGGCATTTCTCCCTCATTTGCATAATTGAATAGCTAATCAATGGGAACGAAGAATACGCCTAGCCTAAATATGCGCCTAAGTTTCGCCGGCGGAGGACAGTTGCGTTGGACGGGTGAAGCCTAAGTTCACGTGTATGTGCTTCTGTGGGTACCGCGCATCGATACGACGGCGCACATCTACACTTACGCCGCGTATCTCGAGATACACCGTCGTATCTGCTTCGTGAATCTGGGCCAGTGTCTTTAGTGAACCTTTCCTCTTATCAAAGGGGGCGGGATCCAGGCAGGGCAGAGCTTGCCTGAAACGAAACTTTCAGAAAGAGAGGAGGTGCTGGGGTGTTAGACACACCCACTATATCACAGCTCCTTCTAGTCTACACAGACGTACACAGCGTTCTCACGCAGACCTGTAGTCTAACCAGAGAGAGAGAGCACGTTAGTGACCACACTGTGAAGTCCTCGCTCTGCTGACTTTTTCTTATCTACACAACCAGGAAGTGGGGAGAAATGACAAGACACAACTCTAATTCAGAGGAAAAACGAACAAGCAGGAAATGAAAACAACACTGCAATAAGGTAAAGGAAGGTATATAAGCTGATAACATTTTTTCCTTTAGTGACCCTTTAACCCTTTCACCAGTGATCACCGTATAAGTGTCACTGGTGACACTGGTTAGCCAGTTAGCTATTTAGTTATTTAGGTTCGCCGCCAGGTTTTTAGAAAGCGTCAGGTACCCCCATATATTACCTAATAAAGGTTTTAACCCCCTGATTGCCCCCTAGTTAACCCTTTCACCAGTGATCACCGTATAAGTGTTACGGTTGACGCTGGTTAGTTAGTTTGCTGTTTATAGCATCAGGGCACCCGCCGTATATAACCCAATAAAGGTTTATCCCCCTGATCACCCGGTGGGTGATATCAATTACATTTTTGTGTCAGTCAGGGTCTGCGTCGCCCCAGGCAGCATTAGGTTAGTGCCAGTAACGCTTACACCCACGCGCAAAGCATACACCCCCCTTAGTGGTATAGTATCTGAACGGATCGATACCTGATCTGATCAGATCTATACTAGCGTACCCAGCAGTTTAGGGTACCCAAAAACGCATTGTTAGCGGAATCAGCCCAGATACCCGCTAGCATCTGCGTTTTGCCCCTCCGCCCAGCCTAACCCACCCAAGTGCAGTATCGATCGATCACTGTCCCTTTCAAAACACAACACACATAACTGCAGCGTTCGCAGAGACAGGCCTGATCCCTGCGATCGCTAACCGTTTTTTATTTTTTAAGCGTTTTCTACGTTTGATGACAGGTGCATTTTTACCTGTGAATCTTACTAGTGTACCACTAAATTTAGAGCCCAAAATGGCAAAGCGAATGTACACTTGTGAAGAGGCCTACAGAATTCTGAGCCTGACAGATAGTGAAGAGGAGGTCACGCATCTGTCAGATTCTGGCTCAGAATACGATCCTGTATACGACGGCGGCTCCATGCCAGACAGCTCTGATGACGAAGTTGTGGTCCCTGCTAAGGCCAGGCGTACCCGACCCCGTTCTGATGTTGTTGATCAGCAAGAACCGCAGGACCCTTGTATGGAGCAGAGAAGTACTAGCGCTGCTATTCCTTCTGGTGAACTGGCAAGCACCAGCGGCCTAGTACACCCTGGTCGTTCATCCAGCACTGCAGTATCACGTGGTGACGTGGCGAGTCCCATAAGTGCAGTTCAAGCTGGCGAGGTGGCAAGCACAAGTAGTGTCCCGCTGCCACAGAGAAAAAGACAAAGACAGACCCGTTGTGCCCATAGTGCCCTTCCTGCAGAATTCGCCTATCCTGATTGGGTCCCCACCACTTCTGCAGAACCCGTCCTTCCCCCATTCACTGGTCAACCCGATATTCAGGTGGATTTTAGGTCACTTGATTTTTATTCGCTGTATTTCAGGGAAGATCTATTGTGGACCAGAGTAATTTATATGCTGGTACTTACATTGCCGCTAATCCCCAGTCCTTCCTTGCCAGAGAATGGAAACCACTTACGGTTTCCGAATTTAAGACCTTTCTGGGCCTTACCCTCAACATGGGCATACACCAATTTCCGAAGTTGCGGATGTATTGGTCCACAAGTCCACACCACCATATGCCCATATTCTCTGCTTGCATGGCCAGGAAACGATACGAGGCGATCCTGCGGTTCTTACATTTCAGTGACAATGCAATATGTTGTCCACGTGGAGACCCTGAATTTGACCGGCTCTATAAAATTCGGCCCCTCATAAACCATTTCAACGAACGTTATGCAGCCTTGTTTAATCCCCAGCAAGTTGTCTGCGTTGATGAGTCCCTGATTACATTTTCTGGCCGCTTGTCTTTCAAGCAGTACCTTCCCAGCAAGCGTGCCAGATACAGGGTCAAGCTCTATAAGCTTTGTGACAGGGCAACAGGCTACATATGGAGCTTTAGGGTTTATGAGGGCAAAGATAGTGAGGTAGAGCCGGAGGGTTGCCCAGATTACATGGGGAGTGCTGGCAAGATCGTGTGGGACTTGGTGTCACCCTTATTCGGAAAGGGGTACCACTTATACGTGGACAATTACACCAGCGTGCCACTTTTTAGTCACTTGTTTGATCATCAGATTGGAGCATGTGGCACCGTGCGACCTAATCGACGGGGCTTTCCCCAGCGGCTTGTAGACTCCCGTCTTAGGCTGGGGGCGAGAGCCTGCTGCATGTGTAATAATTTGCTCGCTGTGAAGTGGCGGGACAATAAGAATGTTTTCGTTCTTACCACCCTTAATTCACGCAGACACGACAGTACAAATTCGTATGGCGGCTGGTCTTGTGGAGAAACCCCTCTGTGTCCACAGATATAACCAAAATATGGGAGGGGTGGATCTCAACGACCAGTTGATGGCGCTGTATCATATTGCCCGTAAGGCGAGACGCTGGTACAAAAAAGTGTGTCTATATTTATTTCATTTGACTTTAATGAATGCTTATGTCTTATAGAAAACTTCAGGACAGAATGGATCCTTCCTTACATTCCAGGATGAGATCATCTTAGAACTCCTGTATCCAGGCGGTTCTGCACCTCACCATCCCCTACCAAATGCAGTAAGCTGACTGCATGAGAGGCATATGTCCTCGAGAGTACCCCCACCCAACGAGCCCCCCAAAGAAGATGTTGTGTCTCTAGCAAGTGTGGATCTAGGTGTGACACCCGTTATTTTTGTCCCCGCTGTCCTACCAATCCTGGTCTTTGTATTGGTGAATGTTTTGAACGCTTCCACACACGAGTGAAGTATTAGGGTAGGGTAAAGCATTTCACAGGCTAGGCACACTTACACAGGGTCTCCCAAGATGCCATCGCATTTTGAGAGACCCAAACCTGGAACCGAAAAGTTGAACAGTTACAGTTACAAAAAAGTATTAAAAAAAAAAAGTAAAAAATAAAAACAAAAAAAATATATAATCTAAAAAAACAAAAATAGTTGGCGTTTTATTGTTCTCTCCCTCTCTATTCTCGCTCTACTGTTCTGCTCTTTTTTACTGTATTCTATTCTGCAAAGTTTTATTGTTTTCATGCTTGCTTTTCAGTAATGTCATTCAGCTGTTGCGCAGACTTATTTATCTTGACAGCAACAGCGTTTGCTCCCACGATATATAAAGCCGTGACTCCAGTGCTGTAGGAGGTGATTTCCCACCACAGTTAAAAAAAGAGCATATATGCCGAAGCATGGGGGCATTAGGGGCGGAGGAGCGATTTTGCTCCTAATGCCGCGTACATACGGTCGACATTCCTACGGAGGCTTTCCCGTGGAAAAGTCCGACCGTTTGTACGCGGCATAACTTTTTATGCCGCGTACATACGGTCGAAATTCCGACGGAGGCTTGCCCGTGGAAAAGTCCGACCGTGTGTACGTGGCATAACTTTTTTGCGGGAGGATGCCCCCATGCTTCGGCGTATATAAATGGTGCATGTATGCCCATCATTAGAAGTGGGTGGATGAAGGGAGGGATTCTAATGGTGGGCATACCCACCGATCAATCTTTTTTTCGTTCAGCCAACAGGCTGCATGAAAAAAAAGATAACAATACATGTCCAACAAGAACCATCAACGTACTGGTATGTTGCTGGACTTTGAATGGTTATACCAGAATGATGCCTACAGGTTTTTCATCTTGGTATCATTCTTTTCAGCCAGCGGTCGGCTTTCATGTAAAAGCAGTCCTAGCAGCTAATTAGCCTCTAGACTGCTTTTACATTCAGTGGGAGGGAATGCCCCCCCCCCCCCGGATATGAACAGCGCCATTAGGAAATTGGGAAAGCCTTTTATCACACCGATCTTGGTGTGGTCAGATGCTTTGAGGGCAGAGGAATAATCTAGGGTCTAATAGACCTCATTTTTTTTAAAAAAAAGAGTACCTGTCACTAACTACTGCCATCATAAGGGATATTTACATTCCCTGAGATAACAATAAAAATGGTAAAAAATAAATAAAATGGAAGGAACAGTTTACAAAAAAAAAAAAAAAAAAGCTAAATATATAAAAAAAAAAAAAAAAAAAAAAAAAAAAAAAAAAAAACCCTTTCCCCCCTGCTCTTGCGCAAAGGTGAACACAAGCGTCGGTCTGTAGTCATATGTAAACAGCAATTGAACCATGCATGTGAGGTATCACCGCGAAGGGCAGATCGAGGGCAGTCATTTTTGCAGTAGACCTGCTCTGTAAATCTAATGTGGTAACCTGTAAAGGCTTTTAAAGGCTTTTAAAAATGTATGTAGTTTGTTGCCACTGCGCGTTTGTGCGCAATTTTTAAGTATGTCGTGTTTGGTATCCATGTACTCGGCCCAAGATCATCTTTTTTATTTCATCAATAATTTGGGCAATATAGTGTATTTTAGTGCTTTAAAATAAAAAAGTGTATTTTTTCCCCAAAGAATGCGTTTGAAAAATCGCTGCGCAAATACTGTGTGGGAAAAAAATGCTAAACCCACCATTTTAATCTGTAGGGCCTTTGCTTTAAAAAAAATGTGATAGGTAGTGAGGAGTGAAATCAAAAATTTGCGCCCTTAGAAATGCTGAAGGCGGTGCTTGGTTTTTGGGGTCCCATACGCGGCTAGGCTCCCAAAAAGTCCCAAACATGTGGTATCCCCGTACTCAGGAGAAACAGCAGAATGTATTTTGGGGTGCAATTCCACATAAAACCATGGCATGTGTGAGCAATATATCATTTAGTGACAACTTTTTGTAAAAAAAATGTTGTCATTATTCAATCACTTGGGACAAAAAAAAAAAAATATTCAATGGACTCAACATGCCTCTCAGCAGTTTCCTTGGGGTGTCTACTTTCCAAAATGGGGTCATTTGGGGGGGGGTGTACTGCCCTGCCATTTTAGCACCTCAAGAAATGATAGGCAGTCAAATTAAAAGCTGTGTAAATTCCAGAAAATGTACTCTAGTTTGTAGACGCTATAACTTTTGAGAAATAAATATACGCTTATTGCGATTTTTTTTTGCTAAAGACATGTGGCTGAATACATTTTGGCCTAAATGTTTGACTAAAATTTTGTTTATTCGATTTTTCTTATAACAAAAAGTCGAAAATATCATTTTTTTTTCAAAATTTTCGGTCTTTTTCCGTTTATATCGCAAAAAATTAAAATCGCAGAGGCAAATGAAATACCATCAAAAAGAAAGCTCTATTTCTGGGAAGAAAAGGATGCAAATTTTGTTTCGGTACAACATTGCATGACCGCGCAATTACCAGTTAAAGCAGCACAGTGCCAAATTGTAAAAACACCTTGGGTCCTTTAGCTGCATATTGGTCCGGGTCTTAAGTGGTTAAAAACTGCAGATTGGCATTGGCATCATTAAGTGTGATTTACCAGAACACCCAGATCCTTCAACATCGATTCCCAATTGTACCCCCCCCCCCCCCTTAGTATGTAGGGATGCATGCATGTTTTTAGAGAGGCACGGAGCCAACTGCAAGTCAGCGTAGGGCCGGCATGACAGGGTTAACAGAACCCTGGTAGCTGGGGGGGAGGAGGAGCAGGAGCGGTGGGAGGGGAGATTATATATATCTCCCACCATCCAGTTTCCCGGGCAGACAGGCGTGGGGGAGCAAAGTTGCATGGTCTGTACAGCCTGCAACAGTTTTTTTTCTGCACAGCGATCGTTGGGACACAGGTAGGGGCGGCGAGATGGCGGGGATTGAGGCCCTGTTTACACAGCTTAGGGCTGAGGCGGCGGTGCGGGGGGAGGACTGGCTGCAGCGTCAGCTGGGGGCACTTCTCCCTCAGAGCGGGGCGGCTAATGGCGCGGCAGCGTCGGGGCCTAACCACACGAGCCAGGACACTAGTCAGAGCGGTGGGGAAGCAGCGCTATCGGGGCCCAGTCACACCGGCCGGGGGACCGCGCGGTCGCGCTCGTCGCGCCCCCCCGCAGGTATTCACCCAGCACATCCCCTGGCCAGCAACGGTCAGAAGGCGGCAGGAACAGGGCCCCATCGGGCCCCCCCGCAAAACGTGCGGCGGGGGCGGCTACAGGGGTCATTGAGGGCCCGGCTGGGGGGACCAGAAGCACCCAAGGACAGAGGGGGGGACGGCCGGGGGGCTCAGGTGCGGCGGCCATGCCCGCCCGACGTGGGGATCAGGTGGAGACGGGCCCGGTCAGCAGGCCTCGGCGAGAGGGATCCCGGAGTACGGTGGCTAGCCCTTCAGCTGCTACGGCTAGCCACTTGCAGGAGGCCCAGGCGGCGAGGGGGAGAAGTCAAGAGGAAGACCGCAGCAGTGTTACGCCTGGCAGGAAAGCGCCGGCTAAATCCGCTTACGGGTCCAGGGCCCGCAGGGAGAGCGAATCCGGCCCTGGGCCTTCGGCCGCCGGGACCGAGCTGCCCGGGGGGTCATCATCGGGGGAAGAGGGGTTGTGCGAGGACCAGTCGGATGGGGAGCTGTCCGGTTCGGAGGAGGAGGTCGTGCCCAACGCGGTGCCTACAGCGAGGGATTCCAGACGATCGGCTGATGGGATTGCTTCCACGCAGCCCGGTAAGTCCTTTTCCACATTTGTTTCAAATTCACGGTGTGATGATGTGATTGTTGGGGGCCGGGTGGGGGGGGCCCGGGATAGGTTGGTGGTGCCTGCGGTGGCTGGGGGCAGTGCGACATCTTCCCAGGTTACGGACGCACAGGTGGGGAATCCTGGGGTGGATGCGGGGTTGCAGAGATTTTTGTCGGGGCTAGAGGCGTTGGTTAGCCAGCTAAAAGGGGGGGACAGACCCCCGCGGGCCCGACAGCGGCTTGGGGGCCGGGAGGGGGGGCTGCGGCTGCTGCGGCAGCTGCCCCAACGGCGGTAGTGGTGGCTGAGAAGGAGGCGAATGGGGGTGGCTTGGGGTCAGGACCGGCGGCGCAGCCGGCTGGGACTGCCGAGCCGGCAGGGGCCACAGGCAAGAAACGGGATTTGGTGCGGTTAGCGGATGAAGCAAAGGGGCAAGTGTACACTTGTTATGATGCGCCGCTGGGGGCACATTTGAAACAAGAGGTCCGGGAAAAAATCTGGAAGAGCGAATATGTGGAGATATTCGCTTTATTACCGTTGGAGAAATTCAACTTGGACAGGGTGAAGCCAGAGGACTCCAAAAAGGAGGACGAGGAAAAGCGGAGGTATCGGCTCATACCTCGCACGTTTGCGAATTGGTCGCAGGCTTATTCTATTTTGGCCAGCGTGATTGGCGAGAAGAACCCCGAACACTGTTCGGCGCTCTTCAGCTACCAGGAGGCGATTAGTGAGGCCTATCGGTGTTATGGGGGCACGGGTTGGCTTCGTTATGACGAGCAATTTAGGCAACGCCGGGCGATTAGGCCGGACATTCGGTGGGACGCGAAGGACATTAGCCTTTGGATGCGGCTTATGACGGCGCCGAGGACGTCGGCTCCGTTTTTTCAGGGGGGGGGCCGGCGGGGCCTCTTCCCTGGGACAGTCGGCCGGAAAGAAAAAGGGGGTTTGTTGGCAGTTTAACGATTTAATTATCCCTGCTAATTTGACTGTGATTCCGCCAATGTCCGAAAATTTACGTTCAGCTAGGCAACACTCGGAAGTGGTTTCCGAGAAGCCCTGTAAGGAGGTCGGGCTGGGCCGTATGGGTGGCCCGTTTGAGTCCCCTCCGTTAGCAGGCCTGGTGGTTTCCCCGTTGGGGGTGGTACCGAAGAAGGAACCGAACAAGTTTAGGCTCATACACCACCTCTCCTTCCCAAAAGGGGGGTCGGTGAACGATGCGATTAATGCGGAGGATTGTTCAGTGTGCTACACTTCGTTCGACGCGGCGGTGAGTTGGGTTAGGCGGTACGGCCGGGGAGCGTTGATGGCCAAGTCGGACATCGAGGCGGCTTTCCGGCTGTTGCCGGTGCACCCGGACAGCTTCCGGTTGTTGGGGTGTCACTGGGAGGGCGAATTCTATGTGGACAAGTGCCTGCCCATGGGTTGCTCGGTGTCCTGCGCATTATTCGAACAGTTCAGTTCTTTCTTGGAGTGGGTGGTACGAGACATGGCGGGGGTGGATTCGATTATCCATTATCTGGATGACTTTCTCTGCATTGGACCGGCGGGGTCAAAGGTTTGCGCGGTTTTGTTATCCACGCTGGAGCACATAGCGGAGCGTTTTGGGGTGCCACTGGCGCCCGACAAAACGGAGGGGCCTAGGTCGGTCATTCAGTTCTTGGGCATAGTCATCGATTCCGAGGCTATGGAATGCAGGCTGCCGGTGGACAAGTTGGAGGGCCTCAAGGCGGAGGTCAGGGGGATGATTGGCATGCGTAAGGTACAACTGAGAGCGCTGCAGTCGCTCTTGGGGAAGCTCAACTTTGCCTGCAGGATCCTCCCGATGGGGAGAATTTTTTGTCGGCGTCTGTCGGCCAGCACGGCGGGGGTTAGGTTGCCCAACCACTATGTAAGGCTGGTGAAGGAGCACAGGGAGGACCTGCGGGTCTGGCACTCTTTTCTAGAGGCCTTTAACGGAAGGGCCTTGTGGATGTCCGGCCCGGTCAGCAATTTTGACCTAGAGCTGTACACAGACGCGGCTGGAGGATCAGGCTTTGGGGCCTTTTTTCAAGGACAGTGGAGTGCTGGCCCCTGGCCTCAGTCCTGGCTGGCTGCGGGTTTTACAAAAAATCTGGTCCTGCTGGAGCTGTTTCCAGTGGTGCTGGCGGTTGAGTTGTGGGGCACGTCTTTCCGGGATCGGAAGGTGCGCTTCCATGGGGATAACCTGGGGGTCGTGCAGGTGATAAATCGCGTGACCGCGTCGTCTCCCCCAGTGATTCGGCTCCTGAGACACTTGGTACTTCGGTGTCTGCAGCTGAATGTGTTTGTTTATGCAGTGCATTTACCGGGGGTTGAAAATGTCGTGGCTGATGCTTTGTCTCGGTTCCAGTGGGACAGGTTCCGGGAGTTGGTGCCGGAAGCAGAAGAGCGAGGGGTCCCCTGTCCGGAGTGGCTGTGGCAGATTCCATTGGAATCATCTCCACCTGGATTAAAAAATCGGTGAGTGCGGGCACTTGGGCGGCCTATGAAAAAGTATGGTTAGAATGGAGTAACTTGGTGATGGAATCGGAGGTGCACCTTTCGGGACCGGAGGTGAGGACATTGGTGTGGTATTTTTTGTCCAGAAATATCGAGGCAGGAGTGTCTCAGTCGGTATTGGATAAGAAGTTGGCCGGTTTGGCGTTTTTATTCAAGTGGCAGGGGTTGCCAGATTTTACAAAGGATTTCTGGGTGCGCCAGGCTCTGAAAGGGTACAGGAAGCAAGGGCGGCGGCTGGACACGCGCCGCCCTGTGTCTTTCGACATTTTAAAAGGGTTGATGGATAGGATGGGTACAGTGGGTTCGTCCGGTTTTGAAGTTACATTGTTTCGCGCGGCATTCGCGCTGGCATTTTTTGGGGCTTTTAGGATAGGCGAGCTGGTGAGCCCGTCGAAAATGGTCCAAGGGGGCATGGGGGCATCGGACGTTAGTTGGGCCCCGGAAGGGGTCACGTTGTGGCTCAGACGGTCCAAAACGGACCAGAGTGGCAAGGGCAGAGCGGTCCAGGTGTTCCCGATCGAAGGATCGGAACTTTGCCCTGTGGGGCTGGTCCGGAAATATCTGGACATCCGCCCGGAGGTGAGGGGCACTTTTTTGATACACGAAAATGGGGCCCCGCTGTCGAGATATCAGTTTGTGGCGGTGTTTAGGAAGTGTCTGGGGGAATTGGGCCTGGTTGCAAAGGAGTTCTCGGCTCATTCATTTAGGATTGGGGCTGCTACGGAGGCGGCAAGGAATGGACTGGGAGAGGACGCAATAAAGAGGATAGGACGGTGGGAATCGAGGAGGTTTCGTTCATATGTTAGGCCGCAGCTGGTGGCAAATTTGTGTTGAGGGAGTGGGAGATTATGTTGGGATAAGGGGAAATGAGTTAGATGACTGTTTGAAAACGTGGGTGTCGCTGTATTGGGGGATGTGTTAGTTATTTGCTGTTGCTTACTGTCTTTCAGGTAATGGACCCTTGTTGGTCTGGATATTGGGCCACTCTTACGTGGTTCGGGGGGAAAAACGGGCGGAGGCGCGCCCGACCGGTCGGCAACTGGGGATTTCGAGACAGGAGGCGAGGGTACGGTGGTTGGGGGTCCCAGGGATGTTATGGAGCAGAGTTGTGCCGGAGGTACACAAATGGGCACGTTTGGACAGACCTCCGGATGTGCTGGTGATTCATGCCGGGGGCAATGATCTTGGGGTGAGATCTATGCTGGAGATAGCGCGGGATATTAAATTCGATTTTCAGCGGCTCCGGTTGTCTTTCCCGGAGGCGGTAGTGGTGTGGTCGGACATGGTGGCTAGGACATCGTGGAGGATGGCTAGGTCGGTGGACGCGGTGAATCGTGCGCGCAGGAAGCTCAACAGGAATGTGGGGCGTTTTGTGCTAAGGAACGGGGGGCTGGTGGTTCGGCACCCGGAATTGGAGGTTGACCCTTGGCGTTACCTCAGGAGTGATGGTGTTCACCTCACGGACATGGGGATTGACATGTGGGCGTTGCGCCTAGAGGAGGGGGTACAACAAGCAATGAGGGTGTGGAGGTGCGCCCGTAGGTAAGGTGTTACCTTCGGGTGCTGGTGGCGGGTGTTTTTCGGACTTTGCAGGAGAAGATATTACCCCAAAGATGGACACCAGTACCCAGTGGTGGATGGACACCAGTACCCAGTGTTGGATGGTTTCTGAAGGGGTTTCTAGTTCCCAGTCTACTAATGTAGCTGGAAGGTTGGTGAATTGGGGGCACTGCGGTCAACGGTCGTCTTTGAGCCAGTTTCGGCTTGAGGCCTATGACCAGAGGTTAGGACACCGCAGTGCCAAATAAAGAGTTACAAGGTTACAGAGTTAAAATGTGAACAAGTTTAGTGGTTACTGGGTCCTGCAAAGTCCAACACCATTTAGGAGAGGTATTATCTCAGGAATTTTACGTGTTTGTTGTTATGTTATTGGTTATTTATTATTTAAAGAGTATTTAAAATAAAGGAGGCTGCTACGGCCAGTTTTTACTCCAACATTAAGTGGTGGTCTCATTATTTATTAAGGGGTAATGTGGGGGTATTAACTGGAAAGGGGTCTTAGCGGTCAGGGTGTATTCTGGTATACCATAGTCATGACTCTATGTACATAACTTTACATTTGTCAACATTAAACCTTATTTGCCACAAAGTTGCCCAATTACATAGTGCAGGGGTATGCAATTAGTGGACCTCCAGATGTTGCAAAACTACAAGTCCCATCATGCCTCTGGGTGTCCTTTTGGCTGTCAGAGTCTTGCAGTTCTGCAACAGCTGGAGGTCCGCTAATTGCAAATCCCTGACCTAGTGTATTGAGGTTGGCTTGTAAGTTGAAGACTATAACCAATTAAGATCCGGACCATTATGCAGGTAAAGGACCTGGCCCCTTTTTGGCATTTGGCACTGCGTCCCTTTAACTGACAATTGCACGGTCGTGCGATGTGGCTCCCCAAAAAAAATTGGCGTCCTTTTTTTCCCACAAATAGAGCTTTATTTTGGTGGTATTTGATCACCTCTGCAATTTTTATTTTTTGCACTATAAACAAAAACAGAGCGAGAATTTTAAAGAAAATGCAACTTTTTGTTGCTATAATAAATATCCCCAAAAAATATATAAAACATTTTGTTTCCTCCGTTTAGGCCGATACGTATTCTTCTACTTATTTTTGAAAAAAAATCGCAATAAGCATTTATTGATTGTAGGGGGGGTGGCTGGACGTGTGACGTCACTGATCATCGTTTCCTATAACAGGGAACAGACGATCAGTGACAAGCCACAGAGAAGAACGGGGAAGGTGTGTTTACACTCACCTCTCCCCATTCTTCAAGCTCCTGTGACCCGATCGCGGGACACCGGCTGCGATCGGTTCCCCGGGTCCCGCAGCTTCGGAGCGGGTCGAGAGCGCGGCGGCGCGCGACCCACGGCTGGGCATTTAAAGGGCAACATACCTGTACGTGCCTGTGCCCAGCCATGACATTCTGCCGACGTATATCGGCGTTAGGCGGTCCTTAACCACTTAAGGACCGCCTAACACCGATATACGTCGGCAGAATGGGTACAGGTACGTCGCCTTTAAGAGCCCAGCCGAAGCTCCGTGACCACGCCCGCGGACCCAATCGCCGCCGGTGTCCTGCCATCAGTCACAGGAGCTGAAGAATGGGGAGTGGTGTGTGTAAACACACCTTCCCCGTTCTTCACTGTGGCAATGTCAGTGATCGTCTGTTCCCCGATATAGGGAACGACGATCACCGATGTCACACGTCCAGCCCCGCCCCCCTACAGTTAGAAACACATATGAGGTCACACTAAACTCCTAAACTGCAATTGGCATTTTCACAGTAAACGGTGCATTTTTATAGCACTTTTCGCTGTGAAAATGACAATGGTCCCAAAAATGTGTCCAAATTTTCAGATGTGTCCGCCATAATGTCGCAGTCACGAAAAATGTGATGATCGCCGCCATTAGTAGTAAAAAAAATAATAAAAAATAATAATAAAAATGCCATAAAACTATCCCCTATTTTGTAAACGCTATAGATTTTGCGTAAACCAAATCGATAAACGCTTATTGCAAATTTTTTTTAACCAAAAATAGGTAGAAGAATACGTATCGGCCTAAACTGAGAAAAAAATAATGTTTTTTTATATCTTTTTTGGGGATATTTATTATAGCAAAAAGTAAAAAATATTGCATTTTTTTCCAATATTGTCGCTCTATTTTTGTTTATAGCGCAAAAAACAAAAACCGCAGAGGTGATCAAATATCAACAAAAGAAAGCTCTATTTGTGGGAAAAAAAGGACGCCAATTTTGTTTGGGAGCCACGTTGCACGACCGCAAAATTGTCAGTTGAAGCGATGCAGTGCTGAATCACAAAAACTGGCCAGGTCCTTTACCTGCATAACGCCCCTTTCAGACGTGTGGACCGTATGCCCGCTTTTTCATCCATCTGTTTGCGGATGAAAAACCTTAGTTAGACTTACCGGTAACGGTATTTCTACGAGTCTTTCAGGACAGCACTTGGAGAGAGCGCAGCTCCACCCACTTCCCAGGAAACACTGCAGCTATAGCTTTAAATTCCGCCCACTTCCACCATGACCTCAGTTGTTAACGAGTACCTCCGGGCCATGCTGAAATTAGATAAGCAGAACAAAGCAATAATACATATTGTTAGCATTTATACATTCACCTTTATAAAAACCAAGGGAGGGTTATCGGTGCTGTCCTGAAAGACTCGTAGAAATACCGTTACCGGTAAGTCTAACTAAGGTTTTCTCGTCTTTCAGGACAGCACTTGGAGATGATAACCGAGTACTTACTCTAGGGTGGGACCACCGCTTGCAGGACTTTCCTGCCAAAAGATTGCTCCGCTGCTGCGAGCAAATCCATTCTGTAATGGCGAGTGAATGTAGAAAAACTCGTCCACGTGGCTGCTTTACAGATATTTTCTGGTGAAGCTCCAGCTCTTTCCGCCCAGGATGTTGCCATTGCCCTTGTAGAATGAGCCACCACTCCCGTGGGAGGTTCTATATCCATGGCCTTGTAAGCCTCATGGATAGCCATACGAAGCCACCTAGCTAAAGTGTTTTTGGAAGCTCCATAGCCTTTCCGAGCTCCCGAGAACAACACAAAGAGAGAATTTGCTTTCCTAAATTCACTAGTGATCTCTAGATAGTGTACTAAACACCTTCTTACATCTAAAGTATGAAAGTCTCTCTCTTTTGGACCAGATGGATTTGGACAGAATGTAGGAAGAACTATTTCTTGTGTTCTATGAAAAGCTGATGCTACCTTAGGTAGGAAACCCGGATCTGTCCTTAACACAACCCTATCCTGGAAGATGGTCAAAAAGGGTTCAATAATTGACAAGGCTTGAAGTTCACTGACTGGCCTAGCTGAAGTGACTGCTACCAGCAAAACCAACTTCAACGTCCAATACTTGAGTGAAGTTTCTACAGGTGGTTCAAAGGGTCTTTTAGTCAGACCTCTTAAAACAACTGATAAATCCCATTTGGGAAAAAATGTACACGGTACAGGCCTAGCCCTGGCTAAGGCCTTAAAAAATCTGATAATATAGGGATCCAGAGATAACCTTCTCTCTAGAAAAACCAAAAGTGCAGCAACCTGAGATTTCAGGGTGCTGGCTGCCAGACCTTTGTCCATCCCGTCCTGTAAAAACTCCAGGAACGACAAAATACTTAAAGGAGGACAATCCTTGGATTCACACCAAAAATTAAAAATTTTCCAGGTTTTAAAATAAATAGCCCTGGTAACTTCTTTCCTGCTACTAAGCAAGGTACTAACTAAACGTCTGGACAAACCCTTACTCTCTAGGATTTGTTCCTCAGTAGCCAACCCGCAAGCTTTAGATGACTTGCGTCTGGATGTAGAAGGGGACCCTGGAACAGCAAGTCCTTCCTGACTGGAAGCAGCCAATGAGCCTCTATTGCTAGATCTAACAGGGCTGAAAACCAAGGCCTCTTGGGCCAATAAGGAGCTACCAAAATTAGAGTCGTCCTTTCCTCCTGCAATTTTCTGAGAACTAGCGGGATCAATTGAACCGGGGGAAAGGCGTAGCACAAGCGGAAGGACCAACGCTGGGCTAACGCATCCAGTCCCTCTGCTTGGTCCAGCCTGTTGAGGGAGAAAAAACGTGGGACCTTTGTGTTGGCTTGAGATGCGAACAAGTCTATTTGGGGAGTTCCCCACCTGTCCACTATTTCCTGAAACACCTCTTGGTTTAGGCTCCATTCGGACTCCAGAACCCTCTGTCTGCTCAAAAAATCCGCCAGATGGTTCAGGTCGCCCTTCAGGTGTACCGCAGACAAGGATGCCACGTTTACTTCTGCCCAATACAGAATTTGCAAGGCCAGATTCAGTAGGCACCTGCTTCTCGTGCCCCCCTGCCTTGAGATATATGCCACTGCCGTGGCATTGTCCGATAGGACTTGGACATGTTGACTCTGGAGAGGCTGACTGAAGGCCCCTAGTCCCATGAAAATGGCTCTTAACTGCCTCCAATTGGAGGATCTCCTGGAATCCTCCCTTGACCAGGATCCCTGGGCCATCTGTCCCTCGAGATGGGCACCCCACCCCCAGGAACTTGCATCCGTTGTTAGGATCTTTGTCGTGGGGAAGGTCCACAACAGACCCAGACTCAGATTTGCTCGAGTCCTCCACCACCAAAGTTTTCTTTTTACCTGAGGTGGGATCAAAAACTGTTTTTCCAGGGATTCCCCGAAAGCCCAGTTTTGGAGGATCGCCAGCTGGAGATCTCTTGCATGGAGACGGGCCCACTAAACTGCTGGAATAGAGGCTGTGAGGAGACCCAGAGTGGACATAGCTGTCTGGACAGTTATTGGGAGATTTGTCTGTACTGCCTTAACTGCTGCTTGTACTTTGACAATTTTTTCCTCCGGAAGGAAGATCTTTTCCTGAACTGAGTCTATGGAATACCCCAGAAAGACTATCACTTGAGAGGGAACCAGGTTCGACTTTTCTTTGTTTAAAATCCAACCTAATTCCTCTAAATGGGACTGAGTCCTCCTCAGGTCTCTGAGCAACCGATCCTCTGATTTGGCAAACAGCAGGAGGTCGTCCAGGTATGGGATCACAGATACTCCCTCCAACCTGAGTGGTGCTAGTGCTTCTGCCACTACCTTCGTGAATACTCTGGGGGAGGAGGAGAGCTCGAAGGGGAGGGCTCTGAACTGAAAATGTTTCACCTCCTTCCCCATCCTGATCGCCAAGCGAAGGAAGCGTTGCGATGAGGCCCTTATTGGGACATGCAGGTATGCATCCCTCAGATCTATTGAAGCAAGAAAGCATCCTGAAGGGAGAAGCTTCCTTACTGAATAGATAGAGTCCATCCTGAATTTTTTGTAACGGATTGACTTGTTCAGGATTTTCAAGTTCAGAATCAATCTGAACTTTCCTGACGGCTTCCTCACTAAGAACACGTGGGAGTAACACCCCAACCCCTCCTCCTGCTGGGGAACAGGAGTGATAACCCTTTGCTGAAGAAATTCTTCTATTAGTGTCATCATTGCCTGAGATTTCTCCTGATCTTTTGGCAACTGAGTCACATAAAACCGGGACGGTGGATTCTCCGAAAATTCCAGTGCGTAGCCCTCTGCGATCACCTTCAGGACGAACGCACTGGAAGTCGCTACTTCCCACTGTGGGAGAAAGGACTGAAGACGCCCTCCCACAGCTGGAAGACCGTCATTGGGGTTTTGAGGGCTGACTGGGGGAATGAAACAACACCCCAGCCTTGCCTCGGCCCCTCGGGGGCCGCCAGGACTTACCACCTCTCTGTGCCTCCTTTGAATTTTGGGACTGGAGAAAAGAACGAAAATTCTTCTTGGTTTGTGGCACTACTTTCTTTAAAGGGAAAGCTTTCTTCCTATCTGCTGTTCTGTCTAGGACTGCCTCTAGCCCAGAACCAAACACTAAGTCCCCCTCAAAAGGCAGACCACATAGCTTCACCTTTGAAGCTGCGTCCCCTGACCAAGTCTTAACCCACAAGGCTTTCCTAGCCGAGTTAATTAAGGCCGAGGACCTAGCCGACATCCTTATTGACTCAGCTGAGGCATCTGCCATGTACCCTACAGCGTTGACCAATACTGGTAAGGACTCCAGAAGTTCTCTGCGAGAGGTACCTGCCTCAATATGGCTTTTTAATTTATCCAGCCAATGTTCCAGGTTCCTAGCTACTACTGTAGACGCCATAGCAGGCTTGAGGTTGGCTAGTGTGGAATCCCACGCCTTTTTAAGAAGAGCATCAGCTCTCTTGTCCATGTTATCCTTTAAGGCACCCATGTCCTCAAAAGCTAAATCTGTGTTACGTGACACTTTTGAAAAAGCCGTGTCAAGTTTGGGTTTCTTATTCCAGACATGCGCTTCGTCTTCATCAAACGGGAACCTTCTCTTCAAAAATTTAGAGAAGAAGGGGGTCCTCTCCAGATCCTTCCATTCTCTCCTGATAGCATCCGATAAAACTTTGTGTACTGGAAAGGTCTTGTGTTTAACCTCATCTAACCCCTGGTACATTTTGTCGTGTAGCGACAACTGGGCCTTATCTTCCTTAATATTAAGGGTAGCATGAATTGTTTTTGGGAGATCATCTACCTCCTCTAATGACAATTTGTAATGAGAAGAGGATTTATCTCTATCATCGTCCTCCTCTGCATCAGACCCTGAAACCACACTCTTAGGCTCCTCATCCTCAGACTCACTAGCTACCCCCCCCTGGGAACTAGTGGAAGCCCTAGGGGTAGAATGTGAAACCGGACGTTTTTCTAGGAAGGAACGGAGCGATGAAAAAGTCTGTTCCAATTCCTTCCTAAAGGAGGAAAGCATCTCCTTTGGTTGTTCAGAGGGTGCACTGGCGGAGGCTTCCTCTCTAACCAAATCTGCAATGCAGGTTTTGCATAATGGCTTATGCCATGAGCCCTTAAGGGAATTTTTGCAAACAGCACACTTCTTTTTAGGTGGTGGCAATGCATCCTTAAGCTTTTCTTTACATTTCTGAAAAACATTAAAAGACAACAACACCATGCTTACTTTGTATCAGATCATTAGCAAATAAATATGCCACCCGCAGTAGTGAACAAAACACCCATACCCATCACCACTGTGCAAACATAAACAAGCATTTCTCCCAAAGACATCAACCAGGGATAGTGCTGCAGGCTCCCCTCCCCCTTAAGGGGCAACAGGAGGGACACAGAACCCAGGAGAGTGGAAACCGCTGTTCCTACCTGGGCCAGGCTGGTGCTTGTGGAAACCGCTCCCGCCACCTCCGCTGCTTCAGCTGGCTCCATCACTCCCAGCGCATAGCAGCCGTCCGGTTCTTCCATTTTAAATTTTCCCGGTTAACCTCGTCGCCACGAGGACCGGAAGTGCACCGCCGAGGCCGCCTCCCCTTCTGCGCTCCAGCAGCTGGAACCGGAAGCTGCCGCGCACCGCCGGAAGTTCCGCCCCCCTGGAAATGACGTCGCCCGCCATCCGCAACGGCTTCACGTGAACCGGGAACAGGCACCTGACCTGTTCCTTTAGCCCACGCTAGCCGCCTATGGGAGCAGACACCTCCAGCAGCCTTCGCCCTCACTGGGCTCGAGAAAGGGGAGAGCACCGGAGCATCCCCCACCCGTCAGAGGGGATGCTGGGTCCGCCTGAGTTTGAACAAAAAACCGACCGCAGGTATGCTCTTTTGCCATCTCCACCTGGAGAGAGTACAGCACACCCCTGGTTTCCTGCAGCGCTTCCACCATGGCCGGAGGAAACACAACAACTGAGGTCATGGTGGAAGTGGGCGGAATTTAAAGCTATAGCTGCAGTGTTTCCTGGGAAGTGGGTGGAGCTGCGCTCTCTCCAAGTGCTGTCCTGAAAGACGAGGCAAGAAAAGGGACATACATTGGTCCCTATGTGATTGCGGGTGTCAGCGGATAAACATCGGCTGACACCCCCGTAATCATCCGCCTCCGCAAACATCTGATTTTGCAGACGGAAGAAAACCCTATTTTTTCTTCCGTCTGCGGATCGGATCGGATGAACATGGTCCGTGTTCATCCGATCCCCCATAGGGGAGAGCGGAGAAAAGACAGGGCGGTCCCTTCACAGTGTGCGGAGACCGCCCTGTCATCCGACGGCTCAGCTGGGATTTACGGAGCGATCCCCGCTGAGCTTATGGACACACGGAGGCGGATCACTGATCCGCCCCGTGTGAAAAGGGACCTAAAGGTTTAAGTGGTTTAAGTGGTTAAACACCTAAATACCAAGCACTTTCACCCCTTTCCTGCCCAGGCCAATTTTCATCTTTCAGCGCTGTTGCACTTTGACAATTGTAACACATGCAAGTGCAACACTGTACCCATATTAATTTGTTATAATTTTTTTTCAAATAGAGCTTTCTTTTGGTGGTATGTAATCACTGGATTTATGTTTTGCTATATAAAAACAGGGGAATTTTTTTTTTTTTTTAAAGCACGCTTTTCTTTGTTTCTGCTACAAAATTCTGCAAATAATCACAGCAGATGACATGACAATTGTACAAAATGGAACTGGTTAACCACTTAACCCCCGGACCATATTGCTGGTCAAAGACCAGAGCACTTTTTGCGATTCGGCACTGCGTCGCTTTAACTGACAATTGCGCGGTCGTGCAAGGTGGCTCCCAAACAAAATTGGTGTCCTTTTTTCCCCACAAATAGAGCTTTCTTTTGGTGGTATTTGATTACCTCTGCGGTTTTTAGTTTTTGCGCTATAAACAAAAATAGAGCAACAATTTTGAAAAAAATGAATATTTTTAACTTTTTGCTATAATAAATATCTCCCAAAAAAAAAATTCCTCAGTTTAGGCCGATACGTATTCTTCTACATAGTGTAAGGGGTTAGCTCGGTAGCGGGGTGTGTGACCCCCTTGAATGGGTTCACCACACACTGAATTTATACAGACAGGCAGTCGAAGACGGTTGAAAACAAAGATTTTGGTTTATTCTTCCATCTTGCTGGAGACAAGTGCAAGCATCCAAAGAGCATAAACAAAATCAAACATAAAATAACCCCTGGCCACTTTGGGCGTCTACCTTCCACACAGGAACCTATCTATGGAGTCTGGCTCAGCCTAGGGCTGGGCAGACAGTGGTGGTCATTAGTGTTGCTCACGAATATTCGCATTGCGAATATTCATTACGAATATGGCATATTCGAATATTCGCGAATAACTCGAATTTCGCGGCCAAAATTCGCTATTCCGAATATTTGTATTTTTTCAAATTTATTTTTAAAACAGATCACATCCTATCGACGTCTAAAAGCATTGCTGGTATGATTAGAGACCCTGGGCCGAGTAGCTAAGCTGAGGCGATCCTTTTATGTTGCCGAATATTCGCAATCACGAATATTCGATTTCCGAATATTCGCGAATACTTTCTCCGCCCTTCTTTTGCATCAGAGCCAATCAGAGTTCTCCTACCACAGTTGTCAAAATTTCGCAATCAATTTCGCATTCGCATTAGCGAAATTTCGATAAAATATCACGAATATTCGCGAATACTTTCTCCACCCTTCTTTTGCATCAGAGCCAATCAGAGTTCTCCTACCACAGTTGTCAAAATTTCGCAATCAATTTCGCATTCGCATTAGCGAAATTTCGATAAAATATCACGAATATTCGCGAATACTTTCTCCGCCCTTCTTTTGCATCAGAGCCAGAGTTCTCCTACCACAGTTGTCAAAATTTTGCAATCAATTTCGCCTTCGCATTAGCGAAATTTCGCAAAAAAATTTTTTTGAGAAAATATCACGTATATTCGATTTTAGCGAATATTTCACGAATATTCGTCTATATATTCGTGATATATCGCGAAATCGAATATAGCGTATTCCGCTCAACACTAGTGGTCATACAGCAGAAAAACAATAGTCTTTTGATTTTTATCACACAGAAAATTCTATTTCCTCCTCACCTCCTCAGAAGCCTTCAGCTACTGCTCTCTTTCACTCAGAAAGCCTCAGCATGCAGCAAATCAGTGGTAATCCTCTGGATTACATATAGAGGCCTTAATTGCCTCATTCTGAACAGCTGAAATCTTCCAACGCCCTCAAACCTTTCCTGGCCACATTTGCAGCCGACGCCTAATAACAATTGGTGTATTGTCTAAACAAGGCAGAAATGTATGTCCCGTCTGTGACAACACCCACAGATTTACCTGACTTCCTGTCACAATATATTTAGTAAAAAAAAAAACGCAATACGCGTTTTATTGATTGGTTTGCGCAAAAGTTATAGCGTTTACAAAATAGGGGGTATTTTTATGGCATTTTTATTAATATTTTTTTTACTAGTAATGGCGGCAATTTTTTTCCGGTACTGCGACATTATGGTGGACACTTGACACTTTTGACACATTTTTGGGACCATTGGCATTTTTATAGTGATCAGTGCTATAAAAATGCATTGGATTACTATAAAAATGCCACTGGCAGTGAAGGGGTTAACACTAGGGGGCGGGGAATTGGGTTAAGTATGTTCCCTGGGTGTGTTCTAACTGTAGGGGGGGTGGCCTCACTAGGGGAAATGACTGATCTTCTGTTCACACATTGTATGAACAAAAGATCAGCATTTCTCTCCCTGACAGGACCGGGAGCTGTGTGTTTACACACACACAGCTCCCGGTCCCCGCTCTGTAACGAGCGATCGCGTGTGCCCGGCGACGATCGCGCCCGGACACAGAAGTCGGGGGTGAGCACGCGCCCCTAGAGGCCTGCGCGAGTGCAGACGTATAGCTGCGTGCTCTCGCGCAGGGGAGCCGACCCGCTGCAGTAAAACGACGGCGGCTGGTCGGCAAGCTGTTAAGGATGTTATTTCACTGCATAGCTTTGTGTCATCTGCAAAGACTAAAATGGTAATTTTTAATCCCATACCCTATATCATTTATAAATGTATTAAAAAGTATGGGCCCCAACACTGAACCCTGGGATACACCACTAATAACTTTGGACCATTCCGAGTAAGAATCATTAACCACAAGACTTCTGTCTTTTTATATCGGTTTTCTTTTTATAAGCCTCTAAACAACGTACACATTAGCTGTGTGTGGGGGAACTGTATCACAAACTTTTGCAAAACCCAAGTATACTATATCCAGTTTTCCTCAAAAAGATAGCAGATTTGTTTGACAACTTCTGTCTTTCATGAGTCCATGCAATAGCTTAAAGGAGTTGTAAAGTCAGAAGGTTTTTTATCTTAATGCAGCAGCCGCACCAGAACCCCCTAATACTTATCTGAGCCTGTCCAGCAATGTCCACAAGTGTCTCAGCCATCCGAGACTCTCCCTTCTGATTGGCTGAGACACAACAGAGGCGCCATTGGCTCCTGCTGCTGTCAAAATCAGTCAGCCAATCAGGAGAGAAAGGGGGCAAGGCCTGGCCGCAGCTCCATGTCTGAATGGACACAGGGAGCTGTGATTTGGCTCGGGTGCCTCCACAGCAAGCTGCTTGATGTGGGGCAAGCAGCAGGAGGGAGGGGCCAGGAGCAAAGACGAGGGACCCGAGAAGAGGAGGATCTGGGCTGCTCTGTGCAAATCCACTACAACAGAGCAAGCAAGTATAACATGATTGTTATTTTTATTGAAAAAAAAAGGTCAAGACTTTACAATCACTTTAAAATATTGTCTAGCAAACACTTCCGTCACTTCACCTGTGGGGTGGGAGACTACACGGACACAGCTCATTGGGCTTGCGGTCTACTGTCATGTGACCTGGGGGTGTGGCCTGGTTGGAGTCCAGGTTGAAGTTGCCACTCTACTCACCATTCCAGGACACATAGGTGTGCGACTTTTAGGGGCCACCCCATTGTTCTGCTGCCGTGAAAAACCACCAAAAAAGGAGGTCGAAGCAAGACCACTTAATGAAAACAACAAAAAGGGGGGGGGGGGTTGCCCATTTTCCAAACAGCACGAGAAATCTAGTACAGCCAGTTCAACCTTGAAAAAAAAAAATACGACAACCTTGCTATTTTTTTTTTGCTCCAACATTGAAGAGTGCATCAATTTTTTGGCTTGCAATAAACTGTCCAGTTATGCCGCGTACATACGATCAGTCCATCCGATAAGAACGGACTGATGGACCGTTTATCGGTTAACCGATGAAGCTGACTGATGGTCCGTCGCGCCTACACACCATCGGTTAAAAAATCGATCGTGTCAGAACGCGGTGACGTAAAACACAACGACGTGCTGAAAAAAACCGAAGTTCAATGCTTCCAAGCATGCGTCGACTTGATTCTGAGCATGCGTGGATTTTTAACCGATGGTTGTGCCTACTAACGATCGGTTAAATTTAAAACAAGTTAGCTTTTTTTTTTAACCGATGGCGCCCACACACGATCGGTTTTGACCGATGAAAACGGTCCATCAGACCGTTCTCATCGGTTGAACCGATCGTGTGTACGCGGCATAAGTGTTTGGTTTATTATAAAAAAGAAAACCTTTTAAAAAAATAAAAATGTAGATTTTAAGCAAAGCAAACAAGCAGTACATGTTTCTGATCATACTGCTTAATCTAAATGATTCTCTACCAAAAGCACGAGTTTAGACCAATTCTTTCTTTATCTCTTTTCTTTATGCCACATGTCAAACACGCAGGGCTCCAAAATAAGCAGAAGTGTACATAAATCAATAAGGATCCATCTTTACTTCTTTCCAAAAAGACCAGTCAAAATAAATTAGATTAGGAAATCACATGGCTGAAAAAGAACCTCCAATTAGGTTTTGCCTTAACATCTGCTGCCAGGTCAGGGTGCGATTCCAGCCAGCGCAGCCCGACATCTGTCCCTCTCTTACTATTCCATTCATTGCTTTGCCTATCTTGTTTTATACTTGTAACGGTCTATTCATCATTTACTGTACTAGACGGCTTAGGATAATAAATCATATATATGAATAAACCATTACAGTGAAAATTAGCAATAGATGGTTACAGCTCAATAACTAGGGCTGAAACAACTAATCGATTAATCGACAACTAATCGATTATGAAATTAATCGATTACAATTTTCATAATCGATTAATCGGCCAGTAACATAATGGGGTTAAAACAACTAAAATGAGCCCTTTATAGTACAAAAAAGCAAATCGCTACTGTAAATATTACTTTCACTGTCCCACAGTAAAAAAAAATTAACCCCTTACAGTAGCGATTATTTGCGCCTTTTGTACTTTTTTTTGTTTTTTTAACCCCGTTACTAAACATCTCAGGCCTGGGTTCACACCTCTGTTTTTTGGTGCTTTTTGCAGAAACACACTACAGTTAATTTACATGTTTTCCTATGGGACACGTTCACATCCATGATTTTTTTTTCAGCTGCTGCGTATTTGGAAAGGGCAAGGACTTTTTAACGCAAAACGGTGCTATTTTATTTTTTTTTTGGTTCAAAATACTTCAATGGAGAAGCTGCATGTAATGTGTTTTTGCAGCAATTTGTGTTTTGTAATCTGCCCAACAACAAATTGACCCAAAAAATTTAAAAAAAATAATATTTAGGCTATTATCCGATTCATCGAAACAATAATCGGCCAACTAATCGATTATGAAAATAATCATTAGTTGCAGCCCTATAAATAACATTAAAATGTTTTTCATTAAATTGTTTTCTCCTTCGATCTCTTGTAGTGTATGTTGTATAAATCTCAAAAACAATCTGATTTAAAAAAAAAAAATGTTTCTACTGTGTTTTTTGTCTCCTTGTAACATCCTTCATGAGCTCCCGAACCTCTCATTCTGCACTCACTGCCATTCGTTTAGGAAATGTAGTGCAATGCACTATGCACGCTACAAATCCCACAATACATAGTTACGCTCCCAACTTATTAGTGAGCAAGAGAGGGTGGCTATGTTTCCACATACAGTAGGACCATGAAGAGTGAATGTAGCATCCCTCTAACACAGTGGTTCTCAACCTGGGGGTCGGGACCCCCTTGGGGGTCGAATGACAATTTCCCAGGGGTCACCGAATCCTGGGCTATTCCTGAATCCCGCACTGCTCTCCCAGCCTTTTCATGGCTACCCAGCAGGGCTGTCCCTGGAGCTTGCGGTGGCCCACTCAGCCTCTTCGCAGCCACCCATTCAGTTCACGGCATGACTGGGGGGCAGAGACTAGATGTCAGCTGGCTGTGTGGAATGTGAAGTGGGAGGGGCTGGAGGAGACCCTATCTCCTGATTTTGGCATAGGTGTCACTGCTGCGGAGACACAGTGAGTACCATAAGGGGTTTTAATACTGTACGAGTGGAAGGGACTGAGGGAGCGCTAAGTGGGTTAGGGGTGCAAATTACTTGTCTTGGCTTGGGCGCTGACAACCCACGCTACAAAAATAATTTTACTGTTAGGGGTCCCCACAACTTGGGAAATGTTATCAAGGGGTCACGGCACTAGAGGGTTGAGAACCACTGCTCTAACAGGAAGTCATATCACAGCAGAAAAAAAAAAAAAAGACACAATTTAGAGATGTGGAGGAGGTTTAAAGCGGATGTGCCACTAAAAACATGTATTAAAAGCCAGCAGCTACAAATACTGCAGCTGCTGACTTTTAATATAAGGACACTTACCTGTCCTGGAGTCCAGCGGTGATCGCAGCAGATGACGAGCGATCGCTCGTCACCCTGCTGCTCCCCCCTCCATCCACGGTGAGGGAACCAGGAAGTGAAGCGCTCCGGCTTCACTGCCCGGTTCCCTACGGCGCATGCGCGAGTCGCGCTGCGCCCGCCGATTGGCTCCCGCTGTGTGCTGGGAGCCGAGTGTTCCCAGCATACAACGGGGGACGGACGGAAGGTAAGGAAAAAACCCGTCCTTTGCCCGTATCGTAGGGCCGGAAGTGGGTGCAGATACCTGTCTGTAGACAGGTATCTGCACCCCCCTCCCCCCTGAAAGGTGTCAAATGTGACACCGGAGGGGGGGAGGGTTCCGATCAGCGGGACTCCACTTTAGAGTGGAGATCCGCTTTAAGAACAGAAGGTTTGAGATAATACTTACTTGAATGTTTTTTTTTTTTTTTTCTTTCAACAAGAACTTTGTGTCACTTTTTACAGTAAACGCTAGCCCACACCATCTGCATGAACAAGCATTGAACAGTCATGTCTCTACAGTAAAACGCATTTAACTCGGTTCCAATTAGATTTTAAAATTACAGTCACATGGCTGAAAGTTAAAGGGAGGTGTTAGCATTTGCCATAATGTGCGAATTTGCACAGCACCGGCAGACTTACCTCAGACTTTGCCCTCCTCCAGAGTTGATCGCTTTTGGCTCTCTGTCACCAATACCATTGTCTCTCATTCTACTTCTGCACATTTCCTTCTCAGTCACTGAGCGACCAATGAGAATGCAACTCCCACAACTGTGTTGCATTATCACAGCTCTCGGGTCATTGTAAAAAATTGCAAAAAAACATGTAAAGTCGTTTTTAGCAGAAAAGAAATCCAACATCCATCCAAACTTTACCCTCTATCAATTTGTTATTTATTTATTTTTATTCCGTTTTGGATTGATCTTAGTTGGTGCAAGAGGCAGAATTTAAAATGACACTAAGCAATATCCTTATTCTCCAAAAATAATCCATACACTTACAGGACTTAATGACCCTGTAATTCATTTTTATTAAAATGTTTTACTGTGTTTTTCTGTCTCCTCGTAAAGTTCTCGGTTAGCTCTCGAACCTCTCAGTTTGCCCTCACTTCTGTTTTTTTGGAACCAGCAGTGCACATTAATTGCGGTCATGTGCACTGCTCTATGCACAATACAAAACTCAAGATATGCGGGTAGGCAAATCAAGACAATACACAGGTAAGAAACAGGCAATCATGAAAATACACTGTATATAAAATGGTAATCATAGATGGCAAGACACGGGCATCAACATATATAATAACATTCAGGACACAAATGGGCAATTACTATAATATGTGGGCAATAAACAGGCAATAGAGTACAAAAAAAGTACATAAAAAAATAGGCAGTCGCGTCATTGCGTTGGCAACACCACAGTCCTGACAATATTTGGGTAAGAAACAGGCATTTGTCGTGGCCAACAAATAAGCAGTACTGACAATATGCAAGCAACAAAAAAGCAGTCTTGACAACAATTAGGCAATTGTTATAATACAGTTGTGCTCAAAAGCCTTGGAGAATTAGTAATATACAGTATGTACAATAAAAAAAATGTAAATAAGGTGATTTATTATGGGATTCATATTCTGTAACTGTAGGTCATAACAGAAAGGCGCAATCATAAAACAAATCATGGTAACAACAAATTAAATTACTCTGTATTGCCCCCTTTGGCATCAATGACAGCTTGCAGTCTTTTGTAATAGTTGTCTGTAAGGCCCTAAATTCCTGCAGGTTGTATAGCTGTCCATTTGTGTTGGCAAAATGCCTCCAGGTCATGCAAAGTCTTTGGTCGTCTTGCATGAACTGCACATTTATGATCTCCCCAGAGTGGTCCGATGATATTAAAGAGGAGGTCTGCCCACCCCGGCAAAAATTAAATGCCAGCAGCTACACATCCTGCA
This sequence comes from Rana temporaria, assembly GCF_905171775.1. NCBI lineage: Eukaryota > Metazoa > Chordata > Amphibia > Anura > Ranidae > Rana > Rana temporaria. The sequence continues at coordinate 157,665,841 of NC_053497.1, forward strand.
GCTGCTGACTTTTAATAATAGGACACTTACCTGTCCTGGTATTCAGCGATGTCGGGTTCCGCCGCCGCCATTGTGGATAAGGGAACCCAGCAGTGCAGCATTACAGCTTCATGCCGGGTCCCTACTGCTCATGCGCGAGGCACCACTGAGCTGTTCTACTGGCCCGGTAGTGGGGGAAGGATGAAGGAGGATAAGGGAAGCGAGTCACTGATGTAATTTGCCACGGCCCGGTCTCACGGAAGTAGGGACAGGGAACCTATCTGCTCCCCTATGAAACGTGCCAAATGTTGCACCGGGGGAGGGGGGGGGGGGCAAATGAGTGGACCTTCCGCTTTAAGGTCAGGAGACTGATGGTAACTCCAGAACCTTTTTTACTGTAACCACTTGAGGGTCAACTCTGCCTTTTGCTTAGGGTTATTATCTTCCTATCTTGCATTCTTCTGAACAAAAGCTGCGCATCGGGCGCTGTTGGACTCAACAGCGCCCGATGCGCAGCTTTTGTGCAGAAGAATGAAAATTGTATGCCAGTATTTTCTGATAAAATGCTGCATTCATCTTTTATCAATTGAGCCATTGCCATGCTTCACAAGTATTCTATGCCTTGTTGACCCCTCTCCAAACATAGCGCTTATGCTTGTGACCATAAAGCTCTATTTTGGTCTCATCCCTCCAGATTACAGTGTGCCAGAATCTGTGAGGCGTGTCAAAGTGTTGTCTAGCTTATTGTAACAGGGCTTGTTGTGGCATTGGCGCAATAAAGGCTTTTTTCTGGCAACTCGATCACGCAGCTCGTTTTTGTTTAAGTATCATCAAATTGTGCTTCTTGAAACAAACACACTTTTTTTCTAGAACCGCCCGTAAATCTCTTCAGATTTGTACCCCGAACAATTCTTCTGAGAGTTGTGGTTGAATCTTTCTTGGTCTATTTGACCATGGCTTGGTATCAAGAGATCCCTGAATTTTCCCCTTCTTAATAAGTGATCAAACAGTATTGACTGGCATATTCAAGGTTTTGGATATCTTTTTGTAGCTTTTTCCATCTTTATAAAGTTCCATTACCTTGTTACCTAGGTCTTTTAACAGTTATTTTCTGCTCCCAATGGCTCAGTATCTAGCCTGCTCAGTGCATCCATGTGAGAGCCAAGAAACACATTGACTATTTATACACACACACACACAAATTAAAAAGTGAAAGATAAGGGAAATTCACCCTTAATAGCAAGGTGGATTTGATTTCAATTTAGTTTTAAATCATGATTTAAATCACTAGTAAAATGGCTTGATTTAAATCAACTCTATTAAATCATACATTTTAAACAGCAACTGTCAAAAAACGAAATTATTAATGTATCCTAAATAGAAAACTATCTTTTAGAGCATAAGCATTCTATTATCGGTTTCCGACCATGTTACACAAGATATACTGCTGCACAAGAGCTCTCCTTGCCGAAATCCCGTACAGGTATGTCCTACCGGTTTTCAGCTACCAGAGGGTGCACGCACACCCGCTGCACGGCAGGGATCCTGATTCGCGTGGACGGCGGGCACGATCGCCGCCGGCCACACGTGATTGTGTGCACGAGCACCAGCATGGGGATTTGTGTGTGTAAAACAAACAAATTCCTGTGCGGTCAGAGGAGAAGAGCCATATCACTTGTTCCTACCAAGGAGGAAAAACTATATGGCTCCTCACCTAGTCAATCCTATCCGCACACAGTTAGAACACACTGAGAAAACACAATTAACCCATTGATCTCCCCCTAGTGTTAACCCCTTCCCTGCCAGTGACATTTATATAGTAATCAGTGCATTTTTATAGCATAATGGATCACTGCATAATGGGTACAGCGTTGAAACGCCGGGGAATTGTCAGTTAAAGCGACACAGTTAATTGTAAAAAGTGCTGTGATCAGGAGGAGGGGTAACATTTTCCAGGGCTGAAGTGGTTAAAATAAACTTGATAACAATTTTAAAAAATGTATTTAAATAAAAATAAAAAAAATGTATGTATCCTGCTTAATAGCCATTTTAACCTGTGTGTCACCTTCTGGTGTTTGTACCAAGGTCAAACATTCCAGGGTATGTAAACTTTTGATCAATGCCATTTAGTTGATTTAAGATATTATGATGATTTTAAAGGACTCAAAGAACTATGATAATAAATGGCTTCAGATGATCACTACCCCTAAATAAAAGACAGTTTTTGTTTTGTTTTCTACCATGATCAGTCATATTTTCAATATCAGTGCCAAAATGTCACAATTTCTGCCAGGGTATGCAAACTTTTGAGCACAACTGTATATAGGTAACAGGGCCATTTTGTGGGGGAAAGAACCAGATCTGAGATAGTTGAAAGTTGTTTCCCTAACCCGCAGACGCAATTTAAAGCACATTGTACCCTTAAAAAAAAACACCTTAAATTTTGCCATTGACTGCAATGCATTTTGCCAAAATGTCCTGATTTTAGCCTGAGTTTCAGCAAAATGAAGATTCCCAGTTTTGTTCACCCTTTGTCCTGAGCATAAAATGCTGTTAAATACATTCAATATATGGATGAGGGTTTATTACAATGAAATACTCTGACTTACCAGACTGTTCATTCTCCCCAGCAATGTCTTTGCAATATCCTAATAAAAAAAAAAAAAAAAACTATTAGTGTATAACAGTGTTTCTCAATTTCTTTTAAATCATGCAACCTTTTAAGGCCACTTTCACACTGATGCGCTGGCCGCATTGATGGTAAAGTGCTCCTAGCTTTAGCAGCGCTTTACCGTTGTTTTAGCGACACTTAACCCCCACGAGCAGGTGAAAAAGGTTTAAAAGCACAGCTGTCAAAGCACTTTGCCGGCGCTTTGGCAGCGCTGGCCATTAATTTCAATGGCAGGGGCGGTTTAGAAGCAGTGTATTCAGTCTCCGCACCGCCCCAAAGATGCTGCTTGCAAGACCTTTTCCCCATCCTGCAAGCGCACCGCCCCAGTGTAAAAGCACTCAGGCTTTCAAACTGGGGCTGCAGAAGAGGCAATTTACAGGTTCTATTTTTATTGCTGTGAAATGCCTGAGTGTGAAAGGGGCCTAAAGGCCAAGTTCATCTTTTGATAAAAAATATAACATGCAGCAATATATATATTTTTTTATGCAAGGAGCCTGCAGACCATTGCACCCATGATAAAGCAGATCGCCGGTGCAATACCAGGATCCTGCAGACTCTCAGGATAGCTGTCTGCCCATACCACCGATACGAGCAGGTAGTTACTTGAGAGCAGGAGGATCAATGTACTACAAGAGCGCTCACCAGAGCCCTTGCAGTTCAATGAGAACTACAAGCAATTAGCTGCAATGGCTGATGGTACTTGTGGTCTATTTATTTACAAGCAACTGTGCATGAATGATGTGGCTCTGTGGGCAGAGCTCCGCATGACTGCTGTCACAGAGGGCGAGTGGGGGGGGCTGGCATGCAGATGCTGAAACATGTTACAGGTTCCATCCTAAAAACAGGTTGAAGATGTAGCATGTTCCAAAGGTGAACTTATCCTTTAAAAGTAGGTGTCTAAAGGCCCTCCAGTCTAAAATGTAAAAATGTTACTTGTAAAATTGGAAACCTGCGCCTGGGATAATGCACACAACTATCTTGATGAAATTAACTTCACATCGGAAATTCCCTTGACATCACAGATTCTCCTTTCATGTTAGAGGCTCCTCCAAATTAAAGTGGATGTAAACCCACTACCATCATATACAAGATATTAAAATATTTAATATCTATAATGATATACATGCCTCCTGTATGTATTGTTTTTTTTTAATTACTCACCCCCTCAGCTGTAAGGAGCCCCACAATATCGCCAAATTGGTGGGCATTTGATTCCCGGCGCTCGGTGGGCGGAGTCGTGACGTCAGAGGACTCCTCCACCCACCGCTACACTCCCCTGGCCAGCCAGCGTTGCGAGGACGAGCCTCGTGCCAGGGGAGACTGAAGTGCATGTGCAGGAGTGACGGAGCGCGCTCCAGTTACTCCTGCACAAGAAACAGGAGATGAGAGAGGCAGCGCTTACTCCTCCACTCCCCCTCGTCCCCCTCTGTGTCTTTCACAACCCCCACTGTCTCCCCCCCCTCGTTCCCCGTAGCCGCCGGTGTTTTTACAAATGTCTTTATCTTCTCCTCTCCTCTACCGCGGGCTGCGAGGAGGGGGGGGCGCGCGGGGGATCTATCAGGATGGAGAGACAAGGGCTGGTATGTAAATTACCAGCCCCTGTCTTTTCTGACTGGGACACAGAGCGTTCGTTACCGATCTCTGTGTGTCCGGTGATAACTAAGCAGAGTAACCTGTGTGTTACTCTGCTCAGTTTATGAATGGAGGGAAAACACTTCTCACAGCACAGTACCTCCCAGGGGGCGGGTCCCCCGGGTACATCCCTCTCTCTGCCTCATGCAGCCTCAGTTCGTAAACAAGCAGTACAAACAAAGGAAAGGAGGGTGCTGTGTCCGTCCATATACTCAGAGAAATGGATTTTACGGTGAGTACAAAAATCCTATTTTCTCTTCCGTTCATGGACGGACACAGCAGCAATTGACCTTAGGGACGTCCCAAAGCAGTGTCAAAAATCGAGGGGTGAGAAAACACAGCAAACCAAGTGTAACGGTCACCACCGTTTACGACCTTCCATCCCGTCCACGACAGCTCATCTGACACACAGAGAAATCAGCAGGCATCCCATTTTCCCAGAATCAAGACGAGACACACAGCTTTGTACTTGTTCCAAATGTAATGACAACTTTAATGGTTTCTTCTCAGCTTTTTATGCAGTTACAATCATGTGACAGTATTCAAAGGTACAATGAGATCTCCACCCCCCTAATCACACACTAAGGCTAATTACTAAACATTCTCGACGTGTCGGCGCCGGCCTATAATTATCATGATCGCATCACTGCACATTCCTTCATTAACAGCATAACAAACAAAACACCATCACACACTGAGTTCCCTAGGCAGACACAATGATCTCCTTCCAATCCACATCCCCAGACAGACGCTCTGTCTCCGACAAGTACATTCCACACATAAACAGTATTTAGCATACATAATTAGAGGTTTGGGAGCAGACCTGGATTAACACCTTTACACAAGGACAATGAAATGTCTTCCAGGCCCTGACTCAATTATCATGTCACTAGTCAGGGCTAATCATAGAATGAGTCACTATTGACTGGTTGGGTCACAATTAACCAACATCTTGCAGTATCTCAAAATCCTGCAATATGAACTATTATTAATGTCCCATCTCATGTAATACATGAATTATGATTCACTTGCCACCCCATGCCCAAAGGGCACAGGGTGGACTCAGACCCAAGAGTTATCAGTGACGCTGACACAGGAGTATCCCCCATCCTCACAAAGTCTCTGGGTGTCACGGGTCATCCTGTTACACCAAGCTTCACCCCAAACAAACCAGAGTTCCTCAACGGAGGAACTTTAACCTTAAACAGCCGTCTGTAAAACATTGCGGCCAAAAGAGGCATCCGAAGATGCACTCACATCCACCTTGTAAAACTTTGAGACGGTGTGGACTGACGACCAGGTCGCTGCCTTACACACCTGTAAAACAGACGCTTGATGGCGGAAAGCCCAAGAGGCACCAATCGCCTTGGTCGAATGCGCCGTAACCGGAAAGGGGGGCGCTCGCCCTCTTAGGGCATAGGCCTGAAGCACGACCTGTCGGATCCACCTAGAAATGGTGGCCGACGAGACCGCCAGACCCTTCTTAGGACCAGTCACCGACACGAACAGTGAATCCGACCTCCAAAACAGAGCCGTAGCAGACAAGTACACCCATAGGGCTCGAACCACGTCTAAGGAATGCAACGTGGCTTCCTTCGGGTTCTTCGGCCGAGAACATAAGGATGGAAGAACAATGTCCTCATTAATGTGAAAATCCGAAACAACCTTAGGGAGGAAAGACGGCTGTGGCCGCAGCACCACCTTATCGCTGGATGACTAAGTAGGGAGCCTTGCAAGACAAGGCCGCTAGTTCAGAGACTCGTCTTACCGAAGTAATCGCCACCAGAAAAACCACCTTCTGGGACAGAGTCAACAAAGGAATTTTCCGAATATCCTCAAACGGAGACTCTTGAAGCACCAAGAGGACTAAATTCAAAGTCCCATGGAGGCAGTGGAGGACGCACAGGAGGGGCCACATGCCGAACCCCCTGCACAAACGTACGCACCAGAGAGTGCGCCACCAAGGGTCGCTGAAAGTAAATGGCCAAGGCCGAAATCTGACCCTTAACCGCACTTAAGGCAAGAGCCTGATCCACTCCACACTGTAAGAACAGCAGAATCTGGGACATCACGAATGTACGGGGGTGCCAATTCATCTCCTCACACATAGAGATGTAGGCCTTCCACGTACGATGACAAATCTTCCGTGAAGTAGAATTCCGTGCTCGTAGCATGATAGAAACCACGAGTCCAACAAGCCCCGGTCCTTCAGCACCTGGCTCTTAACAGCCACGCCGTTAAAGCCAACGACTGTAAAGCAGGGTGGAAGATCGGACCCTGCGACAGCAGATCTTCTCGTAGGGGTAGACGCCAAGGAACGTCTGTCACCAGTTGCACCAGATGCACTTACCTGGAACGGCGCGGCCAATATGGAGCGATCAGGATTGTTGGTATACCCTCGACTTCCACTCTGCGCAGCAGGCGAGGAAGAAGCTTCAGAGGAGGGAAGGTGTAGAGTAGGCGATAGTGACCCCACAGTGCCACCAACGCGTCTGACGCATCCGCCCACGGGTCTCTTGACCTGACAACGAACCGGGACACCTTCCGATTGTGACGGAATGCCAGAAGATCCACGTCTGGAGTGCCCCATTTCAGGCACAGGCTCTGAAACACATCCGGGTGTATCGACCATTCTCCTAGCGTTTGGCGACTTAAGTAGTTGGCCTGCCAGTTCTGTACCCCCGGAATGTATACGGCCGACAGAGCCGGGACCTACCTTTCGGCCCACCCGAGAATGTGAGCGGCTTCCGCCGCTGCAGCCGAGCTCCGTGTGCCCCCTTGATTGACATACGCCACCACCGTGGCATTGTCAGACTGGATCCTGACAGGTCGGCCCTGCAGACACAGAGACCACTTGTAGAGGCACAGCTTGATCGCCCGGAGCTCCAGGACATTGATCGGTAGGTGGGACTCCTCCTGAGTGCAGCGCCCTGGGCTGACTGGACACCCCAGAAACCCCCCCCAGAGGGGGGGTAATCCAGAGATGAAGGGAGCTTGTCCCAACGCAACAGAATCTTTCTGTAACACTCGAGTATGGAATTGAGCATACGGAACCGCCTCGAAAGAGGCCACCATCAGACCCAGAACCCTCATGCAAATGCGAAGCGACGACCACTTCTGGGTCGCCAACCGCCGCACCGCAGATTGCAGTTTTTCCGTTGGGAGGAAAACTCGCCTCCGAGGAATCCAGGACCAACCCCAGATATTCCAGCCGTTGGGACGGTACCAACACTGACTACTGAACATTCAGTAGCCAACCGAATTCCCGGAGGGTCTTCTGGCACATCCTCTTCTAACTGAACTTGAGGAAGCTCTCAGAAGAAGGTATCCTACAATAGCGATCCCGCGCTGCCTCAGCAGGGCCAGAATCGGAGCGAGCACCTTGGTGAAAACCTGTGGTGCCGAGGCCAGGCCCGAAGGGGAGGGCCACAAATTGAATGTGGTCCCCTCCGACCGCAAAGCGCAGAAACCTTTGGTGCCTTGCGCATATGGGGATATGCAGGTACGCGTCCTTGATATCCAAGGACGCCAGAAAATCCCCCTGATGGAGTGCCGCCACTACAGAGCGAACCGACTCCATCTTGAACTTTTGCACTTTGACAAAACAGTTGAGGGCCTTGAGGTCCAGGATTGGACGGACCCCTTCCTTCTTGGGGACTACAAACAGATTGGAGTAAAAAACCCTGAAACCGTTCCATTGAGGAAACCAGCACAATCACTCCCCTGACCAGCAGATCTTAAACAGCCCCAGACAGGGCCTCCCGATGTTCCGGAGGAAGCTGGAGGTTGGAAGGAAAAAATTCTGTTTGGTTGACAAGAGAGAAACGTGTACCCCGAGGAAACTACTTCGCAAACCCATCGGTCGGAAAGAAGGGACCTCCACCGAGACGCGAAGTCGGCCCCCCACACGAGATACGGGCGGGGGCAGACCTTCATGCGGAAGCAGGCTTTTTGGGCTTGCGGTACCAGGTGCGCTTCTGCCCTTCAGCGGGCACCTTAGCACCCTGGAAACGTTTTCCTGCCGCACCGGGCAGGCGAAAGAACCGCTTGGGGGCAGCAAAGGAGGGCCCCTGCTTACGGCGAGGCTCCTTGCCTTTACCCGACTGTGGGAGCAGAGTGCTCTTACCTCCCGTGACATCTTTTATGAGGTCATCCAGGGACGCCCCAAAAAGCTGTTCACCCTTAAAGGGTAAGTCCACCAAGGCTTTTTTTTAGAAGACTGATCCGCAGACCAACACTTTAGCCACACAAGGCGGCGTAACACCACCCCGGAGGCCCTGGAAAGCAGGGGAAGCGTGTCCAGGGCCGACTCACAGACAAACTTTAGGCCCTGCACCAGCTGGTCGGCCAGGTCCACACAGAGCTCAGAAGCATTCTGCGCCTCCAGCTCCTGCAGCAACGACTTTGCCCGTTCGGCAAGTGTCTGCGACACTAGAGCCCCGGCCAAGACCGATCTCACCGCCGACCCCACCACTGTGAACATGGAGCGGGCCACAGCCTCAGCTCTCCTATCTGCGGGGTCCTTAAAGGCGGGAGCCCCTTCCACAGGTAACATGGTAGCCTTGTTCAGTCTGGACACTGGGGGTCCACTGACAGAGGAGAGATACACTTTTTTAGAAAGTCCTCCTCAAACAGGTAACGGACCGTAAAGTATTTTGGGACAGAAAAAACTTTCTGCAGCCGATCCCATTTGTCCAGGTAAGGAACACAAGGAAACACTCTCGCGGTGCGGGGCGGCTTGCGGAACCCAAAAGGGTCGAATCCTCAAGTTTTTGAGTTTCCCGCACCGCAGTGATAAGAGCTCCAACAAACGCTTTATCATGCGCTGACCCTGATGCAGTCATCCTCACTTTCCGTGTGGGCTAGGCCTGCATCTTCTGACATTACGGAACGAGGGCTGGACGCAGCAGCAGGGCCAAATTCCGCGTCAGAGACAACCCCAGAAGAAGGCGTGGGAGGGGGGCACTTCCCCCCCTCTTTTTGCCACTCGCCGCTTCAATCCTGGCAACAAACGCCTCAAGGACTGCTGTCATGGCATCCATGGAGGCCGCAGGAACAGGGGCACTAAGGGTTAACTTGGGCCTGTCTGGGGGAGAAGCCTCCAGTTCGGACGCCATGCTGACCCACTGTAATGCCACCCTTACACTGCAAGGCAAGACCCACAGGCCACCCTCCCGGCCGCAACAGAGAGCAGGGGACCCCCCAGAGGACTCACCACCCGACCAGGCTACAGTGCTGCTGAGAAGCTAAGAAAACGCTACCAGTGCTGTGCCGTCCCTCAGGAATTGTGCTCAGGCCGTTCGCGCCGTTATTCTGGTCACTAGAGGCCGAAACCCCTTCCAAAATGGCCACCGACATGCAAAAAACAGCACGCGGGCTACAAGAAAATGGCTCCGACCGTTAATACAAACGTTCGTCATCGGCAAAATGGCGGCCGAACACGTTTTAAAACACCACAGTGACAAAAAAATCTGCAAAAAACAGCAAACATAACGGACCCTGCCGGGCCCCCCCCCTACACACAGCATCAATAAAAAAAAGACATACAGCACCCTTGACAGCAGCCGCAGCCCCCCGGCACAGGACGGAGCCCCCAGGCAGAGCCCCCACCTCACAGCCGACCATCCAGAATGCGGGGAAGGAGGGAGAGGAAGAGAGAGAGGAAAGCAGGGCGGACCCCCCATCGACCTCCCCGGGAATGCACCAGTCGAACCACCATGCCAAGGCAAGGGGATGCTACTTACCCATCCTGCAACCACCGGCTGGAGGCATTCCAGACAGACCCAACGTCCACGCAGTTACGGCATGGCTGTCGGCCCGGCACACTGTGACACGGCCATGGAGACCGGTCATATGTGTGCCCTGGAGTAACGGGGCATGTCGTGGACGGCCCAGCGCATAGCTAAAGGCCGGCACATGCTCGATGGCCGAACATGGGGGGACTACAAGGATCAAGGATCCAGCCTGTCACCCAGTCAGCAGTTGATTGTAGATCCCAGGATCCAAAAATGCAGGAAAACACAAAATAAAAGTGAAAAAACTAATTGCAAAAAATCTCCAGAGCACAAGGGCCCAGAAGAGCAATGTCATCTCCTTCCACTAGGCAGAAAAAAACTGATGCTGCATGAGGCAGAGAGAGGGATGTACTCGGGGGACCCGCCCCCTGGGAGGTACTGTGCTGTGAGAAGTGTTTTAACACTTAAAGTGCTGTTTTCTGCCTAGTCAATCTCCTAGAAGGAAGGATAATACCCTAAGGTAAATTGCTGCTGTTTCCGTCCATGAACGGAAGAGAAAGTATAGTACTAATTACCTAACTAAAAGATAATTGCTTTTAAATTCATGAACCAAGAACATATTTATATTTCAACACGTTAAATCAGGGTTTCTCAACCAGGGTTCAAACCGGAGGTTGCTAGGGATGCCTTGGGCAATGAGCAATTTCTCACTCTCAGATCAATTTCTACTGACACCATTGATCTTTTTAACTACCTGTAAGGGGGCAACTCTTCCCAATAAGAAGTTTAAGGAGCATTTGCCTCATTGTCCCTCACACTAATGTGTCACGAGTGGCACATACAGTAATTTTTGACAGGGGTTCCCCAAGACTGGAAAGTTATTTTAAGAGTTCCACTGTGATGAAAAGGGTTAGAAAGGCTGTGTGAGAATAAAAATAACTAGGGTTGTCCCAATACCACTTTTTTAAGACCCAGTACAAGTACCGATACTTTTTTTCAAGTACTCACCGATACCGATACTTTATTTTAATCTCATGTGACAGCGGCACATGTGTCAGTATGTTTTTTCTTTTTATCTTTAACAATTTGTTTTTAATTTTTTTAATTTTTTTTTATTTATAATGCTTTTTTTTTTTTTTTTTTTAAGGGGGGGGGGGTGTACCGTGTCAGTGTGTTTTTTCTTTCTTTTTTTTATTTTCTACAATCATTTTTTTATTCTTTTGTTTTTTTATTTTTTCTTTTTTTATTTATTTTTTCAGCCCTGTTGGGGGGGCTTTGGTGAGATATCAGGGGTCTTAACAGACCCTTTGAGACAGAGAAAGGGACTAGGGACACATGTTCCCAGTCCCTTTCTTAGCAGCATCAGCTGCGCTGAAAATGAATGGAATGAAGACAGCATCTTCTCTTGATTCATAAACTGAAACATTTGTAAATACAGGTTACAATGTTTCAGTTATGTGAATGGACAGAGTCAGTGATCACTGACTCTATCCATTCGGAGCAGTAAGGAGCCGGATTTACCGGCTCCTACCACGCTCTCCATCCTGACATTTCCAGGGGGTGGAGGAGGAGCACGAAAGAGGAGAGAAACACGGTGGGATACACTGCGGCATACACGGGATACACGGCGGCATACACGGGATACACGGCAGCTTTCAGCTGCTTTAAAATCAGCGGTGATCGGTGCTTGTAACTTCCCCATGCACTGATCACCGCCGACAGTACAAGTATCGGGTGAAGCATCGGGAGCATTTGCCCAAGTACAAGTACTCAGGCAAATGCTTGGTATCGGTCCCGATACCAATACTAGTATCGGTATCGGGACAACCCTAAAAATAACCATAACAAATCCACGACTAGTCCAAATTTAAAAATGAACATGTTTTGGTGAAGCTACCCTCATTTTTGCAAAACACTTTTACAAACTTGAAAAAGTTTGTGTCTCCAAATCATAGACAGTTTAAATAGTACAAATTTCATCTGGCTATTTTTACAGATTGTGCTTTATAGTCTCCAACCCTTTTGATATCATCCACATTCTGTGAAAATTTCCTTGAAAGTCACAAGCCTATTGCTTTATACACAAAAAGCAGTAAGCTACTGGGCTACAAAAAGTCCCATGACTCTTTGCAGCTCCTCCCACTTTCATTGTGTTTTTGATGTTTGCAAAGAATAAAACAGCAAGAGACAAATAGGAATAAAAACTGTTATACAGTAAAACCCATGGATTGGGAGTAACTTGGTCTGCGAGTGTTTTACAAGACAAGTAACATCTTTTTTATAGATTTTAACTTGACAAAATGAGCAATGTCTTGCAACACGAGTAGCAACTGAATATAAAAGATGAGGCACCTCTAAGTGTAGCATCATTGTTACATTTAACCACATGCCGACTGCCTTCTGCATATATACTGTGGCATATTCCTGAACATCGGTCTGTGCATGAGATACAGTGGGCGTGCGCCCGCTGTGGAAGTGCCCTTGCAGGTCCAGCAGACTATGTCCGCCGGCCACCCGCTATCGTAGTACAGAGAGGCAGAACAGGGAATCTGCCTATGTAAAAAAGGCAGATCCCCATTCTGACAGGGGACAATACTGGGACCTGCTGTTCCTAGTGATCAGGAACAGCGATCTCTGTGTTGTCCCAGTAAGCACATTCCCCACACAGAACACACCCAAGGAACACAGTTAACGCCTTGATCGCCCCTAGTGGTAACCCCTTCCCTGCCAGTGTCATTTATACATTGATCAGTGCATTTTTTTAGCATTGATCACTATTATAATGTCGCTGGTTCCCAAAAAGTGTCACTTGGGGTATTTGTCCACCGCAATGTTGCAGTCCTGCTAAAAATCGCAGATCGCCGACATTATGAGAACAACAAAATAAATAAAAGTCCATAAATCTATCCCATAGTTTGTAGACGCTATAACTTTTGTGCAAACCAATCAATATAAGCTTATTGTTCATTTTTTTTACAAAAAAAAAAAAAATTGTCAGTTTAGGCCAACTGTCAAATTGTCAGTCAGTCTTTTTTTGACAGAGGCTTCTTACCACGTGATCAGCTGTGACCAATCACAGCTGATCACAGTGTGAACCCGGAAGTGCCGGTAAACGGCATTCCTCGGTTCGCGCTGACAGGGAGAACCGATTGGCGGCTCTCCCTGTCAGAGGGGGGGGGTCTGTGCTGATAATTAATGGGCTGATTATCAGCACAGCCCCCAGCAATTGTACCCATCAGCTGCTAATCGTGCCCAGTCTGCGCCCCATCATAACCACCTCTCTCAGTGCCCTATAAAGTACAAATCAGTGCCCACCATAGTGCCAGTGTCCATCACAGTGCCCAGAATTAACACCTGCCCAATCAGCGCTGCCCACCAGTGCCGCCTGCCAGTGCCGCCTATCAGTGCCGCCTATCAGTGTCCATTGGTGATGCTTCATCAGTGCCCATTGGTGATGCTTCATCAGTGCCCATTGGTGATGCTTCTTCAGTGCCACCTAATTAGTGCCCATCAGTGCCGCCTCAGTGCCCATCAGTGAAGAAGAAAGCAACATTTTATAACAGAAAGGAAGAAAAACAATTTTTTTTTAAAATGTCAGTCTTTTTTAGTTTAGAAAAAAATAAAAACCACAGAGGTGATCAAACACCACCAAAAGAAAGCTCTATTTGTGGGATGACAATTATAAAAATTTAGTTTGGGTACAGTGTAGCATGACCACGCAACTGTCATTCAAAGTGCTGAAAGCTCAAAACTGCCCTGGGCAGGAAGGGGCAAAAGTGCCTGGTATTGAAGTGGTTAAACAAGTAAATAACCATAAGATTTTTGCTGCTGTTAGAAATAGTTTGGTTGCCAACTGTTTAGTATAAGTGCACCTTTCTCTTGGTATTAAAGCAGAACTTCACCCAAAGGGCAAAATGCCGCTTTTCTGCCTTTAATCCCCCCACCCTTAAACTTTTTATGGGGGGGGGGCAACTAGTTTTTACAGGTACACATTCCCACTTCCACTGGGATGAAGTATCACCCACACCCTCTTTAGGACACGTCACTGGTCCCAGAAGACTGCAGAACCATTCACAAAGTGCAGCACGGCTTGCGTATGTGCAGTCGGAAGCCAGCTGTGAAGTCACAAGAGGGGAGATTTACTAAAACTGCAGAGTGCAAAATCCAGTGCAACTCAGCATAGAAACCAATCAGCTTCCAGGTTTTATTGTCAAAGCTTAATTGAGCAAGCTTAGTTAAAAGCAGATTGACTACCATGCACAGCTGCACCAGATTCTGAGTGCAACAGTTTTAGTAAATCTCCCCCAAGGAGTCACAGCCAGTTTCCCACAATAAAGATGCCAGGGACAGGAAGACCAGTGAAGAACCGGACAGTATTTGTAGCTACTGATTTTTTTATTTATTTTGCTTCTAGAGTGAATCTTTTCCTAAATCACTACTCAGAGAATGGCATGAGCAGCTCAATTTTTTTCTGCCCACGTGCATGGGTTTGCGGCCGCTGCCCCTCACCTACGTTTAATAAATGAATTCATAATAATGTACAGTACAGACCAAAAGTTTGGACACACCTTCTCATTCAAAGAGTTTTCTTTATTTTCATGACTATGAAAATTGTAGATTCAAACTGAAGGCATCAAAACTATGAATTAACACATGTGGAATTATACATAACAAAAAAGTGTGAAACAACTGAAAATATATTTCATATTCTAGGTTCTTCAAAGTAGCCACCTTTTGCTTTGACTACTGCTTGGCACACTCTTGGCATTCTCTTGATGAGCTTCAAGAGGTAGTCACCTGGCGCAGCACCCCATCACTCTCCTTCTTGGTCAAATAGCCCTTACACAGCCTGGAGGTGTGTTTGGGGTCATTGTCCTGTTGAAAAATAAATGGTCCAATTAAAACGCAAACCGGATGGAATAGCATGCCGCTGCAAGATGCTGTGGTAGACATGCTGGTTCAGTATGCCTTCAATTTTGAATAAATCCATAACAGTGTCACCAGCAAAGCACCCCCACACCATCACACCTCCTCCTCCATGCTTCACGGTGGGAACCAGGCATGTAGAGTCCATCCATTCACCTTTTCTGCGTCGCACAAAGATACAGGGGTTGGAACCAAAGCACAGATTTCCACTGGTCTAATGTCCATTCCTTGTGTTCTTTAGCCCAAACAAGTCTCTTCTGCTTGTTGCCTTTCTTTAGCAGTGGTTTCCTAGCAGATATTCTACCATAAAGGCCTGATTCACACACAGAGAGAGAGAGAGAGAGAGACTTGTAAAGCGCAATACATGCAAACTGAATCGCCTCTGGGCGCTGTATCCATTTCATGGGTAAGGAACCCCTTGACCTCAGAAGAGATGGGTTTTAATCTTTCTCCTGAAGGCCAAGTGGTCCGACTCCAGTCGGATGGTGGTTGGTAGTGCATTCCACAGGTGAGGTCCCTGGACTGCAAATCTTCGATCTCCTTTGGACTTGTATCTGGCCTTGGGTATATGGAGGAGGTTTTGATTTGTGGATCGCAGAATGCGATTGGGGTTATGGGCTTTTATTTTTTCGCATAGATATTGGGGGGCGTTGCCTTGAATACACTTATGCCTTGAAAGTGATTCTGTCTTTTACTGGCAACCAATAAAGGGATCTCAGTGAAGGCGAGATTGATTCCCATGGTTTTTTCCCAGTCACTAGTCGAGCGGCCGTATTTTGAACGACTTGCAGACGAGTGATTTGGTATTTGGGGAGTCCTAGATAGAGGGCATTTGCGTAGTCAAGTCTGGAATTGATGATTGTTCCCACCACGACTGCAATGTCCTCTTTCGGGATAAAGGACGTGAGTCTGCGTAGTAGGCGCAGCAGATGGTGGGATCCGCTGACTACTGACCCTATTTGTGCATCCATTGTCATGTAGGTATCGAAAATGACTCAGAGACTTTTGACTTTGGTGCTAGGGGTGATAGTTTTACCCAGAATGGGTGGGGGAGTCCATGTTGACGCGGGATGATTTTTCCGGTTAGCGTGAAACAGAAGTTCTGTTTTCGAACCATTGAGTTTAAGATAACTGTTTGTCATCCAGTTATCTATTAGAGTGAGGCATTTCTCTAGTCCAAGAGAATGATCCTTTTTGTTGCAGATGCGGAAATACAGTTGTGTGTCGTCTGCATAGGAGTGGTAAAGTAACTTCTGGTTACTGATGATTTCAAAGAGAGGGCGAAGATAGATATTAAACAATACGGGCGATAAGGGAGATCCCCGAGGGACTCCGCATGACACCATATGTTTTTCAGAAGTGAAAGACCCCAGTTTCACTATTTGTGATCGGTTTTCCAAGAAGGAGGAGAACCAGGGTAAAACACATTCAGCGACTCCGGCTACTTCAGCTAGCCTAGCCAGTAGTAGTCCGTGGTCTACAGTGTCAAAAGCCGCGCTTAGGTCCAGCAGTATCAGGAGACAAGATTCTCCTTCGTCTGCGGCCTCTAGAGCATCATCCCATATTTTGAGCAGCGCCGTTTCTGTTCTGTGACCCGGACGGAAGCCTGATTGAAACGGATCGAGTAATTTATGGGTGTCTAAATGCAGTTGCAGCTGTTGTACAACTACTTTCTCCATTACCTTGGAGAAGACATTTAGAGCTGTTATGGGCCTCCGGTTGTTTGGGTCTTTGGGGTCGAGTGTAGTTTTTTTTAGAATTGGTTTTATTGTACCTTGTTTTAGCAAGGTGGGCACCATGCCCTCCTTGAATGATTGGTTAATGAGCTGTGTGATAGCTGGTGCCAGTATATCGGCACTTTCTTTCAGCAGTTTAGTGGGGATGATATCATTGGGTGCTGTGCTATTACGCAGAGTCCGATGATGTTTTTAGTGGCATTGATGGAAATAGGTTTTAAAGTGAATTTTGGTGATTGCGGCGGATTTATGTGGGTATTAGGTTTGTGATTTGGGGGGGGGGAGTTGGTGACGGTTCCATTTTGCTGAATACTTTCACAGATTTTTTCAATTTTATTAATGAAATAATCCGATAACTCGTTGCAAAATTCTTGTGAATCAGAATTGGGGGCCTATAAACAAGCAGGATTCATAGTCTGAGTGACCAGCTTGAAGAGTTCTCGGGGGTGGTTAAGGGCATTTGCGATGATGTTGGAGAAATGATTTTTTTTGCCGTGAAGATTTTTGTGATATTTCTTTGTTATTATCTTGTAAATGGTGTGTTTTTTATCTGAAGAGCACCTTTTCCACGCAGCTTCTGCTCTTCTACGCTCTTGCTTTAGCAACGTCAGCTGGTCATTAAACCAGCTGGAGTTGTTTTTCCGGATGCAAGTTTTGCGTTTTGGTGCTACTAAGTCAGCTGACTGTAGTAGCGCCTTGTTGATGGCGTCAAGTGTTTCTGTGGCTGTTTGTTTTTGTTGGGTTGTTTTTATTTTGTTCCCTAGTGTTGTTTTGAAGAGTTCCGAGTGGAGCTTCTTCTGAGATCTAGTCCAGCGAGTTGTCACCGGTTTTGACGTTTTTTTTTGGGCTGGCGGTGATTGTGAATTTGATGGCATGGTGATTGGTCCATGGTTGCGGCTCATTTCCCAGGACGTCAATTTCCAAATCTTGTTTGAAAATGAGATCGAGCGTATGGCCTGAGGCATGAGTGGGGCCTTGCATTAGTTGCTGCAGACCTAATCCTTCCAGATGGTCGATGCAGGCGTCGGCTACGGGGTCCAGCGAGGAGTTGGCCCAGAGGCTGAAATCCCCAAGCACCAAAAGGTGTTTGATGTTTAGGGTATATGTGGAGATGAATTCCGTCAATGACGTGAGAAGGTGCGTTTTTGGGCATGGTGGTCTATAGCAAAGTAGCATATGGACCGTATCTTGGGGATTTGTTTGCAGCTGCAGAGTGAGGGTTTCCATGAATGGAAGCGAGTTTTGAAGGACTGGTTTGGTGATCGAGAGGTGAGTCTTGTGGATCACCGCCAGGCCCCCCCCTCTTTGCCCCACTCTGTTTTGCATTTGAATGCGATAATTTGCTGGCACCAATTCTGTTAGAATGGTGTTGCAGTCGGCTGTCAGCCAGCTTTCTGTGATGAAGAGGCAGTCTAGATCGTGTTGAAGGATGAAATCATAGATTTCTTGTCTGTGTTTTACTGCCGATCTTGTGTTGACCAAAGCGCATATTATGCGCTTGGGCTGGGGTACCTGCGCGTAGTTTTTGACTGTTGATCGTTGATTGATTCTCAACAGTCGCTCATTCCTTAGAGCTTTTTTGGTGACAACTGGGAGTATAGAGGCAAATGGTTTTAGTTCCCGGATGGTTTCTGCAGAGTATTTTAGGTAACCCATGGTCGCAGAAAAAAACGCAGGGAAGTAATGTTGATTGGGGGGGTCTTATATGGTGATGGGTGGAAGACTGTCCAAGTGAGCCGTCACTCATTGAGTCTTCTCTCCCCGATTGGTGCAGAGGAAGGCGAAAAACCCCAGGCGTGCTGTGCCAATCTGCAGCGATCGGGGGTAAATTTCCTTCCTGACCTCTTAACGGGCGATCAGTGCAACCCTGGATCAATTGCCTAGGGGGGTGTGGGAGTCCTGTTTTTTTGTGCTGTGTCTGCAGCAGCCGAGAGCTGGGAGGACCCTGCCTGGCTGCACTATCCCTGGGGAGAGCCGACTCGTTTGAGAGCGTCCTGCTCTCACTATCCCTGGGGTGAGCAGACTAAGGTGAGAGCATCTGCTGCACCGCTGAATCTATATATCAAGAGTTCCAACTTTATTAGCTGCAAGCTTGTTCTGGATCAGTGATTCAAAAAAAATAATGAAGACTCCTGTCTTACCTCCTGTTTCAAACTCCTGGTTTTTAACTCAGGCACTTTTGGTCAAAGAATGCACTTCTGGTCAGAGAGTCCACATGTGAAGCCACCATCAACTGGGAGCCAGCTCCTATGGGAGCTTGTACAGCCACTTTATACTCACCTGTGAAGACCTGTGAACAAACACACACCTGTGAACAATTAAACCCTCCCCTTAATTAGCAGAAAGGAAAATGAAAAAAAAGCTGTTTAAAAAGTGTCAGAGAAAAAGTCTCCTCTTAACTAGAGATGTGTCTGCTGCAAAAGGTGGCTACTTTGAAGAACCTAGAATATGAAATATATTTTCAGTTGTTTCACATTTTTTTGTTATGTATAATTCCACATTGTTAATTCATAGTTTTGATGCCTTCAGTGTGAATCTACAATTGTCATAGTCATGAAAATAAAGAAAACTCTTTGAATGAAAAGGTGTGTCCAAAATTTTGGTCTGTACTGTATGTGTGACTTCAAGGTACTGTCCCTTTAAATTTTCTAAATTACCTGGACAGATGTTACCTGAATGGTCCAGGTGAAGCGCATATGACCATGTAGAATTTTCTAGAATGTACCTGGCAGGGTATACAAGGCTGCAAATACCTGGGCTACCATTAAGACCGTATTAAGAAAATTCCTGGAGTGAGCGGATAGCGCTGAGGAAGAGTGGATTCGCTGCTGCTTGGCCATCGCTGACGAAGAGGACAGACAGCGGGAGGAATGCGGTGAAGAGTCGTTGGTGCTGGCAGGATCCTCAGGCAATCAAGACCACCCTCTTCTAGAAGACCGGTCAACTCCAGGCCGCAGACTTCGGTGCAGGCATGCCGTGAAGCACCGAGGATCTCCGGTGGCCAAAGAGGAGTCGTCGAGACCTCAGCCAGAGGAATCCTGTGCCGCCACCCCCCCAGCCCTACAGAGTGGCGCCAGTTTAAAGCGCGCACTGTCAACTTCTTCGGCAAGGCACAGCCATAGGCTGAGCTGTGGGCAGAGCCTAGCCAGCGCATGCTGTGCCTCAACAATAGATCTCTGCTACCGAGCAACCAACGAAGCAGCCATTCAGGTGCCCCCTGCAAGAGTCTGCAGGCAGCTGCACCTGCCAAATTGCAGCAAAATTATTTAACCCCCTCTGTTCCTCACATTTCTCTAACCCAGTCATAGTCTATGGGTTCTCTTCCTATTCTAGATTCCCTGGTGTCCTCCTTTTCCAAAATAGCAGAGGCAGTGGTTTCCCATCTTTTTTCACTAAATCCCCCTGTACTCACTCCTCCTCATGTGTGGGTTCCTTGTGTTAGCACTCCTGTGTCAGTGTTGTCTACTAATTGTCAAAGTTAATCTGAAAAATCTCCTCCTATTAATTTAAACATGCTGTTCCCAAAACTTCTATCAATCATTACCTTGTGAGATGTCCCCCCTTGGTTTCGATTTACCAATTTATTTGAAAGAAAAAATCTGGAAGGGGGAATTTATTGATATCCTATCATTACTTCCTTCTTCCAAGGAATTTAATAGGTTTGACAAAAAGTCAGAAGATAAATCAGAGGAAGACAGACGAAGGCCTGTCACCAGAACTTTCTTTAACTGACTTCAGGCCTTTTGTATTTTTTACAGCATTATTGGCCGAAAAATGTCCTGATCACCGCAGTTGTCTCTTTCAGCATTTGGAAATAATCCTTAAGGCCTATAAGAATTGCGGGGGGATGGGATGGTTCTATTATGAATCATTTTGTCAAAAGCTGGCTGCTTACCCCAACTTAAAATGGGGTATGAAAGATGTTGGCCTATGGCTAAACTTAATTGTCCCCCAAAATGCTCTGTTGCCTAAGCAAACACTTCCATTACAGAAAGGGATACTGTTGCTTATATTGAGGGTCAGTAATTGCGGTGAATCATGCCGTTATAAGCACAAATGCTCTTTTTGTTCTGGTCCTCACCCCCTAGCTAAAGGTTTCAGAAAATCCACCCCTAATGCTCTGCAGAAAGATATTTTTCCCCAGGAGGTTGCTTACTGGTGTGGCTGGAAAAAATGCTGCATTGGCTGTTAGTTTATCCAGACAAGGAAAGGGCCAGTCTGCTGATTAAACGTTTCAGTGAGGGTTTTACTTTATCAACATTTACCGGAACGGGTTGCTTTCCAGTTAAAAATTTGAAGTCTGTGGAATAATTTTTTTTTTGTTTAATATATTTTTATTGATAGAAATAGACAGTACAATAAGAGTAAATCAACTCTTTAAAGAAGCATCAATACAGAATAATAAATTGGGGAATATAACAAATGATGCATCATAGAAAGCACAAGCATTTCAATTGTCAATAAATAAAGAAAAAGAGAAGAGACAAGAGGGCAGAAAAAAGATGGAGAAAAAGATATTAGAGGGATATAGGATGAATAAGCAGGGAAGGGTAGGGAAGGGGGAGAGCCGGGACACATGGCAGTCGTATCGAGCATATCGCTAAACAAACGTATTTAGTAAGATATCAGGAATAAGGGGGAACCATATCAGAGAGTGGGAGAAAGGGTCACAATTTGGTGAAAAACAGCCTCATGTGGTTTCAGACCTGTAAGGGGGCGAAGAAATAATATCTAAATAGCACTGTGTAGAGATAAATGAAGACGAGGGCGCCCAAATTAAGGAGTGTTGTTCGCTGGTGTCTCTTGCAACGTGAGTGAGTTCTTCCATGAGGCTAACCTCAGAAATCTTTTGCAACCATGTTTTAATGGAAGGAGTTTCAGGTTGACCCCAGAGACGAGGGATAATAGCTTTGGCTGCATTAAGAAGGTGTGGGATGATTGAACGTTTGTATTTGCCAATGGGTCTAGAGGTGGCGTGGAAAAGAACCGTCCACGGTTCAAGGGGGATTTGTACCTCAGTGATCTGGGATATCAAGTTTAAGACTTCTGTCCAGTAAGGGCGAATGAGGGGACAAGACCACCAAATGTGGGCATGGGTGGCAATTTGACCGCAATTCCTCCAACAGAGTGGAGAATTACTAGGAAACATATGGTGAAGCTTGGCAGGAGTGTGGTGCCATCTAGTAAGGAGCTTAAAGTTAGATTCAGTCATGGAAGAAGCCAGGGAAGAGACATGCGTAAGCTTGAGCATCTTATCCTTTTTTTTATTAGTAATAGTAATCCCCAAATGCTTCTCCCACCGGGATAGATATTCTGGATACAAAGGGCATTGTAAGTCTAAAAGGGCCTTGTAAAATTGGGAGACAGAAAGTGTAGGAGGATCCCTAGGCAAAAGAATCTGTTCTATGCTGTTGAGATCTGGGATACCTCTTAAGGGACGTGGTAATGTATGGAAAAAACTACTCAATTGCTTGTATCTCCATTTGTCCTAGAATGAGGGTGAATTATGACCCAGAATCTCAGACAAGGGCCTAAGACAATTGGAGGAGACAACATGGTACAATAGGAGAGGGCCACCCGGTGACCATTTCTGAAAGCTTGAGTCAAGAAGACCCGGGGCGAAGTATCTGTGAGACATCAAGGGAGTTAATGGGGAATTATAGGACCATGTGAATTTCTTATGTAGATCATCCCAAATTTGTAGGGAAGATAAGGTGAGAGGTGAGGTAATAGGGGATAAATCTCTAAAAGAGCGTGGGATTCAAGGGGTCACAGAGAGATCAGAGCCACATAAAGAATGTTCCAATTGGACCCATAATTTGGAGGCGGAGGCATATTTCCAGTCCGCTATCCGTGCTAATATAACTGCTTGATAGTAAGCTTTAAAATTAGGTAAAGCCAGTCCCCCTGAACATTTGGCTCTGAAAAGAGTCTCTCTAGAAACCCTGGGATGCCCATCCCTCCATATAAAGCGAGAGACCATGGTTTGTAAAAGGGTAAAAAAAACTATTGGGATCTTCAAGGGAATCATTTTCAACAAAAAAAGAGTACGGGGATGACGTTCATCTTTATTATGTTGACCTTACCTAGCCAAGAATGAGAGAGGGAGGACCACTTCCGGAGATCATCCTTAATGGCATTTAGAAGAGGGATATAGTTATGCCTAAAAAGGGAATGGAGGTGGGGAGTCAAATAAATGCCAAGATATTTCATGCGCGATGGAACCCAGCGAAAGGGAAATAGGGGTCTCAGCTGATCAGCTATTCGTTGGGGAACTGTTACATTTAAAATTTCGGATTTTGAAAGATTAATCTTAAAGTTGGAGAGACCTTGGAATGAGGAGAATTCAGACATCAGATTCGGCAGTGAAATACGTGGCTGTTGGATAAAGAATAAAATGTCATCCACATAGGCTGCGTATTTATGTATTCTAGTGCCGACCTGGATACCATGAATTCCCCTGTTATTTCTAACAGTAGCCAAAAAGGGCTCAAGGGAGATAGCAAACAACAAGGGGGATAAAGGACAACCTTGTCTGGTTCCGTTACGTAGCGTAAATGGATCACTTAAGGAACCATTAATACGTACTTGTGCGGTAGGAGTAGTTTTAAGGTATTCCCAGTCCACCCCATCAAATGCTTTTTCAGCATCGGTGGAGAGGAGAAGAGTGGGCTGGGAACACTTCCGCACATAATGGACCAGTGACAGAGTACGGAGAGAATAGTCTCTCGCCTCTCTATTCGGAATGAAACCGGTTTGATCAGCCGAGACCCACTTAGGTAAAAGGGGAAGCAATCTGTTCGCTATTACTTTGGCGAAGAGTTTGGTGTCAACATTTAAAAGGGAGATGGGTCTATAACTGCTACATAGGGTAGGGTCCTTATCAGGTTTAGGGATAACCGTGATGTTGGCGGATAATGATTCAGGGCAAAGGGGAGAATCACGGGAAACAGAATTTGCATAGGCTACAAGGTGGGGGAATAAGACATCTCTAAAGGTTTTATAATATAGGAGGGTGAAGCCATCAGGGCCAGGGGCTTTACCGGAAGAGAAGGACTTGAGTGCTAAATTAAATTTCTCCACTGAGAAATCCGCTTCAAGAGCGCTAAGGGCGGACTTTGAAAGCTTAGGGAGATTGGCTTGTCTAAGAAAGGCGAGGATTCGTTTATGTTTTTCGGCAAGAGATAGAGAAGCCAAACCACCCTCCACATTATATAAGTCAGCATAAAATTCCTTAAAGGCTTGCGATATTTGGGGGGTGGTGTGTACTAAGTCTCCTGATGGCAGTTTCACTTTGGGTATAAATGATAGAGTTTTTCTGGCTGTAAGTGACCTAGCCAATAGTTTCCCCGGTCTGTTACCCCATTCATATACTTTCTGGGAAATGTAGTGAAATTTTAGTCTAGTTTCAAGGTCAAGGAGAGTTTTGAGTTCTTCTCTTAAGGGTAAGGGCTTTTAGATGTGAAACGTGGAGAGAAAGTTTGTTGTTTATCTAACTCAGCAATCTGATGCAAGACCTGTTTGAGCTGCTGACCATGTTCTCTTTTTTTCCTCGCACCCAATTCGATAAGATTTCCTCTTATTAGAGCCTTATGCGCCTCCCACAAAAGAGATGGAGAGGCGTCTGAGACAGTTTTCCTCAAAATATTGGGAAAGCGTTTTGGTTAAGGCGGAGACCTCTGTTGAATTAGTGATGAGGGAATCATTGAGTTTCCAGTTATTGGGGCGGTGAGGTAAATCTGGTATAGTCAGGCATATGGAAACAGGAGCATGATCAGAGAGAGAGGCAGTGCCTATACAAGCTGAGCGGAGAAAGGGAAGGTGGAAATGATCTAAGAAGATATTATCTATTCTGGAATAAGAGTTATGGGGTGCAGAAAAATGGGAATAATCTCTCTCTGTAGGGTGCATGAGACGCCAAGCATCCATAAGTTGGAGATCAAAGAGTTTTTTCTTTACTTGCGCTAGCTGCTTGAATGGAATACCTGACCGGCCCAAGGAAGTATCCATGGTAGGATCTAGAGGTATATTTATGTCTCCCGCAAGAACGATCAATCCTTCAGCAAATTGTGAGAGTTTGTGTAAAAAAAGAGGTTTGATTATGATTGGGGCAGTAGATATTGGCCAGAGTACATCTAGTGTTACCTATGAATCCCTTGACAAAAAGATAGCGACCATGGTCATCCGTAAGCATGTCTGTAAAATGAAATGATGCATTCTTACTGAAACCAATGGCCACTCCCTTGGCTTTGTTAGTGTCAGATAGGCTATAGTACCATTGCGGGAAGTGTGGTGAATAGAGTTTCACAGATGTAGCGTGGGTCAAATAAGTTTCCTGAAGGAAAGCGATAGAGCAGGCAGAACTTCGCAATTCCCGGAGAACTTGATTTCTCTTAGCGGCCACACTTAGGCCTCGTACATTATAAGAGGAGATTTTTAAAGTAGCCATGGTTCCAGGAAGAAGCAAGTGAACAAGTCATACAACCATGTGAACCAGCAAAATAGGGAGGGGGGAGAAGGGGGAAGGGAGAGAGAGGGCAAAGAGAAAAGAGATAAGAGGGGAAATGAAAGAGAAAAGAAGAAAAGTACAAAAGTACATAAAAAAGAATCAGAACATTTCGTAGAACGATTGGGAGTAAGGTAACAATCACGCAGAAATCTGCGGTGGTCCCAGTGGGGATGAAGGGAGCGGGCGGTCAAAAAGGATTTGAAGAAAAAAAACATTAGGAGAAAAATAAAGACCACCATTTCCCAGCAACCCCAAAAGGAGAAGGGGGATTAACAATGTCCCCAGTAAGTGTATCAACATGGAGCCAGAGGCCCAGTCAGCTACCGACCTGTAAATAAAGGTAGTTATAACTGAAAAAAATTAGCAACGCATAAAACATAAATATAGCATTCTCCAAACACTAGGTTAAACCTATCAGGTAATGTGTACATTCAGCAATTGGGATGAGCGAAGAGTGGAAAAAGTGGGAATGGGGTTCTGCCAGCCTGGGAGCTCCATGTGTGGCAAATGGAGATCTTGTAGGAAGGTAGGAAGGTCCTCAGGGAAGCGCAGTGTGGACGATCGACCATTCTTGGTCGCAATTAGGCATGCTGGGAAGCCCCACCTATAGGTAGTTCCATCACTTCTCAGTCTCTCCAAAAGTGTTTTTTGGGCCCTGCGGCGATCAAGGGTTTCCTTAGCTATGTCCTGAAAGATGTGAAGAATAGCTCCGTCAAAGTCAATGTTAGGGGTGTTCCGCAATTTGATCATGATAGCATTCTTATCTTCGAAGTAGTGGAGACGGCAGATCACACCTCCGGGCAGATCAGAAGAGAGGTTACGGGGTCGAAGAGCACGGTGGACTCTGTCAAACCGCAGAAGATCCGTAGGCGGCCTGCCTAAAATGGTGTTGAGGATGCCACGGAGCGAGGGTTCCAGATCATCATCCCCAGTTGCTTCCGGTAGGCCACGGATACGCAGGTTATTTCTGCGGTTACGGTTCTCGAGGTCCTCAAGATTATATAATGAGGCCCTGTGAGCATATGACAATTGGGTAACAGTGTCCTGTAGCTCTTTGATAGCCACTTTGTGCGAGTCTTGACGCTGTTCCGTTTCCTCAACCCTGTCGAGGAGGTGAGCCATGTCCGCTCGGACCGCAGAAATGTATTTTTTGATCGATTTCTCCATATCATGGAACATACCCGCCATTTCTTTTCTGAATTCAAGCAGAAAGGAGGACATTTCAGAACCAGTGGGGGAACCAGGATCGTCCATTATCTCCGATCCACAGGATGAGGCCGGCGAACTTTCGCGGATAGAGGCAGTGTGAGAGGCTGGCGAGATGAGAGACCTCGATGCCCTGGTTTTAGCGCTCATAGAGCCAGGGCTCGCCCTCTCAGCAGCAAGAAAGCGTTTGATGGAGCCAACACTGATGAACAGTTGAAGATTTAGCGGACCGTTTGTTTATCGATGAACGGGAGGCAGAGCCTTTTGCTGGCATTGCTATTTGAAATCAGGTCGATAGCTAGACAGGGTCCGGCTTAAGCATTACCCCTTAGTGCCATATGAAGAATAAAATAACTACACAGGCCGTAGTCATACTTCAGAGAGAGTCAAGAATGGCGGAAGTTCAGTCACTTACAGGGAATAACAGCGTTAGAAACGTGAAAATTTCCGTGAGCAAGAGAGCGAGGTATACCAAGATACCAAGATGGCCACCGTGCCTTTGCCAAGCCTGTACAATTACCACTGGTTAATGTTTGTATTTAGAAATGGCAGCTTATGTCTCCTGAGAAGGGGTATGCAGCAAGGGGCAGCTGATTCTGTGGAGGAGAGGGCCTGCAGTATAGGTAATACCTTCAGGTGGAGCAAGATGGCAGCCGATGGGAGGCTAGGCCGGAGTCAGGGACTGACCTGGACAGAGCTGCAGGGTCCAAGAGGCACAGCAATGGTGTCTAGAGGCAATCTGGAGGTGGTAGCTAGAGGGCCCAGGTGTTGTAATAGTAGGAAGGCCGAGGAAATGCTCTGGATCCGCCGCCGGGTGAAGCAAGATGGCCGCCGCTTCCAGGACTAGGCCGAAGCCGCGGTCTTTCCTAGTTCAGATGCCCGGACGGGGAGAATGCCGGCGCTCGCGGACGGCGAATGACAGGTTAGAGGGCTCCGGAGACCAGGGGAGAGATTTGGAGATGGTGCTGAGGTGCCGGTGCGTCCGATGGTGAGCCTCGATCGTATCGCGTGAGCGATACTCGAGCCCGGTGCTTGCGGAGGCTTCACAGGCCTCAAAATGGCGGCGGCTCGTCCGTGGGTTGACATGGCAGCGGGACGAATTCTGAGGCAGGCAGCCATCCAGGGGTCAACCTGTCCAGGAGAGGTTCAGGAACCAGGATGGTGGTTTTTTAAAGGGCTGGAACGGCCTCCCGTTGCGGATGGCAGGAGATTAGGCCTGGGTTTGTGGAGCCTCGCTGGATTGCGTCCTTCTCCTGTCTGTGGAATAATTCAAGGACATAGTTAGGGAAAGAAATTCTGAAAAAACAGTTAAGGAAAGGCACGTGGTGGACCCCTTTCTCCGCCTTTTAACAATTTCCCTTGGACATTGTGCCCAAGTACGAACCCAATTCGTTCAGATTAATACACCATTTGTTTTTCCCAAAAGGATATCCCTTAAATTATGATATTGATTCTTCTCTTTCTTCAAAGTTCCTACTCATCTTTTGAAGTCACGGCCTGGATTATAAAATCTTTAACCTTTATCAATAGTAAAGGTGTTCTGCTGTCCAAAGCAGACATAAAATCCGCTTTCAGACTACCTATTGCTCTTTTATCCTTTAACTCTCAGTTTTTGTTTTGAGGGTCTTTATTTCTTCGATATGGGACTCCCAATGGGGTATTCCTCATCTTGCTCCTATTTTGAGTTTTTCGCATCCATCTTACAAATTGGTTATTGCTGTGGAATCTGAAGATTGATTCTCCCCTTTGCTTTTTTTCTTCTAAAACTTTTTATAAGCATCACAGTCCATTTTGGCATCCCTCTGTCAAGTGAAAAGACTAATATGCCATCCACCTCCCTCGACTTTCTAGACATTACAATTGGCACCTTGGCTATGGAGTCAAGGTTTTCCGTTGTTAAAACCTTCAATTTCCATCATGTTTCGGAGGTGAAACATTTTGCTTACGGAACTTTAATCCCTACTGGGCCTCTTAGCTTTTGCTTCCATAGTTATGCCGGTAGGTCGAATATCTTTAGCAACAGCTGAGCTAAAATCGCCTCCCTCGCATATCCGACTGTCAAGGGAAGGCTTATCAATGTGGTTCCAATTCTTTGACCAATACAATGGTAGATCAAATTTCAAGACGATTTTGTCTTCGCTGTGGACTTAGAACTTTTCACAAATGCGGCTGGCTCAAAAGGGTTGGCAGCCATATTGCGCCCCCATTGGCTTTGTGGTTCTTGGCCTGACTCTTAGGTTTCCAAAAAAACATTTAGTTAGCGCTCTTTCCTATAGTGGCAGCTTTCGAACGCTGGAGTTCATACTTTGCTACCAAAAGAATGACGATTTAAACCAACAAAAAAGGCATGTTTTTCGCCAAAAATTGCTTATCTTCAAAGTCCCTTTTTGTTATTGAAATGATTCGTTATTTTGTACTGCTTTGTTTAGCGACTTCCATACGGTTCAAAGGTCATAGAGACTGCCGGGGACCATCTAATCTTTGGTATTCTCTATGGTAAACTTCCGCCACTGATGGATTCCTTCTCTGGCTCGCCAATCACACGGGTGAGCCAGTAGAAGCATCAGAGGACATCTCCCCCCCTCCACCTGTAAAAACAATCAAGCGGATGAGTGCTCCCTGCGATTGGCTGTCAGAGTGATCATTCAATGATGAAAGCTTATGACTGGTTCCCCAGGAGCTCATCTTCCTACAGACACAAAGTCTCACGGGGATGTGCACATTAGGGAGCAGGGAAAGTAACTGCAGGACGTACAGGAGACACCCTGTGTACAGAGGAAGGGCTTTTATGGACGTGTAAGACGCCGAAGGTAGGCGACTTGTTGAAGCTCAATATGCCCCTGGTACTTGAACGCAAATGCTTTATCCCCTTTCCAGATTTCACCTTTTCATCAGCTTTTTCCTCATGCAGACCGAGAGGAAGGTTCAAACATGGTCATGTGAATTATTGACCATTCTTTTTTTTCTATGCACGTAGGAGAGCATCTCAGTGTTGCTATAAGAAAACCTTTAACTTCCCAGTGATTCAGTGTCAATCTTTTGAAAAGGTATTGGAGGTTTGGTTTGGAGTCAACCATCTTTTCAGCTTTCTCAACTATGTATGCACTGGCCTCTGTAACTATAGTCCATGCAGTTGGTAATATAGGCCGTATAAAATCCCTAGATTTATTGTTCATGATCAAGTGTGATTTTAAACACTTTTAATCTTTTTACCCATTCTGCATTTAGTTTTTTTCTAAATGGTTCCCTGCCTTCTTTGGTTCTCCTCGCCACAGTTGAAGCCTCTGGAGAAGGTAAAAAGGCAGATTAAGAGGTCTACCTAAGGTCTGTCCTATTGTCACGTTGGCTTGGAGGGCAGTGTCCCTGGGATTTTATAGATACGACTCCATTCATTTGTCTGATGTGGGGCTTGAGCTGTTCAATCTGGGTCTTCAATCCAGTGCGGAAATGGCCGTGGCTGTTGGGAAGACCAATCCTATTTACAACAGAATTGGCTGGTGGGGGATATTTGCTTGATTCCTCTGACCGAGCAGGTTTTTCCTGAAAATTGATTAATCATTCAATCTGTGGTTAAGAAAATCTGGAGGATTAAATTGTATGCAATTTATTCATACCAATAAAAGTGTCGGAGCCATTATTCAAGCCATATGTTTGTTTTCAGTGTTTTTTGTTTGGGGTAAGCTTGGGGGGAGGAGGGGTATGTGGCCTGTGATCCCATGATGTGTGACCTGCAAACTAGGTAGAACATTTCAAATCTTTAACTTTTGTTAAAGAGTTAAATCCACAGAAAGGCATGTCTTATATTTTCAGTGATTCTGCAGCACCAAACACTATGTACAGCCCATGAGTAGTGCAATTTACAAATCCAACAACTCTTAGAAGTTGAGAGTAAAGTGACCTGATTTTCCCATCAATAGAGTCAGTGTTGATGGGGGAATTCCTCCCACAGTGATAATGTGTTCTGCCTGTGGGGGTTGCAGGAAGCCTTCCTGGCTGGCAGAACTCATTGATTGCTGCCAGTATTAACCAAATGTAAAAAATCTGAAAATCCGATCACATGAATTGAATCTTGGCCAGTCCCTACTGAACCAGCCAAATTTCAATCCATATATGGACGGAATTACTGTGCAGGAGTTACTTCATCCATTGCCAATCAGTGGTTGAAGGCAAAGCAATCTAAACCCTTTAAAACAGGGAGAAGATTGTAGCAGCAATGAGGGGGAAGCGTGAACCTCACATCTTGAGAAGAGCACACTAAAAAGTAAGTTTGCCATAGTGCGCATGTATGATTTATTTGCTTAGGGGCACCAAGCAGATTATACAGTTCTGCCTAAAAAGGTGCCTCTGTTTTATTCCAGAAACCCCAAACATTTGATAACCATTTCTAAATCATCAGCACATTACACATGCCATAATGCAATGCTTAACCATTACCAAAAGCGGTAACCCCAAGCCACACACTGGATTGCATCGCAGTATCAGGGTAAAGTTACTTACCTTGTCCCCAGGACCCTGCTGTGTCCGTATGCTGCGTACTCTGCTCGATTCATCACTGTGCTGGGCTCCATTCTATGTGTGCGTCATGACACGGGGGGGGGGGGGAGCCCGGCAGCACATTCAAAAAAGTGAAAAATACATAACACACACAGTACACTGTAATCTGTACTGTATCAAATCATTTCACCTCCCTTTTGTCCCTAGTGCTTTGTCCAGTGCCCTGCATGCACTATATATTATATATACTGTTCTTTCTGCCTCAAAACTTAAAAATGTCCATGGCAATCAAGTGTCCCTTTACGTAAAGTGGTTTTAGACCAGATAGAAAACAGCGATAGTAAATTAGAACACTTGCAGAATTCTGCGATAGTGATTTGTGGGGAAATTCATCAAACACTGAAAGTGAAGATAGCGACAAATGTGCAACTAAGCAAATTTCAGTGTTTTTGATTTGATTACATTATTGAATAAAATGTATTATATTATTGTATATTTATTATAGCTATAATAGTTATAGTAATTAATGATTTTGTGCTTCAAACGTTATTGTCGGAACATTTGGGGTTAAAAGAATACATATAAGATCGCACATTTTATATGTTTCATAGTGTTCCACATTCGTAATATGTTTAGCAGAAGAGATGCCATTTTGTGTCTTAAACCTGTGAATAAGGCCTTGTTCCCAGAATGACTTATCTCTTTACAAGAGACTGTGGGCCAGATTCATCAAGAGATACGAAGGTTGGATCTCCTGATCCGCCGTCGTATCTGTGAGAGCCGACGGTC
Organism: Rana temporaria; assembly: GCF_905171775.1. Taxonomy (NCBI): domain Eukaryota; kingdom Metazoa; phylum Chordata; class Amphibia; order Anura; family Ranidae; genus Rana; species Rana temporaria. The sequence continues at coordinate 157,697,518 of NC_053497.1, forward strand.
GGATCTGTGAGATCCCACGGTCGGAGCTATGCGACTGATTCATAAGAATCAGTTCCGCATAGATCTCCCTTAGATCCGACTGGTGTAAGTGACTTGCACCAGTCGAATCTTAGGCTGTAATCTCCCGCCGGCCGCTAGGTGTCGTCGCTTTTTTTTAAACATTGCATATGCAACGTCGTTTGCGTTCGGCTTTTTCCGGCGGAGAGCTACCCCTGCTAATATGAGGGGTAGCTAATGTTAAGTATGGTCGACGTTCCCGCGCCAAGTTTTAAATTTGTTACGTCGTTTGCGTAAGTACGTCGGGAATACGGATGGCCGTAAGTAACCTAGCCGCCGAAAACAATGACGTCCTAGCGACGTCATTTGGAGCATGCGCACTGGACTTTTTCGCCGGCGGCGCATGCGCAGTTAAATCGGCGCGGGAACGCGCCTGATTTACATTGTACACTCCCTCTAGCCGCGGAATTTGCATTCCGCCGGGGGGAGTTAGGATCCGACGGTGCAATTTGCGAGGTAAGTGCTTTATGAATCATGCACTAGCCTCGCTAAATTGCACCGACGGATCGTAAAACAGGTAGATCTGGCGGATCTAAAGATCCGCTGAGCTACATGAATCTGGCCCTGGATGCCTATCTGTGCTATTTCCCAAGTCATATCTCCTGGGGTTTGACACCTAGAAGATAAGAGAATGATGGGGAGTTCTGGTTTCACATGTGAGATGAAAAGCCTGCACAGCATGACACGAAACTCAGCATTGTCTTTGCACTATGAGACTAAGGGGGCTTATTCACAATCCCAGTGGAATTATATATCTTAAATAGTATTATGTCTTTATAATGCCATAACAATATATGTGTATTAGTAGTTTATATATTAACCTGTTAAGCACATAGACATCACTGGGGTCCCAGGTATAAGATCCTATAATAACTTCAAAGTATTAGACTGCTTTGATCACATTCCGGCATTAGTTTAAAGGAACTTTCCAAGGCATGTGTGTTGATCATAAAACCTTATCTCAATCATAAATTTAGAAGTTGCCAAGATGTCTGACAATTGTTTGACATATAAAACAATTTTTGATGCTATACCAGGATTCAAGTCAGAGGGGTCATAAGTCATGATTAACTCTGCTTGACCTCATCATTAGGAATAATTCCTTATACGCTACTGCCCCCTACAGGTTAATATCGGCATTGGGTCAATATAGTCACTCATCAAAACATATCATGTGACATCGCCAGTCATGTGATAGTGATGTGACACGCCCATTTCTTTGGGGAGATAAAAAGTGTTTACTGAGGACAGAGAGGGATGGCTGATGGGAAGAAGCTTGATGGGAGAGAGATGGCTGAGCTCTGGAGGGCTGATGGCTGGAGCTGCTCTGATCTCTGAAGGAAGCTGGAAGGCAGAGAGTGACCGCAAACATGTAGCAAAGGTTCAAAGAGAGTCTTTTATTAGGACTTTCCCTTCTCAAGCAGAACTCTTACATACTGGTAATGTATAATCTTGATTTACCTTTTTGGTAATTTGGAGATTTTCACATACACACACACACAACTAAAACCATGTAAATATAATTGGCAAATATAATTTGGGAGTTAGTTATGTCTAACTGCAGCATGACGTAATTGTATTCCAAATATTAAAGACATACGCATTATGTTTGTCTTTGAAAAGCTAAGTGCCAATGATGGTAAATCGGTTTTAGAGTGAGGGCGTATGTGAAGATATATCCTCACCAAATTTAACAAAAGCTTGTGTACAACATAACATTTGTTATGTACACGTATTTAAGAAACAGTAGCATAAGATCTGTTTGTTATTGAGAAGAGATAATACAATGTCAAGGTTATGTCACTAAAAGCTAAAAGGTTTTAAATACGCCAAGATGATTTAAATATGAGAGCTATGAATTCACCTTGTCATAATATTGTAAATATTATCTAAAACATTCAACCATCGCTTATTTCTGATTATAGAAGCATATCAATTATTTGTTGTAATACGAATTGTACCTGATTTCAATTGTGCACTCTTTAGTTAATAAATATATATATTTTAAATATTCATTTGTATTGCTTGTCCTCAAAATAGCACGGATAAAATAATTTTAGATATCTTGTATTGTAGGAAAATTGTATTTCTCCCAAAGCACAGATTTACATATTTTCATAATACAATAATATTTTATAGTTCAGAATAAATATTCTGACGGTATATGTAGGCTCTATGCCGAGATACATCAATGGTTCTGACATTATCATACCCTACTAGACAGATTTAAGAGTCATTCCTAAGAATTACAGCCCTATAAAAACGACAAATATCCACAATGTACCGCTTTGAGATTCAAAATTTTGACACACCGCCAGACTGGATGTATAAGACGACCACCTATTTTTCCAGTGAAAACTGAGGTTTTGGGCCATACTCGCCGTATAAGACTACCCCCCTTCCGAGGCAACACCATTTAAAAAAAAAAATCAGAAACATAAAAAAAAAATTAACAGACTTGATTTAAACACAATAATTTTTATGAAAATGGTTGACTTACTGGTACTTAGTTCATCAATGACATCTTGGGCCTGATTTACTATGCTCTGTGCGCTGCGCTGGTTCATGCGTTAATTAGTACTCCGGGTGGAGGCTTGATTAGGCGCATGAACCAGCGTAGCAGCCGGCGCATTGAAACTAATATGTAAAGCCGCGCCGAACTCCCTATAGAAGTCTATGGGAGAAATCAAAAGTGTTCATTTTAAAGGCTAATCTGCAAGTTTTGTCCTAAAAAGTGTTTGGGGACCTCAGTCCTGTCCCAGGGAACATGTATCAATGCTTTTTTTATTTTTTAAAACGGCCGTTTTTTCGGGAGCAGTGAAATTAATAATTCTTAAAGTGAAACAATAAAAGTGAAATATTCCTTTAAATTTCGTACCTAGGGGGGGTGTAATGTCAGCATGTGAAATAGCGCATTTTTCCCGCACTTAGAACTCCCCCTGCACAAAGTGACATTCAGAAGGAAAAAAGTCATTTAAAAATTCACACGCGGCTATAATGAATTGTCGGCTCTGACAATTCTAAAGGGATTCATTCATAAAACAAACAAAAAAAAGTGTAGGGGTTCCCCCAAATTAAATTACCAGGCCCTTCAGGTCTGGAATGGATATTAAGGGGAACCCCGCCGTAAAAACCAAAAAAAAAAAAGACGTGCGGTTCCCGGCAAATATCCATTCCAGGCCCTTCAGGTCTGGTGTGGATTTTAAGGGGAACTCCACCCCAAATTGAAAAAAAAATGGCGTGGAGTCCCCCTAAAAATCCACACCAGACCCTTATCCGAGCACGTTGACCTGGCCGGCCGCAGAAAAGAGGGGGGGACAGAGTGCGGCCCCCCCCCCTCTCCTGAACCGCACCAGGCCACATGCCCTCAACATGGGGAGGATGTCCCCATGTTGATGGGGACAAGGGCCTCATCCCCACAACCCTTGCCCGGTGGTTGTGGGGGTCTGCGGGCGGGGGGCTTATCAGAATCTGGAAGACCCCTTTAACAAAGGGGACCCCCAGATCCTGCCCCCCCCCCTATGTGAAATGGTAATGGGGTACATTGTACCTCTACCATTTCACCCCAAAAAAAATGTCTAAAGTGTTAAAAATGACAGTAGCCGGTTTTTGACAAATCTTTTAATAAAATCTTCTTTTCTTCTTTCCTTCGGGTTTCTTCCACTGCTTCTTTCTTGGGTCTTCTCGTCCACATCTTGCCCGACGTGTTCTTCTATCTTCTCCGTCCGTCCTTCAGCCTTCTGGTCCCGCATCTTGCCCGTTGTCTTGTCCTGTCTTCTTCTCCGTCCGTCCGCCAGCCTCCTCGTCCGCATCTTGTGTCTTCTCCGGTCTTCTTCTCGGTCCGCCAGCCTTCTCGTCCCCGGACCCAGCGTTTGAATTTGATTTGGCCGCCGTGTTCCCGCTCCTGGGACCCGCCCCCCTCTGACGCCACAAGTAAACTCCTTAGAAGGTCATGTGCGTCAGAGGGGGGCGGGGTCACAGAGCGTCACACAGCGGGGGAATTCAATTTCAATCGCGCCGCCCGGAGAAGAAGTTCCCGCCGTGTCACACTCATGTGACCCCGCCCCCCTCTGACACACATATGCCACACGCGGACTTTCATATGAGTTTACTTGTGGCGTCAGAGGGGGGCAGGTCCCAGGAGCGGGAACACGGCGGCCAAATCAAATTCAAACGCTGGGTCCGGGGACGAGAAGGCTGGCGGACCGAGAAGAAGACCGGAGAAGACACAAGATGCGGACGAGGAGGCTGGCGGACGGATGGAGAAGAAGACAGGACAAGACAACGGGCAAGATGCGGGACCAGAAGGCTGAAGGACGGACGGAGAAGATAGAAGAACACGTCGGGCAAGATGTGGACGAGAAGACCCAAGAAAGAAGCAGCGGAAGAAACCCGAAGGAAAGAAGAAAAGAAGATTTTATTAAAAGATTTGTCAAAAACCGGCTACTGTCATTTTTAACACTTTGACATTTTTTTTGGGGTGAAATGGTAGAGGTACAATGTACCCCATTACCATTTCACATAGGGGGGGGGGCCAGGATCTGGGGGTCCCCTTTGTTAAAGGGGTCTTCCAGATTCTGATAAGCCCCCCCGCCCGCAGACCCCCACAACCACCGGGCAAGGGTTGTGGGGATGAGGCCCTTGTCCCCATCAACATGGGGACATCCTCCCCATGTTGAGGGCATGTGGCCTGGTGCGGTTCAGGAGAGGGGGGGCCGCACTCTGTCCCCCCTCTTTTCTGCGGCCGGCCAGGTCAACGTGCTCGGATAAGGGTCTGGTGTGGATTTTTAGGGGGACTCCACGCCATTTTTTTTTTCAATTTGGGGTGGAGTTCCCCTTAAAAACCACACCAGACCTGAAGGGTCTGGTATGGATATTTGGGGGGACCCCACGCCATTTTTTGGGGGGGTTTTTATGGCGGGGTTCCCCTTAATATCCATTCCAGACCTGAAGGGCCTGGTAATTTAATTTGGTGGGACCCCCTTTTTTTTTTTTTTTTTTTTTTTTATGAGCAATGACTGTATTCTTTATAGCCATGAGTACTTTAAACTTCCTTTTTTTTGTTTCACTTCAGAAATGACATCTTGTACAGGGACAGTTCTAAGCACGGGAAACATGCGTGTACCCCCCCTCCCCCCTGTATGAAATTTAAAGGAATATTTCACTTTTATTATTTCACTTTAACCACTTCCATACCGCGCCTATTCTGGCACTTCTCTCCTTCATGTAAAAATTAGATTTTGTTCATGGGAAATTAATCAGGACCCCCAAACATTATATATAATTTTTTAGCAGACACCCTAGGGAATAGTTAGCGGTCATTTTTTATTTGATTTCCAACGGTATTTGCGCAATAATTTTTCAAACGCCTTTTTTTGGCCCAAAAAAAAACCACGGTTCATGAATTTTAAAAAATTAAAACAGTAAAGTTAGCCCAATTTTTATGGATAATGTGAAAGATGATGTTACACCGAGTAAATAGATACCTTACTTGTCACGCTTTAATATTGTACACACTCATGGAATGGCGCCAAACTTCGGGACATAAAAATATCCATAGGCGATGCTTGTTTTTTTTTTTACAGGTGACCAGTTCAGAGTGACAGAGGAGGTCTAGGGCTAGAATTATTGCTCTCGCTCTAACGCACGCGTCAATAACTCACATGTGTGGTTTGAATGGTGTTTACATATGTGGGCGGGGCTTACATGCATATTTGCTTCTGAGTGCGAGCTTCTAGGGACAGGGGCGTTATTTTATTTATTTGGTTTTTTTTTTTACCTCATATTTTTATTCTTGCACTTTTTTGACACTTTTTTTGATTTTGGATCACTTTTCTTCCTATTACAAGGAATGTAAACATCCCTTGTAATAGGACTAGTGTGTGACAGGTCCTCTTTATGGAGAGAGGCGGGGTCAATAAGGCTGGAAAGCATGGTATTGAAAAAAAAAAAAAATTCTCATGCTCTCAGCTGCAATCATGTTCGTTCAGCACAGTGGTGTAGTGTATAGCACTTTGACCTAGCAGCAAAAGAGTCGTTGGTTCGAATCCCGCCCGTGACAGCATCTGCATGGAGTTTGCATGTTCTCCCTGTGCCTGCGTGGGTTTCCTCCCACAATATAAAAACACGCTGTAAATCGGATCCGGTCTAAATAAGCCCTAATATGCAGTAGTATATTTAGGTTTTGTGCTGCCCTAGGCCTGACTACATATCTGCACCTCCTAATATAAAAATGACCCACCCCTTCCTGTCAAAGCCACACCCTGTTTTTGTATGACCCGCCCAAGAATTTCAGGGGACCCACACACTAGTTCTGGGGGGGCACTGGATTCCCTTAACCACTTCCATACCAGGCACTTACGCACCTTCCCGCCCAAGCCAATTTTCAGCTTTCAACACTGTTGCACTTTGAATGGCAATTGCGCGGTCATACAACACTGTACCCAAACAAAATTGGCGTCCTTTTTCCCCCACAAATAGAGCTTTCTTTTGTTGTTATTTGATCACCTCTGCGATTTTTTTTTTGCGCAACAACTAAAAAAAGACTGCAAATTTTGAAACAAAAAAACGTTTTTATTTTTTTAGGTTAATTTTTTTGTAAATAAGTTTTTCTCTTTCAATTACGGGCACTGATATGGCGGCACTGATGGGCACCGATGAGATGGCACTGATGGACATCGATGAGGTAGTACTGACGGGCACAGATGAGGTGGCATTGATTGGCGGCGCTGCTATGCGGCACTGATGGGCACTCATAGGCGGCACTGATGGGCACTCATGGGCGGCACAGATGGGCACTCATGGGCGGCACTTATGGGTGGCACTGATGGATACTTATGGGCGGCACTTATGGGTGGCACTGATGGATACTTATGGGTGGCACAGGTGGGCACTGATAGGTGGGCACTGTGGGGTGGCACTGATGGACACTGTGGGGTGGCACTGATGGACACTGTGGGGTGGCACTGATTTTCCCAGGTTGCCAGTTAGTGCCCATTTGTGGGCACTGATTGGCATCTTTTTTCTTTTTTTTAATGCTTTTTGTTTTTTTTTACTATATATATTTTTTTTTTGCACACCCTGGTGGTCCAGGGTGGGCATCCCTGGTGGTCCAGTGTGGTGATCCGAGGGGGGGCTGCGCTGATAAACAATCAGCGCGAACGCCCCCTGTCAGGAGAGCCGCCGATCGGCTCTCCTATACTCGCGTCTGTCAGACGCGAGTGAGGAAGAGCCATCGATGGCTCTTCCTGTTTACATCGTGATCAGCCGTGATTGGACACGGCTGATCACGTGGTAAAGAGTCTCCGTCTCCGTGAGAGACTCTTTACCGAGATCGGAGATGCAGGGTGTCAGACTGACACCCCGCATCACCGATCGCCGCGCTGCGTGCCCCCACAGGCGCGCGCGGCATGAAATCCTGCAGGACGTCCTGTCAGGATTGTGTAACCACTTCCCGGACGTAAATCGGCCATAGGCTGGGCGGGAAGTGGTTAATTTGCATAGTTTTTCTCTCACTTCCTGTTTGGCTATGGGGCAGGAAGTGAAGGCAAATCTCCCCAATTGGACACAGATAATACAAAATAAACTGACAGGGCTTATAACCCTCCCTCACTCTATCCAAAATTAAAGAAAATAAAACTTGTTGATTATAGTTCTTGTCAGGGGCGGACTGACCATTGAGTCACTCGGGCACTGCCCGAGGGCCCCATGCCACTAGGGGGCCCCATCCGGGTTGCCAGGCTCAGTAAAACTAGGGACAGTATGTAAAAATCTGTGTTTTTTTTAGATCTGTCCCTGATATGTCCGAAAATGACATGCTTTTAATGTGAATATCCCAAGATTTTAGCTGCCCGCCTCTGCACTACCTCCTGGCGTGGTGGCCATCTGTAAGCCAGAGGGGCCCCATAATCTTCTATTGCCCGGGGGCCCCATGAGTTGTCAGTCCGCCCCTGGTTCTAGTTTAAGCACAAATTTCATAGAGTTTTATTGAGAGCCCTAAGAAAATATAACCATGCCAATAGGCCAGGATACAGCGTTGCTAATATGTAGGAATGTGTGTGTTAGAGCACCCCACCCAATGTTAACTAAAAAATTATTAATTTGCAAATAAGTATTATCTGCTCATTTTTTTGGGGATGTCTGCACCCCTGATAGTGACAACATTTGTGAGGTGTCTTCACCCTTTCTAATTCATTCACTTCCTGTCACATAGCCAAACAGGAAGTGAGGGTAAAACCTAATATCTTTTCTTGGGGACACAGAGATCAATCTAAATAGTTTCCCATTATGTAAATTGCACTCTAGCATTTTGCTGTGTACACCCCAAATTATTAGGGATCTTGGACTTTGGGGTCCATTTACTAAAGGCAAATCCACTTTGCACTACAAGTGCAAAGCAAGGAAGAAAGAAAACAAAACAACTTTGCTTCTACAGGATTGGATGTTAAAACCATCATGTAGTAGTATGTGTTGTAGTATATGTGTATGTATGTATGTATATATATATATATATATATATATATATATATATATATATATATATATATATATATATATGTGTATTATATGAGTCTAACATATACAGGCCGGATTTCAAACCTGTGCAAAGAGACAGGAAGAGTCTCAAACCACTATTCAATCAGTTGAATTAGATTAAATGATAAGTCTAGTTTACACATCAGGCCTGTGATTGCATGTTGCAAGTCAAAAGAGGTTTGTCTATTGTCAAAAAAGGCAGAGACAGGATGGAGCCGTTTTTACATATCGAACCATTATTCAGATCACATGCAATCTTATTACTTATTAGATGGGGGCTTATTAGTATGCAAGGATGCATACTAATTAGTGACTTCGGCTGAAGTCACATCCTGTCTTTTAAGAGTGGCAGGTAAATATGTCCTGCTGTCTTTCAATTAAGAGACAACCAATCAAATTGGTCAGCTATTCAAAAAAAACAATATATAATGTTGGGAATTTCTGGTTACCAGTTAGAGAATATACCCCCACGTATTCTCTGCATGACCATGTGAAGGCACAGATCTAGAAGGGATCAGAACATGTATTCTCTAAGATGAGACTTTGACACTACATTACTCTGTTGGATTCTTGTATCGTCTGTGGACTTTGTATGTTATTGGAAGATCCATTAAATGCGTTCTCTGGAGAACCTGGTGTGAGTTGCTGCGGAAACAACCTAATTTACTCTCTGACTTCAGTACATTGGATCTTATGGTTCTGTGTTGGACACTATACATGATCACTACACATCAGTGCTTCCTCTCTGATTTTCAGCAACTATGCTTGTACTGCAGAGTGGCTTTGCCTTTACTAAACCCCAAACTAAATAATCATTTGGGGCAGGGATCCTCAAACTACGGCCCTCCAGCTGTTGTAGAACTACACATCCCATGAGTAACAAGTAACAAAAGACAAACGTAACAATTTTAAAGTAATTTTTATTGGTCAACAAAACAAGGAAAGCAAAAAAAGACAAACAAACACAAACAAAAATACATTTCAAAATTCTAAATAACCATAGCTTCACACATTTTTCATAAAATAAGGCCACATAGACAAATACATCAAAGTGAACATCATTTAAAAATAAACCAAAACCATTGGCAAAATAAAACAAAACCCATGCAACAAACCACATTTGTGTTTAGCAACAGCATTTCTGCCAGCCTGCCCCTTCTGAGGGCAGCTGAGGACTGATCGATCCCTGCTTTTTATAACAGTGCTAGTAATGAAGCAATTGAAATCACATGAACAAATTGCAATCTCTAGTTTGGGTGAGCTTGTAATTGGGCACACCTGCAATTAACCCAAACCACGCTCTATGAGCATCCAAGGAGTGTTTTTCACCTTTTAAAAAGAAAGGATATTTTTTTTCTAAGTGTTTGAGCATGCTCAGTTCATCACACATGTAGGAACCAAGCTGCAATGGAATGAGAGCTTTTTTTTTTGTTTCCCCTGATCTGATGCTTTCCAGCCTGAAGGGGAGGTGTTAAAGACAGAAGTAAACACGCACATTTAATAATCTATTTGTGGGAAAAAAAGGTTGCCAATTTTGTTTGGGAGCCACGTCGCACGACTGCGCAATTGTCAGTTAAAGCGACGCCGTGCCGAATCACAAAAACTTGCCCGGTCATTGACCATAAATATGGTCCGGGCTCAAGTGGTTAAAAATTAACAAAACACAAAAGTGAGCCCAATTTTTGGGGATAATGTGAAAGATGATGTTACACTGAGTAAATAGATACCTTACATGTCACGCTTTACTATTGGAAACACTCCTGCAATGGGGCCAAAATGAATTCCGTGAATATCCCCATAGGCAACCTTTTTCTTTTTTTTCCAGGTTACCAGTTTATAGTTACAAAGAAGGTCTAGTGGTAAAAGTATTGCTCTCGCTCTAACGCACGCGTCAATACCTCACATGTGTGGTTTGAACGATGTTTATATATGTGGGCGGGACTTGCGTAAGACCCGCCCACATATGTAAAAATTATTTTTACTTTTTGCTATAATAAATATCCCCAAAAATATATATTCTAAAAAATAAAAAACCCCTCAGTTTAGGCCGATATGTATTCTACATCTTTTTGGTTCCAAAAAATCGCAAATAGCGTTTAGTGTTTGGTTTTGGCAAAAGTTATAGCGTCTACAAAATATATATTTTTTTTGTTTTAACTAGTTATTGGGGCGATCAGCGATTTTTATCGGTACTGCGACATTATGGCGGACACATCGAACACTTTTTTGGAACCATTGGCATTTTTCTAGCGATCAGTGCTGTAAAAATGCATTGCTTACTCTAAAAATGCCACTGGCAGGGAAGGGGTTAACACTAGGTGCGAGGGAGGGGTTAAATATGTTCCCTGGGTGTGTTCTAACTGTAGGGGGGGGGGACTGACATGGGTAAATGACAGATCGCTGTTCATGAAGGGGAACTCCAGACACAACCGGTGCTGAGAGCTCCTGGAGATCCCAGAGGCTATGGAGGCTTCAAGCCCAGGGGATGGCTCAAATCCCCAGTCAATGTCTCAGGTTTTGCCGGTGGAGAGTGGGCCTGGAGGCTCACATAAGATCTCAGGTTCTTTGGATGGATTAAAGCCAAGTAAGGTTGAAGTACTTTACCTACATTCTCAGGAGAAAGTCTGTTGGCTTGCAGCACAGCCGGGGGAAGATGTCAGTAAGAGAGATCTCAGGATTCAAGCCATGTATTGCCTAATGGAGAAAGTGGTGGTGTATCTTGAGGCTGCATATGCTGAGCTGGCCCGGCTGAGGAGTGCTAGAGACTCTGTTAATAAGAACCGCAGAAAGGGCTTTCGGCTAAACATCCAAACCCTGAGGAATGTTACAGTTGAATACACTGCCCTACTAAATGGACTTGTCATGTCTGCAGGTACTGTAACTCCCGAGATGTTTGACTTCAATCAGCGGATTGTGGTTGCCCATGGAAACTGCAGCCAGGCCGTTAGACGGGGTTCCCGGGCCGGGACCTCTGTTGCATCTCGGCCGCTAGGTGGCGCTGTTCCCGCTCGCGGGAGTCCCGCGAGTGCCGTGTGTGAGTCCAACCAGGAAGTGTTTGTGATGGACGGAGGTGCTGCTGCTGAGTGTATGGAGGTCGGAGGTGCCGCGATGGAGGATGAGAGAGCTGAGGGAGCCGAGATGGAGGTCATGGCGAGAGGTGAGAGACTCGATCCGGCGGAGGTCACAGTGACGGAGGTCCCGCATGGACTATCTGGTGCAGCGGCAGCTGTGTCCCCAAAAACGGAACTGACACAGCCAGGTGCTGTCCCCCCAGTAGAGTTGCCCCCTGTGTCCTTCTCCCCTGTTGTCCCCCCAGGGGAGTTGCCTTCTGTGTCCCCACCCTCCCCAGCCTTGATGTGTTCGGCTGCGGCAATGACCCCTCTGCCCGGTGAGTGGGGTGAGTGTGAGCAGGGTGAATCACCAGGCTCAAGCCTCGCCATTAATTATATCAGGCAGATAGAGGGTGAGCCGTGTAAAGTGGTTCAGGGTGCGGATGGTGTCATCATGGACAATTTGTCATCAGATGTTCTAGTGGTCCCTTCTGGGGGTGACCAGCAAAGTGGACAAGTTCAATCTCAGGGGGTTGGTGTTGGGTCACCTCTGGTGGCTGGGGGTAATACTGGTACACCCAGTGTTCCTGATGCTCCTGTGGGCGACCAGAGCAATATGGTCAATGTCATGTTAGATGCTGATAATGTTTTGGTGGATAATGGTGCCCCCCATGTTGTTCTCCCTGTTGTGCCCCCTGCTGTCTCTCCCGTTCCTGCTGCCCTCCCTGCCCCCCCTGTTCCCTGCGTTTCCCCTGCCCCACCCCCCCCTCAGATTAGTGGGTCTCAAGAGGCCCAAGTGGTGTCGGCTTTAAGAACTGGTATGTCATTTGCGGATGTTGCTGGGGATAGGGTGCAGCTTGGGCGATTTTATGCCCAGCATGGCACTATGGCTTTCACGGGCACTGTGCCAGCTGCTGCCCGTGCCGCGGCGGTAGAGAGGAAGCGCCGCAATGTGGTGCAGCTGCGCTGGCAGGGCGGTTTAAGTATTTCAGATCGTGCTCCGGGGAGGAGTGCGGTGGTGGATATGGTGCTGGCCCTAGGTTTCAGGGTGGCAGATATTTTCGCCATTATTCACCCCGCAGGCTCCCCGGAGTATGATATCAGTTTTTGTACAGCAACTCTGATGGAGAGCTTCCTTACTAAATTGGAAGTAGTTAAAAATCGCCCTGCCTGGAAGCCTTTTAAGGCAACCCCTTTGTCCCGCCAGGATGATGTAAAAAAAGTTACAATCATGGTCCGCAACGAATTCGTGCCCGCGAAAGACATTACTACATGGTTGGGGAGGTTTGGGCAGGTTATGGGCCCCCCAAAAAAGGAGTTGGGTTCTAAGGGGATTTGGACAGGGGCATGGTTTGTCCCTGTCAAGCTCCGAAGAATCGGGTCAACTGTCACCCATATTCCAGCTACTGGGTACATTGGGCGTGATAGATTGGTGGCTTTCTACCTGGGGCAACCGAGGCTTTGCTTCAAGTGTGGCAGCCCTTTGCACTTTAGTGCGGAGTGTGCTGCCACACGTTGCTCTAAGTGTGATGAGGTGGGGCATAGGGCGGAGGGGTGTACCCGGATTCGGTGCAATTTGTGCGGAGTCTTGGGGCACCCCTTCAGTCGTTGCCCTGCAGCTTTTAGGTCACCTGAGGAAAAGACTGACTCTCCTGTAGGCCCAATGCTGTTGGTTCCATCTCAACCAGCTGCTGGTCAGAGTGACTCTCCTGTAGGCCCGGTGCTGACAGTTTCGCCTCAACCAGCTGCAGGTCAGTGTGCTCAGCCTCAGGGGTTCACAATTGGTTCTGAGGACCCGGGGTCATCCGCAGGTTGTGGGTCGGCCCCGAGGGCCGGGGACCCCAAAAATCCCGCTCCCAAGGTGAGGAGGGTAAGAGTTAAGAAATCTTCCTTGGGGTCAGGGGCGCCCAGTTCTGGGGTGCCGGTGGAGGGGCAGCCTGTTATAGAGGTACCTCAGGGGGTTTTCAAGGTACCTACACCCCAAGTCTTGAGTTCTGGTGAGCCTGTCAAGCATCCTAAAATGGTAAAGCGTGTGCCTGTGGTGGTGCTCCATCCTTTGGATGGTGGTTCACAGTCCATTCCTACCTGGACCCCATCCCCTGCCCCATTTCCTGTTCTATCCTCTGCCCCATCCTCTACTTCATCCCCTGGTCCATCTCCTGCACCTTCAGAGTGTGAGGATGAGGTTTTTTCCTTTGATAAAGCTTGCAATGTTTTTTCTGAGTCAGATTCGGATGTGTACAACAATACAACAATAGATTCCGATTCCTCCGACTCCTCTGATCTCTCCGATGCTCCTAGTGAATCTCGGGGGGAGAAGAGGAGGAGGGAGAAGAGTCGAGAGGTTGAATGGGAATCTGTCAAGGGGAAGGGCAAGAAAAAACAGACCTCAGTGTCTTGTGTTGGTCTTGGTCCTGGTCCCCCTCCTTCTAATCCAGTGTCCGTACACAATAAATTTCTTGTGTTGGACACTGCAGTTGTGGGTCCCTCAGATAGAGACCCCAACATGGAGGCTGAGTAAATTTTGGTATATTTAAAGTAAATAATATTTAGGAAAAAAAAATGAAGTAATTAAGAGTGTAGTAGGAGGTTTCTAGAGTATTTGGTAATGTTGGGGAATTGTTAATGTTGGATTTTAATGAGTTGGAGTTTCTTTTTGTAAAGACTTTGTTTTTGTACAGTGTAAGTAAGTTGTGGGGTGTTGATGTATTTATGTTGTAATGACATAATTATGTTACTCTGTTTCATAGCCAATTGGGGCTTGGCTTTTAATGTCGTGTCTTTAAATAAAAAAATCTCCAGACCAAAAAGCTTCCAGCTCCTCCCAGTTTGGTCATTCCACTTCCTGCTGGAGTAGAGAGAAGACCTGTCTTCCAGAGCTCCTGTGTTCCAGAGACCAGCCTCCAGCCCCAGCCCCCAGCCCCTGGCCCCGGAAGAGGGGAGGGATGGCCTCCCTCAGCCCAGGAGAAGGACCTGCCTCCGGCCTCCGGAGTAACCAGCAGCACCTGCCCTCCTCCAGCCAGACGAAGATCAGCAGGGATGACCGCCTCTTCCTGGGCACCCAGCAGGGTCTCTCGGACTGGACCACCATTCAACCAGGTGAGACTGAGGCCAAAGCCAGGAAGAGGTGTGATAAGATCAAGTCCCTGCTGGTTAGGATAGCCCAGGCCTGCGTGGAAAAAATGACAGCTCTCGCAGGCCTGAGGGACAAGAGGGACAGGTGCTCTAGTAGTAAGAGGTCGGAGTATAGGGGGGCCATCAATACCCTCAGGCTTGAGGTTAATGAAATCTGGGGTTACCTGGGAGGTTTTTTCGAACATGGGGCTGGAGAGGTGAGCTTTCTTGAGGAGCTCCGGAAGACCCTCCAGCAGGCCAACCAATCGGGAAGTCAGACGGCAAGGAGGAGCAGCGGGCGGTCGGGGTCCCAACCCTCCAAGCAGCCGGGGAAGTCAGGAGAGCCTGGGTGTAGTGGGGGGGGTGGAAGCTCTGGTGGTGCAGGGCCCAGTAAGGCCATAAAACCTGGGGAGGGCTCCCGAGAGCCGATCCCTCGGTCCGTGAAAAAAGGGGCTGGGGGGTTGGCTATGACAGGGGAGCCCAGTGATCCAGGAGGCCGCAGGGCCCAAGCGCCGCCGGGGGTACCCCCCCTGCGTCTACGGGTCAGCACACCCGGGCTCCCACAGGAGGGCCACGCTGCAATTGTGGAAGCCCGCTGTGTGCCTGTCTCCAGGACCCCTCAGCCTGCAGTAGAGCGGGAGGACCTGGCAGAGGCAGCGCCAGTGACTGCTCCTGCGGCTGGTAGTGAACAGGGTGAGAGGCAGGTGCATGGCGGTGAAGTACCAGTAAAGACATTAAAAGTACTTGTCTGCAGCGTGACCAAGATGGCGCCGGCTGCTGGGGGAGGAGCAGCCAGCATTAGGGACCCGGAAGTACCCCCCCCCCCGCGCGAACCGGAAGTGCTCCCCCGCGAACCGGAAGTGCTCCCCCGCGAACCGGAAGTGCTCCCCCGCGAACCGGAAGTGCTCCCCCGCGAACCGGAAGTGCCTCTCCGCGACCGAAAGTGACTGCCAGTGAATTTTCAGCTGGTGTCACCAGCACGGGAGTGGACCTGGGGGGTGATGGGCCGGGGGTGCAGGGGTGCCCAGTCCCGTTTATTGCAGCAAGCACCTCTGGGCACCCCCGGCAGGACGGTATAGACGGTATGGACGGTAAGCTGCCTACCCCCCAGGTCCCTATGGACACCAGCCCTGAGGGGCTTCCAGCGGCACAGGCAGGGTGGGGGGATTGTCAGGTGGGGCCCCTCCCGGAGGACAGTGCTGCATATGATTTTATCCGTCAGCTGGAGGGGTCCCAGGGGGGCATCCCCCCAGAGACAAGTGTGCGGGTTGAGTCCCAAGGGGCTGGTGAGGTCGCAGAGGGGTCTGGTTGGGGGAGTTTGGTGGGGGAGGTACCCCCCTCTGCTGTGGCCCCAGGGGGGGAGGGGCCTGTAGTCAGGCCAAGGGTGGTGGGTCAGGGAGGTCAGGGTAGTTCAGTGGGGGTGGGTGCAACACCACCGGCAGGGATGGGGGCCCCCCCCCGTTCCCCCCCACTTCTGGGGGTGCTGAGGGGGGTGCCCCGCTTCCGGAGAACATCTTTCGGGGGTCTCCGGAGGCCAACTTATTATCTGCCCTAAAGGGGGGTCGCTCTTTCGCCCAGGTGGCGGGCTCTCGTGCCCCTCTGGACCACCTGTACAGCCGGTTTGGCGCCCAGAATTTCCGCGCCCCCCCTGCTGACCAGGAGAGGACGCAGGGGTCGGCGTGGACGAGGGGTACAGGTGGTCCAGAGAGGAGGCGTAGGAATGTTGTCCAGCTTCGGTACGAGGGTCCGGACCCCTGCCCCGCCCGAGGTGAGGTGGTGGACCTGGTACTCTCCTTGGGTTTTGGGGTGGGTGACCTTTTTGCTGTCATCCACCCCACCAACACACGGGAGTTTGACATCAGTTTTGTCACTCCCGTGTGTATGGAACGCTTCATCACCAGCTTTGGGCTGGTGAGGGGCGTTGACCCTTGGAAGAAGTACAGGCTCATTCCCATCTCCAGGCAGGAGGAGGTAAAGAACATCACCATCCTGGTGAGGAATGAGTCGCTCCCTCCGGAGGACATTGCCACCTGGCTTGGGAGGTACGGGCAGTTGCAAACCCCCCTGAGAAAGAACCTCGATGAGCGCGGGGTCTGGACCGGGGCTTGGTTGGCCAGGATCCGGCTTAAGAGGGAGGGCAACAGTGTTGCCCACCTCCCTGGCAGCGCCTTCCTGGGCAGAGACCGGATCCTGGCCTTCTACCCGGGACAGCCCCGTCGTTGCTTCAAGTGCGGCAGCCCGACTCACATGAGCTCGGACTGCACGGTGGTCAGATGTGGCCGGTGCCACGAGTTTGGCCACCAGTCCGACTCATGTGGGAAGATCTGTTGTAATCTGTGTGGTGAGATGGGGCACCCATTCAGTCGGTGCCCCAAAGCATATTGGGGTTCTTTCTCAGGGGGGGGACCTCCCGGGCCGGGAGCGGCCGAAGCCCCCCGGCGAGTGATGGCCGGGGGGGGGTGGGGATCCTGGGGCCCCTAATGCCCCTCCGGAGGGACCAACAGGCCCACAGCCTCAAAGAAGGCGGAGCAGGCGTGGGCGAGGGGCTCCCCCCCCGGGAGATACGGGCTCAGTTGGCCAGGAGGTTCCCGAACCTCCGGAAGGCGAAGCCGATGGGGAGGAGTCGGGGAGGCCTGGGGGTCCCGGGCCTGAGGGTCCGGGGCCCCGGCTTTCCCCTCCTTTAGTTGCAGGGCCGATCCCCCCCCCTCCACCTGTTCTATCTGCCTCCCCATGCAGCCCCCCCTCATCTTCCCATCCCCGCCCCCCCCCTCCCAAGTCCCGTCCCCCCCTCCCCCTTCTTCTGCCGATCCCCTTGCTGTCCCCCCCCTGTCTCTGGCCCCCCTCCTGCCTCTCCCATCCCCCCCTTATGGACCCAAAGTCTCCTCTGGCCTTGTGGCCATGGAGACGGAAGCTGCTCGAGCCTCATCTAAGAGGGAAATCTCGAGCAGCGGGTCCGAGGAGGGGGGTGGCGTAGTCACCTCAGAGAGATGGCAGGAGTGGGAGCAGGTGAGACGCAGGAAGAAGGGGAAGGCTGTAAAATCTGGGGGCGGGAGGTCCCCTGTGAAGGGTGGGGTTCCCCCAGGGGCACGAAGTGGGGTGTCCCTGGGGAACCTGTTTGGTGTCCTCTCCTCCTCCTCGGACTCAGAAGAGGAGGAGGGAGTGTAAATATGTTTTGGTGTTTGTAGTATGAAGGAGAACGTGACCCTTTCAATCATTTTGATGGCGGTACCCTCTCCAATACGGCTTGCGACCATTAATGTCGCAAGTATTCGTTCTGCAGGAGCTCGTTTTATGGCCTTTGATTTTCTCAGCCGTGTTGAAGCTGACATTTTGTTTTTGCAGGAGACCTGGCTGGCATCTGTGGCAGAGATGCATCTAGCAAAGAGGGAGTGGAGATGTGGGCCCTCCCTCTGGTCTCTTGCGGCCGAGCCCTGCAGTGGTGTTGCGGTCCTTTTTAAGACTGGTTCGGTGGCTTGCCGGCGAGTGATTGAAGTGGAGATTGGTAGATGTCTGGTGGTGGACGCTGTCGTGAGGGGGCAATTCCTCCGGCTCATTAATTTTTATGGGCCTCAAACCAAGAGGGAGAGGAAGAGCCTCCTTACGGCGGTTAAGCCTTATCTTTTTACATCCCAGCAGGTGATCTTTGGTGGTGACTTCAATATGATCACTAGGCCCAAAGACCGGGCAGGTGCCGCCAACCCTCTGGGATATGATAGTACTTTTTTGAATAGCGTAGTGAGGGAGGCCGGGTTGGTGGATGTGCACGTTCGTCACCTCCCCAACCTCACTGGTTTCACATTTTCCCGAGGTAGTTCTAAGAGTAGATTAGATAGGTTTTTTTTAAAGGGGGACTCTGCTTGCTCGGCTCCAGAGCTGCAGTCGGTGGAGTTCTCCGATCACTGTATGGTATCTGTGGCCCTGAATGTCGCCGACACTCCTCAGAAAGGGAGGGGTTTGTGGCGCCTGAATGGGTCGCTACTGGAGGATCCTGAGGTTAGGGAAGCCTATGAGGTTTTCTTCCTGGACCAGACCTCGCTCCTTGAGGGCAACTGCTCCCGCCTTGAATGGTGGGAAGTAGTTAAAAAGAGGTCTGGTGACTTTTTCCGGGAAATCTCTGGGTACAGGGCAGCTTCCAAGTACCAGGCCTACCAGAGACTACGCAGGAAGCTTGACTGCCTGGTGTCCTCTGGGGGCTCTCGGGAACAGATATCCGGTCTGAAGGCGCAGATGAAGGAGTGTCAGTACGACCGTCTCGCCTCCCTGGTTTTTGAGAGGGATTATGGGAAGTTTATCTCTCCTGATCCCTACAGGAGCTGTGGTGAGGCGGCGAGTTCGAAGGTCGTACACGGCCTGAAGGATGCCTCGGGATCTCTGGTCCGGTCCAGATCGGGGATCCTGGGTGTCGTCAGAGACCACTTTTCGGACCTCCTGAAGAAGCGGCCTCTAGACATGGAGAAAGTCAGGGAATTCCTTGATGAGACCCCACTGGAAGTGAGGTCTGACCTTCCTGACTCTCTGACAGAAGAGATCTCGGTGGCTGAAGTCGAGCAGGCTATCAGCTCTTTAGCATCTAAAAAGTCGCCTGGGCCCGATGGGCTTACGGCAGAGTTTTACAAAACCTTTAAGAGCCTCTTGGCTCCTCATTTGAGGGACGTGTACCGTGAATGTTTGGCCTATGGCCTGCTGCCTCCCTCAATGAGAAGGTCAGCTCTGATCCTTCTTTCAAAGGGGAAAGACCCGTCTGTGGTGGAGAATTGGCGTCCGATCGCCCTTCTTACCACAGATAGGAAGATACTGGCAAAGATCTTGTTTACACGTCTGTCTGCTTTGGCGGGCAGGATGCTGTCTCCCTCTCAGCACTGCACAATTCCTGGCCGGGGCACCTTTGGTGCCGTCCTGAACGTCCGGGAGGCTGTGGAAAGGTGCAGGGCTGATGGCAGCGAGCGGTATCTGCTTGCACTGGATCAGGCTAAGGCGTTTGATCGGGTGAACCATGAGTACCTTTGGCTGCTTCTGAGGAGATACGGTCTGCCTGATCAATTTGTTGATTGGCTACAGGTATTGACAAGAGGGAAGCTCTCAGCTCCCCTATACAACGGTTGGGTGGGTCGGGCCTTTGCTGTGGACTCTGGCGTCCGGCAGGGCTGCCCGTTGAGCCCCCTCCTGTACGTCTTTGCGGTTGACCCCTTCGTAAGGAGGCTAGACTGCGAGTGTCTTGTGGGGGTTCCGGTGGGACCTGTCGGGAGTCCGGTTTCGGCAGTGAAGGTCGTGGCCTACGCGGATGATGTCTCGGTGGTGGTATCTGGTCGTGAGGAGGCCCATTATGTGGAATCCCAGATCGGGTGCTACTCTGAGGCGTCAGGTTCGCTGGTCAATTGGGACAAGAGTGAAGTTTTCTGGATGGGGAAGGAGGGGGAGCAGTTCCCCCTTCCGGACGTGTTCCCCACGCCCGTACCAGAGATTCGAGTACTTGGCATTCATTTCGGCCCGGGTGATTATCCCAAGCTAAATTGGGAGCGCAGGCTGGTGAGTGCCACTCGGAAGGTGAAGGCCTGGAGAGGTTGGAAACTTTCCCTGAGGGAAAGGGTATGCTTGGTCAAGACGTACTTACTGCCTGAGTTTCTCTTTGTGAGCTACGTGTGTCTTTTGCCAGCATCTCTCTATGCTCGGGTCTATGGTCTGTTCTTCCTGCTGTTGTGGGGAAACAGACTGAACCTGATCAAGAGGGAGGTCACATACCGCCAGCGAAGGCAAGGAGGGTTGGACATGGTCAACCCGGTGGTGTTCTTCATCATCATTTTTGTAAAGTACAACTTGCAGTCCATCTTTGTGGATGCGCCTTCCTGGTGGGAATGTTCATGCAAGGACTGGCTCTTGCTGTTCCTGAGGAGGGGAGGAGGCCCGGCGATCTGAGGAGATCGCATGGGTATCTCCCATCCTACGTCCCCCTGGCATTGAAGGTACTGAGGCAGTGGCGGATAACTGCCCTTGAGATGGGCTCTCTGGGTCGGCGTGAGCTGTACCTGAGGGTCATGGCCTCGGACATTTTGAAGCCCCTGTCTTTAAGGGACTGTCCTGAGAGGGTCCTCACGGAGGGGTTAGCCCTCTTGAATTCTTCCAGAATTCCGAACAAGTTTTGGGATCTTGCATGGAGGTCGTTCCATGGACGACTGTACGTCCGTGCAAATCTCATATATCTGAACCTAGGGGACAGGGGCTGTCCCCGACGGGAATGTGGAGGGACATTGGAGACCATGGACCATTTTCTGGTCCAATGTCCCTTCAACATGGAGGTTCTTACGGGGGTAGGGGGTGCCATTGGCTACCCCCGCCTTCCGGCCCTGACCTATGCTGAGCGGGTGTATGGTGACTTCGGGGTCCGCAGGGGTTTTGAGTTATCGTCACTTTATTTAGTCAGCGTAGTTGTGCTTTACTACACTTGGCACGCTCGGTGTTTGGTGTCCACTAGGGACAAAATCCTGTCTGTGCATGAGGTGGTGGGTGATATCTTTCGGGAGTTGGTGAAGGTGCGGGATCTGGAAAGGAGCAGGGTCGGGCCTGAGAGGTGTGCCCATTTATGGAGGGGGTTCCTCTTCCAGCCCCCTTAGGCCATGACCCTGCCCCTCTCCACGGGTAGGGGCAACTTTCCTTTCTCACCCCCCTTAGATTTTGTTTATAGTTTATTTTTGAAATAAGGCTACAGACATGTCTGATTATCATGTTCTCGCTCATACGTGGGTTGTAGGTATTTGTTGTTCTGGTGGTGGGGTGTGTTGTGGGTTGGCGATGATCTGGACAGTAGTGGTTTTTATGGACTTTAATATTTCCCTACTGTACCAGTGAGCCGTTTTAAGTTGGTTTTCTTTTTTTTTTTTTTTTTTTTGGCAATGATCTGGACAAGCTTTTTCTGATGGACTATAAAGACTTTTTCTTGTACCAGTGAGCCTGTTGTAAATACCCGTTCTAATGTTGTTGTGTGGCCCCCTTATTAAAGGGAGCTCGCAGATTCCGATTACCCCCGCCCGCATACCCCGACAACCAATGGCAAGGGTTGTCGGGAAGAGGCTCTTGTCCCTATCGACATGGGGGCAAGAGTGCTGTGGGGTGGGGGGGCAGTGCCCCCCTCCCCCACAGCACACACTCCCCCATGTTGAGGGCATGCGGTCTGGTACGGCTCAGGAGGGGGGGGGGCGCTCGCTCATCCCCGCCCCCATTCCTGTCCGGGCCAGACTGCATGCTTGGGATGAGGGCTTGGTTTGGATCTGGGGGGGGACCCCCACGCCGAATCGGCGCGGGTTTAACCCCTCATGTTCCGGACCAAGCCTAAGAGCCTAATGTAGCCCTGAAGGGGGACCCGCGCCGATTTCAAGTTTGAAATTTGGCGCGGAGTTCCCCTTCAGGGCTGAAAACAGCTCGGAGATTCCCGTGCGCCGCGTCACGCAGCGCATTCACGGGTACGCCGCTTGGTATTTACCAAGATTTTCACGGCGTACTGACAAGGCGCACGGGAATCCCTGACTTTTCTCTCTGCGTATGCCCAGTATGCAAATGAACCTCCCGAGGTTCAGGCGCACTGTGCAAGCGCACGGGGATCTGTTTTCAAAAAACACTTTCCCTTTCAATTCGGCCCGCCAAACACTTCAAAACACATGTCACTTCACTTCCCCTGCATCCCCCCACCTCCCCCCCTAATAAACTCCCGCCCAAACCCCCGCAATTTACACTTCAATGTGCCGTGCGCCAGGTCTGTACTGGTGCACAATGCACCCTCTCCTGGGCGCACGGAGCACATTAGTAACTAGGGAAATACACTGCACTAGCAGCGTA
The DNA here is from genome assembly GCF_905171775.1 of Rana temporaria. Lineage (NCBI taxonomy): Eukaryota > Metazoa > Chordata > Amphibia > Anura > Ranidae > Rana > Rana temporaria. Next base: position 157,720,101 of record NC_053497.1, read on the forward strand.
TTTCTTTAGTAAATGGCAAAACGGCTGCTACTCCTGCTTTTACTCCATGAGTCATGGAGTAAAGGCTTGGTAAATCAGCCCCCTTGTGTTACATTTATACCATCCAATGAATTTGATATGCCATACTTCTTGAAAGACTTGATTACTTTTATCATTCCAGGCTTTTATGACATCCAACTGCGGAGCACGGATGTTTCCTCCTTTTGTGAATGGCTTTTCGCCACTAACCGTCCACTCATTCCACTGTTCTTGAATGCGGTCTTTAAATGGCTAGTTTAGGCACACATCCAGTGGCTGTACCAGTGTTGTCAATCCTGTAGGAATAACCTTTGTTCTGGGAGTTAAATGAGCCCTGAATATATCCAACACCAGTAGGCTACATTCCCGACAAAGTCCACCTGATCGTCTCCATACATGATCAAGCCTTCTCATGTCCTGTTTTTATTAACATGGTTTTTGCACCTTTTGAATTGACTTTTATTTCCAACCAAATCGAAATTCATAGGAGTTTCATCTATATTTCCGATCTGACTTGGCGCATAGCCGCGTTTTCTTGCGCTGTTGTATTACATATCGATGGAAATTACTTTGCCATCGAGATCTGCAGGTAATTTGTGTGCAATTTTGGTCTTTTGCCTCAGTACCAGATCATGCCTTTCCAAGAACCTAGAACACCAGGATATAGTGGCTTTAAATCCTTTTCTGTGATCTGGGTCCCTTAGTAGCATAGTGTCTAAACGGATCAATATCTGTTCAGATCTATACTAGCGTCCCCAGTTAAATCTCACTAGTGTACCAGTAAATTTAGAGACCAAAATGGCAAATCGAAGGTACACTAGTGAAGAGGCTTACACATTACTGAGCATGACAAATAGTGAAGAGGAAGTCACCCATCTGTCAGATTCAGGCTCAGAATACGAACCAGTAGACAGCAGTGGCACCCTGACAGATAGCTCTGACAGTAGTGGTCCCTGCCAAGGTCCCTGATCCCGTTCTGCTGCTGCTGTTGAAGTGCAAGAACCGCAGGGCTCTTGTATAGAGCAGAGAGCCAGTACTATTGTTGCTTATCCTTCTGGTGAACTCGCAAGCACCAGTGGCCTAGTACATCCTGGTCGTACATCCAGCAATGCAGTATCACTTGGTGAGGTGGTGAGTCCCATAAGTGCAGTTCAGGCTGGCAAGGTGGCTAGCACAAGTAGAGTCCCGCAGCCACCAAGAAGACAAAGACAGGCCTGTCGAGCCCATAGCCCCCTTCCTGCTGCATTTGCCAAGCCTAATTGGGAGCCCACCACTTCTGTAGCACCCGTGCTTCCCTCGTTCTCTGGCCAACCTGGAATTCTATTGTGAACCAAAGCAATTTGTATGCTGGTCAATTCATCGCCGCTAATCCCCATTTGACCCTTGCCAGAGATTGGAAACCAATTACGGTTTCCGAATTTAAGACCTTCCTGGGCCTATCCCTCCTCATGGGCATAATTGAGTGGCGGTCATATTGGTCCATTGACCCAATTCACAATATGCCTGTGTTCTGCCTCTATGACCATGACACAATACAAGCAGATCTTGCGGTTAATGCATTTCAATAATAATGAACTCTGTCGTCCTTGGGGTGACCCTGGATTTGATCGGTTCTACAAAATTCGGCCCCTCGTAAACCACTTCAACCAACGTTGTGCAGCCTTGTATACTGTGATGATTGGGATATCAAAACTGCGCCCAACTGATAGCCCACTACTGCGCCTGTATGGAAAGAAGTTGAAGCGCCTAGCTGCTGTTTAAATAAATAATAAATGAAAATAAAGGAATATATCAAAAACATCAAGTGCCAATATAAAACCACAGCGCTAAGAGAATAAATTAATATTCAAATCTAAATGTGTATAAATGTACAATGTGATATCACAATTATAAGTGAATAAACTCATAAAAATGTAAACATGCAAATAAGTGAAAAAAAGTCCGTGATTGTTACAAAAAAACGTGAAGTATAAAGAGGAGAGTTCATATATCTTCAATATAATTGATCCACTCTTCCAGGGCTTCCACCACACCTCAGTGTTCAGTGCTCCAATCCCCCCTCACAGTGGACACTCACCACAATACTACGCCTCCCACTCTCGTGTTTGGCTAACGAGCTTGTAATGAGAATATCTCCAAGGTGTCACCAATGTATGAATTCCAATGTTAGATTCACAGATGTTCCAAATAGCAATGCAAAAAAAGAGAAGGTGCACAATAGTGTAAAAACGCAAAGACCAGTTTAATTAAAACACTCAAATGAACCTCCAAAAAATGCACTCACAAACAAAATCAAAAGCAAAACTTTGTGTAATAGCAGATCGCTGCACACTTCAAATCCTTAACTGAAGATAACAGTGGTCACGGCGGACCCTCGATCAACTGGACACTCTCACCGCAATCCTTGGAACAGCACACCACTCAAACGATGTCTCTTTAACTCGAAAAGCCAAAGCAGCTAGGAGATGGCTGCAAATGGTCCTAGATGTAACTTGGAACTTTAAACATGGATTAGGCCACGCCCCGACATGTTTCGACTTCCTGTCTTATTCATGGGTGTGGCCGAATCACCCATTCCCCTCTTTTATATGTACTTAGGGATACTATCAACAAATCAAATCAGTCAGTGACGATTAACACACCGCAAATTGCGTGTGTGTATCGCACCATCTGAGACAGCAAAGCACGTCACCCGGTCACGTGTGACTCAGCGACCAATAGGGTGGGAGCATTGCCGTTTCTGTGGGCGGGAGCTATGTATAGCGTCTCATTTGTCACTCCGGCGACGGGGAGCGCAACCAATCACGTTGCGCTACTCTCGTAGCCAATCGGTGTCCCGCGGGATGACAAATGAGCGTGAGCTATCATCAGGGTGCCGCGTTGTCCTAGCAACGGGGGACGCGGCCAGATGGTCACGTATACCCCGTGGCTAATAGACAATACTCGCAGCGTTGCCCCAGACGGAAATGCAGTGTATAACCAATACACTGACATATCACACAGCAGTCTACTCTTAAACCAAAACAAGGGAAAACAAACTACCAGGTTAATATTAAAAATGAAATCGTGTGGGCATAGTAGCGCTTGTCACATGCTGAGGGTGAAATATAATCCTAAATAGGGGAACGGTCTCTCGAGAGTCGCCGTGACCACCAATCCTCAGCCATGACACACATTTCAATAATGGTCCTACATTCACTAAAAAAATATATTTACACAACCTATTTAAAAGTTGAAATTGCACTATAGCTCTGATCTAACATGAAAAGAAAAAAGATGAGTTGCGCTAGGAGTCGCAACTTAATGCGAAAATAATATAAATAAATAAATGCATAAATGAATAAATGAATAAAGTGCTAGTGCAAAAAATAGCAAAAAAAAGGGATGATGCCCAAACAGTCATGGGAAAAACCTTTCGGGGTAATTACAACAATCTGCTATTTGGGACCAAACGCTTAAAAAACTTTGTTAGTCCATTAGAATTGCATACTAATCAATTGTTAGGCAGTCCAAAATGAGAGGGGAAATCAACAGCAGAACCCCAAAACATATGAATGTCCAAATAGATGGGCAAAAAACAGTTGCAGAGTAATAAAATGATCCAAATATTGAACAGCCTCTGGTCTCTGGTCAGAAGAAACATATATTCCCACCGAGAGGTAAGTAAGGGTGTGCTCTTACCAGATCCACGATCATAAAAAGCGTGTCGATCCACTCAGGTCATGGAGAAAACTCGGTCACAGCTGACAGGCAGAATATCCTCTCCAATGTGTTTAACGGCTCCACGTCCATCCGGCGAACCAGGGGAAGAAATAGGCTCAGAATGTGAAGTACCGTCAAATATTTATTAAAAATTGTGCAACATATACACAGCGGTACATATAATTTAAAATTGCCGGCTAAAACAAGCAAACAGATACAAATAAAAAACGTGCGCCCGTGCATCCGGGGTCACGTAAAACGCAATGACGTTCAGTGCGTGGCTCCGCAGTGCGGAGCCACGCACTGAACGTCATTGCGTTTTACGTGACCCCGGATGCACGGGCGCACGTTTTTTATTTGTATCTGTTTGCTTGTTTTAGCCGGCAATTTTAAATTATATGTACCGCTGTGTATATGTTGCACAATTTTTAATAAATATTTGACGGTACTTCACATTCTGAGCCTATTTCTTCCCCTGGTTCGCCGGATGGACGTGGAGCCGTTAAACACATTGGAGAGGATATTCTGCCTGTCAGCTGTGACCGAGTTTTCTCCATGACCTGAGTGGATCGACACGCTTTTTATGATCGTGGATCTGGTAAGAGCACACCCTTACTTACCTCTCGGTGGGAATATATGTTTCTTCTGACCAGAGACCAGAGGCTGTTCAATATTTGGATCATTTTATTACTCTGCAACTGTTTTTTGCCCATCTATTTGGACATTCATATGTTTTGGGGTTCTGCTGTTGATTTCCCCTCTCATTTTGGACTGCCTAACAATTGATTAGTATGCAATTCTAATGGACTAACAAAGTTTTTTAAGCGTTTGGTCCCAAATAGCAGATTGTTGTAATTACCCCGAAAGGTTTTTCCCATGACTGTTTGGGCATCATCCCTTTTTTTTGCTATTTTTTGCACTAGCACTTTATTCATTTATTCATTTATGCATTTATTTATTTATATTATTTTCGCATTAAGTTGCGACTCCTAGCGCAACTCATCTTTTTTCTTTTTACTTTTTGCGTGTATATCACATGTTTAGCGTTGCTGCTGGAATTACTCACTATTTATTTATTCACTTATCCATTTGAAATTCATTTATATTCATTCTCCTAGCGCGAGGAAAACCCCCCCTCTTTCCTTTTCTCTGATCTAACATGCATGTATTAAATATATCAACGTATATACCTGTACACATTAACACGAGAATACCCAGACCCGTCCATTTGGAACAACGTACCTCTAGGTGACTCGTGTGCATATAGATGAATTTAATTAAAAATTTAAATTAAAAAATTGATAATAGCTAAATATGGAATGAATGGTTGATAGTCAATAATGATTACGGATAATACAATTTAAATGGATCTCAGACATCATAATGACCAGATAAATTAAATAAAAACTAGGTATCTAACCCTAATACCGACAACTACAGAGATTGGGGTTTAAACTGGTGTCACCCATGCTAATAGAGCTTAATAACTTGCAGTTCAGTAGTAGGGTACAACCCAGAGACGAGTAATAGAAAACAAACTACTTATTAGTTCATATATTGAATGATAGAGATAGACGACCTAAATCTGGAAAATATAATATAATGAAGAAGTTGTATACCTCAAGAATTATTTATAAAACAATTTAGGTCAACTTCTATATTTAAACCCCGAGGCTGGAGACATTTGAGCAGGTATATCCACTGGGTTTCGCGTTGTGAGAGGTCCCTTATTCTGTTTGAACCCCTCCAGCTGAAATACACCACGTCGATCCCACAAAATTGAATCAGAGATGGGTCTTGTTTGTGTCTCTTTTTAAAATGCATAGAAACGCTATGATATTCGAAGCCCTTTTTGATGTTCGCTAAATGTTCAGCGATGCGCACCCTGAGCAATCTTTTAGTTCTCCCCACATAGAGCAGACCACACGGGCACCATAATAGATAAACTACATAGGAGGAGTTGCACGTGCTGAATTCTTTAATCTCAAAAGAGCTACCATCACTTCCTACTACTTCACATTTCCCCCTGTTGTGTGTTTGTACTGTTCGACAACATATACACCTGCCACAGGGAAAAAAACCTTTTAAATCAATTTTTATAGAAGGATTAGGGGGATCCAAAATTTTCCGGACAACCCTATCTCCGAAATTCGGTGCCTTTCGGTAAATGAACCTAGGCTGCTCTGGTATTACAGTCCCCAAATGTGTATCTCTAGCCAGTATGTACCAATGTTTGCGAAAGATTGTTTCAATATCTTTATATTGGGTATGAAAGCCTGTTAAAAATCCCCATTGGTGTTGATTCTTGCAATCAGCTACTTCTTTCTTCCTTAGACACTGTTCCCTCGGTACCTCTGCTACATCTCTTATGATGTCATTCAGTTTTGTTTCATTGTATCCCTTCTGTACAAATCTATGTTTCAACATAGTTGCTTGTTCTACATAATCAGATTCCTCAGTACAATTTCGCCTCACTCTCAAGAACTGTCCTTTCGGAATGTTACTTATCCACGCCGGATGATGTCCACTACGAATCGACAAGTAACTGTTCCGATCCGTAGTTTTGAAATGTACTTTGGTCTTCAATTTTCCACTTAGATGTTCAATATTGACATCGAGGAAATTAACTGAACTCATACTGATATTGTATTCAAGCTTGATGTTATTTCTATTATTATTAAGGTCTGTCAGGAACAATCTAAGATCCACCTCCGATCCCTCCCAAATGAGTAAGAGATCGTCGATGAATCTGCGGTAGAATATAAGTTGTTGTTTCTGATTGCGGAAGATATATCTATCTTCCCATTCCGCCATGAACAGGTTGGCGAGGCTGGGAGCAAACTTTGCTCCCATAGCCACGCCAACCTGTTGCGAGAAGAAGAAGCCATTGAACCAAAAATAGTTATGCGCCATGCAGAACTCCAAGGCTTGGCCCAGAAATTTCTTTTGGACATGGGGGATGTCGTCCCTCTTGCTTAATGCCCAATTTAATGCCAACGCAGCGTCCTCATGTTGAATTATGGTATAAAGGGACGCTACGTCCGCTGTTACCAGAATAATGTTGGACTCAGGATTGATATTTAATAGCTCCAAAGATATCAATAAATCCGCCGTATCTTTCAGGAACGCCTTGGTGCTACGAACACTGGGCTGGAGGAATTTATCTAAATACTCTCCCAACCTGGCAGTCACTGATCCAATCCCATTTACAATGGGCCGGGCCGGAGGGACCGTTGGGTGTTTATGAATCTTGGGAAGCGTATATATCACAGGAGTCCTACACACAGAGGGGGCCAAATAGGCTTTTTCTTTGGCATTTAGGGCATTAGTCCTGTATCCCCAACAAACTAGAGCATCTAATTGAGATTTGTAATCCTCAGTGGGGTCTGAGCCCAATCTCCTGTAGGTGGCAGGATCGCTTAATAAAGTGGTCAGTTGATTCAGATAAAACTCCTTATCCATAACGACCACCCCGCCTCCCTTGTCCGCTGGACGAATAATAATCTCCTTATTAGTTTCAAGGCTTTTTATTCCTTCCTTTATAAATTCTGGGTTCACCTTCTTCTTCTGGGGAAGTTCATCAATGTCCTTCAACACTAACTGCTTAAAGACCTCAATGTAATGGTTATTAAGATTTTGGGGATTGAATAGGGATCTATTCTTCAGGCCACTATCTACGTGCACATGGCTGAGGATTGGTGGTCACGGCGACTCTCGAGAGACCGTTCCCCTATTTAGGATTATATTTCACCCTCAGCATGTGACAAGCGCTACTATGCCCACACGATTTCATTTTTAATATTAACCTGGTAGTTTGTTTTCCCTTGTTTTGGTTTAAGAGTAGACTGCTGTGTGATATGTCAGTGTATTGGTTATACACTGCATTTCCGTCTGGGGCAACGCTGCGAGTATTGTCTATTAGCCACGGGGTATACGTGACCATCTGGCCGCGTCCCCCGTTGCTAGGACAACGCGGCACCCTGATGATAGCTCACGCTCATTTGTCATCCCGCGGGACACCGATTGGCTACGAGAGTAGCGCAACGTGATTGGTTGCGCTCCCCGTCGCCGGAGTGACAAATGAGACGCTATACATAGCTCCCGCCCACAGAAACGGCAATGCTCCCACCCTATTGGTCGCTGAGTCACACGTGACCGGGTGACGTGCTTTGCTGTCTCAGATGGTGCGATACACACACGCAATTTGCGGTGTGTTAATCGTCACTGACTGATTTGATTTGTTGATAGTATCCCTAAGTACATATAAAAGAGGGGAATGGGTGATTCGGCCACACCCATGAATAAGACAGGAAGTCGAAACATGTCGGGGCGTGGCCTAATCCATGTTTAAAGTTCCAAGTTACATCTAGGACCATTTGCAGCCATCTCCTAGCTGCTTTGGCTTTTCGAGTTAAAGAGACATCGTTTGAGTGGTGTGCTGTTCCAAGGATTGCGGTGAGAGTGTCCAGTTGATCGAGGGTCCGCCGTGACCACTGTTATCTTCAGTTAAGGATTTGAAGTGTGCAGCGATCTGCTATTACACAAAGTTTTGCTTTTGATTTTGTTTGTGAGTGCATTTTTTGGAGGTTCATTTGAGTGTTTTAATTAAACTGGTCTTTGCGTTTTTACACTATTGTGCACCTTCTCTTTTTTTGCATTGCTATTTGGAACATCTGTGAATCTAACATTGGAATTCATACATTGGTGACACCTTGGAGATATTCTCATTACAAGCTCGTTAGCCAAACACGAGAGTGGGAGGCGTAGTATTGTGGTGAGTGTCCACTGTGAGGGGGGATTGGAGCACTGAACACTGAGGTGTGGTGGAAGCCCTGGAAGAGTGGATCAATTATATTGAAGATATATGAACTCTCCTCTTTATACTTCACGTTTTTTTGTAACAATCACGGACTTTTTTTCACTTATTTGCATGTTTACATTTTTATGAGTTTATTCACTTATAATTGTGATATCACATTGTACATTTATACACATTTAGATTTGAATATTAATTTATTCTCTTAGCGCTGTGGTTTTATATTGGCACTTGATGTTTTTGATATACTCCTTTATTTTCAGCCTTGTATACTCCCAATCAAGTTGTCTGCGTTGATGAGTCCCTGATTAAATTTTCTGTCCGGCTGTCATTCAAACAGTATCTTCCCAGCAAGCGTGCCATATATGGGGTCAAGATGTATAAGCTCTGTGACAGGGCAACAGGCTTTGATCTAGGTTTATGGTTTACGAGGTAAGAGATCATTACGTAGAGACGGAGAACTACCCAGATTACATAGGAAGTGCTGGTAAGATAATGTGGGACTTGGTGTCACCCTTATTCGGAAAGGGGTACCACTTGTATGTGGACAATTACACAAGCATGCCACTTTTTAGTCACTTGTTTGATCATTGGATTGGTGCATGTGGCATCTAATCGCTGGGGCTTACCCCAGCGGCTTGTAGATTCCCATCTGAGGCTAGGGGAGAGAGCCTGCTAGAAGTGTAATAATTTGCTTGCTGTGAAGTGGAGGGATAATAAGAATGTTTCTGCCTTATCTCTCTGCGGCCATCGAGCAGCAGCCCGGAGCCCGGCCGTCAGCATGGCCGGGCTCGGTGTACTCTGAAAAGGGGGAAACGTCAGGCAAAAATGTGACTATGCCCGCAGTGTTCAAGGCTTCTATATGTCCAGATATAGTCAACTTTGCTCACACCAACCTGCGCAAGAACAGCAGGCAGCCGTTTTCAGATCCCCAAACCAGTGCCAAATCATGGGGTACAGGAAGGGCTGTTGCCTGTATCCCCCATGTCCGCGGCAGTGGAACGCACCGTTCTGGCCAGGGTGCGTTTGGAAACATGTGCCGAGGAGACCTGGAGATGCTGGCACAGTAGAGTCAATGTAACCCAGAAGCGATATGCGGTCTACTCTGCACTAGCTGCTTTTGCCCTGCCTGCGCTCATCATGTCTAAAAGTCACTGCATTGAGATCTCAGAGGTTCCATTGGTGGTTAAAGAAAAAATCGAAAGTTAGAAGACAAAGGAGGCCGTTCTGCTGCTGAAGAAGCTCAAAGCGTGGAATGACATCAAGAAGGTCTATGCTTTCCAACGTATGCGCGTGCTGGTAAGGGTAAGATGAGAAACCGCCGTCGCATCCAACGCAAAGGACCTTGTGTCATCTACAATGAAGATAATGGCATCATTAAAGCCTTCAGGCACATCCCAGGATTTGCGCTCCTTAATGTAAACAAACTAAATCTGTTGGGGCTGGCTCCCTGTGGTCACGTGGGACGGTTCTGCATCTGGACGGAGAGCGCCTTCTGCAAACTGGACGATCTTACTGGCACATGGCGCAAACCAGCCACCCTAAAGGCAAACTACAACCTTCCAATGCACAAAATGACAAACACAGATCTGAGCAGAATCTTGAAGAGTCTGGAGATCCAGAAGGCTCTGTGTGCTCCAATTAAGAAAGTGAAGCGCAGAGAACTCAAGAAGAACCCACTGAAGAACTTAAGAATCATGATGAGGCTAAATCCATATGCAAAGACTGCCAAACGCAACACGATCCTGCGTCAGCAAGAGAATATTAAGACAAAAGGAGAGGCCGTAGCAGCAAACCAAGGCAGCACCAGCCCCCGCAGAAGCAAAGGTGGTAGCGGCCAAGGCAGCAAAGGCCAAGGCAGCAGCCAAGAAATCTTAAAGTGACTTGTAGAAGTTCAGCACTTTGCATTTGTTACCAATAAAATGGCATTTAAACACTTGCTTACTGGGCACATATACCCCCTTCCTGCCCAGGCGAAATTTCAGTTTTCAGCACTGTGTCGCTTTAAATTAAAATTGCGCGGTCGTGCGACGTGCCTCCCAAACAAAATTGACATCCTTTTTTCCCCACAAATAGAGCTTTCTTTTGGTGGTATTTGATCACCTGCGGTTTTTATTTTTTGCGCTATAAACAAAGAGCGACAATTTTGAAAAAAAAAACAAATTTTTTACTTTTTGCTATATTAAATATCCCATTTAAAAAAAAAATGTTCTCAGTTTAGGCCGATATGTATTCTACAAAATCGCAATAAGCGTATAGTGATTGGTTTGCGCAAAAGTTATAGTGGCTACAAAATAGGGGTTAGAATTCTGAATATTTTTTTATTTTAATATTACTGTATAAATGTGACTGGCAGGGAAGGGGTTAACACTAGGGGGCGAGGAAGGGGTTAAAGCGAAGGTTCACCCGTACAATATACTTTTTCCCCTTAGATTGATGCTCGTTTTGTCTAGGGGAATCGGCTAGTTGTTTTAAAATATGAGCAGTACTTACGGTTTACGAGATGCATCCTCTCCGTCGCTTCCGGGTATGGGCTGTGGGACTGGGCGTTCCTATTTTGATTGACAGTCTTCCGAGAGGCTTCCGACGGTCGCATCCAACGCGTCACGATTTTCCAAAAGAAGCCGAACGTCGGTGCGCAGGCGCAGTATATAGCCGCACCGACGTTCGGCTTCTTTCGGCTACTAGTGACGCGATGGATGCGACCGTCGGAAGCCTCTCGGAAGACTGTCAATCAAGAAGGAACGCCCGCTCCCGAAGACCCATACGCGGAAGCGACGGAGAAGATGCATCTCGAAAACGGGTAAGTACGGATCATATTTTAAAACAACTAGCCGATTCCCTAGACAAAACGAGCAGGAATCTAAGGGGAAAAGGTCAAAAAAAAAAAAAAATGGGTGAACTCCCGCTTTAAATGTGTATCCTGGGAGTGATTCTTACTGTGGGTGGAGGGGACTGACTGGGGGAGGTGACCGATGCTGTGTCCCTATGTACAAGTGACACAGCATCTGTCTCCTCTCCCTGGCAGGACGTGGAGCTCTGTGTTTACACACAGAGCTCCACGTCCCTGCTCTGTCATTGCTGATCGCGGGTACCTGCCGGACATCGCGGCCGCCAGTCACACGCATCGGCATTTCGTGGCTGAAGGACGCAAGGCCGTAAAAAGACGGCCTCCTGGATTTAGAGCCATCTGGAGGCCGTCTTTTTACTATGGCCCGGGACTAAAGTAGTTATGAAAAAAAAAATTGTTTTTATTCTGTCCTCCCTTTACGCAGACACGACAGTCCAAATTCCTACGGCGACTGGTGTTGTAGAGAAACCCCTCTGAGTCCACGGAATATAAGCTTAATGTGGAAGAAGTGGACACCAACAACCAGTTGTTGGCACCGTATTTAACTGTCCCCAAGGCCAGACGCTGGTACAAAAAAGTGTCTGTATACTTATTCCAATTGGCTCTGCTGAACACTTATGCGTTATACAAAGCTTCATGATGAACTGGATCCTTCCTTAAATTTCAGGAAAAGATCATCACAGCCCTTCTGTTTCCAGACGGTGCTGTGGCCCAACTGCCCAATGCAAATGCAGTGAGCCAGCTGCATGGGAGGCATTTTCCGTATGTCCCACCTAGTACCCATACCAATCGATCACCCCAAAGATGTTGCGTCTGTAGCAAGTGCATATTTAGGTGCGACACCTGCTATTTTTGTCCCTCCTGTAATGACCATCCTGGTCTTTGCATTGGTGAATGTTTCAAACGCTACCATACACTTGTGGAGTTATTCGCGGAATGTACACACTTACACAGGGTCACCAAAAGATGCCATTGCATTTTTAGAGACCCAAACCTGGAACAGGCACAAACGAGACAACCATTACAATAACAGGCACAACCATTACAACAGGCACAACCATTACAACTAGGGATGAGCTTCTAGTTCGAGTCGAACTCATGTTCGACTCGAACCATTGCCTGTTCGGCGAACAACGAACAATTTGAGGTGTTCGCGGCAAATTCGAAAAGCTGCGGAACACCCTGTTAAAGTCTATGGGAGAAATCTAAAGTACTAATTTTAAAGGCCAATATGCAAGTAATTGTCCAAAAAAGAGTTTGGGGACCTGAGTCCTGTCCCAGGGGACATGTATCAATGCAAAAAAATTTTTTTTGGGAGCAGTGAATTTAATAATGCTTAGAGTGAAACAATAAAAGTGAAATATTCCTTTAAATTTCATACCTAAGGGGGGTGTAAAGTATGCCTGTGGAAAAGCGCATGTTTCCAGTACTTAGAACTGTCACTGAACAAAATGTAATTTCTGAAAGAAAAAAAGTCATTTAAAACCGGACTCGCGGCTATAATGAATTGTCGGCTCCCGGCAATTCAGAGAGGATTCATTCATAAAGAATAAAAATAAAAATAGCGTGGGGGTCCCCCCAAATTAAATTACTAGGCCCTTCAGGTCTGGTATGGATATTAAGGGGAAACCCCCGCCGTCAATTTAAAAAAAAAAAGCAGTTTTTTTTAAAAAAATTTAAAAATGGCGTGGAGTTCCCCCAAAAATCCACACCAGACCCCTTATCTAAGCACGTTAACCTGGCCGGCCACAGAAAAGAGGGGAGACAGAGTGCGGCCCCCCCTCTCCTGAACCGTACCAGGCCACATGCCCTCAACATGGGGAGGATGTCCCCATGTTGATAGGGACAAGGGCCTCATCCCCACAACCCTTGCCCGGTGGTTGTGGGGGTCTGCGGGCGGGGGGCTTATCAGAATCTGGGAGACCCCTTTAACAAAGGGGACCCCCAGATCCTGCCCCCTATGTGAATTGGTAATGGGGTACATTGTACCCCTACCATTTCACAAAGGAAGTGTAAATAGTTGTAAAAAACACACACACACACACACACACACACATACACACACAGTAGAAAAAAGTCCTTTATTAATAAAAAAAAAAAAAAAAAAAAAAATCCAGCGGTGGTAATCCACTCGGTCCCGGCTCCCTGCTCCAATTTTGTCTGTATCCAGCGATGGGTGATCTCCTCTGCGGTCCAGCGATAAGATCATCCGGGATCCATAGTGCAGCATCACCGACCGCCTCTCTCCGCCGGACACAGCCCGGCGAATGAGCGGCTGAAGCTGTGACATTTCTTTTATTGGTGAGACGGGGCCACTCGTCACATGACCCGCCCCTTCTGACGCAAGGGGTAAGCCAGGCTTCCCCAGTGACGTAGCAGAGGGTGCGTCAGAGGGGGGCGGGGTCACGGGAGTGGAGTGTGGAGTCGGTAGATAAATGTTCAGACTCCTCAGTTTTTTGTACTTCCGACTCCGACTCCCTGACTACTCTATTAATATGCAAATGTATTTTATACATTCCTTGAAGGAAAGAAAGGCAACATACATGTCATTACCACAGGACTACTGGCTGGGAAGCCAACAGTCTACTGTATTGAACAGTTTAAGCAAAAGACAAACACAATGAAAACAACAACGTTTTATAAAAAAATAAATTATTAATCAATCAAGTGGCTGGATAGTAGCAGCAGGCATAAACATCAGGAACAGGAACTTTACCAGTTTCAAAATACAAACCACAGTCTTGAACTATTGACCCTCCATCCCCTTCACTTATACAAGTGTCTCTAGTCCTGCAAAAAACATATTTACTTAATCCCTTATCAGAGAGAGGCTAGGTTACCCATGGGCGCTGCGTTCCCTATAACAGCAGAACACAACACTATGGAAAGTATAAAGTATTGCAGTGCCTAATTGTGCGTTGCGTGCCATATAGTGAAGCACGTGTTCATTTTGTGGTTACGTGAGGCACTGCTCGCATTGGTCTTTATTCTTACAGTAGAGAAGTCATTAATTATAACTTTTTGTGAATTGGGATATTTAAACTTGCTTTTTTTTAATTCCAATCTAAATTTAGTAGGAGTCGGAGCATTGTTTGCCAACTCCGACTCCAGGTACCCAAAATTTCCTCTGACTCCACAGCACTGGCAGAGACAGTTCTAAGTACAGGAAAATGCGCTATTTCACATGCTAACTTTAACCCCCCCCCCCCCCCCCCGGTACAACATTTAAAGGAATATTTCACTTTTATGGTTTCACTTTTAGCATTATTAAATTCACTGCTCCCGAAAAACGGCAGTTTTTAAAAAAAAATGTTGCATTGATACATGTCCCCTGGGGCAGGACCCAGGTCCCCAAACACTTTTTAGGACAATAACTTGCATATTAGCCTTTAAAATTAGCACTTTAGATTTCAAACGTTCGAGTCCCATAGACTTTAACGGGGTTCTAAAGTTCACACGAACGGTTGGTGTGTTCGCAAATTCTGGTGCGAACTGAACAGGGGGGTGTCTGGCTCATCCCCAATTACAACAGGTACAACCATTACAATAGGCACAACCATTACAACAGGCACAAATATAAAAGTGTAAAAAAAAAAAACGTTGAAAAAAAAAATATATAAAATAAAAAAGCCGAAAATAGTTATTGTTTTCTTCTTTCTCTATTCTCTTTCTATTGCTCTGTCTCTATTCGGCTCTGTTTTATTGTATTTTGAACTGCAATGTTTTATTGACACTGTGTTTTATCATGTTTGCTTTTCAGGTATGTAATTATTTTATACTTTACGGTTTTATTGTTAACCTTTTTGTTTTCAGGTACTCCATTCAACTGCAGCACTGATTTATCTGATTTCACCACCACAGTTTAAAAAAAAATGGTGCATGTATGCCCATCATTAGAAGTGGGTGGATGAAGGGTGGTATTCTAATGGTGGTCATACCCACAGGCTGCATGAAAAAAAAGAGCATTACAATGTATGCCCAACAAGGATCAGGAATGTACTGTTATGTTGCTGGACTTTGAGTGGTTATTCCAGAATGATGCCTGCGGGTTTAGGTATCATCTTGGCATCATTCTTTTCAGCCAGCGGTCGGCTTTCATGTAAAAGCAATCTTAGCAGCTAATTAGCCCCTTTTTTTTTTCTTTTTAAGTGTATTTTGTGCGTGTACTCGAGAGAGGAGCCGGACTGCAGGAGTTGGAAGTAGGCAGGCCTCCCCCAGAGGCAATCTGCCACCTTTCTCCATGCCCCGGGTGGCAATGGTGGGTGTGTGAGGGGGTCCTCCCACATAGCCCGCCCTACCTGCTCCGCTTTGAAGTCCAACGGGGCAGAGGGACTCCCTATAAGGGAGTGAGAGGATTTACCCGCTCAACCAGCCCCGTTAGTCCTTTGCCTCTCTTTTTAGAGACCGCGTGGTCAAAGTGCGTGCATGTTAACCCAATTTCGAGTGCGTGTAAGTGTGGTGGTTTTTGTGGGAGGGGGGTGGGCGTACTAAGCGCAGGCTTACCTCGTATAGCACACCTACCGGGAGCCAGGCTGAGACCACCAAACTCAATTCACATGTAGCTGAGACCGGCATCCAAACCCCTAGCTTCAGAGGTGAATGGCTTGTCAGCGCAGTGCCAATCGCGTTGAGCCACCGCAGCTCCAGAGCTAATTAGCCTCTTGACTGCTTTTACAAGCAGTGGAAGGGAACGTCCTCCCCACCGTCTTCCATGGTTTTCTCGGGCTCTTCTGTCCCAACAGGAAACCCGAGAATGTAGCCGGCGGTTCTACCAGCTGACCATAGAGCTGATTAGAGGCTAAAACCAGAGGCTACAAGCATTTCATGACTTAAATTTCACAGGATATAAACTGAGCCATTGGAAAATTGGGAAAGCATTTTATCACACTGATCTTGGTGTGGTCAGATGCTTTGAGGGCAGATGAGAGATCTAGGGTCAAATAGACCCAATTTATTTATTTTAAAGAAAGAGTACCTGGCACTACATTTGCTATCATAGGGGATATTTACATTCCCTGAGATAATAAAAATGTAAAAAAATTTAAAAAAATTAAAACAAAAACAATGAAACAAAAAAAGCAAAAAGAGCACTCTTCCCCCCGTGCTCATACGTAAAAGCGAACGCAAGCGTCGATCTGGTGTCATATGTAAACAGAAATTGAACCATGTGTGTGAGGTATCACCGCAAAGGTCAGATCGAGGGCAGAAATGTTAGTAGTAGACCTCCTATGTAAATCTAAAGTGGTAACCTGTAAATGCTTTTAAAAATGTATGTAGTTTGTCGCTGCTGCACATTTGTGCGCAACTTTAAAGCATGTTGTTTTTGGTATCCATGTACTTGGCATAAGATCATCTTTTATTTCAACATTTGGGCAATATAGTGTGTTTTAGTGCATTAAAATAAAGTTTTTTTTCCCCAAAAAGTTGGGTTCGAAAATTGTTTTGCAAATACTAAAAAAAACACTGAAAAATACTGAAAAAAAAATACAACACTCAACATTTTAATATGTAGGGCATTTGCTTTAAAAAATATATAATGTTTGGGTTCAAGGTAATTTTCGTGAAAACATTTTTTTTTTTATGTAAACAAAAAGTGTCAGAAAATAGGATTTTTTAATACAGCTTACCTGTAAAATCCTTTTCTTGGAAATACATCACGGGACGCAGGACCTTAATTACTTAATGGGTTATATAGTCACCACAGGTGATTTGACACTGGCAAACCCAATTAAAATTGAGTTCCTCCCCTATATAACCCCTCCCAAATGGAGAGTACCACAGCTTTTTCGCCAGTGTTAAGGTGGTTGGTGACGGTCAACATGTGCCAATAAGAAAAATGTTCTTTTGATGGTCTGGCTGCAGAGACCTAGGAGCTATAACCGCAACCATTCCTCGGTCTGATATTAAAGGCCTAAGATGGTTGGTAACCGGGCCTTGTGTAAGAAGAAACGAGGTTTGTCTGTAAAGACTCTCTGCGGAGGTCTGTGCTCTGGGATCCAGACTTTGGTGTACCAATACATCCGTGGCACAAAAAGTTTCTGGCAGAGTCTTCTACAGGTCCAGGTATGAGCTTTTCTCTAATAAAACCCTTTGTAAACCTAGGTTGACACAACTTGCCCGCCATGATGGGTGAAAGCTGGAACTACATTTGGTAGCTTTCCTGCGGCGTGGATCAGGTAAGATCATTTATTTTTTTATGTATTACCTTCTTGTAATAGGATGTCTTTCCTGGTTTTCACCACTGGAGGGAGTAAGTGCAACCTGGTGTTTTCTTACATGCCCTCCAGTAACTCTCCTGCTTCCTCGTCTCCTGGGTGCCACCATGACAGCGCGCGCATGTGCGAACGTTCGCGCCAGAAACTACAGTATGGAGACATGGATAGTCTCCATTCTGAAGAAACGTGGGCTCTCAGGACTAGTCCTATCCACCCTGGTTAATGCTAGGAACCCAGAAAATGTACCCTAGTTTGAAGACGCTATAACTTTTGCGCAAATCCATAAATATAAGCTTATTGAATTTTTTTTACCCAAGACATGTTGCTGAATACATTTTGGCCTAAATGTATGACTAAAATTGAGTTTATTGTATTTTTTTTTTATAACAAAAAGTTAAGATAAATAATTTCACCTGGTGAAGCACATTAGCACGCAAGGACCCCTTGTAGCAACACATGCGGAGAAAAGCGGGGCATGCACACCTCTTAGGACGCCATTTAAATGCTGGTCAGCGGCTTTTAACGGTTGACACTGCCAAAGACACTCAGTGCCGGTCAGAGGCACTTTATATTGTAAGTGTTATTTTTTACCTTTTTTAAATAAATATATTTTTAACATACTACACCATGATGAGCCCCTTGTCTTTGAGGATTTAAGGATACCTTGTAAAAGGAAAAAGGAGGTAACACCCACTGACGGATAAAGAAAAGACACCACCTTGGAGCTTATTAATATCTGGGGTCTGGTGAGTGTTGATTTTAACCATTGGTGATGGTGGCACATTTTTTATCGGGTGGAAGAGATAGCGGCACTTGTCTGTATACAGCACCACCAACATTGAACCTTTTGTTTGCTGGAACCTACTGTATAGGATCAAGATTGCTTGTCATTGGACTATTTTCAGTGCAGCTAGCACATTGCACTTTTTATTGGTTGTTTGATAACTATATATATATATATATTTTTTTTTTTGCTATACATAAACATTTTTGGGGATTACCTGTTTCCAATACCAGTTATTGGACAATTCACGGTGCAGTTGGCACATTGCACATTGTGTGTTTTATATAGTATAATTTTTTCTGTATTGTTTTCATTATTTAGCCGGCTAGTAGCAGCAACGATAGCCACTCTTTCACAGGAGCACTGTGGCATATTGATTGATATTTATATTTGTGATTCAAAAACAGTGTCACATATGCATGATTTAAATTTAATTTATATATTTTCACAGATTGTTTGTTTGTATTTAGGTTACTCACATTTAAGATTGGGCACATTGTGGCCCTGATATATATATTCCATTTATGGTTGAGGGTGTATTATATTAAGTCACAGCTCACATTTCCAGAGACTAAACCCTCTGGATAATTAGATCAGCGCAGTAACATTTTTTCCTATGCATTTAAAAGCCATAAAAGAAGCTCTATTTGTGGGGAAAAAAGGACGCAAAATTCATTTGGGTATAACATTGCATGACCACGCAATTACCAGTTAAAGCAGCGCAGTGCCAAATTGTAAAAAATGTTCTGGTCATTCAGCAGCCTAATCCTGCGGGGCTGAAGTGGTTAATAAAAAAAACATCTTTCAACAATGCAAGCACACATCTACAAGAAGTGGTAAAAAAACAGATGGCCAAAATTCAATTGTGTTTAAAAAAATAAAATACCATCTCAAATCTAAAAAAAATGGTCAAAACTTCATACATAAGTCAAATTAATAAAAAAAGGTAGTACGATTCCGATCATATCAAGTTATGAATGCCAATAATTGTCAGCATTCTCCGATGCAAAGGCCAGGTTGGGAGGGACATTGGGGACAATGGAAACTGGTGTCTTTCCCAACTCCTCTTTTGGTGCACACCAGATATTTTTTTTGGCATCATCTTCAGAATCATGATGGTGGAATATTGTCAGGAAAATGGCGCTCATGCAGTCTGCTGACACAATCGGAGCAAATGCTTTTTGGGGGGGGGGGTCCTTGCTGATAGATCAGGGCAGTGACAATATCTTCAATGAATTTGACGAAGGGGTTGGGTATTTCCGTTGATTTGTGGTAGGTGATGTATGCATTATAAATGGCCAAATGGAAGAAGTAGATTACAGCAAGGCTTTTGAATGGGACCGCTTCTTCTGCAAAGTTCCACCGAGGTGTCATCGTGGATGGTGGACATGATGCAAACCAGGGCTCAATGAAATCCGGGCACCAGGTCACAATTGCGACTAGAATTAGCGACCTGGTGCCTGGGGAAGGCCGCAAAGCCGTGTCCTCAATTACTGGCTGGCGCGGTGGGGGAGGTGGGGGCGCACGGAGACACAGGATATGTCAGTTGGTATGACAAGACTAATGGAGCTTCCCCTGTGTTTTCACTGCCATCTCCTTCCCTCTAATTAGAACCCCCAAACATTATATATATTTTTTATTCTAACACCCTAGAGAATAAAATAGCTGTCGTTGCAATACTTTCTGTCATAGCGGTCTTAAAAAATTCTACAGCTTGCATGTTTTGAGTTACAGAGGAGGTCTAGAATTATTGATCTCGCTCTACCAACCGCGGCGATACCTCACATGTGTGGTTTAAACACCGCTTTCATATGCCGGCGCTACTCACGTATGCGCTCTCTTCTGCGCGCAAGCTCGACGGGGCGCGTTTCTGGCTCCTAACTTTTTTAGCTGGCTCCTAGATTCTAAGCAAATTTGTCAAACCCTGATGTAAACATCTTTCCTATCCCTTCACAGCCAACACTTTCACGTTCCTCAGGCTTGTCAATTCCCCTTTTGTAACCTTGTGGTGACTGGACACTGTGGGAAGCCTTTCCTGATTTTTCTTGCTGTACCACAGTTTTCTTCAAGTATAGGTGGCAAAAAAAGGGGGAAAACTGGTATAGTAATTGTCCATGTAAATGTGATACACCTTTTGGAGGAGTGGGAATACCAACGCCAAGACAATTTTCCCGCTTATCCCCATGTACGTTGGACTCTCAGGGGGCTGGAGCTGGGAGTCTTTGCCTTCGTACACACGAAAGGCGCATGCACATATCCGGAGGAGCTTTCACAGAGCTTGTTGAGCTTTAATCCGTACCTCGCATTTGTTTTTTTTTCAAAGTGGGCATCAGTTTTGGTTAATTTCATGACAAAAGAAATTCTCAATTAAATTGTGTGGGTATCTTTTTTTCATGAAAATAGTGCCTAAAGATTTTGGCTTTTTAAACCAAAATCTTTATCTAGGGTACAGTTCCTTCTTAACCTGTTCCATACCGGGCTATAGTATGGGTGGGTGGGTGTCATATGACATCCTCTGCCGTTTGCCGCTAATGCGGGCCCCCGGGGGTCTGAAGCATGGGTCCAATCATATCCGGTCACTTTGAAGCTTGTTGTGCACTCCGCTCAGGGATGAGGCGTGTCCCTCGGACACAGCCCATCCCCGATCAGTGTAAAGAGCCAATGAAATTGGCTCTTTACCACATGGCCGGCTGTGTCCAATCAAGTGTAAACATACCAGGTGTGTCCAATCAAGTGTAAACATACCAGGTGTGACAGACTCAGCCGGGACATCCCCGGACCCTCTTATGTCTAAAATCATCCTAGGTACACTAGGGGCATAGGATGAAATTATATCTTGGACTACCTGAGATGGGATTATTATGTAATTATTATCCACAATATATTCCAGGATATCTGTAAAGAACTATTTACTGTTTGTTGATTCTGAACTCAACAGGTTTATTGTAAGAGTGACTCATTCATAATGTTGGGACACATACTGTTAGATGTTAATGTCACCAACTCTAGCCATCTGTCTGTTACCTGTGCTAATTGACCCTGCTATTGTTTGAAGAAATCTTGTGTTTACACTTATGTGTATTGTATAGCAGGTGCACGAGGAGACGCAACGTCTACTCTGATAGGTCATATCTATGAGTCGCCTAGTCTGGGTAAATGATTAGTTAATTAGCTCATGTTAATTTATGTTCTGGTTACCGCCTCTAACTGTATATAAGGTTGTATTCCTGGTTCTATTAAACACTCCATGTTCAGCAGACAAACAAGTCTTGTCTACTTGATAGCAGCTGGAATATCTGGTATCTATATCCGGACTGATAGGAAACGGTATATGACGGAAGCACTCAAGCGCAGTGTGGGACGTTCCGTTACACCAGGATTAACGGCTGTTACTGGGTTCTCCCCCTTACACCGATCCAGTATGAAAAGGAGATTGTGGAACAGTGACTTACAGATTACTGTGTGCTATTACTACTGTGCCCAGATTGCCCACCCCCTGAATAAAGAGGATCCGTCATCATCCCGGAGTACCTGTCACCCCGTCAGGAGTACCTGTCCAGTGAGCCCAGCAGTGCCTGTCATGCAGCCAAATTCTACCCGATGAGCAGCGCATTAGTTCCGGTTGTGCAGCCCATCAGTGTCACCTGTCATACAGCCAATGTCCAGAAAAGTATACACTCCAGAAGAGGCATATCAAATGCTAAGCCTGACCGATGAGAGCAGCAGGGAGCTCTCACCGCCCTAGTACAGTTCCGAGTCCAATTATGATTCTGTTTCGCAATACGAGACCCCCAAAGGCAGGGCATCCAAATCGGAGGAATAGGTAGTCCATCCTAAACTAACACGGTCTGAAGGCCAGGAAGCCATCAACAGCGCCAGACACCCCAATGGCCAATCGGCGCTAGACCCCAGGAGGAGAGGCTTAGTGCTGGAAATTCACGCCAGACCCAAAGAATTAGGGCCCAAACCCATCTTCCGGATGCCTTGGCAAACCCATTGTGGCTGCCTTCTAGCACAGGGTCAGTGACAATCCCCCTTTTCACAGCACAATCAGGTGTGTAGGCCAAAACCAGTTGACTGAGTTACTTAAAAGCATTGTGGCCAAACTAATCTATTTGCCCGTCGGTATATAGAAAACAACCCCAACTGCTATGCCCACTCTTTTGAATGGAGACCTTTAAGAGTGTAAGAGCTTAGATTGTTTTTGGGCCTTACAAAAAACAAAAACGAACTGCATGCATATTGGTCTACCAACCCTATCCAACACATGCCAATTTTTTCAGCTGTGATGTCCAGGTTCCACTATAACATGATCATGCGGTTCCAACATTTAAGTGATAACTCGCAGTGCCCCCCCCCCCCCCCCCGAAATCACCCAAACTTTGATAACTATATAAAATAGTTTGCCCCCCCAATTTATTATTTTATTAAGAGGTTTGCAGAACTTTATATCCCTGACTAGAACATCTCTGTGGACGAACAAATCCGTGGTCCATTTCACAGTTCGGCTGTGAATCAAGCAGTATATCCCCAGTAAGAGGGCAAGGTACAGATTAAAGCTCAACAAGCTCTGTGAAAGATACTCCGGATATGTGCATGTGCCTTTCGTGTGTACGAAGGCAAAGACTCCCAGCTCCAGCCCCCTGAGAGTCCAACGTACATGGGAATAAGCATGAAAATTGTCTGGGAGTTGGTATTCCCACTCCTCCAAAAGGGGTATCACATTTACATGGACAATTACTATACCAGTTTTCCCCTTTTTTCGCCACCGTATAGAAAACTTTGGCCTGCGGTACAGCAAGAAAAAACAGGAAAGGCTTCCCACAGCGTCTAGTCACCACAAGGTTACAAAAGGGGAATCGACAAGCCTGAGGAATGAGGAAGTGTTGGCCGTGAAGTGAAGGGATAAAAAAGATGTTTACATCATGTCCACCATCCACAATGACACCTCGGTGGAACTTTGCAGAAGATGCAGCCCCGTTCAAAAGCCTTGCTGTATCCACAAAAACAATAAGTTCATGGGGGGTTGTAACGGACACAGGCATGCTGCCGAGACAGTTATAATCTTCGTGCAGGGGGACTACAAGGAACTGCATGGCTTGTCACAAATGGATGTACCACATTGTATTCTGAGCTCAAAGGGTTAATTGGACAAGTCTCTTTCATTGCTTTAATGCTAATGTTCCCTTCGCATACCTAATGAACCCTCTTTTGTGTGCAGGTAAACAGCCCCCCTGTGAGGTGTATGCTGATGGGGATTATGTGTGAGTGATAATTGTTTTAAAGGTTAATTGAATTCTATGTGCCTGGCCAGGAAATGTTAAGTGGGGTGAGGTGCCGAAGCGTCTAGAAACTGGCCAAGTGATTAATTCAAGGAGATGTCATTGTTTCAGGGGGTCTGTGTTGAAGCCCCCTACTGGGAAAGGGGAGGGCGGAAACTGTCATTGTTCTTGTAACAGTTGTAACCAGATATAAGCAGGTGAAATATGCCAAATAAAGTCAGTCTGCTTGACCCTCCAAACGTAGCACGTCTCGTTTCTTGGAAGGGCGTTCGATGGGATATACCGGCGGTACCTGCATATCGCAGCTTGCCAGGGAAAAGGACGTCTCCAACGGCCGATACCCCTCACTACCAGTGGGTAGCCGTTACAGGGGTGTATCCATAAATACAATAAGTTCATGGTGGGGCTGGATTTAAACTATCAAATGCTGCAGCCCTAACACGAAAGTCCCTCTTCTGGTATAAAAAAATTGCAATCTACTTCTTCCATTTGGCCATTTATAATGCATACGTCACCTATCACAAATCAACGGAAATACCCAACCCCTTCGTCAAATTTATTAAAGATATTGTCACTGCCCTGATCTATCAGCAAGGATTCCCCCCCCCCCCAAAAAGCATTCGCTCCGATTGTTTCAGCAGACTGCACGAGCGCCATTTTTCTGACAATATCCCACCATCATGAACCTGAAGATAATGCCCAAAAAAATTCTGATGTGCACCAAAAGAGTTAGGACACCAATTTTCATTGTCCCCAATGTCCCTCCCAACCTGGCCTTTGCATCGGAGGATGCTTCAGACACTAGCACTCGTAAACTATTAACCCAAATTTCTAATAGACTGCCATTTGCCCATTTTCAATTTCTGTGCTGATTATTTCCCTGGCACCTCAACCAACCATATCACTGCCTTCCATGTGAACAGACCCGAAAACGGAAGCTCTGGATATTAAGGGGGCCGCATTCAGTGTAGCATCACAGACATACACAAGGCCCAGGACCAGCTGGTCCGCCAGCCTAATAAATTCAGGAGGGAGTCGGTCCTCCTCCACAGTCTGGTGCAAAACCTTTGCCCATTCAGTGAGTATCTGAGACAACAGGGTCGCAGCCACAATAGACCGCAATGCAGACCCCAGCATGGTAAACATGGAGTGGTTCAGTGCCACGGACCTCTTATCAGTATGGTCTTTGAAGGCAGGGGTCCCTTCTATAGGGAGAGTGGTCACCTTAATTAACCTGGCAACAGGGGGTCCACTATCGGAGGAGAAGCCCATTTTTTCAAGAGGCTCTCCTCAAAGGGGTACCGAACCACCAGGCGCTGAGGAACTACAAAGGACTTGTGCGGCGTTTTCCATTCCTTACCAATAAACTTGTCAAAAAAGGACACAGAAGAAAAAACCTTCACAGAGCGGTTTGATTTGTGTGACCCACAAAAGACAGAGCCCTCAGAGGATGCCTCAGCTGCACCATTAATCTTAAGGGAGTCCCTTACAGCATTAACAAGCGCACTGACATGTGCTCTGTCCAGTAATGACTAGAGGTCGACCGATATGGGTTTTTCTCTGGCCGATGCCGATATTTAGAAATCGGGGCAGCCGATGGCCGATATATGAGGCCGATTTTTGCGACCGATATTTTGGGCCGATTTTTGGATTGGGATGCATTGTGGAGGATAATGGATGGTGCTGGGCGTAAGTGGGAGATGCGTTGTGGAGGGGGATGGATGGTGCTGGGCGTGGGTTGGAGATGCATTGTGGAGGGGGATGGATGAATGGTGCTGGGTGTGGGTGGGGGATGTGTTGTGGAGGGGGATAGATGGATGGTGCTGGAGGTGGATGTGTTGTGGAGGGGGATGGATGGATGATGCTGGCCGTGTGTGGGGGATGTGTTGTGGAGGGGGATGGCTGGATGTTGCTGGCCGTGGAGGGGGGATGCGTTGTGGAGGGGAAGATATGGATGGTGCTGGCTGTGGATGGAGGGAAGGGGGTGGATGGATGGAGCTGGCCCTGGGTGGGGAAAGCATTGTGGAGGGGGATGGAGGGATGGAGCTGGCCCTGGGTGGAGGATGCATTGTGGAGGGGGAGAGATGGATGGTGCTGGCTGTGGATGGAGGGAGGGGGGTGGATGGATGCAGCTGGCCGTGGGTGGGGGATGCATTGTGGAGGGGGAGAGATGGATGGTGCTGGCTGTGGATGGAGGGAGGGGGGTGGATGGATGCAGCTGGCCGTGGGTGGGGGATGTATTGTTAAGGGGGATGGATGGATGGAGCTGGCCGTGGGTGGGGGATGTATTGTGAAGGGGGATGGATGGAGCTGGCCGTGGGTGGGGGATGCATTGTGAAGGGGGATGGATGGATGGAGCTGGCCGTGGGTGGGGGATGCATTGTGAAGGGGGATGGATGGATGGAGCTGGCCGTGGGTGGGGGATGTATTGTGAAGGGGGATGGATGGAGCTGGCCGTGGGTGGGGGATGCATTGTGAAGGGGGATGGATGGATGCAGCTGGCCGTGGGTGGGGGATGTATTGTGAAGGGGGATGGATGGAGCTGGCCGTGGGTGGGGGATGCATTGTGAAGGGGGATGGATGGATGCAGCTGGCCGTGGGTGGGGGATGCATTGTGAAGGGGGATGGATGGATGGAGCTGGCCGTGGGTGGGGGATGTATTGTGAAGGGGGATGGATGGATGGATGGAGCTGGCCATGGGTGGGGGATGCATTGTGAAGGGGGATGGATGGATGGAGCTGGCCGTGGGTGGGGGATGCATTGTGAAGGGGGATGGATGGATGGAGCTGGCCGTGGGTGGGGGATGTATTGTGAAGGGGGATGGATGGAGCTGGCCGTGGGTGAGGGATGCATTGTGAAGGGGGATGGATGGATGCAGCTGGCCGTGGGTGGGGGATGTATTGTGAAGGGGGGTGGATGCAGGGGGAGGGGGCACTTTTTACCCCACTTATGCTTGCATGCCGTCCCATGGGAACCGCAGGTGCAGGAGCACCAGCTGCCACCTCTGACATGTTTGGGGAAGAAGACCAGACACTGACTCCATAACCAGACAGCTCTCAGGGACCCATTCAAGACCTGAATAAAGCCCATCCTCTTTGCTGCGCCGACCGGGGGTTACCAAGGGGACTCACCAACCACAGGGGGAGACTGTTCAGTGCCGCTGCCCACCCTCAGAACACAGCGTGTGTGAGGAAAAAAGCTGTGAGGTAAAACAGTTGGGTAAAATCATGAGGAGATCCGTGCTGCGCGCTGTAGAAGCCAGCACTAGAGGTCAAAACCACCTCCAAAATGGCCGTCGGACCTTCAGACAGAGCAGGGCACGGCCACAGTAAAATGGTCGAACGCAACAGTAAACTGCGCCATAACGCGACCACAACAAAATGGCCACCAATAGGATTTCACAATGATAACAGCAGACCACAAAAAATGGCGCCGGCGTTGCCAAAATGGTGGCAAAACGCTGCGACATGGATGAGAAGGCATAATGAGGCCTTTCTGAGTCAAACAAACCCCCACAGAAATACACAGACCCAGACACCCCACAGTCCCCTGGTGGGAAAAGGAGCCCCCCACAGGCCCACCCCAGCAGCGGCAGCAGAGCAATATGAGGGAAACATCCTGGTCACGGCATCTTAGGGACAGGAAGTACCAGAGCTCACACACTCTGAAGAGAGAGATATGAGCTCGCTGCTTGTTTTGTTTGGATATTTCTGACATTTTAAATGTGAGGTTTTTTTTTATGTTTTTATATTAAATACCTTTTGAAGCGGAGTTGTACTATGTGCCTTCTTCTCTCTTTGCCCATCTATACCTGCTGAGCATTTAGTGCCAGTATCCGTGGATGCTTAGGTGGAGGCCAAAGAGAGAGGATCAGCATACAATCAAGATCTCAGACTGGGTTGCACGAACTCGCGGTTCGTAGGAGATAGGCCCACTGCTCACGGCCTCCATGTGAATGCATGTGCATGTGATTGAACGTTTTTTAGACCCTTTCTTCCAGTATTATGCCATATCTTTTTCTTGTTTCTTCCAATATGGTCATTTAATGTGGAGACTACATCTAGCCCTCATCCTGCTGGATCTTTGAGTACACCCTGAGTGGTATCCAGGCTATCCGTGCTATGGCCTTGAGGTGAGCATTCTATACCACTAGAGGTGTGCGCACCGAAGCTTGCTTTTCTCTGAAATATTGGATTTCCTGGTTTCTCATCACTTCTTACTCACAGCTATCAAGGACTGTACCTTTAAATATATGCTTTTTGGATGCGAGATTTGTATTTGCACTTGATTTCACTGGATTTTTACCCTCTATTATGTGTTGGGATCACTTACCTTTGGTCTTTAGTACCAATCTTGGACATTTATTTAGATAACTGTACTTCCATGTTTATTTTATCTCCTTATAAGGATTTTGCTGCATAGTGTTAACCTTTTCCAGATCACCCATCTCCACAGTTCAGATTGCACACTGCTTGTAGAGTTCAGCCCGCCCATTTGGTGGGACTTATTTGATCACCGTTTCGTTTTTTTTTATTGTTTATTGTTTTTTGGTTGTTGCCCTATCCCTCCATACCCACACAGCGCAGTTATTATCACTCATTTCATTAAAGAGAGCAGGGAAAGGAGGATAGGAGGACCCCCTCACCCCAAGAATGCCCAGCCATACCGAGGCAGGAATGACTGTACTTACCCGTCCATGCGAGGACTCGCTGACGCATTCCTGACAGGCATACAACCGCGTTGGAGTAGGTGTCGGCCCGGTCCACTGAGTGAGACAACATCACAGCCCAGTCATGTGTGGACCCTGGAGCAAAAGCTTACCGGCCACCCCAGGAGTCATGATGTATGTCGTGGCAGACCCAGCCTCCTAGCAATGGTGTGCTCACGCTCGCTGGCCGGACTGAGACTACAAGGATCTACATATCCAGCCTGTCTCTCAGCCGACAGTTGATAGAAGATTCTCAATAAAATAAAGAAAATAAAATAAAAAATAAAAATTTCCTCAGGGCGCTGGGCCCAAAGGGAGCCATAGGTCCTTCTCCTTTGCTAGGCAGAAAAAAACTGAGGCTGCAGGGAGGAGGGTTATGTCGGGAGGGACCGCCCCCTGAGCAGGGCTGTTCAACTCTGTTAAAGTAACATGTATTTAATTATCCAACATGTTTCTGCCTAGTCCTCTCCTGTGAACAGGAACATAACCCACTTGCCAAGATTTAAGGAGCTGTGTCCACCCATGGACGATAAGAGAAACAATGTTTATTTGAACAAAATCGAGAATACAGACATCATAAAAAAAGCTTGTAAAATGGTGATCACATAAAAAAAGTTTCATAAGGCGTAGTGTACAGGGTAAAAAAGCAGGCTATGTACCCGACATGTTTCTCACTAGTGTGCATCAACTGGGGCATAAACCTGCTTATGAGACACCACACCATTAAATAATGTGAACATTATGTTTACGCCCCACGCCAGCTGGTGTGCACACATTACCTGGACACATTAAACCAATAGAAGCTTTGAAAAAGCCACAATTCCTCGCTGTCACTCCCCCCTGAGGTTCCGACCAATCGGAGGGGAGCCGTATCGGTGATGGATCATTGCGCAGCTGGAGCGCGTCATCATGCACCGTACACAAGGACATATGCAATCAAGGCTTCAGAGCCACCCAGGCGCTGGGTGACACAGCGGCACTACACACCGCCTCCGAATGACGTAAGCTCACGTATGTGTCAGGCGGCAACATATCAACATTGCGGCCACTATGTTGCCATAACGACCAAATGCGGAAGGGACCAGCCAGGGATTAAAGCCATAGCACAAGCCGTGTAATGGGCGTAACACATACATTTAAAAGATGCATTTAATAATAAAAAAAACTTAGAGTCACTAAAGGAAAGACTAAGGCCCCTTTCAGACTGGGGCGGGAGCTGCGGTGGCGGTATAACGCCGCTAAAAATAGCGGCGCTATACCGCCGGAATTGCCGCGGGTATCAGCCGCTAGCGGTGCGGTATTAACCCCCGCTAGCGGCCGATAAAGGGTTAATACCGCCCGCAATGCGCCTCTATAGAGGCGCATTGCGGGCGGTATTGCCGCGGTTCCCATTGTTTTCAATGGGAAGGAGCGGTGAAGGAGCGGTATACACGCCGCTCCTCTCACCGCTCCAAAGATGCTGCTGACAGGAGATTTTTTTGTCTCCCGCCAGCGCATCGCCTCAGGTTTATGCATTGAGTCTGCAGTGCAGGAGTTTTTCAGGCGGGATAGCAGCGCTATTTTTAGCGCTGTACCGCCTGAAAAACTCCTCAATGTGAAAGGGGCCTTAGTTAGAACTTACCGGTGACGGTATTTCTAAGAGCCTTTCAGGACAACCTTGGAGAGCGCAGCTCCGCCTCTTCATTAGGAAACACATGCTAATCCTTTAAAACCCTCCTCTTCCACCATGGCTTCAGTTATTGTGGTCCGACTCTCTGGAAGACAAAGCACAGAAAACCACAACACCATGATAGATTTATACTTATTACTTTAACATACATTAAGGGAGGGAAATAGCGGTTGTCCTGAAAGGCTCTTAGAAATACCGTCACCGGTAAGTTCTAACTAAGTCTTTCTCTAATCGCCTTTCAGGACAACCTTGGAGAGGATAAACAAGTAACTTACCCTAGGGTGGGACTACTGCCTGCAGCACCTTTCTGCCAAAGGCCTGATCTGTGGCAGACAATAGGTCCAACCTGTAGTGTCTTAAGAACGTGGAGTAGTTGGACCAGGTGGCGGCCTTGCAAATCTGCTCAGGTGTAGCACCTGCTCTTTCAGCCCAAGATACTGCAGTTGATCTTGTAGAATGCAGTAGAATGCCTAAGGGAGGCGTTACTCCTTTGGCTTTGTAAGCTTCCATAATTGTGAGTTTAAGCCACCTTGCTAGCATACTTTTGGACGCTTTTTCTCCTTTACTGAAAAAACTATAAACAGTGCATTTGTTTTTCTAAACTCTCTAGTGACTGAGAGGTATTGCTCAAGACACCTTTTCACATCTAAAGAATGAAACGCTTCTTCTCCAGCGTTGGAAGGATTCGAAGAAAAAGTGGGCAAAACAATTTCCTGTGAACGATGAAATTTTGATGCCACCTTTGGAAGGAAAGCAGGATCTGTCTGAAGAACTACTCGATCCGGAAAGATTCTTAAAAAAGGTTCAGTAATGGCTAGAGCTTGGAGCTCGCTAACTCGCCTTGCTGAAGTTATTGCCACCAAAAAAAACTATTTTTAGAACTAAATTTTTCAAAGAAACATTTACTAAAGGTTTAAACGGATCCCCTGTTAGACCTTGCAAGACAACTGATAAGTCCCAACTTGGAACATTTTTAAGAGTCACTGGTCTGTTTCTTGATAGTGCCCTGAAAAATATGGAAATTAACGGTTCTCTAGACAGCGTTTTTTCAAAATAAACAGAAAGGGCTGCTACCTGCGTTTTTAGCGTACTAGCTGCCAGACCCTTCTCAATTCCTTCATGGAGAAACTCTAGAACCGAGACTATGCTCTTGACTTGGAAATCCTTGGGGGAACACCAAGAATTAAATACTTTCCAGACCTTCCTGTAAATAGATCTGGTTACTTCCTTCCTACTTGATAATAAGGTTTTCACTACCTTGTCAGATAAACCCTTGTCCTTTAGAATGTCCTCTTCAGAAACCAGGCGCACAGATGTAGTCTGTCTGTTTCTGGGTGACACATTGAGTCCTGCGTTGTTCCTTGATTAAGGATTTAGCTTGTAAAACTGTATTTATAACCAGCAGCAAGCTGCCAATAAATCAGTCTTGGTTCCAGCATTCAGTCTTGACTCATGTGTGGATGATCCTGTGATGTTCTTGTATGAAGAGGAGGGAATGCTTGACGGGGATATCATACCGATACCGTCACAATTGGTGGCAGCAGTGGGATTTTCCCTTCTACTCTCCCTTACACCAGGATTCCAAGCAGACACTGGGAACAGTGAATGGAAGGCTGCTACACCCTGCTTAAAAGAAATACACTGAAAGAACTACTGGAAGTTCGTGGAAGGATTGCTAGCAACAAAACCAAGCGGGTCATCATAGCAGAATTAATGGAGCTAGACCAGGAGGATGGGATTGCAGCAACGCCAGCAGTACAAGAGATGGAGACACCAGTGATTCAGGAAGAGGAATCACCAGCCAACAAGCTAATGAGAGAGAAGCTAGCGTGGTTCGGCCCGAACCCAACGCCGGATGTGGTGCTGAAAGTGATGGACCTGTTAGTAAACGCAGAACTACAGGAGGCTAAACAAATAAGAGACGCAGAGCTACAGAAGGATAAACAAATAAGAGACACAGAACTACAGTTAAAACTGGCAGCAGTCCAACAAGCAGCCGCACATCCTCCAAGCAGTGAGTACAGCACAGCAGACACAAGGAAGATTCCGTTTAGCGCTTTTAAAGCTTTTGATGAAAAGGACTGTGAGATTGATAACTACCTGGCAGATTTTGAGCAACAATGTAACCTGCACCGAATAGCTAGAGGAGAGTGGGTTTCAATATTGTCAGGCAAACTGTCAGGCAAAGCTTCTGATGCTTTCCGGACCGTGCCAGATCAGGATATCCATAGCTACGCCCAGGTTAAAGAAGCGCTCCTGGCTCGTTATGCAGTAACCCCAGAGTCCCACAGACAGAAGTTCAGGGACTCACGCAAAACCACGGAAGACTCTTACGCGGAATGGGCATGCCAGTTGTCCCTGTCGGCCTCTAACTGGGTTAACAGCAGCCAGGCCACCACCGCAGAGGACATTTTGCAACTAATGCTCCTGGAGCAATTTTACAATCACATCCAGACGGATGTCAAAGATTGGGTGAGAGATCGCAGGCCCATGACTCTACCAGAGGCCGCGAAGTTGGCGGATGAATATGCGGATACTCGCAAGACAAACCAGGTCACACCACGGGTACAACCTCCACGACCAACGGCGCCCTCACACCCACCAGCCGCTAGATACCAACCGCCTAACAGACCGATGATATCGAGCCCTCGCTATCCACGCCAGGAGGACAACGAACAACGCTGCTTCCGGTGCAAACAGTTGGGTCACTTCAAGCAGAATTGCCCCCTGAATGACAACACCAGGTCAAATTGGTCTCAACCTGGGTACCGCCCACCAGCAGCAGCCCATTGTGTAGACTCGGCTTGGGATCCCCAGGAGCTGGGTCAGGAAGAACCATTGGGCACCCCTTACGAAGCCCTCATGGTACAATCTGTTATTACGGACAACAGGGAACACCATTGTCAGCTGGTCATGGGCGACAGCCATGAGCCGGAGGGGCCTTGGAGGGAGCTGGGCAGAAAGAGGCACCGCCAGCTACCCTCCAAGAAGAAGAGGTCCTGGAAGTCATATAACCAGCGGACCTGGGAGGAGAAGAAGCGACTGGAGGAGATGGAATCGCAGCGGGCGCCCCAGATGCGGGCCGAGATGTTCGCCAAGGGCCCACCGGTGGCCCCTTACACCACCACCCAGTTCCTGATGATGAAGGACCACGTGGAAAGCCTGCAGGACATGAGCAAGCAGGAGCTGATCCGTGAATGCATGGAGCTGGAGGAGTGCATAAGCCGCATGGAGGAGGAGAACAACCGCCTGAGGTCACAGCAGGCCGACCCCCCCAGGCTCCATGAACTGGAGATGGAGCTGGAGAAGCTCCAAGAGGAGAACCGGCGGCTGCGGAGGGAGCAGGGGGTGGCTGACCTTATGGGGCTCTGATTCCCCTCCCCCCCCCGGACTCTGAGCACCAGTGCTACAGCATTTCAACAAATATAACTTTTCCTTTTTATGAATCTCCTGTGATTGTCACTTCAGAGCCATAACCTGCCCCTCCCATAGCGGGACACCTAGACGGCGGCGCACAGACCCATTCGCCGTCTTCACACTGACTTCTGGTGACTCTGCAGATCGCACAAAGACTTGATTTTAAAATCAAAGGAAAAGATTCTAGTAAGTCCTTCCTTGATGTGCCTGCTTGTATATGGCTCATAAGTTTTTCTACCCAACACTCCAAATTTCTTGCCACCACTGTAGAGGCCATGGCTGGCTTCAGACTGAGTGAAGTAGAGTCCCATGCTTTCTTGAGTAGAGAATCTGCTCTTTTATTCATGGAATCTTTACGCACACCCATATCCTCAAACGCTAGATCTGTGCATCCTTCCTGATAGTTTTAGATACCACCTTGTGGACTGGAAATACTTTAGATTTAGATTCATCTAACCCCTGATACATTTTGTCATGCAGAGATAGCTGAATTTTTTCCTCCTGAATTTCAAGAGTAGTATAAATTGCAGAAAGTAGATCGTCCACTTCGTCTAGGGAGACTTTGTATCTAGAACTTCTACCTTCTTCTTCCTCTTCCTCTTCATCTGAATCCATGACTGAGCAAAGAGTACTAGTCCCTCCATCCCCTGAATCCGCCCTCTCTGATCTGGAAGCTTTAGGGCTAGGTGGTGATTGCTGAACTTCAGTATGAACCACTGGTTTTGTCACCAGCAAGTTCTTAACTGACCCCAAAGAACCTTTAAGTTCCTGTACAGAAGAGAACAATTCTTTGTATTGTTGAGATGTTTCCTCTTCAACCAGATCCCTGATACAGCTTCTGCACATTTTTTTTTTTTTAAACCGCCACCAACTAAGGAAGGTACAGACAAAACACCACCATAAGTGAAAACTGACAGGGACCGAGAAAAGTTAACTCTGTCCCTGCAGTACAGGCTCCCAATGGAGGAACACATATAAAAACCCATATAAAGTCCATGAGGTAAAGAATAAAAGGCCCCACTGTGCCCCTCTTACCTGGACTGGAGCGGCGTCCATTACGCCTGTATCCGCCATCGCTGCAGATCCCTCTTCCATGCTGAACAGAGAAGCAGCTGGGACTGTGTGGCTTTTTAAATTTTCCTGGGGTCCTGACGTCATCACAGATGGCCGGAACCCGGAAGACGCCGCTCGACAGGCCTGACCCTTGACTTCTGCGTTCCAGGTAGTGTTGAGCAGAATATGCCATATTCGATTTCGCGATATATCTCGAATATATATTCGAATATTCAAGATATATTCGCTAAATTCGAATATTCGTGATATTTTATCGAAATTAAATGGTTGCGATTTTTCGCTATTGCGAATGCGAAAATAATTGCGAATTTTTAATAACTGCGGTAGGAGCACTCTGATTGGCTCACAATATTCTTGATATTTTACAATACAAAATAATTGCGAATATTCGGCAAATGCGGAAGGAGCACTCTGATTGGCTCAGAATATTCTTGATATTTTATCGAAATTTCGCAAAATGCGAATGCGATATTTATTGCGCAATTTCGACAAATGCTGGAGGAGCGCTCTGATTGGCTCAGAATATTCGTGATATTTTATCGAAATTTTGCAACATGCGAATGCGATATTTATTGCGCAATTTCGAGAAATGCTGTAGGAGCACTCTGGCTCAGAATATTCGTTATATTTTATCGAAATTTCGCAATATTGCGAATGCGATGATTATTGCGGAATTTCCCCAAATGCTGTAGGAGCGCTCTGATTGGCTCACTCTGAAATTGAATATTCGAGATATTTTAGCGCAATTTCACAAAATGCGAATGCGAAATTGATTGCAGATATTTCGAAAACTGCTGTAGGAGCACTCTGAAATCGAATATTTATGATATTTTAGCAAAAAAATATTGCGATTGCGATTTTTCGATCGCGCATGCGCAATCGCGCTAACAACACGCGACCATTTCCTGGACCCTTGCCAGTTTCCAACTTTATGATCGCATCACAATCGCAGAGCAAGATGGTTGGAAGTAATTTCACTGTATCTGAGGAAAAGATGCTGATTTGTGTAAGTATTTTGACCACTGTTATTTCATTATCTTCAACTGCATTTTAGTCTAGTTTAAAAGTTAGTATATATGATCAGATATTAGTATTTTACAAACAATGTGTCTCCTGCTTTTACAAAACTACAACTCCCAGCATGCCTGGACAGCTGCAGACACCCTGGTTGGTAAATGTGTATTTAGGCACTTTTCCTTGTTATTTAGCATAATGAATTTAACATTTTTTTGGACATAGGACGTATGCGAACGTCCTGACTTCAGGGTCCTCAAGGCCCAATGACGTTCGAATACATATTGCCCTTTAGATGTTGCAGAACTACAACTTCCAGCATGCCTGGGAATGCTGGCACTTCTAGTATTGTAAGTTCTGCAGGCCCACATTTTTCAGGCCTTTATGCACGGGTCTCTAAACTGTGGCACCCTAGATGCAGCAAAAGTAAAATTCTTAGCATGCACTGACAGACCGTGGCTGATGGGAGTAGTAGTTTTGCAACAGCTGGAGGTGGACTGGTCTTGAAACCCTGAGTTAGGTAACAAACCCGTAGTGTTTTGCAACCATTCTGCCTCCAGCTGTTTTTTTTCTGTTGAAAAGCCTGTGGCGTGCAAAACACAACCCAAAAACTTCACCCGGTGCAGGGAAAAATGTGCACACACCTAAAGAGTGACATCACAAAAAACTGCGACGGGTGCATACGTCAGTGGTCCTCCGAAAAGGTCCCGTCTCTGACCCCCCGGGGCGTTAGGCTCCTGACAGGGAAAATAGTTACTGTGGTCCATACAGCCGAAGCCATATGGACCCATCTCGGTCCAAGCAGCCGAAGCCACAAGGACCCAACATCCTCGGAGGGACTGCCGAAACAGAACCCTCCTCGTGATGCTCCCCCAAAGGGAGACCCCATGAGAGCCGGTGAACCTAACCAGAAGGCTAAGTCTACCAACTCCCAAGACTTTCAGAGACCGGCCCGAGGACCAGCACCCTACTCGCCACACATAAAGTGCAAGCACCAAAACAAAAAGAGTGACAAACAAAACAGAACACGGGGAAAAATAATAAAAGAAAGTGGGGAAAAGGAAGATGGGAGAGTGAGGAAAGTGACCAATGTGAAATAATTCTGCCTCCAGCTGTTGCAAAACTAAAACTCCCTGCATGCAACTGGCTGCAATTACCCCCCCCCCCCCCTCTCCCCCAATGTGAATGTACAGGGTACATTCACATGGGCTGTGGCTTACAGTGTGCTTCTAGCTGAAGCAAATTCGGTGCTGCAGCAGCCTACATATTTCTTGTATGACAGGTGCAAAAGATCAGAAAGTGTTAAGGAAACCAGTAGATGGCAGCACACATTCATTTATTGCTGTACTGCATGGATAAATGTGCCTACATAGAAAGGGGAGATATTTTTTTGGTCCTTTGAAGTTATATGTCATCATATATTAAGGCATTAGCTAATAAACACATAGATAAATGAGCCGCAGGTGGCACATACAGCTAGCCATACAAGTGAAGGGTAGTACACAGATGTATGTTGATAATGTTATGCACATTTTAAGTCAAAAAAGATTCGTAATCCATGGGTCTCACCCCTTTTGCCAGTAGATTTTGATCATCACTGGTTGTAAAGGAATTTATTTTTTTCCCTAAATAGCTTCCTTTACCTTAGTGCAGTCCTCCTTCACTTACCTCATCCTTCGATTTTGCTTTTATTTAACCACTTAAGGACCGGACCAATATGCTGCTACATGACCCAAGGGGTTTTTACAATTCGGCACTGCTTCGCTTAAACAGACAATTGCGCGGTCGTGCGACGTGGCTCCCAAACAAAATTGGCGTCCTTTTTTCCCCACAAATAGAGCTTTCTTTTGGTGGTATTTGATCACCTCGACAGTTTTTATTTTTTGCGCTATAAACAAAAATAGAGCGACAATTTGCTATAATAAATATCCCCCAAAAACATATATAATTTGTTTTTCTCAGTTTAGGTCGATACTTATTCTTCTACCTATTTTTGGTAAAAAAAATTGCAATAAGCGTTTATCGATTGGTTTGCGCAAAATTTATAGCGTTTACAAAATAGGGGATAGTTTTATTGCATTTTTATAAATTTTTTTTTTTTTACTACGAATGGCGACGATCAGCGATTTTTTTTTTGTGACTGCGACATTTTGGGACCATTGTCATTTTCACAGCAAAAAATGCATTTAAATTGCATTGTTTATTGTGAAAATGACAGTTGCAGTTTGGGAGTTAACCACAGGGGGCGCTGTAGGATTTAGTGTTCACCTAGTGTGTGTTTACAACTGTAGGGGGGTGTGGCTGTAGGACTGACATCATCGATCGAGTCTCCCTATAAAAGGGATGACTCGATCGATGCAGCGCCATAGTGAAGCACGGGGAAGCTCTCCCCGTTCTTCAGCTCCGGGGAGCGATCGTGACGGAGCGGCTATAAACGAATAGCCGCGCCGTCGTCCCGGATCGCTCCCCGAGGGAATCCGACCGCCGCATGTATCGGGGGGGGGGGGGTCCTGATCGGACCCCCGACCCACGTCTAGGCAGACACGTACAGGTACGTTGATGTGCCTGTCCATGCCATTCTGCCGACGTATATGTACATGCGGCGGTCGGGAAGTGGTTAAATGTCCTTATTTCTTCTGAGAAATGCTCACTTCCTGTTCTTCGGTCTGTAACTACACACCATAATGCAAGACTTTCTCCCTGGTGTGGAGAAAGCCTCTTGAGGGGGGAGGGAGCGAGTTTGTTTTGTTCTTTTGAGTAGCAAGTGCTTAAAATAAATATCAATTCACCTGCTAAATAAATGGTATAAGCAACACCAAAAGGCTGCACGCTTTGTGCATTTACAGCTAAATTCCCTGGCCCAGATTCAGGTAGATTTGCCCATTAGTTGCACATGTGAAGAGCAGCTGATTTGCTCTGCGCTGGGGCAAATTGGAAAGATTGCCACCTGATTCAGGTTTCCTTTTGTCTGGTAATTTGCTCCTTTGTCAGGCAAAAATCAGGGCGCAAGCCAGCGCAAGTGAAAGTGGGTGTGCCCCTATGCAAATGATTTGTTTCCACTCAGCCGTGGTTTGCGCCGGGCGCACGCATGCGCAGTTCGGGCGCTCTCGTCTGCGCATGCGTGAAACTGCGCCTGTCCTATTTTCAGGGCAAATTATGCCCACCTGCTTGCACTGAGCAAATAAATAGGGCCAGACCTGCGCAGGTCATGTGCAAAATTACATCCTGCTTGTTCCCCCCCCCCCCCCCCCCCCTGAGCAAGGTAATTT
Organism: Rana temporaria; assembly: GCF_905171775.1. NCBI lineage: Eukaryota > Metazoa > Chordata > Amphibia > Anura > Ranidae > Rana > Rana temporaria. Next base: position 157,758,920 of record NC_053497.1, read on the forward strand.
TGCCCTTTGTTGTAAGATGGCACCTCCCGGCCAAAAAAAAAAAATGAAGGCTAACTTTTTGGCAGCTGAGATGGAGATTCTGCTGGAGGCACTGACGCGCCATACTGGTGTTCTTTATGGCTCTGAACGCCAAAATACCACCGTAGCCCAAAGGAGGGCAATATTTGAGGCTATAACCTTGGACATCAATGCCCTGGGCATTGAGGAGCGGACTTAGGAGGACATACAGAAGAATTTCACTGACATGCGGCGTTGCGTCAGGGACAAAATTGTCCTCATCAAAAAACATAGAAGGGGCACGGGAGGAGGACCAGCCTGCTCTTTGCGACTCAATCCGGAGGAGGAGGTCATCGCTCAGAGTTTAGCGCTGGAGCAGGTGGAGGGACTGCCAGGCTATGACTCCACTGTTGGGGAGTTGGGGACTGGTACGTTTTTTGTTTCTCATATTCGCTGTGTATCATGGGAGGGGGTAGAAGGGAACATATGATAAGTGTGTTGCTCCAGCAACATTTTTGTTTTGTGTCATCCACAGATGTTGATGATGAGGCTGGGCCGTCGTCGGCTGTAGGGCGACCCACGCCATCCCCCGAACATCATGGGGTCCAAGCATGCCCCCTGCAGATACTGGGCATGTTGGTGGAGGAGGATTTCGGGCAGAGTCCATCTAGGGAGGAGGAAGTGGTGGAGGAGTCCATTATCCTCAACCTGGAGGAATCTGTGTCCCTCCAGGAGGATCCCACCATCCCTGACCGACCCACCACCCCCCGACCATAACATCATCCCCCTCCAGGGCAAGCCCCTCCAGTGTCCCTCCCTCCAGTGTCCCCCCCTCCAGTGTCCCTCCCTCCAGTGTCCCTCCCACCCCTTCTGCTCCCTCAGTTCATGCCCCAGCCTCTCCTCCAAGGAAGGCTCTTTCTAAAACTAGGGGTGTACCCTCCAGCCTCCGTGAGGGTCTGCAGGAGGAGCAGGCCCGGCAGACCCACCATATAGGGGAGATGGTGGGAGACCTGAGGCGGGTGGCGGACAGCCTGGCATCCTCCTCCTCCTCCTCTGTACAGCAGGCCCTCACCCTCCATGCTGACCGGGGGGACCGACAGACTGAGACCCTGGAGGATGTTAGTGGTAACTGCGCAGCCATTGTGACCTGTCTGGTTGAACAGCAGGATGCCACCGCATTATTAACATCGGAGGTGAGCAGGTTGGCAGTTGCGGTGGAGGCCAACACTGCTGCTGTGCGGGAGGAGAGGAGATTAACCCGACGGCAGCTCAAAATCACCACCACATGGCAGATGAGGATGTTGGGACAGACCAACAACGTCCTCAACCGCCTGGCCAACGCCATGGAGGGCATGCAGGCACCACCTGCCAGGAGAGAGGAAGTAGGGGTTGATGCTCCATCCCCACCACAGGCTCAACCACTGCGTCTGAGGAGCCAGAGCCGGGGCACCCTTGGGCCAAGGATGTCCAAAAAAAAAAAAATTTTCCTTTTTTTTTTTTTTTGGTGTCTCAGATTATGAGCTTGTTTTTTGTTTATGCTCAGATTTTGAGCTTATTTTTTAGTTTCATAATACTGAGTTTTTTTTTATTTTGTAGTCTCTACACACGGTGAGGAGTGTATACTACAGTGTGACTGGTGTGTGAATGGGGGGGGGTGTCACTCCTGCTGGAAAAGGGGTGTCACCCTCTGCCATGTGAAAGGTGTATGAATGGACAGCAACATAATTGGAGCCTTGACGCGGCGTTGCTGCTCCCTAATACCATGGGGTATCCTTGGGTCTAATTCAATTTTGGGTGCATGTGGGGTGTGTGTGCTAGGGACCACAGTGGTGTGCACGTGTGCATTCTACTTGTGACATGATTAATGTGTGTGTTTAACGTGAAAAGAGACGTTCCACGAGACCACTCCTGATTGCTCTTCCCTCAGTAGACCGTGTAGAGTTACTTGGGGGGGGATTGCGTGGTTGGGGGGTCAGGTCATCACGTATGTCAATCTGCAGGCCCTTTCTCTGGGCAAAGTTATGCAGAATACAACATGCCCCGATGATCTGGCACACAAAGTTTGGGGAATACAACAGGGTCCCCCCGGATTTATCCAGGCATCTGAAACGGGACTTCAGGAGGCCAAATGTGCACTCCACCACTGCACGGGTACGTGCGTGTGCCTCGTTATATCTTTCCTCTCCTGGGGTTTGGGGGTTCCGGAATGGAGTCATCATATGGGGTCCCAGTGCATATGCCGCGTCACCTGGAAGGGAAAAGACAGGAGGATGTTAGTCGTGCATGTGCCCCTCGTGATGTCTGCATCATGGGGGGGGACAGTCATACCTGACACCCATGTCACTCACCAATCAGCCAGCTGTCCCCATACATGTTCTGTTCAAATTCGGTGGGGATGCTGCTCTGACGGTAGATGAAACTGTCATGGCAGGACCCTGGGTGTTTGGCACGGACATGCCATATGAGGCCATGGGCATCCACGATCACCTGGACATTTATGGAATGCCAGTGCTTCCGATTACAGTAGATATGCTCTAGTTCACGGGGGGGGCCGTAGTGCCACATGGGTACAATCAATGGCACCCACAGTGCATGGAAATCTGGCAATTTGGTAGAAATCTGAGATTGCCTTCTGCCGCAGGTCATCCTGGGTTGGTTTGATGAACTGGTGGGACATGCGTCTCAGGATTGCAGGAATAACTTGGTGCACACACCTGCTCATGCTTGATTGGGACATCCCAGCCACCATTCCACCTGTGCGCTGAAAAGATCCACTGGCCAGGAAATGCAGGGTTGCCACTACCTTGACCAGTGGCTGCACTGCATGTCCATGATGTGTCTTGCTGGTGATGTCATCATGCAGGATTGTGGCTAATTCCAGGATGACTTCAGGGCTGAATCTAAACATGCGATACACCTCAATATCACTCAGGTCAAAGATGTTCCTGCGCACTCGGTATACCCTCTTCCGTGCCCTCCTACGAGTCGGTTCACTCTCTAGTATTGCTAGAACCATAGCTGCCCCTGGCATGTTGGCACACAGATGTGAGATCCAGAAAGTGTGGGTGCTCTGCTTGTTCAGCTCGTCCGTATTGGTGCTGCTGTAGTTGCTCTCCAGCTGACCTGTGGCCATCTGTTGCTAACTTGCCCCTGCTTTTATAAAGTGCAAATTTGCGCGGCCCGAACAGCTTGCGCGCTTTGTGCGCAAAGTGCGCCTCACACGCGCAAGTTTCTGAATCAGTGGTAGTTCCTCATTTGCATATTTGCTGAGGGAAAACCATGAGAGCGCAAGTTGCCCCCTGAGCAAAATTTCCCCTTAATTGCGCCGGGGCAGTGAAACTGCCTCCGTGGAAAAATGGCACATTTCAGGCTTAGCTTGCTTTCTGGGTCACCCGCAAATTTGCCTGTGCGCAAATCCGTACTTGCGCGGCGCAAATCGCGATTGCGCCCGCGCAAGTCGTACCTGAATCTGGGCCCCTGTGTTTTGTAGGTTAATACACTAATGCCCCGTACACACGACCAGATTTCCCGTCGGAAAAAACATTCAACATTCAACCAGAAGCGATTCAGTTCGCATGCGCCGCGCTTTATAAGTTTTTCATTCAACCTCTGTACGGGGCATTAGTGTAGTGAATTCCGCTCAAGCTTGTCTTGCATACACACGGTCACACAAAACTTCTCTGAACTTTCGAGCGTTAAGAACGTGGTGACAACACTACGATGACGCAAGAAAAATAAGTTCAATGCTTCCAAGCATGCGTCAAATTGTTTCCGAGCATGCGTGGTTTTTCCTGTCGGAATTCCATACAGACTAACCTTTTTTTCCGCTAGGAATTTTTTCCGTCTGGAAAATAGAGAACCTGCTCTTTATCTTTTTCCAGCAGTTTTTCCGTTGGAAAAAGTCTGATGGAGCATACGCACGGTCGGGATTCCCGACCAAAAGCTCTCATCTGACTTTTTCAGACGGGAAAACTGATCGTCTGTATGGGGCACTCATCCTAATTTGACAGGAGTGCAGATGTGGATGAGCAACCCCAAACACACAATGAGGTTTATTTACCGAGGGCAAATCCACTGTGCACTTGGAAGTGCGGTCACTGTAGATCTGAGGGGTACATGCAAGGAAAATAAAAAATAGCATTTTTGCTTGTACATTTGGATTGGATGATAGAAATCCACAGAGCTTCCCCTCATTTCAGATATTCAGCGACTGCACTTGCAAGTGCACTTGTAGTGCACAGTGGATTTGCCTTTAGTACATATAAACCCCACAGTCTGCGTTTGGAGCTGCTCACCCACAGGGCTGTAAAATTAGGACAGTGACAGTGTCCATTACAGTTGCTGCATACCTATAGACTTGCACAAGCCTGGCGGCTCAAGCCACAGAAACACATGGCCCATTTGCAGTCTATGGGCCTCACTGCGTGTGAATGAGCCCTTACCTTATCTTATCTTTACAAACTGAACTTTGGCTTAACTTATGGAAACTTGGGAAAAAAGAAATCCCCCTCCTCCCTCCGTGAGCCTTTCTTGTCTTCAACAGAACATCATTTAATGATCTATGGATTTGGAGACAGTAAATGTTATTATTCCTGAATCCTGACTCTGCACTGTGTTCTCACACAGCTTTTCTAGCAAAACATCTTCACTGGAGCATGATGAATGTAAGAGACAAACCATCAGTAATCCTTTGGTCAGACACCTGCCTGTGAGCAGAAGAGCACACATACCATATATGCACTGGTTCCTGGCCATAGCTGAGAGTATGTGCACATGTCTACACAATGGGGCAGCTGAGATATTGTACAGTCACGCATTGCATCTCTCTACTGGTTACCATATGGCCACTTGGAATGATCAAAAATTCAAGATTTTGCTTTGCTTGCTTTCCTCTGAAATTTTTCCATTCTCTAAAATTCTTTGGCGTCTGCAAGGCAAATGTAAAGCTGGTCATACATGTTTTTTTTTTTTCGTTCAGCCAGGTAATCGAAAAAAGATTCCTCCGTCCAAGCGATGGAGAAATTCTCTCCTGCCAAGTCATTGTATTCTGACAATGGCACCCACTACTCTCACAATACACTAATTAGTAGCTGCAACCGCTGATGAGTGGAAAATTTCCCGACATGTCCCTTTACCTGAAGGCAAGCTCAGGGCACACACACACTGGTTGAAATTCATCCAGTTTTTGCTGGACGAGCTGAATTTTAATCAATGTATGGCTACCTTTAGTTATACAGTGCAGTGCATAAAGCTAGTCAAACACCTGTTAGTAATAACAAAGATTGATAAATATATCACGTGAATATTATAAATATCACTCTGTGACGTGATAATTTAATATTTCAAAGCAAAAAAAATCCAATTAGATGTTTCAATGCTAAATCTTCTTTTCCTGACAGACTCTCCAATGCTATAGGACCCCATACCCATAAAAGTCAGCTCACCTCTCAGTACTGTGTTCCTTTTTTGTCCTCCTCCTACGGTCCGGGATGCACAGCAGTCCAAAGAAGTCGGATGGGAAAACACACCTTCAGCGGGGCAGCTCGGAGCCCAGCCATGGGCGGGTGGTGAGCTTCAGCAACTTGTCCATGGAGGGATGTTGCTGCGGTGTGTCCTCGTTGGCATCCCCGGCTGGCAAGGTCTGACCTCCTTTTTTTTTTCATGGCAGTTGCATCTGTATTTTTACTTTGTGTCTGTGTTTCATTCCCTGCTCGTTTGTTTTCCCCATTGAGCCCCCTGCCACTTCCGGGATGGCGGCTGGAACGCTTCTGCGCTCCAGCTCGCCGTTTCAGGTCGCGCATGCACCATAGCCCCTCTCAGATCGAGGCTTGGTTGGCGCCTGCGCAGTACAGTTGGACCCGCAGCGGCCGCGCAGGCGCCGCCGGCGGGTTTCTCATTGCACGGCTGCACGATGATGTCACAGGCGGCAATTTTAAAGCTGCAGATCGCCTGTAGTGAATGGGTTTCCCATTAAAGGCGAGCAGTGCTTTTTGGATAAGCATTCAGGTCAGTGTTTTTAAAACTACATATTGTATGCATATTCTTGCTTTGGGGGGAATGTCTTCTGGTTTATTTTGCATAGACCTCTGTTCAAGCAGGTCTCTCTTAAAGGGGCAGATATTTTATTTTCTGTATGCCTTACATTCAGGTCCTGTTTTCCTTTGCTGTTCCTGCTGTGACGCTCTGGTCCGGGTGCTATGGACCAATCACCGCCCACAAGTGGCCAGCCCCTTCGCATTAGGTATATGCGGGGGGATGGGAGGGCTCGGGGCTATAGTCACGAGTATAGGTGTACTTGAGACCTTATTATTTTCCCCTCAAATTTCTTCTCTAGCCCTTCCGGTTTGGGTCCTCGGATCGCAATCCAGCCCAACTCAGACCTTGCCAGGCAGCACCATCATTCGTCTTCTTCTTCAAAATCAAAGTCCAAATGCAGTTCTCCGCCTGCATCTCACCACCAGAGGAGAAGTTCTCATTCCTCCTCCAGACACCGCTCCCACCGCCATGACAGCCGCTCTGGTCAAAGAGCCTGCTGGGGCTGCGACACTCAAGTCCCTGAGGGCAAGTCATTGTGTGACCGCTGCTATGCCCACGCGTTTGGGGAAAAAGAGACTGAAGATCAACGCATTGTGTCTCTAGTTGAACAGGTGGTGCAAAGTTCCTTAAAGGAGAAAGTGTCTCCCCACGCACAAAGCCAGGCCAGTACCATGCGGTCTGGTTCTCCAGCCAACGAGGTCCATGAGGATCCAGGTCCTTCTCAGCCATATACTTCCTCACCAGCTTCCGCGGAGGGAGAACTGGAAAGTGATGAGGAAAGCGTGGAGTTTGATTTCTCCCAGGTAACTCCGCTCATTAAAGCGGTTAAGGAGGCCCTTTTATGGGAAGACCCGTTTACTCCACGGGTGGAAAATCAGGCTTCCTCCCCCAGGATAAGCGTCAGACAGGAAGAAACCTCAGTTCTGAAGGCGTAGCCCTGAACGATCAAGGGAAGCTTGCTCCTACAGACCTGGTAGGGACTTCAGGAGAAACTGAAGCAGGGGTCAGACATCTTTCTGCAAGCCAGCGACAAGCCAGGCGTCAAGTGGACGCGAACAGGCAAAGTCTTTTAGAGATAACACCCGCCCAGGTGGGTCGGGTGGGAGCCCGCCTGCTCCTCTTTTGGCATGTCTGGGCGGCCTCGATTATGGATTTTTGGGTCATCAGGACAGTGTCATCAGGCCACGCATGGTCCTCCAACATTCCTCCCCCCAGATTCATCTCCACCCTACTCCCAAGTACAGCAGAACAGAAACAGGCTCTTCTGTCCTACATGGATCTGCTAAAATCCCAGGGAGCAGTAATATGCGTCCCAAAGGACGAATAGTTTCATGGAGTATACTCCCCCCTCTTCTTGGTACAGAAGAAAAGTGGTGCTTGGTGTCCAGTCATAGATTTGACCTACCTGAACAAGTTCATAAGGCACGGGAGGTTCAAAATGGAAACTCTGTCAACAATCCAACAAGCCATACAACCAGGCGATTAGATGATCTCTATAGATCTAAAAGATGCTTATTTCCATGTGCCAGTGGCAGAAGAGTTTCAGAAGTATCTCAGATTCCAGGTCGGGCAGGAACACCTTCAATTCATTTGCCTACCCTTCGGGCTGACAACCTCCCCGCGTGTCTTCACCAAGACCCTATTGGCAGTAGTGGCCCTCATCAGGCTGAAAGGAGTATGCCTTTATCACTATCTGGATGACCTCCTTGTCCTGTCCCAAGACAGAACTCATCTCCTGACGCAAAAAGTTCAGGTAATCTCGACCCTGTCCGAGTTCGGATGGCTCCTAAACTTAGAGAAAAGCCACCTAGAACCAACTCATTTGATATACCTAGGGGCTCAGTTCGACACAGTGAAGAAAACCATCTCTCTTCCGAGGATTTCCCGGGCTCTGGATACTCATCACCTGAAAGCATCTCAGTGCCTAAGAATACTCGGCACAATGGTCTCCACGACCCCCATGGTGAAATGGGCACTGTGGAGGTTACGCCCTTTCCAGTCCGGCTTCCTCAAGCAGTGGAAGTCAAGGAACAAGAATCAGCGGATTCGTATATCACCATCAATGAGGAACAGCCTTTTTTGGTGGCTCCAGCAGAAGAACCTGCAAAATTGCCATTCCATCGCTCCCGTCTCCTGGATCACAGTGACAACCGATGTCAGTGGTTCCGGCTGGGGGGCCCTCTGCGGTGCGAACATAGCGCAGGGCAAGTGGGATGCTCGCCTCTGCAATCCGGTGTCGAATGTCCTGGAGCTTCGGGCAGCTTGGTGTGCCATCCAGTCCTTCTCCCGGCTCCTGAAAGGGGAATCAGTGCTGTTGAGGATGGACAACACCACGGCTGTGTCCTACGGTGTCCTACATGGAGTTCAACACTTCTTCAGGAAGTCAAACCCATTATGAGGTGGGCTCAAAAGAACCTGGCCAACTTGTCAGCAGTTTTCATCCCTGGAGTACAGAATTCCCAGGCGGACTTCCTCTCACGCACTCAGGTAGACAACTACGAGTCCCTCCACGAACAGTCATTCCGATGGATCCTGTCCCTGGGGATCGATCCCCAAGTGGATCTTTTTGCTTCCCCCTACAACTTCAAGATGGAGCAATTCTATAGGAGGGGTCATTGCATTCAGGCTATTGGGACAGATGCCTTGACGGATCGGTGGAGGTTCAAGAGGGCATATGCCTTTCCCCCGATCCCAATAATCCTCAAATTCTTGTGGAGACTTCAAGCAGAGGCAGTCGAAGTGACGCTGGTGGCTCCCTACTGGCTGAACAGGCCGTGGTTCCCTCTCCTGGTCAAGCCGAGGAGAGGGAACATCAAGGTTGAGGCCTCAAAAGAAGCCAAGATTCCCCAAGTGGGATCTTCCCCTGGTTCTTGATTTTCTGAACGGGCTTAGTACAACGGGGTCTTCCCCGTCCTCCATAAAGGACTGTTCAGCTAAAGTTGCATTTTTGGTCACTATCACTTTGGCCAAGAGGGTTTCAGAGATTGGGTCTCTCGATCACAAAGAACCGTTCCCGACGTTCTTCCCGGATTGCGTGGTCTTGATACCCATGCTGGGCTCAAATCCAAAAGTTTCTTCAGTATATCACGAGAATCAAAAAATTGTTCTTCCTACCTTTAAGTCTCCGGAGTCCAACGAAACTCACTCCCTGGACATAGGCAAGATCCTTACCGAGTATCTCCAAGTGACGTCTCCCTTTAGACCAGTGGTTCTCAACCTGGGGGTCGGGACCCCCTCGGGGGTCAAATGACGATTTGCCAGGGGTCCCCAAATCCTGGGCTGTTCCTGAATCCTGCATCACTCCCCCAGCCTTTTCCTGGTAACCCAGCAGGGCTGTTTCTAACGTCCCCTGGCCGCCCACTCAGCCGCTTCAAAGCCAACCATTCAGTTCACAGCATAGGTGGGGGGGGCAGAGACTAGAGTCAGCTGACTGGTTAAGAATGTGAAGTGGGAGGGGTTGGAAGAGACCCTATCTCCTGATTTCGGCATAGGTGTCACTGCTACAAGACACCACAAATCAGAGACACAGTGAGTAACACAACCTGTGATTAGAGTTGCCATTAATTTACCATATTGAATTTTGGGGGGACGGGAGGAAAGTACCAATTGGAAGGGTGTATGCTGTGATGATGAACAGTGTGGGGGAGGGGAGGGAAAACGGGAGGGGGGGCCAACACAGGTTGAGGGGACACCAGGGAAGGAAGGGAAAAGGAAATTACCAGGGGAACAGTGGGAGGGGATAAAAGGGACCCAGCCACCAAGGATGACCACACAAAGCTTAAAAGACCACAGAGGATCCTTACCATCACTATAGTAAAGATACATGAAGTGTTACTGGGGCACAAGAGGGCGGATGTATTCAGCCAGTTAGATGGTGAACATGCTTCCAAGTTTTGGACCGTGCTGAGCACTTAACCTGACTGAGAAAAAGTCAAAGGAGAAGGGCTTAACATGAGGGTTAAGATCCAATACAGGCATTAGAGAGCATAGAGACCGTGTGATTAGGCACTGGTCCCGCTTACCATGATCGTATGGAATCGCCGTGTGTCCCCAGGGAGAGCATCCGTGCTGTCTCACAATAACAGCTGTGGCAGCCGTTTATGTAAGCTTTCCTGGACGGCGTCTGACGTCATTAGATTCACGACGCCGCCGCCGTCCAACGTCCCACCAACCCCTGCACGAGGGTGCGTGGGCGTGCAACCTGAGACCCAATGGCAGGACGCCGGGTCACAGGCTGCAAACAGAGAGCTATGATTGGCGCTCTCTGCTGGGGACGACACTCCATGCGCCAATGACTGAAGGGGGGGCCAGGCATGGGGCTCGATCGACCAATCAGGGCGGCTGGACTCCGGGAACGCGCTGCTGTAAATAAACAAACATTTACCTAAGACATTTACAATCGCGATTTAAACAAAATCAATAAACTGTACAAAATATGTATAGATGAAAGGGAATCAATCCATCATCATGCTTGTGTTGCTAGGCAAGAGCCAATTGTTCCTTAACACTGAAACAAAGGACAGGAATTGCATATGCCAGACCTCAATTGATGTCGATTCATACAACCAGGCTAGGATAGCTTTTACATTAAGCTATTCACTAGAACCTGATTGTGAAAAGGTATGATAGTGAGCACATAGGCAGGGGAGGGGGGGGGTTTTGGAGAAGGGGGGGGTTTGGAGAAGAGAGAGGAAAAGGGAGAAAGGGGGGGGGGAAGGAGATTAGGGAACCGGAAAAGGGGAGGGGGAAGGGGGAACCCTGGGGGGGTAGGGGAGCAAGGGGGGGGGAAGGGAAAATGAAGGTGGAACAAGGTAACATACATGGGTATTATCGCAGAAATGATTTGTATGAATTAATTTCGTTTAACCCTGGGAAGGTCATGGCATTCAGGTGTTCAATCCACAGACATTCTTTTTGTAAGATGATTTTGTCCCAATCTCCACCCCGAGGATGTTGGGGGATCACTTCCAGGATAAAGAAGCGTACAACAGAGAGGTCATATCGGTGGTACAATCCGACATGACGCCCTACTGTTGTTAATTTACCGACATCAGAGTCGTATAGGTGGTCGCCCATACGTTGCCGGAATTCTCTAAAGGTCTTGCCTATATAAAAGGCTCCACAGGTACAGGTCATGAGGTAGATAACCTCTCTCGTGCCACAATTAGCAGAGAAGGGGGGGCAAAAATCCTCGCCATTTGGTAATATGAAGCGTTCGCCCTCCAGCACCCAAGGGCATCGTGGGCAATTGCCACACTGGTAGGTGCCTCTGCGTGCTGGTTGAGCTATGCATTCTGTAGTGTAGTGACTTTGTGTTAGTCGGTCTCGTAGTGAGTTAGCGCGACGAAACACCATCTCAGGTTGTCCTTTGACATATTTTTTCAAGGTATTATCCTCGGTGAGGATATGCCAGTTTCCTTGCAAAATATTACGCAGCTCGTTGTGATGAGCTGAGTAGGTTGTGATGAACCGTACTGATTCATGAGTACATTTTGTTTTATTTTTAGAAGGGTCGTACAGCAGGGAGTGTCTCGATCAGAGGCACGCCCTGTTATAGGCCTTCTTGAGGTTAGTGTGGGTGTAACCCCGGGCGAGGAGGCGTTCTCGTAGTTCATCAGCTTGTCTTTTGAAATCTGTTGATAATGTACAATTTCTGCGCAAACGCAGGTATTGGGCAAATGGGATACTTCGGATAAGTGGTTTCGGATGGGCACTAGAGGCGTACAACAAAATATTTCCCGCTGTGGGCTTTCTATAAAGGTCAGTATAGTGTGTGCCATCGGTTTGCTTGATGACAACCAGGTCCAGGAAGGGGACCTGGTTCTTATCAAACACAACCGTGAACTTCAAATTAAATTCATTGACATTGAGCATCTGTACAAATTCAAGTAGGGACTCACTTGAGCCCGTCCATATAATAAACAGGTCATCAATAAATCTATACCAAAGCAGGATCTTATCCATAAATCTGTTAAACATTTCACTTGCATTAAGGAACCGTTCCCATCCACCCAAATATAGGTTTGCGTAGGCCGGGGCACAGGAGGTGCCCATGGCCACGCCCTAGGTTTGTAAAAACAGTTCATCATTAAAGGTAAAGTAATTTTTTGTCAAAATAAATAATAACAGTTGTAGGACAAAGTCAACCAGGGGCCAGGAGGTGTTCTCCTGCTCATAGAGGAAGGAGCCAGCCATTCTGACGCCCTGCTCGTGGGGGATGCTCGAGTACAGAGCCTCGATATCCAGGGCCACGAGCAGGGCGTCAGGAGGGACTTGGGTCCCCTCAACATGTTTCAACAGATCAGAAGTGTCTCTAATAAAAGACGGGAGGCTGGTGACATGTGGCATCAGAAAGGCATCGACAAATTTACTGGTGTGGTCTGTGAGTGAACCCATGCCAGAGACGATAGGTCGCCCAGGGGGGTTCTGTACATTTTTGTGGGTTTTTGAAAGGGCATAAAAGGTGGGGAGATGGGGAAATTTCGGGATGAGGTACTCTAAGGTGTCCTTATCTATCAGGCCATTGAAGTAGGCCTCGGTACATATAGCCCTTAATTCAGTAGAAAAAGAGGCGATAAGGGTCCTGATGCCCTGCTCGTGGCCCTGGATGTCGAGGCTCTGTACTCGAGCATCCCCCATGAGCAGGGCGTCAGAATGGCTGGCTCCTTCCTCTATGAGCAGGAGAACACCTCCTGGCCCCTGGTTGACTTTGTCCTACAACTGTTATTATTTATTTTGACAAAAAATTACTTTACCTTTTAATGATGAACTGTTTTTACAAACCCAGGGCGTGGCCATGGGCACCTCCTGTTCCCCGGCCTACGCAAACCTATATTTGGGTGGATGGGAACGGTTCCTTAATGCAAGTGAAATGTTTAACAGATTTATGGATAAGATCCTGCTTTGGTATAGATTTATTGACGACCTGTTTATTATATGGAGGGGCTCAAGTGAGTCCCTACTTGAATTTGTACAGATGCTCAATGTCAATGAATTTAATTTGAAGTTCACGGTTGTGTTTGATAAGAACCAGGTCCCCTTCCTGGACCTGGTTGTCATCAAGCAAACCGATGGCACACTCTATACTGACCTTTATAGAAAGCCCACAGCGGGAAATACTTTGTTGTACGCCTCTAGTGCCCATCCGAAACCACTTATCCGAAGTATCCCATTTGCCCAATACCTGCGTTTGCGCAGAAATTGTACATTATCAACAGACTTCAAAAGACAAGCTGATGAACTACGAGAACGCCTCCTCGCCCGGGGTTACACCCACACTAACCTCAAGAAGGCCTACAACAGGGCATGCCTCCGATCGAGACACTCCCTGCTGTACGACCCTTCTAAAAATAAAACAAAATGTACTCATGAATCAGTACGGTTCATCACAACTTACTCAGCTCATCACAACGAGCTGCGTAATATTTTGCAAGGAAACTGGCATATCCTCACCGAGGATAATACCTTGAAAAAATATGTCAAAGGACAACCTGAGATGGTGTTTCGTCGCGCTAACTCACTACGAGACCGACTAACACAAAGTCACTACACTACAGAATGCATAGCTCAACCAGCACGCAGAGGCACCTACCAGTGTGGCAATTGCCCACGATGCCCTTGGGTGCTGGAGGGCGAACGCTTCATATTACCAAATGGCGAGGATTTTTGCCCCCCCTTCTCTGCTAATTGTGGCACGAGAGGGGTTATCTACCTCATGACCTGTACCTGTGGAGCCTTTTATATAGGCAAGACCTTTAGAGAATTCCGGCAACGTATGGGCGACCACCTATACGACTCTGATGTCGGTAAATTAACAACAGTAGGGCGTCATGTCGGATTGTACCACCGATATGACCTCTCTGTTGTACGCTTCTTTATCCTGGAAGTGATCCCCCAACATCCTCGGGGTGGAGATTGGGACAAAATCATCTTACAAAAAGAATGTCTGTGGATTGAATACCTGAATGCCACGACCTTCCCAGGGTTAAGCGAAATGAATTCATACAAATCATTTCTGCGATAATACCCATGTATGTTACCTTGTTCCACCTTCATTTTCCCTCCCCCCTTGCTCCCCTACCCCCCCAGGGTTCCCCCTTCCCCCGCCCCCTTTTCCGGTTCCCTAATCTCCTTCCCCCCCCCCTTTCTCCCTTTTCCTCTCTCTTCTCCAAACCCCCCCCCTTCTCCAAAAAAAAACCCCTCTCCCCTGCCTATGTGCTCACTATCATACCTTTTCACAATCAGGTTCTAGTGAATGGCTTAATGTAAAAGCTATCCTAGCCTGGTTGTATGAATCGACATCAATTGAGGTCTGGCATATGCAATTCCTGTCCTTTGTTTCAGTGTTAAGGAACAATTGGCTCTTGCCTAGCAACACAAGCATGATGATGGATTGATTCCCTTTCATCTATACATATTTTGTACAGTTTATTGATTTTGTTTAAATCGCAATTGTAAATGTCTTAGGTAAATGTTTGTTTATTTACAGCAGCGCGTTCCCGGAGTCCAGCCGCCCTGATTGGTCGATCGAGCCCCATGCCTGGCCCCCCCTTCAGTCATTGGCGCATGGAGTGTCGTCCCCAGCAGAGAGTGCCAATCATAGCTCTCTGTTTGCTGCCTGTGACCCGGCGTCCTGCCATTGGGTCTCAGGTTGCACGCCCACGCACCCTCATGCAGGGGTTGGTGGGACGTTGGACGGCGGCGGCGTCATGAATCTAATGACGTCAGACGCCGTCCAGGGATGCTTACATAAACGGCTGCCACAGCTGTTATTGTGAGACAGCACGGATGCTCTCCCTGGGGACACACGGCGATTCCATACGATCATGGTAAGCGGGACCAGTGCCTAATCACACGGTCTCTATGCTCTCTAATGCCTGTATTGGATCTTAACCCTCATGTTAAGCCCTTCTCCTTTGACTTTTCTCAGTCAGGTTAAGTGCTCAGCACGGTCCAAAACTTGGAAGCATGTTCACCATCTAACTGGCTGAATACATCCGCCCTCTTGTGCCCCAGTAACACTTCATGTATCTTTACTATAGTGATGGTAAGGACCCTCTGTGGTCTTTTAAGCTTTGTGTGGTCATCCTTGGTGGCTGGGTCCCTTTTTATCCCCTCCCACTGTTCCCCTGGTAATTTCCTTTTCCCTTCCTTCCCTGGTGTCCCCTCAACCTGTGTTGGCCCCCCCCCTCCCGTTTTCCCTCCCCTCCCCCACACTGTTCATCATCACAGTTTTCCCTCCCGTCCCCCCAAAATTCCCCCCTCCCCCCCTTCCCACCCTGTCCCCCCATCCTTCCCAACCCCCTCCCCCATTCCCTGGTCAATCTATCTCCTCACCCCTTGCCTCATCCCTAAACCCGGGTACTCACGACCAAACATGTATGGTGAAAGCGGTCCGTCGGACCGTTTTCACCATACATGTCTGCCAGAGGGCTTCTGTACGATGGTTGTACACACCATCGTACAGAAGTCCGCGCGTAAACAATACGCGGGGCGTGTCCGCGGTGTCGCCGCGTCGATGACGCGGTGTCGCCGCGACAATGACGCAGCGACGTGGGCGGCCCGCCTTTAAAATGCTTCCACGCATGCGTCGAAGTCATTCGACGCATGCGAGGGACGGCGGGCGCCTGGACATGTACGGTAGGTCTGTACTGACGACCGTACATGTCCGAGCGGGCAGGATTCCAGCGGACTGTTTTAAAACAAGTCCAGGAATATTTGTCCGCTGGGAAAAGGCCCGGCGGGCAAATGTTTGCTGGAATTCGGCCCGCTCGCGCCCACACACGGCCAAACATGTCTGCTGAAACTGGCCTGCGGACCAGTTTCAGCAGACATGTTTGCTCGTGAGTACGGGGCCTGAGGGGTCCCCACAACTTGGGAAGTTTTATCAAGGGGTCACTGCAATAGAAAGGTTGAGAACCACTGCTTTAGACGCTCCGATCATCTGTTTATCCTGCACTCAGGCAGTAATAAAGGGAAGAAGGCCTCTACAAGGACAATCGCATCTTGGATCGTCCAGACAATCCAGCAGGCTTATAGGGCTAAGGGCTTGGCTCCCCCGCAGGCGGTGACGGCACACTCCACCAGAGGGATGGCAGCTTCTTGGGCGGCGGCTCGTCATGTGGCCCCGGCCTCTTGGTCCTCCATAAATCCGTTTATGTCTCATTATTGTACTGAGCCTGCATCTCTTTCCTCTGTGAATTTTGGTTTGAGAATCCCGTCGGTTGACGGGACAAATTAAAAAAATGTTTTGTTCAGCATACCCACCCGTGCGGTCTGGCTAGTTATTTCCCACACGTAGGCTGCCATGGAGTCTGTCAGGAAAAGGGAAAATTTATTATCAGTTACTTACCGTAATTTTCCTTTCCTGATGGACTCCATGGCAGACGGAGTTCCCACCCTAGAAAGTAAGTAGTCGGCTAGTTATGGAACACGGTACTAAGAGGTGAGCTGACTTTTATGGGTAGAAGTTTCATTCGGATGGGGCCACCCTTTGGGCTGCTTTTGCTGATTTTGTGTTACTAAAAGACGATTCACGCTTTTCAGTCCGTTACAGCGTGATGAATGTGCTATCTCCATTAAGAACGCTAGTTTTCCCAGAAAAAGTGCTCCCGTCTCATAACTTGCTTCTGAGCATGCGCGTTTTTTTCACGTCGTTAAAGCCCACACACGACCATTTTTTAAGACGTAAAAAAAAAAACGTTAACCACTTGCTGAACGCCGCATGTATATGTACGTCCACAGAATGGCACGTACAGGCAAATGGGCGTACAGGTACGTCCTTGCCTTCTAGCGGGTGGGGGGTCCGATCGGGACCCCCCCCCGCTACATGCGGCGGTCGGATTCCCGCGGGGAGCGATCCGGGACGACGGCGCGGCTATTCGTTTATAGCCGCTCCGTCGCGATCGCTCCCCGGAGCTGAAGAACGGATGAGAGCCGTATGTAAACACGGCTTCCCCGTGCTTCACTATGGCGCTGCATCGATCGAGTGATCCCTTATATAGGGAGACTCGGTCGATGACGTCAGTCCTACAGCCACACCCCCCTACAGTTGTAAACACACACTAAGTGAACACTAACTCCTACAGCGCCCCCTGTGGTTAACTCCCAAACTGCAACTGTCATTTTCACAATAAACAATGCAATTTAAATGCATTTTTTGCTGTGAAAATGACAATGGTCCCAAAAATGTGTCAAAATTGTCCGAAGTGTCCGCCATAATGTCGCAGTCACGAAAAAAATTGCTGATCTCTGCCATTAATAGTAAAAAAAAAAAAATTAATAAAAATGCAATAAAACTATCCCCTATTTTGTAAACGCTATAAATTTTGCGCAAACCAATCGATAAACGCCTATTGCGATTTTTTTTACCAAAAATAGGTAGAAGAATACGTATCGGCCTAAACTGAGGAAATTTTTTTTTTTTATATATATATGTTTTTGGGGGATATTTATTATAGCAAAAAGTAAAAAATATAGATTTTTTTCAAAATTGTCGCTCTATTTTTATTTATAGCGCAAAAAATAAAAACCGCAGAGGTGATCAAATACCACCAAAAGAAAGCTCTATTTGTGGGGAAAAAAGGACGCCAATTTTGCTTGGGAGCCACGTCGCACGACCGCGCAATTGTCTGTTAAAGTGACGCAGTGCCGATGTGCAAAACCTGGCCTGGGCATTTGGCTGCCTAAAGGTCCGGGGCTTAAGTGGTTAAAAATGACATTTAAAATTAGAGCATGTTCGAAAAGGCCATTTTTCTATAGGTGCAGTGGTGGTATAGGGTATTAGGGGCAGTTACATATCTATTACCAACAGCTCATAGTCACACACCTTTGGATTTTTGAATGAGCAAAAGTATATTTGATAATGCCTACATACTTGACAAATGTTGATTGAGTACTTTGAAATTCCATTTGCTTATAACAGTCGATGTTGGTATGAAAGGATTTCCTGAAAAAAAAAAAAAAAAAAAACACATACACTTCCGGGAGCTCGTTCGTAAGTTCAACTTACGAAAGAGTTCGTAAGTCCAGAAAAAATCTGTGCTTTCAGACAAAAGCTGCGTGCACTAATAAGTGTGTTCTGGCAGGGGTAGCCCCCCTGTCAGAACACAAAGGCACAGCACGGAAGATCACAAGCATTGCTTGTGTTGATATGGCCAGGGCCGGACTGGCCTACTGGGATGCCGGGAAATTTCCCGCCAGGCTGCCTGCCCTGGGCCGCTTTGGGCTAAGCTGTGGCTGCAGCGCAGAGATCCGCTCCCTCCTCCTCGGGCAGCGAGTGTTAAAAATTTTGCGGCGCTGCTTTGAGAAAAGTCCCGCCCTCCGAGACCAGCTCGATTTATATGCAGGGCGCACCTACAGCAGTGTGTACCGGAGGTGACGAGGGAATGTCTGCTGTGGATTGTGCGGGGGAGCGGGGAGGGAACTATCGCATGCAGTACAATGACAGTTCCCTCCCCCGACTCCTCCAGCTGCTGAGCCATTCGGCGGCTCAGGGCTCTGATGCTTAGGTGCTGGCCCGCCTCCTTCACTAACAATGGTCGGGACTCGTGAGGGGGTGTGGCCCCGCCTGTTACGGGGGGCGGAGCGGCCGGAGTCAGGGATGAACGCATGGTCCCAAGTTCTGGGCAGAACAACATGGAGGTACAAAAAAAAAAGGCTCTAAAAATGTTGTTTTACTTTTTATGTAGCTGTCCCCTGTGTCACCCAGCCCTGTGTCACCTGACCCAGCCCTGTGTCACCCAGCCCTGTGTCACCTGACCCAGCCCTGTGTCACCCAGTCCCCTGTGTCACTCAGCCCTGTGTCACCTGACCCAGCCCTGTGTCACCCAGCCCTGTGTCACCCAGTCCCCTGTGTCACCCAGCCCTGTGTCACCCAGTCCCCTGTGTCACCCAGCCCTGTGTCACCCAGTCCTGTGTCACCCAGCCCTGTGTCACCCAGTCCCTAGTGTCACCCAGCCCTGTGTCACCCAGTCCCCTGTGTCACCCAGTCCCCTGTGTCACCCAGTCCCCTGTGTCACCCAGCCCTGTGTCACCCAGTCCCCTGTGTCACTCATTCCCCTGTGTCACCCAGCCCTGTGTCACCCAGTCCCCTGTGTCATCCAGCCCTGTGTCACCCAGTCCCCTGTGTCACCCAGCCCTGTGTCACCCAGCCCTGTGTCACCCAGTCCCCTGTGTCACCCAGTCCTGTGTCACCCAGTTCCCTGTGTCACCCAGTCCCCTGTGTCACCCAGTCCCCTGTGTCACCCAGCCCTGTGTCACCCAGTCCTGTCACCCAGTCCTGTGTCACCAAGCCCTGTGTCACCAAGCCCTGTGTCACCCAGCCCTGTGTCACCCAGTCCCTAGTGTCACCCAGCCCTGTGTCACCCAGTCCCCTGTGTCACCCAGCCCTGTGTCACCCAGTCCCCTGTGTCACCCAGTCCCCTGTGTCACCCAGCCCTGTGCCACCCAGCCCTGTGTCACCCAGTCCCCTGTGTCACTCATTCCCCTGTGTCACCCAGCCCTGTGTCACCCAGTCCCCTGTGTCACCCAGCCCTGTGTCACCCAGCCCTGTGTCACCCAGTCCCCTGTGTCACCCAGTCCCCTGTGTCACCCAGTCCCCTGTGTCACCCAGTCCTGTGTCACCCAGTTCCCTGTGTCACCCAGTCCCCTGTGTCACCCAGTTCCCTGTGTCACCCAGCCCTGTGTCACCCAGTCCCCTGTGTCACCCAGCCCTGTGTCACCCAGTCCCCTATGTCACCCAGTCCTGTGTCACCAAGTCCCCTGTGGCACCCAGTCCCCTATGTCACCCAGCCCTGTGTCACCCAGTCCCCTGTGTCACCCAGTCCCCTGGGTCACCCAGCCCTGTGTCACCCAGTCCCCTGTGTCACCCAGCCCTGTGTCACCCAGTCCCCTGTGGCACCCAGTCCCGTGTCACCCAGCCCTGTGTCACCCAGTCCCCTGTGTCACCCAGCCCTGTGTCACCTGACCCAGCCCTGTGTCACCCAGTCCCCTGTGTCACCCAGTCCCCTGTGTCACCCAGCCCTGTGTCACCTGACCCAGCCCTGTGTCACCCAGTCCCCTGTGTCACCCAGCCCTGTGTCACCCAGCCCTGTGTCACCCAGTCCCCTGTGTCACCCAGCCCTGTGTCACCCAGTCCCCTGTGTCACCCAGTCCCCTGTGTCACCCAGTCCCCTGTGTCACCCAGTCCTGTGTCACCCAGTCCCCTGTGTCACCCAGTCCCCTGTGGCACCCAGTCCCGTGTCACCCAGCCCTGTGTCACCTGACCCAGCCCTGTGTCACCCAGTCCCCTGTGTCACCCAGTCCCCTGTGTCACCCAGTCCCCTGTGTCACCCAGCCCTGTGTCACCTGACCCAGCCCTGTGTCACCCAGTCCCCTGTGTCACCCAGCCCTGTGTCACCCAGTCCCCTGTGTCAACCAGCCCTGTGTCACCCAGTCCCCTGTGTCACCCAGTCCCCTGTGTCACCCAGCCCTGTGTCACCCAGTCCTGTGTCACCCAGCCATGTGTCACCCAGCCCTGTGTCACCCAGTCCCCTGTGTCACCCAGTCCCTAGTGTCACCCAGCCCTGTGTCACCCAGTCCCCTGTGTCACCCAGTCCCTAGTGTCACCCAGCCCTGTGTCACCCAGTCCCCTGTGTCACCCAGCCCTGTGTCACCCAGCCCTGTGTCACCCAGTCCCCTGTGTCACCCAGTCCCCTGTGTCACCCAGTCCCCTGTGTCACCCAGTCCCCTGTGTCACCCAACCCTGTATCACCCAGTCCCCTGTGTCACCCAGTCCCCTGTGTCACCCAGTCCCCTGTGTCACCCATCCCTGTGTCACCCAGTCCCCTGTGTCACCCAGTCCCCTGTGTCACCCAGCCCTGTGTCACCCAGTCCCCTGTGTCACCCAGTCCCCTGTGTCACCCAGCCCTGTGTCACCCAGCCCTGTGTCACCCAGCCCCCTGTGTCACCCAGTCCCCTGTGTCACCCAGCCCTGTGTCACCCAGTCCCCTGTGTCACCCAGCCATGTGTCACCCAGCCCTGTGTCACCCAGCCCTGTGTCACCCAGCCCTGTGTCACCCAGCCCTGTGTCACCCAGTCCTGTATCACCCAGTCCCCTGTGTCACCCAGCCATGTGTCACCCAGCCCTGTGTCACCCAGTCCTGTGTCACCCAGTCCCCTGTGTCACCCAGCCCTGTGTCACCCAGTCCCCTGTGTCACCCAGTCCCCTGTGTCACCCAGTCCCCTGTGTCACCCAGTCAACTGTGTCACCCAGCCCTGTGTCACCCAGCCCCCTGTTTCACCCAGTCCCCTGTGTCACCCAGCCCTGTGTCACCGAGTCCCCTGTGTCACCCAGTCCCCTGTGTCACCCAGCCCTGTATCACCCAGCCCCCTGTGTCACCCAGTCCCCTGTGTCACCCAGCCCTGTGTCACCCAGTCCCCTGTGTCACCCAGTCCCCTGTGTCACCCAGCCCTGTGTCACCCAGCCCTGTGTCACCCAGTCCTGTGTCACCCAGTCCCCTGTGGCACCCAGTCCCGTGTCACCTAGCCCTGTGTCACCCAGTCCCCTGTGTCACCCAGCCCTGTGTCACCCAGCCCTGTATCACCCAGTCCCCTGTGTCACCCAGTCCCCTGTGTCACCCAGCCCTGTGTCACCCAGTCCCCTGTGTCACCCAGCCCTGTGTCACCCAGTCCCCTGTGTCACCCAGTCCCCTGTGTCACCCAGCCATGTGTCACCCAGCCTTGTGTCACCCAGTCCCTAGTGTCACCCAGTCCCCTGTGTCACCCAGTCCCCTGTGGCACCCAGTCCCCTGTGTCACCCAGCCCTGTGTCACCCAGCCCTGTGTCACCCAGCCCCCTGTGTCACCCAGTCCCCTGTGTCACCCAGTCAACTGTGTCACCCAGCCCTGTGTCACCCAGCCCCCTGTTTCACCCAGTCCCCTGTGTCACTCAGCCCTGTGTCACTGAGTCCCCTGTGTCACCCAGTCCCCTGTGTCACCCAGCCCTGTGTCACCCTGTCCCCTGTGTCACCCAGTCCCCTGTGTCACCCATCCCTGTGTCACCCAGTCCCCTGTGTCACCCAGCCCTGTGTCACCCAGTCCTGTGTCACCCAGCCCTGTGTCACCCAGTCCCCAGTGTCACCCAGCCCTGTGTCACCCAGTCCCCTGTGGCACCCAGTCCCCTGTGGCACCCAGTCCCCTGTGGCACCCAGCCCTGTGTCACCCAGTCCCCTGTGTCACCCAGTCCCCTGTGGCACCCAGTCCCCTGTGGCACCCAGTCCCGTGTGGCACCCAGTCCCGTGTCACCCAGTCCCCTGTGTCACCCAGCCCTGTGTCACCCAGTCCCCTGTGTCACCCAGCCCTGTGTCACCCAGTCCCCTGTGTCACCCAGTCCACTGTGTCACCCAGCCCTGTGTCACCCAGCCCTGTGTCACCCAGTCCCCTGTGTCACCCAGCCCTGTGTCACCCAGTCCCCTGCTGTCACCCAGTCTCCTGCTGTCACCCAGTCCCCTGTGTCACCCAGTCCCCTGCTGTCACCCAGTCCCCTGTGTCACCCAGTCCCCTGCTGTCACCCAGTCCCCTGCTGTCACCCAGTCCCCTGCTGTCACCCAGTCCCCTGCTGTCACCCAGCCCTCTGTCACCCAGCCCCCTGCTGTCACCCAGTCCTCTGTCACCCAGTCCCCTGCTGTCGCCAAGTCCTCTGTCACCCAGTCGCCAAGTCCACTGTCACCCAGTCCCCTGCTGTCGCCAAGTCCTCTATCACCCAGTCGCCAAGTCCTCTGTCACCGAGTCCCCTGCTGTCACCAAGTCCTCTGTCCCCTGCGGTCGCCCAGTCCCCTGCTGTCGCCAAGTCCTCTGTCACCGAGTCCCCTGCTGTCACCAAGTCCTCTGTCACCCAGTCCCCTGCTGTCGCCCAGTCCCCCTGCTGTCACCCAGTCCTCTGTCACCCAGTCCTCTGTCACCCAGTCCCCTGCTGTCGTAACATGCTGAATCTGGTGACAAGGGACAAGTGGCAAGTGACATTTCTGAGTGTCTCCGAAGCGCCCAGAGGCGATTTAGTTCGCATGTGCTGCGCTATATAAGTTTCTCACTCACTCACTCCTGTGCCCCCTACCTCTGGCCACATGCGGTATTGCATGCAATTGAAGTCAATGTGGAACAAATTATTTTAGTTTCCATTGACTTCAATGGGGAAACTCACTTTGATATGTGAGTACTTTGGATTACGAGCATTCACCTGGAACAGATTATGCTCGTAATCCGAGGTTCCACTGTAATATATATATATCTCCCTAGCCCTATGTGCTTTCATATCTGTCTTATCTTTATATAATACGTATCTTTATATAATACGCTCTTTAAATGTTTCTTTAAAATGTATGGTTTTCTCTTTTATGAACAAGAAAATAATGACGTTATGATGTTGGGCTGGTAAAATAATGCTATGGGGCTGGTATGAAATGTTTTCCAGGGCTGGTTTTTACTCCCAGTCCGGCCCTGGATATGGCGGTCTGACAGTTTTTTCCCCGATTAGTCCATGTATGTAAATAGATTTACAGGATTGGACATGTGACCACATGTTCACATCTTTAAAAATTGGCAAGTTGGATGTTCGTATGTAGGCAGTAGGGATGAGCCGAACATACCCAGGTTCGGTTCGCACCAGAATGGTCGAACAGACCGCGGTTTCGTACGAAAATTTAGAACCCCATTGAAGTCTATGGGACTCGAACGTTCGAATTCAAAAGTGTTCATTTTAAAGTCCAATATGAAGTTATTGATGGAAAACGTCTTTGAGATCCCGGGTCTTGTCCCAGGGAACATGTATCAATGGGAAAAAAAACTGTAGTTTTTTCTTGAGCAGCGATTTTAATGATGCTTAAAGTGAAAAAAAAAATCCTTTTAAATATGGTACCTGCTGGGTGTCTATAGTAGTGGCACGTGTTTAGAAATGACCCTGCACAACATGAGATTACTCTCAGAAAAAAGTAATTTAATACTGCTTGCGGCTTTAATGTAATGGTTGGTCCCTGCAATATGGATAAAAATCATTGAAAAAAATAGCATGAGTTTCCCCGCCACCACTCCCCCCAGGTCATTACAAGACCCAGTGCCGATCCTGACCTCCCTGGGGCCCTAAGCAAAATGACATGGCACATTAAAAATGAGAATCGGGGTGGGGGGGAGACTGTGGACAGTGACATGTCACATTACAGAAAGTTGAGAAGTGGGGGGAGGGGGTGTTCTGCTGTCGGAAATGACTCAGCCAGCGAGTTTAGAAGCGGGGTGAGGGGGCGAAAATGACTGATCTCACCAGGTGGGGCCTCTAGTAATTTGGGGGGCCCTTTGCAGCTTTGCGGGACCCTAAGCGGCTTGCATAGTGAGCCTATAGCGAGGATCGGCCCTGACAAGACCGTTTGGCCCTATATACTTTGAACAGCAGTATACAGGCATTGCAAACAAGATAAGGACTGTAGGTTTCTTAAGTAGAATCAGAACCATGTCATACTTTGCTCCTGCATATTGTACAATTTCCTAAAGAGACCCTCAACAAACTGCATGACACTTGTGCCTGATGAGGCCACTGATGTTCCAGTGGTGGTGGCCCGTGAGACTGTCCATACAGGCTTGGCCCCCCAAAGTGCACGTGCTGTGTGGCAACAGGGGTGGGGGGGGGCATTACAATGCCAGATCTTGGCTCAATAAATTATTATTTTGGGAAAGTAAAATTCTAGAAAAAAGGGGGGTTGCCATCCGGGGCCCCCTTTTTTTTTTTTTTTATTTCTGTTTATTAAAGGTCTTATATATATATATATATATATATATATATATATATATATATAATAAAACATTTCTTGGCACTCCGCCAAGCTTAACTATCGGCCAACATGACCGGGAACATATAACCGTGCCATCGCAGATGGCATATTCTACAAACCCCTCCCAGAACCCCCCCCATACACCCCTGCTCAGTTCCCCATCCCCATCAATCCATAGGTGAGGACTCATTAATTAACTGCTCTCCCTCTCAGTGGTAAGTCATAAATCCTTATTCCAGACGCACCCGAAATCAATTCTCGTTACATTTCAGCACAGACAACAATACATTTCAATTATCCTTCACCCTACCCAACCGTTTGGTCAGATTCATACCAGGCCCTCCACACCTTTTCGAACTTCCCCACGCATCCCCGAGATAAGTATGTTGCCTTATAATATGGGAGCATTGCGTTTACTAAACCTTTCCAGAAAGCAACCTCCGGGGCCCCTGAACTCCTCCATTTAATAAAAAATAGCTTTCTTCCCATAGAACAACAGGATACTTAGTAATGTTCTATGAGCCCTAGACGGGACCACCTCCTTTACCAGTCCCAGTAAGCAGACACTAATTTCTCGCGGGACAGGAACCCCCAGAACCCCTTCAATACAGGCAGTAACCCAGTCCAAAACAGTTGGATCTGGGGGCATCCCCAAAACACGTGATGTGCATCCGCAGGTGCAAACGTACACCTCCAACATTCGGAGGGCACTGAGGGACATATCGATGCCAACCTGGCAGGGGTGTAATACACCCTGTGCGGGAACTTAAATTGAATTAGCCTGTCCCTGGCCGCTACCAAATACTTAAAGGGACGGTCCCACATATCGTCCCACTCCTCCCCCTGCAACCCCGGGACCTCCTCCACCCACCGCTCTCTGCACTTAAGTAACGCTTTGGGAATAGCTTTAAATAGTTCTTTATAGGTCACTGACAAGGTCTTGGGCAGGTCCTCTGTCATAAGTAGGTCTTCCAACCTAGAAGGGAAGGATTCAACTGTCTGAGTTCCAAACTGAGTTTGATAGGCATGTCTCAGGCTCAAATATCTAAAAAATTGCAAGTTCGGAAGATCATGTCTGGCTTTCATTTGATCAAACGTCAAAAGTTCTCCATCCCGAGTAACATCCTTAAGCTGTTTAATCCCCCTAGATGCCCACCCAGCCGCAGCATCTAATTTATAAAAGTGTTGTATTTTAGGATTCATCCACAAGGGTGTTGAGGGGGAGAGCCCTTTGTAACTCGGAGAGGCCAGCCTCTCCACCTCCTCCCAAGCCTTGACAGTAGCCTTCATTGAGTCTGTAAGAGGAAGATCCCTGCCCGTGCCCCTATGAATGGCCAGACGGAGAGACTTGTACGACCCCAGATGAGCTGCCTCAAGCACCCCCTTTGAACAAATTCTTCGAAGAACTCCTGTTCTCTGAAGGCCTCCATTATTTTTGCAAGTGAAAATATTGCAAAAAAAAACAAATGTCAGTCAAGCCTTAGCTTTCTCCCCATATCTAACCCACAAACTCATCCACTGATCAAAAAGTCCAAAAATCAAGTTTCGTATCGTCGTACTGCACGACCGTTATCACAACATATTCTACCGACGGCGAACTACGTAACTCACGCAATATCCCTTTATACACTGCGCATGCGTGAAGCTCCGCATGTATCCCCGCCTATGACGATCGTTGGAGTGATTGACACGCCCCTTTTCAGTCATTCAATGCAAGAATCAGAAGACATGATGGAGGGAAGACAGCAAGCTGCAACCAGGCAGGAGAGAGGACAGGCACACCCCAGGAGGAGCAGAAGTTACAAAGCCACCAACATGAGCTTCGAAGAGATGGTAGAGATGGTGGCTGTTCTTAAAAAGGAGGACTACGACGGCAAAAAAGGGCCTTACAAGAACCCCAATAAAATGAAGGCCCAGATCATGGAGAAGTTGCAGAGGACTCTCCATGCAAAATTCGGGGTGCAGAGGTCCAGGGAGCAGCTGCGGAAGCGATGGTATGATTTGAAAATCAGAGAGCAGGACCAGATGGGGAGAATTAGAAGAGTTCTCAGAAGACGTAAGTAAATTTCATGTGTACTCCGAATATTTGTTTTAATTATTTTGCGTCATTTGGTTTTCTTTCAGGTTGTGTATATAGACAGTCCAAGAATAGATGTTTCAAGGTTCCTGTTTGTGGGCATAATACTTGGTTGTTTATTTTTTTTCTTTAAGTGTATTTTGTGCGTATACTCGAGAGAGGAGCCGTACTGCAGGAGTTGGGAGTAGGCAGGCCTCCCCCAGAGGCAATTTGCCACCTTTCTCCATGCCCTGGGTGGCAATGGTCGGTGTGTGAGGTGGTCCTCCCACACAGCCCGCCCTACCTGCTCCGCTTTGAAGCCCAATGGGGCAGAGGCACTCCCTATAAGGGAGTGAGAGGATCTAGCCCGCTCAACCATCCCCGTTAGTCCTTTGCCTCTCTTTTTAGAGACCGCGTGGTCAAAGTGCGTGCATGTTAACCCAATTTCGAGTGCGTGTAAGTGTGGTGGTTTTTGTGGGAGGGGGGTGGGCGTACTAAGCGCACTAAGCGCAAGCTTACCTCACATAGCACACCCACCGGGAGCCGGGCTGAGACCACCAAACTCAATTTACATGTAGCTGAGCACAGGATACGAACCTCTAGCTGCAGAGGTGAATGGCTTGTCAGCGCAGTGCCAATCGCGTTGAGCCACCGCAGCTCCCCAATACTTGGTTGTTCATTGTATTTAAGATCTTCTTATGTGAGACCAATTTTTTATTGAATGTAGATGTGTTATTAACTAGATTTAAATAAACCAACTTAAGTCATTATACAGTAAAAGGAGAGTATGCTCAGCGCAGAAGTTGATTACACATATGGACTCAGTAGCACAATGGTTGGCATGGCCGATCCCCCCTATAGGCTCGCTATGCAAGCCGCTTAGGGCCCCACAAATCTGCGAAGGGCCCCCCAAATAACTAGAGGCCCCGCCTAGTAAGAAGTAATTTTCGCCCCCTCACCCTGCTTCTCAACTTGCTGACTGCATGGGAGAAGAGGCAAGAAGTCAGCACCCCTTGCTTCTCAATGTAATGTAAGATGTCATTTCCGACAGCACAACACCCCCTCCCACCACTTCTCAACTTTCTTTAATGTTACATGTCACTGTTGTCGGCGCCCCCCGATTCTCATTTTTAATGTGCCATGTCATTTAGCTTTGAGCCCCAGGGAGGTCATGATCGGCACTGAGTGTTGGTCACAACAACAACCTAGTTAGCGTGTCACACAGAGGGGATCCAGTGTATACTTGTTGTTTTTCCAGGTAGGAAACTTGTCCAAAGATAGAGAAATGCAGCAGGTTCGGTAATGGATAAAATCCAGTGTTAAGCTTAGAAGGATTGTAAAAGCAGACAATTGTACTACACTTTTTAAAAAGGATGATTGATATTCCACTTTCAGGCCTGTAATCTTTTTGATTCATCCATCCCTTTTTTTTTACAATCTCATAGGCCGCAAGCAAGCTGCATCAATGGAGCAGACCAACCCCACACACAGCCAAGCCCCACCCTCGCCGGATGTACAGGAAGTGCAAAATGCCACCACATCAGGTCAGTGTCATACAGCACAGCTTCAGGTAATACATGTAGGCCTGCATAATTGTAATACATTTTTTTCTCAAATTTCAGGTGTACGAGCTGTTGATGGTGGCTTAGGCAGTGACAGTGCCCAGGTGCTCATTGGGGAGATAATGTCCTGTAGGGCACGAATAGAGGACACAAACATCGCCCTGGAGAAGATAATAAGGGACAATAAGAAGGTGGACCAAGACCTCAAGAATATTATTGATGTTCTGGGGAGGGTTTAAAAAATAAATAAATAAATAAATGTAAATATATATATATATATATATATATATATATATATATATATATATATATATATATATATATATATATATATATATATATATATATATATATATATATATATATATATAAAGATATAACAAATAAATAAAAAATAACAAATTTTAAGTGTGATACAATAAATATTTTTGGATACTAAACAATGTCTGGCTTCTTATTATATCAATGCTGCCTAAAAGAACAAATGTAGATTTGTGTTGTTTCCATTGACAATGATGAGTAATTAGTAAAGGAAAATAAACATGACACTATGATAACGTAGGAGAAAGCTAGAATGAACTTAAATTAGAAAAGAAGCAAACCAAGAAAATTACTAGAACCGGTGGCAGAAAAATTGGGCCTTAGTCACTGGTGGCGGTGTCACAACACTGCAACCCCTCACAGATACTGTAATTGGAGCTCAGCAAAGAGACACATGCAAAGTATAGCATTAAAAATTGTTATTAGCCGCCTCTGTTAAACAGGGGCAGAAACATTGGGCCTTAGGCACACCAAAAAACTGCAACCCCTCAGATACTGTAATTGGAGCGCAGAAAAGAGACACATGCAAAGTATTGCATTAAAAATTTTTATTAGACGCCCCTCTTAAACAGGGGCAGAAACATTGGGCCTTAGGCACTGGTGGCAGAGCCCAGAACACAAAATTTTATTAATAGCTATGAGCAAGATCAGTGAGGAGGAAAAGGATATTCAATCAGCAGCATAACAGGACAGTCACTCAGCATCAGTCTTGACCACTGGGCACTTAAACCCCCTTCCTAACCATATCAATTTTCAGCTTTCCGTGCTCTCACAATTTGAATGACAATTACTCAGTCATACAACATTGTACGCGTCTGAAATTTTTGTCCTTTTTTTTCACACAAATAGAGCTTTATTTTGCAGGTATTTAATCACCTCTGCGGTTTTTATTTTTTGCGCTATAAAAGAAAAAATTCTGTAAAAATATAAATACATTTATAGTTTATGCCATATTAGCGGGTTATTTCTCACACACAGCATATGCATACTACAAATAACACCCCTAAATACATTCTGCTATTGCTCCCGAGTATGGCGATACCACACATGTGAGACTTTTACATAGCGTGGCCAGATAGAGAGGCCCAACATGCAGGGAACACCATCAGGCGTTCTGGAGCACCCAGGCCAATTCTGACATTTCTCTCCTACATGTGAAAATCATCATTTACTTGCTAAAAAATTACATAGAACCCCCAAACATTATATATGTTTTTTTTTTTTAAAGACCCTAGAGAATACAATGGCGGTTGTTGCAACTTTTTATCTTGCACGGTATTTTCGACCCAATTTTGGAAACGCGTGTTTTAAATGTGACGGGCTGGGGTATCACTTGAAAGACAAAACAGGCACCCCATAGCCTACATTCATTTATTTTTATTGTTATTTTTTGATATCCTGCTATTCTATAAAACAACCAGTAGATGGCAGAGATGGTACCTGAACAGAGTCTATATAAGGCCACATGCACCATGTGACTTAGTGAAACTCATTTCACATCATAAAGAAGCATGGTCATATATTTTCTTGTTCGTGTATTTTTGTAGGTATGTACTTTAAACCTTTCTCATTCTTACTAAACTGTACTAGAAAGATTCCTAAACATCTAGAGCAGATGCAGGAGAAAGTTTTAGTAGATTTTGTGCAATAGTTTGGCTGTAATTAGACTTTCAAAGCAGCATGTGTTGAGAGCAGTGAAAATAGCGAAAAACCCTAGGACTATTGTACTGGTCGGAGCAACTGTTTATTACAAGCACTAGACTGTTATATATGGGTATATTTCAACCTGATTTATGCAAAGTTATATATATTAGAAGCACATGTTAAAATTAGATTAATAGCCACATGGACAGGTTATACACTGCTTGTACATTTATGCAAGGTGCGCCATCTAGTGGTCAAAAGAGAGAATTGCTTCAGGATTTATATTATAAGCAATGCAGTGTAATTCTCATTATGACACAGCTAAAGTGTGCCATAGAGATAAAGATAAGTGTCTATAACACGAAATAAAAGGAAAATGTATGTTTATTAAAATATAATAATGTTCATTGTTGCAGCTATGTTTTAAAGTATTTCAGTCCAATCTGTACTGTTGTTATGTTGGCAATTATAAACATGTAACTATAAAAAACTGTATGTATTGTTATGTAAAAGTGAAACTCATTTTAGTCATAAGGAAGCATGATCATATATTCTCTTGTTCGTGTATTTTTGTAGTACCCGCCGAGATGATCACATCCCATCAGTACGTCTACAATCATCGGTTCCCTTAATCTATATCTTGGGACCGGTAACATTTTGGGGGCTCGTCCGGGATTCGTTGTGTACCAGTGAGAGGGAAACGCGAGACGAGCGTGAGTCGACTGCAGAGCTACAAGGAGAGTCGCGAGTGTCGTCTGCCGTGTGAGTGCAAGTTGTCAGAGTGCAACAGAGATGGCGTCCCCTCGTCGTGCGCTGATGTGGGATATCCGGAAACAAATTCATCTGCTGAGTAAAGAACAGCTGTATAGCCTCGCTATTACGCTGGATGATGAAAGAGACGTGGACGTTCCATCAGTGACTGGTGCAAACGAAATGGAATTCGTTGAATTTATTGTAGACTACATGAGAAGTGATCAGCTGGCGAAGTTAGAAGATCAAGGCATGTCTTACCTGCTCATCATCCAAGACAAGATCGATGAACTAAAACTCAATAAGGAAAGTACACCAACTGTGAACATTGCAACCACTGCTAAAGAAATGAGTAGTGGGACTGCAAGGACTGAACAGGGATCGGAGGTGGTGAGATTAACTGATGTTGTTGCTTTATTGCCACGTAGGGAATTCAAAATGCATGGTGGTGTAATTTCAGATCATGGTTCGGACATGAGTTACAGTAGCGTGTGCCGTCAGATTGACGAGGGTCTAAGTGAAAAATTCCCTGAATCTGAAATTATACGCACAGTGTTGAGAATAATCAAACCTGGTCATTTTAAAGATATGTTGACTGACAAAGAGGATCTTACTGTTGTTGAATTGAAAAAGTTTTTGAAGTCACATATGAGAGAACGAAGTGGTACTGAGTTATTTCAGGAACTTAGCAATGCTACACAGCAAGAAAAAGAGACCGCACAACAATTTGTTTACAGGCTAGCAGGGTTAAAACAAAAAATTCTGTCTACATCACAACATGATAGGCTAGAGTTTAACTATGACAAAAAACTAGTGCAAGGCGTATTCCTTCATACACTGTATCAGGGACTAAACGAGAACAATTCTAATGTCAGACGAGATATCAAGCCTTACGTGTCTGATTTAACAGTAACTGATGACTTTGTCATAGAGCAGGTCACCAGATCAGTTGATGAAGAAACAGAAAGGCAGAGACGCTTAAACAGTGCACCTAAACATAAACATCTTACTGTTCATTCATCACAGACACCAGGGAATAGTGAAAAAGAAACAGTGCAAAAGAGAGTTGAGGGAGATGCTAGAGCAAATCACACTGCACTAATGGAACTAACAACACAGGTTTCGGCTCTCACGAAGAACCTGGAGAAGATGATGAAGCAAACTCCTGTTGTGGAAAACCGAATGACTAAGCCACTAACCATTGTTCAAGTTCCAGATACAGCTCACTGCAAGCCCAGGTGTGATGATTGCATCAAACGAGAGCGTCAGAACTGCTACCATTGTTTCTACTGTGGTTGGACAGGACACAGAGCAGTTGATTGCTTGAAGAAAAGAAGGCAGTCGGGAAACGACAGACGGTCACTGGGAAAGGGACAACCAGTGACCACCTCAAATAATCTGTCCCATGCTAAGATAAATAGGGTATTCACCCACCGGTCAACTAGAACACTCCCAAAAGAGAATGGATGCTCCAAACAACGCGTAGCACAATTAATTGGAGGAAAATGCCTATTGTCTTGTCGGATGAATGGTGTTCCGGTTGACATGTTGATGGACACAGGAGCTCAGGTCAGCATTGTCGGGAAGGCATGGTTAGAAAAGTTCCTACCCGGTGTCTCTATTAGACACATACAAGATTTACTTTGTGACGACAACTTATCCATTACAGCTGCAAATGGTTCTATCATTCCATTCATTGGATGGATTGAAGTCCTCCTGGAATTCGAAAGTAGTGGACATGGAAACTCAGCCATCCATGTGCCAATACTGGTGAGCGACTGCTGTAACGACAATCCA
This sequence comes from Rana temporaria, assembly GCF_905171775.1. NCBI lineage: Eukaryota > Metazoa > Chordata > Amphibia > Anura > Ranidae > Rana > Rana temporaria. The sequence continues at coordinate 157,791,879 of NC_053497.1, forward strand.
CTTCTTGGGTTTAATGTTATCGAAGAATTGAATCGAGAAAACCGTGACCGATCAAACAGCACCCAAAACCTGACTATCTTGCTAAGTGAAGCCATGAAAGTAAGACAGAGTGTAGCGAATAACATTGTCAATGCTGTCAGTCAAGCAACTGACCCAGGAGAAATATCCGATAGTCGTGTGGTCAAAGTGGGGAAGAAAGGACTCCAGATCAAAGGAGGCGAGCTTGGTGAAGTCAAATGCAGAATTAGAGCATGGCCGAAAGGAGGAATCATGCCATTTGAACCACTTCCAGAATATCCAGTTGAAGAAGGACTTGAACTGTTTCCTTCAGTGGTAGATGTACCAAACGGTTTCTCTAAACTAGTGAAGATACCCATACTGAACCGTGCTGAACATGATATATACCTTCCACCCAGAACAGTATTGGGTACCATTTCTCCAGCAGCTGAGATTCTACCGTTTTCTCCAAATAAAGACGATGAAAAGGGAATGGACCAGAAGAAAAGAATGTTTCATGTAAACCAGTTGAATCAAGTGGACACTGAAAATCAGCTACCCACTAACGAATTTGTTAAGTGGCACCCACCTGTCAATTTGGATAATCTCTCAGAAGAAGAACAGGAGATAGCGAGACAAATGTTATATGACGAATCAGATGTCTTTGCTCGAGATGAGGGAGACATAGGAAGCATTCCAAACCTGAAACTGAAGATAAATCTGAAAGATGAAACTCCTGTCCAGAAACGCTACAATTCGATACCGAAACCCCTATATCAGGAAGTGAAAGAATATGTCCAAAACCTTCTTGACCAAGGTTGGGTAACGAAATCTTCTTCCGCATACTCGTCACCAGTTGTTTGTGTTCGGAAGAAGGACAGAAGCCTACGACTATGTGTGGACTTTAGGGAGTTAAACCGGAAGACTATTCCAGATAGACATCCACTACCTAGAATACAAGATCTGCTGGATAGCTTAGGAGGATTTACATGGTTCTCAATCCTGGACCAGGGTAGTGCGTATCATCAAGGCTTTGTGCACGAAGACTCCAGACACCTGACAGCTTTCAGCACCCCCTGGGGACTCCTGGAGTGGAATCGCATTCCGTTCGGATTAACTAATGCCCCAGCAGCTTTTCAGAGATGCATGGAGAATGTACTAGAGGGCATCAGAGACAAATGTTGTTCTCCATACCTGGATGACGTACTTTGCTACTCCAAAACTTTTCAGGAGCATGTCGATGATCTTAGGCAAGTGCTTAGTCGAATGCGCAAGCATGGTATCAAACTTAGACCGAAGAAGTGTGAACTCTTTAAACGACAGATTCGATACCTTGGACGAATGGTGTCAGAAGAAGGCATAAAAATTGACCCAAATGATCTTGAAGCGGTATTGCAGTTGAAAAGGAAAGAACCAAAAACAGTTGGAGAAGTCAGAACCTTGTTAGGATTCCTGAGCTACTACAGGTCCTTCATTCAAGATTTCTCTCGACTTGCTAAACCACTGTATGAACTTTTGCAGAACACTGAGAAAGAATCTGCTACATCCATCACCAAAAACCGGCACGGGGAACCTACAAAGAGAGACGGGAATAAAACACAAGTGCCATCTAAAACACCGATCCAATGGACACCCAAACATCAAGCTGTGGTATTCAGATTGGTGGACATGCTAACCAATCCACCAATACTAGCATACCCTGATTTTGACTTACCCTTCATCTTACACACTGATGCTTCCAATGAAGGTCTAGGTGCTGTACTGTACCAACGACAAGGAGAACACCTTCGTGTTATTGGATTTGGCTCCAGAACATTGACCCCAGCGGAACGCAATTATCATCTCCACTCTGGTAAACTTGAGTTTTTAGCTCTCAAGTGGGCAATCTGTGACAAATTCAGAGATTACCTGTATTACGCTCCAACATTCACAGTCTATATACAGACAACAACCCATTGACATATGTCTTGAGTACCGCCAAACTGAATGCTGTGGGTCATCGCTGGGTTGGTGAGCTGGCCGATTTCCACTTTGATATCAAGTACAGGCCAGGTAAACAGAATGCTGACGCGGATACACTGTCACGATTTCCGGTGGAACTCACTGAGAATCTGAGTGAGTACACAGAGCTTGTACCATTCGAGGTTGTGTCAGCTATGTGGCAAGGGAGCAAAGCTGTCAACGAAGAAGAGGCACCATGGGTGGCCTCATTGACTCTTCACTCAGAAAGTGATGTGGCAGAAGAATTGCTGAAAGGACGGACAATCTGCCCAATGACTCAGGAGAATATCAGAGCATTACAAGAAGACGATACCAACATTAGAGAAGTGGTCTGGCTGAAGGAGAACAATTGGACTCCAAACCACAAAGAAAAGGAGAGTATGACCAGTAAAACAAGACGTTTGATACACGAATGGAACAAACTCATAGTGGAGGAAGGAATCCTATATCGACACTCTGGAACCCGAAAACAGCTAGTTCTACCAGAAAAGCTAAAACCATTGGTCTTAAGAAGTCTTCACGATGACATGGGTCACATTGGCACTGACAAGGTAATCCACCTAGCACGTGAACGGTTTTACTGGCCATTTATGCAAAGAGACATTGATGAATATGTGCTGAAGACGTGTAACTGCATCAAACAAAAGCGTCCAAATATCCCAGAAAGAGCACCTATGGGTGGGATTACTACCAGTTCACCCTTGGAGCTAGTATCCATTGATTACCTCCACTTGGAGAGAAGCAAAGGAGGATATGAGTATATACTCGTAATGGTAGACCATTTCACACGCTTTGCACAAGCGTATCCAACTAAGAACAAATCTGGAAAAACGGCAGCAGAAAAGATTTTTCAAGATTTCATACCACGTTTTGGATATCCAGAGAAACTCCACCATGATCAAGGAAGAGAATTTGAAAACAACTTGTTTCAGACATTGCAACGATTGGCAGGGATTTCTCATTCAAGAACTACCCCATACCATCCACAGGGTAACCCAGTGGAGAGACTGAACCGTACTTTGTTACAGATGCTTCGTACCTTAGAGGAAGAGAAAAAGTCAGATTGGAAAGAACATCTTCCACACATGGTTCATGCATACAATTGCACCAGGCATGAAGCCACTGGATACTCGCCATTCTTTCTATTGTACGGGAGATCTCCTCGTTTGCCGATTGACCTAATGCTCAATCTAAATTTGGAAAAAGAATCAGAAAGTCAACCAACATTTACTCAGAAATGGGCATCCAGAATGCAAGAAGCTTACAAGATCGCATCCGAGAATAGCCAAAAATCATCTGCCAAAGGGAAGAAGTACTATGACAAGAAGATAAAAGGAGCACCTCTTCAACCGGGTGATCGGGTCTTAGTACGAAATCTCTCTGAAAGAGGAGGTCCTGGTAAACTTCGTTCATACTGGGAAGAATCAGTACACAAAGTGGTAGAAAGAATCAAAGATGGGCCTGTGTACAAAATTCAGCCTGAAAGTGGTAAAAAGACTATTCGAGTACTGCACAGAAATCTGTTACTACCAGTAAATGACCTACCCATTGAAAGACACATTCCAAGAGTACCGATGAACAAAAGACAATCAAGTAACAGGGAAGAGACTAGCATGGATCTGAACCAGGAGAAGGAAGGTTCCGATGATGAAAGATGGTATTATTCTTATGTACCGGAGACTACAGAAAGTCATGATCACGTTGTGCCTCAACAAAACTCTCAAAACGTACAAAAACCGCCATTAAGAATTTCTGCTCCAGAGTTCTATCCTACAACTACCACACCCAATCTTGAACAAGAACAAAATGATGGAACAGTAGTTGGCGACCAAGTTTGGGCTTCAGACATGGTGGAACTAGACACTGCAGAATTACACCCATTAAGTCAAGACTTGCCTGTGAGCCAAGATATGCTAATAGAGAATGATGTTGATGGAGAAGACTCAACTCCTGTAAGAAGATCTACCAGGCAAACTAAGTCTAAAGAGATCTTTACATATGATACACTAGGTCAGCCAACCTACAGACCAAGTCAGGTTCACACCGTACAAACTCCTACAATGCTAGCTACTCCCATGACATACCAGGTAGTTAACATAGCTCCGTGGTGGCAGCAAGTACCTATTTGGGTTTCTTAAATCACTCAATAGAGTTCAGAGAACAATTAAGTGTAATGTCAGGAGCCATTAACTAAAGGAGGGGAGAGTGTGACGGGCTGGGGTATCACTTGAAAGACAAAACAGGCACCCCATAGCCTACATTCATTTATTTTTATTGTTATTTTTTGATATCCTGCTATTCTATAAAACAACCAGTAGATGGCAGAGATGGTACCTGAACAGAGTCTATATAAGGCCACATGCACCATGTGACTTAGTGAAACTCATTTCACATCATAAAGAAGCATGGTCATATATTTTCTTGTTCGTGTATTTTTGTAGGTATGTACTTTAAACCTTTCTCATTCTTACTAAACTGTACTAGAAAGATTCCTAAACATCTAGAGCAGATGCAGGAGAAAGTTTTAGTAGATTTTGTGCAATAGTTTGGCTGTAATTAGACTTTCAAAGCAGCATGTGTTGAGAGCAGTGAAAATAGCGAAAAACCCTAGGACTATTGTACTGGTCGGAGCAACTGTTTATTACAAGCACTAGACTGTTATATATGGGTATATTTCAACCTGATTTATGCAAAGTTATATATATTAGAAGCACATGTTAAAATTAGATTAATAGCCACATGGACAGGTTATACACTGCTTGTACATTTATGCAAGGTGCGCCATCTAGTGGTCAAAAGAGAGAATTGCTTCAGGATTTATATTATAAGCAATGCAGTGTAATTCTCATTATGACACAGCTAAAGTGTGCCATAGAGATAAAGATAAGTGTCTATAACACGAAATAAAAGGAAAATGTATGTTTATTAAAATATAATAATGTTCATTGTTGCAGCTATGTTTTAAAGTATTTCAGTCCAATCTGTACTGTTGTTATGTTGGCAATTATAAACATGTAACTATAAAAAACTGTATGTATTGTTATGTAAAAGTGAAACTCATTTTAGTCATAAGGAAGCATGATCATATATTCTCTTGTTCGTGTATTTTTGTAGTACCCGCCGAGATGATCACATCCCATCAGTACGTCTACAATCATCGGTTCCCTTAATCTATATTTTGGGACCGGTAACATAAACAAAAAAAAAAGTTTTGTGCTTAAAAAAAAGGAAAAAGCAGTAAAGTTAGCCCAATGTTTTTGCATAGTATGAAAGATGATTTTACGCTGCCTAAATAGATAAGTAACATGTCACCCTTCAAAATTGCACACGCTTGTGGAATTGCGCCAAACTGCGCTACTTCAAAATCCACATAGGTGACGTACTGCAAGGAATTGGAGTATTGGGGTGTTGGGTAGTATTGGGGTATTGTGGAGTATTGAGGTTATTGCGGATTATGGGGGTATTGCACAATATGGGGGTATTGCACAGTAGGGGGGTATTGCAGAGTGTGGGGGGTATTGCAGAGTGTGGGGGGTATTGCAGAGTGTGGGGGGGTATTGCAGAGTGTGGGGGGGGATTGCAGAGTGTTGGGGGGATTGCAGACAGTATGAGGGGGGTATTGAAGAAGGTGGGGGGGTATTGCAGAGTGTGGGGGGGGAATGCAGAGTGTAGGGGGTATTGCAGACAGTGTGGGGGGGTATTTCAGAGTGTGGGGGGGTATTGCAGAGTGTGGGGGGGGGTATTGCAGAGTGTGGGGGGTATTGCAGAGTGTGGTGGGGTATTGCAGAGTATGGGGGGTAATATTGCAGAGTATGGGGGGTAATATTGCAGAGTATTGCGCAGGGAGGGATGGCTGGATCTGTGACTGCATTTGTCACAGATCCAGCCCACAGTGCTGCTGCCACCCGTTCCCCCCCCTCTCCTCTTGCACTGTACCGATCGGTACAGAGAGGAGAGGGAGGAATCATGTAATGACGCCGGTTTGTTTACAAGTGATTGCTCCGTCATGTGACGGAGCAATCGCGTGGTAAACGGACGCTATCAGCGGCAATTTACCGCGATCCGTGATGCGCCGTGTCCTCTAGACCTGGCGCTCATGAATCATTCTGGGGGCGCGCGAGTGGGGGTGCGCGAGTGAAGCATTCTGGGAGGACGTCCCAGGGACGTCTGCCCAGAATAACTCCACCGCGCTGTAGCAGTATTTTCTCTATGGCGCGGTGGGAAAGTGGTTAATGTAATGCTTGGTCCCTGCAATATGGATAAAAAACGTTGAAAAAAATAGCATGAGTTTCCCCATCCCCACTCCCCCCAGGTCATTACACAAGACCCAGTGCCGATCCTGACCTCCCTGGGGCCCTAAGCAAAATGACATGGCACATTACAAATGAGAAGTGGGGGGCGCTGACAACAGTGACAGGTCACATTAAAGAAAGTGGAGAAGCGGGGGAGGGGGTGTTCTGCTGTCGGAAATGACTCAGCCAGCGAGTTTAGAAGCGGGGTGAGGGGGCGAAAATGACTTCTTACCAGGCGGAGACTCTAGTACTTTGGGGGCCCTTCACGTCTTTGCGGGGCCCTAAGCGGCTTGCATAGTGAGCCTATAGTGAGGATTGGCCCTGACAAGACCCTTTTTCCCTATATACTTTGAACAGCATGTGACGGTATTGGTATGATATCCCCGTCAAACAGTCCCTTCTTCCCATAACGAAAATCACCCAATATTCCACAAGTAGGAGTCCATGGAATCGCCCCAATAAGCCACACATGAGCCCAGGCTTACTGCTAGAACAAGACACTTTAATGACACAACACTCAGCTTATATGTGGTTACAACCTGTTAGGAACAATGAAATCTCCGCCCCCTCTCACACAGTGGGGGTTCCCATACAGATTATAGGAGACACGTCGGAGCTGACCATGCAGACACATTTCTTTAGATAATGACATCAGTGGAGGTAATTACTACACTGAAGCAATCAGAATAATTAACATGAGCCACTTATCTAATCATTGTAAACAGTAAGGCCAGTCTCCTTCACACACACAATAAATCAATTACCATTTGAACTAGGGAGCTGGCTGAAGAAGGGTCATTAACATCTCAATCAGCCTGTAACACATGAACCCGTTTTACCTCTAACACACACAATATAACAAAAACAAGCAGGGAGAATTACACTGAAGCATATCCTTCACACAGCAGTATACAGGTGGTGCAAACAGGATAGGGACTGTAGGTTTCTTAAAGCGAAGTTCCGGCCACAATTGCACTTTTTAAATATTAATACCCCTGTAATACACAAGCATAATGTATTCTAGTAAAGTTAGTCTGTAAACTAAGGTCCGTTTTGTTAGGTTGTTACAGCATTTAGACACTGTATCTGCTGTCCAAGTCACATGATTCTTTGAGACTGGGGATTGCACAGACTCCTGGAAAGTTACACCCACTACATTCCCAGGAGTCTGTGCGGTGAAGCTTAAGCACCTAGGTGCAGGAAGTGGGAAGATTAACTGTTCTGCCTAGCAACAACACTTTGAAGGCATCTAAAAAAAAAAAAAATTTCATAGAGGACTAATGACATTTTTTTAAAACTCCTGATGTAATGTTATATTTATGGGTGGAACTCCACTTTAGGTAGAATCACAACCATGACATACTTTGCTCCTGCATATTGCACAATTTCCTAAAGAGACCCTCATCAAACTACATGACACTTGTGCCTGATGAGGCCACTGATGTTCCAGTGGTGGTGGCCCGTGAGACTGTCCATACAGGCTTTGCCCCCCAAAGTGCACGTGCTGAGTGGCAACAATATGTCGATTATTTTAGGGGTGGGGGGGGCCATTACAATGACAGATCTTGGCACAATAAATTATTTTTTGCGGAAAGTAAAATTATAGAGAAAAGGGGGGTTGACATCCGTGGCCTCCTTTTAACAAATACTGTGAAGAACTCCTTTTCTATGAAGGCCTCCATTATTTCTGCAAGTCAAAATCTGCAAAGTCAAGCCTTAGCTTTATACCCATATCTAACCCACAAAATCATCCACTGATCATAAAGTACAGAAATCATGTTTCGTTTCGTCGTACTGTGCGATCGTTTGCCCGACGTATTCTACCGACTGTGAACGACGTTGTAACTCACGCAATATCCCTTTATACATTGCGCATGCGGGAAGCTTCGCATGGATCCCCGCTTATGAAGATCGTTCTAGTAATTGGCACGCCCCTTTTCGGTCGGCCAATGCACTTTACTGTAGAAATGATGGAGGACACTCACAGCCAGGAAGCTGCAACCTCAAGTGAGGAGAGAGGCCATGCAGACACCAGCAGAAATAGTAAACCAGCCACCAGACTATACTTTAAAGAACTGGTGGAGATGGTAGGAATTCTGGAGGACTATGACTATGATGGCCAACTAGGGCCTTACAGCCAACCGAAGAAGGGAAAGACACAGATTATGGAGAAGGTGCGGAGGACTCTCCAGGAGAATTTTGGGGTGCATAGGTCTGCAGAACAGTTACGAAAAATATGGTGTGACCTGAAAAGGAGAAATCCAGAGAAGCTGGAGAGAATTAAAAAAGTCCTCATAAGACGTAAGTAATTTTCATGTGTACTATGAGTATTTATTTTTATTATTTTGTGGCATTTGTGTTTTTTAATTGAGGTTACGTATATATACGGTTCAAAAATAGACGTTTCACGGTTCATGTTTGTGGGCATAATATTTGGTTGGTCATTCCATTTAAGTTCTTTTTATGTCACAACAATTTTTTATTGAATGTACAGTTGTATTCAAAATTATTCAACCCCCACTGAAATTGATTGTTTTGCCCAGTTTGACATTGATTTTGATCATTCAGTCATCCTGCTTACAATTAAATCAAAGAGGCATGTGTAGGTCAGACAAATATAACATAACATTTATAATGAAATAACCACAAATGTCTTTTCTGTGCAAACATCATTATCAGTTTTATTCAACCCCAGTTGACATTCAATCTTAGTACTTAGTACAACATCCTTTTTCAGTAATAACAGCTTTTAAACTTGAAGCATAGCTTGACACAAGTGTCTTGCAGCCAGGCCCGGATTTACTCCCTTTGCCGCCCCAAGGCCGGCTCCTTCAATGCCGTGTCTTCTAGACCTGGCGCTCACGGATGATTCTGGGAGCGCGCCCCAGGGGGCGCGCGAGTGAAGGATTCTGGGAGGACATCCCAGGGACGTCCGCCCAGAATAACTCCACCGCGCTGTAGCAGTATTTTCTCTATGGCGCGGTGGGAAAGTGGTTAATGTAATGCTTGGTCCCTGCAATACGGATAAATATGGATAAAAAACGTTGAAAAAAATAGCATGAGTTTCCCCGTCCCCACTCCCCCCAGGTCATTACACAAGACCCAGTGCCGATCCTCACCTCCCTGGGGCCCTAAGCAAAATGACATGGCACATTACAAATGAGAAGCGGGGGGCGCTGACGACAGTGACAGGTCACATTAAAGAAAGTGGAGAAGCGGGGGGAGGGGGTGTTCTGCTGTCGGAACACCCCCTCTGCTGTCGGAACAACATCCTTTTACAGTAATAACAGCTTTTAAACTTGAAGCATAGCTTGACACAAGTGTCTTGCAGCCAGGCCCGGATTTACTCCCTTTGCCGCCCCAAGGCCGGGTCCTTCAATGCCGCTAACCCCCCCATTAAAGGGGGGGCGACGCACGGGGGTAAGCAATTTTTCCCAGACAATGACTGGTGTTAGTGCTTCAATCATCCCGGCACCATGGTTGTTATGGTGTCAGGATGATTGAAATGCATTATTTCTATCATTACATTGTAATATAAAATGAAATAGTTCAACTAAACATAAAGCAGAATGAGTGTGAGCCCTGAGCGTGTCACTTGCCACCGTTGCTTGTCACCAGGTGGGAATGTCACTTGCCACACTGCCTGCCACCAGATGGGAATGTCACTTGCCACAACTGCCTGCCACCAGATGGGGATGTCACTTGCCACACTGCCTGCTAGCAGAATGGGAATTGCCACAGTTACCTGGCTGCCACTCAAAAAGTATCAGTTTGTCACTAATTGCATGTAAAATCAAGCCCCCCTCCAGCATTGCAGAGTACTTGCAGCCAGGTACAATGCTGTCAGCCTGTCCTCTCCCACACGGGGAAACTAGCTGCAGGTTAACCGTGAAACAGAGGCACATGAGACTCGAGTGAGAGATGAGAGTGAGGGCGGGCGCTGAGAGATGACGTAATTCTCTCTCTTCTGTGTCACGCAGCCTGTAAGTAAGGGTGGAAGTTGGAACAGCAGTGCAAAAAATGAGAGAAGATGTAATCTCTCTCCGCCACCGCACGGCCCGCACCGCTGAAAAAATTACTTGTCTCCTCCGCCGCGCGCTGCCGCCCCTGCACACAGTGCCGCCCCGAGACCTGGCCTTGTTGGCCTTGTGGGAAATCCGGCCCTGCTTGCAGCGATCTACGGGTATCTTGGCCCATTCGTCATGGGCAAAAGCCTCCAGTTCAGTCACATTCTTAGGCTTGCGCACTGCAACTGCTTTCTTTAAGTCCCACCAGAGGTTCTCAATCGGATTTAAGTCTGGTGTCTGCGATGGCCACTCCAAAATGTTACAGCCTTTAATCTGCAACCATGCTCTAGTGGACTTGGAGGTATGCTTGGGATCATTGTCCTGTTGAAAGGTCCAACGTCTCCCAAGCCTCAGGTTTGTGACGGACTGCATCACATTGTTATCCACTATCTCCTGTTACTGAAGAGAATTCATGGAACCTTGCAGACGCTGAAGCTTCCCTGTACCTGCAGAAGCAAAACAGCCCCAAAGCATGATTGACCCCCCGCCATGCTTCACAGTAGGCAAGGTGTTCTTTTGATCATAGGCCTTGTTCTTCCTCCTCCAAATATAGCGTTGATCCATGGGCCCAAATACTTCTAATTTTGTTTCATCAGTCCACAGAACACAATCCCAAATCTTCTGTGGTTTGTCCGCATGATTTTTGCATACTGCAGTCGACTCTTCTTATTCTTTGGAGATAGCAAGGGGGTGTGCCTGGGAGTTCTGGGATGGAGGCCTTCATTACGCAGTGTGAGCCGTATTGTCTTAGCAGAAACTTCAGTACCCACATCTGACAAATCTTTTCTCAGTTCCTCAGCAGTCACAAGGGGACTTTTCTCCATTCTACGCTTCAGGTAGCGCACAGCAGTCGAAGTCAGCATCTTCTTTCTGCCACGACCAGGTAGAGTTTCAACAGTGCCCTTTGCCTTGAATTTGAGAAGGATGCTTCCTATGGTGTCTCTTGGTATGTTTAACATCTTTGCAATCTTCTTATAGCCATTGCCCTTCCTGTGAAGAGTAATCACCTCTTCTCTTGTCTTCCCGGACCATTCTCTTGACTTCACCATGTTTGTAACCACAAACATGGTTACATGGTTTGGTAATGGATAAAATCCAGTGTTAAGCTCAGAAGCATTGTAAAAACAGACAATTGTACCAAACTTTTGAAAAAGAATGATTGATATTCCTCTTTTAGGCCTCTAATCTTTTTGATTTATGTATCCCTTTTTTTACAATCTCATAGGCCGCAATGAAGCTGCTGCAGTCGACCCGCCGAAGCCAACACATAGAGAAGCCCCACCATCGATGAATGTGCAGGAATTGCAGAATCCCACCACATCAGGTCAGTGTCATACAGCACAGCTTCAGGTAAAACATGTAGGCCTACATAATTTTAATACATGTTTTTTTTCCCAAATTTCAGGAGGTGTCGGAGGTGTTGGGGGCACAGTGGACACCAACAGTGCCAATGTCCTACTTGGGGAGATAAGCTCATGTATCTCCGAAATAGAGGAAACAAACCTCATCCTTGAAAATGTTCTAAAGAAAAAACAAAATTTGGAAGAACAATTGAAGAGTCTTGTAGATGAGCTGGGGAGGGATTTAAATAAAACCTAAAAAAGAAAAAAAAAATACATGTTTAAAAATCTTGCAAATCAAAATAATATGTCTTGAACACAAAAAAAAATATTAGATTACGATATATTTTGAACAAATAAAAATAAACACTTTTTAAGTGTGAGACAATAAATATTTTTGGATACTGAACAATGTCTGGCTTCTTATTATATCTGTTATATCCTCTGTGTTGTGAGGGACACAAGACTCAGGTCTGGAACAATGGATGTTTATTTCAGTACAGGCTGTACACTGCAAAATGCATCTCAGGACATTACAGGTTATCTGCTTCCTGCATGTGCTCTCTCTAAGATGGCTACTATGCCCCTTGACCCTTGTCATCACTGCTGGGTGGAGCCAGTCTTAAAGTGCCAGTACATGTGGAACCCTTCAGGTATAACAATATCAATGCTGTTTAAAATAAGAAATCTATGTTTATGGTGTTTACATTGACAATGATGAGTATTTAGTAAAGGGAAATAAACATCACACTATGATAACGTAGGAGAAAGCTAGAATGAACTCAAATGATAAAAGAATCCAACCAATAAAATTACTGGAACAGGGCCATACAATTTGGGCCTTAGACACTGGTGGCGGTGTCACAACACTGCAACCCCGCACAGATACTATAATTGCACCGCAGAAAAGAGCCACATGTAAAGTATTTCATTAAAAATTGTTAGTAGATGCCCCTTTTTTCACAGGGGCAGAAACATTAGGCCTTAGGCACAACACAACACTGCAACCCCTCCCAATATCTTTAATTGGAGCACAACAAGGAGGGACGTGCAAAGTATTGCATCAAAAATAGGTATCAGACGCCCCTGTTACACATGGGCAGAAACATTAGGCCTTAGACACAACACAACACTGGAACCCCTCCCAATATCTTTAATTGTAGCGCAACAAGGAGCCACGTGCAAAGTATTGCAGCAAAAATTGGTATCAGACGCCCCTTTTTTCACAGGGGCAGAAACATTATGCCTTAGGCGCAACACAACACTGCAACCCCTCCCAATATCTTTAATTGGAGCACAACAAGGAGGGACATGCAAAGTATTGCATCAAAAATTGTTATTAGGCGCCCCTGTTAAACAGGGGCAGAAAAATTAGGCCTTAGGCACTGGTGGCGGAGCCCAGAAATACAAAATTTCTTACTAGATATCAGGAAGAAAAGTGAGGAGGAGAAGGATATTCCATCAGCAGCATAACAGGACAGTCACTCAGCATCAGCATACACAGTCTCCAAGGGATCTGACATTTCAACAAAAAATTATTATTCAGTAACATCAGCATCAGGTGCTTGGTAGCTGGTGTTGATCCAAGCCTGATTCATTTTGATGAAGGTCAGTCGATCAACAGAGTCGGTGGAGAGGCGCACCCTGTGATCGGTCACAAAGCCTCCAGCAGCACTGAATGTGCGTTCTGAAAGAACACTGGATGCAGGGCAAGCCAGTAGCTCAATTGCGTACTGTGCAAGCTCTGGCCAGTGATCCATCCTCAAGACCCAGTAAGCCAGAGGATTTTCGGTGGGGAAGGTGTCCAAGTCGGATCTTGCCCCTAGGTATTCCCGGACCATGTAAACCAGACGCTGGCGATGGTTGCTGGAACCGGTCAGACCTTGGGGCTGCGGACTAAAAAAATTGTTTGAACGCATCGGTCAGACGGCCACCTTCTCCACCGCTCCTTCTCTGACTCACCGAAGCCTCAGCAAGACGTTGTCCAGGGCCAGGTTTTGTTAATCCCCCCGGTTCTGGGAACGCATTGCACAGAGCCTTCTGCAAGGCCTCCCGCAGAAGTTTCATCTTCTGCTCCCTCTGCGATGGCAACATAAGGTCCGCTACCTTACTCTTGTAACGTGGATCAAGGAGAGTTGCCAGCCAGTAATGATCACTCTCCTTGATAGCACGTACACAAGGATCCTTATGCAGGCTTTGCAGGATCAGGGAGGCCATGCAGCGTAGGTTTGCAGAGGCATTCGGGGCACAGTCCTCTGGGTCACTGAGGACGACAGGATCGGCAGCCACCTCATCCCAGCCACGTAAAAGTCCATGTGTTCCTTGGGAAAAATGTAAATGTAAATGATCCCTTGAAGACTGCTGCTGTTAATGCTGAGTGCTAGGCTCCACCTCCATGCTGCTGATACAATCCTCCTCCTCCTCCTCCTCCTCCTCCTCCTCTTCCTGTGTTCCAGGTGGGCAAGCAGGAACAGTGTCTGGATAAAGGGGGCCTTGAGAAGTCAGGAAGTCCTCCTCTTCCTCCCTCTGTTCTGCCTCAAGTGCCCTGTCCATTATTCCATGTAGGGTGTGCTCCAACATGTGAATAAGTGGGACAGCCTCACTGATGCATGCACTGTCACTGCTCACCATCCTCGTAGCCTCCTCAAATGGTGACAGGACAGTGCATGCATCCCTGATCAAGGCCCACTGGCGTGGTGAAAAAAACCCAAGCTCCCCTGAGCCAGTTCTGCTGCCATATTGGCACAGGTACTCATTGATGGCCCTCTGCTGCGTGTGCAGCCGCTGCAGCATGGCCAACGTAGAGTTCCATCTGGTGGGCATGTCACAGATTAGGCGGTTCTTGGGCAGGTTGTATTCCCTTTGGTGGTCTGTCAGCCGAGCAGTGGCATTGTATGACCTTCGGAAATGCACACAGACTTTCCTGGCCTGCTTCAGGACATCCTGTAAGCCCGGGTACCTGCCCAAGAACCGCTGCACCACCAAATTGAGAACATGCGCAAAACAGGGAACATGGGTGTGTTTTCCCTGTCGCAGGGCAGAGAGGAGGTTGGTTATCGCTGACCACCATTCCAGGCTTCAGCTGGCGTGGCGTCAACCACCTCTGAGCCTGCCCCTGCAGAGCTGAAAGAACCTCTTCCCCAGTGTGGCTCCTGTCTCCCAAGCACACCAGCTCTAGCACTGCATGGCATCTCTTGGCCTGCATTCCTGCGTAGCCCCTGCTACGCCTACGGAGAATGGCTGGTTCTGAACAAACATCACCACAGGAAGAGGCCACAGAGGAAGAAGAAGAGGAGGGGGTGGAGAGGATAGGTGTGTCACAAGCAGTAGTAGTGTTTTGGAGGCGTGGTGGCGGAACAACCTCCAAAACTACTGTACCTTGCCCTGCGTCCTTCCCAGCTGCCAGCAGAGTCACCCAATGGGCCGTAAAAGACAGGTAACGTCCCTGTCCATGCCTGCTGGACCATGAGTCAGCGGTAAGATGCACCTTACCACTGACCGCCCTGTCCAGCGAGGCATGGACATTGCCTTCCACATGCCGGTAGAGAGCCGGAATCGCCTTCCGGGAGAAAAAGTGGCGTTTGGGTACTTGCCACTGAGGTACTGCACATTCCACAAACTCACGGAAGGGGGCAGAATCTACCAACTGAAAAGGTAGCAGTTAAAGTGCTAGCAATTTTGCTAAGCTAGCATTCAACCGCTGGGCATGTGGATGGCTGGGAGCGTACTTCTTTCGGCGCTGCAGCAGCTGGGGCAGGGAAATTTGTCTGTTACTCTCATTAGATTGCCTGCATGTACTACCACTACTACGTTGTGACAAACCTATTTCTACACCTTCGGTGCAGGCTTCAGAGAGGACTGGGGGTCTAGTGGGGTTGGAGGTCACAGAAGGGCAAGGCGAGGTCCGCTTCGGTCTTTGGTGTGGGTCTTTCTGGTATGCTTGCCATCGAACTGCATGGCAGCTCGACATATGTCTGGACAAACATGTGGTGCCCAAGCGGGTAATGTTTTGGCCACGCGAGATACGCTTGAGACATATGTTGCAAACAGCAAAGGTACGATCTGATGGACATGTTTCAAAAAAGGCCCACACCAAAGAACTTTTGCTGTACTGTTGAGACACAGCAGCGCCACGTAATGCAGTTGGTGTGCTGCCCTTAAGCTGACCCCTGGAGGGCTTCCTGCCTCTTTGAGGATGTGCCTGTGCCTCGTCCTCCTCCTCTCTCCTATCAGGCACCCAGGTAGAGTCAATGACCTCATCATCCCCTCCCTCCTCATCATCACTGTCGAAAACCTGGCAGTATGCTCCAGCTGGGGGAACATCACTCCCAGATTGTTGTCCCTCTCGGCCACCCCCTCTCCCTGGGCTCACATCAATGCCTTCCTCTATCTGTGTTCCGTCACCGGAGTCTTCAAAACGCTGCGCATCTTCATGTAACATGTACCCAACACTGTGTTGAAACAGTTCGGAGGACTCCTAAGGAGGACACGGTGGGACTAGGGAAGGATTGTGTGATGCCATTGTGCAGAGGGTAGAGGACGCCTTGGCAGCTGCTTTGCCAGACAAACTATGATCAGTCTGTGTGAGAGAGGATGAGGATGGCTTGGTCATCCACTCAACTAATTTCTCTGCATGTTGAGGCTCAACACGTCCAGCTCCCGAAAAGAAGGACGCTCGCACATAGCACCTGAACGCATAAATATGGCTGGAAGGACAAAGAGAGGCAGAGAGTCACGAGGGCAAGCAGGCTCTGCATCTAGAGGTAACGCTGGTGGTGGATGTGGTTTATCCTCTTCAGCACGTGGCCGTGGCCGCTCGGCCACGGCCACGTGCTGAAGAGGATAAACCACATCCACCACCAGCGTTACCTCTAGATGCAGAGCCTGCTTGCCCTCGTGACTCTCTGCCTCTCTTTGTCCTTCCAGCCATATTTATGCGTTCAGGTGCTATGTAACAGAACAGGCGCAATCACACCGACTGCGTTCAGGTGTTAGTAAACTGCACACACGCAGTAAGAGCGACTGCGTTCAGGTCCTATGTAACAAAATAGTCGCAGTCACACCAACTGCGTTCAGGTGGTATTAAACAACACCCGCACAGTAAGAGTGACTGCGTTCAGGTCCTATGTAACAAAATAGTCGCAGTCACACCAACTGCGTTCAGGTGGTATTAAACAGCACCCGCGCAGTAAGAGCGACTGCGCTCAAGTGCTATGTAACAGCACACACACAGTGATACCAACTGCGTTTAGGTGGTATTAAACAGCACCCACACAGTAATAGCGACTGCGCTCAAGTGCTATTTAACAGTACACACGCAGAGACACCAACTGCGTTTAGTTGCTATTAAACAGCACACACGCAGTAAGAATGACTGCGTTTCTGTGCAATTCAATAGCCCAGTTGCATTAACAGCGACTGCGTTTCTGTGCAAATAAATTGCACACGTGCAGTAACAGGTAATGCGTCTCTGTGCAATTAACTAGCACACGTTGAATAACACAGACTAATATTTTAAAGCTAATCCCTAATGCAGGCAATACAACACATTAGAGCACTGCATGTAGAACAAACTCCTGCCTGACAGATACTAATAGCAGATCTAGCTGAGCTATACAGTTTATAAATATATTGACAACTCCTAGGGATGTGAATATATTCTCTACAAACTGTAGATTAAACTATACTGACTAGCCTTCCTTATCTATCTATCTATCTATCTATCTATCTACTGGGCCAGATTCATGTAGATCCGCTAGATCTACTTGTTTTACGATCCGCCGGTGCAATTTAGCGAGGCTAGTGCACGATTCATAAAGCACTTACCTCGCAAATTGCAACGTCGGATCCTAACTCCCCCCGGCGGAATGCAAATTCCGCTGCTAGGGGGAGTGTACAATGTAAATCAGGCGCGTTCCCGCGCCGATTTAACTGCGCATGCGCCGCCGGCGAAAAAGCCCAGTGCACATGCTCCAAATGACGTCGCTAGGCTACTTACGGCCATCCGTATTCCCGACGGACTTACGCAAACGACGTAAAAAAATTCAAACTCGGCGCGGGAACGCCGGCCATACTTAACATTAGCTACCCCTCATATTAGCAGGGGTAACTATCCGCCGGAAAAAGCCGAACGCAAACTACGTTGCGTACGTACGGACGTGAATCGGCGGTTCTCCTCATTTGCATATGCGACGTGTAAAAAAAAGCGATGACACCTAGCGGCCGGCGGGAGATTGCAGCCTAAGATTCGACTGGTGTAAGTCACTTACACCAGTCGGATCTAAGGGAGATCTATGCAGAACTGACTCTTATGAATCAGTCGCATAGATCCGACCATGGGATCTCACAGATCCGACCGTCGGCTCTCACAGATACGACGGCGGATCAGGAGATCCGCCGTCGTATCTCTTGATGAATCTGCCCCACTGTGTCTCTATCTATCTCTCTCTCTCTCTAACTGTCTCTCTGACTTGTCTCTAACAAAGCCGGAACACACTACACGAGGCCGCTGTGCAGGCTGCCTTTTATAGTGTGGGGCGTGTACTAATCCCCCTGAGCCATAATTGGCCAAAGCCACCCTGGCTTTGGCCAATTATGGCTCTTCGTTTTTGGCGTGCTGTGATTGGCCAAGCATGCGGGACATACAGCATGCTTGGCCAATCATCAGCGCTCAACGCCGCAGTGAATTGTGGGATGTTTTACGTCACTCGAATTTGGCGCGAACGACCCGTTTTGTTCGGGTTTCGGCGAACGATCGAACGACCAATGTTCGAGTCGAACATACGTTCGTATCGAACGCGAAGCTCATCCCTAGTACGCAGCTTACTGTACACTGTTAGAAATTTGCATGTTTGAATTTTCTCACTATGGTCAAAAATGAACGTTGATCTGACCCCAGTAATGATTAGAAGTTTGAACGGCCAGTCACATTTGAGGTCAGTCAGTCTACTGATCGACTACTCACAAATGGGCTTGTTGGAAAACTTTAGTTTATCTGACCCATATTCCATTAGATTACACAGCGGGGGAGGGTACTCAATTCACCATGATTGGATAGGTGGGGAAATCTGTTATTTTCGCTCAGCCCGCTGGTTGAATGATAAAACAGAGCTGTGTATGGCCAGCCTAAAATTGAAATTCACTTTTGAGGAGATTTCCTCTTGTTACCTATTACTAAAGGGAAAGTCCCCCAGTGGGACACAAACATAAAAATAAAAATAAATTAATGTGGCCTTTAATCTATCCAAAATGAAGAGAAAAAAAATATAATGTTTTGGCATACACACTTTACTTACCTTTCTGTTTTCCAAAGCAACAATCAACTTAATTTTCAAATCTGACCTGTAAAGATACTGTAACAACCTAAAACTGCTACAGGCAACAATACGTTTTACCTATTCCCCTATTATCCAATACATTTAAACAGGACCAGATTTCATATTAGGCACTGTGAGCCAGATTCTCAGAGACTTCCGTCGGCGTATCAGTAGATACGCCGTCGTAAGTCCGAATCTGCGCCGTCATATACGCTTAATTTTGGCTAAGATATGAGCGGCGTAAGTCTCCTACGCCGTCGTATCTTAGGGTGCATATTTACGCTGGCCACTAGGTGGCGCTTCCGTTGTTTTCCGCGTCGAATATGCAAATGAGCAAGATACGCCGATTCACGAATGTACGTATACCCGTCGCAATTAGTTACGCCGTTTACGTAAGACATACGCCGGCGTAAAGATAAAGCAGGTCTCTAGGTGGCATAGCCCATGCAAAGTATGGACGTCGGAACAAGCGTATCTTTTTATGTCATTTGTGTAAGTCGTACACGAATAGGGCTGTGCGTAAATTACGTTCACTTCGTAGGCAGTGTTCGATGTATCTTAGGCATTCTATCCGACGCATGCGCACTGGTATACGTCCACGGACGGCGCATGCGCCGTACGTTCAAAACGTCATTTACGTGGGGTCATGCTTTATTTGCATAAAACACGCCCACCTCTTCCCAATTTGAATTAGGCGCGCTTACGCCGGCACATTTACGCTACGCCGCCGTAACTTAGGACGCAAGTGCTTTGTGAATACAGCACCTGCCTCTCTAAGTTGCGGCGGCGTATCGTAAATACGATACGCTACGCCCTCCCACACTTACGCCGGGGTACGTGAATCTAGGTCTGTGAGTTTGTACCTATTTGTGGCAAAAACAAAGAAGAGTAGTTTCTCTATACAGTTATACTTTGACCATACTTCACTACTGCAAATATACTGCTGCCTCATTTAGGCTTATTATACAACAATATTCTAAAGGTAACGCTAGGGTGAACAAATATCCCCGGTTCCTGGGCACAGTAGCCGGATTGAGGACACTGCCCCCGGTACAAGTCTGTCCTCGGTCTTGTCCCCGGACAGTCAGTGCAGAATTAAAAAAAATTCTGATTGCACACCACTCCTCTGCCGCTCCTACTAGCTTAGGGGGTGTATTTTTTTTCTATTATCTGTCCCCCTTTCTGATGATCATGTGTTGGTCGGGGCGGAGGGAATATTTCTTCAGTTTCGGGTGCATGCCCATTCAGCTCCACTCGCATTTATTTCTGCCTCAAGTCCCAGCCAGCCATGTCCCCGAATTTCATTTTAAAAAATCTGGTCACCTTAGGTAAAGCTGAAGTTTATGTTGTGCATGACTAGTGTAGTCCAGAGGTACCCATCCTTAATTTTACCGTTATGACCTTTATATTCCAACCCATACTTAACTTCTAAAATAATGAGACCACACCGTAATATTGGAGTAAAATGGCTACAACAGCCTATTTATTTAAACACTGTAAGGTAAAACTCCAACTCAAAATAATCAAACGAATATATAAAGCATATATAACAACATATAACATCTGTAAACCTTTTATTAATTAATTAACACAGTCTCCAACACATCTATAACCAATAGGCCCCATACACACGATAGAATCCATCCGCAGATAAATCCCAGCAAATGGGTTTCTGCGGATAGATCCTATGGTGTGTACACGCCAGCGGATCTGTTTCCGCGGAGAAATCTCCTCTGGGATGGATTCCAGCAGATCGGATATTTGCTGACATGCACAACAAATCCATCTGCTGGAATCCATTCCAACGGATGGATCCGCTCGTCTGTACAGACTCACCGGATCCATCCGTCCAAAGGGATTCCCCGCACGCGTCGTAATGATTTGACGCATGCGTGGAATTCCTTATATGACAGCGTCGCGCCCGTCGCCGCGTCATAATCGCGGCGACGGCGCGACACGTCATCGCCAGAGGATTTCCGCGCGGATTTCAATGCGATGGTGTGTACACTCCATCGCATAGAAATCTGCGGAAATCTTTGAGAGGATTTATGCGTGGAAACGGTCCGCTGGACCGTATCCGCGGATAAATTCTCTCGTGTGTATGGGGCCATACACTGCAGGCCCATATAACACATTAGGCCTCCAGCCGTATAGTCCGCTCGGAGACAACCACCGCCCGCAGTGCAACCATTACGGTATTCCATAAATCCTTTAGTTGGAATACACCGGAGGGGCACATACTACTGATGAGCCCCCACCCCCATTTTATCACATTTCTTACTGCCACCGTAAAAGACCAACAGAAAAACACTGTCACTCCAATCTGTTATAACGATCATCTGCCCGTGCTCCTGTAAAAGAGAAAACACACAAACAACAACACAGATACTACATAGGGAGGGAGGGTGGGAAAAACAGCCTCCTCCAATTTCTAACTCCAACTTTCTGTCTCTCTCTGGCCCCGCCTCTCCTTTAAATAATACCACTCCCCTACAGCTCTTCTTACTGCTAACTACCCCCTCTCTAACTTGTTAACCCTTGCAGTGTAAACTAGCCACACAGTCATGCCCGGCCCTACACTATTGTCTCTGTCCTTTTGTTTCGGGCCTCACTTGACTAGTGTAGTCCAGAGGTACCCTGTAACAATACGCCAAATTAGATTCAGGTTTATGGATCGCAACTGCGGAGACTTCTCAGGTTCGAACCCAGGTTTCACTCTTAACTCAGTTAAGAGTTTGGGTTCTATCATCACAGCCTCAGTAAAGTAAATAGTGCTTATTCCAGCATAAGCAACATTAAAGTAAATCTTGGTATTAATGGTATAGGGATAAGTATAGCTGCAGTACTGGGACTGCACACTAGGGGTTAGTAATGAACATTAACATGAGAGCTGGTATCTGTAGCAGTGAACATTAACATGAGAGCTAATACAGGCTTGAGTGAAAGTCCTTAGTACTTTAGCATAGCAGTGCACATAACTTGGAAGCAAGCGGCAAGTATGGAGAAGAGAGTTTAGTAATTGGTTTCTATAGCAGAGTATTTGCGGTTGCAGATGGCTGGGCATGGATGTGCGTCCTGGGAGCCTGGACCTGGTTGATGAGAGCGGTAGCTGCAAACAAGGAGTCCTGGTGATCCAGTTCAGGAAGCTGGAGCTCAGTTCAGGTGAGTCTGGAAGCCCAGCTGACAGTGGCGTACTGTCAGCATTAAAGGAACACCTTCCTGTCAGTGCTGAGAGTTTAAAGCGGTTCTCCACCCTAAAGTGGAGTCCCGCTGATCGGAACCCTCCCCCCCTCCGGTGTCACATTTGACACCTTTCGGGGGGGAGGGGGGTGCAGATACCTGTCTAAAGACAGGTATTTGCACCCACTTCCGGCCCGGCATTCACGGGCAAAAGACGGGCATTCCGTCACATCCCGTCGCCCCCCCGTTGTGTGCTGGGAACACTCGGCTCCCAGCACACAGCGGGAGCCAATCGGCGGGCGCGCCGCGACTCGCGCATGCGCCGTAGGGAACCGGGCAGTGAAGCCGCAGCGCTTCACTTCCTGGTTCCCTCAGCGTGGATGGCGGGGGGAGCAGCAGAGAGACGAGCGATCGCTCGTGCTCTGCTGCGATCGGCGCTGGACTCCAGGACAGGTAAGTGTCCTAATATTAAAAGTCAGCAGCTGCAGTATTTGTAGCTGCTGGCTTTTAATATTATTTTCCCGTGGCACATCCGCTTTAAATAGGCCGCAGGAAGTGAGAGGGTATTCGGAAAGAAGGAAGAACCGAAGAGAGTTGACTGGGAAAGAAGCAACTATAGTTGTACCCAGTGGAAGCCCAGTGGTGTGAGGTTACATACCCAACCTTAATTTTACCGTTATGACCTTTATATTCCACCCCATACTTAACCTCTAAAATAATGAGACCACACCTTAATTTTGGAGTAAAATGGCCACAACAGCCTATTTATTTAAACACTGTAAGGTAAAACACCAACACAAAATAATCAAACATATATATAAAGCATATATAACATATAACATCTGTAAACCTTTTATTAATTAATTAACACAGTCTGTTGGCCTTTCCTTGCAGCCCCCCGACTCTAACACATCTATAACCAATACACTGTCGGCCCATATAACACATTAGGCCTCCAGCCGTATAGTTCGCTCGGAGACACCCCCCGCCAGCAGTGCAACCATTATGGTATTCCATCAATCCTTCAGCTGGAATACACCGGAGGGGCACATACTACTGATGAGCCCCCCACCCCCATTTTATCACATTTCTTACTGCCACCATAAAAGACCAACAGAAAAACACACAGCCACAGCCCGCAAGGATGATACCTCCACCTTAAGGGCCCCTCCACACCCTCAGGGCCCGGACCAAAGATCAATCCACACATCTGAGAGATGCACCCCATCCCTCCTCAAATAAATGCCCAAATTGGACTCCAGCTCCAAATGCCGAATGACCAAACCTCCCTGGCGCTCCATAAACCTTCCCACCACCCTATTAACACAGATCCTGGCCCTGTTCATTCTTGCCACGGACCGAGCCCTGCGACACTGTGTTTGGGCAACAATATCCGACCACACTAGGACAGTAGACAGAAAGGCCGCGCACAGCTTTTCAATGTCCAATTTGACCCCCAACAGACGTACGAGTGGCCAAGTATCCAGACGAGGCGTGCAGACCCTCCATCTGAAACAAGACAAATAGGACCCGATAGCACCCAGGTGAGAACAACAGTAAACCAACCCACAACTAACCCCCCCAAGAGCGACCTCTCCCCCCACCTGTTACTGGCAGCCCAAACGGATCTGTTTTTCTTTTTTTTAATCAACAACTAAATGCGGCCGCACATAGGAACAAAATCTTCTCGATTCCCACCTCCCAATCCTTCGCACTGCAGCTTCATCCAGCCTACACCTGGCAGCTTCAGTAGCCTCCCCAATGCGAAAGGAGTGTGAAGCATAAGCGGAACCCTCCAAACCTACTTTCTGCAAGCACTTCCGAAACACAGCCACAAATCTTCATGCCTCAACAACGGACCTCACCCAGCCGACCCAACCCTCACAAACTGCCACTGCCAGGCATACCCAAGACCCCGGTAACGAAAACAGTAACACGTCCACCCCTCTGCCCTTCTGGTCAGTTTTAGACCGACACAGCTGAACACACACCCTGTCCCCCGCCACCCGTACATCCTCCTCCAATAGCCCCCCGGCAAGCCGCCGGGAAGGGCTAACCTGCTCTCCGATCCGAAAAGCCCCATAGAATGCTAACGAAAAGGCAGATGTAAATAGCATACATTCGTACTGTCCCGTACACACCCCCTCCAAAGAATCACAGGGGGAGGAGCCACGCAAGATGGCGCCGGCCAGCAGCTGAACGCCGGAGCTCCCGTTCCCGCCTTGACTACAGCTCCCCCCGGGCAGATGAAGCTATCTAAGGGCTGATTAATGGCCATAATAATTTAAACTAGACCCTGACATAGACACAGACTCTGATCCTGATGCACTCTGCTGGACCCCGTCGCTGCTGAACCCACGCTGGGTCGCTTGGACTACACGTGTAATGCTGTACTGAGGATCGAGGATACTAGAGAGTGACGCGAGTGGCGTGTTATCCTTATCTCCCCCTTTACCTGTGTCGCGGCCATCGGCAGGTTGAGCGCTGCTATAGGGCAGTGCTCCCGGAAAGCTGTGGAGAGGTGCGGAGATCCACGAGAGGCAGGGGGGGTCCGACCCCGATTCTGAATAAGCTGCAGGCACTGCTGGGCGAGCGGACTGAGCAGATGGTGCGGATAGAGTCCCCTTGGATGAGCGGTGTCACGCTAAACTGTTTGACACGTTATATGCTATACGCTGTGTTATCTTGAACTACACACCGGGAGCCCCCTGCTGTGAGCTGGTACACATCTTACATCTTACACACCTTACAAACAGCCTGAGACGATCTGAGCTCTCTGAACTCTCTGAGAAGGACGTGGTTACCAGGGACTGGAGGCCCGGATGGATGGAGGAACAGAGGGACTGTGCGGGTGGTAAGAAACCAAATTGCATATTGTTCCATTGAGAGACAGTCTCACCCCTCCTGCAAGTTTGGTAAACTAATATAGGGGAGTACTGCTGGACTGTATGATACTGTATGATATGACAAGATGGAGACTACCCCTTAAGTAAACTAAATCGCAGATGTCTGTATAAATCTATGTACCTGCAAATAAGTGATGAATAAGATGAACAAGCAGTAAACCATGAACTGAGAGTTAATGAGAATTAATAACATCTTACAGGACCTGAGATAGCAGGGTGGAATCTCTGCCTACTTGTCTACCAACTTGTCTACCCTCTTTATAAGTAATAGGAAGCTATAAGAAACATGGAAAAATGGGGTACATAAATCTGTCTTAAAGTCGCATAGGCTACCCATATAAATTAGACTTTTTCATTCTATTGAGATAAGAATTTACTAAAATCGTATAGAGGCAGAGGTATAGAATCAATTCAACACATTTTTATATGGCTGAATAGAGACGGACTGCTATATATCTGCTATATATCTGCTATATATCTTCTTAACGGGTCAATAGAAACTTACCTCTCTTCAAAAGTCTCTACTGGCTCTCCCCTTTTTTTTTGCTGTGGTTTTTTTTTTTTGCTCTGTTTTTTACTCTGCTTAAAGGTTGGGGAATCCAAAAGCTCAGTGGGTGTCCGTTTTCCAACCATATGCGGTGGATAGCATTGGAGAACTCCCTTTTTTGAAGAAGAAAAGAGAACAGAGAAACTGGACAACTGAATCCAGGGTGACCCCCCCTCCCCCCTAAAATTTTTTTGTGCATTTTTTTTCCCCCACCCTTTTTTTTTTTAACACTGATATAGATACACATATAAGGGGTATATAATCCTTATTAAAAAGAAATATATTTGTTTTCTCTTCTTTTTTTTTTTTTTTTTTCTCTTCTCCTACCCCCCCTTTTTTTCTCCCCTTTCACTCCCCCCCCTTTTTTTTTTTGTACATATATACCCACTTATTTATGCATATTATATATATTTATATATTTATATATATTTATTATTATTTATATGCGTATATATCTAATTTTTTTGTGTTTATTGGGTTTATCAGGTTATTTATGAGATAGAAGTGGCTTATTAACAGATAGCACGGTTAGATAAAAGGTATCGGATAGGTAGATAACAGGATAGGTTACGAGTTCTAGAGGGTTTTTTTTTTTGTTTTGTTTTTTAGAGTAAATTATACAATATTAGAGCACTTTAAGATCGATAGATAAAGTCACTGAAATCACTGAATTAATTAAGTAACTAGGTACCGGGGGGGGGGGGGGGGGGGGGGATTGGCTCAGGATAAAATTAACAACACCAACAAAGCTAAAGCCCAGGGTAATAATTTGATAATAATTAAACATTGAGCTACGGAATAAAATAATGGGGAAGAAAGGCCCCAAGGCCACAGAAAGTGGGAAGGGGAGCTCTATAAAGGCATACATGGTACAGGACATAACAAGTCAAAAAAAAGGACAAGAGATGGAGGAGACAGAAAAATCAGCGCCCCTTATGGAGAACCTAACAACAAAATCCCTGAATGAAGAAGAAAGAAATTCCCCACAAAAGAATGTAGAAGAACAGCAGCTAGCAGAGAAGGAAATTAATAAAGATACAGATAAATCTCAAATGCCATCCACTAAACAAGATATGGCCGAGCTGATGAAATATTTGGAATGTACGATCAAGGGTGAATTAAATGCAACCAAAGCAGATATTAAAAGTGTACTAACGCGAGTTGAAGAATCTGAAGGGCAGTTAGAGGAACACAAAAAAGCTATCCTAGAGCTACGAGAAAGGGCAGACAAAGATTGGATAGATATGAGGAACCTCAGATATAGGCTGGAAGACCAAGAAAACAGAAGCAGATGAAATAACCTAAGGATTCGTGGTCTCCCAGAATCGGTAGAAAATAAAGACTTAGAAGATGTGACGCAAGAAATATTTAATAAAATAATGAAAAAAGAAGCAAAAACACCGATAGTCTTTGAAAGAGTACATAGAGTACAGAAATCTTTGAAAGCCCCTCCTGAAACAGCAAGAGACGTAATAGTGAGATTTTTTCAATATAAAGACAAACAACAAGTTCAATATGGTTTGAGAAATACTGAAGACATGGAATATGAAGGAACTAAGCTGCTCTTTTTTACAGATTTATCACAAGAGACAATGGCACGAAGAAGAGCCTTGAAACCTCTGATCAATCAGCTGCAAGAGAAAAAGATCTATTACAGATGGGGGTTCCCGGCATGTTTAATAGCTAAAAATTAGGGAATATCAGTGACCCTGAGATTCCCAGAAGATATGAAGGAATTTTGTTCCAAGCTGGAAATACCATATGTTACCATAGAAAACTGGGGAAAAAAAAACGAATGGGGGAAAGAATCAGTCATGGAACAGGGTGTAACAGAAAAGTAACAGAAAAGTAACAGAAATATAAAGGAAAACTAGCAGAAAGGATGGGTCTAGGTTATTAAGAAATAGTTCTGCCTGGGGGGGGGGGGGGACCTGGCGGTGCCTGCCCGGACCCCGGGCCCATTCCCAAATAGGGACAGGACCCGGGGGCCGGGACTGGCATTACGGGCCCCCAGGAAGGTCTGACCAGGCTGGGAAACTAGCAATAGGTCCCAGCATGGATGACCGCAACATTGTTTTTTCAATGGAGGGGGGGAGGGAGAAAGAGAGAGGTATTGTATATGGTGTTTAGTCTGTTTTGTTGGTTTTTGTTATTGTCTGGGTACACTGAAAGATCCACTCTATGGAAAAAGCTACATAAAAGGGCATAGAATCTGGGATGTATATATTTGATCTTTTTTTTTGAAAAATGGCACCTTTAAAAATCATTACATATAATGTTAGAGGATTAAACAGTCCCTCTAAAAGATACCAAATATTGCAGGAGCTGAAAAACTGGGCATCAAATATTGTTTTCTTACAGGAGACCCACTTCAAGTGTTCCTCCAGGGCTGGATTAAACTCCAGACACTTCCCATTATGGTTCCATGGGTATTCACCAAATAAAAGATCCAATGGCATAGCAATTGGATTTGATAGAAATACTCCCTTTGTAGTGAAAGCTATGGAATCAGATTCTGAGGGGAGATATCTTTTTGTTAAAGGTTCTCTATTTAATAAAATGTATACCTTAGTTAACGTCTACTGCCCTAATGCACATCCCTGTCTCTTTCTAAGAAAAGTGCTGAATAAATTGGAAAAATTTAGAGAAGGGGGTGTGATTATGGCAGGTGATCTCAATTTTGTATTTGATCCAGCCCTGGATACCCAACCCCTCTCACTACGATCAGGAGGAAAAGAACTTAAGATTGTTAAAAGGAAATTACACCAGCAACAATTAATTGAAGTGTGGAGGATCTTCCATCCTAAAGGAAGAGACTTCACATACTATTCTCAAGTGCATTCTAGTTAGTCGAGAATTGATTATATCTTTTTAGATCATCAGCTTATGGAAGGGATAACGAAAATTGAGGTGAAGTCGATAACTTTTACGGATCATGCACCAGTTATGGCCCTACTGGACATAGAAAACATACCGGTTAGGCAGAGATGCTGGAGACTAGATGAATCCCTCCTATATGACCGTAATATCAGCAATGTCCTAGAGAGAGATTGCACCTTCTGTATTGTGGGAAACACACAAAGTATTTATGAGAGGGAGATTAATAGCAGAAGGGGAAAAAAGAAGGAAAATCTGGGTAGTGGAAAAAAAAAACTGATTCTACAGGAAATTCAGAAGCTGGAACAGACACATAAAGAGACAATTGATAGTAAAATAATGGAGGAGTTAACAGGAAAACGAAAAGTATTGAAAAACCTAGTAGAACAGGAGACAAAGAGAGTGTTTTTGAAAACGGCCAGAAAACAATATGAGTCGGGTAATAAACCTGGGAGGTTATTGGCGGAGGCAATTAAACCTAGACGGACCCGGAACTATATTGAAAAAATAAAAGATAAAAAGGGGACTTTGAAGTACACAACTAGAGATATTAGTAAAACTTTCTCTGAGTACTATCAATCACTCTATAAAGTAAGCGACAGACAGGATAATCAAGAAATACAGAATAGGAAAGAGAAAGTTGAACAATATCTCAAGAAGATAAAATTAACAGCTATATCAGAAGAAGATTCAAATAAATTAGAAAGTGAGATATCTGAGGAAGAGATCCGACAGGCAATTAAAAATAGCAAAAATGGGAAAAGTCCAGGACCAGACGGGTATACATCCCTGTACTATAAAAAAAATTCTGAGATATTAACACCTCTCTTTCACTGTTATATGAACTCCATTGGAGAAGGAATGAAGATACGTAAAGAAGCATTAGGAGCTCATATAACAATGATACCAAAGGAGGGTAAGGACCCAACGCTATGTGCCAGCTTTAGGCCAATCTCTTTGATAAACGAAGATATAAAAATCTATGCCAGGATTCTGGCCGAAAGACTGAAGCTATATATGCCAGACTGTATAGAGAAGGACCAAGCAGGCTTTGTGCCCGGAAGGGAAACAAGAGACAATATACTGAGGACGATCCTACTGATACACAAAGCAAAAAAGAGAAAGAGACCTGCCCTTTTTTTGTCTGTAGATGCCGAAAAGGCCTTTGACAGAGTCAATTGGGAATATATGCTACAAACATTGCTTGGATTTGGCCTGAAAACACGAATGATGAGATGGATAGGGGCATTATACTCGGATCCTACGGCGCAAATCCAGGTGAATGGGACTCTGTCGGAGGCTTTTAAGCTATATAATGGGACGCGGCAGGGATGTCCACTCTCCCCCTTATTGTTTGTTTTGTCGTTGGAGCCCCTCTTAGCCTCCATAAGAGAGAACCCAGAAATAAAAGGTATTAAGGTAGCAGATCAAGAACATAAAAATAGCTGCATATGCAGATGATATCATGCTATTTATAGCGAAGCCCAGCCAATCACTACCAAAGATCATGGAAGAAATGGAGGAATATGGAGGGGTCTCCAATTTTAAAATAAACCTGGAAAAAACAGAGATATTGAATATAGATATATCCCCAAAAGAAAAAAGAGAATTAAAAGCTCTCTTCCCATTTGTGTGGAAAGAAAGGGGACTGAAATATTTGGGAATTTATCTATCAGCAATAACAACGGAATTATATCAAGATAACTATATCCCACTTTTGAATAAAATCAAACAAGATTTGAAGGAATACCAGGCACGCAGACTGTCATGGCTAGGAAGGATAAACGTGATAAAAATAATGACGCTCCTGAAAGTTTTATATATCTTCCAAAGCCTGCCAGTCTGCGTCCCTGGGGCCTATTTTAGAACTTTTTTTTATAAATTCTTTATTTTTCCACATTGCAGTAGTATTATACAACAACACATCTGTATACATTCATAATTCTCTTCTACCTATACAGAAGATCTTCCTTCAACATTGCCCATTAATTCCTTCTCCCCTCAGCTCATTTACACCCTTCTTAACATCACATATTTTATATACATATTTGTCTCATACTTCTGATACAATTATGTTATACAACACCACTGCAATATCTTTTTCTTAACTGGGGTATAACCCCAGTACCCTCCACATCCAGTCTACCTAGATTAACCAACATAAAACACTGATAATACGCAAAAAAAAAAAAAAAAAAAAAAAAAATCTATAAATAACAAAAACATAAACAACAAAAGGAAAAAAAAAAAAAAAAAAAAATAAATAAAAAAGTAAAAAAACACAAATTATATATATTTACATTTTGGACACTGGGCCCCCCGCTTCCCCCCCATTCCCCCGCATATCTACCTACAGGCTTTGTTCCCTGTATTTAATATATGGCGCCCAGATCTCCCGGTATTTCTCTTCTTGTTCTCTCAGTATCATGGTTAGGCTTTCCATTTGCTGAATGTCTGCTATTCGCCCCATCCATTGTATTTTGGTTGGTGCGGTCGTACTTTTCCATAGGGCCGGGATGCACGCTTTTGCTGCCGTAATCAAGTGCCTTATAAGAGAGTTTTTATATTTTTCATTAGATAAAGGGATATCATGAAGTAAAAAAGCTGATGGATTATTTCCCATATGTACATCTGTAATTTCTAAGACCGTTTCTGACACCGTTGTCCAAAACTCTTTCAGTTTGGGACATTCCCAAAAAATATGAAATATGGTACCCTCCGCATTCTGACATCGCCAGCATAGATTGGCCACTTGCGGATATATCCTATTCAGTACTGCCGGAGTTCTATACCACCTGGTCAAGATTTTGTATCCCCCTTCCTGATACTTAGTTGCCATAGATGCTTTGTGTGCAAATAACAGTATCTTTTTTTTCTGTATCTCCGTGAAGGTAATACCCAGGTCCCTTTCCCACGCCTGTAGAAAACCCAGCTCTTGAGGGGCTTCTAAATCTATCAACAAAGCATAAATAACTGAAAGTGCGTGTCTAAGTGGCTCTCTTTTTAAGCATATCTGTTCATACCCAGAAGGTTTACGTATTCCTGTTATGCGTTGTCTAAGTGATTGTAAAAAGGCATTGAGCTGTATTCTCCTAAAAGGGTCCAGAGCCTCCGAAAATGCTCTATCTATCTCTTCCCTATTCATTACCAGGTTTTCTCTAGAAAAATGTATCAGCCTACTAATTCCCTGCCGCTTTAATTCTCTGAATCTCTGATCTATCAACCCCGGCTCAAAACCTGGGTTTCCCAAGACTGGGATCATAGGGCTTGGATATGTCGACATCTTTGTTTTCTTAAATATTTTCCTCGTCGTCTGAATTGTTGCCCCAATCGTAGGGTGACCCTTCACCTCCTGTGGTATCTCTGTTTCTGTAAGCCACACTATTCCTTCTAAGGGTATAGTAGTTATAGTTTGTTCAAGCTGTATCCATGGTTTTGCCTCTTGTACTGTACACCAGTCCACTACCCGTGCTAAGTGCGCTGCTTCGTAGTAGCTCACCGGATCCGGGAGACCCACTCCACCTCGTTCTTTGGGTAGAGTCAGAATGGCTCTACGTACCCTCGGGGGTTTTCCTGCCCAGATAAATCTTACAAATCTTGCCCTTAACTCTTTTAAGAAACCAGCTGATAGCTTAACGGGTAGGGTCTGGAACAAGTACAGTATTCTCGGCATTATGTTCATTTTAATGATATTAATTTTTCCAAACCATGTGAAGATTTCTTTCTCCCATCTCTGGAAATCCAATTTAATTTGCCTAATCAGGGGTGCATAATTCAATTCGAATACACGATTAAGCCTATTTGGTATTTTAGTCCCCAAATAGCTTATATGTGAATCTGTCCATTTAAAACTAAAGTTATCTGCCAGCTGTTGTTTTAACATTCCATTCATTTCCACTCCCATTGCTTCGGACTTACTGTAATTTATTTTGAAATTAGATATCTCCCCATACCTCCGTAACTCCAACAGCAATGGCGGTAAGGATATCACTGGGGACGTTATAAAGAACAGTAAGTCGTCGGCATAAGCTGCCACCTTATGCTCCCTCCCTTTAGTTTGGATTCCCCTGATGTCTGTATTTGCCCTTATTATTCTTAAAAGGGGTTCCACTGTAAGAATAAATATGATGGGTGAGAGTGGACATCCCTGACGCGTTCCATTACTTATCGGGAATGATTTGGACATAACATCATTCACCTTCACTCTTGCTCTTGGGCATGAATATAAGCTTGTAATCCAATTCAACATCCCCTTTTTTATTCCTATCTTTTGTAAAACTGCTCTCAGGAATGTCCACTCTACCCTATCAAATGCTTTCTCCGCATCAGCAGATACGATCACTAACGGTTTCTGCTGGGAGTGGGATAGTTGTATGGCACTAAGGACCCTTTGTGTATTTTCCCTCCCCTCTCTACCTGGTGTGAATCCTACCTGATCTGGGTGTATGAGGCCCGGGATAAATCCCAATAACCTATTTGCCAGTATTTTCGTTAAGATCTTAAGATCAACATTTAACAACGAAATTGGACGATAACTCGCACATTGAGTTGGATCTTTACCTGCCTTTGGAATTAGTGTTTTTATGAGCCATCAGTGTCTCTCCTCTCATCTCCTGTCCATCTCGTATAGAATTAAATGCGGCCAGGAATTTTGGTGCCAGCCTCTCAGAGAAAGTTTTATAATATATCAACGTATAACCATCGGGACCTGGTGATCTTCCTGGTTTTAATACTTTCAGCGCTTCTAAGAATTCTTCTATTTTAATTGGCCCGTCAATATTGTCTGCCTCCTCTTCTGACAGCCCCGGCATCCCTGATGTTGCTATGTAATCGTTAACCTGTTGTTCTCTGCATAAGGCAGATTGTTGGCCTTTTATGTTATATAGCTTCAAATAGTATTCCCTGAACGTCTTTGCAATTTCCTGTGATGATTTCACTAGAGTGTCATCCTGTTTTTTTATATGCTCAATATGATTCCTCGCCCTTGTCTCTCTCAGCGCATTTGCCAACATTCTACTCGGTTTATTTCCAAATTCATAGTATGCACGCTTACATCGAGTTAATTTTGCCCTTGCTTTCTCCGTTAGTAAAACATTTAATTCTTCCCGTAAATTCATAAGTTTTTCTTCATTCCGTATAGTTTGAAGTTTCTTATGCGACCGCTCCGCAACTTTAATCTGCTCAATCAGCGCATCTAGCTTTGCCCCATAAATTCGTTTCCTACGTGCGCCAAGTGAAATAAGAATTCCTCTTATATAACACTTGTGCGCTTCCCATACGCAAAGAGGAGTTATTTCTTCCGATTTGTTAATTTCAAAGTAGGATTCAATTTCCTGTGCTATTTGATTTTCATACTCTGGATCCTTCAGGAGCATCTCATTTATTCTCCAATGCCATTCCCGGGGGCTTAGCTCTCCCCATTCCAAGATGCAGCTGGTGGGCGCGTGATCTGATATCGTAAATGAACCTATGGAGGCCCCCACTACGCACGACAGAGCATTCTGTGACACAAAGACATAGTCAATTCTGGTATACGTCTTATGTCTCGATGAAAAAAAAGTATAATCTCTGTCGCGAGCATGGAGGACCCTCCATGTGTCCATCAGCTGCAGGTCCTGTAACAGTCCCTTCACTCTCCGTATTTTTCCATAAGATAAATGAGATACTCCTTTAGAGACATCCAGAGTCGGATCCAATACCAAATTCAGGTCCCCGCCCATTATCACTATCCCCTCCTTATTCTGATGGACTATATTCAAATAGTTTTCCAATGCACTGACTTGGTTTTCATTTGGTAAATACAGGTTTACCAATGTGACCTTTTGGTCACATAACAGTCCTGTCACAATAAGGATGCGGCCCGTCTCATCTTTAACTATCTTACATTCTTTCCAAGGCACTTGGTTAGACATCAAAATGGATACCCCATTTGACTTTGTGGACTTGGATGTACTGTGATAAACCGTTGGAAATTTACGGTTTCCCAACTTCGGGATTTTGTCATTTTTAAAATGTGTCTCCTGTAAAAATATTATTTGGGATTTCAATCTACTTAATTCCGCCAAGAGTTTTGAACGTTTCTCAGGGTTATTTAACCCCTTTACATTATATGAGGTAAAGTTTAATTTGGTCATCTTGCTATTCTACTACTTGCTAATCGCAGCTTATTGGGGGCTGGGTAAACTCACCAACGGGGGAGCCCAGTGTCCAAGGAAAAAAAAAACAAAAACAAAAAAAACAAAGAACCTTTACACTCTTACTCCGGGTCTGGTAGAAACTCTTCCCCCCCGGATACTGTATTATATTTTCCAAATAGTCACAGGTCTTGTGCACCCGCAAATTGACCTGTAACCCACAATTCCACAAAAAAAAAAAAAAAAAAAAAAGACAAAAACAAAAAAATTCCAACGTCTCTGACTTTCCCCCCACTTGGAGGAGAGACGTTGATATTGGGAGAAGTGAACAAGCACAGCCGTGATCTGAGCCTTTTTGCCTACACTCCCGTGCACCCTATATTTAATCCTGCATATCTGAAACAGCTTTCCATACCCCTCTCTCCGCACTTCTAAGTTAGACATTCCTCCTCTAATATTATACCTTTACTTCATACCTTCCCTGGATTCCCCTTACCCTCCTTCCCCCATCGCCTCCTTATATATTCATAATTACTCTATGATCTGTCTACTGCGATAGAGGAAAGATACCAAAAAAAAAAAAAAAAAAGGGACGACACAACCTCAATGCTTCTTCCACCTTCGATCCGGGGGCCTACCCTCTTATCCCTCCCCTCCTCCCTCCCTCTCTCCCAAAAAAAAAAAAAAAAAAAAAAATCCCCCCCCCCCCATTTAGCTTACCCCAACTATTATATTAGATTATAGTCTATTAGTTAGTGCCTAAATTAAGTAAATTAGTAAAATGTTATCAGTGCTTCGTCGATATATCTCCTTATAGTGCATTATATAGTGCCTTATATAGTGTCCATTATTTACATATTCTGTTGCATCAGAGGTATCATTCCTCTGCAGACTCCCCTCCACTCATCAATCCATATTACCCCAGTGAGATGGGACAAATAACAATGTCCTTCCGCTATTTTCTGTGATTCTTGTGACTCCCCTTTTCCTCCCCCCCCCCCACCCCCACCCCTGCCCATCTCTATTTTTAGAATCTATAGTGCCATACAACAACCAAAAAACAGAAAAAAAAAAAAAAACACTCCCCAGGTGTTGGTAAGCCCCCTCTGATATCTTAACCTTCCCTCCCCCTCCCTTCCCCTCCCTCCCCTTCCATGTTTGTATATCGGGGTGATCAAAGGGTCCACGTTAACACCCCTCCTCTCAACCCCTGTGCCTCTCTAGATTCCTCAGTAGGAAGGGCGAGCGCGAAGGGAAAAAAAAAAAAAAAGGGGTGTCAGTAAGGTTATGTTTACCCCAATACACAAAAATTAAAAAAAAAAAAAAAAAATTAAAAAAAAAAAAAAAAAATTAAAAAAAAAAAAAAATTAAAAAAAAAAAAAATTAAAAAAATAATAAAAAAAAAAAAAAAATAAAATAAAAAACGGGTGGGAGATATCCCATATTTCGCCAGGTTCTACCGTATCCCCTGACTTTTACTTTCCTTACATGCCCACTTTATTTACATATATATGTCTACCTGAGTCTCTTACCCCCCCGATAAACCAAAAAAAAAAAAAAAAGGAAACAGGATTAGGGAAAGTCCTCCAAGAATAAGTCTAGAAAGAAAAAAAAAAAAGTTTATATTATTTTTCTGTCCCGCCAGCTAGCTAGTCCTTACTAGCTGGCATACTCAGTCATTGTTGACAGTTCTGTCCAGTTGGGAACCTCTATCGGCTCAGAATCCAAGAAATTAAAAAGATCTGGAAGTTGAGACGGTTCTTTCAAAATGAGGGTGCGCCCCCCCTTTTTTATGATTACAGCAAATGGGTATCCCCATTTGTATGTAGCCCCTCTCGATAGTATGTGTTCCAGCAGTGGTTTCAACATGCGTCGCCGGCTTTTAGTTTGCCTGCTGAGATCTGGATATAGTTGTAACTCTCCTCCCAGATACTTCACTGCTCCCTCCTTCCATGCCGCCCTGAGAATGTCTTCTTTTACACGAAAAAAATGAACTCTGCACAGAATATCTCTTGGGTTACTCTGCCCAGGGTGACGCGTAACCGGTACCCTGTGCACCCTGTCTAATTCAATGGGCGTATCTAGGGGATTTTTTAATAATTGGTTAAAAATATTAGTAACAACTTCTCTAAGCGCAAGCCCCTCCATCTCTTCTGAGATTCCCTTAATCCGGATGTTATTTCTCCTAGACTTATTTTCGAATTCTTCTGATTGCAACTGTAGGGCAATTATCTGCTGTTGCTGTTTATTCAATTTTTTCTCTGCATTTTCAAGGCGCTTTTCCATTGAATTTTGCGTTTGCTCTATAGTCGCCGTTTTAACTTCTACCGCTTCCACTTTGTTATTTACTGCTGCAATCTCCTCTCTTAAAGGTCCAGTTATACTGCTAATCAACTGTTGAATGTCTTCCTTAGTGGGGAGAGCTTGGATAAGATATTTAAGCTGACTGATGTCCTGCTCTATCCCCTTCTCTTTTGTTTGCAATTCAGATATATTATGAGAACAAGCAGATATATCTTCCGAGACTCCTGCAAACATTTTAGGGTCCCTTTCTGCAGTTCCCTTCGCTGACCCCTTGCCTATTTGTTGTGCTTCCACCGCTGGTATCATTGCCTGCTGTACACTCTGTAATGTTGCCTCCGGGAGTAGCTCCTGTGTCATAGCCACATTCATGTTCAAACCTGTATCTGCCCCCTGTTTCATATCTCTCCTTACCGTCAGGTATCTAGTAATATATGAATGAGTCGGTGTAGTTGGCACTCCTGTGTTCTTCCACCGTCTAGACATATATATTTAAGGTTGCAGGGCTACACGGATACAAGGATACCCTCCCTGTTCCCACCTGGGTCTTCACCCGTGTATTGTCAATATACTCTACGGGTCACCTTGCCAGGGAGTTGTATCTCTGTTTCCCAACCCGGAGCGCAATAATGTACAGTCTTAATCACCAGCACCTATTAAATAGATTAAATATATTTGCAGATTTGCGGTCCTGAATCATGAGTAGCGCTGCTTAAATTTGCTTTTTACAAGGATTGTTTCAGGCAATATACACTGCGGGTAGCTTTACCAGGGGGATGTATCTCTATTTTCAGACCCAGTCCATAATAAAACGCAGTCTTAATAATGGTCAGCACCTCTTGAATAGATTTGCAGTCTTACCACCAGTATGGCACCGCTTGATTTTTTTGCAGCAGTTAAATCAGGCAGTGATTTTAAGCAGCCATAGACTATACTGCTTCACTGACCTTGTAGTCCTCCGACCAGCCGACGAATCCGCTCCAGCTCACACAGTCCTGCTTGTCCCGCAGCTCCAAGCTCTCGCTTGTATTCTATGCTGCCTCCAGCTGGTCTGTCACGTGTCACTCCGTGCTGTGAAGCCAGCCGACACACCCAGCACTTGTCCCGCTGACACACCGCGCGTCTCCACCGGTCTCCACTCTCCACTCTGCTCCGGGTCCCTGGTAAGGCAGATAGTCTCTATGCTGCTATACCTCACGCTAGCGAGGTTTACAGCCGATATGTGTCAGGATACATGCAGGAATATCCAGCTTCTTAGAAGATCTTCTGCAAGGGTGCACGGTGCTAACGCTTAGCTCCGATCTCCTCGGCTCTCACACCTCCATGCTTACGCCACTCCCCCCTACAAACGGAAGTGCAACTCTATTTTAGAACTTTGAGAAGTTTAATACAAAAATTTGTGTGGAAAGGGAAAGGAAGTCGCATCTCTTATAAGGTAATGAGTAGTTTAAGGGAAAAAGGGGGAGTACTACTCCCAGATCCTCAGAAATATTATGAAGCAGCCACAATCAAAAGAATCATAGACTGGGTCCATAATTCAACACATAAGAAGTGGGTCTCTCTGGAAGATAATATGAGTAAAACGGAGTTAGCCCATATTATCTGGATCCCAAAAAAATATAGGGATCTTTCTAAGACACCTGCCTTAATTACAACAGAAACACTAAAAATATGGGATAAAGTAACTAAAGACATGAAAGGACAGTACAACAGCCCACTGATGTCCCTGATAGAGGGTAACTATTTCCCACCAGGGAAAAACAATAAATTATATCTAAAGTGGACCCACAGGGACAGAGTAAGGTTGAAAGATGTCTTAAAGGGTGATAGGCTATGCTCATTAGAAGAACTACGAGAGAAATATGGGCCATTGCCGTGGGAGGGTTGGAGATATATGCAGCTCGGACATTTCGTTGAATCTCTCCCAAAACCTCTTTGAGGCTTGGAAGAGCTAAACTCCTGGGAAAAGCTGATAGATCAGGGAGGGATGAGCAAAAAAGGGACGATCTCCAAGATATATAGGCTATTGATAACATCTAATGATGAGCGGCTGACACACCCACTGGAAAAATGGGAGACAGTATTAAATCAAACAGCTCCAGAGAGGTTGAAGAGGAGTATTATGGACTATATACACTCTACTTCAAGGGACATAAAAGTGAAAGAAATTAACTATAAATTACTGACCAAATGGTATTATGTTCCTACTAAAATGCATAAAATAAGCCATGATATGTCTCCCCTGTGCTGGAGGGGGTGTGGAGAGGAGGGAAATCATGCTCACATATGGTGGCAGTGTAGGCTGATCCAAATATATTGGATAGAGGTATTGGATATAATAAAGCAGATAGAGGGGAGGGAAATAGGATTAGACCCTTGGAAATGCCTATTTCATGCGATGGATGACCAGAGGAAAAAATATAGAGCTACCCTTATCCCCTTTCTATTGAATGCAGCGAAAGCATTAATTCCGAGAAATTGGAAAATGAAGGAACCACCAAAGATAAAGGAGTGGCTGAATGAAGTAGATAAAATAAGGGTAATGGAGGAACTAATAAGCTTTCAAGAAAATGCAGAAATAAGATTTCAGGAAACATGGGAAAAATGGACAAAATTTAAGCAATCTTGGACTTACCTGAATGTGATGGGGAGTGAATGAGAGCTCTGAGTGGGTATGGGGGGGGGGGGGGGGTAGGGAAAAGAGAGAGGGGTCTTCCCCCTCCTTTTTTTTTCTTCCCTTTCCCCCTTCACATAATATGAAGTGTCGGAGGGAGGACAGATAGCCCCCCCTCCGCACTTCCTTAAAATAAAGACACATACATATAGGGATGTAGGATTAGATATAGACCCCACTATAAAAGGAGATATGTTCTCCTCCTTTTTTTTCTTTTTTTTTTTTTCTTCTCCTTTTCTTTTTCCTAGTTTGTTGGAAAAAGACATATAGGTGTGCACATAAGGTGATGGGCGGGATACGGGGGTGGGACAATGATCTGATATGGACTATATGAAAACACCTAGATAGTCCTATTCGTCCCCGTATCTTTCCCCCCCCCCCCACCCTCCCTCTTTCTTTTTACACTTTTCTTTCCCTCTCCCCTCCTCCCTGTCAGGAGAGTTTAGTAGACCAGTACTGTGTGCCTACACAGAGGAGACCAACACTGTATGCAGTGAAATAAAGGTGTTTATTTACAAATAAGTGAACAAAACATGTGAAGACAACCAGTGCACAGATAAACAACAAACGTATATACAATCCAAGGGGGAATGCCGTAATCATAAACAAAAAGCCAAGCCGAGGTCATATACCAGGAGATCGTAGAAGATGGGTAAGGACGGGACACAACGGAGCAGGGAGCGGATGGATGGCCAAGGATCGGGTCGGATAGGGATCGGGTCCAGAAAGCAGACTCAGGGTCAGAGTAACAGGCTCAGGATCAAGGTAGTAGACTGATACCAGGGCGAGGAATGATTACACACGCCGGGTATATATAGAGGCTTGCTAATTGCATTCAGGTCACACCTGAACGCAGGAAGGGCTGTATGCTCCATACTGCCAAGAATCCCCCGCTGGTGGACGCCAGTACTGCAGCCCAAGGATCACATAATACCACCAGGGGAGAGCTCCCCCGAGCAGTATCACCAGCGAGGGAAACCTTTCCTGACACTCTCCCCCCCCTTTTTTTTCCTCTCTTTTTCTCCCCCTTTTCTTTTCTCTCCCCTTTCTTTCTCTCTTTCTTCTTCTTTCTTCTCTCCCTTCCCTCTCTCTGTCCCCTCCCCCTCCCCCCCAGCTTATTGTGATAGATGGGAGGGTAAACTAAGGTGTATATCTTGGGGAGATGATTTCATTATCCCTAGGAGGTCTGTCAGTAACAGGAGAAGTAGAATAGGAAATAAAAAGGTGCTAAGATATAATACAAGCCCTATAATAAATTTAGGATTACAAAAATGGATCTAGTTGTGTACCCACACAAAATATTTTTATGTATGAATTTTGTTGTATGTATATGTTAAAGTATATGTTTTTATGTAAAAAGAATCTATAAATTATATACGAGATGTTGATTTTTAAAAAGTTTGTAAAGATTTTTTCTATGAGAAAAGAATAAAAACAATTTAAACACAAAGAATCAAAGATGGCCAAGAGGTTAGAAAAGGTGACCGGCGGGGGGGCGTGGCCAGCAGCCGGAGCGGATGGCTGTGTGAGAGAGGAGCTCCGTCCACAGAACCTCCATCCAGCGACATCCAGAGCTTAAACCAGCCAGTTTCTTCTACCTGACCTCCGCAGACGTCCCAGTGGGAGAAGGAGCAACGATGGGGAAGCGGAAGCAAGATAGGAAGCCTAAAAAACTTACCGACTTCTACCCCGCAGCGAGCACCCCTAGGCCGCAAGATGGCGCCGGGGCCTCGGCCTCACAGCGCGGCTCCGACGGCGGCGGACGCCAGCATAGCCCATCGCACCTGATGAGCAGTTCTCCATCCCAGCGAACAGGGGGGGAAGCGGGGGCTCCACGCCGT
Source organism: Rana temporaria (assembly GCF_905171775.1). NCBI lineage: Eukaryota > Metazoa > Chordata > Amphibia > Anura > Ranidae > Rana > Rana temporaria. The sequence continues at coordinate 157,833,352 of NC_053497.1, forward strand.
CCCCGTCCCCACTGAACAGCCCGCAGAAATCTGCTTTGAGGAGATCGGAGGACCACAGATATGCAGGTGAGCAAGATGACACCTGCAACTCCCAAAATAGCACAAGAGATTTTGTGGAACAGATCCACGAGTTCCCTACTTCTGGGGTCCCGCTCAGTGACACAGTTATGAAGGACATGCTGGTAACCCTTAGGGGGTCTATGCATAGAGACATGATGCAGTGTGTATCACAACTGAAGCATGAGGTGTCGGCCATTGGAGACAGGATAAGCCACGTGGAGGACAAAATGGGAGATTTTACCATAGCTCACAATGACTTGATAGAGGCTCATTATGAGGCAGAAGGGGATATCCAGGCCATGCGTGAAAAATTGGCGGACTTAGAAGATAGGTCCAGAAGGAACAATATAAAATTACGGGGGGTAGAGGAGTCAGTGCAACCATCAGACCTAAGGCAATATGTTCAGGAATTCATAGCGGCCATTTTGCCTGATGCCCCTGGAGCTGAGATCATTGTAGACAGAGCACACCGCCTCCCCAAACCTAAATTTCTGCCTGAAAAAGTCCCCAGGGATGTCATTGCCCGCATTCATTTTTTCCATATTAAGGATGATTTAATGCGCTTTGCGAGGAAAAACCATCCCCTCCCTGCTCCATACTCGGACATTTCAATTTACTCGGATCTGTCACAATTTACCATGATGGCACGCAAAAATCTGACCTCCATTACCAAGATCCTGCAAAATAACAAGATCACATACTCATGGGGCTTCCCCACTAAGTTGCTGATCACCTTTGCTATCAGAAATATTGATGAGGGACTGGAACTAGCCAAAAAATGGAACCTTCTTCCAGCAGAAGCTCCTACTTCTCTTCCCAAAACCACACATGCTCGGTTATCCCCTGATTGGAGCACCACTTGAAATGCATTGTATTTTAGCTTTAAATGCATTCTTCTTCCGCATCTCACCCGAGGCTGGTTTAGGATGACAACTGTAGTCATCTTTTTTCTCCCTATGTTTGGTTCTTTTGGGAGCTCATACCCCCCCATGAGAAATGCGAGGGATACTCGCACTCTGTGAAAGTCTTCACATTTTTATGTGTTGTTTGACATTTTTGCTCTTTTATTTTTTTGTTTGGTCTGTTTTTCTCTTCCCCCCTTCTCTCTTTTTTCTTTTTGACATATTGCCTGAAGAGTATGATACCATACCTGCCTGATATGCAATTCTCCTGCTTCATATGTATCCAGCCGTTCGCATTAATGTTGAGATCTGGACATCCAACTCCACCTCGATAGCACCATCTACAGGTAACTTTTTAGTACTACACATGGAAGAACTATTTATCAGCAGCAATGAAAAATCTAGACTTACACCTTTAATATGTCTTTGTCTATAGTATCCATGAACGTGCATGGGCTAAATAGCCCGTATAAACAAAGTGCTATGTGGAGGGAGGCCATCAAACTTAAAGGGGAAATTCTATGTGCACAGGAAACCCACTTTATGACTACAAAACAACCAAAATGCACCCACAGGGCCTTCCCTCATATCTTTCAGGCAACAGCAGCAGTTAAAAAAAGGGGAGTGTTAATTGCAATTAAGCAATCTGTTACTTTCCAGCTACATGAAGTGTTTACAGACCCGAATGGCAGGTTCATCATCCTGATATGCGAATTAAACAACTCCACATATACCTTGGTGAACGTATATGCCCCTAACCGCAGACCCCTCTCTTTTCTCAAATCACTGTTAAAAAAAGTTGATAAAATCAAGAAGGGCTCTCTATTGTTATGCGGAGACTTTAATTGCATTGTTGATAAGCACTTAGACAGCTCCGGCACGAAGCCTTCTTCAAGAAAAGAACTGCAACCGTTACTATCGGAGCACAACCTTTATGATCCTTGGAGGTGCCTCAACTCGACGGAAAGAGACTATACCTATTTTTCTTCCCCTCACCGCATATATTCTAGGATTGATCTCTTCCTCACGGATTTATCGCTTTTACATAAAGCACAATTAGCCAAAATCCACTCCATTACGTGGTCAGACCATGCCCCGATCTCTTTAGTATTACAGAATAACTCTCATGTTCCCCCCACGTACCTTTGGAGAAACAATACTGAACTTCTAACTAATCCTTCTATTATTTCTTCTCTTAATTCTCAATTATCTGAATTTTTTGAATTTAATGATACTGCTGATATAGATGTTTCTATGTTATGGTGCTCACATAAGGCCTTTAGCAGGGGACTGCTTATCCAAGCGGCAGCTCGGGAGAAAAAACGCAGGGGGGCAGTGCTGAACAACCTCCTCAGGGACCTAAAATCCTTAGAGGACCTTCATAAGTCGACCCCTTCCCCTGCAATAGAATCTGACCTAATAGAATGTAGACAGAAAGTACGTTTAGCCCTCTTATCTGGCCACCAAAATTGCTTAAAGAGACTCAAGGCTCAATTTTATGTACACGGTAATAAAGCGGGCAAACTTTTGGCTAGTTACATATCTAGGCGACAACAGAAATCCAACCTGACATCCATCAGGGACCCCCACACCAACATACTTGAACATCACCCCAATAAAATAGCCAACTCTTTCATGAAATATTATCGTGACCTGTATAATCTCCACTTAGATAGCGACACCCCACAACCGACTCCTCACTCCATTGACTCCTTCCTATCTACAGTGTCACTACCTTCGCTGACGGAAGAAGACTTAGCCATGCTGAATTCGCAATTCTCCCAAAAAGAAATACTGGACACCATCAATTCCCTCCCAAAAAACAAATCCCCAGGGGAGGATGGCTTTTCATCCGAATATTATAGAGCATTTTCTCACCTACTTGTCCCATATATGGAGAGGTTGTTCAGTAAGGTCTCATCCCTAGCCTCCTTCCCAGAGGAAATGTTACAAGCTATAATCGTGACACTGCCCAAACCGGGGAAGAAGCCGGACTCGCCCCAGAATTTTAGACCCATCTCCCTCCTTAACACGGATCTCAAGATCTACGCCAAAATCCTGGCCAACAGGTTAGCTAAAATAACTCCCTCCTTGGTCAAAGCGGACCAGGTGGGCTTTGTCAAGGGAAGACAGGCTCCTGATGGCACTAGGAGGCTGTTTAACCTACTTCACATAGCTGAAAGCAAAAAAATCCCTGCAGCTATTCTAGCACTCGACGCCGAAAAGGCCTTTGATAGGGTCCACTGGGGATACCTTCGTGCTACGCTGCAAAAATTTGGCCTTCAGGGACATATCCTATCGGCAATACTAGCTTTATATTCCAACCCATCGGCGAAAGTTTTTACCTCAACTGCTCTTTCGGATAAGTTTTACATTACGAACGGTACCCGCCAGGGGTGCCCTCTATCCCCTATCATTTTTACCCTTATGATGGAGCCCCTGGCAGAGGCCATTAGGACTGATAACTCGATTTCGGGTTTTAAGATAGGAAAAACCACCCACAAAATCGGTCTTTTTGCCGATGACGTAGTATTAACTCTCACTGACCCAGCTTCTTCCCTGGAGGGCGTATTTGAAATATTGACAAGGTATAGCAATGTCTCATATTATAATATAAGTTGAATGTAGTAAAGTCATGCCTGTTGCCCGTAAATCTATCACAGAGACAAATATCTTTCCTGAAAAGTAGATACAAATTCCAATGGATGTCTAAGGCGATCTCTTATTTGGGTGTCCGTTTAGCCTTTCCCTCCTCGTATACATATGAGGCAAACTTCCCTAGCTTGATCCACACAGTGAGGAACGATTTACAGCACATTGCCTCTTACGAACTATCGTGGTTAGGGAGGATTGCTGCATTAAAAATGGTGGTACTCCCAAAACTGATCTACTACTTTCGTACTATCCCTGTATGTCTTCCTGAATCTTTCTTTGCACTTATAGACAAACTCTTTAGACAATTTGTATGGAACCGGAAAATGGCTAGGATCCCTTATGTAATACAGAAACATAGGAAAAATGGCGGGGCAGGATTCCCAAATGTGAGAAATTATTACAGAGCGGCGATATTAGACCAGAGTAAAGCCTGGTTTGATCAACAGTCTCCCAAACTTTGGGTACACATAGAGAGATCAGTAGTGTCTAACAGGGATCTTCCCTCCCTCCTTATAGCAAACCTGATCAAAGCTCCTTTAATTTGTCCTAAGTTCCCCTCTATTGAGGCGACGCTTTTTGCTTGGAAAAAACTCCATCTCACAGCCCCCCGGGAGTCGTTAAATCAATGTCCCTTGTCTAGTCTCCAGGTGTACGAATACCTAATTCCCAACGTTAGTGTAGGTCAGTGGCTAAAAAAAGGAATACTCACTTACGAGGACTTGCTAGCAAGAGATCCAGATACACATCAGTTCTCTAAAACACAGATTCATTACTTTCGCTCTAGTTATCCAGATAAGACTTTTTCTTTGCATAATGAATTATGGGAATACCTCAGGTCTAATCACGGGAAGCCTAAAGGTTTGTCTTGGTTTTATGACTTACTACAAAACAATTCTAGGTTTAGCAAATCTTCCCACATGTTGAGCTGGGAAAGGGATCTAGGCTCTGTCCATTCCATAGAAGAATGGAAAAGGGCAATAGCCAATTGTTATAGAGTCTCTCATTGCTCCAACCACTGGGATCTAATGTTAAAGACGCTCCACAGGTCTTACCTGACTCCGGTGAGGATGTCTCTGATATTTTCCTCGGAGACCAGTGAGTGCTGGAGATTATGCGGAGCAAGAGGGAACATATTACATATTCTCTGGGAGTGTAAATCCATTCGCAGTTTTTGGCGTGAAGTTTTTAAACTGATCTCTTCAATAACAGGTTTTTTTCTTAAACCTTCCCCTCAATTAGCGCTACTCTTTCTCAACATCCAGACTATCCCTACACAACTTAGGAGCATCATAAGCCATGTTATCATTGCAGCGAGGCTTACGATCACTTCTAAATATAGGTCCACCTTAGTTCCTAATATCAGTGAAGTTATCCAACGGGTGCAGGAGCAGTACTCATATGAAAAGCATTTTGCGGCCCAATCACATTCAGTAGCAAAATTTCGTGACCAGTGGGATCCATGGGCATCTAAATTCCAGATTAACTAGGCAATTAGGTATATAGCTTACTGATTTACTGACATATATGTGCTGGCAGGCGGGCAAAAAAAAAAAAAACAATCACTAGCTATTCACTCTAGTATCACTCTTGAGGCAATCTCTTCTCTCTTCTTCTTCTCTCTCTTTCTACTTCCCTTAGTAGTCCTCTTTTTTCCCTATTCTCCTCCTTTTCTCTTCCTTCCCCCTCATTATTTGTTTGTTTTCCCTTTATACCCCTTTGATTTGTTGATTATAACCCTGGTTCATTTCTTGGGTGCTATATTTACAAGCAACCTACATTCTGGGTTAATATCCATTGCCATACCACGTGTGGTATAATTTAGATCACCGGATAAGTGTTTTGGCGGCAAGATCTATAGTAATCTTGGGGTTCATGCCACCTCCCAACTTGGGAATGTCCAGAGGGGAGGTAACGCCCACATTTAGCAGTAGGGCGTGCTTCCTCATTTACTTATTACTCATTGGAGACAGGTGTGACCCTACGGTCAATATCTTAATGCTAAGTTTCTCTTTTTGTATTATCTCCTCTACTAATTCTACGCAAATATCCGTTGGTTCTGCATTGACGAATGTTGAAAAATTGTATACGTTTGTATAGAGAATTGCAATTTTTGTATTGTCACTCTTTTTTATGAACCAATAAAAACTAATTGAAAAGAAAAGGTGACCGGCCTCCTAGTATCCTTCAACCTGAGCACTTTTTTATAGCCCTTCACTGACTGCTTAACCCAGAAATCCTTTGTCCAATCCTCCCCGCCCAAGAGCTTAAAGAAAAATGACAAACCCACCAGCTTCTTTTCAATAGCTGACACAGACACCCCCGTTCCATGTTCCTGAACACAAAGTACACCACCCTCAACCGAACCTCCGGCCCATGGCTCGCGGCCCCCGCCTCGGTCCCCAAGTCCAACCATTCTCTCCATACCTTGGCGTAGGCCGACCACGTGGCCTCGTTTATCGACTTCCGGATCCATCCAGCGGCGATTCCAATGCCAGCTCCCAAATCCAGCCCAGGCAAGGATCCCCTTCCGCCTCCGCAGCCGGGGCCAGCTCTCTGAACTTATCACACTGAAATCGAGACAAGGAGTCAGCCAGCGTGTTATCGATGCCCGGGAGATGAACGGCATAGATAAAAATGTTCAACTGCAAGCACCTCAACGCCAAATGCCACAGCATCCGGATGACCAGTTGTGAGGACACGGACATGCGGTTCACCACCTGAACCACGGCCATGTTTTCACAATTCAGCCAAAGTTTTAGGTTGCGGCACGACTAGCCAAGACCACTGGAAAAAGCTCCAGCAAGACCAGGTTGTGAAGAAACCCTGCCTCCACCCAAGCCCGCGGCCAAGGTTCCGCGCTCCACTGCCCTTGAAAAAACGCCCCGTAACCTGTGGACCCTGCCGCATCTGTGACCAGTTCCACATTAAAGTTATTCACCGCCAGCGAACTCTGGGGGGCGTGACCGGATGCAGGTGTGCGGAGTAAGGTGCGTGAGGAGAGAGGTGGACATGTGAGAGCTAGCGGGAGGTGAGAGGTCTCCCCCTTCCTACCTACTCTAGGCATGTGAACATTATGGGTGCTTCATACTCACGGGGGGGGTCAGTATACTGGTAAGCAGGGGACTACTATTCTCCTGCGAACACAGCTGGATAGATGAACAGGGACGTTATATCTTTTTGGCCTGTACAATAGATAACGAGCCTTATATATTGGCCAATATATATGTTCCCCCCCCCTTTAATCTTTCAGTATTACAGAAACTAATTGAGTTTATGATGGACAGGCCAGATATCCCCCTGATAGCAGTGGGAGATTACAATGAAGCCCCTGACAGAGTGAACAACAGATTCCCCCCGAGGCTGAACTCAAAAAACGAACGTGGAGGTCGTTTGGTTCAGCTCATGGAGGAGGCAGGGTTAAAGGATATCTGGCGTGTCCATCATCCAATGACCCGTCAGTACTCCTGCTTTTCCAGTTCTCATAACACATTGTCTAGAATCGATTTGGCTTTGGGCAATGCAATGTCAACAAATAGGGTGAAGGAAATAGAATATGGCCCGAGAGGGGTCTCAGACCACTCACCACTAGATTTAGCAATCAGAAAAAAGGAGAGTCCAGCTCCAAGGGAGTGGAAAATCAGCCCTTATTGGCTTGAATTGATTGGGAAATCACAAGAACTGTCGGACCTTCTGAGGGAATATACCCAGATTAACACTGGTACGGCAGAAGCTGACATGGTCTGGGACTCCCTGAAGGCATATTTAAGAGGCCTGCTAATACAAAAAGTTGCAAGATTACAACGGGAATCCAGAAAATGGGAAGAAGAGGTGAGAAACGCAGCGATGCTAGCCGAGCAGCGCTATATAGTAGATCCCTCCCCAAGCAGACAAGGGGAATGGCTTGAAAAACAACAGACTTATAAAATAGCAATTAGGAGAAAGGTTGCGAATCGCCAAATCTTTCAAAAACAACTCCAATTTGGCGAACAAGAGAGGGCATGGCGGGTGCTGTCACTCCTGATACAGACTAATACCCCATCCTCTAATATTAAGGCTATTAGAAATCCAACAGGCGAAATCGTAACAGAAAGCAGGGAGAGAAGATGCACGTTCCACAAATTTTATAAAACCCTATATAAATCAAGGGGTGAGAATGAGAATATGGAGGCTTTTTTTCAGGGAGTATCGTTTCCAACCTTGCTAGACAACGAGAAAAAAAAACTAGAATTCCCAATTACGTTGGAAGAACTGCGATGTGCCGTGACAGAGATGGCTAACCATAAATCACCAGGTCCCGATGGGCTCCCAACAGAAATTTTTAAACAATACGGAGATATATTATTACCTGAGTTATTGCACACTTTGAATCAGGCTTTCTCCAATGGACACCTACCTCCCTCTATAATGGAGGCAACAATCATCATAATTCACAAAGAGGGAAAAGATCAACTCGACCCCGCTTCATATCGTCCAATTTCACTACTCTGCACGGACGTAAAAATCCTTGCAAAGGTGCTTGCAACAAGATTAAAAGGGTGCATTGAGCGCCTTATTCATCCTGACCAGTCAGGATTTATCCCTAACAGGTCAACAAGCCTTAATATAAGAAGGGTTTTCTTAAACATCCAGGTTCCCACTAATAACGAGGGCCCTAGGGCACTGCTGGCTCTGGATGCTGCTAAGGCATTCGACAGCCTGGAGTGGACGTACCTATGGCGGGTATTAGAAGGCTTTGGGTTTGGCCCGTCCTTTATCAGGTGGGTTAAGCTCCTGTATAATAAACCTTGTGCAAAAGTCAAGATTAACGAAGAAACATCAGATCTGTTTGAGTTGGAGAGGGGAACGAGACAAGGGTGTCCTCTGTCCCCACTCTTATTCGCTTTGGCCATGGAACCCTTAGCTATAAAAACTAGATGTAAGGAAGACATTCTGGGATTCAAAAGGGGCCTAGACGAAGATAGGATATCGCTCTTCGCGGACGACATCCTTTTTTTATAGGGGATGTTAATAATTCATTAGCCTCCGTGGTCCAAATGGTTAGAGAGTTCGGCAGGTTTTCTGGACTAATTATTAATTGGGACAAGTCGGCTTTGCTACCAATAGATACAGCACGATATAATACATCAGTCAACATACCCCAGTTGAAAATCCTGACTACATTTAAATATTTGGGGATTTGGATCACCCGAGATGTTAGCGAATACATTGGAATAAACATGGCCCCTTTATTATTAAAGTTGAAGCAAAAAAAAGACATTAGGGGCCGCCTCCCTCTCTCGGCGGCCGGGAGATGCAGCCTAATTAAAATGATCTGGTTCCCTCAGATATTATACATTCTCCACAATTCTCCGATCTGGATTAACCAAGTGTGGTTTAAAAGATTGGAAACCTTATTTTGCGAATTAATGTGGAAAGGTGGACAGGCCAGAATTGGGTTGCAGACTATGCAGCTCCCGGTCAGGGGGGGGGGGGGGAGGAATGGCGGTTCCACACCCAAGAATTTATTTTCTGGCGTCTCAGCTTCAACATATTGCAGGTTGTGGGAGCGTAGACCCTAGAAAAGACTGCTTTAGAACAATGCTAGCAGGGGCCCCACATATAACGTTAGTAGAAACCTTGGAGGCAAACTCATTTGCCCATAAGTGCCCGACTATAAACCTACTCAATAAGGTGTGGAGGACAACAAAAGCATTGCTGGGATATCTTGGAATATCTGAATTTGCTCCCCTTTGGAACAATAAAAACCTCCCAGAAGTTGAGGGGGTGGGAAAATGTAATATCTGGGAGAGACAGGGAATCACACGCTTGGTCCATTTGTACGAGGGGAATACTATGAAGTCATTCTCAGATTTAAAACAAGAATTTAATATTCCAAATAATACTTTTTTTAAATACCTTCAGATCAGGCATGCCATTCAGACTCAGCTTAAGTCCCATCTACTAACTAGGGCCCAGACCCCTGCTCTCAACAAAATAGCCCAAAAAGTTTCAACAAAAGGGTTTATTTCAGAGTTACAGTGAGGAAAATAAGTATTTGAACACCCTGCTATTTTGCAAGTTCTCCCACTTGGAAATCATGGAGGGGTCTGAAATTGTCATCGTAGGTGCATGTCCACTGTGAGAGACATAATAAAAAAAAAATTTCAGAAATCACAATTTATGATTTTTTAACTATTTATTTGTATGATACAGCTGCAAATAAGTATTTGAACACCTGTCTATCAGCTAGAATTCTGACCTTCAAAGACCTGTTAGTCTGCCTTTAAAATGTCCACCTCCACTCCATTTATTATCCTAAATTAGATGCACCTGTTTGAGGTCATTAGCTGCATAAAGACACCTGTCCACCCCATACAATCAGTAAGAATCCAACTACTAACATGGCCAAGACCAAAGAGCTGTCCAAAGACACTAGAGACAAAATTGTACACCTCCACAAGGCTGGAAAGGGCTACGGGGAAATTGCCAAGCAGCTTGGTGAAAAAAGGTCCACTGTTGGAGCAATCATTAGAAAATCTCTGTCAATCTCCCTCGGACTGGGGCTCCATGCAAAATCTCACCTCGTGGGGTCTCAATGATCCTAAGAAAGGTGAGAAATCAGCCCAGGACTACACGGGAGGAGCTGGTCAGTGACCTGAAAAGAGCTGGGACCACCGTTTCCAAGGTTACTGTTGGTAATACACTAAGACGTCATGGTTTGAAATCATGCATGGCACGGAAGGTTCCCCTGCTTAAACCAGCACATGTCAAGGCCCGTCTTAAGTTTGCCAATGACCATTTGGATGATCCAGAGGAGTCATGGGAGAAAGTCATGTGGTCAGATGAGACCAAAATAGAACTTTTTGGTCATAATACCACTAACCGTGTTTGGAGGAAGAAGAATGATGAGTACCATCCCAAGAACACCATCCCTACTGTGAAGCATGGGGGTGGTAGCATCATGCTTTGGGGGTGTTTTTCTGCACATGGGACAGGGCGACTGCACTGTATTAAGGAGAGGATGACCGGGGCCATGTATTGCGAGATTTTGGGCAACAACCTCCTTCCCTCAGTTAGAGCTTTGAAGATGGGTCGTGGCTGGGTCTTCCAACATGACAATGACCCGAAGCACACAGCCAGGATAACCAAGGAGTGGCTCTGTAAGAAGCATATCAAGGTTCTGGCGTGGCCTAGCCAGTCTCCAGACCTAAACCCAATAGAGAATCTTTGGAGGGAGCTCAAACTCCGTGTTTCTCAGCGACAGCCCAGAAACCTGAATGATTTAGAGAAGATCTGTGTGGAGGAGTGGGCCAAAATCCCTCCTCCAGTGTGTGCAAACCTGGTGAAAAACTACAAGAAACGTTTGACCTCTGTAATTGCAAACAAAGGCTACTGTACCAAATATTAACATTTATTTTCTCAGGTGTTCAAATACTTATTTGCAGCTTTATCATACAAATAAATAGTTAAAAAAATCATACATTGTGATTTCTGGATTTTTTTTTTTGATTATGTCTCTCACAGTGGACATGCACCTACGATAACAATTTCAGACCCCTCCATGATTTCCAAGTGGGAGAACTTGCAAAATAGCAGGGTGTTCAAATACTTATTTTCCTCACTGTATATAATAATTTGGGGGACAGGGCCATAAACCAAAAGGGTATCCTTAGGAGTAGAGAAAAATGGGAATGGGACTTGGGACCGATAAAGCAGGAGAGGTGAAACAGGATTCTGAGCAGAGGGGTTTTAGTATCTATCGCCCCAGCGCAGAGACTGTCTCACCTCTTTTTACTGCATAGGGTCTATTACACCCCAAAAAATGTAAATTTGGTTGGAAAACGAACGATCAATGCCCTAGATGTAATGCCTATGGGCCCCTTTCCATCTCTCCTCCTCCCCCCTCTCCATCTATTCTTCTCATCCCCACTCTCCCCGTGTCTCTATCCATCTCTCCTCCTCCTCCCTTTCCAGGGTCCCCTCTACATCTCCCCTCCTTACTCCTTCCCCCAGGGGGCCCCCCTCCATCTCTCCTCTCCCAGGGCTCCTCTTCATCTCCTCTCCTTCCTTTTCCCCCCTCTCTCTGGGGGCCCCTCTCCATCTCCTCCTCTCCCTATGGGCCCCTCTCCGCATCATTTATATGGATATGAGAATTTTTGCAATATACTGTATTCTGGAAAGATAAAGTATAAAATAAAAAAAAAAGAATATAAAAAAAAAGTTACTCACCTGGCCGGACATCCATACCGATCTGCCGTTATTGGATGCCAGGAACTTATACCATACCCTTAAATCCTCCCGATGCTCTTTCATCAAGCGAATAAAGTGAGTCAGGGCCTTTACCCCTGCAGTAGCCACCGACAGCCGCCGGCAAAAAACCCTACCCATGGGGATAATCCTACAGGCAAAGTTTAACTTACCTAGTAAAGATTGCAACACCCTCTACTGCACCTCCTGCAAACCTTGGAACTCCCTAACCTCCCTCTGAAACGACTCCAACTTGTCCCTGGGCAGGCGACACTCCATCGCCCCCGAATCGATCACTATACCCAAGAAACTAATCTGTCGTGGGGCCCTCCATCTTGTCGGCCGCCAACGGCACCCCAAAACGTCCTGCAATGTGCTGCAACGTGGATAGGAGAATCGCACACACACCAGAGGAAGGCGGCCCCACGCAGAGAAAGTCGTCCAGGTAGTGAATGACCGAATCCAGCCCCAACACATCTCTCACCACCCACTACAAGAAGGAGCTGAAAGCCTCAAAGATGGCAAATGAAATGGAGCAGCCCATGGGTAAGCACTGATCCACGTAAGATTGACCCTGCCAGCAGCTTCCCAACAGCCAAAAAGCTGTCAGGATGTACCGGCAACAGCCTGAAAGAGGATTCAATGTCCGACTTAGCCATCAGTGCCCCGCGTCCGTACCACCAAACCCACCTGACCCCCGCGTCGAACGACGTGTATGACACTGTGCATGCGTCAGGGTCAATGAAATCTTTGACAGAGCCCCCTTTCGGAAAAGACAAGTGGTGAATAAGACGGAATTTGTTTGGTTCCTTCTTAGGCACCACCCCCAATGGAGAAACCACCAGATCTGGCAGCGGTGGGACCGCAAACGGATCGCCCATGTGACCCAGTGCCACCTCCTTCACCAACTTTTCCCCCACCACCCCTGGATGAAGCAGAGCCGATTTCAAATTCCGAGCTGTTCATTGTATCTCAACCACGCTGAACCTCCATACACCCCGTGGGCCTCCCCGATCGCATGCATGTAACAAAACAATGCTGTACAATGTTTGAGGTTCTTTTCCCTTATGACGCTCGCCATGATGGCGAACGCCTGTAGCCAGTTCACAAACGTACACGGGATCAGCCTATACCGCCTCTTCTCATCATCCTCTTTTTTTGAAAACATCAGATTTTACCCTATCCAGGTTGAACTTTTCCAACGACAATAGTGAGAAGATCTCCACATACTCACCTTTGCAAATCTTGTCCCTGATCTCCTGCTTCAAATGTGCCCCCAGCGGACCCTCATCCGCAATACAAATTATTTATTTCCAAATTTTCGGACTTCCGAAAATTTCAAATTTACGAATTTACGAAAATTCTAATTTTCGAATTTTTTAATTTCCGAAATTCCGAATTTTTAATTTCCGAATTTTCGTATTTCCGATTTTTAAATTTCAGAATTTTCGTATTTCCGAGTTTCGGAAATTCAGATTTTCGGAAATTCTGAAATACGAAAAATTTTCGTTTTTTACATTTTAGAAATTCAGAATTTTCGTATTTCCGAATTTCGGAAATTCGGATTTTCGGAAATTCGGAAATACGAACAATTTTAGTTTTTTTTTTTTCGAACTTTACAATTTTAGAAATGTCGAATTTTTCATTTTTTATTTTTTGAATTTTCTAATTTTCAAATTTCTAATTTTCAAATTTCGAATATTCGATTTTTTTATTTTCGAAATTTTCAATTTTCGAATAGTTCACTTTCGAATTTTTGAATTTTCAAATTTTCAAATTTCGAATTTTCGATTCTTTTACTTTCGAAATTCGAAATTGAAAGATTCAAAATTTCGAAAATTCGAAATTTCGAAAATGAAAAATTCGAAAATTCGAAATTGAAAAATTTGAAAATTCGAAAATGAAAAATCCGAAAATTCTAAATTTCGAAAATTCTAAATTTCGAAAATTGAAAATTTCGAAATTCGGAAGTAAAAAATTCGAAAATTCGATTATTGAAAAATGTGAAAAATAAAAAAAATCGAAATTTGAAAATTCGAAAATTCGAATATTCGAAAATTCAAAAAATAAAAAATTCAAAATTCGAAATGTCCAAAATTGAAAAATTCTAAAATAAAAAATGAAACATTTGAAATGTCCAAAATTCGGAATTTCGAAAATGAAAAATTCGAAAATTCTAAATTTCGAAAATTCGAAATTGAAAAATTCGAAAAATCGAATATTCGAAAAATCGATTATTGAAAAAAATTCGAATTTTTCATTTTCGAATTTTTCATTTTCGAAATTTCAAATTTTTTATTTTCGACATTTCGAATATACGAATTTTCGATTTTTTTTATTTTTCGAATTTACGAATTCGAAAAATTTGAAAATTCGAAAATTAAAAAAATTCGAAAATAAAAAAAAACAGAATTTTAGAAATTGTGGAATTTTCGATTTTTTTAATTTTAGGATTTTAGAAATCCCGAATTTTATAATTACATTTTTTTCGTACAAATTTTTTCATTTCCGAATTTTCCTAAATTTTTTGAATTTTTAGAATTTCCGAAAAAAAAATGTTTTTTCATTTTCGTTTCATTCGTTTTTTTCGGAATTTTTTTTTCCGTTTTATTCGTTTTTTGCTTTTTCGGAAATCCGAAAATTCGGAATTCCGAATTTCTGAATTTTCGAATTTCCCGAATTTCCGAAAAAAGCAAAAAAACAAATAAAACGGAAAAAATGTATTTTTCGATTTTCCCGAATTTCCGAAAAAATAAAAAAAACGAAAATAACAAACGAAAAAAACTAAATTTTTGGCAGTGCACATGTCTAGCCGCCGGTGCCCAAGGGGCCACCAGCGGAGGGGAACTTGCCCTGTGGCCACCCGGCCCACTAAATCCCGGAGGCCCCCTAACAAATCCCTCAGCAGCGCATTTGACCCGAAGTAGCAGGGACACTGCCCGCCACCCCAGTGCCAGCCGCCGCAACCTGCAGCGGAGGTGCTGACACCACCCTCTTGCAACACCCAACTGATCACACAAAGCATCAGACAATGAAACAGTAGCAGTAGAAGCAGACTTACCAGGCCGACCGGGAGCAGCCCCAACAGCCGTCGCATGGATCTCCCCTGCCTATTCGCGCTCCGGCACCTCCTCCTCTTCCTCCGATAGCTCGCCCTCAGATCTGTCCTCCCCGACCGGGATCGGTAGAGCGGTCAGCCCCCCAGGCAAAGCCGACCTGGAGGCTGTGGAGTCACTCCTCTGCACATCCGAAACTCCGCCCCTCATCACCTCACCGTTCTCGCCGCCTGTTAAGCATCTAGGTCTGTCACTTCCAGCTCGATCGCCGCCATCTTGGGTCCCATCCTGCCTGCTCAACAGGCCACGCCCACCCATGGAACCGCCGCCCCCACGTTTAGAGGGCCCAGCAGCCATGCCGGTGTGTCTTCCGTGCTGCGTACCACCCCGTGTGGATCCCGGTGCTGAGAGGGGGGGGGGGTGAAGCAGTCCTCTCCCCACGATTCTGGGAGTTACCGAGCTAGGCCGGCGGCGTGGAAGCAGCCCAGGCCCAGCCAACTGCTGTACTCTCTTTGCTGGAGGGGGCGATCGTCCCACCTGCGGGCTCCTCACCTCCCGGACAGTCCTGGAAGAGGGCCCAGGAGAATAACGGGCCGAAGGCCGCGACCTACGCCCGCATGGGGTCACCTCACATCACCTGATCCGCTCGCCTAGTCCTCCAAAAAGCCAGCGACGCAGCTCTCCAACCACTCCGGCCCTTTGCTGGCAGCTGCAGCCCTCAAACGTGCAAGGATCAGGTCCACGGAAGCCATGATGGAGGAGCAGCGTGTAAAAAACTGCCTCCTCCAATTCTAACTCCAACTTTCTGTCCCTCTCTGGCCCTGCCTCTTCTTTAAATAATACCACTCCCCTACAGCTCTTCTTACTGCTAACTACCGCCCCTCTAACTTGTTAACCCTTGCAGTGTACCCTAGCCACACAGTCATGCCCGGCCCTGCACTATTGTCTCTGTCCTTTCGTTCCGGGCCTCACTGAAAACTAGAATACATTAAACTTGTGTATTATAAGGGAATTTTTTTATTTAAAAAGTGTAATTTTTGACCAGAACTCCACTTTAAAGCGGTAGTTCCCCCTCCAAAAAATTGTTACCCTTAGATTGATGCTCATTTTGTCTAGGGGAATCAGCTAGTTGTTTTAAAATCGAAGCTGTACTTACTGTTGTAGAGAGCGATCTTCTCCGCCGCTTCCAGGTAAGGTCTTCGGGTCTGGGCATTCCTTCTTGATTGACAGGCTTCCGACAGGCTTCCGACGGTCGCATCCATCTCGTCACGAATAGCCGAAAGAAGCCGAACGTCGGCGCGGCTCTATACGGCGCCTGCGCACCGACGTTCTGCTACTTTTGGAAAATCGTGACGCGATAGATGCGACCGTCGGAAGCCTGTCAATTAAGAAGGAACGCCCAGACCCGAAGACCTTACGCGGAATCGGCGGAGAAGATCGCTCTCTATAACGGTAAGTACAGCTTGGATTTTAAAACAACTAGCCGATTCCCCTAGACAAATTGAGCATCAATCTAAGGGTAACAATTTTTTTGAGGGGGAACTACCGCTTTATGTATGGACCAGTAAAACAAGGAAATGTTCTGGGCTGAAAAAGTGGTGCTAAAGGGGTTGTAAAGCTTCGTGTTTTTTCAACTTAATGCAACCCTGCACTCACATGCCCCCCAGCCCCCCCCCCTTTTACTTACCTGAGCCACAAAACTATGTGGGGTCGATTACGCTATGCTTGCCCCCAGCTTGAGGCGGCTCTTCATTGGCGATTGATAGCAGCGCAGCCATTGGCTCCCGCTGCTGTTAATCAAATCAATGATGTGGCATGCCGGGGGCCGGGGTCGAGTGATACAGTGGCGGCCATAGCTGCCAAGTGTATCACACGGGAGCACGCCCGCATGCTAACCCCCTTGGTAGAGCAGTTCCCAGAAGGGGGATTAGCTCTTGCGAAAAGGTGCCTAGCCAGCCGCCCACGGGCCCGTAGAAGACGAGGATTCGGGCCACTCTGCAAAACGATCTGCTAAGTGGAGGCAAGTATGGTATGTTTGTTATTTAAAAAAAAAATAACCCGGTGGCCGGGATGTGAAAGGGAGCAGACGTGCGTTAGCTGAGCTCCGCTCCTACCTTCATCCTGACTTGATTCCAGCGCAGATTCCTCCTTCCAGCATCCGTCTGTCAGGTACCCTGGGGCGGAAGAAGGCACCCAGTACTCCGAGGGCTCCTCCGCTGTCGCCGGGCAAGCTCCGTTCATCCTTGACGCCTGGTGCCCGGGCCGCGGCGTCCATCTTACCCGCGAGGCTCCCCACACTTGAAATGTCGATTGACTTTCCAGCCCTACCTAATCCATCGGCATCCCAAGCCGCCTCTCACGCTGAACTCCTGGCAGCTATCAAGGAGGGCCGGGACTCTGTTATGGTCAAGATACACCACCTTGTGGCGGACGTGAGCCTAATCAGGCATGATATGGACAAATTTAGGGCCCGGTTCACCGAGGCGGAGGGCCACATCTCGCAGCTGGAAGAATTCACCAGAGCTGACTCCAGGGACCTACATGCCCTACAATTGCAGGTCAGAGCCCTACAGGAGAAGTCAATTGATACCGAAAACAGGCTCAGGAGAAACAACATCAGGATCCTGGGCCTCCCGGAGCGGGCGGAAGGCCCCAAGCCTGCGGAATTCACTGAAACCTTCCTGATCTCCCTCCTGGGCTTACCAGCTATGCCACCCACGTTCGTGGTGGAGCGGGCCCACAGGGTCCCCCCTAAGCCTCCGGTTCCGGGGGCCCCCCCACGGCCTTTCCTGCTTCGCCTGTTGAACTACCGTGAATCCTGGCGGCTGCCAGATAGAAGAGGGACCTGATGTTCGAGGGAGCCAAGATCATGCTATTTCCAGACTACTCTCCTGAGGTGCAACGCCAACGCTGCTCCTTCACTGAGGTGAGGAGGTGCCTGCGAGATTAAGGCCTCAAGTTCAGCCTGCTGTATCCCAGCAAGTTGCGGGTGATAGACGGAGACGGCACGCGCTTCTTTACCGATCCAGAGGCGGCTATGTCGTGGCTGGAGGCCTGTTGACGAAGCATACCTCGTGGCAAGTATTGCAGCCCGGTTTCCTGACCTCTCCCCTGGGTTACCCTTTCCTCCCCATCCCGTTTTTGATTTTCTGATGGTGGGGCTATGGCCTCTTGGACTCAGGATGGAGATTAATCCCTTTTTGCTGGTACTGTTATTTTATATTTTTTTCTTTTTCCTTTTTGAAACTTTGTTTTTCCAACATACCACTACCATCCGTTTTCAAGATGGCCGCCGCTGCCTTTGGTCCCTGATCCTGCTGCTGGAGGGGGGCGGGTGTGAACATGTCCTTTGAGTTTTGCTTCCCTTAGACTGAGAACTGAGATCCGTTTGCCCCCCCCCCCCTCCCTTCCTCCCTTTCCCCCTCTTTGCTGGCCTATTCTTCCTCTGCGGCCTTCCAATCCTGATGTTTTTACCCCTCCGTGGTTTGACCTCTGTGCCTTGCCCGGGCCTGGAATCTGCCTTGTAACCACTGGTTGGAGATTGGTTGCTCAGCGCGCAGCCATTGAGACGCATCACTCCGGCTCACAAATGCTGCGACATTTATGTTTAGTGTGTTTGATAAGCTCAATGTCTTGTACTTCCTACTGATGATGATATGCTCAGGTGCTATTTTTATGTTATGCAGTGTGCTCGGCATCTTGCTGCTCCTGGGGTGTCTTGCGGTGCACCCACATAGTTATCCTCCCCTTTCCTCACCCCCTCTGCCAGATGGCTGACCACTCGTCTGACTCCTTCACCATTCTCTCCTGGAATGTCAGGGGCCTTAATTCCAAGTTTAAACGCGCCACCCTTTTCCAATATTTGAAGTCCCGCTCGGTCCAGCTCATTTTACTTCAGGAGACTCACCTCATGGGCAGCAAGATCCTGACTCTAAAAAAGCCCTGGGTGCAGCGGGCGATACATGCTACGTACTTCACATATGCCAGGGGTGTTACAATCCTTGTCCATAAGAATTTTCCCTGTGTGATTGAGGAAGTCCGTACGGACCCCCTGGGTAAATATGTGATACTTGTTTTTACACTATGGTCGCAGAGGTACATTGTTGTTAATTTGTACATCCCCCCCTCCTTTTTCCTCTGCCCTATTGTATGATGTTTTGGATAGAATCACGCCCTTCTGCCCGGGGAGGGTTCTGGTGACTTTAATGCCATCCTATCCCAGGACCTGGACAGACCTACCCCACCGAAGTCCCGATGTTCAGACCTGCTGGCCTGGGCCCAGGCGGTGGGCCTGGAGGAGGTCTGGAGATGGAAACACCCCGATGTGCGAGCCTACTCCTGCTTCATACAAGACCGCCTCCCGGATAGATCTGGCCTTCTCCAACCCCGCACTGTTAGCGGATGTGTTGGAGGCGGACTATCTTCCCAGCGGTCTGTCTGATCATAGCCCATTGATTGAATTCTGGGAGCAGAATACTGGCTCGTCCTCCCCAGACATAGAGTGGGACGCCTTTAAGGCATACACAAGAGGGCAGTACATTTCCTCCATAGCTAGCGTTAAAAAACAACATTCAGCGCAAACGGGTGATTTGGAGCAATTGGTTGCTGACCGCACTGGCACATATAACTCTGACCCCTCCTCGGACCATTTTGATCTGATGATGGCAGCTCAGCGTGACTTGCACCTACACATAGCGGAATCGACGCGTCTAGAAATCCATAAGGGCAGACAGAGGGCCTTTGAACAGGGTGACCGGAACGGCCATTTCTTGGCCATGATGGCCCAGCACGACCAGCCTCTCACGACAATATCTCTCCTCTAGACCCCGGGGGGGGGGAACTGTGTCCTCCCCTCGGAACATACTACAGACTTTCAATGACTTCTACAGGACCCTTTACTCTTCTGGGTTACCCACAGATTACCGGCCTGAGACGTTAAATGACTTGCTTGATCCTTTGGCTCTGGGCTGGCTCCCTGACCAGGAGAGGGAGGCCCTAGTACAACCATTTGAGGTTCAGAATGCCATCCAGTCCTTTCCACCGGGCAAAGCGCCCGGGCCGGATGGGCTCCCACTGGATTTCTATAGAGCCCATGTGGGCCTCCTAACCCCCTTGCTGGCACAGCTGTACACCACGTGTCTGGCCGAGGGCAGCCTCCCCGCTTCCATGTACCATGCCCACTTGACACTGATTTACAAACCTCCCGAGGATCCCACTTCCTGTGTCTCCTACCACCCTATTGCACTACTGAACACAGACTTTAAAATACTTACCAAGCTCCTAGCCCTTCGGTTATACCCCATGCTGCCCACGGTCATAGACTCTGACCAGACGGGGTTCATGCCCCGGAGGTCTACGGACGTTAACCTCAGGAGGCTTTTTACCAACATCCATATCCAACACATTAATACAGGAACGGGGACCGTGGCCTCGTTGGATGTGGAAAAGGCTTTTGACACGGTCGAGTGGCCTTTTCTATGGGAAACTTTGCATCGGATGGGATTCCCCCTACTTTTCATAACATGGCTCCAGGTGATCTACAAGGCCCCCACCTCGTCGGTGCGTTTGGGTGGTGGTTTATCCGTCCCTTTTCAGCTTTTTCATGGCACCAGGCAGGGTTGCCCTCTTTCCCCAGCCCTATTCGCCCTTGCCATCGAACCGGTGGCGGAGGCTCTCCGTACATCGCCCCATATTAGGGGGCTCAGGGTGGGTCTGCTGGAGGAGAGGGTAGCCCTATACGCAGACGATATGCTGCTTTTCCTGAACGACGCGGGCCCCTCCCTGCAAGGCGCTCTAACTGTCCTGGACACATTCGCCCCGGTCACCGGACTCAGAGTGAACTGGTCCAAATCCCTCCTGTTCCCGATAGACCAGGCGGCCAGATCTACCTCCCCCCTAACAGCCCCCTTTGCTGGGTAGATACATTTAAATATCTGGGAGTACATGTCTCTGCCCTGGCCTCTGACTTTATCTCCCTTAATCTCTCCCCGGTTCTGGTAGAAGCTCAATCCAAGTTTAGGGCATGGGGCAACCTCCCTCTATCGGTCTGGGGGAGGGTAAATCTTCTCAAAATGAAAATTGTCCCCAAACTCATTTATCTCTTCTGCCACTCGCCGCAGTGGGTGCCTATGTCCTTTTTTGATAAGTTAAATCAAAATTTTTCCTCCTTTATTTGGGGGCCTTACCCGCTGAGGTATAAACTAACTACGCTAATGAGGCCGCGGACGCAGGGTGGGATGGCATTTCCAGACTGCTACAAGTACTACCTCGCCGCCCAACTGGTAACGGCGGCTTGGTGGTTGCGGCCGGATGGTACAAACGCCTCCACTGCCCTTGAGGCTTCGGTGGTTGGCTCGCTGGGGGCCCTCCAGTTTTTGCTGTTCCGGGGCCCCTGCGCGCCGTACTCCCTGACCCCCTCTATGCTCACCACCCTGCGGGCGTGGCGAACCGGCCTTGCCATTGAAAAGTGTAAGCCCACTGAAATCTCACCCAACGCCCCGATATGGAAAAACCCTACCTTAGCCCATTTCTATCGGTTATTAGATCCCTTTGCGTGGTCGAAGTACGGCGTGAAACTAGTCTCCCATATTGTTTCGCAGAACGCGCTGAAGCCTTTCACCGTGCTCTCGTCCGAGTTTAGTTTACCCGCTCATTATATTTTCATATACTTTCAATTATCACATGCCTTTTCAGCTCAGTTTCCTCTGTCCTCCTGCATCGTGGCCCAGTCGGAGTTGGAGAGGACACTTAGATTTGACTGTGATGTGAAACCCACCTCGCACTTGTATTCCTATCTACTCTTTGTGTCCCTCCCTCCCCTTGACTGCGATCCAGGTGGCAAACTGACATCCCTACATTAGACACGGACGACTGGGATGAGATATGGGACCTTCCCTTCACTACCTTGGTGTCAGTTCGAGATAGGTTGGTGCAATACAAAATCGTACATAGGGCATACTTCACCCCCTACAGGCTGCACAAAATGAACCCCACGCATTCACAGGAGTGCTGGAGGTGCGGCGCATCCCCGGGTGATTTCGCCCACATTTTCTGGAAGTGCCCAGAGGTGGTACATTACTGGGAGGCGGTGCTGGAATCGACCAACAAAATTGCTGGGACACAATTGCCTCTAAATATGGAGATATGTCTTCTGGGCATAGTAGAGAACATCGTCCGAACCTCAGCTAAACGCAGTTTAGTTAGCCTGCTGCTCTTCTACGCCCGTAAAAACATCGCCATGCATTGGAAAAAGCCTTCGCCCCCATCTCTAGTGCAGTGGCGGCGACTGGTGAACGCCAGCCTTCCTCTGTACAGAGACACATATGCCAACCGCGGATGCCCACAGAAATACGATAAGGTCTGGGGGGCCTGGGTGGAGGAATCCGAACATGCTGGTTAAAACATGGTTGTTAGGATGACACCCACCACCTCCCCCCCCCATTTCCTTTTTTTATGTATGCCGGTCATTGTGTGTATTAACCTGATAACATGTATACACTGCAGAGATTAATGTCAACTTGTTATATCAGCCGTCTCCCCTCGAGTGCTGTACGGAGTTGAGCTATCTATGTCCTGTCTTGTCTATTGTTTTGTTTTTGTGTTAAAAATTCTTCAATAAAAATAATAAAAAAAAATAAAAAAAAAATAACCCTTACAACCCCTTTAACAGAAGGGGTTGGGGTAGTATGTTGCATTGATCGATTAAATTGTTTTTATAATCAATAGGTGGTTGCAACCGAAATATAGTCAGCAAATTAGCCATGACTATACATAAAGCAATTTTATATACAAATTAAAAACGATTCATTGAACATAAAAGATGCTGTATACAGCGCTCCTGAAATGCCCCTTCCTGTTGCAATAAATCAGCAGCACCTGAAAAGCGATTCGGAAGTGCCGCAACGCGGGTGTTTGTAACCCCTTCTTCGACCGCTAGTGGGGGTTAAAAGCGCCTTGGTTTTCTAGTAACGTGGTATAACAAGCATTTTGCAAGACAAGCTATTATACATTTTTTAAATCCTGACTTGATTTGCGAGTGCTGTCTCGCAATATGAGCAGGACTCAAGTCGCTGGTGTATGTATTACCGTATGTGGCCAGAGGTCCGGAGATGCTCGAAAACACTCCCAGCTGGGTGGGGCCGGCGTGACGTGCGTCAGAGCACCCGAAAGTGTCAACAGTTCCCGAGTCATCTGAGTTTCCATTATTTCTTATGATATACTATATATACACACTATATTCTATATCTTATTGAAATACGAGTGCTTTGGATTACAAGCATGCTTCTGGAACGAATTATGCTTGTAACCCAAGGTATTACTGTACTTGTTTCCCACCACAAGATGTCCTCAGAATGAAGCCTACTTGGGAGGCTGAGGGCACTTTGAGTGCAGGGAGTCATGACCCCATCCCCTAAGGCCACTGCCTTAGTTTGAAGCGACAAACTATATTGTCCTTTGTAGTTAAAATTACGCAAAGCTGTACACTAGTAGAATCTTGTTTAAAACATTTTTTTTTTTTTTGATTTTCTAATTTGAAGGAGCACGATGAAAAATATTTCTGGAATTAACTAATTTCTAACAGTGTATATATTATGTGGTTTTTGTTAAGGAAAGTCCATTTATACCAAAATCAAATTTCAAGAGACACTTGTCTCATCTTTGTCGGCATTATCAAATGTATTAACAAGTTTTTTCATATGAATATTCGTTCGAAAATCTATCAGTGTGTAGCAATCTTTAGTAGATCTTTGCTCAGCATTACATTATAGAAGTGGAAGAGTTATGTGTGTGATAGCTGTGGTTGTGAGAAGTGCTCACCATGCCCCTCCTTTCCAGATGAAGAGCCTGGGAGGCACTGAAGCATATTCACTTCACTATCAGAGCTGAGGGAGGCAGGACACAGAAATCTGTCCAAACCATCGCCCCTCCACCATCCATCTGCTCTGTCTCCACTGCCTACTGTGCTCCTGGCTGCTAACACTGTATGACTAGTTGGTTGTATAGTGGCACCCCTGTAACCCGCTATGTGGGGATATAGACAGTCTGTGCTCCCCTGGCTTCTATTCACAACAGCGGTGATGGCAAACAGCAAGGTAGGAGGATCACAAATTTAAATATTATATGCACAGTTTTTCCAGCTGTGGATTGTATCAGGAAGAGGAAGACAACACTTATTTGCAATTGAAGTACAATTTCATTCCTTGAGTTGCTTTTACTTTTATAATATTTACTTCATTTTTGGATTATTTGCACAAACTACTTCTTACATTTTATAGGCATGTAATGTATGTATGTATGTATGTATGTATGTATATTGGGGCATATACAGTATACTTATGCATAGAAATGCATGGATTTTACTGCTGTTGTCAGAGGGCTACAATGTACAATATTGTACTGAATACAATGGTATCTAATCTAGTGCTTAAATATTTATCACACAAATGCATTACCAAGGTTAGGTTCACTCTTGTGTTGGTCAGGAATGCTTGTAAAATCATGCATGTTCTCGACACGCTGGCAAAACACACTGCTCTTTAGAAGATGCACAAGATTACTATTAATTCCTAATAGCACCCACATGCATCTGCAAAAAGGCATGTGTTGCAAAACCACATGGTACCACAGCACCATGAGATTCTATGTGATATGATTTAAAAAAAAAGTGTGCAGGACTTCTTTACCCAAGTTTCTGCGGGTAGGGCAACCTAGTAAATTGAATGGGCCGGCCCACCTCCAGAACGTGGGTCACTCTGAACGGAGCCTACAGCCAGCCACACATGGATTGAAATTCAGCTGGTTCAACAGGGACCGCCCGAGATTCGATCCACCTATGGGAAGGCTGATTGTACCCAAGTCGATTCATCAATCGACTTGGGTATAACCAGCCTGTTTGATTTTTTTTACATGAGATCAATGCTAGTGACTAACCGTGATCATTGTGCTCTGCTGTCTGGGAAGGCTCCACGCCTCAACCCCCCAGCCGGCAGAACACAATAGCGCTGCGGGAGGCATTTCCACATCAACACTGACTGTGTTGATGGGGGAATTGAGCGATTTTAAGGCAGGTCAAAGATGATGCATTTTTTTTTCATCCAACCTGCGGGCTGAACGAAAAAAAGTGATTTGATTTCCCCTATCAACACACTCAGTGTATATGGGAGAATCCCTCCTGCAAAGAGTTCCCTGCCATTACAATACAATGCTCAGTGTAACCTCAAAAGAAAACAGAGGGCGCACCAACCTAGTGCATTATCCTACATGACTTTATTATTGTAAAAAGTGTTTAAGTATTATACTCGCAGAATAACAATTGTATCAAAGCTCATTAAAAAGAACAGCACCATCCAAGCCACAGTACATTATGACGTGTCACAGGATAAATTAAGATCCAATAGGCTAACGTGTTTCGAGGACTAGCCTCTTCCTCAGAGCCACTAAAGTAGTTCTTGGGCACCACAACAGGTGTATTTTACAGCAGTACAAACAAATGGATGGCTGTGTGCAAGAGCCTTTATACCTAGTAGACACAATCGCCTGATAATCTGATCGTTAGTACACAGCTTCCAAGAGTCAATCACAACAGTTCATGCAAAAATATCTGAAGGGACAAGCATGGAAGTTCTCATATGATAACAAAACAAACAATTTTTGTGTAATTAGTATGGTATTTGTAAGAAAAAAATGTGACCAAGACCACGCATGCTCAAAAATTAAAGAACACATTATAAATACAATACAATATATTACATCACTTCTGAAGTTGTATTCTATTGTACAAGAATGTGTGCAACTTTAGTAACCTATTGGTTTTCAATATGAGTCTAGCATGCAAAAAAACAACAAAACTACGCTCTTTTGTCCTTTATTCTTATTGTGTGTATGAGGCTTTAGGCTTTATCAATACTGTATCTCCATGCCTTGCTAGTGTCAGGAAAGTCTGTGATGGACAGTAGTAAGTAGAAACAGTAGTAGCTCTTTGATGTATCGGCAGAATTGTGTTTATTTACATTTACATTTAGCATTCCAGCGTTGGGATAGACATGGAATCTCAAACTAGAGCATCACACTAACATCTGCACTGCAGCCTCGGCCTGCTATGTCATCTGCTTGGTTTTGCAATTATCCCGGATTTCCCAGTTTATTACATCCCTGTGTAGTGATTCAACAAAGACACATTTTTGGCATTGCGTATGCAATTGGAAGCCTTGTGCTAAATTCATGAAAACCCTGCTTTGTTGTTAATACAGAAACATGTGATAAATTCATGCAGTTCCTGTTTGTGACACTTTTCTCTGACAAATTTATATAGAAATATTGGTGATAAGGAAATTATGCACTCTTCCATTTTGTAATGAACTGTCAATTGTGATGCCCTTATAATTATTCTGTCACGTCTTCTGCAAAAAAATTGCCTTTAAGGGCTCATGCAACACGGGCAGTTTTGCCCCATACAGCATAAAAACTATTTACTGCATTTTGACATTTTTTTAGGTGCAAGGGAGGCATAGGTGCAGTGCACAGCCCCACTGCCAGCAGTCAATGATAAGCTGAAATATGTAGCAATTCTGAGCAGTGCTTGTGTTTAGATTTGTACGCGTTCAGGGATGTATGCCCCGAACACAGGAATTTTGCATTCAGGTATACATCCCTGAACTCATAAGGCCCTAAAACAAAAGCTAAATGCACCCAGCTTTGTAAAGTGGCCTTGTATTTTAACCTGTCCTTGATTTTGACAAGCTGTTAGAAAAGTGCTGTGTGCAGCACCTTTGCCACTCTTACACCCAAAAATGCCAAAATATCCATGAACACAAGCCCTTAATTACTCTGGAACTGATCTATAATGTACAGCAATTATAAAACAAACTGGCCCGGATTTAGATAGCAGTTACGATGGCGTATCTCTGGATACGCCGTCGTAACTCTGAGTTGCAGGGTCGTATCTATGCGACTGATTCATAGAATCAGTTACTTATAGATTTCCTTAAGATCCAACCGGCGTAAGTGTCTTACACCATCGTATCTTAGGCTGCATATTTACGCTGGCTGCTAGGTGGCGCTTCCGTAGATTTACGCAAGGAATATGCAAATTAGGTAGATACGCCGATTCAGAAACGTACGTCCGCCCGGCGCATTTTTTTATGTCGTTTACGTTAGGCTTTTTCCGGCGTAAAGTTACCCCTGCTATATGAGGCATATCCTATGTTAAGTATGGACGTCGTTTCCGCGTCAAATTTTGAAAATTTTACGTCGTTTGCGTAAGTCGTTTGCGAATAGGGCTGTACGTAAGTTACGTTCACGTCTAAAGCATTGACCATTTGCGGCGTAATTTCGAGCATGCGCACGTCAAATACGTGGGGTCACAATTAATTTAAGTAAAACACGCCCACATCATCCACATTTGAATTAGGCGGGCTTACCCTGGACCACATACGCTACCTGAGATACGTTACGCCCGCCGATAGATACACCATTGTATCTGAATCCGGGCCACTGTTTTCAACCTATAAAATATATGTTAAGTGTAGCACACCCAATATAGGAGCTGCAAATGAACAGGGACCCCTACTTCACAAATAGGCACACAGAATCTTCAGGCACTCAAACTCAGAAAACAGTTTGTAGCTTTGTTTTTGTTGTTTATTAGGGGTTAACAACTTGGATGGGGAAAGGGAGTTTATGGGATGCCCACTTATTGGCAACAGCATTAGGGACAACTTCCTATATACAGACTCCTCTTTAGCTTTTCGCTCTATTCCTGTTGGATCTGACAGGCTCCTTGTCTGTTCAGTAACAGCCCTTTATAGGCAGAAACTCACAGTCCCATGAGATAGCACTTGTGGAGTGAAGCAGTGTTTAGCTTTTCCTTCAGCTTCCTCTGTAGCCGCTGGTCCCAGCACCACTTCCTCAGGCAATGGCTAATCCACCTGGTTGAAACGGCCTCTTCCACCAGCCCTCCTGGCTGTCTCTCTCTTTACACCAGTCTGCCCGACTGACTCTTCACTTGCCCACCCAGCTGACTTGACTATGGTATCCCAGATATAACCTTTACTGCTAAGACCCACAGTTTATACTCCCCCTTAAACCTTTAATAATAATGAGACCACCACTGTAACTTGGAGTAAAAACTGGCCATAGCAGCCTACTTTATTTTAAATACTTCAAGTAATAAATAACATATATAAACCATAGAATTCCTGAGAAAACAGTTCTCTCTTACTACTGGACTTTGCAGGCACCACTAACACCAACTTGTAAACCTTTTAACGTTATAACATTTTTGGCACTGCGGTACCTAACCTCTGGTCATAGGCCTCAAGCCGACAAGCTGACTCAGAGACGACCACTGACCGCAGTGCCCCCATTAACCAACATTCCAGCTACACCTTGGTAGTCTAGCAAATAACACCCCTTCAGAACCCATACCACCTCTGGGTAATGGCGTCCATCTTTGGGGTAATTTCTTCTCCTGCAAAGTCCAAACACCCGCCACCAGCACCCAAAGGTAACACCTTGCCTTTGGGCGCACCTCCACAACCTCAATGCTTGCTGTACCCCGTACTACGGGTCCAACACCCCCATATCGACACCTACGGCCGAGTGGTGAACTCAATCACCCCTACTGTAACCCCATTTAGACATCCCCAACTCTGGATGCCTGACCACCAGGCCCCCCGTTTTTATTTACACACAACCTTTTTCTTTTGGCGCTGCGGTACCTGACCTCTGGTCATAGGCCTCAAGCCGACAAACTGGCTCAGAGACGACCACTGACCACAGTGCCCCCACCACATCTCTGTTAATCTACCTCTGTGCTCCGTTCACCCCCACCACTGACCTGGCCATCCTCTATGATGCCCTAGTAACCATGTCCCGACCATACCAACTTCGCATCCGGGAACGACATGTGGATGCGCAGCAACTCAAATATAAAGCGTCCTTCGCGACGTCCAGTATTGACCCCTCCCCCAAATCCTTTCCCCCCACCTGGGGAACCCGTACATCCGGCGGTCGGTCCACACCTGCAAACCTGTGCCCATCCGGTACCACTCTACTCCACCACAATTCCAGGAAACCACACCAACGCACATGAGCCTGTCGTCTCTGGGCCCCCAGCTATCTACCCTTCGGTCGCACCTGCTCTATTTGCCCCCCAATCCCCGAAGGGGTGGTCACAATCCAGACCAATCCCTGTACAGTACCAGAAAACAGTAAGCCACATATACAACCCTTTTTTTTAATAAAACAAAACACAAACCCCTTAAGCCAGGCCACCAGCCATTGTGGTCTTACAGCCACTCGAAACCTCCACGACTCCCACCTGCCTATCCTCTTGACAGTTGCCTCGTCACGACCATCACGCGCAGCCTCTGTCGCTGACCCCACTCCAAAGAAATGCACCGAGAATTCCTTATACACGAGGCCCAATGCCCCCCAAAACATTTCCCAAACACTGTTACCACCGATACCGCGACCAGGATCCCTCCTTCTTATGTAACGAAAATGAACCGCCCACCTTCGGGCGTGCCTGCGGGACTTACCGCACCAGCCCTACTGGACAAAGGTCTAAACCAACAACAGTGAACGTCTGCACTGACTTAACCTTCCCCTTCCGATCCGTTTTGGATATACTAGAACCAGTGTAGCCCCTTCCTTTGCCCACCCCGCGTCAGCAGAAACATGCCGCCTTGACTTTTATTTTTTTTTTTTTTTTTGAAGGGGTTAGGGTGGGTAACCGACCCGACCACCCCAAATGCTGCAAAAATAGCCCGAGCAAACACTACACGGAACAACGCAACCCCATACCGGGACGGACACAATGTCCCCCCCTTTCTCCATAACCACCTCCAAAGATGTAAACGACACCGAGCTACGTGCATCCATCCGGCGCCTCTGATTCCTATAACCCTTGAGTGCTTGCCGCACCCAAAACCTCAGTAAAATATGGACAACCTTGCCACTCGAACAAGAATGCCAGCCTCACCAATTTTCCTCATCCAATACCAGCTGTGACATCACCGCCTCCCTGTTCCTGGACCAACCATACCGAACCAGAACCCTTACCTCCGGTCCCAACGGCTACACCTCTGACTCCCGAACCATAGTCTGCCACCCAACCAGACCTTCTACAGACCGCCCATGTTCCCTCACTTTACCGACCTTCTGCTTCCACGGGGGACGATTGAACTAACCTCCACAGCCACTCAGGGCAAGGGACCCCATGTTCATCCGCACCCACTCACGAAAACCCGTCCCACTGAAAGCGGAACGAGGCGTACGCCACTACAATGTCCACTCCCGGCAAAACACAGCCTACACAAACTATCCCTTCGTAAACCGCGCAGCCCCATGTCGCAGGAGACGAGTAACTGAGGGGAGGAACCCGTGACCCTGTTGCCACCTTTGTACCACCCCCAACTTCGCCCCGTTGAGCGTACTTTTCCTGTCCCGAGAAGCCGCACCCCCACAACTCAACTGCCAGCACCCCTGAATCAGCTCAGCCGCACTAAATTCCTTGTGAAACACCGCTGCCCAACCGGACTGAGGAAAAATGGCAAGCACACCCCTTGCCCTGAAAGATCATCCCAAACCCCTGCTCCTCGCCCACATCCGTGAGCAGCTCCATGTCCAAGGTGCTGACCGGCTCGGACACGAGGCCCTGCCGTTAACAGACTACCAAAACCCAACAAAAGGATAAGTGCCCCAGCAGGTCCTACCTGTGACCTTTTTCCCCACCGCACCTAACCTCTACCCGCCGGGAGGATGCGGCCCGCAAAGTCAAGTCTTCCCCAGGAGCATCTCCAGCGCTTTAAGGTGAACCTTCCACAAACCTACTATCCCCTTAATCTCTGCCTTGAGGCCTACCAGTTTATCCGGCGGCAACCTGACTTCCAGTGATTATGAATCGCTGACAATGCCCAAGAATTGCCCGCACGACCTGGGGCCCCCGTCAGTCTTTTGGGCACCAACAGGGCGCAAACCGTACCGCCATGCAACCCACCATGGCCATCCAAACACCGCAGATACGCGACCCAGCTGGGCAAATGCCGAGAAGTCGTTCCGATAGCGCACCGGCTCCGGAGAAACCCATTGGCCGGCACTTATCCACGTAGCTCACCCCTTCTCCCGGACAACCCAACAGCTTGAAGCTGTCCGGGTGTACCGGCAAAGCCGAAAGGCCGCCTTGATGTACGACCTAGACACCCAGGTCCCCCGACCACACTACCTACCCATCACTGCCGCACTGAATGACGTGTACCACACCGTACAATCTCCCAGGTTGATGGCCCCCACTGACCGCCCCCCCCCCCTAGTACATGAAAGATGATGAATGAGAATGAGCCTGACCACCCCTCAATGGGGAAACTACCAACCCCACACAAGAGTAGGGGGAGGGTGAAACAGGCCACCACACTAACCAGTGCCCCTTCCCTCCCCAGGCCACCGAAACCACTCTGGGGAGATGTAACACAGCACGCAAAAGGTCTGTACCTCCGGGGGAACCCCGGACCACTAAAACCCCCTGCGAAACCCTTCCCAAGCAGCCACCCTGTCGGGCCACCTAACTATAATTTGTCGCAGCCTTTTACCCATCGCCGACGTACTACCTCTTACCGGAAGGATATGCGGGACGCCCCTACCTTGTCTTAAGACAGCGGAAAGAGGAACCCCCCCAACTTTTCGCCGCTACCCTGCTTACACCGCCAGGCAGTGCCCCCCTAAAACCGTAGGCTTTGCTGCTCGTTTCATGGTAGCTGAAGAGCGCCAGACCGTGCCCGGGGCCCCTCTCCTATCACGCTCGCCACAACCGAATACCCCTGCGACTAGTTTGCTAAAAGAAAATTCCTGGGTATACGCCTGCACCCCCTTGTACCTCTGCCCACCTTCTTGGACTCCTCCGGCTTGACCCTGTCCAGGTTAAACTTCTCCCAGCGGCAACAGAGCAATTTCTCCACATATTCGCTCTTCCAGCTTATCTCTTGTTTCAAATGTAAACCCAGCGGAGCCACGGACAAGTGTATACCTCCCCCTTTACCGCGTCCGCCAAACGGGCTAGATACCGCTTACTTGCAGTGTACCCCCACCGCCTCCGCCTTGTCCCCCTAGTTGCCACGCGGCCCTCGCCCATCCCATACACCTCTCCTCTGCCCCGAAACCAGCAGCCACCGGCACCGCTATCGCGGTAGCGGTGGTTCCAAGTTACCTCCACCCGCCGGCACCCCAGCTGCCACCGGGCCAATGGCGGGTTTGTCCCTCCCCTTTTGCTTGCTCCCCAAGGCCTCCAACCCCAACCGAAATCGTTGCACACCTGAGTCAACCACATAATTTTTCCCCATGGGCCCTGGCCCCCCCGACGGCCACCCCACTGTCACCCCCCCCCGCCACTGCGGGCACCTTCAATATCACCTGGGCCCCCCTCTCTCGGCCCCCACCCCACAGATACCCCTCACACCGTATTGCAAAAGTAATTAGCCAAAATCACCTTAACTGACTGCCTGGAAGCAATCCCAGCAGCCGACCGACACGCCTCCCTCGATGCCGACACCGTCCTGGATACGACCTCCTCCTCTGAGCCCGACATCTCCCCCTCCGCCCGGCCCACGCACGAACATCTGAAAAGAAAGAAGGCCCACCAGGCACCTCGGGCCTAGCGGCTGACGGTCCAGCGCAAGCGTGCACTCCCACTGCGCCCTCAGGACCCCTCCGGATTTTTTTTTTATTTTTTATTTATTTATTTATTTATTTATTTATTTATTTATTTATTTTTAGGGTGCCAGGCCTCTGCGACTCCCGCTGCCTTGTCCCTCCCCCCCTCTCTCCTGGGCTGGATTGGAGGTGGCTAGCCTCGGATGGTGAGGGGCTATAGCCACCGCTGGGACAGATTTCCCCCGCCGAGACTCCGGGACCTCCAGTGCTCTTCCCGTACAGGTGGGCCTAGCTGCCGCCTTGGTGCCCCCCCGAGCTGACCCCCCCGAACCGCACCACCGCCTGGCGCTGTCACCGGGGCCCCCCCGCTGCGCCCGAGTGATCTCCCCCCCCGGATCGCGGGCTCCCCTCCCTGCAGATGTGCATGGTGGAAGGCCCGAGGGGGGGGGGGCACCGCCACTAGGCCGCAAGCGCCGCGGCCGAAGTTATTATGAGGGGGGGGGGCCCGGGGGGACCCAGTAGGGCCCCCCACCTAGCTAATTTCCCAGGTGGATGGCCCAGGGGGGGGGCGCCGCTACTAGGCCACAAGCCCCGCGCTCGAGTGACCCCCCCCCCCACAACAGGCGGTGCGATCGGTCTGGCAAAGTGTGCGAGGAGCGGCTCCCAAACAGCTGAAATCACCCCTCCAGAGCCGCCCGGCCTATGCAGAAATATGGGCAAGCAGGCTGTCCCCCCCCGACGGTTCTGGCAAAGCACACGAATCCCCAGCAGCAATCCTGCCTGAGAAATATGGGCAAGCAGGCTGTCCCCCCCGACGGTTCTGGCAAAGCACACGAATCCCCAGCAGCAATCCTGCCTGAGAAATATGGGCAAGCAGGCTGTCCCCCCCGACGGTTCTGGCAAAGCAATCAATTCCCCAGCAGCAATCCTGCCTGAGCAATATGGGCAAGCAGGCTGTCCCCCCCGACGGTTATGGCAAAGCACACGAATCCCCAGCAGCAATCCTACCTGAACTTTTCTCCCCACACCATGTGTTACCCGGGAAAGGAGGGAGAAGGAATTTATAGCTTCTCCTCCCCCACCACTGTACTCTCCCTAACCACTCCCCCCTGGCTTGTAAGGGTTTCTGTTAACCCTGTCATGCCGGCCCTGCGCCTATTGTCTGCTGTTCTTTGCTCCGGGCCTCTCTTTCTGGAGATCTCTCAGGGGAAAGGCATAAGACTTAAGCCCACCGCTGTCTTCAAGAGAGACTGGCTACATGCGGTAGTCTCCCCCCTTTGTTAGTCCCCACCAGTGTTGAAGTACTCACTCAGTTCTCTCTTGCTTCCGTGCCTCCAGGAAAGCCTCCTCCCTTGTGTTTTTTGGCAGGATCCTTCCAGCACTCGAGCCCCAGCCGAAGGATGGGGCCACTGGCCCAGACTAGGAGGTACGCCTCAGGGCCAATGACAGCCTCCTCAACACTGCATCTACATCTTCCACCTGACTGCCCCTGCTGGAATGGCCCATGTCTATTTATGAGGTTATCTCAGTCCTTGCCAGCTCACCACTGGGGATTGCCCGAGGCCTCAAAAATATCCATGGCAGCTCCTTCTAACCCCCACCCTCTAATTCTAGAAGGTTCTCCAACCTTCCAGACATCAGGGGGAGGCACAAGGGAACTGCCCGGATTAGTCATCCAGCTATGAACTCTACTAACCCTGACCCAATTATAGACTCACAAGTTTACAGCATGAGTCAGGATATGGTTTGCCTACTCTTACTTCTAGCACACCACTAGAGGGTGCTACATAATATTGACATAAAGCAGACCATCAGTCATTTTTTCAACTTTCCATCTATTAAATCTTCTGCCCTTGTTTTAACTTTGGATAGTAAATACCTTATACAGCCAACTTCCTGTTTCTTGTCTGGTAAAAAGCCTAGGCTTATGACATCATTCACAGCTCCCACTCTCATGAGTTTGCCAGTAAGGGAGTGGAGGCAAGTTATAAGAGGGCCAATCAAAGCTGCAGGGCTGCAGAGCTGGAGGTGTGTGTCTGTGGAAATCCAGGAAGTGAACAGGCAGCAGCTTCAGCTGCCCATATTTAAAACGGTTGTAGCCAGACTTAGTGGAGGGAGATTTCTGCAGCATATTTGGCAAGTACAGAATCACAGTATATATAAAATATTCAAAGTGGTTGGAGGGAGCCTTCAGAATGGCAACAATGTTTTTTTTACAAATTATGTGAGCAGACTGGAGTTCTTTTAACACATGTGAAACTAGGCCAGATCCACAGCCAGCCGCCGCAACTTAAATATTCCCATTTAAGTTACACTGGCTGAAAATTTCTACCTAAGTGCCCGATCCACAAAGCACTTACCTAGAAATTTTCGGCTGTGTAACTTAAATCCGGCCGGCGTAAGGCGTTCCCAATTCAAATGGGGCGAGTCCCATTTAAATTAGGCGCGCTCCCGCGCCGGACGTACTGCGCATGCTCGTCACGTCATTTTCCCGACGTGCATAGTGCGAAATTACGTTACGCCGAGCTTCGTGAATCGCGCCGGGTCAAAAAAGTTGCGTCGGGAAAAAAAAACGAGTTGCGGCGGGAAAAAAAAGACAGCGTCGCTGGAAAGAAGTGTCTGCTTTTACAAGCTGTACTAACTTTACACTTTGTAAAAGCAGCCCTAATTTTACGATTGCAAACTAATACTTACGGAGAAAAAAACGAAGCTGAAAAGCTTTGTGGATCTCCGTAAGTGCTAATTTGCATACCCGAAGCAGCATTTCGACTCAAAATGCCCCCAGCGGCGGATGCGGTACTGCATCCTAAGATCCGGCAGTGTAAGTCCCTTACACATGTCGGATCTTCTGTCTATCTCTTGGAAACTGATTCTGTGGATCAGTTCCAAAGATAGAAACAGGGATACGCAGGCGGAACAGCAGATCCACCTGCGTATCTCTTTTGAGGATCTGGCCCCTAGTGTCCAGAAAATCCTTAAACAAAAAGGGTAAACAAATCAGTATAAAATGTGTATCCCATACATTGCACAAACCAAAAAAAAAAAAAAAAAGCATCCATAAAAATGTCCAACCACGTGTATAATTAAAATTACTTCTTCAATATCACCAGTAATTTGAAGATCACCACCCAAGTGCTCTCACAGCAGTGCACTCACTGCTTACTGGACCTAAATGATCACTATAATACAACGGTCAAAAACTAAATGCTCAGGTCCACACCTCTCCACCATTCTCAGTCACACCATCAACATAAAGGAAGAGATAAACCGCATGCATTGGGTAATAAAGTTTTAAAAACTTTCATTTATTATAAACAAGTGTGCACTCAAAATATCCCCCAAAATATTGCGTAATAATACAGCTCTAGAAGGTGTACTGATTACATCATGTCATAAGGCTCCCAATGCGTTTTGTTACAGACAACATCAGGGAACTGGCTGTATAGGGCTGTAAGTAGATTTACCATGAGAAATGCATAAACCGGCAAACATGTAAAGCCCCAGATGCAGATAGTCTGTGTCTACTGGTGTATATGTGTCTAAACGCACATAACACGCTATTACATGTTGTAAGATTGGGGAATTAAACTCAAGTAGCAGGTGCATTTACAATTGGCAGCGACCAGTCCAAACTGTAGTTTTAGGGTGTGGCAGCCCACTTTTATTGAGTAAAAGAAAAGTTCACTTATACACCAGTTGCCCATGCAGGGGGTTTCTTCCACAAAAGGATGAACGAAAATACCAAGCCACCTGTCTTACCCGTTGGCAACACTGCTGCTCCTCTTACCAGTCCTTTGACTGTCATTCAGCTCTTTTGCACACTTGGCTCTCTAGCCTTCAGTTGCAGCTCCCTGCTGCATGGCCCACCTCTGGCCTAGGAATTGGGGTTCTCCTGATTGGAGCTGACCTGACTCCTGGGACCAAGATCCGCTGCCTTGGGGCTGGGTCCTCTGACCCCTTGATGAGACCTGTCCTGTGGCTTCTGGCTGGGGCCCCCTGACCCCAGGTGAGACCTTCCAGACACCATACTGGTAGCTGTCTCCAAAACGACCCTGCACACCTGTGTAGTGAGTCAGGTTGCAAGCATCTAGCAAAACCTGGACCCAGGATTGAATGTTCTGATTCAGAACTACAGAATCTAGAGAGATGCTAGTTCTGAGCCTTGCATTAACCCTTAATGAGACTCCTCAGTCACCTTTTCCTATAAACTGAAAGAGCCTCTCTGTCACAGTGTATTTTTACAGTGGATGTCTCTGCCAGCTTTTGGCAACAAGATGCAACATAGATATTAGTATTTTCGTTTCAAAAATTATTATTCAGGTTTTCACATTTTTCAAACAATAGCACACAAATATTGGACACATGGTTCAGAGTGTTGACTTAACACAATAGGCTATATATTAGTATTTAGCCTATTGTGGGCATAGCAACTTTCAGGCATTTATGTTGAATGTTTGTGAGGCATATTACAAGTGCTTTACATGTTTATTCAAGCTTCAGGCATATTTGCTTTAGCCAATAGAAAGCACTAGAGGGGGAAAGCCAATTCTTACAAGGTTAAAAAAACACCTGAAATACGCCTGTAAGTGGGTGCAGTGTTGTGCACTGGCAGTAAAGAATACACTTAGAGGCTGAGGTAGGAGAAAACAGTATATTGAGAGACTTCACCAGTCACTTAAGGCGGAGTTCCACCAATATAAAAGTCGGCAGCTACAAAAAGTGTACAGTTGCTGTTGACTTTTATTAATCGGACACACACCTGTCCTAGGTTACAGCGATGCAGGCTGTGGCTTCACGCACTGCGCATGCGCGAGCTGCACGCCTTGATTGGCCGGGCAGTCATCTGAGGCCTATAATGTGTGTCCCAGATGATTGTGAGGGAGGGAGGGGGGAGAGGTGAACCGGTCCGGACCGGGAGGAAGTGGGAGCTGGAACCCTCTAAAAAGAGGGTTTCCGCCCCCCCCCAAAAATGACATGCCAAATGTGGCATGTCAGGGGTCACCTTCCCTTAAAGCAGAAGTTCCATTTTTGGGTGGAACTTCACTTTAAGAACAGTAGCAGAGTATTGTGATCTTGAAATGATGCTGACAGCTTCTGCAGCAAGGCGGGAAGGGAATGTGGTCTGGCCAGTCCATACCCAAATGGTAGATGAAATAGCACAGTTCTTGCACTTTCCCTACTTCTCCAGAACCTTTCCCTGATGCTAGGTACTGTCCCTGCCAGACGGGTAACCTGTTTCTACACTAGCCACTTGCATAAAGCACAACAAACCCGAGAGTTGGAGTCTTAAATAGACTCTGTCCTGCCCAAGATGGCCACCCAGATTACATGGAGTGCCAGCATTTAGTCAGAAAGCTGTATCCAGGAAGTCATAGAGCAGCGATATGCAATTAGCGGACCTCCAGCTGTTGCAGAACTACAAGTTCCATGAGGCATAGCAAGAGACTGGCAGCCACAAGCATGACACCCAGAGGCAGAGGCAAGATGGGACTTGTAGTTTTGCAACAGCTGGAGGTCCACTGATTGCATATCCCTGTCATAGAGGAACCTAGGGCCTAATCCACAAAAGGGATACGCCGGCGTATCTACTGATACGCCGTCGTATCCCTGTTTCTATCTATGGAACTGATCCACAGAATCAGTTTAACATAGATAGGCAGAAGATCCGACATGTGTAAGGGACTTACACTGTCGGATCTTAGGATGCAGTACCGCAGCCGCCGCTGGGGGCATTTCTCGTCTAAATTAGCACTTACGGAGATCCACGAAGCTTTTAAGCTTTGTTTTTTCACCGTAAGTATTAGTTTGCCGTCGCAATATTAGGGCTGCTTTTACAAGGCCTAAACTGTTTACACCTTGTAAAAGTAGACCCTTCTATCCTGCGTCGCTGTCATTTTTTTTTTGACAATTTTCTTTTTCCCGCCGCAACTCGTTTTTTTTTTTTTACGCCCGTCGCGATTCTCAAAACCCGGCGCAACGTAAAACCGCGCAAAGCACGTCGGGAAAATGACGTCGGGAGCATGCGCAGTACGTCCCTGCCAGACGGGTAACCTGTTTCTACACTAGCAACTTGCATAAAGCACAACAAACCCGAGAGTTGGAGTCTTAAATAGACTCTGTCCTGTCCAAGATGGCAACCCAGATTACATGGAGTGCCAGCATTTAGTCAGAAAGCTGTATCCAGGAAGTCATAGAGCAGCGATATGCAATTAGCGGACCTCCAGCTGTTGCAGAACTACAAGTTCCATGAGGCATAGCAAGAGACTTGCAGCCACAAGCATGACACCCAGAGGCAGAGGCAAGATGGGACTTGTAGTTTTGCAACAGCTGGAGGTCCACTGATTGCATATCCCTGTCATAGAGGAACCTAGGGCCTAATCCACAAAAGGGATACGCCGGCGTATCTACTGATACGCCGTCGTATCCCTGTTTCTATCTATGGAACTGATCCACAGAATCAGTTTAACATAGATAGGCAGAAGATCCGACATGTGTAAGGGACTTACACTGTCGGATCTTAGGATGCAGTACCGCAGCCGCCGCTGGGGGCATTTCTCGTCTAAATTAGCACTTACGGAGATCCACGAAGCTTTTAAGCTTTGTTTTTTCACCGTAAGTATTAGTTTGCCGTCGCAATATTAGGGCTGCTTTTACAAGGCCTAAACTGTTTACACCTTGTAAAAGTAGACCCTTCTATCCTGCGTCGCTGTCATTTTTTTTTGACAATTTTCTTTTTCCCGCCGCAACTCGTTTTTTTTTTTTTTTTACGCCCGTCGCGATTCTCAAAACCCGGTGCAGCGTAAAACCGCGCAAAGCACGTCGGGAAAATGACGTCGGGAGCATGCGCAGTACGTCCGGCGCGGGAGCGCGCCTAATTTAAATGGGACTCGCCCCATTAAATTAGGAACGCCTTGCGCCGGACGGATTTAAGTTACACCGCTCAAAATTTCTAGGTAAGTGCTTTGTGGATCGGGCACTTAGGTAGAGATTTTGCGGCGGTGTAACTTAAATGGCAAAAGTTACGGTGCGCCGGGTTTTTGTGGATTAGGCCCCTAGTTCCTCACAACTTTTTTCCCTCTCTGCATTGCTAGTTTGGTCTTACACCACCTACAGTGGGGAATACAGACTGCACCTGCATACACGTCTGCCAAAATGAACACTTGGGATTGTTAAGAGATATGGTTCTAGCTACAAACCGCTCAGGTGTAAACGCTCAAGGTCTGTGAATACAGGATCAAACAGCCTTTTTATGCGAATGATTAACTCCTTAAAGTCTTACTAAACCCACAACAGTAAAATCAGTCTGTATATGCAGTAAAACATGCTTGTTAAGCTCACTGTGGAACCTAAGGGGTTAATCATCTGTAGTGTGTAAAAAGGCTGTTTGATTCTGTATGCACAGATCCTCCTCTTCTTTCACTGAATTCAAAGCATGTCTGGATAAGACAGAGCCTTTGGAGTCAGGCTGCACATGCTCAGTTTGTTGTGTATTGCTAGGAAAAAAAAAATTCTTGGGCGTGCATGTGATCAGCGCAGGGCCAATCAGCACTGTCCAGACCAAGGGTCAGGGGTCCTGCATCCTGATAGGACAGCCAGTGCAAGTATGAAAATTCCTCTTACATGTGTAACCAGGCTCTTACATGTGTAACCCAAGACTGCTATTTAATGCTGATTAAGAAAAAGTATTTAGCAATCCTGGGTTTAGTAACACTTTAATCTTTACAGGAGTCTGTGTAGCTTCTAACTCGTGAGTTGCAATACCTGGTTAAAAAGCCATCAAAGATTTGGCAATTATGTTAGTTGGCAAACACACATGGCAACCAGGTTTCCTGCTCTACCAATATGACTTCCATATGTTGAAATCTTATTGGTTATTGCTTTGTTGCTTTTAGCAAAACATTGTAAAAAACCCAGCAGCCTTTGGTGTAATGGAATTAATTAACTTCAGATAGCTTTCAATGTTGGGACAGAGCTATAAACATTTTCTTTCAGGAGTGTAGTAGGAGTGTAGTAGCTTTTTGCTGTTTTTCTTGGGTAGTCATGAGGTTGTACACTCCCTAACATCCATCATACAGTACCAACATACCAAAATAATAAACATACAATAAAGGTTTTGGGAAAATGTTAAAGGAGTTGTAAATGTTTTTTTTTTTTTTTTTAAATAACAAACATGTTATACTTACCTCCACT
The DNA here is from genome assembly GCF_905171775.1 of Rana temporaria. Classification (NCBI taxonomy): domain Eukaryota; kingdom Metazoa; phylum Chordata; class Amphibia; order Anura; family Ranidae; genus Rana; species Rana temporaria. Next base: position 157,874,087 of record NC_053497.1, read on the forward strand.
GTGCAGTTCGTTTTGCACACAGTGCCCCCGATCCTGGTCTTCTGGGGTCCCTCTGTGGCTGTCGCGGCTCCTCCCCGCAAAAACTACACACAGACATGCGAGCAAGCTCGCATGGTGTGTAGCTATTGCAGACGTGCCCCCGTGATACAGTGGCGGCCATAGCCGCCGCTGTATCACTCAGCCCCGCCCCCCAATGCGCCGTATCATTGGATGTGATTGACAGCAGCGCCAGCCAATGGCTGCGCTGCTTCCAATCCATCCATTGCAGCCAATCAACGGCCAGGCTTCGACTCGAGGAGGATGACGGGGCGAGCGCGGGACTTTCGAAAAGGGTCAGGTAAGTAAAACGGGGGCTGGGGGCATCATCTAATGTTTTTTCACCTTAATGCATAGAATGCATTAAGGTAAACATTATTTTATTTTATTTTTTACAATCAAAGGGCCAGATTCACAAACAGCGGCGCAAATTAAGTTAGTCAAAACTTATGTCATTTAAGTTACGGCGCCCTAATTTTGTGTCGTAAGTGCCGTATCCACAGCGCATTTGCGTCCAAAATTGCGCAAGTGTAACTTAAATTCCGAGACGTAAGGCGGGGCTATTGCAAGTGGGAAGGAAGTGGGCGTGCTTCATTGTAATGAGCCGTGACCCCATGCAAATGAAGGGCCGGTCGTACTGCGCATGCGCGCATGAATCTGCTCCTCACTGGGCATGTGCAGAACTTTGCTCGGCGCAATCAGTGAGATAGGTAAAAGGCCAAGTGTACTTAGTTTGAGGATCGCCCTGTGTATAAAAAGCCCCAGACATACACACTTCTCTTGCAAAAGTATATCCCTGTGTTCCCCTTCCTAGAGCAAGTTGCTTCTGCTCTGATCGTTTGTTGGTGTTTGTTGGTGAGTTGTGTGTGAGATAAAAGTTTTGGAGGAGTAGTAGATTGTATTTGGTGTTTTTTTTGCTAAGTGTATTTTCTGATTGTTTTTTTTCCTAAGTGTATTTTCTGTTTGTTTTTTTTCTGAGTGTATTTTCTGTTTGTTTTTTGCGTGTTTGTTTTTGAATTTGTAGTAGCTGTCTGCTTGTGTGTTTAGATTTTTGTGTGTGTTTCTTCTGTGAGTTTTTTTGTTTGTTTGTTGTGTGTGTATTTTTGTTGGTGCTGAGTGGTGGGTGTGATGGCACCAAAGCGAAGGAAGCTCAATTTTTCCACGATTGAGAAGCAGATACTTGCTCGGGGCATCGTCCAATATGGGCGTTTTTTGCATGGCCCTGATAGCCGGAACACCTCCCCGGCCCAGAGGAAGGACATATAAAAAAAATCACGGATCAGATCAATGCGGCGGGGGGGGGAGACGAGGACCCCCGCTGGCATACAAAAGAAGATCAACGATCTTAGGAGCGTGGTCTGTGACAAGGTGGCCAAAATAAATGCACATGCCACGGGCACTGGAGGAGGGGGACCCTGCCCCGTCAGGCTCAGTGAGGAGGAATGGGCAGTGTCCCGGTGTTTCCACCCACAGCAGGTGGTGGGCCTGCGTGGCTATCAATCCGATGTTGCTGTGAGGACAGGTACATTTTTGGTTTTTCTATCTGGTGATTAGCATGTGTGGGTGGGGGAAGGGAAGATGTGCCAAGTGTGTGGATCCTCCAACCTGTGATTGTTTTGTGTCCTCCACAGATGGCCAGGAGGTTGCCGGCCCATCAGGCCAGGAGGTTGCTGGCCCATCAGGCCAGGCTGCTGCACCATCCCCAGGACAAGAGGCTGCTGAGGAGTCCCAAGAAGGGCAGGAGTCCCCAGGGGAGGGGATTGGCCACACCTCCCCTCATGAGGAGGTTGAGGGGGAGGAGGATGAGGGGGGGAGGCTGAGGAAGAAGATATGCAGATTGGCAGGGAAGTCCTTTTGGCCTCTGATTTGTTTCCCCCTGAGGCTACTCCTGAGGCTGGCAGCAGTCAGGCCACCATCAGGGTTAGCCCCTCCCACTCCTCCCCCAACAGGCCTCAACCCACAAGGGTCACTCTCTCCCCTCCTCCCAGGGCACATGCCTCAGGGGCAGGCAGGATGGCGACTCAGGAGACCAGGGGGGTGGCCGAGCGTCTGCCGGCCAATCTGCAGAGGGACAATACCCGGCAGACCCTCAATCTGGCTCAGATAAAAGATACTCTGAGCCAGATGCAGACAAGCCTGGGTGCAATGAGGGAGGCAATCACTGATGGGGCCACAAACTCCTTGGCGGTCATCACATGCTTGTGTGACGTGCAGACCGCCACAACAGGCATGGCCCAGGAGGTGAGTGCCCTGACCCAGGCTGTCCAGGACAATACCCGGGCTGGCCAGGCCAATGCGGCTGCCCTCACAAACTGTCTGACAAGGATAGCAGTGGCCTTGGAGGGCAGGCCAGCAGGAGGACAGTCACCAGGGGAGGCTCCTCCTTCCCCTGCTCACACCCCCCCCAGGATGATCCTCCTTCCCCTGCTCACACCCCCCCAGGATGATCCTCGTTCCCCTGCTCACACCCCCCCCAGGAGGCTCCTCTGGTTGGCCGTGGCTGTCGCCGCCGCCATTAATTTTGCAGGGGTACTTTTGTTTTTTTATTTTTATGATTTTGTTTTGTATACTGTACTTATGATTTGTTTCATGTGTGTGAATGATGTGTGAATGTGGGGGGGGGTGGCATTCCTGATTAAATAAGGGTGTCACCCTCAGTTTTGGTGGAATAGGGATCCCCAGGACCAGGGAGAAGTGATCCCAGGTCCCTGAATGGTGTATGAATGCACAGTGACATAATTGGAGCCGTGGCGGGGCGTTACTGCTCCCAAGTACCATTGGGGGGGTACTTGGATCTAATCCAATTCGATGTGCATGTGATGTGTCTGTGCTAGGGACCACAGTGGTGTGCATTCATGCATTCTAATTGTGACATAATTAATGTATGTGTTTACTGTGCAAAGATGCATTCTCATTGTGACATGTTTAATGTGTGTTTACTGTGCAAAGATGCCTTCTGCGAGGCGTCTCCTGGCTGCTGTTCCCTCAGCAGACCGGGTAGAGTTGGTTGGGGGGGGGGGATTGTCAGGTTCGGGGGTCAGGTCATCACATATGTCAATCTCCAGGCCCCTTCTCACTGCGAAGTTGTGCAGAATACAACATGCCCCGATGATCTGGCACACACAGTCTGGGGAATACAACAGGGTACCCCCAGACTTATCCAGGCATCGGAAACGTGACTTCAGGAGGCCAAATGTGCGTTCCACCACTGCACGGGTGCGTATTTGTGCAGCATTGTAGTTTTCCTCTCCTGGGGTTTGGGGGTTCCGGTATGGAGTCATAAGATGGGGTCCCAGTGCATATGCAGAGTCACCTGGAAGGGAAAAGCCAGAAGGTTGTTAGTCATGCATGTGCCCCTCGTGATGTCTGCATCATGGGGGGGGACAGTCATACCTGACACCCATGTCACTCACCAACCAGCCAGCTGTCCCCATACACGTTCTGTTCCAATTCTCTGGAGATGTTGCTGTGACGGAATATGTAGCTGTCATGGATGGATCCTGGAAATTTGGCACAGACGTGCCATATGAGATATTTGGCATCCACTATCACCTGGACATTGATTGAATGCCAGTGCTTCCTATTTTGGTACATGTGCTCTGTCTCATGGGGGGGCTGTAGTGCCACATGTGTGCAATCAATGGCCCCGATGGTGTGTGGGAATCCAGCAATTTGGAAAAAATCGGTCATTGTGTCCATTCGCTGGACCTCCTGGGAGGGTTTGATGAATTGATTGGCCATGCGTCTCAGGATTGCAGGGACAACCTGGTGCACACATCTGCTCATGGAGGATTGTGCCATCCCAGCCACACCTCCACTTGTGCGCTGAAAAGAGCCAGTGGCCAAGAAATGCAGTGTGCAGCCAGGACCTTGATCAGTGGCTGCACTGCATGTGAGCGGTGTGTTGGGCTGGTGAGGTCATCCTGCAGGATTATGGTTATTTCCATGATGGCTTCACGGCTGAATCTGAAGGTGCGATACACCCCTGCTTCCCCCATGAGAAACACATCTAGGCGTCTGCGGTATACCCTCTCCTGTGCCCTCCTCCTCCGTTCCCTCCTCCTTCTTAGCGCGTCTAAAGTCACTAGTGCAGTTATGATCATGGATGGCCCTGGCATGTTGGCAGACAGATTGTAGTCCAGCAAGTGTGTGTGCTCAGCTCTTCCTTAATGGTGTTGCTTTAGCTGACCTTTACACAGCAGGTGTAAAATTAGGGCACCTTTTATAAAGTGTAACTTCCTGCTGGTAAACTAACAGAAGCGCACAGGGCGTAATCTACGGCACACACACTTAATTTTGTGGATCGCCCTATCTCCCTCATTTGCATCTTTGCCTATCAAAACAGCGGCGTGTCTAGCGTAATTTGCGCGAAGAAGCGCCGTTGTAATTTTTTTAAGTAGGACGGAAATACCGGAATTTCAGGCGTATCTCGTTTTGAGGATCAGCCGCAAAGATACGCGCAACGCAAATTTCAATTACGACGCGTATCTCGAGTTAAGTCGGCGCATCTGCTTTGTGGATCTGGCCCAAAGGTTTTATTGAAAATTAGTAAATACATACAATTGACAATGTTGCAGAGATTGACATGAAACATAAACTGAGAAACAATGGGCTAGATGCATAGAGAGTTACGCCGGCGTATCAGTAGATACGCCGTCGTAACTCTGAATCTACACCGTCGTAAATTTAAGCGTATTCTGGAAACCAGATACGCTTAAATTAGGCTAAGATACGAGCGGCGTAAGTCTCCTATGCCGTCGTATCTTAGGGTGCATATTTACGCTGGCTACTAGGTGGCGCTTCCGTCGATTTCAGCGTAGAATATGCAAATGAGCTGGATACGCCGATTCAGAAAGGTATGTGCGCCCGGCGCATTTGCATTGACTATTTGCGACGTGATTAGGAGCATGCGCACTGGGATACGTTCACGGACGGCGCATGCGCCGTTCTTGAGAAACGTCATTTACGTGGGGTCATGTTTTATTTACCTAAAACACGCCCACCTCTTGACAATTTGGATTCGGCGCGCTTACGCCGGCAGATTTACGATACGCCGCCGCAATTTACGGAGGAAGTGCTTTGTGAATACTGCACTTGCCTCTCTAAATTGCGGCGGCATAGCGTAAATAACATACGGTACGCCCGCACAATTTTACGCCCCGCCCCCCCTCCCTCCTGAATCTAGCCCAATGTCTGTTGACAAGATAATAAAATATTATTGTAAATTCTTAAGAACAATTGCATCAATGAGATTAAAATTACTTATTGAGTTTTAATAAAGAGTATTAATAGGGAAGGGGTGTAGGGGTTGGGGGAGGGTGGGGTCAAGAGGTGAAAAGGAGTCGGAAAGGGAGGTAGTAATGGGGAATTCTGTACCATAACCTGTATTTGCTTATATGAATACACATTGCCTGTGTGGGGTCATATTGGAAAGAACATCTCAAAGACATAGTTAAAGGGTTTGTAAAGGAAATTTGTATTTATTTTTTAAATAACAAACATGTCATACTTACCTCCACTGTGCCCCGATCCACGTCTTCTGGGGTCCCTCGGCGCCTCCCCGCAATTAGTCACCACTGTCATGCGAGAGCTCGCATGGTGGTCACTATTTGCGGGCGCGTTCCCGTTCCCGTGATACAGCGAACGGCCATAGCCGCTCGCTGTATCACTCGGCCCCGCCCCTTGGCGCGCCGCGTCACTGGATGTGATTGACAGCAGCGCCAGCCAATGGCTGCGATGCTCTCAATCCATCCGCGCTAGCCAATCAGCGGCCAGGCTGAGTGGCGAAGAGAATATCGGGCCCGCGCGGGACTTTCGAGGGGTCAGGTAAGTATAACGGGGCTCGAGGGGGGGGGGGCAGCAGCAGCAGATGTTTTTTCACCTTAATGCATAGATTGAATTAAGGTGAAAAAACATTTTCCTTTACAACTCCTTTAAGGAGTACCTCAGAGTTGTATACGATGAATTGAATTACACAGCCGTTTAATTGTATAGTGAACGATATTCACTTGAATAAATGAATAAAACCCAGGGTTGCCATGTCAAATTGAAGTTATCGCTATTTTCTTTTTTCATTGCCACAACTTCTTCCACCTTATATAAATATTGTACCCTATCTAGCCAATCCTTGACCGTCGGAACTTTGGTGGTTCTCCAATGTAATGGGATAAGAGTTTTTGCTGCTGTTAGGAGGTGTCTGGTTAATGATTTTTTATATTTACTAAGCGTTAAATGGTTAATATGTAACAGACATGCCTCAGCGTTCAGGTTTATTTTGGTGTTTGTAACATGCTTTATCCAATTTGTAATCTGTTCCCAGTAGTCAAGGATTGGCGGGCAACTCCGCCATATGTGCAAGAAAGATCCTGTCTCCTTGCTGCATCTCCAAGAGGGGGCCTGACGTTGAGTGTGACCATTTTACGGTTTTCTGCGGAGTCAAGTACCACTGTGTTAAGATTTTATAGGAGATTTCCTGGTATTTTGTACTAAGTGAAAATTTGTGTGAAAATATACATGCTTTTTGCCATTGGGCGTTGCTGAACCTGTGTCCCAGTGCAGTTTCCCAGTTTATTTTGTGTTTACTACCAGCATCTGATTGTGACTGACTCAATCAAGTATAAGCTAAAGAAGTCGTTTTCAAGATCCGCGTTCTGTTGTAACAGATATGTTCCAGTAGAGTCAGTCTACAGCTGTATGCGCTTCTGTGTTTACTATTTAGTAGAAAATCTTTCAGTTGCATGTTGGACCAAATACCTGGGGATGTATCTCCAAATTCTGCTTCGAGAGCATCTAGTGTTTTGACCCTATTTCCGGTAAAACAGTGAGTGACAAGGAATTTGGAGGTAGCATAAGAAGATGGTAGGATTGGTTGGTTCATGCCCGGCAGAAAATCTGGGTTGTTGGCAATTGGGGTTAACGGACCCGGGATTGTGGCTAACTTATACGGTCCGGCTATCTTGTGCCAGACATTTAAAGTGGTGGCTACCAAAGGGTGTTTTATTTTTTTGGTGAATTTTGAGTGGGTGGACCAAGGGTAATATAAAATGTGTTGCTTACTGTGGCCCTGCTCTAATTGTACCCAGTCTTTATTATGTCCATGGCAGTGCCAGTCGATCAATCTGGTGATATGAGAGGCGTAATAGTACTTTTTAAAGTCAGGGAGGCCGATGCCTTCTTTACTTTTGGGTAGTGTGAGGAGGCTTAACTTTATCCTTGATTTCCTGTCTGCCCACAGAAATGTTCTTTGTAATTTTTGTAGTTTGAAAAAAAAAAGGAGTTAAGAATTGTGATCGGCAGAGCATTAAATAAATAAAGTAACCTCAGGAGAATGGTAATTTTTAAAATTGATGCTCTTCCAAACCATGAAAATAGCTTTGGTGTCCATTTGTGTAAATCTTGAGTGATAGAAGTAAAAAGGGGAGTGAAGTTGGCGGAGAAGAGTGTTTCATGGAAGGAGTTAATTTAATTCCCAGATATTTGAGGGTGGTTTGTTCCCATTTAAACTTATGATTGCTTTTTAAAAAGTTATATTTGTCAGGAGGAAGATTTAAGTTGAGTGCTTCTGATTAACTTTAAAGTTAGAAATAAAGCCGAATGTTCTGAATTTTTTTGTGAGATTGGGGATAGATATGTGGGGTTGCGTAATAAAAAAAAGGAGGTCATCTGCATAAGCAGCTAACTTATATTCTTTATTATGAATTGTGAATCCTTTGATATCTTTAGACAAATGTATGGTTCTAATTAGGGGTTCCAATGATAGAATGAAAAGGAGCGGAGATAGGGGACATCCCTGGCGCGTGCCATTCCGGATTTTTATTGTGTCCGAGAATACATTATTGATCACAACGAGAAAATAGAGAGCAGGTTCTCTATTTTTCTCGTCAAGATTTTATGCAGTTTTCTTGACGAGAAACTTAAAAGCCTCGTACACACGCACGTTATACTCGGCAAGAAAGCTCTGCCAGCTGTTTTCTTGCTGGTTCTTGCCGAGTAAACCAAGCGTGTACAAGGCTTTAGAGTAATTAACCACTACTCTTTGAATTCTGTGTTTTAGCCAGTTTTCTATCCATTTACAAATTGATCTTTTAAGCCTGTGGACTTACACATGAGTGGGGATTGGGGAACTGTGTCAAACGCTTTTGAAAAATCCAGGTATACCACGTCTACAGCCACCCCTCTGATCAAGGTTTTACTTACATAATCATAAAAAGAAATCAGGTTTGTTTGACAACTTCTGTCTTTTATGAACTCATGCTGTCTGTTGCTTAAAATATTTTTTGCCAGCAAGAACTCATCTATGTGGTCTTTTATTAAATGTTCCAGTATCTGTCATCAGTGTTGTTCATCTTCCTTTAAAAAAGTAATTAGTTACAATTACAAGTTACTTGTCCGAAAAAGTAATTGAGTTAGTGACTCTATTTATTGGCAAAGTAACTAGTTACTCGGCAAAGTAACTGAGATTTTTTTTTTTATATATTCTACAATGCAATTACGGTTAATCATATGCCTTTTTTTTCTTTGTGTGAATTTTCTACTGCAGGGCATGTTTTTTTAAAATCTATACCAAACCTAGAAATCTAGAAAGGATTTTAAAGGTGGACCACATTCAAAAAAATAAAAATAAAAAAAAGAATACTTTTTTTTAAATGTGTCCCCAAATACAGCCATGTCCCCCAATATATGCAGCCATGTCCCCAATATATGCAGCCATGTCCCCCACATATGCAGCCATGTCCCCCACATATGTAGCCATGTCCCCCATATATGCAGCCATGTCCCCCACATGATATACAGCCATGTCCCCCACATGATATGCAGTCATGTCCCCCACATATGCAGCAATGTCCCCCACATATGCAGCCATTTCCCCCACAGATGCAGCCATGATGTCCCCCACATATGCAGCCATGATGTCCCCCACAGATGCAGCCATGATGTCCCCCACATATGCAGCCATGATGTCCCCCACCCACATATGCAGCCATGATGTCCCCCACATATGCAGCCATGATGTCCCCCACATATAGCAGCCATGATGTCCCCCACATATAGCAGCCATGATGTCCCTCACATATAGCAGCCATGATGTCCCCCACATATGCAGCCATGATGTCCCCCACATATAGCAGCCATGATGTCCCCCACATATAGCAGCCATGATGTCCCCCACATATAGCAGCCATGATGTCCCCATACCTAGATGATGTCCCCATACCTAGATGATGCCGCCGCCGATCTGCCGCCGCCGCGTTAATCACCGTGCGGGGAACATTACAGCTTTCATTTGAATAGCTGTGTGTTCCCCGTCGCGTATAGACACTCCCCCTTGCTCGTGATTGGATGGGTGACCTGCACTTTGATAGACAGATCACCCATCCAATCCCGAGCAAGGGGGAGTGTCTATACGCGGCGCGGCGGGGAACAGACAGCTATTCAAATGAAAGCTGTAATGTTCCCAGCACCCTAATTAACTAGGCGGCGGCGTTGCGGTATGCGGCGGCGACGGCTGCGGGGGGTAATCTTGGTAACGCCGCCCATGTAGTGGGAACGGCGTTGCCGAGAGGGTAAAAGTAATCAGGTAGATTACTGTGATGCAATTGCCTATATGTCTCAGTTTAATGCTCCCTGCTTGTTTAAGGCTGTTAATGGTATTTACCCTTCTGCAGCCAGTCCTGTTTCAAATGTTAATTGCTCTAGCCCTGTGTTTACTGGTTACTGTGATTAGACAAGTGGCTCATGTTAATTATGCTGATTGCTTCATTGTGGTAATTATCTCTCTATATGCGGAGTCGAACCGGCTAGATACTGATTAGTTCAAAGAAATATCCTTATTCCAAAGGATCTGTATGGAAGCCCCAGTGTGAGGGGGGCGGAGATTTGTCATTGTAACAGTTTTGGAAATGACATATAAGCTGTGTGATATAACATTAAAGTCTGTCTTGTTCTAGCAGTAAGCCTGGACTAATGTGTGGCTTAATGGGCGATCTCAGGAATATTCCTCCTAGTGGAATATTGGGTGACGTTCTTATGGAAGAAGGGAATCTTTGACGGGGATATCATACCAATACCGTCACAATTGGTTGGTAGCAGTGGGATTTTCCCTTCTATTCCCCTTCACACCCGGATTCCAAGCAGACACTGGAAGAACTACTGGAAGTTCGTGGAAGGATTGCTAGCAACAAAACCAAGCGGGTCATTATAGCAGAATCAATGGAGCTAGACCAGGAGGACGGGATTGCAGCAACGCCAGCAGTACAAGAGATGGAGACACCAGTGATTCAGGAGGAGGAATCACCAGCCAACAAGCAAATGAGAGAGAAGCTAGCTTGGTTCGGCCCGAACCCAACGCCGGATGTGGTGCTGAAAGTGATGGACCTGTTAGCAAAGGCAGAACTACAGAAGGCTAAACAAATAAGAGACGCAGAACTACAGGAGGCTAAACAAATAAGAGACGCAGAGCTACAGAAGGATAAACAAATAAGAGACGCAGAGCTACAGTTAAAACTGGCAGCAGTCCAACCAGCAGCCGCACATTCTCCAAACAGTGAGTACAGCACAGCAGACGCAAGGAAGATTCCGTTTAGCGCTTTTAAAGCTTTTGATGAAAAGGACTGTGAGATTGATAACTTCCTGGCGGATTTTGAGCGACAATGTAACCTGCACCGAATAGCTAGAGGAGAGTGGGTTTCAATATTGTCAGGCAAACTGTCAGGCAAAGCTTCTGATGCTTTCCGGACCGTGCCAGATCAGGATATCCATAGCTACGCCCGGGTTAAAGAAGCGCTCCTGGCTCGTTATGCAGTAACCCCAGAGTCCCACCGACAGAAGTTCAGGGACTCACGCAAAACCACGAAAGCAGCCAGGCCACCACCGCAGAGGACATTTTGCAACTAATGCTCCTGGAGCAATTTTACAATCACATCCAGACGGACGTCAAAGACTGGGTGAGAGATCGCAGGCCCATGACTCTACCAGAGGCCGCTAAGTTGGCGGATGAATATGCAGATACTCGCAAGACGAACCAGGTCACACCACAGGAACAACCTCCACCACAAACGGTGCCCTCACACCCACCAACCACTAGATACCAACCTCCTAACAGACCGGTGACATCTAGCCCTCGCTATCCACGCCAGGAGGGCAACGAACAACGCTGCTTCCGGTGCAAACAGCTGGGTCACTTCAAGCAGAATTGCCCCATGAATGACAACACCAGGTCAAATTGGTCTTAACCTGGGTACCGCCCACCAGCAGCAGCCCATTGTGTAGACTCGGCTTGGGATCCCCAGGAGCTGGGTCGGGAAGAACCATTGGGCACCCCTTACGAAGCCCTCATGGTACAATCTGCTATTACGGACAACAGGGAACACCATTGTCAGCTGGTCATGGGCTCCAGCCCTGAGCCGGAGGGGCCCTGGAGGGAGCTGGGCAGAAAGAGGCACCGCCGGCCACCCTTCAAGAAGAAGAGGTCCTGGAAGCCGTATAACAAGCTGACCTGGGAGGAGAAGAAGCGACTGGAGGAGAGGGAGTCGCAGCGGGCGTCCCAGATGCGGGCCGAGATGTTCGCCAAGGGCCCACCGGTGGCCCCTTACACCACCACCCAGTTCCTGATGATGAAGGACCACGTGGAGAGCCTGCAGGACATGAGCAAGCAGGAGCTGATCCGTGAGTACATGGAGCTGGAGGAGTGCATAAGCTGCATGGAGGAGGAAAACAACCACCTGAGGTCACAGCAGGCTGATCCCCCCAGGCTCCATGAACTGGAGATGGAGCTGGAGAAGCTCAGAGAGGAGAACTGGCGGCTGCGGAGGGAGCAGAGGGTGGCTGACCCTATGGGGCACTGATCCAACCCCCCCCCCCGGACTCTGAGCACCAGTGCTACAGCATTTCAACAAATATAACTTTTTCTTTTTATGAATCTCTTGTGATTGTCACTTCAGAGCCATAACCTGCCCCTCCCATAGCGGGACACCTAGACGGCGGCGCACAGACCCATTCGCTGTCTTCACACTGACTTCTGGTGACTCTGCAGATCACACACAGACTTGGGGACTGACCGGCGTGTGATCTGACGACCCGGTGACATACCTGAGTCGGGAGCAGTTGCCAAGGGAGGTCAGTTACGCCAAACAGAGTTAACCTCGGACTAAAAGCTCTGAACCCGTCAACCCTACTGGACCAGGGAAGGTCCAACCGGGTTTGCCAGAGCAGGGAGAAAAAGGGGGGCCATTGTGATGCAATTGCCTATATGTCTCAGTTTAATGCTCCCTGCTTGTTTAAGGCTGTTAATGGTATTTACCCTTCTGCAGCCAGTCCTGTTTCAAATGTTAATTGCTCTAGCCCTGTGTTTACTGGTTACTGTGATTAGACAAGTGGCTCATGTTAATTATGCTGATTGCTTCATTGTGGTAATTATCTCTCTATATGCGGAGCCGAACCGGCTAGATACTGATTAGTTCAAAGAAATATCCTTATTCCAAAGGATCTGTATGGAAGCCCCAGTGTGAGGGGGGCGGAGATTTGTCATTGTAACAGTTTTGGAAATGACATATAAGCTATGTGATATAACATTAAAGTCTGTCTTGTTCTAGCAGTAAGCCTGGACTAATGTGTGGCTTAATGGGCGATCTCAGGAATATTCCTCCTAGTGGAATATTGGGTGACGTTCTTATGGAAGAAGGGAATCTTTGACGGGGATATCATACCAATACCGTCACAATTACTAGTTACCCGCAGGAGGCCAATTATTACATAACAGCGTTTATTTAAACGCTGTTACTTACAACACTGTCTGTCATGAATGTCACATCTATCCCAACGCAGGTGGTCAGAGACTATAGCTGGCTACTGTGCTCTTCACCTATAGCAGCCCCCTTTGCCTTAAAGGGGTTGTGAAGGATTTTTTCCCCCCTAAATAGCTTCCTTTACCTTAGTGCAGTCCTCCTTCACTTACCTCATCCTTCGACTTTGCTTTTAAATGTGAGAAAGAAAATGTAGCGCTGTGATACCATAGAGACAAGCTTATAAACCATGCGTCTGAAAAAGATTGACAGGTGTTGCAGATCATGCATTGGTGCTCTTATTCCAGTGACCCCCTAGGTAAATGCTCACCTTGGAGTGTGTGATTTAGCAATTACGCTCAGTCAATACCCACCCCTGGGTTCTATAATGGTAACAGAATCCTGGGCTTCCCGAGCAGTATCTCAGGAATAATGGGGAATAAAAAGCCTCAATAGTTTGATATCGCTTTAAATGTTTTATTAAACAAACAAGAACAACCCCCCAATGTGGTACTCACATGTACCAGGTGCATCAGTGCACCACTCTGTGTATGACATGAAATATTACAGAGGCTTTTATTTTTGAATGGTGTATGCTTCCTACTAAGCAGATAGACTGCCTGCTGTATCATTGATCATGACAGTATCTTCCCGACTATAGAAGTTAAACTAACAGGTCTATAGTTACTTGGTAAAGACTTTGATCCCTTTTTAAATATGGGCACCACATTGGCGCAGCCCCAATGCAGTGGTACCATTCCAGTCATTAACAAATCCCTAAATATTATAAACAATGGCCTTGAAATGACAGAGCTTAATTCTTTTAGGATCCGTGGGTGAATGCCATCTGGTCCAGGTGCTTAATTCACCTTTATTCTGTCTAAATATTTCTGGACCATATCACCTTTGAGCCATTATAGATCATTTGGGGCTGTGTCAAAACCATCCCCATTATGTAAGGGAAAAGGGAGTAGCCGCTCCAGGTGGGAACCCAGATGAACATCCCCCGCTGCAGACAACTCAGGTGCAGGCAATACACTTAGCAAAGCAGGAACAAAAATTGTCTCTGGACAGCCGCACTCTGAACAAATTGTAGCCTTTATTAAAAGAAGGACAGCACTACAAGTCACAGCAAAACAAAATAAAACCTGACTGCTGCCGCGTTTCGCACTGAAACTAGTGAATAGTCATAGCACAATGGTGAAGCTCCAAAAACTTTATCCAACATCTATGCCCCAGTTGAAGTCCCTTTGGACGAAACACGTAGGGCTTGGTACACCTACTCCTCATATTGCTTTTATTTCATCTTTTTTATTTGTGATCACTTTTATGTCAATGTTTTGTTGGTTTTATTACAATAAAACCTTATACAATTTTGACCTGCACCATTGGAGCACCGTTTTTTCTTTTTTCCTGCATGATCTGTTGGATAAAGTTTTTGAAGTTTCACCATCGTGCTTTGTTATATCCCATTTGGGGGTTGTTTCCTTCATCACTCAACATCTGCTGGAAGTAGGGGGTCCTCCCCTTTCTTTGGGTCCATTCCATCGATCCAGATTGACACTCACTCATTGAGAGTTTCCAGTTAAGGACTGTTGGGTCCCAACAAGGCCAAGTTTGTAGTTCCAATCACTCAGAGTCATCAGACAAGGTGAGTCGATCTTCCCTGGGATTTCCCATGCCTTTATGATCTTCTGTCGCTGACAGGTAGATCCTCTGGATCTGGTAAGCGTATTCCATCTATTCTACATAGTCGGAAGGAATGTGTCAGGTCACCTGCGGCCAGGTGACAAGTGCACCCCGTTAAGGTCAGGGATGCACCACAGGGTAGTGAACCCTATGGCCGACTGCTGCGATTAGAGAGGAAGCGTGAACCCAAGATCGCCCAGGTGCGGAATCTAAGACCCAGCTTTGTGTTCACCAGAGCCTATAGTGTTGAGGATGGCCTTCGCCGCAGCTGGATCCAGGTTGCGACCCCTGGGATCCCCTAGGTCACGCTACGCAGGGAGAGAGGGGAAGCAGCAAGAAGGACAAGCGGTAGTGATGGGTAAGCCGAGGTCAGGGCAACAGGCAGAACAGGGTAACCGAGGGCAAACGGGAGAAGTCAGGGACGAGCCAAAAACGGTACACAGGAAGATAATCGTAGCACACTGCAGACAGGAACTAAAGCTAACTACACGGTTGAACAGCAAAGCAGACTAGCAGTGCAGTGGTTAATATAGGCTTCCTGGGATGGCCTAGGGTGGAGCCATACAGGGAGGAAGTTAATAAAATACAGTCAGAAGGAGGGTCAGGCCTCTAATGAACACATGGAGATCAGGTAAGCTGCCAGACTTTATTGCATATCCATGACAGTACCCTCCCTCTTATGGCCCCTCCCCCTCCCCAGCCTGGACCCAGGCCTAAAGGGGAATCCCAGATGAAACCTCCTCAACAAATGGGGCGCAAAGACCTCAGATGCAGAAATCCAAGATGCCTCCTCAGGACCAAACCCTCTCCAAAGCACAAGGTACTGAAGAATGCCTCTGCAGAGGCGAGAATCCAGAACTTGAGTAACCTCATACTTTAGATTATCCTCATTGACCAGAACCGAAGTAGGGAGAAGACAAGAGGATTTATTGAGGACTAAATGCCTTTTAGGAATAAGTAAGGGCATGAGAGGATCAAAAGGAATCTGAGGAGGATTCCCCAGACCCTTAGAGATGAACTGGGCATCTAGCACAGGACCATCAGACTGGGCAGAGGTCAGAGGAACCCTGAGGTCAGGTTGGTTAGAAGGTGACATCACACAGAAGTCAAGCTGCATAGCAGAAAAAACAGCAGAATGCAGAGAGCCCTGAAAACAAGGTAGAAAATCCCACTTGGCCGAATGAGGCAATCTATCCAAAGGATGGATTGAGCCCCTTAAACAGGTTTGAAAGGACGTAATAGTACTAGGATGAGGCGAGGTTTCAGAAGGTCCTGAACAAGAAAAGGTAGGAGGCTCACTGGGCATGGGCTGGCCTGGTATAGCTGATGCAGAGGCGGATTGAATAGCACAGTCAGGTGTAGAGACTACCCGAATCGCATCACAAGGCGTAGCGACTGTGGAACTTGCAGACAAGTTAGCCTGGCTGTGCATTTTAGGGACAGACAAAGGTAACCTGGAGTGAATGATCGGCTCAGGTTCACAGGCGGGCTCCTCATCCAGAGTGCCACATGGGCTAGAAAGTGCATCAGCCTGACTATTGCAAGACACATCCCGGACACCACTACATGCAGGGCTAGCGCAACCACCAGGCGGACCAAGCGGCCGCTTGGGGCGGGCAGGTCCGCAGCCTGGGATGGGGCGGAAAGATGACTTTTTTTTTTTTATTGTCCGGAGTTGCCGCCGCCCTCCGGCGCCCGGTGTCCCGCTCCAGGGCTCGAGTCCTGCAGGAACGGCGTCCCTGCACTTTTTTGACAGCAGGAACGCGCGTTCCCTTTGTAGGACTCGAGCAGCGCAGGCAGGTAGGCGCGCCCCCCCGCGGCAAGAGAGATCCAAGTGTGGGTTGCCTGCGGGTTTAAGCCGCTGCACCACGGCGGTGACGGGAAGAACGGAGAGCCTGTAGTGCGGGCATAGTTGCCGCTTTTGTCCCAAGCCTCCCCCGCTATCATGAGTAGAGGAGCGGACGGCGGGGGGCGGGACAATTCTGGACTGCCTGTCACGTTAATCAGGATATGATTGGCTGCTAGGAGGTGGTCCTAGCAGCCAATCACCAGTTCACAGAAAATTCAAACCGGCAGCTCCCGCACCCCTGTGCTTTCGGTTCACGATTGTCACGCCTCCTGCTCTCCGCTCTGTGAAAGGTAGGAGTGGAGAGGGAAGGGAGGAAAATATATGAAAATGTGATGGATGGGGTGTGGGGGGCAGTGCTGTGTGTGTGGGGGGGTGCAGTGCTGTGTGTGTGGGGGGGGCAGTGCTGTGGGGGGACAGTGCTGTGTGTGTTTGGGGGGGACAGTGCTGTGTGTGTGTGGGGGGGCAGTGCTGTGTGTGTGGGGGGCAGTGCTGTGTGTGTGGGGGGACAGTGCTGTGTGTGTGTGTGGGGGACAGTGCTGTGTGTGTGTGTGGGGGGCTGTGCTGTGTGTGGGGGGGGCAGTGCTGTGTGTGTGGGGGGTAGGGCTGTGTGTGTGGGGGGGTAGTGCTGTGTGTGTGTGGGGGGGTAGTGCTGTGTGTGTGGGGGGGGCAGTGCTGTGGGGGGACAGTGCTGTGTGTGGGGGGCAGTGCTGTGTGTGGGGGGGCAGTGCTGTGTGTGGGGGGGCAGTGCTGTGTGTGGGGGGGGCAGTGCTGTGGGGGGACAGTGCTGTGTGTGTGGGGGGCAATGCTGTGTGTGTTGGGGGTAGTGCTGTGTGTGTGGGGGGGGGGGTAGTGCTGTGTGTGTGGGGGGACAGTGCTGTGTGTGTGGGGGCAGTGCTGTCTGTGGGGGGCAGTGCTGTGGGGGACAGTGCTGTGTGTGTGGGGGGCAGTGCAGTGTGTGGGGGGGGTAGCGCTGTGGGGGGGCAGTGCTGTGTGTGTGTGTGGGGGGGTAGTGCTGTGTGTGTGTGTGGGGGGGGGGGGGTAGCGCTGTGGGGGACAGTGCTGTGTGTGTGGGGGGGACAGTGCTGTGTGTGGGAGGGCAGCGCTGTGGGGGGGTAGCGCTGTGGGGGGACAGTGCTGTGTGTGTGGGGGGCAGTGCTGTGTGTGTGTGGGGGGCAGCGCTGTGGGGGGACAGTGCTGTGTGTGGGGGCAGTGCTGTGTGTGTGTGGGGGGGGGTAGTGCTGTGTGTGTGGGGGGGGGTGTGTGATGGGGAAATACTGTGTGGGGGGGTATGTGATGGGGGGCAATAATGTGTGGGGGGATATGTGAAGGGGGGTACATTACTGTGTGGGGGGATATGTGAAAGGGGGCATTACTGTGTGGGGGGATATGTGAAGGGGGGCAATACTGTGTGGGGGGATATGTGAAGGGGGGACAATACTGTGTGGGGGGATATGTGAAGGGGGGCAATACTGTGTGGGGGGATATGTGAAGGGGGGACAATACTGTGTGGGGGGATATGTGAAGGGGGGGCAATACTGTGTGGGGGGATATGTGAAGGGGGGGCAATACTGTGTGGGGGGATATGTGAAGGGGGGGCAATACTGTGTGGGGGGATATGTGAAGGGGGGGCAATACTGTGTGGGGGGATATGTGAAGGGGGGCAATACTGTGTGGGGGGATATGTGAAGGGGGGCAATACTGTGTTGGGGGATATGTGAAGGGGGGGCAATACTGTGTGGGGGGATATGTGAAGGGGGGGCATTACTGTGTGGGGGGATATGTGAAGGGGGATAATACTGTGTGGGGGGATATGTGAAGGGGGGTGCATTACTGTGTGGGGGGATATGTGAAAGGGGGCATTACTGTGTGGGGGGATATGTGAAGGGGGGGGCAATACTGTGTGGGGGGATATGTGAAGGGGGGGCAATACTGTGTGGGGGGATATGTGAAGGGGGGGCAATACGGTGTGGGGGGATATGTGAAGGGGGGCATTACTGTGTGGGGGGATATGTGAAGGGGGGGCATTACTGTGTGGGGGGATATGTGAAGGGGGGTAATACTGTGTGGGGGGGATATGTGAAGGGGGGGTAATACTGTGTGGGGGGATATGTGAAGGGGGGCAATACTGTGTGGGGGGATATGTGAAGGGGGGTAATACTGTGTGGGGGGATATGTGAAGGGGGGTAATACTGTGTGGGGGGATATGTGAAGGGGGGCATTACTGTGTGGGGGATATGTGAAGGGGGTAATACTGTGTGGGGGGATATGTGAAGGGGGTAATACTGTGTGGGGGGATATGTGAAGGGGGGCATTACTGTGTGGGGGGATATGTGAAGGGGGGTATACTGTGTGGGGGGATATGTGAAGGGGGGCAGGACTGTGGTGGGGAAGATGTGAAGGGGACAAGCAGCTGCGCACAAAATGAGGTGCTGCACAGAAAACGTGAAGGGGTACCATTGACTCCTAAATGCTCTGAAATGCAAGGTGCAATTTCCCGCACATGTAAATTGCATGGTACAAATGCATCATGCAGTTTCCATGCGGCTGCATTTTTAGAAGATGCCAGGACCTTTTCCAGCAGAAAACTCAGGCACAGCAGCCCATTCAAACGAATTGTGTGTCTTGCCTGGGCTGTGATGTAAAGAATCGGAGTAATTGCACAAAACTGCGATGCGGACCTCAGCTGGAAGAAAATGTTACTAATCGGACCTCCGTGAATTTTAATTCAATACCCCTGCTGTAGTGGCTTTGCAAGGAGGGGGGTACGCTAGCCGAGTGACCCCCCCTTCTCCCACACCGCGGCTCTGTTTAGTCTCGGCTGTCTCCGCCGAGCAATGCCGAGCTGTTACTGTCTCTGCCGAGTAAAGCCGCCTCCCCCTCCTCCTCCTTTCTACACAGGGGGAGGGGACCGGTCACCTGACCAGTTTTTTGCATGTCCCGCGCTTATCTGACTAAGGTATTGATTATGGGTCACTCTGTACTGTGAGGGGGGGGAGGGGGGGTCTGCACTATAGGGGTGTCTGTACTGTGTAGGGGTCTTCACTATAGGGGTGTCTGTACTGTGGGGGTCTGCACTGT
This sequence comes from Rana temporaria, assembly GCF_905171775.1. Lineage (NCBI taxonomy): Eukaryota > Metazoa > Chordata > Amphibia > Anura > Ranidae > Rana > Rana temporaria. Next base: position 157,893,518 of record NC_053497.1, read on the forward strand.
AGGGGTGGGGATCTGCACTATAGGGGTGTCTGTACTGTGGGGGTCTGCACTGTAGGGGTGTCTGCATTGTAGGGGTGGGAGTCTGCACTATAGGGGTGTCTGTACTGTGGGGGTCTGCACTGTAGGGGTGTCTGTACTGTGGGAGTCTGCACTATAGGGGGTCTGTACTGTTGGGGTCTGTACTGTAGGGGTGTCTGTACTGTGGGGGTCTGCACTATAGGGGTGGGGGTCTGCACTGTAGGGGTGTCTGTACTGTGTCGGGTGGGGGTCTGCACTGTAAGGGTGTCTGTACTGTGGGGGTCTGCACTATAGGGGTGTCTGTACTGTGGGGGGTGGGGGTCTGCACTGTTGGGGGGTCTGAACTGTTGGGGGGTGTCTGTGTAATGGGGTCCAGAGGTGCAGGGTGCTATGTAATGTAAAGGGGTCCAGTGGTGTATGGTGCTGTGTAATGTAAAGGGGTCCAGTATGTTTTACATTTAGTAGTATGGTGTATATTATACTAAGAATTTCTGGTGTGGCGTGGTTACAAAAGCACAAATTAGTGTGTTTTTTTATATAAAATGGAGCTTTGCTTGTGTAGGCAGAAATCCTTGCACCGGCCCTGACTACATGCGGTTGAAAGAGCAAAAGATACTGGAATGGTGGCAACAGGAAGTTTCTCTTTTGGGGCAACCTTGGGTAGGCAGTACGTGGAACAGGAGGGACCCCAAGCCAGGATCTGTCCGGCAGTCCAGTCAATGTGTGGAGAATGGAGCCTTAACCAAGGAAGACCCAAAACGATAGGAGCTGAGGCCTTAGGTAGGATAAAGAAGGATATCCACTCCTGGTGAAGTGTCCCTACTGACATTTTAACTGGGAGTGTCTGGAAGCGAATAGGACCCCCTGGGAGAATAGTGCCATCAATCGCCAAGACTACCAATGTCGTGGTGAGGGGCAAGAGGGTAAGTCTCAAGGACGATGCGATTTCCCAGTTCATGAAGTTGCCAGCGGGTCCGGAATCCAGATATGCCGAGACCGAATGAGAAGAAGCACCAAGATGAAGGGACACAGAAAGAAGACGAGAAGGTGATATTTCTGGGTCCAATACTCCACCTTCCAGATGTATTGAACACAAGCGTTTTTCCCGGGCAAAGAGAGCAAGTGTCAAGAAAATGACCTTTGCCCCCACAGTAGAGACACAGGCCCAGAGTTCTGCGCTTAGCACGTTCCTCGGGGAGATAGCCTGGTCCGACCCAGCTGCATGGGTTCCTCAGCTGGCAGGAGATGCTCCACGGGTCGAAGAGAGGGGAGCTCAGGCTGACTAAGGACCAGTGGCGGCCCGTCCATAGGGACGCACGGGCGCCCCCCCCTCCCGCAGTCACACAAAAAAATAATAATAATTTAAAAAAACGGGCCCTTTAAGAACTTTTATTCGGCTAAAATGTCATTCTGACATTTTAACCGCAGTTCTGGTGGCCGTCTATAGAGGGCGCTGCAGCGCCACCCCCTCTCGCAAATAACACACATTCGTGCATAAATGCACGAATGTATGTTATTGTTGGTTGCCAGCTGCCTGGTCTATTCATATAACCGGACGTGGGTCGCCGGTTACCCGAATAGCGGCAGCTGGTTGGCTGAGGGGAACTGCCTATCAAAGCCAGCGGCTCTGATAGGCTTTTCCAGTACCGCCCTCCTGCTCTCGGATGTCTATACTCGGAGCGCAGGCAACCTGCGTTCCTTGCATAAGACTTTCGGCCGTTTCAGCCGATTGGCTGAAGCTTCACCACGGCGGCAGAAGACATCGAGGGAGGACATGGAAGCTTCAGGTAAGTGCTTTTTACAAGAAAGGGGCGACATTGGGCACAGTGGCATCATGGGGCACACTTGTGACAAAGGGCACAGAGGTGACAATTGGCACAGTGGCATCATGGGGCACAGTGGTGACAATGGGCAGAGTGGCATCATGGGGCACAGTGGTAACAATGGGCACAGTGGCATCATGGGGCACAGTGGTGACAATGGGCACAGTGGCATCATTGGGCACAGTGGTGACAATTAAAGGGCATAGTGGTGACAATTGGCACAGTGGCAACAATTGAGGGGCACAGTGGCTGCGTTTGATGGCATGGCACAGTGGTGACAATTGATGGAACAGTGGCTGCATTTGATGGCATGGCACAGTGACTGCGTTTGATGGCATGGCACAGTGGTGACAATTGATAGCACAGTGGCTGCGTTTGATGGCACAGTAGCTGCGTTTGATGGCATGGCACAGTGGTGACAATTGATGGCACAGTTGCTGTGTTGCATGGCACAGTGGTGACAATTGATGGCACAGTTGCTGTGTTTGATGGCATGGCACAGTGGTGACAATTGATGGTACAGTGGCTGCATTTGATGGCAAGGCACAGTGGTGACAATTGATGGCACAGTTGCTGTGTTGCATGGCACAGTGGTGACAATTGATGGCACAGTGACTGCATTTGATGGCATGGCACAGTGGTGACAATTGATGGCACAGTGACTGCATTTGATGGCATGGCACAGTGGTGACAATTGATGGCACAGTTGCTGTGTTTGTTGGCATGGCACAGTGGTGACAATTGATGGCACAGTTGCTGTGTTGCACGGCACAGTGGTGACAATTGATGGCACAGTTGCTGTGTTTGATGGCATGGCACAGTGGTGACAATTGGTGGCACAGTGGCTGCATTTGGTGGCATGGCTCAGTGGCTGCGTTTGATGGCACAGTGGCTGCATGTGATGGGCACAGTGAGGCTGCAATTTTTTTTTTTCGTTTGCGCCCCCCCAAAAATTTTGAGCACCAGCCGCCACTGCTAAGGACCAAGGAATGCTGGCGTTGCTTTTCTAGGGTCCTTTCCTGAAAGCGAATATCGATCTGGTTACACAAGGAGATCACTCCGTCCAGATCAGTGGGGATGGTTCTTCCTGCTAATTCATCCTTCACTCTATCAGAAAGGCCATGCAAAACGGTTGCGACTAAGGCCTCATTGTTCCAGCTCAATTCAGCTGAGAGGATACGGAACTGAAGAGCATATTGTCCCACTAAACAGGATTCTTGGCGGAGATGTAAAAGGGCGCTGGCCGCTGAAGAGACATGAGCCGGTTCTTCGAAGATATTCTGAAAAAGTTTCAAGAAAACACACAGGCTAGAAACCACTGGATCATTCGATTCCCACAGAGGGGCAGCCCAGGCTAAGGCCGCGTACACACGGGCAAACATGTACGATGAAACCGGTCCGCCGGACCGTTTTCACCGTACATGTCTGCCCGGGGATTTCTGTACGATGGCTGTACTAACCATCGTACAGAAATCCGCGCGTAAACAATACGCGGGGCGTGTCCGCGCCGTCGCCGCGGCGACGTGGGCGGCCCTGCCAGTTAAATGCTTCCACGCATGCGTCGAAGTCATTCGACGCATGCGAGGGATGGCGGGCGCTCGGACATGTACGGTAGGTCTGTACAGACGACCGAACATGTCCGAGCGGGCAGGATTCCAGCGGACTGTTTTAAAACAAGTCCAGGAATATTTGCCCGCTGGGAAAAGGCCCGGCGGGCAAATGTTTGCTGGAATCCTGCACGCTCGGGCCTACACGCGACCGAACATGTCTGCTGAAACTGGTCCGCGGACCAGTTTTAGCAGACATGTTCGGTCGTCTGTACGGCCCATTAGGCTTCACCGGAGAGGAGGGAAATGATATAGGCTATTTTAGCCCGATCAGACAGAAAGTGTTGGGGCAGGAGCTCAAAATGAATAGTGCATTGGCTTAGGAAACCCCTGCAGGACTTAGAGTCTCCAGAAAAACGGATTGGAGGTAGAAGTTTCAGTGAATGCGACTCTGCGACTGGTGCAACAGGCGCAGCCACTGGTTGTACTTGGGGTTGCGGATTCGGGGTTCCCAACGAGGTCTGAAGCTGATCAAAGCGGGAAGCCAGATCCTGAAGGAAACGCATCACCTGAGCTTGATTAGCTTCATGCGTCTCAAGTCTACGAATAATGCCCTGTAATGGATCGTCTGCGGGGAGCAACACGTCGGCCGGATTCATGGCTGTTCAAACTGTCAGGTCACCTGTGGCCAGGTGACAAGTGCACCCCGTTGGGGTCAGGGATGCACCACAGGGTAGTGAACCATACCCTGTGAATCGACTGCTACGATTAGAGAGGAAGCGTGAACCCAAGATCGCCCAGGGCGCGGAGTCTAAGACCCAGCTTTGTGTTCACCAGAGCCTATAGTGTTGAGGATGGCCTTCGCCGCAGCTGGATCCAGGTTGCGACCCCTGGGACCCCCTAGGTCACGGGGAAGCCGCAAGCAGGACAAGTGGTAGTGATGGGTAAGCTGAGGTCAGGGCAACAGGCCAAACATGGTAACCGAGGGACAGGCAAAAGGTCAGGATCACAGGCAAACAGGAGAAGTCAGGGACGAGACAGAAACGGTACACAGGAAGATAATCGTAGCACACTGCAGACAGGAACTAAAGCTAACAACACGGTTGAACAGACTAGCAGTGCAGTGGTTAATATAGGCTTCCTGGGATGGCCTAGGGTGGAGCCATACAGGGAGGAAGGTGATAAAAGACAGTTAGAAGGAGGGTCAGGCCTCTAATGAACACATGGAGATCAGGTAAGCTGCCAGACTTTATTGCATATCCATGACAGAATGTTTGTCCCATGATGATCCACGTGGCCATATGTTTTTCAGCATTTATTCACATTATATATTGATGGACATTCATTTGCATATCCATTTTTCGTTTTTTCGTTTTCACTTTTGTGCCTTTTTTGACACATTCACTTATATGGACTATTCAGTTTATATTTGTTTCTCTTAGTTACTCAGTGTAATATTGAGTGCTTCTTATTATCACTAGCGCTACATTTATATATTCATCCCTATTATGAACATGAACTCCCCCATGCTCCTTTGTATACACAGAGCTGAAGAAAGCATTCTCTTTGTCCCCAGTCACCCACTCTAGATTATTTTGTAAAGGGCCTACATGCTCAGACCTGACCTTTTTACTATTAATATATTTAAAGAATTTTTGGGGTTTGTTCTACTATCTTTTGAAATCTGTTGTTCGTTTTGATTTTTTACGTCCTTGATTTCCTTTTTACATATTCTGTTATATTCTTTGTAAAATTTAAACAATGATATTTTTTAAAAGCTCTTTTTTTTATTATTTATAGCCATCTTAACTTGGGCCATGAGCCACATAGGTTTTATTTTTAGCCTTTGAAACGCATGCATGGAAGTACTTCCAGCGGCGCGCACGTCGCCGCGTTATCATCACGGCGACGGCGCGACACGTCACCGCGGATGAATTCCGCGCAGATTTTGATCCAATGGTGAGTACAAGCCATCGGATCCAAATCCGGAGGAGGAATCTCCGCTGGAAACGGTCCAGCGGAGATCCCCTCGTGTGTACGGGCCTTACCTGTATCTTACAGCTAACATTAAATGAAATCATGTTATGGTCACTGCTACCCAGATGTTCTTTTATATGATGGTGATAGTAGTAATCAATAGAGTTGAGCGGACATCTGGAAAGTTCGGGTTCGGGACCGAACACGACCCGAACCCGAACCCCATTGAAGTCAATGGGGACCCTGACTTTTGACTACTAAAATGTCTCTAAAAAACTAAGGGAAAGGGCTGGAGGGCTGCAAATGGCAGCAACATGTCGGGAAGAGCATGGCAAGTACTCTGGAGATAAATGTGGATAGGGAAATAACTTAAAATAACATAAAAAAATTAAAATAAAATAATTTTGACCTAGGAGGACGAGGTCCATATGTAGTAGGAGGTTGAGGTGGATGTGGCGGTGTGGAAGCGGCAGTGGAGGAGGAGGAGGTAGCCAACACAGCAGGTTTTGGTTTTTAATTGATTTATTTTTTAAATTAGGGTAAACCCCAAAAGAGTGAGAAAGATCTAGGGTTGCTACCTCATCCATTTAAACCTGAACACAGAGTAATTACACAGGTTCTGGGACTAATTTAATGTCAATAAGTGTAATGACACTGCCTATGTGAAGTAATTAGAACTGTTGGATCTCAGCTGCAGAGGCTTCTCAGGTCTAACCACCAATTCACTCTCTTATTTAGTCAGAAAGTTTGGGGTTAATTCATCACAACCTCAATCCGTACCAACATAAGGAAGCTTATTACTTCATAAGCCATATATCATAAATGTCATTAGTAATAGAGTCTCTTTGAATGAAAAGGAATCCTACTGTATAGTTCCTAGGCAGTAATATGTCTCACTAGAATCTATGGCAGAGTAATATTATCTGATAATATATTGTTAGTTCACTTTATAGGCTTAGTACTATAGTAAGCAAAGTCCATCAAAGTAATAAATGGGGAAAGCAACAGAAATACAGGTGCAAAGCAGTCCTTTTGTGTTGCAAGCAAAGTGTGTGACACAGTTCAACAGGTATGAATATGAACAGGATACTTGCGGTTCTGCTGGGTCTTGTGGTACACGGCTGTAGGATGTAAGTAGGAGAAAGCCAGGGGACCTGTTGTGGAGGAGTCCTTAAAGGTCTGGTGTCAGGTGCTGGAGGCTGGTGGTTCAGAGCCTGCTGGGGCAGGGGAACAGTGATCGCTCGCCAGAGGTCCTGGAACGGGGGACGGTCCTCAGAGGCTCCTGGGCTCAGTGGTGTGATCCGCTCTTCCACAGGTGACGGCAGGCATTCGACAAAATAACCGAACACCCTGCCGTCATCTGTGGGAAGTTTAAATAGCCGCGATTTCGCGGGGAAAACGGGCAGGGTGCTGAGACGCACTTCCGCGTTCCAGCTTGGAATGCAGACGTCCGCGCACCGGAAGTGACGCGGACGTCTTGCATAACGGAGCGCAGCTGCTAGGACAAGGCACAGCCGCGCTCGTTCTGCGATAAGAAACATCAGAGATGTTACATACTCCCCTCCTCAAGGGGGCACCACCAGTGCTCCCAGAAATAAAGGGCCGAGTAGGATATCTTGAATGAAATTGCCTGATTAGACGTGGGGCATGTATGTCTGAAGAATCCTCCCAAGAGTCATCAAGTTGATCATAACCTTTCCAACGTATTAGGTATTGAAGAGTGGAACCACGTTTCCTAGAGTCCAGTATTTTCTCAACTTCATATTCAGTCTCACCATGGATCTTGATTGGTGAAGGAGGACATGGCTTTCTATTAGGAAATGGATTAGAAACAAAAGGTTTAATGAGAGAAACATGAAATGAAGAATGTATCTTCCAGTCTGGGGGTAAAAGTAATTTGACAGCATTAGGACTAATCAAATGTGATATCTGGAATGGTCCAGTGAATTGGGTGCCTAGTTTCTTTGATGGTATTTTAAGCTGAAGATTGCGGGTGGAAAGCCAGACTAAATCCCAGACCTTATATTTAGGAGGTACCGATCTGTGAGCATCATAGTATTGTTTTTGTCTTTGTTGAGCAAATTTTAAGTTAGAACGTAGAATCTCCAGTGTATCCTTTAAAGTAGATAGATAATGATCAGGTGCTGGAACACTATTTGGGAGGTAAGAGGTTGGTAGACTGTTGGGGTGGAAACCAAAATTGGCGAAAAATGGTGTGAATCGGGACGAAGAACTGGTGGAATTGTTATAAGAAAATTCAGCAAGGGGTAGAAGTTGAAACCAATCATCTTGTAGATGTGTACAGTAACAGCGTAGATATTGTTCTAGGATTTGGTTGACACGTTCTGTCTGCCCATTTGTCTGAGGGTGGTAGGCAGTGGACAGGCGGTGGTCAATCTGTAGAGCATTACATAGGGCTTTCCAAAATCTAGAAACAAATTGACTGCCGCGATCCGAAATGATTTTTGAGGGTATACCATGTAATTTGAGAATATTGGTGATGAATGCGTTTGCTGTCTCAAGGGAAGTTGGTAACTTCTTTAAAGGGACAAAGTGTGCCATCTTGGTTAAGAGATCTACTATGGCCATGATGGTGTTGGCACCATTGGATTTGGGAAGATCAACTATAAAGTCCATCGACACAACTTCCAAGGTCTATTAGGTACTGGGATAGAAGCGAGAAGACCGAAGGGAGGTCTCCTAGAATGTTTGTTACGAGCACAAATTTCACATGAACTAACATATTCATGGACCGTCTTAGCCAGATTGGGCCACCAGTAATCTCTCTTAATGAGGTGAGTAGTCTTGTTGATTCCAGGGTGGCCGGCTAGGGGTGGAGTCATGAAGATGTCTAAGTAATGAGAGTTGTAAGTTAGGGGGAACGAAGATCTGTCGTTGAAAGTATAACTCCATCTGGTAATCTAGTAAGATCTTTTGGTAAACTAGAGCGATCTCTGGAGAGTGATTGAGAAATTAATTGTCTAAAAGTGGTGGAAACGCCAATGAATCGGTTTGATGGAATGATAGAAAGTGGAGGAATCTCAGTAGTTTGGTCTTCATTCATACGAGACAAGGAGTCGGCTTTGATGTTTTGTGTGCCAGGCCTGTAGGATATATAAAATCAAACCTGTCAAAGAATAAGCTCCATCTGACCTGACGGGCAGAGAGCGTCTTACAGGCCTTGAGATGTTGTAAGTTACGGTGATCGGTCAGAATGGTTATTGGATGAGTGCTACCCTCCAATAAGTGTCTCCAATTCTCTAAAGCATCTTTAATTGCAAGGAGTTCCTTTTCACCGATGGGGTAGTTCTTTTCTGCTGGCGAGAGGGTTCTGGAGTAAAAAGCTACAGGGTGTAACGGCTCTGATAGACTTGGACGTTGGGACAGAATAGCACCCAAAGCATAATGAGAGGCGTTCTACTTCTACAGTGAAGTGGTATTGGGGGTTAGGAGTTGTAAGATGGTGGCTGAAGTGTAACAGAGCTTTAGAGTGTCAAAGGAATCCTGGGCTTCCTTTGACCAGGAGAAGGGTGTCTTCGAGCTAGTGAGAGTACTCAATGGTTTGACAATTGCTGAGAAATTTTTGATAAATTTGCGATAATAGTTTGAGAAACCGAGGAACCGTTGAAGAGCTTTTCTAGAGTGAGGTATTGGCCAGGAGGTAATACATTCTACTTTAGAAGAGTCCATTTGGATACCTTGAGGTGTAATTTGGTAGCCTAGAAAAGATATAGTTGACTGGCTGAAAACACATTTCTCCCAGTTTGGCATATAAGGAATGTGTTCTGAGTCTGGCCAAAACCCAACGAACATGTTTAGTGTGTTCCTCCAGTGTATCAGAATAGATCAGAATGTCATCCAGATAAATTACTACGCAGACGTCAAGCAGATCCCTAAAAATGTCATTTATGAACCACTGGAAAGTTGCAGGTGCGTTACAAAGTCCAATGGCATCACAGTGTATTCGTTAAAGACCATAACGAGTCTTGAAAGCAGTCTTCCACTCATCACCTGGACGAATCCTGATCAAATTGTAGGCACCCCTGAGGTCTAGTTTTGTGAAAACCTTTGAGGTTTGAAGACGTTCAATGAGCTCTGGAATGAGAGGTAAGGGGTAGCGGTTCTTCACAGTGATACTATTGAGGGCACGGTAATCAATGATAGGCCGTAATGAACCATCCTTGTTTTTGACGAAGAACATGGCGGCACTTGCGGGAGAAGTGGATGGTCTAATAAAGCCCTTTTCAAGTTTCATCCAGGTAACCCTTAAGATGTACAAGCTCTGGTTGTGATAGGGATAGATACGTGCAGTTGGAATTGGAGAGCCAGGAATGAGATCTATAGGGCAATCATAAATTCGATGGGGGGGGGAGAATCTCTGCCTTACTGAAAACATCTGAAAAATCTTGTAAATATGTAGGGAGATCTTTATAGTAAATTTCCGTGGAGAGATAGTTAAAAAGGAGGTAGCAAGTTTCTTTGCAGAATGTGGAGTTTAGATTGAGTGAGTGGTTAGTCCAGAGGAAAGTTGGCTGATGTAGGAGTAGCCAAGGTAACCCGAGAAACTATTGGGAAAAGTGGAGATGGAAATGACATCAAAGACAAGGGTCTCTGTATGGTTATTCCCGCAAGTAACAGTAGGGGTGAGGTTTGAGAGGACATTGGACCAGAGGTGGGGGAAACTAGAACCATCAATAAATGTGACAGAGAGAGGATTTTGCTTAACCACACAAGGAATTTTATTTAATTCACAATTGCTAAATCAAATAAAGTTGCCACAGGCACCGGTGTCGACAATCGCGTCAATGGTAGTTCTATTTTGATCCCACTGTAAGGTAAGAGTGACATAAATAAATCGATTAGTGTAGTTCCAGGTGGATTGATCTTACAAATGTTAGAAATGTTACCTTCTGAGTTCCTCTTTAGTAATGGACAAGTGGAGACAATATGGTCTGGGGGCTGAACAGTATAGGCCAGAGGTTATTAGCACTGCGCCGTTGTTTCTCAGCCAATGATAAAGGACCTTTGAGAGCTCTAGTTCCATGGGAACATCCTTTGGAGGTGATTTAGATCTCTGAATTGTGGAGGTAAGTAAGTGTTAAATAGGTTCAGCCTTCCCTTTCACGGAGACGCCGGTCAATGGTGAGAGATAAATGCATCAGATCTTCTAGGATGAGGAGGAAGCTCTACGCGAGCTAACTCGTCCTTCATTGGTTCAGATAAACCTAATCTAAATTGATTACGGAGTGAAATGTCTGTCCACTGTGTCTCTCTGCTCCAACACTTGAATTCCGCAATATAGTCCTCCACATGTCTTTTTCCTTATTTAAGGTTCCTAATGGTGTTCTCAGCTGTAAGCTGTTTGTTAGGGTCTCGTAGAGGAGTGACATCTCATCCAAAATGTCATTAAATGCCCCCAGTAAATCACCATGTTCTTCCACCATACGCATCAGCCCAGACCCTAGGCTCTCCTTTCAAATATGATATGAGGGTGAGGATACGAACCCTGTCTGAATGATAGGTGCGGGGCGCAATTCAAACATGAGGCGGCAAAGCACTAATGAATTGGCGGAAAAATTTTCGGTCCCCTGAAAAGGTTTCAGGGGGGCAAACTTTGGGTTCAGGTCCTCTCCCTGGGTAATGCAAAATTTTGGTTGCGTAAAGCGTCATTTCTAGACGTAAATCAGTGACAGTGGCAGTGAGGTTATCCACTCTTTGTGAAAGTCCAACTAGGTGGTTAGCAAGCTCTGCTGGATCCATTATCCTTTTAAAAGGGTGTTCGGTTATTATGTAATGACACTGCCTATGTGAAGTAATTAGAACTGTTGGATCTCAGCTGCAGAGGCTTCTCAGGTCTAACCACCAATTCACTCTCTTATTTAGTCAGAAAGTTTGGGGTTAATTCATCACAACCTCAATCCGAACCAACATAAGGGAAGCTTATTACTTCATAAGCCATATATCATAAATGTCATTAGTAATAGAGTCTCTTTGAATGAAAAGGAACTCCTACTGTATAGTTCCTAGGCAGTAATATGTCTCACTAGAATCTATGGCAGAGTACTATTATCTGATTATATATTGTTAGTTCACTTTATAGGCTTAGTACTATAGTAAGCAAAGTCCATCAAAGTAATAAATGGGGAAAGCAACAGAAATACAGGTGCAAAGCAGTCCTTTTGTGTTGCAAGCAAAGTGTGTGACACAGTTCAACAGGTATGAATATGAACAGGATACTTGCGGTTCTGCTGGGTCTTGTGTACACGGCTGTAGGATGTAAGTAGGAGAAAGCCAGGGGACCTGTTGTGGAGGAGTCCTAAAGGTCTGGTGTCAGGTGCTGGAGGCTGGTGGTTCAGAGCCTGCTGGGGCAGGGGAACAGTGATCGCTCGCCAGGAGGTCTGGAACGGGGGGACGGTCCTCAGAGGCTCCTGGGCTCAGTGGTGTGATCCGCTCTTCCACAGGTGACGGCAGGCATTCGACAAAATAACCGAACACCCTGCCGTCATCTGTGGGAAGTTTAAATAGCCCGCGATTTCACGGGGGGGAAAACGGGCAGGGTTGCTGAGACGCACTTCGCGTTCCAGCTTGGAACGCAGACGTCCGCGCACCGGAAGTGACGCGGACGTCTTGCAGAAACGGAGCGCAGCCTGCTAGGACAAGGCACAGCCGCGCTCGTTCTGCGATAAGACACATCAGAGATGTTACAATAAGGCACCAAGTGAGTTTAATTAGCAGCACCTTAATCAGCCAGAGAACCTGTGTAATTAATATGCTTTTGCTTTTAAAGGGATGAGATGGCAACCCTAGAAAGATCAATTTATGGTAAAATTGTTCAATGACCTAGGTGATTTAGGTACTCTTCATAATGAGTCTTTAAAGGCGGTGATAGCGGTGATTCCTAAGGAAGGAAAGGATCCCTCCCAATGTGGGAGTTATAGACCTATTTCCTTGTTGAATGAAGACCTGAAGCTCTTTGCCAAAATCTTGGCAGGGCGGATACAGCAGAATATACCAGGACTGGTCCACAAAGGACCAGGTGGGGTTTGTGCAGACCACGGGAAGCCGAGACAATACGATCAAGACTATGAACCTGATCCACTTGGTGGGTACCACCCGAACCCCATGTGTCTTTTTAGGAACAGATGGAGAGAAAGCATTTGACCGGATTAATTGGCAATTTATGTTTACGGTGTTAAGACACATGGGGTTCGGGAGAAAGATGCTTCAATGGATCGCAAGTAACTATACACAACCAACGGCTCAGGTTAGAGTGAACGGAACATTGTCATCTCCCTTTAAACTATCAAACGGGACAAGGCAGGGTTGCCCTTGTCGCCGCTCTTGTTCGCTTTGACGGTTTGAACCACTATTGAGCAGGATCCGTTTGAACCCGGGTATTAAGGGGGTGTCTCTGAGAGGTACAGAATATAAAAATTTCAAGCTTACGCTGATGATATGATGTTTAGCCTGACCAGCCCGATGGAATCCCTTCCCAATTTGGAACAAGAACTAAGTTTATACAGAGAGTTGTCAAATTTCAAGATTAATTTTGATAAATCAGAGGCGATGGGAGTGGCGATTCCGGGGAGAGAATTAAGGATATTGAAAACAAAATTTAGATTTAAATGGTCTGACACTGCCCTTACATACCTGGGAACCTCCATCCCGGCGGACCTAACACAAGTTTTTAACTAACTTCTTGCCTTTGTTGTCCAAAACGCGGGCCCTCCTGGATGGATGGCAGAGGGGGTTCCATTCGTGGCTTGGGAGATCTAGCATCATTAAAATGAGTATACTACCTAAATTTCTGTACCTCTTCCAGACCCTTCCGATTGCAATACCCAGATCTTTCTTCAAGCAGGTTCAGTCTATTATTAATAGGTTCATATGGGCAAACAAACGCCCAAGAATCAAGGCTCGTATAATGTCATTGACTAAACGGGACGGAGGAATAGCGGCCCCAGATATCTATAGATTTTATCAAGCGACATTACTGTGTCGACTTATTGATTGGAGCCGACATGCTGGAGAAAAGCTATGGCCAGGGTTAGAGCAGGATCAGTGTGGTAGTATTTTACGGCGGGCGGCATGGTGCTATCTGGGACTCCCAATAGAGATGAAGAGGCCACCCGTTGATAGCCCCACCTTGCGGGTGGCACATAAGCTATTTGTGAGGGGGGTACTGTCAACGGAAGACTCGCCGTCTTTCCAATTTTGGGAAATCCGCAGTCTTGAACCAGGGGCGATGAATGGCCCTTTAGTAAATTGATGGAAACAGGGGCGGTTCCAAGCATCGCACTTTCTGAGGGAGGGTGCATGGATTACCCCAGGCAGGAGATGGAGAGGGAAGATCTGCCTTACCAACTAGACTATTGGAGATCCTTAAACTGCACCATTTTTTAGATACATTAAAAACCACCAGCCAGATATTGCGAAGAACTGACAATGTTCGAGAGATATTGTAGATGGGGGAGGGGTCTTACGGCACTCCCTTTCAAGAATTAGTGAGTTGCCTCAATATCCCAACAGATGGCTCTCAGATGCCCTTCTTTAATAAGTGGGAACAGGAAACTGGGAAGACCCTTTACAGAAGATCAAAAAGACTAAGATAATAGGGGAATATTTTTGAAACATCCATGTGTATAAAGACACAAGAGATGAATTATAAAATTTTATCTCGGTGGTATCGTACCCCCGAGATATTGAATAAATGTTTCCCAGATAGACAGACAGATGCTGGAGATGTGGGAAGAAGGGAGGAACTTTAATGCATATTTTTTGGGACTGCCCTAAGATCCTAATCTACTGGAGAAAGGTCGGGAAATAACGCAAAGATTTTGTAGGGAACAACTACAGTCGAGTTGTCCTTTTTTCATACTTCAGGATGTGGGGATACAGTGAGCCGCTACAGGAAAATCAGTGGTATGCCACCTCTTAAACGCGGCCCGGGCCTGTATCCCAGGGTTGTGGAAACAGACAAGGGCCCCATCCATTAGGATGTGGCTTAATAGTGTGGAAGACCTGAACAGAATGGAGGACTTAGTATGGACTTCAAGGCAGAAGAGGAAAGGGTTACTTGGAAACGTGGACGGAAAATGGAACTAATTTTGATACTCAGAGGAGGGGAAGGCCCCTGATGGATGTCGGATTGAAGGGGGGGCGGCCTTAGAGGGGTCCGAAGGGGAGAGACAAGCAGGCATGGTTTTTTTTTTTTTTTTTTCTTGGGGGTTTTGTTTTTGTTTGGTTTGGGGGAGGGGTAATGGATTGGGGGGTATAAGGGAGATTAAGTAAAGCAAAACAGAGAGAGACAGTATAATAGTTTAATTGCCCCAATTCTGGCGGGACATTGGTATCCCGACAGGAAGGGGACAAATGGTACTGAGGTAGTGCTGGTGCTACATAGAGTAGAGAGCTGACCTCGGAAGACTGATAGCTGGGAGGGAAATTAGGATAAGACAAGAATATCCAAAATGTAGCATGTTTTTTTTTTGCCTCGTTTACATATGGAGAATGATATGATGGGGAAATGTTCTTGAATTTTTTCTTTGGATGTATGTTGATATCCCTGTTATACGTGAATTGAGGGGGCCAAAGTAGAGGAATGCCTCTTAGGTTTCTGTGACTTTCTGTTTTTGGCTGTTTAAAATCAAATAAAGATGATTAAAAGAAAGATCAGAAAAAAAACAATGGCTGGGTAAGGCTGGCCCGGGTGTCTATTCTGCACAAGGTACGGACAAGTCCTGTGGGATCCATGCCTGGTTCATTTTAATGAACGTGAGCTTGTCCACATTGGCTCTGGACAGGTGGCTGCGCTTGTCTGTGATAACGCCCCCTGCCGTGCTAAATACACGTTCAGACAATATACTGGCCGCAGGGCAGGGCCAGCACCTCCAAGGCGTTAAAGGGCAAGCTCAGGCCATGTGCCCAATTTGTTGACCCCAGAAGTTTAAGGGGCATAGCCCATCATTCAGTAGGTGTAGGTGTGTGCACACATACTGCTCCACCATGTTGCTGAAATGCTGCCTCCTGCTAAAACGTTCCATATCAGCTGGTGGTGCTGTTTGTTGTGGCGTGTTGACAAAGCTTTTCCACATTTCGGCCATGCTAACCCTGCCTTCTGAGGTGCTGGCGGTGCCCCTGCTGCGTTGGCGACCTCTTCCTCCTCCTCTGCCTTCGTCTTCTGCTTCCACTGTGCCCCCGCTGCCAGGTGGGAATTGCACCAGCAGCGCGTCTACCAGCGTGCGCTGGTACTCGCGCATCTTGCTCTCACGCTCCAGTGAGGGAATTAAGGACGGTACATTGTCCTTGTAACGGGGATCCAGCAGCGTGGCCACTCACTAATCAGCACCTGTTAAAATGTGCGAAACACGCCGGTCGTTGCGGAGACACTGCAGCATGTATTCGCTCATGTGTGCCAGGCTGCCCAGAGGCAACGAAAAGCTGTCCTCTGTGGGAGGTGTATCATCTGTGTCCTCTGTATCCCCCCAGCCATGCACCAGTGATGGCCATGAGCTGGTCTGGATGCCATCCTGCTGTGAACATGGTTCCTCCTCCTCCTCCATGTCTTCCTCCTCCTCATCCTCCACCGCGTCATCCTCCAGAACTGTGCCCTTGCTGGACAATTGTGTACCTGGCCTTTTTTTGTGCACGAACCCACTCTCGGAGCCACTTGTGAATGACTGCCCTGAAAGCCTTGGAAATGATCCCGATTCCTCCTCCTCCTCCTCCTCCTCCTCCTCCTCCTGTGCCACATCCTCTTCCATCATCGCCCGTAGTGTTTTTTCAATGAGGCATAGAACTGGGATAGTCACGCTGAGAGTGGCGTCATCGGCACTGGCCATGTTGGTGGAGTACTCGAAACAGCGCAACAAGGCACAGAGGTCTCGCATGGAGGCCCAGTTATTGGTGGTGAAGTGGTTCTGTTCCACAGAGCGACTCACGCGTGCGTGCTGCAGCTGAAACTCCACTATCGCCTGCTGCTGCTCGCACAGTCTGGCCAGCATGTGCAAGGTGGAGTTCCACCTTGTGGGCACATCACATATGAGGCGGTGAGCGGGAAGGCCGAAGTTACGCTGCAGCGCTGCCAGGCGAGCAGCAGCAGGGTGAGAACGCCGAAAGTGCGCACAGACGGCCCGCACTTTCTGCAGCAGCTGTGGCATATCGGGGTAAGTTTTCAGGAAACTCTGCACCACCAAATTCAGCACATGTGCCAGGCAAGGGATGTGCGTCAAAACCGACTAGGCCCAGAGCTGCTACGAGATTTCGCCCGTTATCGCACACCACCAGGCCTGGCTTGAGGCTCACTGACGCCAACCACTCATCGGTCTGTTCTTCCATGTTCCTCCACAACTCCTGCGCGGTGTGTGATTTTTCCCCAAACAGGAAAGTTTTAAAACTGCCTGCTGGCGTTTACCCATGGCTGTGCTGAAGTTGGTGGTGAATTTGTTATGCTGACTGGATGAGGAGGCGGTAGAGGATGAGGAAGCGGAGTAGGAGGAGTTAGGAACAGGAGGCAAACTGAAGCAGGTGGAAGGACATGCGCCAAACTGCTATCCGCCTCAGGCCCAGCCGCCACTGCATTTACCCAGTGCGCTGTTAGGGAGATATAACGTCCCTGACCGTGCTTACTGGTCCACGTATCCGTAGTTAGGTGGACCTTGGCACAGATGGCGTTGCGCAGTGCACACCTGATTTTGTCCCCCACTTGGTTTTGCAGGGAAGGAATGGCTCGCCTGGAAAAGTAGTGGCGGCTGGGCACGACGTACTGTGGGACAGCCAATGCCATCAGGCTTTTAAAACTCTGTGTCTCCACCAGACGGAATGACAGCATTTTTAAAGGCCAGTAATTTTGAAATGCTGGCATTAAGGGCCAGGGATCACGGGTGGGTAGGGAGGTACTTCCTCTTCCGCTCCAGTGTTTGGGAGATAGAGAGCTGAATGCTTCCATGGGACATTGTGGAGATGTTTGGGGACCCAGGTGGTAGTGTTGCTTGCCAGTCCTCTAATTGAGGGGTGGCAGGTGGCACTGTCACTACAGAGGTGGATGAAGAGGCCGAGAGGCCCGAGACTGATGCAGAAGAGGAAGCAGGAGGAGCCAGAGACCTTTCTTGGTTTTTGAGGTGTCTACTCCACTGCAGCTCGTGCTTTTCACTTAGATGCCTGGTCATGCAGGTTGTGCTCAGGTTGAGAACATTTATACCTCGCTTCAGGCTCTGATTGCACAATGTGCAAACCACTCGTGTCTTGTCATCAGCACATTGTGTGAAGAACTGCCACGCTAAGGAACTCCTTGGACCTGGCTTTGGTGTGCTCAGTCCCTTGCTGCTTTGGGCAGTAGCAGGCATACTGTCTAGGGGACGGACACTCTGCTTTGGCACCCTGCTCCCTCTTCTGTTGTGCTGGTGGCTCTGTGCGACCACCGCCTCTTCCTCCGAACTACATGGGTCACCTGCATGAGGTTGATTTCATGTTGGGTCGAGGACCTCATCGTCCTCCACATCATCTTCCACTCAGTCTTCACCACTACCCTCCTTGTCGGTCTGCACAATTGCAAAAGCACCAGCAGTTGGCAACTGTGTTTCATCATCATCCGAGACGTGCTGTGATGGTCCCCCCATGTACTCATGTTGAAACATATGTGGTTGGGCATCGGTGCACTCAATCGCTTCCACTTCTGGGGCAGGGCTAGGTGGATGGCCCTGGGAACACATGCTAACAGACTCATCAAAAAGAAGAAGAGACTGCTGCATGATTTGGGGCTCAGACTGCTTGGCTGATTTGCAAGGGGGTGAGGTGAAAGACTGATGGTGGACATCGGCTCTCCCTGTAACAGGAGCTCCACCAGCAGCAACTGTGTTTCATCATCATCCGAGACGTGTTGTGATGGTCCCCCCATGTACTCATGTTGAAACATATGTGGTTGGGCATCGGTGCACTCAATCGCTACCACTTCTGGGGCAGGGCTAGGTGGATGGCCCTGGGAACACATGCTAACAGACTCATCAAAAAGAAGAAGAGACTGCTGCATGATTTGGGGCTCAGACTGCTTGGCTGATTTGCAAGGGGGTGAGGTGAAAGACTGATGGTGGACATCGGCTGCAGGCGCCAACTCTAAACTTTCAGCACAAGATTGGTTGGAAAACAATGTGAAGGAACTGGAGGCACTGTCAGCAATCCAATCTACTACCGCCTATTCTGCTCCTGGCCTCAACATTCGTAGAGCTGGATTAGGCCAGACCAAATACCGCTGCAGGCTCTGTCGGCTACTCGCACCTGAGAAAGGTGTTTCACTTGTGCTTGTAGCTGGCACAGATCTACCACGTCCTCTCCCTGTAACAGGAGCTCCACCAGCAGCACCATGACCGCGGCCACGTCCCTTATTTGACTTTTGTCCTCATATTTCTCAAATGTAGGATCTTGCCCTAAATGGGTGTTTTTTAAATACAACAATAGTGTAATATGGTGTAAAATGCAGAGATTCACCTATATATTTCTCTCCCTATAGCAAGAAGCAGGAACCTAGCCCTAAACAATGTACTGCACAGACAGTATATCACAGGGGACAGGTAGAGTGCTGGTGAAATATGCAGAGATTCACCTATGTATTTCTCTACCTATAGCAAGAAGCAGGAACCTAGCCCTAAACAATGTACTGCACAGACAGTATATCACAGGGGACAGGTGGAGTGCTGGTGAAATATGCAGAGATTCACCTATATATGTATCTCCCTATAGCAAGAAGCAGGAACCTAGCCCTAAACAATGTACTGCACAGACAGTATATCACAGGGGACAGGTTGAGTGCTGGTGAAATATGCAGAGATTCACCTATATATTTCTCTCCCTATAGCAAGAAGCAGGAACCTAGCCCTAAACAATGTACTCTACATACAGTATATCACAGGGGACAGGTAGAGTGCTGGTGAAATATGCAGAGATTCACCTATATATTTCTCTACCTATAGCAAGAAGCCGGAACCTAGCCTTAAACAATGTACTGCACAGACAGTATATCACAGGGGACAGGTGGAGTGCTGGTGAAATAGGCAGAGATTCACCTATATATTTCTCTCCCTATAGCAAGAAGCAGGAACCTAGCCCAAAACAATGTACTGCACAGACAGTATATCACAGGGGACAGGTGGAGTGCTGGTGAAATATGCAGAGATGCACCTATATATTTATCTACCTATAGCAAGAAGCAGGAACCTAGCCCTAAACAATGTACTGGACAGACAGTATATCACAGGGGACAGGTGGAGTGCTGGTGAAATATGCAGAGATTCACCTATATAATTCTTTCCCTATAGCAAGAAGCAGGAACCTAGCCCTAAACAATGTACTGCACAGACAGTATATCACAGGGGACAGGTGGAGTGCTGGTGAAATATGCAGAGAGTCATCTATATATTTCTGTCCCTATAGGAAATAGCTGGAACCTCTCCCTAAACTATGTACTGGACACACACAGTATATCACAGGTGACAGGTGCAGTGCTGGTGAAATATACAGAGAGTCACCTAAATATTTATGTCCCTATAGGAAATAGCTGGAACCTCTCCATAAACTATGTACTGGACACACACAGAATATCACAGGTGACAGGTGCAGTGCTGGTGAAATATACAGAGAGTCACCTATATATTGCTGTCACTCTAGGAAATAGCTGGAAACTCTCCCTAAACTATGTACTGGACACACATAGAATATCACAGGTGACAGGTGCAGTGCTGGTGAAATATACAGAGAGTCACCTATATATTGCTGTCCCTATAGGAAATAGCTGGAACTTCTCCCTAAACTATGTACTGGACACACACAGTATATCACAGGTGACAGGTGCAGTGCTGGTGAAATATACAGAGAGTCACCTTTATATTGCTGTCCCTATAGGAAATAGCTGGAACTTCTCCCTAAACTATGTACTGGACACACACACAGTATATCACAGGTGACAGGTGCAGTGCTGGTGAAATATACAGAGAGTCACCTATATATTGCTGTCACTATAGGAAATAGCTGGAACCTCTCCCTAAACTATGTACTGGACACACACAGTATATCACAGATGGCAGGTGTAGTGCTGGTGAAATATACAGAGAGTCACCTATATATTGCTGTCCCTATAGGAAATAGCTGGAACCTCTCCCTAAACTATGTACTTGACACACACAGTATATCACAGGTGACAGGTGCAGTGCTGGTGAAATATACAGAGAGTCGCCTATATATTGCTGTCCCTATAGAAAATAGCTGGAACCTCTCCCTAAACTATGTACTGCACACACACAGTATATCACAGGTGACAGGTGCAGTGCTGGTGAAATATACAGAGAGTCACCTATATATTTCTGTCCCTATAGGAAATAGCTGGAACCTCTCCCTAAACTATGTGCTGGACACACACAGTATATCACAGGTGGCAGGTGCAGTGCTGGTGAAATATACAGAGAGTCACCTATATATTGCTGTCACTATAGGAAATAGCTGGAACCTCTCCCTAAACTATGTACTGGACACACACAGTATATCACAGGTGGCAGGTGCAGTGCTGGTGAAATATACAGAGAGTCACCTATATATTGCTGTCCCTATAGGAAATAGCTGGAACCTCTCCCTAAACTATAAGATGCAGATCTCACAGAAATAAACAGTGCTTGTGTAGATTTCTGAAGCAGGATACACCTCTCTGACACTGTCCCTCAATCAGCAGCAGCCTCTCCCTACACTAGCTAATGCAGAGTGACGACTGTGCTGTGTGCCTCTATCTGATATAGAGGCTGGTCACATGCTGGGTCACATGCTGCACTGGCCAATCACAGCCATGCCATTAGTAGGCATGGCTGTGATGCCTTCCTAGTCACACTAGTAAAGCAAATGGCGATTGGCTGCCGTGCAGCGCGCCATAAAATAGCCGAACTCCGAACCCAAACTTTTTTCAATTATTCGGGTTCGGGAGCAAAAAAAAAACAAAGTCCGTACCGAACCTGAACTTTACAGTTCGGGTTCGCTCAACCCTAGTCATCAATCCATCCTGTGTAAAAGTGAAAGAAAGTGCGCAACCAAATTGAGCAATAAAAATTGCATGTAAAAAAATCATATACACAATGTAGAATGAATGAATGATGAGATACATTCAAAATGTCCTTATTGCTGTGCAACAAAGGGTATGTAATAAAAACTAGGAAAGTGTCCTTATGAAGTCACATCAGTGCAATGGCTCATACAGGATCTTAATCTTCAGTCTGATGACTGAATGGATGCAGATAACTTCATACAAAATTCCCACGAATAAAGGAAATAAGTGGCCGCTTACCAGATCCGTTGGATCCCTGCAGGGATCAGACAGGCTCAGAGACATAGATGTCCGTGGTTGATTCAAAGCGGTTACTCCTGGTTAGGGATGAGCTTTGCATTCGATACGAACGTATGTTCGACTCGAACATCGGCCGTTCGATCGTTCGACTAAATTCAAACAAAACGGGTCGTTCGCGCCAAATTCCAGTGACGCAAAACGGCTGATGATTGGCCAAGCATGCTGTATGTCCCGCATGCTTGGCCAATCAAAGCGCGCAAAAAACGAAGAGCCATAATTGGCCAAAGCCTTGGTTGCTTTGGCCAATTATGGCTCAGGGCTTTAGCACACGCCCCACACTATAAAAGGCCGCCTTCCAGGCGGCCTAGTGTAGTGTGTTCCGGCTTGTTACAGAGAGCAGTTAGAGAGACAGAGGGCCAGATTCTCATACATTTACGTTGCTCCTGGGCAGCGTAACGTATGTGATTTACGTTACACCGCCGCAGGTTTACAGGTTTACAGCCTGATTCTCAGAACACTTACCTGTAAACTTGCGGCGGTGTATCGTTAAATCGATTGGCGCAAGCCTGCCCAATTCAAATGGGGTGGGCACCATTTAAATTAGGCGCGCTCACACGCCGAGCATACTGCGCATGCTCCGTCGGGTAAATTACCCGACGTGCATTGCGCTAAATGACGTCGCCCCGACGTCATTTGCTTAGACGTTTACGTAAATGGCGTCCAGCGCCATTCACGGACGTCTTACGCAAACGACGTAATTGTTTTTTAAATTCGACGCGGGAACGACGGCCATACTTAACATTGGTTGCCCCTCCTAATAGCAGGGGCATCCTTACACGTCGCGTACGCTACGGAAACGATGTAAATTCTCAGCGTCGACCGCGCGTATGTTCGGGAATCTCGCGTAATTACCTCATTTGCATAGACAACGGGGAAAATGACGATGCGACACCTAGCGGCGGGAAAAAAATTGCTTTTAAGATCTGACAGCGTAAGAGCCTTACGCCTGTCAGATCTAATGGGTATCTATGCGTAACTGATTCTAAGAATCAGTCGCATAGATACCCGGGGCCAGATGAGGAGTTACGACGGCGCAAATGGTGTTGCGCCGTCGTAACACCTTTGAGAATCTGGGCCAGAGAGATTATCTTTTTAGATAGATAGATAGAGCAGGGTAGTCAGTTTAGCTTGAAATACAGTGGGCCAGATTCACAAAAGAGATACGACGACGTATCTCCTGATACGCTGTCGTATCTCTGTTTTAGGGCCGTTCTAACTATGCGACTGATTCATAGAATCAGTCATAGCTAGCATAGCTATCGCATAGCTAGCCCTAAGATCCA
Organism: Rana temporaria; assembly: GCF_905171775.1. Lineage (NCBI taxonomy): Eukaryota > Metazoa > Chordata > Amphibia > Anura > Ranidae > Rana > Rana temporaria. The sequence continues at coordinate 157,916,541 of NC_053497.1, forward strand.
ACAGGTGTAATTGAATTACACTGTCGGATCCTAGGATGCAATATTTCGGCCGCCGCTGGGGGGAGTTTGCGTCGTAAACCAGCGTCGGGTATGCAAATTAGCAGTTACGGCAATACACAAAGGTTTTTCCCGTCGTTACGTTGGTGCAAGTCTTAGTTTCCCGTCGCAAAGTTAGGGGTACTTTAACATGGTGTAAAATTACTCCACCATGTTAAAGTATGCCCGTCTTTCCCGCGTCGCTTTTGAATTTTTTTGTTTTCCCGGCGTAAGTACGTTACGCACGTCGCGATTCTCAACACGCCGGCGCATCGTAATTTCCCGCAAAGCACGTCGGGAAATTTGCGAACGGAGCATGCGCAGTACATCCGGCGCGGGACTGCACCTAATTTAAATGGTACCCGCCCCATTTGAATTGGGCCGCCTTGCGCCGGACGTGTTTACGATACATCGCCGCAAGTTTACAGATAAGTGCTTTGTGGATCGGGCACTTAGACTGAAAACTTGCGGCGGTGTAACGTAAACGGGTTACGTTACACTGCGCCGCAGGTACGAGAATCTGGCCCGGTGTGTAGAGAATATATATACATCCCTAGGAGTTCTACATATATTTATACACTGTATAGCTTAGCTAGATCTGCTATTAGTATTTGTCAGGCAGGAGATTGTGCATAGCTGCAGTGCTCTAACGTGTTGTATTGCCTGCCTGTGTGCTGTGTAGTTTACACCTAAACATACTGGGTGTTACTGCACGTGTCCTGTTTATTTGCAACTAAGCGCATTTACTGTAAGTACAAGTTTGCTCTTTAATAGCACGTCAAAGCATTTACTGTAAGTGCAAGTTTGCTCTTTAATAGCACGTAAGCGCATTTACTGCAAGTGCAAGTTTGCTCTTTAATAGCACGTTAAAGGCCCAGATTCAGAAAGCAATTGCGCCCGTGTAACCATAGGTTACACGGCGCAATTGCTTACTTGCTCCGGTGTAACGAGTGCTCCTGATTCAGGAACCTCGTTACACCGACTGCAGCCTAAAATCTGCGCGGCATAAGGCTCTTATGCCTCGCAGATTTTAGGCTGCATTCTTGCGTGGGCCGCTAGGGGGCGCTCCCATTGTGATCAGTGTGTAGTATGCAAATTGCATACTACCAACTGATTCACAAACTTACTTCTAATAGTAGGGGCAGCCAATGCTAAAGTATAGCCGGCCTTCCCGCGCCGTGAAATTCAAATTTCACGGCGTTTGCGTAAGTGATTCGTGAATGGCGCTGGACGCCATTCACGTTCACTTTGAAGCAAATGACGTCCTTGCAACGTCATTTGACGCAATGCACGTCAGGAAAGTTTCCCGACGGAGCATGCGCTGTACGCTCGGCGCGGGAGCGCGCCTAATTTAAATGATTCCCACCCCCGGCGGGATCATTTACATTGCGCGTGCTTACGTCGGTCAATTTTGCCGGCGCGCCCTCGCAATTCACGGAGCTACTTCTCCGTGAATCGAGGGCAGCGCAAAATATTTGCGGGGGCGCAGGGCAAAATCGTTGCCCTGCTCCCCCGCAAATATCGCGCAATTCTACCTGAATCTGGGCCAAAGCATTTAATGTAAGTGCAAGTTTGCTCTTTAATAGCACATAAGCGCATTTACTGCAAGTGCAAGTTTGCTCTTTAATAGCACGTCAAAGCATTTACTGTAAGTGCAAGTTTGCTCTTTAATAGCACGTAAGCGCATTTACTGCAAGTACAAGTTTGCTCTTTAATCGCACGTAAACGCATTTACTGCAAGTGCAAGTTTGCTCTTTAATAGCACTTCAAAGCATTTACTGTAAGTGCAAGTTTGCTCTTTAATAGCACGTAAGCGCATTTACTGCAAGTGCAAGTTTGCTCTTTAATAGCACGTCAAAGCATTTACTGTAAGTGCACGTGTTCTGTTTATTTGCAACAAAGCGCATTTACTGTAAGTGCAAGTTTGCTCTTTAATCGCACGTAAGCGCATTTACTGTAAATGCAAGTTTGCTCTTTAATAGCACGTAAAAGCATTTACTGTAAGTGCACGTGTCCTGTTTATTTGCAACTAAGCGCATTTACTGTAAGTGCAAGTTTGCTCTTTAATCGCAAGTAAGCGCATTTACTGCAAGTGCAAGTTTGCTCTTTAATAGCATGTCAAAGCATTTACTGTAAGTGCAAGTTTGCTCTTTAATAGCACGTAAACGCATTTACTGCAAGTGCAAGTTTGCTCTTTAATAGCACGTCAAAGCATTTACTGCAAGTGCAAGTTTGCTCTTTAATAGCACGTAAGCGCATTTACTGCAAGTGCAAGTTTGCTCTTTAATCGCACGTAAACGCATTTACTGCAAGTGCAAGTTTGCTCTTTAATAGCACGTCAAAGCATTTACTGTAAGTGCAAGTTTGCTCTTTAATAGCACGTAAGCGCATTTACTGCAAGTGCAAGTTTGCTCTTTAATAGCACGTCAAAGCATTTACTGTAAGTGCACGTGTCCTGTTTATTTGCATTTAAGCGCATTTACTGTAAGTGCAAGTTTGCTCTTTAATCGCACGTAAACGCATTTACTGCAAGTGCAAGTTTGCTCTTTAATAGCACGTCAAAGCATTTACTGTAAGTGCAAGTTTGCTCTTTAATCGCACGTAAGCGCATTTACTGCAAGTGCAAGTTTGCTCTTTAATAGCACGTCAAAGCATTTACTGTAAGTGCAAGTTTGCTCTTTAATAGCACGTAAGCGCATTTACTGCAAGTGCAAGTTTGCTCTATAATCGCACGTCAAAGCATTTACTGTAAGTGCAAGTTTGCTCTTTAATAGCACGTCAAAGCATTTACTGTAAGTGCAAGTTTGCTCTTTAATAGCAGGTAAGCGCATTTATTGCAAGTGCAAGTTTGCTCGTTAATAGCACGTCAAAGTATTTACTGTAAGTGCACGTGTCCTGTTTATTTGCAACTAAGCACATTTACTGCAAGTGCAAGTTTGCTCTTTAATCGCACGTAAACGCATTTACTGCAAGTGCAAGTTTGCTCTTTAATAGCACGTCAAAGCATTTACTGTAAGTGCAAGTTTGCTCTTTAATAGCACATAAGCGCATTTACTGCAAGTGCAAGTTTGCTCTTTAATAGCACGTCAAAGCATTTACTGTAAGTGCAAGTTTGCTCTTTAATAGCACGTAAGCGCATTTACTGCAAGTGCAAGTTTGCTCTTTATTCGCATGTAAACGCATTTACTGCAAGTGCAAGTTTGCTCTTTAATAGCATGTCAAAGCATTTACTGTAAGTGCACGTGTGTTGTTTATTTACACCTGAACGCATTAAAATGGCTGGAAGGACAACAAACAGAGGCAGAGAGTCACAAGGGCAAGCAGGCTCTGCATGTAAAGGCAACGCTGGTGGTGGACGTGGTGGCTTTCTTTTCGGGAGCTGGCCGTGTTGAGCCTCAACATGCAGAGAAATTAGTAGAGTGGATGACCAAGCCATCCTCATCCTCCTCATCCTCTCTCACACAAACTGATCTTAGTTTGTCTGGCAAAGCAGCTGCAAAGGCTTCCTCTTCCCTCTGCACAATGGCATCACACAATCCTTCCTTAGTCCCACCGTGTCCTCCTGAGGAGTCCCCCGAACTGTTTCAACACAGTGTTGGGTACATGCTGAATGAAGATGCGCAGCGTTTTGAATGCTCTGATGATGGAACACAGATAGAGGAAGGCATTGATGTGAGCCCAGGAAGAGGGGGTGACCGAGAGGGACAGCAATCTGGCAGTGATGTTCCCCCAGCTGGAGCATACTGCCAGGTTTTCGACAGTGATGAGGAGGGAGGGGATGATGAGGTAACTGACTCTACCTGGGTGCCTGATAGGAGAGAGGAGGAGGAAGAGAAGGAGGAGGAAGAGGCACAGGCACATCTCCAAAGAGGCAGGATGCCCTCCAGGGGTCAGGTTAAGGGCACACCAACTGCATTACATCGCACATCTACGCTTGTGCATGGCGCTGCTGTGTCTGAACAGTACAGCAAAAGTTCTTTGGTGTGGGACTTTTTTGAAACATGTCCATCAGATCGTACCTTTGCTATTTGCAACATATGTCGCAAGCGTATCTCGCGGGGCCAAAACATCACCCGCTTGGGCACCACATGCTTGTCCAGACATATGTCGAGCTGCCATGCTCGTTGGCAAGTGTGACGAGATCCTTTCTCGCCCGGTTCTGCTCTCCCGACACTCCTCTGCTACCATTGAGTCAGCTTGCAGATTGCAACGTCTGATGGTCCAGTCATCCAAGGTTCCGGGATCCGAATTACAGCTATGTGCCATTCGGACCCATTAAGAACAAACACCAGGCAGGCTGTATGTAAGTTCCAACAGGACCCTTTATTTTCAAGTACACAGCACACTTTTATACAGAATTTTGGAACATCCCACTCCCAACAACCGCTTTCCTATTGGTCAATTGTAAAGTATGCAGTCTTCACTCAGGTCCTCCTTGACCATGCAAATGAGGACTTGAAATAGTCAACAGGGATTGGCCCAATAGCTTGGATAAAAAGACTTGTGTATTGAGACAGAAGCCCCAGGGGGTAATCAATGTACACAATAACCCGGTCTACTTAATTACTACCTCTGAGAGGTTACATTCCTTTTAGATAATAGAATGCTAATTCAATACAGCTGACAGGCTTCTGACCTTTAGAACAATACAAAGTCCCTTAGCGTAAACACATACATCTTCAAACATACATAATAGATTCAATTAACCTTCAATCCCCAATTCTAGCCAGACGGACTGTCTCCGACACCCGCTCTTAACCTGCAGAACACAATAAAAGGTATTTCACAAGCTGGTTCCACTTAGCATTTCAAAAGCCGGTGTCCTTGCATTGAATGTCCCTCTCCTGTGTAACAGATGTCAAGTAGAAACACTTTAACCACTTCCTTACTGGGCACTTAAACCCCTTCCTGACCAGAGGACTTTTTGCGATTCGGCACTGCGTCGCTTTAACTGACAATTGTGCGGTCGTGCGACGTGGCTCCCAAACAAAATTAACGTCCTTTTTTCCCCACAAATAGAGCTTTCTTTTGGTGGTATTTGATCACCTCTGCGGTTTTTATTTTTTGCGCTATAAACAAAAATAGAGCGACAATTTTGAAAAAAAATAAAATATTTTTACTTTGTTGCTATAATAAATAGCTCAATTTTTTTTTTTAAGTTTTTTTTTTATCCTCAGTCTAGGCCGATACGTATTCTACATATTTTTAGTAAAAAAAAAAAAAAAATCGCAATAAGCGACTGGTTTGCGCAAAAGTTATAGCGCCTACAAAATAAGGGACAGAATTATTTTTTTTTTTTTTTTTTTTACTAGAAATGGCGGCGATCTGCGATTTTTATTGGGACTGCGACGTTATGGCGGACACATCGGACACTTTTGACACATTTTTGGCGCCATTCACATTTATACTGCAATCAGTGCTATAAATATGCACTAATTACTGTATAATTTTTTTTTTTTACTAGAAATGGCGGCGATCTGCGATTTTTATTGGGACTGCGACGTTATGGCGGACACATCGGACACTTTTGACACATTTTTGGCGCCATTCACATTTATACTGCAATCAGTGCTATAAATATGCACTAATTACTGTATAAATGCTTTTTTTTTACTAGAAATGGCGGCGATCTGCGATTTTTATTGGGACTGCGACGTTATGGCGGACACATCGGACACTTTTGACACATTTTTGGCGCCATTCACATTTATACTGCAATCAGTGCTTTAAATATGCACTAATTACTGTATAAATGTGACTGGCAGGGAAAGGGTTAACACTAGGGGTTGAGGAAGGGGTTAAATGTGTACCCTAATTAGTGTTCTAACTGTGGGGGAAGGGGGGTGACTGGGGGGGGTGACCGATCTGTGTCTCTATGTACAAGAGACACAGATCCGTCTCCTCTCTCCCCTGACAGCACCGCTGTCTGCGAGAGCCGGGAATGAGAGATGATCTCATATGTAAACATATGAGATCATCTCTCATTGGCCGCACAGATCGCCTAGGAAACGGCCGCTCCGATTGGCCGTTCACGGCGATCTGTGACTGGCTGTGTCCAAGGGACACGGCCAGCACAGCAGTTCCCCGCTGCGCGCTCGGGAGCGCGCGCGGGGAACGCGAAAAGGGGAGGCCGTAAAAAGACGGCCTGTTAGAAATTGGGAGCCGCGCTGAGGCCGTACAAAGTCGTACGGCCGTCAGCAAGTGGTTAATATCTCAAGATCCATGACATTACTTCCCCTGGGAAACAGTCCAACAGCCGCAGTGGGACCCAAACTCGAGGATGTTGGAAAAGTAGTCTTAAAGTTCCAGGACTGTCTGCTGGGGTGACCCATCTGCCTTCCTGTTTTGAGGTCCTGGCCCATAATCGGACGGCAAGAGGCTCGCATTCAGTCCTCTCCAAAAGCCCCTGTCCCGGCTAGGTCTGTCACACATCTCCCCCTTTGGCAGGAGACTAACACTGGGAGAGACCCCAATTCCAGGACCCACCCAGTACCCCAGATAACTTGTCCCAAACAGAGCATTACTCACCCAGCCAATCTCTGCCTCTCTCAGAGAACACGCCTGCCGCTGGGGAGAGGCCTGGACTGGCCCTTCTCCCTAGAGTCCTTTCAGCCGCTGGAGAGAAGACAGGATGGCTGGGCTCAGTTCATCATGCTGTTGGGGATCTGGGCCAACTGGCCACCATTCCTGGGGTATACCAGTGGAGACTGAAGTCCCATCCACTGGTGGTAGGTGAAAATCCCCCGGTGCTTGCAAAGCAAAGCCGACATCCTCCTGTCTCAGTGCCGCACCATTTTCTGGGGTTGTGTCAGTGGAGATCAGAGTCCCATCCACTACCACAGGAACCCCCTCTCCTGTTAGTTGAGAGCAGAGGCCTGGGGCACTCTGCTCTGTTGCCAGCTCTTCCGCTGGGTTGCTGTGAGTGGAGACCACAGTCCCATCCACCGATATCCGCTCAAGCTGTAGTGGGGAGCAGCCGCCAGTAGCATCCTGTCCTGCTGCCAGTGATTCAGCTGGGAGTATGAGCTTTACCACCTCAGCTTGTTGCTGGGGAGGGGGGCCAACCGCCCAGGCTCCCTGGAACTCCACAGTTGGTCCCGATGCTGGGCAGAGATGGCTAGCACTCTGCCCTGTTGCCAGCACTTCTGCTGGAGGCTCCCCAGGTTGTTCTTCCTCAGCAGAAAAGTCTATCAAATCCCCTGTCTCTACAACTGGTGTCTGGGGATAGAGGTTCACCATCTCCTGTCCATGGAACCCAGAAGATGCTATAGGTACTGAGCAGAGGTTATCAGAGCTTGGCCCTGCGGTCAGTACTTCAGCTTTGGGAATGGCAATCTCCAGATTTTCCACTGCCGATTCACTGGCATACTGCTGGACAGGCACATTCCTCCATTCAAAATCATCCCATGCAAAAACCGGATCATCAAGGTCAGTCAGCGCTTGCTGCATCCGCCATAAGACCTCCCGGTCCATAGCTACAGGGCAGGTTGGCAAAGCCCACTGTTGCTCTGCCACATTGCCGATTCTTCAGCCAGGATTTCATCACTGTCAGCTGATATTTCTCCATAGTCCCATGTAAAGGGAACCTCACCCTGCTGCTGAGCGAAGTCTAGCAGCTGTTTGTAGGCGATTTCCAGTTCCCATTCCTGAGCGGCCAGGAATTCCAAATCTTCCTGTAACCAGTGCACTTCCGGGACATTCAGTCTTCGCTCTCTGTGCTCCATTATTTCCTCCCAACGCCACTCCCGATCGCTCCCAAAGTTGGGATCCCTGGACATCCTCCAATACAACAATCCCAGGCCATCATAGTCAAAGCCTTCCGTGGGGCTGTCATCCCCTACCACGGGCACTCTTGGACTACATACCACCAGAGGGCTCTGTAGCTCTCGTCCAACCGCATCTCTGCCTCGGATCAGCCTGCTTAACTCTGCTGTCCACTCCTGCTTCAGGTTGTTCCCCTGATAACAGCATTCTTACTTCATACTGTGACCAGTACCTTACATGGATGGAGGGGAGAGCTTTTCCCTGGTGTCGCTGCTCGCGGGCTAGCGCTTCTTTCCAGAGTTCGCAGCGGATCGACTCAGACCATCCAAGCAGGACCTCCTCTGATACTGGTCCTCTGTGCTGTATCTGCTTCTCTCGCAACCTCCTTCTGAATTCCTCTTCCATGGTTACTGGTATCTGTACCTTTCCTCTTCTTTCATTTGGTGCTGCTTCTTTAGGCGTTGTCACCGATCGCCGTATTTCTCCAATTCTCAGCTCCTGTTGCCGCTCTCGTTCTCTCTGTTGTCGCTCTCGTTCTCTCTCATCCTGCCGCTGGAGGTCTCTAATGGTATTCTGTATGGCGGTCTCTGATGGGTTAGCACCATATAACGCCAACAGCTGTTGAACTCGCTGCTGGAACAAGTCTTCAACTGACCGGGGTCCTGCATCACCATCCCTCTGATCCATCTCGGCTAGCGCAATGATCAGGGTGGCCTTGTTCTTCCCACCGGTCCCTCCACGGCTCTCAAGCAAGTCTTTTAGCATGGTTCTCCTCCAGGCTGCATAGCTGGTCATTCATGGTGGTGGTTTGGAGTTGTCACAGTAACTGGAGAGCAAATCCCACCGCTGCCAACCAATGTGACGAGATCCTTTCTCGCCCGGTTCTGCTCTCCCGACACTCCTCTGCTACCATTGAGTCAGCTTGCAGATTGCAACGTCTGATGGTCCAGTCATCCAAGGTTCCGGGATCCGAATTACAGCTATGTGCCATTCGGACCCATTAAGAACAAACACCAGGCAGGCTGTATGTAAGTTCCAACAGGACCCTTTATTTTCAAGTACACAGCACACTTTTATACAGAATTTTGGAACATCCCACTCCCAACAACCGCTTTCCTATTGGTCAATTGTAAAGTATGCAGTCTTCACTCAGGTCCTCCTTGACCATGCAAATGAGGACTTGAAATAGTCAACAGGGATTGGCCCAATAGCTTGGATAGAAAGACTTGTGTATTGAGACAGAAGCCCCAGGGGGTAATCAATGTACACAATAACCCGGTCTACTTAATTACTACCTCTGAGAGGTTACATTCCTTTTAGACAATAGAATGCTAATTCAATACAGCTGACAGGCTTCTGACCTTTAGAACAATACAAAGTCCCTTAGCGTAAACACATACATCTTCAAACATACATAATAGATTCAATTAACCTTCAATCCCCAATTCTAGCCAGACGGACTGTCTCCCACCCCCTCTCTTAACCTGCAGAACACAATAAAAGGTATTTCACAAGCTGGTTCCACTTAGCATTTCAAAAGCCGGTGTCCTTGCATTGAATGTCCCTCTCCTGTGTAACAGATGTCAAGTAGAAAAACTTTAATATCTCAAGATCCATGACAGCAAGCATACCAGAAAGACCCACACCAAAGTCCAAAGCGGACCTCCCCTTGCCCTTCTGTGACCTCCAACCCCACTAGACCCCCAGTCCTCTATGAAGCCTGCACTGAAGGTGTAGAAATAGGTCTGTCACAACCTAGTAGTGGTAGTACATGCGGGCAATCTACTGATAGTACCAGACAAATTTCCCTGCCCCAGCTGCTGCAGCTCCGAAAGAAGTACGCTCCCAGCCATCCACATGCCCAGCGGTTGAATGCTAGCTTAGCAAAATTGCTAGCACTTCAACTGCTACCTTTTCAGTTGGTAGATTCTGCCCCCTTCCGTGAGTTTGTGGAATGTGCAGTACCTCAGTGGCAAGTACCCAAATGCCACTTTTTCTCACGGAAGGCGATTCCGGCTCTCTACCGGCATGTGGAAGGCAATGTCCATGCCTCGCTGGAAAGGGCGGTCAGTGGTAAGGTGCATCTTACTGCTGACTCATGGTCCAGCAGGCATGGACAGGGAAGTTACCTGTCTTTTACGGCACATTGGGTGACTCTGCTGGCAGCTGGGAAGGACGCAGGGCAAGGTACAGTAGTTTTGGAGGTAGTTCCGCCACCACGCCTCCAAAACACTACTACTGGTTGTGACACACCTCTCTCCTCCACCCCCTCCTCTTCTTCTTCCTCTGTGGCCTCTTCCTGTGGTGATGTTTCCTCAGAACCAGCCGTGCTCCGTAGGCGTACGAGGGGCTACGCAGGAATGCAGCCCAAGAGATGCCATGCAGTGCTAGAGCTGGTGTGCTTGGGAGACAGGAGCCACACTGGGGAAGAGGTTCTGTCAGCTCTGCAGGGGCAGGCTCAGAGGTGGTTGACGCCACGCCAGCTGAAGCCTGGAATGGTGGTCAGCGATAATGGCACCAACCTCCTCTCTGCCCTGCGACAGGGAAAACTCACCCATGTGCCCTGTTTTGCGCATGTCCTGAATTTGGTGGTGCAGCGGTTCTTGGGCAGGTGCCCGGGCTTACAGGATGTCCTGAAGCAGGCCAGGAAAGTTTGTGTGCATTTCCGGAGGTCATACAATGCCACTGCTCGGCTGACAGACCTCCAAAGGGAATACAACCTGCCCAAGAACCGCCTAAAGTGTGACATGCCCACCAGATGGAACTCTACATTGGCCATGCTGCAGCGGCTGCACACGCAGCAGAGGGCCATTAATGAGTACCTGTGCCAATATGGCAGCAGAACTGGGTCAGGGGAGCTTGGTTTTTTTTCACCACGCCAGTGGGCCTTGATCAGGGATGCATGCACTGTCCTGTCACCATTTGAGGAGGCCACGAGGATGGTGAGCAGTGACAGTGCATGCATCAGTGAGACTGTCCCTCTTATTCACATGTTGGAGCACACACTACGTGGAATAATGGACAGGGTCCTTGAGGCAGAACAGAGGGAGGAAGAGGAGGACTTCCTTACCTCTCAAGGCCCCCTTTATCCAGACAGTGGTCCTGCTTGCCCACCTAGCACACAGGAAGAGGAGGAGGAGGAGGATGATTGTATCAGCAGCATGGAGGTGGAGTCTAGCACTCAGCATCAGCAGCAGCAGTCTTCAAGGGATCATTTACAGTCCCAAGGAACACGTGGACTTTTACGTGGCTGGGATGAGGTGGCTGCGGATCCTGTTGTCCTCAGTGACCCAGAGGACTGTGTCCCGAATGCCTCTGCAAACCTACGCTGCATGGCCTCCCTGATCCTGCAAAGCCTGCGTAAGGATCCTCGTGTACGTGCTATCAAGGAGAGGGATCATTACTGGCTGGCATCTCTCCTTGATCCACGTTACAAGAGTAAGGTTGCGGACCTTATGTTGCCATCGCAGAGGGAGCAGAAGATGAAACTTCTGCGGGAGGCCTTGCAGAAGGGTCTGTGCAATGCATTCCCAGAAACGGGGGGGTTACCAAAACCTGGCCCTGGACAACGTGTTGCTCAGGCATTCGGTGAGTCACAAAAGGAGCGGTGGAGAAGGTGGCCGTCTGACCGATGCGTTCAGACAATTTTTTAGTCCGCAGCCCCAAGGTCTGACCGGTTCCAGCAACCATCGCCAGCGTCTGGTTTACATGGTCCGGGAATACCTAGGGGCAAGATCCGACTTGGACACCTTCCCCACCGAAAATCCTCTGGCTTACTGGGTCTTGAGGATGGATCACTGGCCAGAGCTTGCACAGTACGCAATTGAGCTACTGGCTTGCCCTGCATCCAGTGTTCTTTCAGAACGCACATTCAGTGCTGCTGGAGGCTTTGTGACCGATCACAGGGTGTGCCTCTCCACCGACTCTGTTGATCGACTGACCTTCATCAAAATGAATCAGGCTTGGATCAACACCAGCTACCAAGCACCTGATGCTGATGTTACTGAATAATAATTTTTTGTTGAAATGTCAGATCCCTTTGAGACTGCGTATGCTGATGCTGAGTGACTGTCCTGTTATGCTGCTGATGGAATATCCTTCTCCTCCTCACTTTTCTTGCTGATAGCTAGTAAGAAATGTTGTGTTTCTGGGCTCCGCCACCAGTGCCTAAGGCCTAATTTTGGTGTCTAATAACAATTTTTGATGCAATACTTTGCATGTGGCTCTTTTGGGCCGTACACACGACCGAACATGTCTGCTGAAACTGGTCAGCGGACCAGTTTCAGCAGACATGTTCGGTCGTGTGTAGGTCCGAGCGGACAGGATTCCAGCATACATTTGCCCGCCGGGCCTTTTCCCAGCGGGAAAATATTTCCAGACTTGTTTTAAAACAGCCCGCTGGAATCCTGTCCCCTCGGACATGTTCGGTCGTCTGTACAGACCTACCGTACATGTCCGAGCACCCGCCATCCCTCGCATGCGTCAAATGACTTTGACGCATGCGTGGAAGCATTGAACTGGCAGGGCCGCCCACGTCGCTGCGTCATCGTCGCGGCGACGGCGCGGACACGCCCCGCGTATTGTTTACGTGCGGATTTCTGTATGATGGTGAGTACAGCCACCATACAGAAATCCCCGGGCATACTTGTACGGGGAAAACGGTCCGGCGGACCGGTTTCATCGTACATGTATGCACGTCTGTACGCGGCCTTAGTTGCGCTCCAATTACAGTTATTGGGAGGGGTTGCAGTGTTGTGTTGTGCCTAAGGCCCAATTTTTCTGCCCCTGTTTAACAGGGGTGCCTAATAACAATTTTTGATGCAATACTTTGCACGTGGCTCTTTGTTGTGCTCCAATTACAGTTATTGGGAGGGGTTGCAGTGTTGTGTTGTGCCTAAGGCCCAATTTTTCTGCCCCTGTTTAACAGGGGCATCTAATAACAATTATTGATGCAATACTTTGCACGTGGCTCTTTATTGCGCTCCAATTACAGTTATTGGGAGGGGTTGCAGTGTTGTGTTGTGCCTAAGGCCCAATTTTTCTGCCCCTGTTTAACAGGGGCGCCTAATAACAATTTTTGATGCAATACTTTGCACGTGGCTCTTTGTTGCGCTCCAATTACAGTTATTGGGAGGGGTTGCAGTGTTGTGTTGTGCCTAAGGCCCAATTTTTCTGCCCCTGTTTAACAGGGGCGTCTAATAACAATTTTTGATGCAATACTTTGCACGTGGCTCTTTATTGCGCTTCAATTACAGTTATTGGGAGGGGTTGCAGTGTTGTGTTTTGCCTAAGGTCCAATTTTTCTGCCCCTGTTCAACAGGGGCGCCTAATAACAATTTTTGATGCAATACTTTGCACGTGGCTCTTTGTTGTGCTCCAATTACAGGTATTGGGAGGGGTTGCAGTGTTGTGTTGTGCCTGAGGCCCAATTTTTCTGCCCCTGTTTAACAGGGGCGCCTAATAACAATTTTTGATGCAATACTTTGCATGTGGCTCTTTGTTGTGCTCCAATTACAGTTATTGGGAGGGGTTGCAGTGTTGTGTTGTGCCTAAGGACCCATTTTTCTGCCCCTGTTTAACAGGGGCGCCTAATAACAATTTTTGATGCAATACTTTGCACGTGGCTCTTTATTGCGCTCCAATTACAGTTATTGGGAGGGGTTGCAGTGTTGCCCTTTTTTCTACAATTTTTCTTTCACAAAAAAATAATGGCCCCCCACCACCCCTAAAATAATCGACATATTGTTGCCACACAGCACGTGCGCAAGCAGTATTAAATTACTTTTTTCTTATAAAAATCTCATGTTGTGCAGGGACATTTATAAACACGTGCCACTACTATAGACACACAGCATCACTAAGCATCATTACATTCGCTGCTCCGGAAAAAACGGTTGTTTTTAAAACTTTTTTTTCCATTGATACATGTTCCCTGGGGCAAGACCCGGGTTCTGAAAGACGTTTTCCAACATTAAATTGAATATTGGTCTTTAAAATGAGCGTTTTTGAATTCGAACGTTCGAGTCCCATAGACTTCAATGGGGTTCTAAATGTTTGCGCGAACCCACGGTCTGTTCGAACGTTCTGGTGCTAACCGAACGCGGGTATGTTCGGCTCATCCCTACTCCTAGTCCACTCCTCTGTTTTAAATCCAAAGGAAAACTTCTGTGGTCTCCTACTAATTAATCCCGGGATAGACCAGCCTCAGACAATATTGTGGGAACGTGTAGGTAAGAAGGAGAAAAAGCGCTTCATAGTGCAGTATTGATTAAAAATGTTTCTCTTTATTCCATTCAAAGGAAAATGACTGACATCTAAAAGCTTCACAAGTGATAAAGTATCAAAAACATAGGAAGCGTATGCAAACAAACAAACCAGCCTCGGCTCTGGCCGATCAGCTGGGGGATTGGTAACGTCAGCAACTCTCGCTCCCCCCAACGCTGTGTTTCTCCCTAACAAGCATCGACTGGGAAAGGAGGCGTAGAGCCAGACATCACACACCATGCTTTTAAATATTCACAAGACAGGAGAGTGACATCGGAAGTTCAATGATGAATAGAGTTGAGCGGACACCTGGATGTTCGGGTTCGACGGGTTCGGCCGAACTTCGGAAAAAAGTCTGGGTTTGGGACCCGAACTTGACCCGAACTTGACCCCGAACCCGAACCCCATTGAAGTCAATGGGGACCCGGACTTTTGACTACTAAAATGTCTCTAAAAAATGAATGGAAAGGGCTAGAGGGCTGCAAATGGCAGCAAAATGTCGGGAGGAGCATGGCAAGTATGCTGCAAATAAATGTGGATCGGGAAATAACTTAAAATAACATAAAAAATATAAAAAAATAATCTTGACCTAGGAGGACGAGGTCCATATTGGGTAGGAGGTTGAGGGTTAGGGTTAGGGTTGGGGTTAGGGTTAGGGGGTTAGGGTGGGGGTTAGGGTTGGCTAGAGGGCTGCAAATGGCAGAAAAATGTCGGGAAGAGCATGGCAAGTACTCTGCAAATAAATGTGGAATGTGAAATAACTTAAAATAACATAAAACATAAAAAAGAAATAACATAAAAATAAAATAAAAAATAATTTTGACCTAGGAGGACGAGGTCCATATGGAGTAGGAGGTTGAGGTGGCGGTGGATGTGGTGGTGTAGGTGGAAGCGGCGGTGGAGGAGGACAAGGTAGCCAACACAGCAGGTTTTGGTTTTTAATTGATTTATTTTTTAAATTCGTGTACACCCCAAAAGAGTGAGAATGATCTAGGGTTGCCACCTCATCCTTTTAAACCCGAACACATAGTAATTACACAGGTTCTGGGGCTAATTTAATGTCGATAAGGCACCAAGTGAGTTTAATTAGCAGCACCTTAATCAGCCAGAGAACCTGTGTAATTAATATGTTTTCGCTTTTAAAGGGATGAGGTGGCAACCCTAGAAAGATCAGAAAAAAAAGAGTGGCTGGGTAAGGCCGGCCCGGTGTCTATTCTGCACAAGGTACGGACAAGTCCTGTGGTATCCATGCCTGGTTCATTTTAATGAACGTGAGCTTGTCCACATTGGCTCTGGACAGGCGGCTGCACTTGTCTGTGATAACGCCCCCTGCCGTGCTAAATACACGTTCAGATAATACACTGGCTGCAGGGCAGGCCAGCACATCCAAGGTGTAAAGGGCAAGCTCAGGCCATGTGCCCAATTTGGAGACCCAGAAGTTTAAGGGGGCAGACCCGTCATTCAGTACGTGTAGGCGTGTGCACAAATACTGCTCCACCATGTTGGTGAAATGCTGCCTCCTGCTAAAACGTTCCATATCAGTTGGTGGTGCTGGTTGTTGTGGCGTGCTGACAAAGCTTCAGTGCCCCGGATGCGTTGGCGTCCTCTTCCTCCTCCTCTGCCTTGGCCTTGTGCTTCCACTGTGCCCCCGCTGTCAGGTGGGAATTCCACCAGCAGCGCGTCTACCAGCGTGCGCTTGTACTCGCGCATCTTGCGATCACGCTCCAGTGAGGGAATTAAGGACGGTACATTGTCCTTGTAACAGGGATCCAGCAGCGTGGCCACCCAGTTATCAGCACCTGTTAAAATGTGCGAAACACGGTGGTCGTTGCGGAGACACTGCAGCATGTAATCGCTCATGTGTGCCAGGTTGCCCAGAGGCAACGAAAAGCTGTCCTCTGTGGGAGGTGTATCATCTGTGTCCTCTGTATCCCCCCAGCCACGCACCAGTGATGGCCATGAGCTGGTCTGGGTGCCGCCCTACTGTGAACATGGTTCCTCCTCCTCCTCCATCTCCTCAACCTCCACCTCGTCATCCTCCAGCCCTTGCTGGACAATTGTGTGCCTGGCCTTTGTTGGTGCAGGAACCCACCCTCGGAGCCACTTGTGAATGACTGCCCTGAAAGCCTTGGAAATGATCCCGATTCCTCCTCCTCCTCCTCTTGTGCCACATCCTCTTCCATCATCGCCCGTAGCGTTTTTTCAAGGAGGCATAGAACTGGGATAGTAACGCTGAGAACGGCATCATCGGCACTGGCCATGTTGGTGGAGTACTCGAAACAGCGTAACAAGGCACACAGATCTCGCATGGAGGCCCAGTTATTGGTGGTGAAGTGGTTCTGTTACGCAGAGCGACTCACGCGTGCGTGCTGCAGCTGAAACTCCACTATCGCCTGCTGCTGCTCGCACAGTCTGGCCAGCATGTGCAAGGTGGAGTTCCACCTTGTGGGCACGTCACATATGAGGCGGTGAGCGGGAAGGCCGAAGTTACGCTGCAGCGCTGCCAGGCGAGCAGCAGCAGGGTGAGAACGCCGAAAGTGCGCACAGACGTACCGCACTTTCTGCAGCAGCTGTGGCATATCGGGGTAAGTTTTCAGTAACCTCTGCACCACCAAATTCAGCACATCCGCCAGGCAAGGGATGTGCGTCAAACCGGCTAGGCCCAGAGCTGCTATGAGATTTTGCCCGTTATCGCACACCACCAGGCCAGGCTTTAGGCTCACTGACGCCAACCACTCAGCGGTCTGTTGTTCCATGTCCCTCCACAACTCCTGCGCGGTGTGGGGTTTTTCCCCCAAACAGGAAAGTTTTAAAACTGCCTGCTGGCGTTTACCCATGGCTGTGCTGAAGTTGGTGGTGAATTTGTTACACTGACCGGATGAGGAGGCGGTAGAGGATGAGGAAGCGGAGTAGGAGGAGTTAGCAACAGGAGGCAAACTGAAGCACCCTGCAATCCTCGGTGGTGGAAGGACATGCGCCAAACTGCTATCCGCCTCAGGCCCAGCCGCCACTGCATTTACCCAGTGCGCTGTTAGGGAGATATAACGTCCCTGACCGTGCTTACTGGTCCATGTATCCGTAGTTAGGTGGACCTTGGCACAGATGGCGTTGCGCAGTGCACACCTGATTTTGTCCCCCACTTGGTTGTGCAGGGAAGGGATGGCTCGCCTGGAAAAGTAGTGGCGGCTGGGCACGACGTACTGTGGGACAGCCAATGCCATCAGGCTTTTAAAACTCTGCGTCTCTACCAGACGGAATGACAGCATTTCAAAGGCCAGGAATTTTGAAATGCTGGCATTCAGGGCCAGGGATCGCGGGTGGGTAGGGGGTACTTCCTCTTCCACTCCAGTGTTTGGGAGATAGAGAGCTGAACGCTTCCATGGGACATTGTGGAGATGTTTGGTGACCCAGGTGGTAGTGTTGCTTGCCGGTCCTCTAACTGCGGGGTGGCAGGTGGCACTGTCACTACAGAGGTGGATGAAGAGGCCGAGAGGCCCGAGACTGAAGCAGAAGAGGAAGCAGGAGGAGCCAGAGACCTTTCTTGGTTTTTGAGGTGTCTACTCCACTGCAGCTCGTGCTTTGCACTTAGATGCCTGGTCATGCAGGTTGTGCTCAGGTTGAGAACGTTTATGCCTCGCTTCAGCCTCTGATTGCACAGCGTGCAAACCACTCGTGTCTTGTCATCAGCACATTGTGTGAAGAACTGCCACGCTAGGAAACTCCTTGGACCTGGCTTTGCTGTGCTCGGTCCCTTGCTGCGTTGGGCAGTAGCAGGCGTACTGTCTAGGGGATGGACGCTCCGCTTTGGCACCCTGCTCCCTCTTCTGCTGTGCTGGTGGCTCTGTGCGACCACCGCCTCTTCCTCCGAACTACATGGGTCACCTGCATGAGGTTGATTCCATGTGGGGTCGAGGACCTCATCGTCTACCACATCATCTTCCACCCAGTCTTCACCACTGCCCTCCTTGTTGATCTGCACAATTGCAAAAGCAGCAGCAGTTGGCAACTGTGTATCATCATCATCTGAGACGTGCTGTGATGGTCCCCCCATGTACTTATGTTGAAACATAAGTGGTTGGACATTGGGGCACCAATCTCTTCCACCTCTGTTGCAGGGCTAGACTCATCAACAAGCAGAAGAGACTGCTGCTTGATTTGGGACTCAGACAGATTGGCTGATTTGCAAGGGGGTGAGGTGAAAGACTAATGGACATCGGCTGCAGGTGCCAAATCTGATCTTTCAGCACAAGACTGGTTGGGAGACAATGTGAAGGAACTGGAGGCACTGTCAGCAACCCAATCTACTACTGCCTGTTCTGCTCCTGGCCTCAACATTTGTAGAGCCGGATTAGGCCCCACCAAATACCACTGCAGACTCTGTCGCTTATTCGCACCTGAGAAAGGTGTTTCACTTGTGCGTGTAGCTGGCACAGATCGACCACGTCCTCTCCCTGCAACAGTAGCTCCACCAGCAGCACCGCGGCCACGTCCCTTATTTGACGTTCTCCTCATATTTAAAAAAATGTAGGATCTTGCCCTAAATGGGTGTGCTGCTGTAATATGCAGAGTATCTAACAGGAACCTACTCAGTGCTGCTGTAATATGCAGAGTATCTCACAGGAACCTACTCAGTGCTGCTGTAATATGCAGAATATCTCACAGGAACCTACTCAGTGCTGCTGTAATATGCAGAGTATATCACAGAAACCTACTCAGTGCTGCTGTAATATGCAGAGTATCTCACAGGAACCTACTCAGTGCTGCTGTAATATGCAGAGTATCTCACAGGAACCTACTCAGTGCTGCTGTAATATGCAGAGTATCTCACAGGAACCTACGCAGTGCTGCTGTAATATGCAGAGTATCTCACAGGAACCTACTCAGTGCTGCTGTAATATGCAGAGTATCTCACAGGAACCTACTCAGTGCTGCTGTAATATGCAGAGTATCTCACAGGAACCTACGCAGTGCTGCTGTAATATGCAGAGTATCTCACAGGAACCTACTCAGTGCTGCTGTAATATGCAGAGGATCTCACAGGTACCTATGCAGTGCTGGTGCAATATGCAGAGTATCTCCTATATAATTCTCTCCCTATCAGAACAAGCAGGAACCTTGGCCTAAACGGTCTAATGCAGAGTATCTCACAGGAACATATGCAGTGCTGGTGCAATATGCAGGGTATCTCCTATATAATTCTCTCCCTATCAGAACAAGCAGTAACCTTGCCCTAAATTGTCTAATGCAGAGTATCTTACAGGAACAGATACAGTGCTGGTGCAATATGCAGAGTATCTCCTGTATAATTCTCTCCCTATCAGAACAAGCAGGAACCTTGCCCTAAACTGTCTAATGCAGAGTATCTCACAGGAACCTATGCAGTTCTGGTGCAATATGCAGAGTATCTCCTATATAATTCTCTCCCTATCAGAACAAGCAGGAACCTTGCCCTAAACTGTCTAATGCAGAGTATCTCACAGGAACAGATGTAGTGCTGGTGCAATATGCAGAGTATCTCCTATATAATTCTCTCCCTATCAGAACAAGCAGGAACCTTGCCCTAAACTGTCTAATGCAGAGTATCTCACAGGAACCTATGCAGTGCTGGTGCAATATGCAGGGTATATCCTATATAATTCTCTCCCTATCAGAACAAGCAGAAACCTTGCCCTAAATTGTCTAATGCAGAGTTTCTCACAGGAACAGATACAGTGCTGGTGCAATATGCAGAGTATCTCCTGTATAATTCTCTCCCTATCATGACTATGGTATACCAGAATACACCCTGACCGCTAAAGCCCCTTTACAGTTAATACCCCCCACTTACCCTTAATAAATAATGAGACCACTACTTAATTTTGGAGTAAAAACTGGCCATAGCAGCCTCCTTTATTTTAAATACTCTTTAAATAATAAATAACAAATAACACATGAAAACACATACTCTTCCTGAGATAATAACCTCTCCTAAAATGGTGCTGGACTTTGCAGGACCCATTAAACCACTAAACTTGTTAACATTTTAACTTTGTAACCTTGTAACACTTATTGGCACTGCGGTGTCCTAACCTCTGGTCATAGGCCTCAAGCCGATGCGCTGGCTCAAAGACGACCATTGACCGCAGTGCCCCCATTCACCAACCTTCCAGCTACATTAGTAGACTGGCAACTAGAAACCCCTTCAGAACCCATCCCACCGCTGGGTACTGGCATCCATCTTTGGGGTAATATCTTCTCCTGCAAAGTCCAAAAACACCCGCCACTGCCACGACAACGTGATCCTTAAACCTGAAAGAAAAGAAAAACACCAAACAGCACCAAACCACATACCAATTTATCCATATACCATCAATACCCTAATCAATAAAAACCCCAAAATAAAGGGAGGGTGGGTGGGAACTTCGCTCCCCCACGCTGCCACTGCCCGGGAAACTGAGGGTAAGAGATATCTGTGATCTCTCCTCCCCTCACTCTGCTCCTCCCCCCCCCCAGCTACCAGGGTTTCTGTTAACCCTGTCATGGCCGGCCCTACACTGACTTCCAGTTGCTCCGGGCCTCACTTGACTATGGTATACCAGCAGGCGCGTCGCAACAGGACAGGCAAGGCAAGCAATTGCTTGGGGCCCCGAGCTAGAGGGGGGCCCCCAAGCTGGCTCGCCTGTCTGCCTGCTGCTATGTTCACAGGCTCCCCGCGAGCCCCCCTCCTCCCGCACGGAGAGCCGCACAGCTGAATCCTGGAGTTCAGTGCCGAAGCGTGCAGTTGCACTGAACTCCAGGATTCAGCTGTGCGGCTCTCCGTGCGGGAGGAGGGGGGCTCGCGGGGGGGGGCCGTTTCTCCACCCCCCGCAAAGTGGCGCGGTCACCGGGGACAGTGCAGCCGTCCCTCTCTCTCCACTGACTGCAATACACAGTCACACTTCGGCTCCTCCCCCCCTCATGGCTCAATGTGTACACAGCCAGGAGGAGGAGCCGAGGAGAGACACGAGTGCTGCACAGTAAGCAGGAGGTAAGGGGCCCCCCTTAAGCAGATTCGAGGTGAACTATTGAAGTGATGGGAGAGGAGAGGGTGGTATGGTGATATGTGCTGGGGACTGATTTGAGAGGGAAGATGATATGTGCTAATGTGTGTGTGTGTGGGGGGTCCGATTCCCCCCCCCCACTAGCACATATCATCTTCCCTCTCAAATCACTCCCCAGCACATATCCCCATACCACCCTCTACCCCCCCCAAATTAAGATGCTCTGTTACCATGTCCCCATCCCACCCTGTCCCCATCCCACCATGTCCCCATCCCACCCTGTCCCCATCCCACCCTGTCCTCATCCCACCCTGTCCCCATCCCACCCTGTCCCATCCCACCCTGTCCTCATCCCACCCTGTCCCCATCCCACCCTGTCCTCATCCCACCCTGTCCTCATCCCACCCTGTGCTCATCCCACCCTGTCCCCATCCCACCCTGTGCTCATCCCACCCTGTGCTCACCCCACCCTGTGCTCATCCCACCCTGTCCCCATCCCACCCTGTGCTCATCCCACCCTGTCCCCATCCCACCCTGTGCTCATCCCACCCTGTCCCCATCCCACCCTGTCCCCTTCCCACCCTGTCCCCATCCCACCCTGTCCTCATCCCACCCTGTCCTCATCCCACCCTGTCCCCATCCCACCCTGTGCTCATCCCACCCTGTCCCCATCCCACCCTGTGCTCATCCCACCCTGTCCCCATCCCACCCTGTCCCCATCCCACCCTGTGCTCATCCCACCCTGTCCCCATCCCACCCTGTCCCCATCCCACCCTGTGCTCATCCCACCCTGTGCTCATCCCACCCTGTCCCCATCCCACCCTGTGCTCATCCCACCCTGTCCCCTTCCCACCCTGTCCCCATCCCACCCTGTCCTCATCCCACCCTGTCCCCATCCCACCCTGTCCCCATCCCACCCTGTGCTCATCCCACCCTGTCCCCATCCCACCCTGTCCCCATTCCACCCTGTCCCCATCCCACCCTGTGCTCATCCCACCCTGTCCCCATCCCACCCTGTGCTCATCCCACCCTGTCCCCATCCCACCCTGTGCTCACCCCACCCTGTCCCCCTGTGCTCATCCCACCCTGTCCCCCTGTGCTCATCCCACCTTGTCCCCCTCCCACCCTGTCCCTCTGTCCTCATCCCATGAAAATGACAGGACGAGTCTTAAAAAGGAAGGGGTGCGCGAGTTTCACCAGGCCTAGGGCAGCACAAAACCTAAATACACGAGTGTGTCCTGCCTGGCTCCCTCTCCCTTCCTCCTCCCTCTCCCCTCCTCCTCCCTCCCTCACAGTCCAGAGCCGCCAGTAGGAGGCCGCCCACCGGTTCCTGTAGGCTTTGTGTGCGTGCAGGGGGGGTTGGGGGGCCTCTATGTCCATTTTGCTTGGGGCCCCCAAATTCCTTCAAACGGCCCTGTATACCAGAATACACCCTGACCGCTAAAGCCCCTTTACAGTTAATACCCCCCACTTACCCTTAATAAATAATGAGACCACTACTTAATTTTGGAGTAAAAACTGGCCGTAGCAGCCTCCTTTATTTTAAATACTCTTTAAATAATAAATAACAAATAACACATGAAAACACATACTCTTCCTGAGATAATAACCTCTCCTAAAATGGTGCTGGACTTTGCAGGACCCATTAAACCACTAAACTTGTTAACATTTTAACTTTGTAACCTTGTAACACTTATTGGCACTGCGGTGTCCTAACCTCTGGTCATAGGCCTCAAGCCGATGCGCTGGTTCAAAGACGACCATTGACCGCAGTGCCCCCATTCACCAACCTTCCAGCTACATTAGTAGACTGGCAACTAGAAACCCCTTCAGAACCCATCCCACCGCTGGGTACTGGCGTCCATCTTTGGGGTAATATCTTCTCCTGCAAAGTCCAAAAACACCCGCCACCAGCACCCAAAGGTAAACACCTTACCTTTGGGCGCACCTCCACACCCTCATTGCTCGCTCAACTCCATCCTGCAATCCTAACACCCACATGTCAATCCCCACGTCCGTGAGGTGAACACCATCACTCCTGAGGTAACGCCAAGTGTCCACTTCCAATTCTGGGTGCCGAATCACAAGCCCCCCGTTCCTGAGCACAAACCGCCCCACATTCCTGTTGATCTTCCTGCGCGCCCGATTCACCCCCTCCACTGACCTAGCCATCCTCCACGATGTCCTAGCCACCATGTCCGACCACACCACGACCGTATCCGGGAAGGCCATCCGGATCCGCTGGAAATCAAATTTGATGTCGCGGGCGACATCCAACATTGCCCGTACTCTGAGATCATTCCCCCTGGCATGAATAACCAGCACCTCCGGTGGCCTGTCCAAACGCGCAAATTTGTGCACCTCCGGCACCACCCTGCTCCATAACATCCCGGGGACCCCCAACCAACGCACACTCACCTCCTGTCTCGATATCCCCAGCTGGCGACCGGTCGGTCGCGCATCCGCCCGTTTGGCCCCCCAGGCCACATAAGAATGGCCCAATATCCAGACCAAAAGCGGTCCATTACCTGAAAAACAGTAAACAAAGTATATATCACTAACATACCCCCAAAACAGAATTAATCAACCTTCGTGAACAAACACTGACCCCTAGTTATCCCCAGTCCCTCAGCACAAACTCGCCACCAGCTGTGGCCTGACGTATAAACGAAACCTCCTAGATTCCCACCGTCCTATCCGCTTTATTGCTTCCTCACTCAGTCCATTCCTTGCTGCCTCTGTAGCCGCCCCGATCCTAAACGAGTGCCCCGAGAATTCCTTTGCCACTAGGCCCAATGCCCCCAGACACCTCCTAAAAACCGCCACAAATTGATATCGTGACAGCGGGGACCCATTCTCGTGTACCAAAAAGGTGACCCCTGCCCCAGGGCGGACATCCATGTAATCCTGAACCAACCCCACTGGACACATGTCTGATCCTTCAATCGGGAACACCTGGACCGCCTTGCCCCTGCCACATTGGTCCGTCTTAGACCTCCTGAGCCACAGCGTGACCCCCTCCGGGGCCCAACTAACGTCCGAGGCCCTCATGCCCCCGTGTACCAATTTCGATGGGCTAACCAGCTCGCCCACCCTAAAGGCCCCAAAAAACGCCAACGCGAATGCCGCGCGGAACAACGAAACCTCAAACTTGGAAGAACATACTGTACACACTTTTTCCATAAGGCCTCTCAGAATGTCGAAAGACACAGGGCGGCGTGCGTCCGGCCGCCGCCCCCGCTTTCTGTATCCCTTGAGAGCCTGGCGCACCCAGAAATCCTTCGTGAGATCCGGCCACCCCTGCCACTTGAACAAAAACGCCAGCCCAGCCATCTTCTTGTCTAGCACCGACTGAGACACTCCCGCTTCCATATTCCTGGACAAAAAATACAATACCAGTGTCCTCACCTCCGATCCCGAAAGGCGAGCCCCCGACTCCTTCACCAGATTCTCCCACTCCAACCACACCTTCTCATAGGCCGCCCAAGTGCCCTCACTCACCGAGCTCCTAATCCAATTGGAGATGATTCCAACGGAATTTGCCACAGCCACTCCGGACAAGGGACCCCGTGTTCCTCCGCCTCCGGCACCAACTCCCGGAACCTGTCCCACTGAAACCGAGACAGAGCGTCAGCCACGACATTGTCCACACCCGGTAAATGCACTGCGTGCAGAAACACATTCAACTGCAGACAACGAAGTACCAAGTGTCTCAGGAGACGAATGACTGGGGGAGAAGACGCCGTCACGCGATTGATCACTTGTACCACCCCCAGGTTATCCCCATGGAACCGCACCTTCCGATCCCGGAAAGACGCGCCCCACAGCTCGACCGCCAGCACCACTGGAAACAGCTCCAGCAGCACCAAATTTTTTGTGAAACCCGCTGACACCCAGGACTGCGGCCAAGGGCCAGCACTTCACTGTCCCTGAAAGAAAGCTCCAAATCCCGATCCCCCGGCCGCATCCGTATACAGCTCGAGATCGAAATTACTGACCGGGCCGGACATCCACAAGGCCCTGCCATTAAAAGCCTCTAGAAACGAGTGCCACACCAGTAGGTCCTCCCTATGCTCCCTTACCAGCCGTACGTAATGATTGGGCACCCTCACCCCCGCCGTGCTTGCCGACAGCCGCCGACAAAAAATTCTCCCCATCGGGAGGATCCTGCAGGCAAAATTTAGCTTACCCAAAAGCGACTGCAGAGCTTGCAGTTGCACTTTGTGCACGCCAATCATACCCTTAACCTCCGCCTTGAGGCCTTCCAGCTTGTCCGTCGGCAACCTGCATTCCATGGCATCAGAATCGATGACTATGCCCAAAAATTGAATGACCGACCTGGGCCCTTCCGTTTTGTCGGGCGCCAATGGCACCCCAAAACGTTCCGCTATGTGTTCCAGCGTGGACAACAAAACTGCACAGATCCGTGACCCCGCCGGTCCAATGCAAAGAAAGTCATCCAGATAATGGATAACCAAACTTACTCCAGCCACGTCACGCACGACCCATTCCAAAAAGGAACTGAATTGTTCGAATAACGCACAGGACACCGAGCAACCCATGGGCAGGCACTTGTCCACATAGAACTCCCCCCTCCAGTGACACCCCAACAGCCTGAAGCTGTCCGGGTGCACCGGCAACAGCCGGAAGGCCGCCTCGATGTCCGACTTGGCCATCAACGCCCCCCGGCCGTACCTCCTGACCCAACCCACTGCTGCGTCAAACGATGTGTAACTCACAGAACAATCCTCTGCACTAATCGCATCGTTCACCGACCCCCCTTTTGGAAAGGAGAGGTGGTGAATGAGCCTGAACTTATTCGGTTCCTTCTTTGGCACCACCCCCAACGGGGACACTACCAGCCCTTCCAACGGGGGGGAATCAAACGGGCCCCCCATACGGCCCAGCCCCACCTCCCTCCGCAGTATCTCAGAAACCACTTATGGGTGGTGGAGCGCAGAACGCAAGTTTTTGGACATTGGTGGAACCACCGGCAAAGTGCAAGGGATATGGAAGCCAACGGTAAAACCCTCCTCCAGTAGCCGGGCCGCCGCCCTGTCAGGATACCTACCGAGAAACGGCAGCATCCTTTTCACCATCACCGGGGTGCTCCCTCTTACCTGAAGAATCCCCGGAACGGCCCTTGCCTTGCTTGAAGCAGCGGGAAGAGGGGTGATTACCCCCACACCCGGAGCACTCATGCTTGTACCGGCACGACCCTCCGAACTTGCAGCTGCCCTCATTAAATTGCCAACAAACCCCCTTTTTCTTTCCGGCCGACTGTCCCAGGGAAGAGGCCCCGCCGCCCCCCCCCCTGAAAAAATGGCGCAGACGTCCTCGGAGCCGTCATCAGCCGCATCCAAAGGCTAATGTCTTTTGCATCCCACCGAATCTCCGGCCTTATCGCCCGCCGCTGTCTAAATTGTTCGTCATAACGCAGCCAACCTGTGCCCCCATAACACCTGTAGGCCTCACTGATCGCTTCTTGGTAGCTAAAGAGCGCCGAGCAGTGCTCGGGGTTCTTCTCGCCAATCACACTAGCCAAGATTGAATACGCCTGTGACCAATTCGCAAAGGTTCGAGGTATGAGCCTGTACCTCCTTTTTTCCTCATCCTCCTTCTTGGAATCTTCCGGCTTAACCCTATCCAAGTTAAACTTTTCTAACGGTAACAGCGCAAATATCTCCACGTATTCGCTCTTCCAAATCTTCTCGCGGACCTCCTGCTTCAAATGCGCACCCAATGGCGCATCATAGCAAGTGTAAACCTGCCCCTTCGCTTCGTCCGCCAAACGCACCAAATCCCGTTTCTTAGCTGGGGTTCCCGCCGCCTCGGCATTCACCCCCGGCTGCGGAGCTACCCCGGCCCCTGCGCCACCCACACCTGTCTCCTTTTCAGCCGCCACTACCGCCACCGGGGCAGACGCCGCAGCCGCAGCGGTCACCCCCGGCGCCCCCCCCGACCGGCCCCCATGCTGCCGCCGGGCTTGCGGGGGGTCTGTCACCCCCTTTAAGCTGACTGACCAGAGCCTCCAGACCCGACAGAAATCTCTGCAATCCCGCATTCACCCCGACATTACCAACCTGTGCATCCGTAACCAGGGAAGATGCTGCACTGCCCCCAGCCCCTGCGGGCACCACCAACCTATCCCGGGGCCCCCCCCTACCCCTCTCAACCACATCAGCACACTGTACAGAAGAAATAGTAGCATAAACGGACTTACCGGGCTGCGTGGAAGCAATCCCATCAGCCGATCGTCTGGCATCCCTCGCTGCAGGCACCGTCCTGGGTAAGACTTCGTCCTCCGAGCCCGACAGCTCCCCTTCCGACCGGTCCCCGAACAGAACCTCATCACCCGACGATGACCCACCGGGCGGCTCGGTCCCGGAGGCCGAAGGCCCAGGGCCGGACAAACTCCCCCTGCGGGCCCCGGACCCGTGCATGGATTTCGCCGACGCCTTTCTGCCAGGCGGATCACTGCTGCTGCCGGCGCCTTCTTCCTCCCGACCTCTCCCCCTCACCACAGGGGTCCTTGGTAAAAGGCCAGCCGTGTCCGCCGGGCGGCTAACCACCGCTGCCTGCGATCCCTCCTGCCGTGACCCCATGGCCGGGCCCGCCTCCTCCTGCTCCTCACGCCGGGCGGGCAAGGCCGCCGTATCTGAGCCCCCTTGCCGTCCCCCCCTCGACCCCTGACTGCTTCTGGTGCCTCCGGCCGGACCCTCCGTAACGGACGCCGCCGCCGCCGCGCGTTTTGCTGGGGGACCCAATGGGGCCCTGCCGCGATCGCCCTCAGTCCTCTGCTGCCCGGGAGATTGGTTAGGGGAATAACGGCGGGGGGGCCGGGACGAGCGCGTCCGCGTGGTCCCCCGGCCTGTGCGAGTAGGCCCCGATTCAGCCTGCACTGTGCCCCCCCCGCCCTGGGGGAGAAGTGGTCCCAGCTGCTGCTGCAACCACTCTTCCCCATGTACCGCCGCCTCCGCTCTCAGCTGCGCAAATAGGGCCTCAATCGCCGCCATCACGCCGCTCCTACCTGGCCAAATAGTAAGACTCAAGCTGCAGGCTGTTCAGACCTCACAACTTCGCTCCCCCACGCTGCCACTGCCCGGGAAACTGAGGGTAAGAGATATCTGTGATCTCTCCTCCCCTCAGTCTGCTCCTCCCCCCCAGCTACCAGGGTTTCTGTTAACCCTGTCATGGCCGGCCCTACACTGACTTCCAGTTGCTCCGGGCCTCACTGAACAAGCAGGAACCTTGCCCTAAACTGTCTAATGCAGAGTATCTCACAGGAACACATGTAGTGCTGGTGCAATATGCAGAGTATCTCCTATATAATTCTTTCCCTATCAGAACAAGCAGAAACCTTGCCCTAAACTGTCTAATGCAGAGCATCTCACAGGAACAGATGCAGTGCTGGTGCAATATGCACAGTATCTCCTATATAATTATCTCCCTATCAGAACAAGCAGGAACCTTGCCCTAAACTGTCTAATGCAGAGTATCTCACAGGAATAGATGCAGTGCTGGTGCAATATGCAGAGTATCTCCTATATAATTCTCTCCCTATCAGAACAAGCAGGAACCTTGCCCTAAACTGTCTAATGCAGAGTATCTCACAGGGACAGATGCAGTGCTGGTGTAGATTTATGAAGCAGGATAGTCCTATCTCAATCTCTCCCTCAGATCAGCAGCAGCCTTTCCCTACCCTAGCTAAAGCAGAGTGACAAGCTGTGCTGTGTGCCTCTAGCTTATAAAGATGCTGGGTCACATGCTACACTGGCCAATCACAGCCATGCCATTAGTAGGCATGGCTGTGATGGCTTCTTAGTCACAGTAGTAAAACAAATGGGGATTGGCTGCCCTGCAGCCCGCCAGAACATTCCCGAACACCGGACCCAAACCCGAACTTTCAGCAAAATGTCCGGGTTCGGGTCCGGGTACAAAAAACAGTTCGGGTTCACTCAACCCTAATAAATATTAAGTGTGTACTTAAAAATGGCAGTGTCTCTGCGCCTCTTGAGCCGGAATTTTACTTCAGGGGGAGAGGCGCATGCACCGCTCAAAAAATGACAGAGAACAACAACCCAATATTATCAAAATATTCCATTTACTTCATTGTGTCTTGCAGGATATGGGTATGCATAGGTGGAGGTCATGGTCGGAAATGCACATGCATACAAACAAAAAAACCCCACTAGTTTAGTTATCCCCGGTCTTAAAGGGCCAGTCGGAAAAAATTCTCCATAGTTACCTAAACATAACTAAACCTACACATATGCATATCTCCCACACAGACACCTCGTAATCAAAACACATTCCTGAAACATTAAATAAATGGAAAAAAAGCAGAACGTAGCCTAAACACATGTGTGGCCCTGACCATGTTGGTCATGCCACAGCTCTATGATCATTACTGTATGAGGCTACTAAAGAAATTATTTTTCACACGATGAGATTATAAAAATATATTAAAAATATTTCTTATATAAGAAAATATATATTAAAAATTAAAAATAGATAAACCAATATATATATATATATATATATAGATAAAAAAATGTATATATAAATAAAAAATATAAATAAAAAATATTTTGTGGACACCAAAGCCAGGTCAAAGAAGTCATAACCCTGGATAGCCCCTTACGACTGTATCCAAGAGAAATGAGGAAAGAAGGGGGGGAGGGGAAGCCAGGGGTGGAAAGACCAATTAATTTTAAAGGCAGAAATAAGAGATTATATAAAGGGAGAGGAGCTTGGAAATGACATTGTCTAGCTGTTATTAAAATAGCAGTTAATGTCCCACTCTATGTTGAGGCCCAGAG
Organism: Rana temporaria; assembly: GCF_905171775.1. NCBI lineage: Eukaryota > Metazoa > Chordata > Amphibia > Anura > Ranidae > Rana > Rana temporaria. Next base: position 157,946,446 of record NC_053497.1, read on the forward strand.
GTGTGTAACACTGCATATCATAAATCCAACATGTTTCTCTACGTGATATGTGACGTTTCAGATCACTCCCTCTCCAGTGTGGAGTATATTTTCAATCCCCACTACTTCCAAAACAGAGGAGTCTCGGTTATGGTGTTGCCGAAAGTGCAAAGAGACACTGTGTTCTCTAAATCCTCTGTGTATGCACGAAAGATGTTCACCTATTCTGACCTTGAGGGCCCTAGTGGTCCTCCCAATGTACTGGAGGCCACAAGGGCACCTCAACAAGTAGATCACCCCTACCATTTCGCAGGTAATAAATTCTGAAATGGAATATACCCGAGTGGTAACCTGAGACGAGAAAACCAAAGTTTTCATAGTCTTACAAGAAGCACACACTTTGCACCTCTTGCATGGAAAAAATGCTTTTAGATTCTCAAACATCCGGATTTTGGGGGAGGGTCTACAACGCTAGGTGCCAGCAGGTCCTTGAGATTTTTATTTCTTCTAAACAGGACCTTAGGGTTCTCAGGGAGTTTGGGTCCCATAATCCGATCATTTGAGGACTGGCCAATGCTTTTGTATTACTTTCCTGACCCACCAATGTTGTGACGAGAAAGTGGTCAAAAAGGACCATTCAAAATCATCGTTGTATCCCTCTTTGTTTTTATTTTTGGGGACTAACAAATTTTGTCTATCTAACGTGGCAATGTTTTTGATATCTTCATCCAGAGATGTTGTCATCTTTCTCCTCAAAACGACTTTTTAGTATTTCTACTTGTACTTCGAAATCCTCTACCCGGGAACAGTTTCTCCTAATCCTCTGAAACTGTTCTTTAGGGATGGCCTTGAGCCAGTTTGGATGGTGGCCACTATCCTTCGGGATATAGCCATTTCGGTCTGTACTTTTGAAAAAAGCCTTAGTTAAGAGGGCATCCTGTTCTTTAAAGATGACCAAATCTAGGAAATTGACCGATACAGTACTATATTCATATGTGAATTTGATCCCCCAGTTATTGCTGTTGAGATTTGTCACGTCACCCTTCCACAAAAAGAAGGCATCGATGTACCGATGCCAAAACAGGAGGCGGGGCTCCCCCAGGGAAAAAAGTTGGTAATTTTCCCACAGGGCCATAAACAACCCCGCGAGGCTGGGGGCAAACTTAGCCCCCATAGCCAAGCCTGTGCTCTGCAGATAAAACTGCCCACCATAGTAAAAATTATTATGTTCCATGGCGAAGCACAATAATTTCATGACAAATTCCAACGTAGAGGATTTTAGGGAGAGATCTTTTTTCAGGAAGAATTCCGCTGCCTTATACCCCAAATCGTGGGTCATAATTGTGTACAAGGAGGTAACATCCGCTGTTACCAGCAAGACGTCCTCCTCCACCTTCAGAATGGCAATTTATTTAATAATCTACATGGAGTCCCTCAAGAAGGCTGGCGTTTTGGTTACCACCGGTTGCAAAAAGTGATCGACAAACTTGCCCACCCTAGACGTGAGGGAATCTATGCCACTCACTATGGGGCGGCCTGGGGGTTGGATGGGGTTTTTGTGAACTTTAGGAATATAATAAATAGTGGGCGTCCTGGGGGTCAACGGTATCAAGTAGTCCCGCTCTTTGTTATTGATAACACCCTTCCTATGTCCCTCCTTTACAATGCTCTTAAGGATTTTTATATATTTGCCCATGGGGTCATTCCCCAGGACAGTATACATGTACTTATCTGCCAGTAGAGCATCTATTTCTTTGAGATAGTCTGCCTTTTTTAAAAGGCAGACCCGTTAGCCGGTCTTATAATAAGATCCTTCCTCTCACATAACGTTGCAATCCACTCCTCTGTATTTTTCTGTCTTTCCTTTTTAAATTGGACCTGGGATAGGTCACGTAATACCAGTTCCTTAAAAACTGTGACACTTGCATCTGGTTTCGCCGAGGGATTAAACAAACATGCATTCCTGAGTCCTGTCCCTACTTGGCTGCCAGTGGTACTGCTATTCCTTATGATAGGATTAGTCATAAAATGACGTTTGATGCTCAACTTTCTGGTAAATTTCTGCACATCAAGAAACATCTGGAATTTGTCCAAAGACCTTCTTGGGGCATATTTAAGTCCCTGGTTTAAAGTCATCTTTTCTGCTCTAGTTAGTTCCTCCCCACTTAAATTAAAGACCCCCTCACATGTTAACTCTTTCTTTTTTTGGGAGTGGCTCCGTTGCCCTCCTCTGACTCCTCTCTTAGTCTTCCCTTTCGGCTTTGGCCTCGTTCTAAAAAAACTATCTGTCTTGTTCCTCAGGGGGGCTGATCCAGACGGTCCATCATGGATACCTGGTTGGGGACAGTTAGTGTCTTCTGGCTAGGTGTTTTGATGTGCCAGGGTGTCCCTATTTTCACTGTACCCTTGTAATGGTTCATATTGGTTTCTTACCGGAATTTCATAGCCCCATGGCATCCGCAGAGGGGGGGAAGTGCCTCCCCTCTGTAGCCATCCCCATATTGGTTCCCATAAGGAACCCCATATTGCCCATTGTGGTCCATATAGGGTAATCTGCTCTGGGTATTGGGATGTGAATTAGGGTAATAATGGTTGGGCCCCTGAGGTTGCCTATTCCCTCTATTGCTACCATGGTTGGAAAACCTACCCTGGTTCCTGGGGTGTTGATATGGAGGTAGATAGTAATTGGATCCAGCCACTGCGGGTTTACCTATGTAACCATTGGGTTTCTTCTTCGTATTTTGAGGCGTCTTATTCCCCCCTATTCTACTGGGTCCCTGTTCTCTTAGGGGTAGGAAAACCCACCTGAGGTCTCGAAGGCTCACAAAAAGGGGGCGAAATGCCACTGGCTCCCGCATCGCCTTTCTCCATGTGAGTCTCTTCGTTCTGTCTATTAGTATTATTACGACTTCTCTCCTGCCATTTGAAGACATTGTGGAATTTGTAATCCTCAACATCTCTCAAATACTTTTTATGCTTCTTTATTCTTTGTTCCTCTTCCTCCTCAATCATGATTACTCTAAGCTCTTTGGTATACACCTGGTACAACCCCTCCTTACTCATGAGAGTCAGTTTTTCCGTGAAAACATTGATCTCCTGTTATAATCTAACTACTTTGGATTTTTTGCGGGTAACCAAGAATTCGAAAAAATGCTATACCTACGCTGTTAAAATAAAGAAACCACTCCGAGAGGTCCGCATCGCCTCTGTCTACACATGCCATCTAAGACTCCTAGGTATCATCTTCTCCTGGATATACCTCTCCAGGAAGACAATATCCCAAGTGGCATTTAATTCTGATACAAGTACATTTTTCAACCTCATAAAAATGCCCCATATTCCATCAGTCTCCAGACTGGTCTGATCAAACACCTCATCTGGATTGATTTTCCTATTTTTTTATAAATCAAAAATATCCACTTATATCACTTATTTTCTTTATTCGTGGGAGGCTGGTTTGTTTGTTTGCATACGCTTCCTATGTTTTTGATACTTTATCACTTGTGAAGCTTTTAGATGTCAGTCATTTTCCTTTGAATGGAATAAAGAGAAACCTTTTTAATCAATACTGCACTATGAAGCGCTTTTTCTCCTTCTTACCTACACGTTCCCACAATATTGTCTGAGGCTGGTCTATCCCGGGCAGTGGCGGTTCGTCCATAGAGGGCGCTGGAGAGCCGCCCCCTCTGGCTCTCACCGCCACTGAGTCAAATAACATAGATTCATGCATTGCACAAATCTATGTTATTTTCGCCGCTGTTATTCAGATGTCCGGCCTTCTGAATAACGCCAGCTGGTTGGCTGTACGGAAATGTCTATCAAAGCCAACAGCTCTGATAGGCTTTCCCAATACAGCCCTCGGGTCCCGGAAGCTTATTCTCGGAGCGCACAGACTGTACGCCCCTTGAATAAGATGACAGGCGTCTCAGCCAATCAGGTTGGCCGGTTCTGGCTACCGGTAACCTGATTGGCTGAGACGCCTGTCAGTCATCGAGGGCGGGAGAAGACATCGTGGGACATGGATGCCTAAAACCAGTAAAGGTAAGTGCCGGGCGGGGGGGGAAGAAAGCAATTTACAGGGCACAGTGGGGACAATTGGCACAGCGGCGACCATTAAAGGGCACAGTGGCTGCGTTTAATGGCATGGCACAGTGGTGACAATAGATGGCACAGTGGTGACAATGGATGGCACAGTGGCTGCGTTTAATGGCATGGCACAGTGGTGACAATGTATGGCACAGTGGTGACAATGGATGGCACAATGACTGCGTTTAATGGCATGGCACAGTGGTGCAAATTGATGGCACAGTGACTGCATTTGATGGCATGGCACAGTGACTGAGTTTAATGGCATGGTACAGTGGTGCGAATTGATGGCACAGTGACTGCATTTGATGGCATGGCACAGTGACTGCGTTTAATGGCATGGCACAGTGGTGCAAATTGATGGCACAGTGGCTGCATTTGATGGCATGGCACAGTGGTGCAAATTGATGGCACAGTGGCTGCATTTGATGGCATGGCACAGTGCTGCAAATTGATGGCACAGTGGCTGCGTTTGATGGCATGTAACAGTGGCTGCGTTTGATGGCATGTAACAGTGGCTGCGTTTGGGCACAGTGAGACTGCAATTTTTTTTTTTCCTTTGCGCCCCCCCCAAAAATTTGGAGCACCAGCCGCCACTGATCCCGGGATTAATTGATAGGAAACCACGGAAGTTTTCCTTTGGCATTAAAACAGAGGAGTGGACCAGGAGTAACCACTTTGAATCAACCATGGACATCTGTGTCTCTGAGCCTGTCTGATCCCTGCAGGGATCCAACGGATCTGGTAAGCGGCCACTTATTTCCTTTATTCGTGGGACGTTTGTATGAAGTTATCTGCATCCATTCAGTCATCAGACAGAAGATTAACCAGTTCCCGACCCGCTCATGTACATATACGTCAGCAGAATGGCACGGACAGGCACATCAACGTACCTGTACGTGCCCTGCTTGACGGGGGTCGGGGGTCCGATCGGGACCCCCCCCGGTACATGGCGCGGGTCGGTAATCTTCAGGAGCGATCCGGGATGTGGGGGCGGCGGTTCGTTTTTGTCCGCCCCCTCCGGATCGCTCCCCAGCCAATCAGCTTCCTCCCCCGCCCTCCTCTGCCTGCATTGTAAACACAGGCAGAGGAGGAAGTGATGTCACCGCTCCTCCCGCCGGTATATTCGTCCGGCGGAGGAGCGGAGACATCACACAGTGAGTACACAAGCACTACACTGACACCTGTACACATAGGCTTACGATCCCCCCCCCGGTCACCCCCCGATCACCCCCACCAGCCCCCCCCTGTCACACTGTCACTAAATTGCAGTGATCATTTACTGATCACTGCATTTAGTTTCAGTGTGACAGGCAGTTAGTGTCAGGCAGTTAGTGTTAGGTCCAGGATAGCCCCCTACCCCCCCCCAATAAAGGTTTTAACCCCTTGATCACCCCCTATTTAACCCTTTCACCCCCCTTTTGCCAGCGTCACTAAGCGATCGTTTTTCTGATCGCTGTATTAGTGTCGCTCATGCCACTAGGTAGCTAGTTTTTTTTTGAGGTTCGCCGCCATGTTTTTATAGCGTTAGAAAATGTATGGGGGTACCTAACGCTATAAAAACATGGCGGCGAACCTCAAAAAAAACTAGCTACCTAGCGGCACGAGCGACACTAATACAGCGATCAGAAAAACGATCGCTTAGTGACGCTGGCAAAAGGGGGGTGAAAGGGTTAACTAGGGGGTGATCAAGGGGTTAAAAGTGTTAGGTCCAGGGTAGCCCCCTACCCCCCCCAATAAAGGTTTTAACCCCTTGATCACCCCCTAGTTAACCCTTTCACCCCCCTTTTGCCAGCGTCACTAAGCAATCGTTTTTCTGATCGCTGTATTAGTGTCGCTCGTGCCACTAGGTAGCTAGTTTTTTTTTGAGGTTCGCCGCCATGTTTTTATAGCGTTAGAAAATTTATGGGGGTACCTAACGCTATAAAAACATGGCGGCGAACCTCAAAAAAAACTAGCTACCTAGCGGCACGAGCGACACTAATACAGCGATCAGAAAAACAATCGCTTAGTGACGCTGGCAAAAGGGGGGTGAAAGGGTTAACTAGGGGGTGATCAAGGGGTTAAAAGTGTTAGGTCCAGGGTAGCCCCCTACCCCCCCCCCCCCAATAAAGGTTTTAACCCCTTGATCACCCCCTAGTTAACCCTTTCACCCCCCTTTTGCCAGCGTCACTAAGCGATCGTTTTTCTGATCGCTGTACTAGTGTCGCTCGTGCCACTAGGTAGCTAGTTTTTTTTGAGATTCGCCGCCATGTTTTTATAGCGTTAGAAAATTTATGGGGGTACCTAACGCTATAAAAACATGGCGGCGAACCTCAAAAAAAACTAGCTACCTAGCGGCACGAGCGACACTAATACAGCGATCAGAAAAACGATCGCTTAGTGACGCTGGCAAAAGGGGGGTGAAAGGGTTAACTAGGGGGTGATCAAGGGGTTAAAACCTTTATTGGGGGGGGGGTAGGGGGCTACCCTGGACCTAACACTTTTAACCCCTTGATCACCCCCTAGTTAACCCTTTCACCCCCCTTTTGCCAGCGTCACTAAGCGATCGTTTTTCTGATCGCTGTATTAGTGTCGCTGGTGCCGCTAGGTAGCTAGTTATTTTTTGAGGTTCGCCCGCCAGGTTTTTATAGCGTTAGGTACCTCCATACATTTTCTAATAAAGGTTTTAACCCCTGATTGCCCCTAGAGTTAACCCTTTCACCCCCCTATTGCCAGCGTCACTAAGCGATCGTTTTTCTGATCGCTGTATTAGTGCCGCTGGTGCCGCTAGGTAGCTAGTTATTTTTTGAGGTTCGCCCGCCAGGTTTTTATAGCGTTAGGTACCCCCATACATTTTCTAATAAAGGTTTTAACCCCTGATTGCCCCTAGAGTTAACCCTTTCACCCCCTATTGCCAGCGTCACTAAGCGATCGTTTTTCTGATCGCTGTATTGGTGTCGCTGGTGCCGCTAGGTAGCTAGTTATTTTTTGAGGTTCGCCCGCCAGGTTTTTATAGTGTTAGGTACCCCCATACATTTTCTAATAAAGGTTTTAACCCCTGATTGCCCCTAGAGTTAACCCTTTCACCCTCTATTGCCAGCGTCACTAAGCGATCGTTTTTCTGATCGCTGTATTAGTGTCGCTGGTGCCGCTAGGTAGCTAGTTATTTTTTGAGGTTCGCCCACCAGGTTTTTATAGCGTTAGGTACCCCCATACATTTTCTAATATAGGTTTTAACCCCTGATTGCCCCTAGAGTTAACCCTTTTACCCCCTATTACCAGCGTCACTAAGCAATCATTTTTCTGATCGCTGTATTAGTGCCGCTAGGTAGCTAGTTATTTTTTGAGGTTCGCCCGCTAGGTTTTTATAGCGTTAGGTACCCCCATACATTTTCTAATAAAGGTTTTAACCCCTGATTGCCCCTAGAGTTAACCCTTTCACCCCCCTATTGCCAGCGTCACTAAGCGATCGTTTTTCTGATCGCTGTATTAGTGTCGCTGGTGCCGCTAGGTAGCTAGTTAGTGCCAGTAACGCTTACACCCACGCGCAAAGCATACTCACCCCATATGTGGAATTACACCCCAAAATACATTCTGCTGCTTCTCCTGAGTACGGGGCTACCACATGTGTGAGACTTTTTGGGAGCCTAGCCGCGTACGGGACCCCAAAAACCAATCACCGCCTTCAGGCTTTCTAAGGGTGTAAATTTTTGATTTCACTCCTCACTACCTATCACAGTTTCGAAGGCCATAAAATGCCAAAATAGCACAAAAAAACCCCAAATGACCCCATTTTGGAAAGTAGACACCCCAAGCTATTTTCTGAGAGGGATGTCGAGTCCATGGAATATTTTATATTTTGACACAAGTTGCGGGAATATGATAAACTGATTTTTTTTTTGCACAAAGTTGTCACTAAATGATATATTGCTCACACATGCCATGGTTATATGTGGAATTGCACCCCAAAATACATTCTGCTGCTTCTCCTGAGTACGGAGATACCACATGTGTGGGACTTTTTGGGAGCCTAGCCGCGTACGGGGCCCCGAAACCAATCACCACCTTCAAGATTTCTAAGGGCATACATTTTTAATTTCACTCCTCACTACCTATCATAGTTTTGAAGGCCATAAAATGCCAAGATGGCACACAACCCCCCCAAATGACCCCATTTTGGAAAGAAGACACCCCAAGCTATTTGCTGAGAGGCATGTTAAGTCCATGGAATATTTAATTTTTTTGCCCCAAGTGATTGAATATTGACCAAAAAATAAAAAATAAAAAAAATTACAAAACGTTGTCACTAAATGATATATTTCTCACACATGCCATGGTTATATGTGGAATTGCACCCCAAAATACATTCTGCTGCTTCTCCTGAGTACGGAGATACCACATGTGTGGGACTTTTTGGGAGCCTAGCCAAGTACGGGACCCCAAAAACCAATCACCGCCTTCAAGATTTGTGTGAGTGAAATCAAAAATTTATGTCCTTAGAAATCTTGAAGGTGGTGATTGGTTTTCGGGGTCCCGTACGCGGCTAAGCTCCCAAAAAGTCCCACACATGTGGTATCCCCGTACTCAGGAGAAGCAGCAGAATGTATTTTGGGGTGCAATACCACATATAACCATGGCATGTGTGAGAAATATATCATTTAGTGACAACGTTTTGTAATTAATTTTTTATTTATTTTTTTGGTCAATATTCAATCACTTGGGGCAAAAAAATTAAATATTCCATGGACTTAACATGCCTCTCAGCAAATAGCTTGGGGTGTCTTCTTTCCAAAATGGGGTCATTTGGGGGGGTTGTGTGCCATCTTGGCATTGTATGGCCTTCAAAACTATGATAGGTAGTGAGGAGTGAAATCAAAAATTTATGTCCTTAGAAATCTTGAAGGTGGTGATTGGTTTTCGGGGTCCCGTACGCGGCTAGGCTCCCAAAAAGTCCCACACATGTGGTATCCCCGTACTCAGGAGAAGCAGCAGAATGTATTTTGGGGTGCAATTCCACATATAACCATGGCATGTGTGAGAAATATATCATTTAGTGACAACTTTGTGCAAAAAAAAATCAGTTTGTCATATTCCCGCAACTTGTGTCAAAATATAAAATATTCCATGGACTCGACATGCCTCTCAGCAAATAGCTTGGGGTGTCTACTTTCCAAAATGGGGTCATTTGGGGGGGTTTTGTGCTATTTTGGCATTTTATGGCCTTCGAAACTGTGATAGGTAGTGAGGAGTGAAATCAAAAATTTGCGCCCTTAGAAATGCTGAAGGCGGTGCTTGGTTTTCGGGGTCCCGTACGTGGCTAGGCTCCCAAAAAGTCCCACACAAGTGGTATCCCCGTACTCAGAAGAAGCAGCAGAATGTATTTTGGGGTGCAATTCCACATATAACCATGGCATGTGTGAGCAATATATCATTTAGTGACAACTTTTTGTAATTTATTTTTTATTTTTATTTTTTTGTCATTATTCAATCACTTGGGACAAAAAAAAAAAAATATTTAATGGACTCAACATGCCTCTCAGCAGTTTCCCTGGGGTGTCTACTTTCCAAAATGGGGTCATTTGGGGGGGTTTTGTACTGCCTTGCCATTTTAGCACCTCAAGAAATGAGATAGGCAGTCATAAAATAAAAGTTGTGTAAATTCCAGAAAATGTACCCTAGTTTGAAGACGCTATAACTTTTGCGAAAAACAATAAATATACGCTTATTGCGATTTTTTTTACAAAAGACATGTGGCTGAATACATTTTGGCCTAAATGTTTGACTAAAATTTAGTTTATTCGATATTTTTTACTTTTTGTTATAAGAAAAATCATTTTTTTTCAAAATTTTCTGTCTTTTTCCGTTTATATCGCAAAAAATAAAAATCGCATAGGCAATCAAATACCATCAAAAGAAAGCTCTATTTGTGGGAAGAAAAGGACGCAAATTTCGTTTCGGTACAACATTGCATGACCGCGCAATTACCAGTTAAAGCAGCGCAGTGACAAATTGTAAAAACACCTTGGGTCTTTAGACAGCGTATTGGTCCGGGGCTTAAGTGGTTAAGATCCTGTATGAGCCATTGCACTGATGTGACTTCATAAGGACACTTTCCTAGTTTTTATAACATACCCTTTGTTGCACAGAAACAAGGACATTTTGAATGTATCTCATCATTCATTCATTCTACATTGTGTAAATGAGTTTTTTACATGCAATTTTTATTGCTCAATTTAGTTGCGCACTTTCTTTCACTTTTACACATATGCTCTAAGCCTGATATTAGTTTTTTTTTGAGTAGGTGCGGCACCTTCATTTATTGTTATTTATTTAATTTCACGTTTGCCACTGAGCACTTTGTTTTTATGGGGATAGCACGGATTGTCCACGCCATACAATCAATCCATCCTGCCTTCCATGTGCTGTAGTGATCCATCCTTTCTGTCTTCCATGTGCTGTAGTGATCCGTCCTTCCTGGCTTCCATGTGTAGTAGTGATCCATCCTTGTGTAAGAGAGAAATAGAGAGAGAGAGAAAGTGCAAGACAGCAGCAGTAATAGTAGCCCAGTCCCTGCTGGCAGACAGAGCAAAGCTATGGGCCTGGGGATACACAAGGGAAAAATAGAGTAAAAGGGAGACTAGAAGATGGAGAAGGTGAAAAGATACAAATGAAAGGATAAAGATAATCCAGATATGAGCCCAGATAAGGGTCCAGAGGTAACTGTTGACACCTCCAAGTGGTAGGAGTAAATTTACAACTGATTGCTTACTCTCATTAGCCAGCGTTTTCCCGCAAAAAGATTTGTCGCTAATCCAGTTCTCAGCTCAGTCTGCAATTCTGTCGAGCCCAAAGTAATCTTCCTAGCAACACCTTGTAAGCGTAAACACAAAATAGACAGAATCAGAAAAGCAGCCACAGATAGACGTGCATATAACTATTAGAGAAGAGCTGAACACCCCCCCGTTCGGTTCCCAGGCAGAGCAGCTTGTTTCCCAGGCAGAGCAGTGCTGTGCCTGGGAAACACAGAGGGTACTGATCTGTGAGAGCAAGGAGGTTTTGGGAGTCCTACATCAGTACAGTTTCCAGTCTGTCCCTGGGGATCCATTCCATCCAAGGATACATCATCCAATTGGGTCTACACTTCCCGCCAAGGATCGTTTTTTGACATCTGTCATATAAAGCCTTGATCGACCTCTTTTGGCATACGCCATCAGTGGTCAACAAGTTCCGGTAAGCCTGCACTTTTATCGGTGGTGGGACTGTCTCGTTTTAGAAGTCACGTATTTTTTAATTTATTCACTCACTTGAAGGACATGTAGAAAATATGAACTTCAACATTATCATTCTGAACACTGAGTTTTGCTGGACTTTGCACCTCACTTGATATCTCATTAAGTGTACTAGATTATTCATTTAATTGGCACCTTTTTCTATTTAAAGGGTTGTACATACTGTTTTGATTCATGTTCCACATTTATTATTATCTATGCATTTTATTTATTACATAGATTATGGTATTTTGATATTTATTATATCACTATAAGCGCTACACTTATATATCCTTTTGTTACTTTGCTTTTTTGAATAAGCTGTGTTAGCAGCTACCATTAGCGCACTACTGGCAGCGCAGGGTATTCACTTTTCTTTAGCCGCGGGGTTATAGCTTGGGCATAGTGGCGAATCTGCAGGTAGCTGTAAAACACTTGTCTGGGGAGGTCATGTTGGGATTGGAGCTTAGAGAACGGGAGCAGCGTACGGGACCTGGGGTCCACCAGGTGTCCGAAGTGGAACAGGCTCCGGGAGGCCCAGGGCCACGACATCTGGTGGGTGAGACTAGCCGGCACCTCGGGGATACACAGGAACGAGGTCATCAGGGAGTGATCCGATTTGAGGTTGTGTTCACGGGAGAGTTTTAGCCATAGTCGCAGAAGCTGGGACATAGGCCCCAACAGTCGACCGGGGTCTAGCTTCACATTTGCGCTCCAGAGGAGACTGTTGTGGTGTACGGGTGCTAACCAGATTTTCTCTATCTCCGTCCACCTATTGTATGACCTCTGTGGGAACCAGGACACAATCGCTTGCAGTTGGGCAGCCTGGAAATATCTAACCAGGTCGGGGAACGACAGACCCCCATCTGTGCGGGCCGCCATCATAACCGAGCGCGAGACCCTGTGTCTCCCGTAGTTCCATACATAGCACAGTAGGTCGGCCAGGAGTTTACGTAAGTGACTATAGGGAATAGAGATCAGTAGGGTCTGGAATAGATATAATAGTTTAGGGAGGATGACCATTTTAACGGATGCGATGCGCCCTAAGAGAGAGATTTGGTGGGTCTTCCATTTTTTTAAGTAGTTCCCTAATAGATTTGTAGAGGGGGGGGGGAATTGGAGTGGTATAGGGAGTTATAGGACGGGGTGATGTTCACCCCCAGGTATTTCAGACTCTGACGCACCCAGTTGCATAGGAACTCTGATTGCAAGTGGAGCCGTTCGGCCTCCGGGATATTAAGCGGGAGGGCCATGGATTTGGAAGCGTTTGTTTTATAGCCCGAAAGGGCGCTGCATATGTCGAGTTCGGCGTGTAGGTTGGGCAATGAGATTCTGGGTTGGGTCAGGGTAAGGATGATGTCATCCGCAAACAGGGATATCTTAAATTCTCTACCTCTGATGGAAATACCTTGAATATCCGGGTTTCTCCGAATGGTCGCCGCTAGGGGTTCGACGCAAAGGGCAAATAGCAATGGGGAGAGCGGGCATCCCTGCCTCGTTCCATTGGTAATCGGGAAGGAAGGCGATGTGGCGAACAGAGTTCTGACCTGCGAAGTGGGATTAGTATAGAGATGTTGGATCGCGTGTAGGAAAGGTCCCATGAACCCTATATAACGTAAGGTGGCGAGCATAAAGGGCCAGCCAAGGCGGTCAAACGCCTTTTCCGCGTCGAGGCTCAGGAGCAGGGATTCCGTGTTGTCCCTATTGGCTACGTCGATCAGGTCAATGACCTTTCCTGTGTTGTTGCCTGCTTGGCGGAGGGGGACAAAGCCCACCTGGTCTTTATGGATCAAAGAGGGAAGTATCGCATTCAGGCGTATCGAGAGGAGTTTTGTAAAAATCTTTAAGTCTTTTCAGTAGAGCTATAGGCCTATAACTGGCGCATGAGGAAGGGTCCTTGTCCGGCTTAGGGATCAGGGTGAGATGGGAGCACTGCATGTCAGTCGGGATGGGCGTCTGGTGAAGAAAAGCATTGTAGAGTTTGGTCATGTATGGGAGCAGCAGGTGGAGAAAGGTTTTATAGTATTCGTAAGGCAGTCCGTCTGGCCCAGGGGATTTGTGGGTGGGGAGGTCCTTTTTTGTTGTCGTGAGTTCCTCTCCGGTAATGGGGGCGTTAAGTGCGTACAGGTCCGACTCCGGCAGGCGGGAAATTCCCGCCTGCTCTAGATATTGTGTCATTCTGTCCACTAGGTCGGGGGAGCAGTGATTTTAATGATGCTTAAAGTGAAAAAAAAAAGAAAAATTAATTTAAATATCGTACGTGCTCAAAGGAATCTACAATTACATTTAGCTGAGGTCACATGCTTGGAAACATATAAGGGTAAACAAAGGGTCTTTGAGCAAGGCGATCGGAACGGCCGTCTGCTGGCCATGATGGCCCAGCACGACCAACCCCTCATGCTGGTATCGACCTTGCAGACCCCTGGAGGTGGGACAGTGTCCTCCCCCGCGTACATCCTACAGACCTTCAATGACTTCTACAAGACTCTGTATTCTTCTGGCCTGTCCGCGGATTTCCAGCCTGAGATACTAAACGACCTAATGGACCTGTTGGCGCTCGGCTGGCTCTCCGACCATGAGAGGGAAACCTTGGTTCAACCATTTACGGCTTTAGAGGTTCAGAAAGCCATCCAGTCCTTTCCGCCTGGCAAAGCGCCTGGGCTGGATGGACTCCCGCTGGACTTTTATAGAGCACATGTGGGCCTCCTGGCCCCCCTGCTAGTCTATGTACCATGCCTACTTAACGCTGATTTACAAACCTCCCAAGGACCCCACTTCCTGCGCTTCGTACCGACCCATAGCACTGCTTAATACAGACTTTAAAATCTAAACTTCTGGCCCTCCGGTTGTACCCCATGTTGCCCTCAGTGATAGATCCGGACCAGATGGGTTTCATGTCCCGGAGGTCCACAGATGTTAACCTCAGGAGGCTCTTCACTAACATTCATACTCGACACATCAATGTGGGAACGCGGGCTGTGGCTTTGTTAGATGTAGAAAAGGCCTTCGACACAGTGGAGTGGCCCTTTTTGTGGGAAACTTTGCGCAGGATGGACTTTCCTCTACTTTTTATAAAATGGCTCCAGGTGATATACAGGTCCCCCACTTCCTCGGTGCGCCTGAGTGGTGGACTATCCGTCCCCTTCAGGCTCTTTAGGGGAACTAGACAGGGTTGCCCTCTTTCTCCGGCCTTATTTGCCCTCTCCGCACCTCACCGCATATTAAAGGTCTTTGTGTGGGGTTGCTGGAGGAGAGGGTGGCCCTGTACGTGGACGACATGTTGCTCTTCCTCAATGATGCCGGTCCCTCACTGCGGGGAGAATTAAATGTTCTGGACACCTTTGCACAGGACTCAGGGTGAACTGATCCAAGTCCCTACTCTTTCCGATTGACCGAGCGGCCAGGTCCACCTCCCCGCCCGATAGTCCCCTTTGCTGGGTCAACTCTTTTAAGTACTTAGGTGTGCACGTCTCCGCCTCAGCTTCAGATTATATCTGGCACCGGTGCTTCTAGAGGCCCAATTAAAACTTAAAACATGGAGTAATCTCCCTCTCTCTGTCTGGGGAAGGGTGAATCTTATTAAAATTAAGATTGTAGACCAGCAGTTATCCCACCTATATCATCTCACCCATTCGTCCTCTATAGACTCCAGAACTCAAGAGATGAACTTTAAGGTACTGGCCAGATGGTACCGGGTACCGGCGGATCTGGCGTATATTTACCCCTCAATGTCCGAGTTGTGCTGGAGAGGGTGTGGACACCGGGGTACCTTAGTTCACATCTGGTGGGAATGTCCCCTGATTAGACCCTACTGGGAAGATTTACGGGACCAAATAAAAATAGTGACAGAGATAAAAGTCCCTCTCCCCGAAACACTTTCTCCTCCATTTCCCCCCCTGATCCCGCTCGGTCACTATCAAAAGAGCGTGCTACCCCATTTGTTGAATGTAGCGAGGCGATTGATTCCAATTTATTGGAAGACGTCCAGGATTCCCACTCGGGAAGAGTGGATTAACGGAGTGAGCGCGGTTCGGGAGGCTGAGGATTGGGTGGGAGGATTGGGTGGATTGGGTGTGCCCTTGAGTCTGGACGTTGCTCTATTAGATAGGAAAAACAAGCTGCACAATAGATCTGATAATTCAAACAAAAAACCAACAAGCATAAAAATGTGAATGATTGTACTATTGGTGTGTTAAAATCACTACAACAAGTAGGATCACCCCAGGACGAAGTCTTTTGTAGTGTTGCTCACGAATATTCGCATTGCGAATATTCGACTCGAATATAGCATATTCGAGAAATCGCGCTATATTTCGAATTTCGCGGTGAATATTCGCAATTCCGAATATTCGATTTTCTACAATTTTATTTTTAGAACAGATCACATCCTAGATATCTCCATCGATGTCTAAAAGCATTGCTGGTATGATTAGAGACCCTGGGCCGAGTAGCTGAAGCGTTCATTGAATTTTGCCGAAAAATCGCAATGCGATTATTCGGCAATCGCAATATCGCGCGATTATTTTCTTCGCCCCTATCTTCCGCATCAGAGCGATTTTTACAGTTTCATTTTTAAAACAGATTACATCCTAGTGATCTCCATAGACGTCTAAAAGCATTGCTGGTATGATTAGAGACCTTGGGCCGAGTAGCTGAAGCGATCATTTTATATTGCCGAATATTCGCAATGCGAATATTCGGCAATAGGAATATTGCGCGATTATTCTCTCCGCCCTTCTTTTGCATCACAGCCAATCAGAGTTCTCCTACCACAGTTGTCATAGGTTTTGCAACCAATAGGAACCTGCCTGCACGGACATTATATAAGGTCACTCCCAGCACCATTTCATTGCAGATTCAGAAGCTGGCTAGAGAGTGTGGAGGCTGTTTCTGTGTTCCTGTTTGATTGATCTATCATCATCAGCATAGTGCTGCATTGCTATTTAGTGATTCCAGTGCATATATTCCAGTTTATCAACTGCTTTTTTCAAAGCAATAGATCCAAGAGCTTTTTTCAAAGCTAAGTTTTGTGCTGTTTTGTTCATCTTGTGTTACTGTTTGATCTTGCAGCTTCGCTGTTCAGTGATATTTGCTAGTGATTTCAGTGCACATTTTGCTTAGTTTTTCTTAAAGAGCTTTTCTAAAAGCTAAGTTTTGTGTTGTTCAGGTTAGTTAGATTTCTGTGTAGTAAGTGTACACACTGTTAGTGTACATTTATTTCATCTAGCTTAGCTTAGTGTGTGTTTAGTGTCTGTGTTTTCTGTTAAAAAAAAAAAAAAAAAAAATTTAGTTAGTGTTTGTTTAGTGCATTTTTTTTTTAATTTTGTAGTCCTTGTCTTTGGTGTACTAGTTTTATTCTAGTTTAGTAGCTGTCTGTGTACATCTTTGTCTGCGTGCCTGTCTTGTAAAAAAACACATAAAAACACATTTTCCTCACATTTTCCCCCCCCAATAAAGTTTACCCCCCCCACAC
Source organism: Rana temporaria (assembly GCF_905171775.1). Classification (NCBI taxonomy): domain Eukaryota; kingdom Metazoa; phylum Chordata; class Amphibia; order Anura; family Ranidae; genus Rana; species Rana temporaria. The sequence continues at coordinate 157,963,234 of NC_053497.1, forward strand.
ACATCAGCAATCATGAGCGGCATCCGTGGCCGTGGCAGCAGGGGTAGGGGAGTTACTCCCAGTGCTGGGTCGCTGCCAGCACGGGGTACCTCTCGTGCCCCTACTAGTGGTAGAGGATCGGGTGCAAGGGGAGTCCGCCTGATCCGGGAGTTCTTCCCATCGGGCAGCCGCCCGATATTGCCATCTCAGGCTGAAGTAGTGGTGGACTACATGGGGCACAGCAGTGCCACTGAGTCGTCGGTCCCGACTCCCAGTAGTACCACCATTACACCGGTGCCTGTAGTACCCCCCCCAGCCCCCAAGAGTCCAGCATCTTACTGTTCGACAGCGACAGTGAGAGGGATCTCTTGGGGGAGGCCATGCATCAGGCAGACCTCCAGCTCTGTCCTGATGGTCAGGACCTTTTTGAAGGGATGGATGAGGAGGATGGGATACCTGCTGGCAGTATCCCAGAGACATCCCTTCAAACTGGTGCTGCTGTTTTGGTGCAGGAAACAGCAGCACCTAGTCAGACCCAGGCGTGGGTGAGGGGACAGCGGAGCCAGGCTAGAGGCTCCATGTCAGTTGGTTCCCTCAGACCAACACATCTCAGCCCTTGGTCTGACATCTCTGGGGGCGAAGAGGGTGACCCATCATGGTTGCCATCTGACGCGTCGGCTCACTGCGTCAGTGACGACGGGGAAGGTAGGCACCCTGGTGAAACGGTGCGCCAGGTCACCACCAGGGAGCCCATCGTCAGGGTCTCCACTGGTGATGGCAGCAGGAGGTGTCAGGAGGAGCAGCAGCAGCAGCAGCAGCAGCAGCAGCAGCAGGCAGCTCCACCTGTGCGCACCGAGTCCCAGCAGGTGCAAGTCAGCGTCACCCCATCTGACAGGAGGGCGGTGCTGAAGTCACCTGTCTGGAACTACTTCACCCTGGTGGCAGACAACCCTACCGTGGCCATCTGCCGGATCTGTAAAGTGAGGGTGAAGAGAGGGAAGTGTTTGGCTCGGGTGGGTACCACAGCCCTGAACCAGCACCTGAGGATAAACCACTGGGGGGTGTTTGACGAGATGAAGCGTGGTGGTGGTAGCAGCGCCACCACCACAAGTGAGCAGGGTACAGCAGCCCCTGCCACAGCTTCATCTCTTTCCAGCAGGTCATGCCCCCGCGCTCCCTCTAGTAGAGGTACTGGTACCGGCAGCCAGACCTCTACTTCCACAGCACCCTCCGCGTCTGTGTCCCGCACTGCCGTCCGGCGCCAGGCGTCGATTTCAGACGCCTTTGACCGCACCACTCCCTTCCCCCCTGGAGACCGACGTGTGCGTTCCCTCAATGGGCTCCTGGCAAGGGTTATTGCCCAACATCTGCTGCCCTTCAACATAGTTGACAGCAACCCCTTCAGGCATATGTTGGAGCAGGCCCAACCCCAATGGCGTGTCCCCAGCCGCCATTTCTTTGCCAGGACTGGTGTCCCTGCCCTACACCAGCACATTGTGCAGAATGTAACCCTGTCGCTGGATCACGCTGTCAGCGACAGGGTTCATCTGACAATGGATGGCTGGACCAGCAGGCATGGGCAAGGGCGCTACATAAGCTTCACGGCCCATTGGGTTTCCCTCCGAGGCGTCGGTGAGGGATCGGCGGCAACCGATCTTGTGGTGCCGCCCCGGGGTGTCCAGGGGAGAACTGCTGGTCTCCCTCAAGCCACTGTCTCCGCAGCTGCTGAGCCTCCCAGCAAGCGCCCCCGTAGCTACTCAAGTGTGGGGCACGTGCGCTGTCAGGCCGTGCTCCAGCTTGTTAGTTTAGGGGACCGGAGACACACTGGAGAAGAAGTGCTGAAAGCACTTCAGGCTCAGGTCCAGAAGTGGCTGACACCCCGAAGGCTCCAGGCAGGTATGGTTGTCTGCGATAACGGCAGCAACCTACTCGCCGCCCTCAGTGCTGGCAGTCTGACCCACGTGCCCTGTCTGGCACATGTCCTCAACCTGGTGGTGCAGAAGTTCCTGCGCACTTATCCCGGGTTGAGTGACATTGTGCCAAAGGCGCGTAGGATTGCCAGCCACTTCAGGCACTCCCCAACCGCTACCGCGTCCCTGTCCGAGTTGCAGCGGAACTACAGGCTGCCCCTTCACAGGCTGATTGTGGACAGTGTGACGCGGTGGAACTCCACCCTCCACATGCTGAAGAGGTTGTGGGAGCAGCGAAGGGCGGTGAGGGAGTACCTGATGGACCTACGCACTGAGAGGGCTTCACCACAACTCCCTTTCATTGCCTGTGCAGAGTGGGGGCAGATACACCAGGTCTGCCAAGTGTTGTCCTCCTTCGAGCAGGCGACCAAGATGGTCAGCAGTGAGCATGTCGGCCTCAATAACGTGCTGCCAATAGTGTTCATGCTGGAGAGGACACTAGATCGCCTGCTCGAAGCTGGGGAGAGTGCCTTGGTGGAGCAGGAGGAGTCAGCAATGCTCCACCGAGACCAGAGCCAGGACGAGGAGGAGGAGGAGGAGGATGATGATGATGAGGAGGAGGTGGTTGCTGGTGTCATCCCGGAGTCAGGGCCTGGTCAGGAGGGAGAGCCGGTGTTGGGGGCACCGATAGTCCGGGGGTTGGGCATCTCTGAGCGTGACCAGCAGCGCCTCAGGGATGAAGAGTCGGACCTCATTGACCTGGGCAGCAGTGAGGAGTCACAGCGGGCTGTGCTCTTCCCCATGGCTGCCCACATGCTGAGATGCCTCAGGAGGGACCCCCGGGTTAAGACCATCAAGGCGAGGGATGATTTCTGGATGGCCACCCTTTTGGATCCCAGGTGCAAGGGGAAACTGGAGCAGTTCGTCCCAGCCAGCCGGAGGCAGTGCCGGATGGAGGAACTGCAGGCAGGCATTGTCAGCCGGTTGGAGCAGGCAACTCCCCGGCCTCCAGTTGTCCCCCCTCATCTCACCCAGCAGGTGGCTGCACCCAGCAGCAGCCGAGCAGGGGACCTAATGGATGAGATGAGGATGTTCTTCCAAACCGAGCGACCCAGTACCAGCACCAGCAGCAGCAGTCACCACCAGCGGCTGGCCCACATGGTGGCAGACTACATGGCGTCCGTCGGTGCTTCTGACAGTATGAGCACCGACGACCCCATGGAGTACTGGGTTGCCAGATTGGACACCTGCCGCGAGCTCGCTCAGTATGCGCTGGAGTTATTGTCTTGCCCCCCCTCCAGCGTACTATCTGAGCGGACATTCAGCGCGGCAGGTGGGGTGGTCACGGACAAGAGGACCCGTCTGTCCACAGACTCCGTGGACAGACTCACGTTCATAAAGATGAATGAGTCCTGGATCGGCGGTGACTTTCTGGCACCCGTCGTCGGTTCAGGGCGCTGAAGGGTCCCTTGTCATGCATTCCCTGATGGAGCCCCGGACCTGATGTATTTACAGTGCTGAATATAACTATTTTAACACCTGAGAAAATCAATGTTAATATTTGGTACAGTAGGCTTTCTTTGCAATTACAGCGGTCAAACCTTTCTTGTAGTTTTACACCAGCTTTGCACACACTGGAGGAGGGATTTTGGCCCACTCCTCCACACAGATCTTCTCTACATCAGTCAGGTTTCTGGGCTCTCGCTGAGAAACACGGAGTTTGAGCTCCCTCCAAAGATTCTCTATTGGGTTTAGTTCTGGAGACTGGCTAGGCCACGCCAGAACCTTGATATGCTCCTTACAGAGCCACCCCTTGGTTATCCTGGCTGTGTGCTTTGGGTCATTGTCATGTTGGAAGACCCAGCCTTGACCCATCTTCAAAGCTCTAACTCAGGGAAGGAGGTTGTTGCCCAAAATCTCGCAATACATGGCCCCGGTCATCCTCTCCTTAATACAGTGCAGTCACCCTGTCCCATGTGCAGAAAAACACCCCCAAAGCATGATGCTACCACCCCCATGCTTCACAGTAGGGATGGCGTTCTTGGCATGGTACTCATCATTATTCTTCCTCCGAACACGGTAAGTGAAATTATGACCAAAAAGTTATATTATGGTCTCATCTGACCACCTGACTTTCTCCCATGACTCCTCTGGATCAGACAAGACACCTATGTCAGCAGTTATTTCCCACTCTATATACTCCTATTACCACTGCTGTTCATCATGGCACCTCCTGCCCAAGTGATATGACTCTGTATCAACTACTACTGCTAATACTACTACTGCTGCTGCTCAGTCAAGACACCTATGTCAGCAGTTATTTCACACTCTATATACTCCTATTACCACTGCTGTTCATCATGGCACCTCCTGCCCAAGTGATATGACTCTGTATCAACTACTACTGCTAATACTACTACTGCTGCTGCTCAGTTAAGACACCTATGTCAGCAGTTATTTCACACTCTATATACTCCTATTACCACTGCTGTTCATCATGGCACCTCCTGCCCAAGTGATATGACTCTGTATCAACTACTACTGCTAATACTACTACTGCTGCTGCTGCTGCTGCTCAGTCAAGACACCTATGTCAGCAGTTATTTCACACTCTATATACTCCTATTACCACTGCTGTTCATCATGGCACCTCCTGCCCAAGTGATATGACTCTGTATCAACTACTACTGCTAATACTACTACTGCTGCTGCTCAGTCAAGACACCTATGTCAGCAGTTATTTCACACTCTATATACTCCTATTACCACTGCTGTTCATCATGGCACCTCCTGCCCAAGTGATATGACTCTGTATCAACTACTACTGCTAATACTACTACTGCTGCTGCTCAGTCAAGACACCTATGTCAGCAGTTATTTCACACTCTATATACTCCTATTACCACTGCTGTTCATCATGGCACCTCCTGCCCAAGTGATATGACTCTGTATCAACTACTACTGCTAATACTACTACTGCTGCTGCTGCTCAGTCAAGACACCTATGTCAGCAGTTATTTCACACTCTATATACTCCTATTACCACTGCTGTTCATCATGGCACCTCCTGCCCAAGTGATATGACTCTGTATTGTCAATGTCTACTACTACTACTACTGCTCAATCAAGACACCTATGTCACTAGTTATTTGCCACTCTATACTACTATTACCACTACTGATGCTGCTGCTGCTGTTCATCATGGCACCTCTTGCCCGAGTGATTTGACACTGTATTGTCAATGTCTACTACTACTATTGCTGCTCAGTCAAGACACCTATGTCCCAATTTTTTGGTACACTATTGACTACTATGGCCACTACTGATGCTGTAAAGGCTTCCCCAAGTGTTTTGATGCTATCTAGTACTATTACCACTACTGGTTGTAAATCCTGCCTTTGTGATACTTAGTGGGAATGCTTTAATAAGCATTCCCAGTATGGATACCCGTAAATGTATTAATCTTAATTAGTGTGAATGCTTTAATAAACATTCCCAGTATTGATATCCGTAAATTTATTATTCTTATTATTCCTTACGTTTTTTGGTTCTGCGTAACTTCGGCATCCTTTCAGCTATTGAGACCATTCAACTGTAAAAATGTTCGTCTCGTTCAGCTAATGATGGGACTTCTTCAAGTTTTTTTGGACTATTTATACTTTTATAAATTTTAAGCTTTTAGACCCTTTTTTTTAACATTGAAGTCAATGAGAACATCCTTTTCCCCTTTGAAATCACATGCCCTGCCAAAAGTTTCATCTACTTCATACTTTCACTTACAGACACCAAACAAACTTTAAAGCGGTCACAAAATATTTAGCTATCCGGCTATGACTTTTCAGATCGATATCGTTTACAATTTTTGGTGAAAACGCAATTTACGTTTGGGGAATTTTTTACGAAAATGCAATCGGTTATAATGTAATCCTATGGAGGGGATTTAGAGTGTGTCATGTGACCTTAACATTGGAGATCTTTGTAAAAAAAAATATCTTTAAAAAAAGGGGAAACAAATTGCTCTCACGCCCACAAGATCTACTTTTCATACGCAATTTATATATCAAAACGTAGCTATGCTTGTCTGGTTTCAGGCAATGTGATCAGTTCTGCGATACGTATTTTAGTTTTAGTTCTTGGAGCTTCTAAAGGACAACAGCCTGAAATTATGTCTCATAGACTCTCATGTTAAATTATCTAAAAAATTTTGCTGCAAAACACACAAAGACGCTCTTTTCTAAATCGCAGACATGGCCAAATTTTTAAGTTTATCAACATAAATTTCATATCGATGCGTTCACAAGGGCCGTGTATTTCAAACGGTGTAGTCGTTGTATCGATCGCATGTACGGTTGAGGATTTATTAAGCTTTGTTTGGAGGCTTAAATCATGTATTTGATCTGTGAATTAAAAGTGTTTATTTCTTTCCATAAATAGCTTTCCTTACCTCAGTGCAATATTTCTCCTCACTGACCTGGGGGGAGGGGAAACCTCTTGAGGGGGGAGTGGCGACCATGAAGTCAGCATACTCTATACTTTGCAGATAGAGAAAGAAGCTGTGTGTCCTAAAGATAGTGTAGTGGTTATGGTGAATGTCTTTGGCAAGGGGCTCAGCAATTAAGCTAATCAGCATTCCCACTCACATTTTCCTCAGGAAATGCATTGTCTAGTTACATTATATTTTAATACTACTGCTGCTGCCTCCATGCTGAGTAAAGCTTCATGACCTCTCTGGCACAGCGGATCCATCAACAGCCTCCGCTACAAGCTACCAGACCGGATCTAAACAGCAAGTGTAACTAAAACAATGAACCTTATGTTAAACCCTGGTTTGCGGCCTTTATACTGCAACCATTGGGCTGTCTGCAAGAGCTAATCTGCATTCTCTCTCTCTTTCTTGCTCTCTCTCTCTCTCTGTATATATATATATATTGTTGCTTTTGTTATGTTCATTTTTCAACAGTTTATTTTGTGTTCGTCGTGTCTGTGTCGTGTGCTTTAGTTTGTCCTAGGTTTGTGTTAAATAAAATAATAGTATAAAATGTTTTTGCTTATTATGAAGTTAGATGTGTTGATGTTGATTTGTTCGATGTGAAGTTAGATGTGTTGAAAAACCTACAAATCTATCTCAAAAAGAAATGAAACATTTCCAAAAAATAAGATTTTTTAATAAAAAAATAAATTCAGACATAACTCTGATTGAGCTTCTGAAGCCTTTCCATCTCAGCAATATTTTTTGATTGCTGCTGCTCTAGCAGCGCATTTTGTTGGACCAGGTAGCGGATTTGGCGTTGATTTCCCAGGATCCTCTGGCTCATCATCTTTCTTGATACTGTTAGGATATAATAAAAAAAACATTTGGATTTCAAAGAACGTTACCAAATAAATAAAATATTTTTTTTGCTTATTAATCAATCATTATCATGTCTATACACTTGTTATGTGTCTAACACATCCCGGGAGTGCAGAATTATTAGGCAAATGAGTATTTGGACCACATCATCCTCTTTATGCATGTTGTCTTACTCCAAGCTGTATAGGCTCGAAAGTCTACTACCGATTAGGCATATTAGGTAATGTACATCTCTGTAATGAGAAGGTGTGTGGTCTAATGACATCAACACTCTATATCAGGTGTGCATAATTATTAGTCAATTTCCTTTCCTTTGGCAAAATGGGCCAAAAGAAGGACTTGACAGACTCTGAAAAGTCCAAAATAGAGAGATATCTAGCAGAGGGATGCAGCACTCTTAAAATTGCAAAGCTTCTGAAGCGTGATCATCGAACAAAAGAAGCGTGTGGAAAAACAAAGGCGCAAAATAACTGCCCATGAACTGAGAAAAGTTAAGCGTGCAGCTGCCAAGATGCCACTTGCCACCAGATTGGCCATATTTCAGAGCTGCAACATCACTGGGGTGCCCAAAAGCACAAGGTGTGCAATACCCAGAGACATGGCCAAGGTAAGAAAGGCTGAAAGACGACGACCACTGAACAAGACACACAAGCTGCAACGTCAAGACTGTGCCAATAAATATCTCAAGAAAGATTTTTCTAAGGTTTTATGGACTGCTGAAATGAGAGTGAGTCTTGATGGGCCAGATGGAAGAGCCCGTGGCTGGATTGGTAAAGGGCAGAGCGCTCCAGTCCGACTCAGACGCCAGCAAGGTGGTGGTGGAGTACTGGTTTGGGCTGGTATCATCAAAGATGAGCTTGTGGGGCCTTTTCGGATTGAGGATGGAGTCAAGCTCAACTCCCAGTCCTACTGCCAGATTATGGAAGAGACCTTCTTCAAGCAGTGGTACAGGAAGAAGTCTGCATCCTTCAAGAAAAACATGATTTTCATGCAGGACAATGCTCCATCACACGTGTCAAAGTACTCCACAGCGTGGCTGGCAAGAAAGGGTATTAAAGAAAAAAAACTAATGACATGGCCTCCTTGTTCACCTGATCTGAACCCCATTGAGAACCTGTGGTCCATCATCAAATGTGAGATTTACAAGGAGGGAAAACAGTACACCTCTCTGAACAGTGTCTGTGAGGCTGCGGTTGCTGCTGCACGCAATGTTGATGGTGAACAGATCAAAACACTGACAGAATCCATGGATGTCAGGCTTTTGAGTGTCCTTGCAAAGAAAGGTGGCTATATTGGTCACTGATTTGTTTTTGTTTTGTTTTTGAATGTCAGAAATGTATATTTGTGAATCTTGAGATGTTATATTGATTTCACTGTTAAAAATAAATAATTGAAATGGGTTTATATTTATTTTTTTGTTAAGTTGCCTAATAATTCTGCACAGTAATAGTAGTCACCTGCACACACAGATATCCCCCTAAAATAGCTAACACTAAAAACAAACTAAAAACTACTTCCAAAAATATTCAGCTTTGATATTAATGAGTTTTTGGGGTTCATTGAGAACATGGTTGTTGTTCAATAATAAAATGAATCCTCAAAAATACAACTTGCCTAATAATTCTGCACTACCTGTATACTTCTATCATAAATACCATATTATGGTTCTGCAATCTGACGGGTGCGCTTTATATGTTGTCCATTTTTATATCTACATTTTATTGTTGAAATGTTATTAATCATTGTGCACATATTTACCTTCCTGAGCGAGGCTCATCGCAACGGGCTCTTCTTGGACCTCGACCTCTCCATGACCCGTGATATCCTCTTCCTCACCAGTAGTTTCTTGGAGGGGGGGATGCTCCTCAACAGGAGCTCTGGGTGGCGAGTTGGAGGGCCCTGGCTGCTCCTCCTCATCCCTCTCCTCCTCTGCCGCATCCTCCTCTGCCGCATCCTCCTCTGCCGCATCCTCCTCCTCATCGGCCTGGCGCCTTCTGCGCTTGGCGCGCACAACTGGTAGCGGAGCTCCTATAATAACACAATGTTCATATATTATAAAAATGTTTTCTAATGACGTATGCAAATTCTGTGTACTCTGCTGTATTGTATATGAATACAAATTAATTTATATAGACAGTTAACCAATGTGACAATGTTATATTAAAGGGTCTTGTGGGCACTATAGGGGACTGAGCGTGAGCTGGGCTGCCACCATGGAAAAATTAGCTGTTTTTGTCTCCTTTGTTTTGTTCAGACGATCTCATGTTAAAAAAAGGGCCTGATGGAGTACACAGGATTACTATAACAACCCCACGCCTAACACAGGAATTTAGTGGGAATCTATATATATAAAACTCAACGTGTGTGTGCATGTATGTATGTATGTTCCAGCATCACGTCCAAACGGCTAAAGATATTTACATGAAACTTGGCACACAGGTTACTTATATGTCAGCCACAAACATAGGATAGGTGGTTTAACCCTTACCCACCCCCATTTGCCATGGTCGGGGTTTTTCTTTAAAGTCCCATTCAACTCTATGGGAAATACATGTTACTTCATAAGAGCTGTAGATATTTCGATAACACTTGGTCACATGTTACCTATACGTCCACTTAAAGTATAGGATCGTTAATTTATCCCTTAACTACCCCCATTGGTGAGGGTCTGGGTTTTTGTTTAAAGTCCCATGCAAAGCAATGGGAAAAGTATGTTCCCACATAACTTCTGTGTTCCTGTCTGCTGTCCCATGTCTTTTTTCAACGGTACTATGAATACCTTGGCTGGTGGTGATATATGTTACCACAACATGGCGTCTTGGTTAACAACATCTGACCTTACATGAATTACATATGACCTTATATAACTGTCACCAAAGGAGCTGCGGTGGCTCAACGCGATTGCCACTGCGCTGACAAGCGATTCACCTCTGCAGCTAGGGGTTCGGATCCCGCTCTCGGCTACATGTGAATTGAGTTTGGTGGTCTCAGCCCGGCCCCCGGTGGGTGTGCTATGCGAGGTAAGCCTGCGCTTAGTACGCCCACCTCCCTCCCACAAAAACCACCACACTTACACACGCACTCGAAATTGGGTTAACATGCATGCACTCTGACCATGCGGTCTCTAAAAAGAGAGGCGAAGGACTAACGGGGCTGGTTGAGCGGGCAAATCCTCTCACTCCCTTATAGGGAGTCCCTCTGCCCCGTTGGGCTTCGAAGCGGAGCAGGTAGGACGGTCTGTGTGGGAGGACCCCCTCACACCCGCCATTGCCACCCGGGGCATGGAGAAAGGTGGTAGATTGCCTCTGGGGGAGGCCTGCCTACTCCCAACTCCTGCAGTCCGGCTCCTCTCTCGAGTTTACGCACAAAATACACTTTGGAAAAAAAACACATAACTGTCACCAATAACTTACCTGGATGATATTTATTCCGGATATGCCTAACACGGTCCATGTTGCGCCTCTTCATATCGGACCATTTTTTCACGATCGCCAGGCGATCGTGTTGGCCGCCTAATTCCTCCATTAGGGCGCTGACAACGGCCTTTTTCTCAGCCTGCCTGTGGAGCTGATCATACCCCTTTTCTAGGAACCTCTGCAAGATGAAGAACAAAGTATATTGTAATACTTTTGTTTAAAGCCTTATGGATATATGACGTAAATGTATGGTATTCAACAATTGGAAGCATTCTCGCCTTATTAATCAATGACAGGGGTAACATGACAGATTTTATATCCTGCCATTTCGGTCGCCACCTTTTTTGCATAAATATAGCAGCCATTATCATTTGCATAATTATGTATATATGATTAACAACACAGGATACACGTATAGGGGAGATATGCGTTGCTATTCATCTGACCGCTATAATTATTTTTGGACACTGATAATGGGCCTGTACAATAGATTATTTTTTTTCATCCCTATCTTTATATAGGAACAATAATATGTTTGTTTCTTTTGACTTTTTGATGAATTAATTTTGAATAAATAATGGAGTTGATGTTATTTAACAACTACAACTACAAGCATGCTCTGATACACCATGTAGCTCACCGTCACCAGCTGTACAACAATTATACTTTAACTCCCAGCATGCCTGGACAGTTAATGGCTGTCCGGTAATAACGGGGAGTTGTTTTGCAACAGCTGTAGGCTCCGTTTAGGAAACAGTGCCGTACAAGATGTTTTCTTTTAATGTGGAGGTGAGGGTGGCTATGTAGGGGTATGTGTATATGTTTTGTTTTTTCATTTATATTTAGTGTGGTGTAGTGTTTTTAAGGTACAGTCAGAGGGGCATGGGGTTCACAGTAGTTTCCCGCTGAGGGTTTGAGCTGCAGCGCCAAATTTGCTTCAGCTAGAAGCACACTGTAAGCCACAGCCCATGTGAATGTACCCTGTAAATTCACATTGGGGGAGAGGGGGGGGGGGGTAATTGCAGCCAGTTGCATGCAGGGAGTTGTAGTTTTGCAACAGCTGGAGGCAGAATTAGTTCACATTGGTCACTTTCCTCACTCTCCCATCTTCCTTTTCCCCACTTTCTTTTATTATTTTTCCCCCGTGTTCTGTTTTGTTTGTCACTCTTTTTGTTTTGGTGCTTGCACTTTATGTGTGGCGAGTAGGGTGCTGGTCCTCGGGCCGGTCTCTGAAAGTCTTGGGAGTTGGTAGACTCGGCCTTCTGGTTAGGTTCACCGGCTCTCATGGGGTCTCCCTTCGGGGGAGCCTCACTGAGGAGGGTTCTGTTTCGGCAGTCCCTCCGAGGATGTTGGGTCCTTGTGGCTTCAGCTGCTTGGACCGAGATGGGTCCATATGGCTTCGGCTGTATGGACCACAGTAACTCTTTTCCCTGTCAGGAGCCTAACGCCCCGGGGGATCTGAGACGGGACCTTTTCGGAAGACCACTGACGTATGCACCCGTCGCAGTTTTTTGTGATGTCACTCTTTAGGTGTGTGCACATTTTTCCCTGCACCGGGTGGAGTTTTTGGGTTGTGTTTTGCACGCCACAGGCTTTTCAACAGAAAAAAAACAGCTGGAGGCAGAATGGTTGCAAAACACTACGGGTTTGTTACCTAACTCAGGGTTTCAAGACCAGTCCACCTCCAGCTGTTGCAAAACTACTACTTCCATCAGCCACGGTCTGTCAGTGCATGCTAAGAATTTTACTTTTGCTGCATCTAGGGTGCCACAGTTTAGAGACCCGTGCATAAAGGCCTGAAAAATGTGGGCCTGCAGAACTTACAATACTAGAAGTGCCAGCATTCCCAGGCATGCTGGAAGTTGTAGTTCTGCAACATCTAAAGGGCAATATGTATTCGAACGTCCTTGGGCCTTGAGGACCCTGAAGTCAGGACGTTCGCATACGTCCTATGTCCAAAAAAATGTTAAATTCATTATGCTAAATAACAAGGAAAAGTGCCTAAATACACATTTACCAACCAGGGTGTCTGCAGCTGTCCAGGCATGCTGGGAGTTGTAGTTTTGTAAAAGCAGGAGACACATTGTTTGTGAAATACTAATATCTGATCATATATACTAACTTTTAAACTAGACTAAAATGCAGTTGAAGATAATGAAATAACAGTGGTCAAAATACTTACACAAATCAGCATCTTTTCCTCAGATACAGTGAAATTACTTCCAACCATCTTGCTCTGCGATTGCGATGCGATCATAAAGTTGGAAACTGGCAAGGGTCCAGGAAATGGTCGTGTGTTGGGCGCGTGTTGTTCGCGCGATTGCGCTGCTTGGACCGAGATGGGTCCATATGGCTTCGGCTGTATGGACCACAGTAACTCTTTTCCCTGTCAGGAGCCTAACGCCCCGGGGGGTCAGAGACGGGACCTTTTCGGAGGACCACTGACGTATGCACCCGTCGCAGTTTTTTGTGATGTCACTCTTTAGGTGTGTGCACATTTTTCCCAGCACCGGGTGGAGTTTTTGGGTTGTGTTTTGCACGCCACAGGCTTTTCAACAGAAAAAAAACAGCTGGAGGCAGAATGGTTGCAAAACACTACGGGTTTGTTACCTAACTCAGGGTTTCAAGACCAGTCCACCTCCAGCTGTTGCAAAACTACTACTTCCATCAGCCACGGTCTGTCAGTGCATGCTAAGAATTTTACTTTTGCTGCATCTAGGGTGCCACAGTTTAGAGACCCGTGCATAAAGGCCTGAAAAATGTGGGCCTGCAGAACTTACAATACTAGAAGTGCCAGCATTCCCAGGCATGCTGGAAGTTGTAGTTCTGCAACATCTAAAGGGCAATATGTATTCGAACGTCCTTGGGCCTTGAGGACCCTGAAGTCAGGACGTTCGCATACGTCCTATGTCCAAAAAAATGTTAAATTCATTATGCTAAATAACAAGGAAAAGTGCCTAAATACACATTTACCAACCAGGGTGTCTGCAGCTGTCCAGGCATGCTGGGAGTTGTAGTTTTGTAAAAGCAGGAGACACATTGTTTGTGAAATACTAATATCTGATCATATATACTAACTTTTAAACTAGACTAAAATGCAGTTGAAGATAATGAAATAACAGTGGTCAAAATACTTACACAAATCAGCATCTTTTCCTCAGATACAGTGAAATTACTTCCAACCATCTTGCTCTGCGATTGCGATGCGATCATAAAGTTGGAAACTGGCAAGGGTCCAGGAAATGGTCGCGTGTTGGGCGCGTGTTGTTCGCGCGATTGCGCATGCGCGATCGAAAAATCGCAATCGCAATATTTTTTTGCTAAAATATCATAAATATTCGATTTCAGAGTGCTCCTACAGCAGTTTTCGAAATATCTGCAATCAATTTCGCATTCGCATTTTGTGAAATTGCGCTAAAATATCTCGAATATTCGATTTCAGAGTGAGCCAATCAGAGCGCTCCTACAGCATTTGGGGAAATTCCGCAATAATCATCGCATTCGCAATATTGCGAAATTTCGATAAAATATAACGAATATTCTGAGCCAATCAGAGTGCTCCTACAGCATTTCTCGAAATTGCGCAATAAATATCGCATTCGCATGTTGCGAAATTTCGATAAAATATCACGAATATTCTGAGCCAATCAGAGCGCTCCTCCAGCATTTGTCGAAATTGCGCAATAAATATCGCATTCGCATTTTGCGAAATTTCGATAAAATATCAAGAATATTCTGAGCCAATCAGAGTGCTCCTTCCGCATTTGCCGAATATTCGCAATTATTTTGTATTGTAAAATATCACGAATATTCTGAGCCAATCAGAGTGCTCCTAGCGCTGTTGTCGAAATTTTGCCATCAATATCGCATTCGCATTTTGCGAAATTTCGACAAAATATCAAGAATATTGTGAGCCAATCAGAGTGCTCCTACCGCAGTTATTAAAAATTCGCAATTATTTTCGCATTCGCAATAGCGAAAAATCGCAATCATTTAATTTCGATAAAATATCACGAATATTCGAATTTAGCGAATATATCTCGAATATTCGAATATATATTCGAGATATATCGCTAAATCGAATATGGCATATTCTGCTCAACACTAGTCTTTTGTGACGAAACGACGTAGGGTGAAGCGGCATGCTGACATCTTCACTACATACAGAGTCCCGGAGTGAACGGGCTGTGTTAGCCGGCCAGCTACAAATTTTCACATGCGATTTTTTTATCTTCATATTATAAGTGCAATTTTATCTATTTAATTTTACATTAAAATGTTTACTGGATTACGCTACGTCAGCCTTTTTTCCTTTCTCATCTGGTTGTAATCACATCTGACCATTTGTGAGCGGTGGGAGACTAATTGGATACTGGAGATATCCAGCTGCATAGACCCCTGGGCTGGGTTAGAAAGCCACACGCCAACAGAAGATCCCTGGTTGGGATCTTCCCTTTCGGTAAGGGGCAGTTATTTAAGAAGGTGGAGGATTTCTTTTCTATCCCATCACTGTTCTGCGGTTTCTTTTGGTTTGATTTTACCAACTTACCTGTAGGAGAACAGCACATCTTCAGTTTTTGACCATCATCTAATGCGTCCTTTTTGGGAAATTGGACATTTATTTGCTCACCTT
Organism: Rana temporaria; assembly: GCF_905171775.1. Classification (NCBI taxonomy): domain Eukaryota; kingdom Metazoa; phylum Chordata; class Amphibia; order Anura; family Ranidae; genus Rana; species Rana temporaria. The sequence continues at coordinate 157,978,522 of NC_053497.1, forward strand.
TTTCACTGGGACTCATTAGAATGTGATACAAATAGGGCAACCTACTTGTTGTAGTGATTTCAACACACCAATAGTACAATCATTCACATTTTTATGCTTGTTGGTTTTTTGTTTGAATTATCACATCTACTGTATTGCACGCTTGTTTTTCCTATATGTGTTTATTTTGTGTGTGTTCCACATTTAAAGTTGCAGCATTTTCAATATTTGTTTACTGACAGCGCAGTATCACCACATTTCCTTATCTAACGTTGCTCTATTAGAGTTAGCAGATCCCACACTTAAGGCCCTCAGGTTGGCTGGAGCGTGGGGGGCGACGACATAATCTGCTGGTGAGCCGTAGGTGTTTACAGATACTGATACTTGGCAGTGGCGTCACTAGTGTTGGTGTCACCTGGTGCGGTAAAATATGGTGTCACCCCCCCCCCCCCCCCCCCCCAATAACATTTTTCAAATATTTTTTACCCTACTGTTTTCTCTCTGTTCTCCTTTTCTCTCTCTCCCTATCCATCTTTCTTGTTCGTTCTATCCCTTCTTCTTTCTCTCCATTTTTCTTTGTCCCCTCCCCCACCTCTCTTTCTCCAGAAATGGAATTCACATCTCAGGAGCCTATAGGCCAGGGGCGTACCTAGAGCATTTGGCACCCGGGGCAGATCCAATATCTGGCACCCCCCCCCCCACATTAAAATGTAAAAACACCCCACTGTGCCCCCTGCATACCTCTGCATCCTTCAATATCTTTTTGTTACTACTGTGTACCCCTCTCCACAACTGCACCTCTGGACCCCTTTACATTACACAGCCCCCTGCATCACTGGACCCCTTTACATTACACAGCCCCCTGCATCACTGGACCCCTTTAAAATTACACAGTACCCTGCATCGCTGGACCCCTTTAAAATTACACAGCACCCTGTATCACTGGACCCCTTTACATCTCACAGCCCCCTTCACCTCTGGCTCTGGACCCTTTTACATTACACAGCACCCTGCACCTCTGGGCCCCTTTACATTACACAGCACCCTGCACCTCTGGGCCCCTTTACATTACACAGCACCCTGCACCTCTGGACCTCTTTACATTACACAGCCCCCTGCATCACTGGACCCCTTTACATTACACAGCCCCCTGCATCACTGGACCCCTTTAAAATTACACAGTACCCTGCATCACTGGACCCCTTTAAAATTACACAGCACCCTGTATCACTGGACCCCTTTACATCTCACAGCCCCCATCACCTCTGGCTCTGGACCCTTTTACATTACACAGCACCCTGTACCTCTGGGCCCCTTTACATTACACAGCACCCTGCACCTCTGGGCCCCTTTACATTACACAGCACCCTGCACCTCTGGGCCCCTTTACATTACACAGCCCCCTGCATCACTGGACCCCTTTACATTACACAGCCCCCTGCATCACTGGACCCCTTTAAAATTACACAGTACCCTGCATCACTGGACCCCTTTAAAATTACACAGCACCCTGCATCACTGGACCCCTTTACATCTCACAGCCCCCTTCACCTCTGGACCCTTTTACATTACACAGCACCCTGCACCTCTGGGCCCTTTACATTACACAGCACCCTGCACCTCTGGACCCTTTTACATTACACAGCCCCCTGCACCACTGGACCCCTTTACATCACATAGCCCCTTGCACCTCTGGACCCCTTTACATTACACAGCCCCCTACATCACTGGACCCCTTTACATTACACAGCACCCTGCACCTCTGGACCTCTTTACATTACACAGCCCCCTACATCACTGGACCCCTTTAAAATTACACAGCACCCTGCATCACTGGACCCCTTTACATCTCACAGCCCCCTTCACCTCTGGATCCTTTTACATTACACAGCACCCTGCACCTCTGGACCTCTTTACATTACACAGCCCCCTGCATCACTGGACCCCTTTAAAATTACACAGTATCCTGCATCACTGGACCCCTTTAAAATTACACAGCACCCTGCATCACTGGACCCCTTTACATCTCACAGCCCCCTTCACCTCTGGACCCTTTTACATTACACAGCACCCTGCATCACTGGACCCCTTTACATTACACAGCACCCTGCATCACTGGCCCCCTTTACATCTCATAGCCCCCTGCACCTCTGGACCCTTTTACATTACACAGCACACTGCATCACTGCACCCCTTTTACATTACACAGCCGCCTGCACCTCTGCACCCCTTTACATCACACAGCCCCCTGCACCTCTGGACCCTTTTACACTACACAGCCCTCTGCACCCCTTTACATTACACAGCACCCTGCACCTCTGGACCCCTTTCCATTACACAACACCCTATATCACTAGACCCCTTTACATTACACAGCCCCCTGCACCACTGGACCCCTTTACATCACATAGCCCCCTGCACCTCTGGACCCCTTTACATCACATAACCCCCTGCACCTCTGGACCCTTTTACACTACACAGCCCTCTGCACCCCTTTACATTACACAGCACCCTGCATCACTGATCCCATTTACATTACACAGCACCCTGCATCACTGGCCCCCTTTACATCTCATAGCCCCCTGCACCCTTTTACATTACACAGCACCCTGCATCACTGCACCCCTTTTACATTACACAGCCACCTGCACCTCTGGACCCCTGCATGTTACGCAGACCCCCTTCAGTGCAGACACCCCCTTAGTGCAACCCCCCCTCAGTGCAAATCCCCCCCCTCAGTGCAACCCCCCTCGGTGCAACCCCCCAGTGCAAACACCACCAGTCCAAACACCCCCAGTGCAAACACCCCCCCTTAGTACAACCCCCCCCCCTCAGTGCAAACCCCCCTTAGTGAAAAGAAAACCCCCTCAGTTCAAACACCCCCTTAGTACAACGCCCCTCTCAGTGCAAACACCCCCCCCTTCAGTGAAATCCCCCCAGGTGCAAACACTCCCCATTCAGTACCTCAGCTCATCGCAGGCAGCGCCACGGCACATGGACAGAAGGTCCCCTGTGCCTGTGTGCCGACTGCCGAGCACCGCTAACAGCCCGTGGCTGTGAGAGGAGGGGATGGATGGTGCTGCGGTGTCACCCCGCAACCCCCCCTCCTCTTGTACCGCGGCGCTCCGATTCCGCGGCGCTCATCGCTGCAGTCGCGGGGGGGAGCCCCCCCCCCCACATGTCAGCTAAAAAAAAAAACTCTCACTTCCTGTTGTCTCCTTCCGTTTGCAAGTAGGAGTCGTTTGTAAGTTGGATGTTTGAAAGTAGGGGCCTGCTGTATATATTCTGCATACATTTGGGCCCTAGGTGTTGGTGTTGCCACAACACTGTAAGCCCTCACAGATAGTCTTGGTGGGCGCTGCAACACCCTGCTGTGAACTATTATATCAAGAATTGTAATTACATGCCACTGTTGAACAGTGGTGGAAAAGTGGGCCTTTGGTGCTGGCGCTGGTGCCACAACACTGTATGTCCTCACAGTTACCCTTGGTGGGCGCAGGAATGGGCCCTGCTGTTAAATATTAGATCAATAATTGTAATTACATGCCCCTGTTAAACATGGGCAGACAAATTGTGCCTTTGTTGTTGGGGGTGGTGGTGGTGGTGCTGGTGCCACAACACTGTAAGCCCTCACAGTTACTCTTGGTGGGCGCAGGAATAGGCCCTGCTGTGAAATATTAGATCAAGAATTGTAATTACATGCCCATGTTGAACAGGGGCAGAAAAATTGGGCCTTAGGCACTGGTTACACAACACAGCAACCCCTCACAGATACTCTATTTGGAGTGCACTAATGAGCCCTGCTGCAAAGTATTGCATCAAAAATTTTAATTACACGCCCCTGTTAAACAGGGGCAGAAAAATTGGGCATTAGGCACTGGTGCTGGTGCCACAACGCTGCAACCCCTCACAGATACTCTAGTTGGAGAGCAGCAATAAGCCCTGCTGCAAAGTATTGCATCAAAATTGTAATTACACGCCCCTGTTAAACAGGGGCAGAAAAATTGGGCCTTAGGCACTGGTGCTGGTGTCACAACACTGCAACCCCTCACAGATACTCTAGTTGGAGCGCAGGAATGAGCCCTGCTGCAAATATTGCATCAAAAATGTTAATTACACGCCCCTGTTAAACAGGGGCAGAACAATTAGGTCTTAGGCACTGGTGTTGGTGCCACAACACTGCAACCCCTCACAAATACTCTAGTTGGAGATAGGGATGAGCCGAACACCCCCCAGTTCGGTTCGCACCAAAACCTTCGAACGGACCGACCGTTCGCGCGAACATTTAGAACCCCATTGACGCCATCAAATTCAAAAGTGCTCATTTTAAAGCCTAATATGCAAGTTATTGTCGGAAAATGGGTTTGAGAACCCGGGTCTTGCCCCAGGGAATATGTATCAATTGAAAAAAAAGTTTTAAAAATGGTCGTTTTTTCTGGAGCAGTGATTTTAATGATGCTTAAAGTGAAAAAAAAAGAAAGAAAAATTCCTTTAAATATTGTACCTGCTGTGTGTCTATAGTATGCCTGTGAAGTGGCACGTGTTTAGAACTGTCCCTTCACAAAATTAGATTACTATAAGAAAAAAGTAATTTAAAACTGCTTGCGGCTTTAATGTAATGTCTGGTCCCTGCAATATGGATGAAAATCATTAAGAAAAATAGCATGGGTTTCCCCCCCTCCCCCCAGGTCATTACCAGCCCCTTTGGTCCTATATACTTTGAACAGCAGTATACAGGCGGTGCAAACAAGACAGGGACTGTAGGTTTGTTGTTAAGTAGAATCTGTTTGTAATTGTGAACTGGTACTTTTTTAAAGTGTAGCTCCAGCCATAAAATCTTTTTTTAAGCTTTTCTGAAAACATAGAGAAGGGTTATCACCCCTGTAACATTTGTTTTGCTGTCCGTGTGCATCTGTTCAGAAGATTACAATTCACTTTCTGTCCAAATGACAAATGATTTTTTGAAAATGTGGGTTTTTTAGTGAAACAAGGATTGGTGATAAAGCATCAGTGGACAGGAGACACCTCTTACAGAAGAGAATTTCCCTTCCTAGGGGTAGATTTCCTCTCACTTCCTGTTGTCTGCTTCCGTTTGCAAGTAGGAGTCGTTTGTAAGTTGGATGTTCGAAAGTAGGGGCCTTCCGTATATACTCTGCATTAGTGATGTCGCAAACCTAACATTTTCGGTTCGCGAACGGCAAACGCGAGCTTCCGCAAATGTTCACGAACGGGCGAACCGGGCGAACCGCCATAGATTTCAATGGGCAGGCGAATTGTAAAACCCACAGGGACTCTTTCTGGCCACAATAGTGATGGAAAAGTTGTTTCAAGGGGACTAACACCTGGACTGTGGCATGCCGGAGGGGGATCCATGGCAAAACTCCCATGGAAAATTACACAGTTGTCGCAGAGTCCGTTTTTAATCCATAAAGGGCATAAATCACCTAACATTCATAAATTGTTTGGAATAACGTGCTTTAAAACATTAGGTATGATGTTGTGTCGATCAGGTAGTGTAAGGGTTAGGGTTAGGGTTACATACAGGGTTAGGGTTACAGACAGGGTTAGGGTTACAGACAGGGTTAGGGTTAGGGTAACAGTGAGGCCCCGTACTCACGACCAAACATGTCTGCGGACCAGTTTCAGCAGACATGTTTGGCCGTGTGTAGGCCCGAGCGGACCATTTTCGGGCGGATCGGACAGGTTTCCAGCGGACAACTGTTTCCTGGACTTGCTTTAAAACAGTCCGCTGGAAACCTGTCCGCCCGGACATGTACGGTCGTCTGTACAGACCTACGGTACATGTCCTGCCGCCCGCCATCCCTCGCATGCGTCGAATGACTTCGACGCATACGTGGAAGCCTTTTAAAGGCAGGCCGCCCACGTCGCCGCGTCATTGTCGCAGCGAAACAGCGTCATCGACGCGGCGACACTGCGGACACGCCCCGCGTATTGTTTACGCGCGGACCTCTGTTCGATGGTGTGTACGGCCATCGAACAGAAGTCCCCGGGCAATCCCCGGGCAAACATGTCCGATGGAAACGGTCTGCAGACCGTTTTCATCGGACATGTCTGGCCGTGAGTACAAGGCCATAGGGTTGGGGTTACAGATAGGGTTAGGGTTACAGACAGGGTTAGGGTTTCAGACAGGGTTAGGGTTACAGACAGGGTTAGGGTTACAGTCTGTAACCCTAACCCTAACCCTGTCTGTAACCCTAACCCTATCTATAACCCTAACCCTATCTGTAACCCTATCCCTATCTGTAACCCTAACCCTGTCTGTAATAGGGTTAGGGTTCACAGTGACAGACCAAACTCTGACTATGTCCTCAGAACTTTTTGAGTTCAGGGTACGTGGCCTCTGAACACTGGGCATTATTCTAGGGCCAAAGGGAATCACAGCACCATGACCACGACGGCCCCTGCGGGGTGGCCTGCCTCTGCCTGTCATTTTTTTTAGATTAGTTTAGTTGCACTATGCGTGCAAGCTACTGTGCCACCAGATATGAAATGTGGCACTGGACAGGTGGGCACAGTTTACCCTGTGAGGCAAAGACACCCTGGCAGACAAATGACTACTATTATGTATTGCAGTGAATTGTGTTTTTATATCTTATCAACTGTGCCAACACAATATAGATGAGATGTGGCACTGGACAGGTGGGCACAGTTTACCCTGTGAGGCAAAGACACCCTGGCAGACAAATGACTACTATTATGTATTGCAGTGAATTGTGTTTTTATATCTTATCAACTGTGCCAATACAATATAGATGAGATGTGCCACTGGACAGGTGGGCACAGTTTACCCGTTGAGGCAAAGACACCCTGGCGGACAAATGACTACTATTATGTATTGCAGTGAATTGTGTTTTTATATCTTATCAACTGTGCCAACACAATATAGATGAGATGTGGCACTGGACAGGTGGGCACAGTTTACCCTGTGAGGCAAAGACACCCTGGCAGACAAATGACTACTATTATGTATTGCAGTGAATTTTGTTTTTATATCTTATCAACTGTGCCAACACAATATAGATGAGATGTGGCACTGGACAGGTGGGCACAGTTTACGCTGTGAGCCTGGGCCCCTTACATTACACAGCACCCCACAGCTCTGGACCCCTTTACATAGCACCCTGCACCACTGGACCCCTTTATATTACACAGCAGCTTGCACCACTGGGCCCCTTATATTACACAGCACCCCACAGCTCTGGGCCCCTCTACATAGCACCAGCACCACTGGACCCCTTTATATTACACAGCAGCTTGCACCACTGGGCCCCTTTATATTATACAGCAGCTTGCACCACTGGGCCCCTTACATTACACAGCACCCACAGCTCTGGGCACCTCTTGTTATATCCTCTGTGTTGTGAGGGACACAAGACTCTGGTCTGGAACAATGGATGTTTATTCAGTACAGGCTGTACACTGCAACATGCATCTCAGTACAGTACAGGTTATCTGCTTCTTACATGTGGTCTCTCTAAGATGGCTACTATGCCCCTTGACCCTTGTCATCACTGCTGGGTGGAGCCAGCCTTAAAGTGCCAGTACATGTGGAACTCTTCAGGTATAACACCTCTACATAGCACCCACCACCACTGGACCTCTTTATATTACACAGCAGCTTGCACCACTGGGCCCCTTACATTACACAGCACCCCACAGCTCTGGACCCCTTTACATAGCACCCTGCACCACTGGACCCCTTTATATTGCACAGCAGCTTTCACCACTGGGCCCCTTACATTACACAGCACCCCACAGCTCTGGGCCCATCTACATAGCACTCAGTACCATTAGACCCCTTTATATTACACAACAGCTTGCACCACTGGACCCCTTTATATTACACAGCAGCTTGCACCACTGGGCCCATTTATATTACACATCAGCTTGCACCACTGGGCCCCTTACATTACACAGCACCCCACAGCTCTGTACCCCTTTACATAGCACCCTGCACCACTGGACCCCTTTATATTACACAGCAGCTTGCACCACTGGGCCCCTTACAATACACAGCACCCCACAGCTCTGGGTCCCTCTACATAGCACCCAGCACCACTGGACCCCTTTATATTACACAGCAGCTTGCACCACTGGGCCCCTTTATATTACACAGCAGCTTGCACCACTGGGCCCCTTACATTACACAGCACCCCACAGCTCTGGGCCCCTCTACATAGCACCCTGCACCACTGGACCCCTTTATATTACACAGCAGCTTGCACCACTGGGCCCCTTACATTACACAGCACCCCACAGCTCTGTACCCCTTTACATAGCACCCTGCACCACTGGACCCCTTTATATTACACAGCAGCTTGCACCACTGGGCCCCTTACATTACACAGCACCCCACAGCTCTGGGCCCCTCTACATAGCACCCAACACCACTGGACCCCTTTATATTACACAGCAGCTTGCACCACTGGGCCCCTTTATATTACACAGCAGCTTGCACCACTGGGCCCTTTACATTACACAGCACCCCACAGCTCTGGACCCCTTTACATAGCACCCTGCACCACTGGAGACCTTTATATTACACAGCAGCTTGCACCACTGGGCCCCTTACATTACACAGCACCCCACAGCTCTGGACCCCTTTATATTACACAGAAGCTTGCACCACTGGACCCCTTTATATTACACAGCAGCTTGCACCACTGGACCCCTTTATATTACACAGCAGCTTGCACCACTGGGCCCCTTTATATTTCACAGCATCTTGCACCACTGGGCCCCTTACATTACACAGCACCCCACAGCTCTGGGCCCCTCTACATAGCACCAGCACCACTGGACCCCTTTATATTACACAGCAGCTTGCACCAATGGGCCACTTTATATTACACAGCAGCTTGCACCACTGGGCCCCTTACATTACACAGCACCCCACAGCTCTGGACCCCTTTACATAGCACTCTGCACCACTGGGCCCCTTACATTACACAGCACCCCACAGCTCTGGACCCCTTTACATAGCACCCTGCACCACTGGACCCCTTTATATTGCACAGCAGCTTGCACCACTGGGCTCCTTACATTACACAGCACCCCATAGCTCTGGGCCCCTCTACATAGCACCCAGCACCATTGGACCCCTTTATATTACACAACAGCTTGCACCACTGGACCCCTTTATATTACACAGCAGCTTGCACCACTGGGCCCATTTATATTACACAACAGCTTGCATCACTGGGCCCCTTACATTACACAGCACCCCACAGCTCTGGACCCCTTTACATAGCACCCTGCACCACTGGACCCCTTTACATTACACAGCAGCTTGCACCACTGGGCCCCTTACATTACACAGCACCCCACAGCTCTGTACCCCTTTACATAGAACCCTGCACCACTGGACCCCTTTATTTTACACAGCAGCTTGCACCACTGGGCCCCTTACATTACACAGCACCCCACAGCTCTGGGCCCCTCTACATAGCACCCAGCACCACTGGACCCCTTTATATTACACAGCAGCTTGCACCACTGGGCCCCTTTATATTACACAGCAGCTTGCACCACTGGGCCCCTTACATTACACAGCACCCCACAGCTCTGGGCCCCTCTACATCGCACCCTGCACCACTGGAGACCTTTATATTACACAGCAGCTTGCACCACTGGGCCCCTTACATTACACAGCACCCCACAGCTCTGGACCCCTTTATATTACACAGAAGCTTGCACCACTGGACCCCTTTATATTACACAGCAGCTTGCACCACTGGACCCCTTTATATTACACAGCAGCTTGCACCACTGGGCCCCTTTATATTACACAGCATCTTGCACCACTGGGCCCCTTACATTACACAGCACCCCACAGCTCTGGGCCCCTCTACATAGCACCAGCACCACTGGACCCCTTTATATTACACAGCAGCTTGCACCAATGGGCCCCATTATATTACACAGCAGCTTGCACCACTGGGCCCCTTACATTACACAGCACCCCACAGCTCTGGGCACCTCTACATAGCACCCACCACCACTGGACCCCTTTATATTACACAGCAGCTTGCACCACTGGGCCCCTTTATATTACACAGCAGCTTGCACCACTGGGCCCCTTACATTACACAGCACCCCACAGCTCTGGACCCCTTTACATAGCACTCTGCACCACTGGGCCCCTTACATTACACAGCACCCCACAGCTCTGGACCCCTTTACATAGCACCCTGCACCACTGGACCCCTTTATATTGCACAGCAGCTTGCACCACTGGGCTCCTTACATTACACAGCACCCCACAGCTCTGGGCCCCTCTACATAGCACCCAGCACCATTGGACCCCTTTATATTACACAACAGCTTGCACCACTGGACCCCTTTATATTACACAGCAGCTTGCACCACTGGGCCCATTTATATTACACAGCAGCTTGCATCACTGGGCCCCTTACATTACACAGCACCCCACAGCTCTGGACCCCTTTACATAGCACCCTGCACCACTGGACCCCTTTACATTACACAGCAGCTTGCACCACTGGGCCCCTTACATTACACAGCACCCCACAGCTCTGTACCCCTTTACATAGAACCCTGCACCACTGGACCCCTTTATATTACAAAGCAGCTTGCACCACGGGGCCCATTTATATTACACAGCAGCTTGCACCACTGGGCCCCTTACATTACACTGCACCCCACAGCTCTGGGCCCCTCTACATAGCACCCTGCACCACTGGACCCCTTTATATTACACAGCAGCTTGCACCACTGGGCCCCTTACATTACACAGCACCACACAGCTCTGGACCCCTTTATATTACACAGCAGCTTGCACCACTGGACCCCTTTAAATTACACAGCAGCTTGCACCACTGGGCCCCTTTATATTACACAGCAGCTTGCACCACTGGGCCCCTTACATTACACAGCACCCCACAGCTCTGGGCCCTTCTACATAGCACCCAGCACCACTGGACCCCTTTATATTACACAGCAGCTTGCACCACTGGGCCCCTTACATTACACAGCACCCCACAGCTCTGGGCCCCTCTACATAGCACCCAGCACCACTGGACCCCTTTTTAATTACACAGCAGCTTGCACCACTGGACCCCTTTATATTACACAGCAGCTTGCACCACTGGGCCCCTTACATTACACAGCACCCCACAGCTCTGGGCCCCTCTACATAGCACCCAGCACCACTGGACCCCTTTTTAATTACACAGCAGCTTGCACCACTGGGCCCCTTTATATTACACAGCAGCTTGCACCACTGGGCCCCTTACATTACACAGCACCCCACAGCTCTGGGCCCCTTTACATAGCACCCTGCACCACTGGACCCCTTTATATTACACAGCACCCTGCACCTCTAATCTAACTAAACTATACAGTGTATAAATATATGTACAACTCCAAGGATGTATATATATCCTCTAGACACTGTAACATTAACTGACTAGCCTGCCTGCTCTATCTAACTCCAAAAAATTACACTCTCTCTCTCTCTGTCTCTCTCTGTAAACCACGCAGCACAGATTACAGAGAAAAACAAGCAGACTGATTGATTAGCCCTAACAAGGGCTGTTTGGGGTGCTGTTCTAACAGCAGAGATCAGATGAGTCTTTCATGACCGGAGTACACTGGCCTAGCTAGCGCTTCCCTATAAAATCAGCAGCAGCAACACTGTCCCTCCTCTCACTAAGAATGCAGGTTCAGAATGAATCTAAAATGGATGCTGCCCTAGAGGTGGGAGGGTCAGGGAGGGAGGGTATGCTGCTGCTTGGCTGGAATGTGTCTGCTGACTGTGAGGTAGAGGGTCAAAGTTTGCTCAATGTTATTTAATAGGAGGCGGGTCGAACATCGCATATGTTCGCTGGCGGCGGCGAACGCGATCAAGCGAAAATCGCCGCAAACTATTCGCCGGCGAACCGTTCTATACATCACTACTCTGCATACATTTGGGCCCTAGGAGTTGGTATTGCCACAACACTGTAAGCCCTCACAGTTAGTCTTGGTTGGCGGCGAGCGCTGAAACGCTCTGCTGTGTGAGCTATTATATTAAGAACTCTAATTACATGCTATTGTTGAACAGTGGTAGAAAAAATGGGCCTTTGGTGCTGGCACTGGTGCCACAACACTGTAAGGGCCAGATTGAGGTAGCTCGGCGTATCTTTGAGTGGGCGTAGCGCATCTCATATGCGCTACGCCGACGTAACATAGAGAGGCAAGGCCAGTATTCACAAAGCACTTGCTCCCTAAGTTACGATGGCGTAGCGTAAATGGGCCGGCGTAAGCCCGCCTAATTCAAAGTAGGCAGATAGTGGGCGTGATGTATTACAATGAAGCATGACCCCATGTAAATGAAGGGCCGAACGAACGGCGCATGCGCGCGCATGCTCAGAATCACGTTGCATATACTCCCTAAGATACGACGGCTCAATGCCTTCGATGTAAACGTAACCTACACCCAGCCCCATTCACGTACGACTTACGCAAACAACGTAAAATCCGACGGCTGTTGCGACGTCCATACCCTAACATGACTTACCCCTGCTTTATGTGGGATAACTTTACGCCGGACGTACGCCTTACGTAAACGGCGTAGATTACAGCGACGGGCGTAAGTACGTTCGTGAATCGGCATATCTAGGTCAATTACATATTCGACACGTAAATCAATGGAAGCGCCCCTTGCGGCCAGCGTAAATATGCGTCCAAGATACAACGGCGTAGGAGACTTACGTCGGTCGGATGAGGCCGAAATTTAGGCGCATCCGTGGACTTACGCAGCGTATCAATAGATACGTTGGCGTAAGTTTTCTCTGAATCTGGCCCTAAGTCCTCACAGTTACTCTTGGTGGGTGCAGGAATGGGCCCTGCTGTGAAAAATTAGATAGAGAATTGTAATTACATGCCCCTGTTGAACAGGGGCAGAAAAATTGGGCCTTTGTTGGTGATGGTGATGGTGGTGCTGGTGCCAAAACTCTGTAAGCCCTCACAGTTACTCTTGGTGGGCACAGGAATGGGCCCTGCTGTGAAATATTAGTTCAATAATTGTAATTACATGTCCCTGTTGAACAGGGGCAGAAAAATTGGGCCTTTGTTGGTGGCGGTGCTGGTGCCACAACACTGCAACCCCTCACAGATACTCTAGTTAGAGCGCAGGAATGAGCCCGCTGCAAAGTATTGCATCAAAAATTGTACTTACACGCCCCTGTTAAACAGGGGCAGAACAATTGGGCCTTAGCCACTGGTGGCGGTGCCCAGAACCAAAAATGTTCTTACAAGCTATCAGCATGATCATTGAGGAGGAAAAGGATAGTCACTCAGCATAACAGGATAGTCACTCAGCATCAGCATAGGCAGTCTTGAAGGGATCTGACATTCCAAGCCTGATTCATTTTTATGAAGGTCAGTCGATCGACCGAGTCAGTGGAGAGGCGCACCCTGTGATCGGTTACAAAGCCTCCAGCAGCACTAAATGTGCGTTCTGAAAGAACGCTGGATGCAGGACAAGCCAGTAGCTCAATTGCATACTGTGCAAGCTCTGGCCAGTGATCCATCCTCAAGACCCAGTAAGCCAGAGGATTTTCAGTGGGAAAGGTGTCCAAGTCTGATCTTGCCCCTAGGTATTCCCGCACCATGTAAAACAGACGCTGGCAATGGTTGCTGGAACCGGTCATACCTTGGGGCTGCGGACTAAAAAATTGTCTGAACGCCTTAGCAACACGTTGTCCAGGACCAGGATTTTGTAACCTCCCAGTCTCTGGGAACGCGTTGCACAGACTTTTCTGCAAGGCCTCCCGAAGATGTTTCATCTTCTGCTCCCTCTGCGCCGGCAAGATAAGGTCCGCAACCTTATTCTTGTAACGTGGATCAAGGAGAGTTGCCAGCCAGTAATGATCCCTCTCCTTGATAGCACGAATACGAGGATCCTTCCGCAGGCTTTGCAGGATCAGGGCGGCCATACAATGTAGGTTTGCTGAGGCATTCGGTGAGGAGTCCTCTGGGTCACTGAGGATGACATGATCCACAGCCACCTCGTCCCAGCCACGTACAAGTCCATGGGTTTCTTGGGACTGTAATTGATCCCTTGAAGACTTCTGCTGATGCTGAGTGCTAGGCTCCACCTCCATGCTGACACAATCCTCCTCCTCCTCGTCCTCCTCCTGTGTGATAGACGGGCAAACAGGAACACTGTCTGGATAAAGGGGGCCTTGAGAGGTAAGGAAGTCCTCCTCTTCCTCCCTCTGTTCTGCCTCAAGGGCCCTGTCCATTATTCCATGCAGCGTGTGCTCCAACATGTGAAAAAGAGGGACAGTCGCACTGATGCATGCACTGTCACCGCTCACCATCCTTGTGGCCTCCTCAAATGGTGACAGGACAGTGCATGCATCCCTGATCATGGCCCACTGGCGTGGGAAAAAAAACAAGCTCCCCTGACCCAGTTCTGCTGCCATATTGGCACAGATACTCATTGATGGCCCTCTGCTGCATGTGCAGCCGCTGCAGCATGGCCAACGTAGAGTTCCACCTGGTGGGCATGTCACAGATTAGGCGGTTCTTGGGCAGGTTGTATTCCCTTTGGAGGTCTGCCAGCCGAGCACTGGCATTATATGACCGTTGGAAATGCACACAGACTTTCCTGGCCTGCTTCAGGACATCCTGTAAGCCTGGGTACCTGCCCAAGAACCGCTGCACCACTAAGTTAAGGACATGAGCAAAAAAGGGCACATGGGTCAGTTGTCCCTGTCGCAGGGCGGAGAGGAGGTTGGTGCCATTGTCGCAAACCACCATTCCTGGCTTAAGCTGGCGTGGCATCAACCACCTCTGAGCCTGCCCCTGCAGAGCTGACAGAACCTCTGTCCCAGTGTGGCTCCTGTCCCCCAAGCACACCAGCTCAAGCACCGAATGGCATCTCATTGCCTGCGTGCCTGCGTACCTGCGTAGCCCCTTAAACACCTACAGAGCACCGCTGGTTCAGAGGACACATCAGCACTGGAAGAGGCTACAGAGGAAGAAGAAGAGGAGGGGGTGGAGGAGAGAGGTGTGTCACAACCAGTAGGAGCATTTGGGAGGCGTGGTGGCGGAACAACCTCCAACACTACTGTACATGGTGATGCATCCTTCCCAGCTGCCAGCAGAGTCACCCAATGCGCTGTGAAAAATAGGTAACGACCCTGTCCATGCCTGCTGGACCATGAGTCAGCGGTAATGTGCACCTTACCACTGACCGCCCTGTCCAGTGAGGCATGGACATTGCCTTCCACATGCCGGTAGAGAGCCGGAATCGCCTTCCGTGAGAAAAAGTGGCGTTTGGGAACTTGCCACTGAGGTACCGCACATTCCACAAACTCACGGAACGGGGGCAGAATCTATCAACTGAAAAGGCAGCAGTTGAAGTGCTAGCAATTTAGCTAAGCTAGCATTCAACCGCTGGGCATGTGGATGGCTGGGAGAGAACTTCTTTCAGCGCTGCAGCAGCTGTGGCAGGGAAATTTCCCTGGTACAATCTGCCATCGGTGTACCGATAGTAGATTGCCCACATGTACTACTAGGTTGTGACACACCTAATTCTACACCTTCAGTCCCATCAGTGCAGGCTTCAGAGAGGACTGAGGTGGGGTTGGAGATCCCAGCTGATGAGGGGCAAGGTGAGGTCCGCTTTGTTCTTTGGTGTGGGTCTTTGAGGTACGCTTGCCAACTAACTACATGGTAGGTCGACATATGTCTGGTCAAGCATGTGGTGCCCAAGCGGGTGATGTTTTGGCCACGCTAGATACGCTTGTGACATATGTTGCAAATAGCAGCGGTGCGATCTGATGCACTTGTCTCAAAAAAGGCCCACACCAAAGAACTTTTGGAAAAACAGCAGCGCCCTGCACATGCAGAGCTCTGCGTTGTGATGCAGTCGGTGTGCTGCACTTAAGCTGGCCCCTGGAGGGCATCCTGCCTTGTTGGAGATGTGCCTCCTCCTCCTCGCTTCTATCAGGCACCCACGTAGAGTCAATGACCTCGTCATCCCTTCCCTCCTCATCACTGTAGAAAACCTGGCAGTATGCTGCAGCTGGGGGAACATGACTGCCAGATTGCTGTCCTAATTGGGCACCCCCTCTCTCTGGGCTCAGGTTACTGCCTTCCTCTAGTTGTGTACCATCATCAGAGCCTTCAAAACGCTGCGCATCCTCCTGCAGCATGTACCCAACACTGTGGTCAAACAGTTCGGGGGACTCCTCAGGAGGACATGGTGGGGCTAGGGAAGGAGTGACTAATGATATTGAGCAGAGGGAAGAGGCCGCGTTGGCAGCTGCTTTTCCAGACAAAGTACCCTGAGCCTGAGTGAGAGAGGATGAGGAGGATGAGGACGGCTTGGTCATCCACTCTACCAAGTGTTCGGCATGTTGAGGCTCAACACGGCCACCTGCCGGAAAAAAAGGTGAGCGTGTCCCACAGCCACGTGCTGATGAGGATGCACCGTGTCCACGACCAGCAGCACTGTTGCCTCTAGAGGCAGAGCCTGCTTTCCCTCTTATATCGGCTCGGGACTCTCTGCCTCTCCTTGTTGTCCTTCCAGACATACTAATGGCCTGCAGGGAGATGTAGCTGCACAAATACTGACAATACTTGCTGATCAGTCACTGCCTGTGGTATTAATATGGGAACAACAGCAATTGTATTCACGTAGCTTTAGGTGCACACTGTGCAGAGGACACAGTACACCAAGTGAAAATACTTGCTGATCAGTCACTGTCTGTGGTATTAATATGAGAACAACAGTAATTGTATTCACGTGGCTTTAGGTGCACACTGTGAAGAGGACACAGTACACCAAGTGGAAATACTTGCAGATCCCTGCCTGTGGTATTAATATGAGAACACCAGCAATTGTATTCACGTAGCTTTAGGTGCACACTGTGCAGAGGACACAGTACACCAAGTGAAAATACTTGCAAATCCCTGCCTGTGGTATTAATATGAGGACACCAGTAAATGTATTGACGTAGCTTTAGGTGCACACTGTGCAAAGGACAGAGTACACCAAGTGAAAATACTTGCAGATCCCTGTCTGTTGTATTAATATGAGAACACCAGCAAATGTATTGACGTAGCTTTAGGTGCACACTGTGCAGAGGACACAGTACACCAAGTGAAAATACTTGCTGATCACCCACTGCCTGTGGTATTAATATAAGAACAACATCAATTGTATTCACGTGGCTTTAGGTGCACACTGTGCAGAGGACACAGTACACCAAGTGAAAATACTTGCTGATCAGTCACTGACTGTGGTATTAATATGACAACAACAGCAATTATATTCACGTGGCTTTAGGTGCACACTGTGCAGAGGACACAGTAAACCAAGTGAGAATACTTGCTGATCAGCCACTGCCTCTGGTATTAATGTGAGAACAACAGCAATTGTATTCACGTAGCTTTAGGTGCACACTGTGCAGAGGACACAGTACACCAAGTGAAAATACTGCAGCTAGCACAATCACCTGCCTGCCTGTCAGTATATTAGGAAGAAAGGATCTCGCTAAACTCAATACAGTGTATAAATATATATACAACACCTGGGATGCATATATATCCTCTATACACTGTGAGGCCTCGTACACACGACAGAGTTTCTCGGCAGAATTCGTCGAGAATCTCGGTGAAGAGCCGGATTCTGTCGAGAAACTCGGTCGTGTGTACATTTTCGGCCCGATGGAGCCGCCGAGGAACTCGTCGAGCAAATAGAGAGCAGGTTCTCTATTTTCTCGATGGCAGTGGATTTTGGCTCGACGAGTTCTTCATCGGGCTGTTTTTTAAACGAGAAACTCGGTCGTGTGTATGCTAAGAAACCTGTCAAAAACTTAGACACTGGAGACCAACATAGGTAAAACTAGCGTTTGGAATGGAGATAGCACATTCGTGTCGCTTCCAACATTATTTAATCGTTTATTTGCAGCGCTTTACACAATTTTTTCTAAGGGCACAAAACAGCAATATAATTTTTTTTTTTACGATATTCACACAGAGTTCCTTAAAATTAGGTGGAACCTTTTTCTTACTGGACTCAATATTTTTTTTTTTTTTTATTGTCACCTTATTTTGGTCGTGTGTTTTAAATCCTGCTTTTAATCACCTTAATTTTAAATTTTTAAAAAATGCAAATCCTTTTATTTTTTGTAATGTCAAGTTCCCCCCATAGAAACCTTATTGCTTTGTCTTATCTCATGTGTCCCTTTCAAATTACACCTTATATCCAATTTTTAAAAAATAAGAACCTGCCTTCTCACTTGCAAAATTGAAATGTAAAAAAATACAAGGACAAGTATGAACTGTAAAAAAAAAATGTACCATTTATTTTGGTAATAAAAAAAAATTTTATATGCAAAAGTCAGCACTGGAGAGCTTGCTGCCATTTGTGCACAGCCAGGTGTGGCCTGATGTGACTGGTGATCAGTTGGAGGCCAAAATGGGGACTTGAGAGGTTCATTCAGGAAGTCACGCATCAAGGTCTTGGACTCCCCGAGGTCAGAAACTGGAGCAGGGCAGGCAGATGTCACCAGGTTGTGGTACTACAGCAGCCTGAACTCTGGTACACCACATGGAAGTAAGGGAGTCACTTTCTTGATTTCTTCAAGGCCTTCCTTGGTGGCTTCCCTGCAGCCTGCTCTTTCACCTTCTCTGCAGCCTTCTCAGCAGCCTTCCTCTTCTGCCTGGCTGGAGGTGGTGCCACAGGGGTAGTACTCATGCCAGGAGGAGGAGTAGACGAAGGTGGTGGAGGATGAGTAGCCGACGGTGGTGGAGGAGGAGGTGGAGGAGGAGGAGGAGCAGTAGAAGGAGGAGGAGTAGTAGAAGGAGGAGGAGCAGTAGAAGGAGGAGGAGTAGAAGGAGGAGGAGCAGTAGAAGGAGGAGGAGTAGAAGGAGGAGGAGCAGTAGAAGGAGGAGTAGAAGGAGGAGGAGCAGTAGAAGGAGGAGGAGTAGAAGGAGGAGGAGCAGTAGAAGGAGGAGTAGAAGGAGGAGGAGCAGTAGAAGGAGGAGGAGTAGAAGGAGGAGGAGCAGTAGAAGGAGGAGGAGTAGAAGGAGGAGGAGTAGTAGAAGGAGGAGGAGTAGAAGGAGGAGGAGTAGAAGGAGGAGGAGCAGAAGGAGGAGGAGCAGTAGAAGGAGGAGGAGTAGTAGAAGAAGAAGAGGAAGCAGAATGTTCAGATGGAGCAGGAGAAGAAGAGGAAGAAGAATGTTCAGATGGAGCAGGAGAAGAAGAGGAAGAAGAATGTTCAGATGGAGCAGGAGAAGAAGAGGAAGAAGAATGTTCAGAAGGAGCAGGAGAAGAAGAAGAAGAAGAAGGTGGGGGAGCTTGAGAAGGAGCATGAGAAGAAGAAGAAGGTGGGGGAGCTTGAGAAGGAGCATGAGAAGAAGAAGAAGAAGAAGGTGGGGGAGCTTGAGAAGGAGCATGAGAAGAAGAAGAAGGTGGGGGAGCTTGGGAGTTATGTGGTGTGTGAGGATGGGGATGGCGGCAAATCACAGTGTCCTCCGTGAGAAGACCCCTCACCCCCTGATTTGCGAGGGTGATGAGGAGGCCCTCAAAGAGGAGGCGTTGGTCTAATGTCATTTCTGACATTTTGGCCAAAACCACTGTGACAAATCCCTCCTGAGCAGTGGGAGGCTGTTGCAGGGTTGCATGGGCGTCCCGAATGAGGGCTAGTGAGGCGTCACGCACCCTTGTATCCCTCACCTGCCTTCTCGGACGCAGACGAAGAGGAGACACCTGGCATCTTGTGCTTGGCCCAGCAACCTCGTGCAACCCACTTGGGCCTGCCACCTCATCCGCTCCACTTGGGCCTGCCACCACGTTACTGATACTTGGGCCTGCCAACACGTCCAAGATACTTGGGCCTGCAGCCTCCTCCAAGCCACTCACCCTGTCCTCCTCCTGCCTGGCATTTTCCTGATCCTCCTGCTGCCTGGTCTCGTCCTGTGTATGGAAAAAAAGTAAAGTTTTACTATTTTAAAAAATTTTTGTTTTATTTATTTAAGCTCCTGACTGTTGCATTTTTTTTTGTCACGACTTAGCTAAGCCAATCATTCTGACCCATGTTTTATGGTCAATCACACCACAAAAATTCATGGCCAATACTGACAAATTTTAGGAATAACACTTTTAGATCTAATTTTTATTTACCTTTAATATCTTAATTTACATCTCTTTAACAACATTTAAACACCACACATTTGCACATTGAAAGTACTATATACCTGGCTCCAGCTGGGCAAATCCGGATCTTCATCCAGGATGGAAGGCTGCTGAGAGGGTTCTTCTGCAGAGGGAGCAGCAGGTTGGCTGGAGGGAAGGCTGGACCTTCTGTGGCTTCTGGGGCGAAGGCTAGAATGTGACTCCCTTACCTCCAGGTGTTCATCCAGGAAGCTCAGTTTGCTGTAGTACCACAACTTGGGTTTAAATACCCGCCCTGCTCCAGCTCCAGACCTCATCGAAGCCAAGACCTTGTTGCGTGCCTTCCTGTAGGTGCCTCTCAAGGTCCCAATTTTGACCTCCAACTGGTCAGTTGTCACATCAAACCCCACCTGTCTCCGCACAAGTGGGAGCAGGCTCTCCAGTGCAGTTTTGCGCAATTCTCTATTTCTAGAGATGGGGTCTTTGGTGGCCCACAGAACAGGAAGTTCTTGCCACCTATCAATGAAGATCTCCAAGAAGTCGGGTCGGTTAAAGAGATTCATCTTTTCCTGTCCAAAACCAAGGATAAAAAAATAATGTCACTACACAATCTATAAAGTCAATTACTCTTTCTCACAAGCTAGCCCTTAAAGGGTCACTAATGGATAACTATATTTTTGGAGGAAATGACTGTTTACAGTGTCTAGAGACATACAAGTGCATACATATAATGTGCCTCTAGTTTCACTTTTGTTTTTAAATTTATTTATTGTTTCTGTGAAGTAAAGAGACACACAGAACCCAAAAAAAATAAAAGCAGGGCATATTTTAATTTCTAAAATTATTAGCATTGTTTTGGTTGATTTTTAGACACACAGCTTAGACCACAGTGACAAGCTCCCCTGATAAATTTGAGAGGGAGCAGAACCAGGAAGTGATGATTTATGCAAATGATTACAGCTGCTTAAAAGCAAAAAGGGACAATGAGGACATGAAATCAAGACTGATATAATGTAAAGTTAGTTATTTCTGCCCCAAACAATTTTGGCTTATTGCTCCTTTAAATGTCTGTCTTTCCTGAATATGCCACTGCTGTCCCAAGTTCGAAGCATACCTACACGCTTGTCGTTCAAACGTCTTTCTTACGCAACCCGGTCGTATGGACGCTACATGTGTTCGAGCCTTATATACACTCCGCACACGACATCCGCCCATGCTTAAAAAAAATTGATGTTTCCCCCCCGCCCCTTATCTTCCGTCGCAAAAACGACAAGGTGGAATTGGCAGCAGATCATGTTGGGTCAGTTCCTAGGAAACAGATGACCAGTTGTGTCGAACTAATAAGCCAGATCTCATCCTCATTTGTGTATGAAACGTTAGTTAGAGAAAAGCACTCCCGATATAGTTTGGTCAAGACATAAAAGCGACCATTTGCATCATGTTTAAACCGACTTGTTTTTAGAAGACATCCTGATGAGAACCGAGATTGCCCACACAACAGTAGTTGGATCAAAATGCATAATCAAAGCGTTGTTTACGTACGACGGCACTATAGCGGACCATTACCTTCAAATTTCAAACTGGCTATGTTTTAATTTATGAACCTAAGATGTAGGCCACAAAATCATTCAATCAAGAAAAACATGTAAAATGTAGTTACATACCGGTCTTTGACCCGATCGTTATCTCCGCCGTCTTCCACAAACTGTGAACGCCCCTTTTACTCACGTGGTAGCCCTTTATACACGCGCATGTGGTACTTTACGCACGTCTCCCCGCCCCTGACGTTCATGGTGTCGTATTTTCCCCGCCCCTTTTCCATCTTTTTTTTGTTGGAAGCACATGGAGAATATGGCAGCACGGCGAATCCGTTGTAAGGCCTCCAACATGACCTTTGAGGAAATGGTGGAGATGGTCCTCATCCTCAAAGCAGAGGACTACGATGGGAGGCATGGGCCATATAAGTACCCTAATAAGGTCAAGGCCCAAATAATGGAGAAGGTGAGGAGGAGTCTCCATCAGAAATTTGGAGTGAAAAGGTCCAAGGAACAGATCCGGAAAAGGTGGTGTGACCTTAAGAAACGTGAGCCGGAACAAATGAAGAGGATCAGGAGAGTGATTAGAAGAAGTAAGTTTGTTATATATTTTGTAAGATTTGTTCCGCGCCATGTGTTTTTTATTTCAGGTTGTACTGTAATATTTTTTTATGCACAATAATTTGTCGTCAAACTGGACGTCCATTCGGAACGACTAAATATTGTGTTTAAAATCCTACAAATTATGACATTTTTTTAAAATTGTGGTGAGATCAATCGTGAAAATTATGTAGATGTGCTATTAAAACCACAAAACTTTTTTTAATAATTAAATATACAGTAAAAGGAGAGTCTGCTCAGCAGTCGGTGACACATGTGGACTCATTTGCATAATTGTTGTCCCCTTTAATAACCCATTTTGGGCTTCACACAGAGCTGAGGTGATCCAGTGTATACTTTGTTGGCTTACATGTTTAAAAGTAGACCAAAGCTACAAGATTTGTCAGGATCTTTGTGAATGCCTTCAATCCTGTGTTTTGCCCTGAGGGGTTTTTCTAAACATCAATAGTCCCAGAAATTTTATAAAGTGAATCATATTCCTCTTTCAGGCCTATAAGCTATAAAAATCCTGTTTCCATTTTCTTCATTCTCGTAGGGCGTCATGAAGCAAGAAGGGAGCAAGAAGTCCAGCAAGCCACACCCCCGAGGGATGGTGATGATGCGCAGCCTGCCACCACATCAGGTAAAGTAACATATAACTAACCCAGCTTCAGGTAATGTAGATGTAGGCCTGCCTAATTTAAAAAAATTGTTTTGTCCCACATTTCAGGATCAGGTGGTGGCTTGGACAGGCATACTAAACAGATGCTGATCTCCGAAATATGGGCCTGCAGAGAAGAGGTGGAGGAGATACATCTGGCCAACAGAAAAATAAACGAAAGAGCAAGGAGGGTGGAAACTAAATTAAAAAATTTATTGGATGTTTTGGGGAGAGTCTGAATCTGAAAAAAATACCCAAAAAAATTTTAAATACCAGATTTTGATGTTTATTTAATAAAAAAAAAAAAAAAAATAATAATATAACCAGATTTAGCTGTTTATTTAATTAAAAAAAAAAACAAAAAAATAATAAAACCAGATTTAGCTGTTTATTTAATTAAAAAAAAAAAAAAATAATAAAACCAGATTTTATACTTTATTTAATAAAAAAAAAACCAAAAAAATAATATAACCAGATTTTATACTTTATTTAATAAAAAAACAAACAAAAAAATAATAACCAGATTTTAATGTTTATTAAGAAAAAAAACCAAAAAAATTACAAAAATGATTGTATATTGTATGAGAAAAAAAAACAAAAAAATTACAAAAATGATTGTATATTGTATGAGAAAAAAAACCAAAAAAATTACAAAAATGATTGTATATTGTATGAGAAAAATCACCCACAAAAATACAAAAATGATTGTATATTGTATGAGAAAAAAAACCAAAAAAATTACAAAAATGATTGTATATTGTATGAGAAAAATGACCAACAAAAATACAAAAATGATTGTATATTGTATGAGAAAAAAAAACCAAAAAAATTACAAAAATGATTGTATATTGTATGAGAAAAATCACCCACAAAAATACAAAAATGATTGTATATTGTATGAGAAAAATGACCAACAAAAATACAAAAATGATTGTATATTGTATGAGAAAATATACCAAAAATTTTTGTAGGGTATTTATGAAAAAATAAAAATAAAAAAATTAAGAAAATAAAGAGCTTTTGAACATCAAAAAAGTGTGTGGTGTTTTTCCTAAAATACGTAAAATTTTCTATGTGTTTGGTTTGGGGGTCACCTGGGAAATGTTTGCTAGTTGATAATG
This sequence comes from Rana temporaria, assembly GCF_905171775.1. Classification (NCBI taxonomy): domain Eukaryota; kingdom Metazoa; phylum Chordata; class Amphibia; order Anura; family Ranidae; genus Rana; species Rana temporaria. The sequence continues at coordinate 158,002,576 of NC_053497.1, forward strand.
AAAATACACTTAGTTACACTTAGTAAAGAACTCCAAACAACACAAGCAAGACATAACAAGTTTAGAAAAAAGATTATGATTTATTTTTTTGAAAGCTACAATTAGGGCAAATTTGATTGAGATGGTATTGCCCCCCTACCCATGAAATAGTCCATGTATTTGTCCCGGACTTCACGGGCACTCTGGGGGGGCAGTCCTGTGTGGCCAGCTTCAAGGCCCGCCAAAGTTTCTGCAGGGGTCAAATGTTGTGCCTCGGGCCCAACCAGGGCCATATAATTTGGAGATTGTCTCCGCAAAAAATTGTGGAGAATGCAGCAGGCAAAAATAATTGTATTCCACTTATATTCCGCCATGTGGAGAGAGGTGAGGAAAAGGCGGAACCGGCTGGCCATGATGCCGAAAGCGTTCTCAACCACTCTACGTGCTCGGCCCAGCCGGACATTAAAGACACTCCTCTCTGGGGTGAGGGTGCGCTGAGGGAATGGCCTCATAAGATGGGGTCCCAGGGCAAACGCTTCATCAGCCAGGAAAACAAATGGCAGGCCTTCTACATTCTGGTCATCCGGTGGCAATGACAGATCATCATCCTGAAGGCGAAGCGCGAACTCCGTCTGCCTGAAGGCTCCCCCATCCGATACCCGTCCATTCATCCCGACATCCACAAAAAGGAATTCATACTGTGCTGACACCACCGCCATCAGCACAATACTGTTGAACCCCTTATAATTAAAGAACTGGGATCCTGAACGGGGTGGAGGCACGATGCGGACGTGCTTCCCGTCGATGGCTCCCCCGCAGTTGGGGAAGTTCCATCGGGTCTGGAAGTCCAAAGCCACAGACTGCCACTCCTGTGGTGTGGACGGAAGCTGGGGAAGAAAAAAAGAAAAAATTAGCCACATAACCTTGCAAGCAGATTATACAAAGACATTATAAGCATTATAACATTTCTGGGAACTAGCATATTATATCTAAATATATTTAGCCAATTAACACATTAAACACCCCCTCTGATGGGCCAGTGCCCAAGTTTGGGGGAGGGCTAGATGAGTTTGGGAGTACTAAAAAAATTTAATTTTGATTATTGGTGAACATAGACTTTACAACACATTTTGGAGGGGAGGGCTAGATGAGTTTGGGAGTACTAAAAAAATTTAATTTTGATTATTGGTGAACATAGACTTTACAACACATTTTGGAGGGGAGGGCTAGATGAGTTTGGGAGTACTAAAAAAATTTAATTTTGATTATTGGTGAACATAGACTTTACAACACATTTTGGAGGGGAGGGCTAGATGAGTTTGGGAGTACTAAAAAAATTTAATTTTGATTATTGGTGAACATAGACTTTACAACACATTTTGGAGGGGAGGGCTAGATGAGTTTGGGAGTACTTAAATAATTTAATTTTGATTATTGGTGAACATAGACTTTACAACACATTTTGGAGGGGAGGGCTAGATGAGTTTTGGAGTCCTAAAATTAAAATAAAAAAAAATTAAATATTGGTGAACATAGACTTTACAACACATTTTGGAGGGGAGGGGGGGGACATTACAATGGATATAACACAATACATTGGGAAGTGACTAGACTAGGTAGGTTGGGGCCCAGGATAGCATGCTGGGGAGGTAAGTGATGGGAAATATGCATGTAGGCCAAAAAAGGGGCATCAAAGTTTACATCATGCATGGGGGCAAAGGGGACATTCACAGCATATTCCAGACATGGTAATTAGGGAAGGAGGAGATAACTACAAGACATTAGCATACATTATAGACATAAAATGTGAGATTAAAGGAGAAAACTTACCCTCATATATTCCTCCTGCAGAACCTGGATGATGGCAGAGCAGGTGTCAGGAATGATGAGGCCCAGAGCCTGGGGGGAGATGCCCGTCGAGAACTTTAAGTCCTGAAGGCTTCTCCCAGTTGCCAGATAACGGAGGGTGGCAACTAGCCTCTGCTCAGCACTGATGGCTTCCCGCATAACGGTGTCCTGCCTGGTAATATAGGGGGACACCAAAGCCAACAGGTGCTGAAAGACGGGATCAGACATCCTCAGGAAATTCCTGTAATCAACAGGATTATTTTCCTGAAGCTCCCGCAGCAAAGGCATGTGAGAGAATTGGTTCCTACGGAGCAACCAATTCTTGGTCCATGAACGTGTCCTCCTCCTGTTCATGAACTCCTCATCGTCTAGGTCATAAACAAACAGACCTATAGACAGAAGATGCTTAGCACGAAGTCGGCGACGACTAGGTGCCTGCAACATGGCTACAAGGCTAGTTACGAACGACAAATCAGAATTGCACTAAACAGACCGCAGTGAAGAACAGCAAGACCTATGAAGAACGACCCTGACAATGAAAAACGCGGGGACAGGACCGCAATGTAAAACAATACGACCTGACCGCACGTCTCGATTGCCTAGATACGACCCACACAAGTACAAACTGAACGGCAGAGATCAATCTGAAAGCACAAAGACTGAAAAGCACGAATCGTCACTCACCAAACTTTTACTAACACGCGTAAACACGGAATCAGCAAAAGGAGCCCCAAGGGTGGCGCCAACAAAATCAAACCTCCCCTTTATAGTCGCGTCATACGTCGTGAGCGTCATTGCGCCGGAGAACGACCAGATTTTGGTATGTTACGTGTGTACGCAAAGCAAGCCTGCCGAGCTTCTCGACAAGTTCAACAAGAAACTCGACGAGCAACTCGACGGGCTTGGCACGTCGAGTTTCTCTGTCGTGTGTACGAGGCCTGACTGTATCTAACTAACCTGCCTGCCTGCCTGCTCTATCTAACTAAAAAAAAAGACACTCTCTCTGTCTCTCTCTGTCTTAACCACCGCAACACACTACACAAGCCCGCCACAGAGCCGGCCTTATATAGTGTCTGGCGTGTACTAAACCCCCTGAGCCATAATTGGCCAAAGTCACCCTGGCTTTGGCCAATTATGGCTCTTCGTTTTTTGCACACTGTGATTGGCCAAAGCATGCGGGTCATAGTGCATGCTTGGCCAATCATCAGCCAGCAATGCACTGCGATGCCGCCGTGAATTATGGGCCGTGACACGTCACTCGAATTTGGCGCGATCGGCCCATAACATTCGTAATTCGACAAACGGTCGAACATACGATGTTCGAGTCGAACATGAGTTTGACTCGAACACGAAGCTCATCCCTACATGGGAGACACCTCCCCCTTCAGGAAGAAACTCACCGGATTCTTATGCAATTCATTATCATAAGCATACAGCTCTTGTGTATATTTTCCCTGGGACGAATCTCCGTTGCCTCACACCCTCATCCAGTTTAATCATTACCTTATCATATAAGAAAAATAAAAAAACAGCCTGTAGTAGAATAATCAACGCACTCTTTTATTATTTAAAATAACAATCACAAAGTTAAAACAATATTGGCTCATCTCATCCTAGAAGTAGCGTCAGGTAATGGTGACTAATGCTCCTCTCATCACACCCGGGGCCTACGACCTCATCCAGCGTGTCACTTCAGGTTCCAGGCTCAGACGTCACATCCAGTTGCCACGAAGCCACGCCCTGACACGTCTCTCTTTCTGACTTTATCATAGGGGGTGGCCGCATGGCATGACAACCACAACTATATACCCTCCGCCACACAATTATTAACCCTCGCTACTCCAGTGCTTCACTTTGCACCTGCAGGTATACAACACTGGAAGAATCTAACCAGACCGTCAAGATATATCCATCTGTGTAATTAACCCATGTCATGCCAATGCTATTGTAAGAGGGGGAATATTCCCAATGACCACAAATGTAAACACCATTCTTCCCAGTGACCATCACACTAATGTACAGTGAGTTGATATAGTAATTATTAGCAGGTGTTCCCTGAGACCAGAAAGTTACCTCAAGGGTTCCTGCATGTTAAAAGGGTTGATAAAGTCTACTCTAGATAGTAATTTGTTATTTATTTTTAAACCCTGAAGCTGTTTTGATTGATTTGGATTATGAATGGGATATCAATAGCTGTCCATTTATAGTCCAAATTCAATGCGCAAGTGGATAAGAGAGTCTGCGTCTGTCATTTTCTGAGTGATAGAGCAGCCCTGTGCTTCATTATTCTTTAGCTCTCATCAGTCCTCTGAGAGAAAACAAGTGGATAGCAATATTTTCTTTCATTACATCATTCACGTCTGCTGCAACTGTTCTACACTAGTGTCTGTATTGCTTCCAAAGAAATTGTCTATGTAGTCATACATTCTTCATTCCAAAGTTTTATGTGTAAATTGATACTGGAAATCAGCCTGTGTATGTCAGAATATACCCATTGAGTAATTAATGAATTTGTTCAGATTTTTGTAGAGCAGTCATATACAGTATGGGCCAGATTCAGAAAGGACTTACGATGGCGCAGCGCCATGTACGCCGTCGTAAGTCCTAATCTGGCCCGTCGTATCTATGCGACTGATTCTTAGAATCAGTTACGCATAGAAGTCTCTTACGCCATTGAATCTAAACTGCAATTTTTTTTCCCCGCTAGGTGGCGCTTCCGTCGATTTCCGCGTCGAGTATGCAAATTAGCTAGATACGCAAATTCCCAAACGTACGCGCGGCGACGCAGTAAAGTTACAACGTTTACGTTAGGCTTTTCCCGGCGTATAGTTGCCCCTGCTATATGAGGCGCAGCCAGTGTTAAGTATGGCCGTCGTTCCCGCGTCGAAATTTTAAAAAGTTACGTCGTTTGCGTAAGTCGTCCGTGAATGGAGCTGGACGTCATTTACGTTCACGTCGAAACCAATGACGTTCTTGCGACGTCATTTGGAGCAATGCACACTGGGATAATTTAGGGACGGCGCATGCGCAGTTCGTTCGGCGCAGGGTGATTTACGCTACACCGCCGCAACTTTACAGGCAAGTGCTTTGTGAATAAAGCACTTGCCTGAAAAACTTGCGGCGGCGTAACGTAAATCGGATACGTTACACCGCCGCACAGATACGCCCGCTGTACCTGAATCTGGCCCTATATATTTATGTAGTGCTACCTCCCTAGGGGCTGCTGGTGAATGTGGTTCGTCTCCCACCCTGCACAGCCAGGAACAACTATTTCCAATCACACAGTCCTTGAAGCAATCCTTGAAACTTTTGTTTTATTAGGAGATTAGAACTTGGATGGGGATAGGGTGCATATGAGATGCCCACTTGATTGAAGAAAATTGGTAGGGACTTAACTATATACACTCCAGTATATACAATCTCTTCTCCTCAACCTCCACCACATACACTTGCTTGCAGACTATCACTCCCAGGACCAGCTAGTACTGATGTGGGGATCTGACACTGACTCTGTCAGACCCAAAGCAAATGTCCTTTTCAGGCAGGGTCTGTGGGCCCTTATGGTGTAGCAAAATGAAAGTCTTTGGCACTAGCTGTCCTATATGTGGCTAGGGTGACCACATTTCCAAACTACCATTTAGGGACACCCTTCCTTCCCAAAAATCAGCTTGTTCTGTAACGAATCACAGCACAGTGATTGGACACAAGAGGCAAGATTTATAATTTCTCTAATCACAAGCAGGGGGCGGGGATTGTGCTCCTCCAGGCATTCCCGGCCAGGACAAGTACTGTCAGTGAGTAAAGCGGTGATGTGGCAGCCTTTTTTGGGGGCATCAGATTGGCCCCAGGGGTGGCTGTGTCAGTTTCATTCCAGGACACTGTATTGTCCTGGCATAAAGGTACCTGGGACAGACCTGCAAAATGCGGGACTGTCCCGGCAGGCCCGGATTTACTCCCTTTGCCGCCCCAAGGCCGGGTCCTTCAATGCCGCCCCCCCATCATCACATGGGGGGGGCGATGCAAGGGGGGTGAGCGATTTTTCGCAGACAATGACTATTGTTAGTGCTTCAATCATTCCGGCACCATGGTTGTTATGGTGTCAGGATGATTTAAATGCATTATTTCTATCATTACATTGTAATATAAAATTAAATAGCTCAACTCACCATAAAGCAGAATGAGTGGGAGCCCTGAGCGTGTCACTTGCCACTGTCGCTTGTCACCAGATGGGAATTTCACTTGCCATGCTGCCTGCCACCAGATGGGAATGTTACTTGCCATACTGCCTGCCACCAGATGGGAATGTCACTTGCCACGCTGCCTGCCACCAGATGAGAATGTCACTTGCCATGCTGCCTCCCACCAGATGGGGATGTCACTAACCACGCTGCCTGCCACCAGATAGGGATGTCACTTGCCATGCTGCCTGCCACCAGATGGGAATGTCACTTGCCACACTGCCTGCCACCAGATGGGGATGTCACTTGTCACACTGCCTGCTAGCAGAATGGGGATTGCCACAGTTACCTGGCTGCCACCCAAAAAGTACCAGTTTGTCATGTAAAATCAAGCCCCCCCCCCAGCATTGCAGAGTACTTGCAGCCAGGTACAACACTGTCAGCCTCTCCTCTCCCGCGCAAGGAAACTAGCTGCAGGTGAATCGTAAAACAGTGGCAGATGAGATGAGAGTGAGTTGTCTCCTCTGCCGCGCGGCGCCGCCCCTGCACACAGTGCCGTCCCGAGGCCTGGCCTTGTTGGAAATCCAGCCCTGTGTCCCGGGCAATCCGGGACACGTGGTCACCCTATATATGGCTACTTCTCCCTTTATCAACTCTTAAAGCGGAGATTCACCTGTAAAATGCTGTTTTTACCGTTAGATGGATGCTCATTTAGTCTAGGGGAATCGGCTAGTTGTTTTAAAATCCGAGCATTACTTACCGTTGTAGAGGGCGATCTTCTCCGCCACTTCCGGGTATGGGCTTCGGGACTGGGCGTTCCTTCTTGATTGACAGTCTTGCGACAGGCTTCCGACGGTCGCATCCATCACGTCACGATTTTACGAAAGTAGCCGAACGTCGGTGCGCAGGCGCAGTATAGAGCCGCACCGACGTTCGGCTTCTTTCGGCTACTCGTGATGCGATGGATGCGACCGTCGGAAGCCTTTCGGAAGCCTGTCGGAAGACTGTCAATCAAGAAGGAACGCCCAGTCCCGAAGACCCATACCCGGAAGTGGCGGAGAAGATCGCCCTCTACAACGGTAAGTAATGCTCGGATTTTAAAACAACTAGCCGATTCCCCTAGACTAAATGAGCATCCATCTAAGGGTAAAAACAGCATTTATGGGTGAACTCCCGCTTTAAGGCACTGTGTCATGGACATGCAAAGTTTGGCTCTCCACCAGGAACATCAAGCTCTGAGTTCCTTCTCTGAAGTTTGCTCCAAGATTCATTGGTCCATACACTATAACTTCTAAACTGAATTCAGTTTGTTTCAAACTTCAGATTCCCAAAAGCCTCAAAATCCCTAACTCCTTCCATGTTGCCCTTCTGAAGCCTTTAGTCCTCAATAAGTTCTCTCGTCCTCTCCCTACCATGGCGCCGGTCTCTGAGGATAATCAGGAATACGAGGTCAGTCAAGTTCTGGATTCCCAACTCTGTAGAGGCGCTCTTCAGTACCTTGTTCATTGGAAAGGCTTTGGTCCTGAGGAGAGGTCTTGGGTCCCTGCATCGGAGGTCTTTGCACCTCGTCTGTTGAAGAAGTTTCATCTGAAGTTTCCCTCTAAACCCGGACCCAGGCGGGAAAGGGGGAGGCCTCGTAAGAGGGAGGGTACTGTCATGGATATGCAATCATGTCTAGCAGCTTACCTTCTCCTCATGTGTCCATTAGAGGCTTGACTCTCTTCTGGCTGCCCTTTTATCATCTCTCCTCCCTGTATGGCCCCACCCCAGGCCTTCCCAGGAAGTCTATATTAACTGTTGCACTGCAGGTCTGCCTTTCTGTGTACCGATTTTGGCTCATCTCTGACTACTCCTGTTTGCATGTTACTCTGACCTTTGGCCTGTCCCTTGGTTACCCTAGTCTGCCTGTTGCCCCGGCCTTGGCTTACCCATCACTATCCCTTGTGTCTTAAGTGGCTGCTTCCCCTCTCTCCCTACGGAGTGTGACCTGGGGGACCCCAGGGGCCGCGACCTGGGTTCAGTTGCAGCGAAGGCCATCCTCACCACTAGAGGCTCTAGTGAACACCTGCTGGACCTTAGATTCCGCACCCTGGGGAATCTTGGGCTCACGTCTTCTGTCCATCCGCAGCAGTCCGCTATTGGGTTCACTACTTTGCGGTGCACCCCTGTCTCCAACGGGGTGCATTTGTCACCTGGCCACAGATGACCTGTTAGGTTTGAACAGCCATGAACCCGGCCGTCATGCCGCTCCCCGCAGACGATCCGTTACAGGGCATAGTTCGCAGACTCGAGACTCAAGAAAATAGTCTCAGGTGATGCGATTCCTACAGGATCTGGCTTCCCGCTTTGAACAGCTTCAGACCTCGTTGGGAACCCCGAATCCACAACCCCAGGTACAACCAGTGGCTGCGCCTGTCGCACCAGTCGCAGAGTCGTATTCGCTGAAACTACCACCTCCAATCCGTTTTTTGGAGACTCCAAGGCCTGCAGGGGGTTTCTTAGCCAATGCACCATCCATTTTGAGCTTCAGCCTCAAAACTTCCGGTCTGATCGGGCAAAGGTAGCCTATATTGTTTCCCTCCTTTCCAGTGAAGCCTGGGCTGCTCCCCTGTGGGAGAAGAAAAATCCGGTAGTTTCCAGCCTGTCCGACTTCTTGAAGCTCTTTCGTAGCATCTTCGAGGAGCCAGGTCGGGTTTCTTCAGCGGCTAGTGCTCTTTTACATCTCCGCCAAGAATCCCATTCAGTGGGACAACATGCTCTCCAGTTCCATATCCTCTTAGCTGAATTGAGCTGGAACAATGAGGCCCTGTCGCTACCTTTTTTCATGGCCTCTCTGACCGCGTGAAAGACGAATTAGTGGGAAGAACCATCCCTGTCGGTCTGGACGATGTCATCTTCTTATGCAACCAGATCGATATTCGTTTTCAGGAGAGGTCCATAGAAAGAAAAGGCCAACCTTTTCTAGGCCCTAGCCAGTCTGAGCTCCCCTCACTTTGTCCCGTGGAGCATCCTCTGCCTGCTGAGGAGCCTATGCAGCTGGGCTGGACCAGACTAACCCCCGAAGAACGTGCTAGGCGCAGAACTCTGGGCTTTTGCCTCTATTGTGGAGGCAAGGGCCACTTTCGTGACTCCTGCTCGCTTTCGCCCGGGAAATGCTTGGGTCTAATACATTTAGAAGGTGGAGTATTGGACCCAGAGACATCACCTTCCTGTCTTCTTCTTCTGGTGTCCCTTCATGTAAGCACTTCTCCCCAATCGACCCTTGCATACCTGGATTCCGGGGCTGCAGGCAACTTTATGGACTGGAGAACTGCTTCTTCAATGAAGCTCACCCTTTCGCCCCTTACTACGCCATTGGTAGTCTCGGCAATTGATGGCACTGTTCTTCCAGGGGGCCCTATTCGCTTCCAGACACTACCTATTAGGATGTCGGTAGGGATTCTCCATCAGGAGTGGATATCCTTCCTCATCCTACCCAAAGCCTCTACCCCTATTGTATTGGGCCTTCCTTGGCTACAGCTCCACTCTCCCCATATGGACTGGGTCTCTGGGCAGATGCTGGCTTGGGGTCCTTCATGTTTCTCGTTATGTCTTTCCAAGGTGACCCCCAAGGATAGACTTCTGGTTGCTACCACATCGGTATCTTCTGATCTTCCCACTGCATACAGCGATTACCAGGATGTGTTCTGTAAGAAATCGGCTGAGGTGCTTTCTCCCCACAGGTCTTTTGACTGTGCCATTGACCTTGTTCCCGGAGCAACTCAGGAGTCGTACCTACCCTTTGTCCATTCCAGAGACCCAGGCCATGTCTGAGTATGTCGCAGAAAATCTTGAGAGAGGTTTCATCCAGAAATCCTCATTGCCTGCAGGAGCAGGGTTGTTTTTTGTTGCCAAGAACGATGGTACCTTGAGACCCTGCATTGATTATCGAGGCTTAAACGCTGTTACCATTAAAAATCGTTACCCCTTACCCTTAATATCTGAACTATTTGATAGGTTGAAGGGTGCCTCCATTTTCACTAAGTTGGATCTCAGGGGTGTACAACCTCATTTGAATACGAGAAGGTGATGAATGGAAGACTGCGTTTAACACTCGAGACATCCTTTACGAATACCTGGTCATGCCTTTTGGGTTATGTAATGCCCCAGCCGTGTTCCAAAACTTTGTCAATGAAATCTTCAGGGACCTGCTGTACCAGTTTGTTGTCATCTATCTGGATGACATTCTTATCTTTTCGGAAAATCTGCGTGTCCACAGAAACCATGTCCGCACTGTACTCCAGCGCCTTAGAGAGAATAATCTCTATGCCAAGCTGGAGAAATGTTCCTTTGAATGTTCTGAGGTCCTATTTCTAGGATGCTTTGTCTCAAGCTTGGGTCTTGGTATGGATCCTGGGAAGGTTTAGCCATTACCAACTGGTCTCTTACTGCTAGCGTCAAGGCAACACAGTGCTTTCTTGGCTTCACAAATTATTATAGGCAGTTCATGAGGAATTACTCTTCCATTGCCGCGCCTATTATCGCTTTGACCAAGAAGGGTGCTAATGCCAAAGACTGGCCCCCCGAAGCTGTCTCTGCGTTTCACGATCTGAAACAGGCCTTTGTCTCTGGACCTCTCTTGAGGAGACCAAATCCTGGGGAGGCATTCTTTATTGAAGTGGACGCTTCTTCAGTGGGGGTGGGAGCAGTGCTTCGTCAACTCTTTGAGAAGAGACGTCAACCATGTGCGTTCTTTTCCACAAAAAAATCTCAGGCCGGGAACTTCTCGCAATCAAATTGGCGCTAGAAGAGTGGCGTCATCTTTTGGAGAGTTCCCCTCACTCCATAACGATCTTCACTGATCACAAGAATCTACAGTACTTACAGAATGCTAAACGTCTGAATCCCAGACAGGCCAGGTGGAGTCTCTTCTTTTCCCGTTTTAATTTCACGATTAAGTACAAACCTGGTTCCTGCAACGGTCGGGCTGATGCGCTCTCTAGGTCCTTTGACACTTTGGATGAGGAGCCCACTCCTGAATCTGAGCCGATCATCCCAACTTCATGCATTGTTGCCCATTCTACCACCCTGGATTCAAAAAGTCCTCCTGGTAAGACCTTTGTCCCCACTGAGCTAAGAGCTAAGATCCTTCGTTGGGGACATGATTCCAAGGTGGCGGGCCATGCTGGATTCCTCCGGTTCTTCTTACTCATCAGTCGTCACTACTGGTGGCCAAATCTCCGCTCGGAGGTCAAAGACTATGTCAAGGCTTGTCATGTCTGTGCTCAGTCTAAATCCTCCACACAAGCTCCTGCTGGTCTCCTCATGCCCTTGCCCATTCCTAAGAAGCCCTGGGCTCATATTGCCATGGATTTTATCACTGATCTCCCACTGCCTGACGGTAATATGGTCATTTGGGTGGTAGTCGATTGGTTCTTCAAGATGGCTCATTTTGTTCCCCTTCCTGGTCTTCCTTCTGCTCCTGCCTTGGTTCCCATTTCTATTCAATACATTTTTCCGTCTCCATGGGGTTCCTTCTCATATTGTTTCTGACAGGGATGTTCAATTTACGTCTCGTTTCTGGAGAGCCTTTTGCAAATCCCTCAAAATTGCCTTGGATTTTTCCTCTTCTTACCATCCTCAATCCAATGGTGTCAGGGCCAAAGCGCTGTACTTTCTCCTTTGCCACACCTGCGCAGTAGATTGGCTTCCCGGCGGCTAATTGGGCACTTCAGACGTGTGCGCACAGGCACGTGACCTCTCGGGGCCAATCACCAATGTGACCGCCCTATTTAAACCAGCTCCTGTCAGTAGACAGGTTGCTGGTTTATCGTCAGCTACTTCCTGGACCTGTTTCTCTGGAATCCTTTCCTGTTGGAAATCCGTTCGACTCACCTCTCACCCGGAACCTGACCTCAGCTTGCTTCACCACTCTATTTGAACTCTCCTGATCCAGACCTCGGCTTGTGACTTGGACTCTGTTGTTGTTTCTCCTGCCCTTGAACCTCTTGACTTGTGACCCAGATTTGCTGTCTTCTCTGCTCCCCGAACCCTGGCTTGCACCCCGGACTATCCAGCTTGTCTCCTGAACTCCTTCAGTACCGGCTGTCCGGATTCATTACTGTCTGTTTCCTGTTCCCGTCTACCGCCATCCAGAAGCACCTGCTATCTACGACCATCACTAAGCAATGCTTCCCCACTGGCACCGGTACCGCCTCGTGCTTCCGCCACCTGTTCCAAAACTCAGTGGGCGGGTGCGCCTGGTCGTAAAGGTGAACCACCCTCTGCATTTCGGTCCCGGTGAGTACTTGATTCCTGATAAATGGGCAGACGGAGAGGGTTAATCAGGAGTTAGAGGTTTTTCTTCGCACCTTAGTCTCCGCTCATCATGACGATTGGTCCTCTTTACTTCCCTGGGCGGAATTTTCTCATAACAATTATGTAAATACCAGTTTGCAGAAAACACCCTTTTTCTCATTTTATGGAAGACATCGTCAACTTCCGCTTCCCATGACCTGTTCTCTGGATATCCCAGCCTTGGCTTCAGCTCAGGAGTCCTTCAATTCTATCTGGAGTGACGTTCATGATTCCCTCCGGGCAGCTGCCAACAAATTCAAAGGCTTTGCTGACCGCCGTAGGCGTAAACCGCCTTCTCTTCAGCCAGGGGACAAAGTTTGGCTCTCCACCAGGAACATCAAGCTCTGAGTTCCTTCTCTGAAGTTTGCTCCAAGATTCATTGGTCCATACACTATAACTTCTAAACTGAATCCGGTTTGTTTCAAACTTCAGATTCTCAAAAGCCTCAAAATCGCTAACTCCTTCCATGTTGCCCTTCTGAAGCCTTTAGTCCTCCAATAAGTTATCTCGTCCTCTCCCTACCATGGCGCCGGTCTCTGAGGATAATCAGGAATACGAGGTCAGTCAAATTCTGGATTCCCGACTCTGTAGAGGCGCTTTTCAGTACCTTGTTCATTGGAAAGGCTTTGGTCCTGAGGAGAGGTCTTGGGTCGTTGCATCGTAGATCTTTGCACCTAGCCTGTTGAAGAAGTTTCATCTGAAGTTTCCCTCTAAACCCGGACCCAGGCAGGGAAGGGGGAGGCCTCGTAAGAGGGAGGGTACTGTCCTGGACATGCAATAATGTCTGGCAGCTTACCTTCTCCTCATGTGTCCATTAGAGGCCTGACTCTCTTCTGGCTGCCTTTTTATTATCTCTCCTCCCTGTATGGCCCCACCCCAGGCCATCCCAGGAAGTTTATATTAACTGTTGCACTGCAGGTCTGCTTTGCTGTTTAACTTTGTTTGTTAGCTTGTTCCTGTTTTGCTGTGTGCTACGTTAACCTTTCTGTGTACCGATTTTGGCTCATCTCTGATTACTCCTGTTTGCCTGTTACCCTGACCTTTGGTCTGTCCCTTGGTTACCCTCATCTGCCTGTTGCCCCAACCTCGGCTTACCCATCATTATCCCTTGTGTCCTACGTGGCTGCTTCCCCTCTCTCCCTACGGAGCGTGACTTGGGGGACCCCATGGGCCGCGACCTGGGTTCAGTTGCAGCGAAGGCCATCCTCACCACTAGAGGATCTGGTGAACACCTACTGGACCGTAGATTCCGCGCCCTGGGGAATCTTGGGCTCACGTCTCCTGTCCATCTGCAGCAGTCCACTATTGGGTTCACTACCTTGTGGTGCACCCCTGTCTCCAACGGGGTGCATTTGTCACCTGGCCATAGGTGACCTGACACACATCCAGCCCTTCTGACTGCAGCTGCCCCTTTCGAGTGCCTGAGCCACCACAGTCCTACTGACTGGCTCTGCACCCATCCCAAACTGCTCCATTCTAGTCCTCTCAGGTGTGCCTCTCAGTCCTCCTGACTGTGTGTCACTTACCAGCCCTCTTGGCTGTTTCTGTTTCTCCTGGAGACTTGCCCGGCAGTGTTCTCTCACTGTCTTCTCCTTGCTCCCATTGCCTCCTGGACAGGACACCTCTATGGGTTTTGGGATGGTCCTGTCTGCACCCGAGCCCAGGCCCAAGGTCACCCCCCAAACTGGGGAGCTCCCTCCAAGGCCCTGACAGCCTAACACTCCATCTCCAGCTTCTACCCGAACTCTCTTCCCCAGCTGGGCTGACCCAGAGTATTTGAGGAGGCCTGCCCCCTGCCAATGTAAGTTGGGGATTGGTCAGGGCCCTCAGAATACTGCAGGTAGCTCCACCTTATCTCCCCTTCCATATTTTCAGAAGGTTTCAGTACATTCTAGAAATAGGGGCAAGGTCACAGTGATGCTGACTGTGAGACATCCAGCTCTCCCTGGATTTTTGCCCAACCCAGGAAAAACACAGACAGGCTTGGCTGCCAGCCAAGCCTGCACACATTTTACCTACACTAAACAAAAATCTCACCTTTACCACTTTAGCAATGCTAGGGGGTGCTACATTTACATATTTAGAACAAATATTGCATATTTAGAAAAGGGAGTTTAAAAGAGAAATGCACAGGGGGCCCCAAAGAGAAGTGGGTATGGCTACATAGCGCAAAATATTTGTGTGATTTAATGGAGTCGATTAAATAGAATCTATTCCTACTCACATTCGCCATTATCCACAAAATCTTAAGCACAAAATATTCAGATTTTTATCTAAAAGGCTTACAGACACACATACAGCTAAGGACTAATATATATATATATATATATATATATATATATATATATATATATATATATATATATATATATATACATACACACACACATATATGAAAAAACTCTTCCATCTGAAAATGGAAAGATTTGGGCAGAAAATTGTTGGCTAAACAGAGACTGCATTCAAACAGTTGTAGCCACTGTACAGGGTACCGACTATCAGATTACAGTAGCCAGTAGGGGTAAGTCCTCCATTCATGCTGTTTAGTGTGGATGGAGAAGATGATAGATTTCTTTCATTTAGCCGGTGGTCAGCTTAATTATTAGTAACTGCTTGCCATCTTGTACTGTAGAGAACAAAAGACTGAGTGTATGTACATCCAAACTAATACAAATCCAAAAGTGGAAAATTAGTAGAATTTCACAAAAAAAACAAAACACATTTCATTTGTTCTATGCCTGATATACAACAATCATAAATGTGTGATACATATTTTTGTCTTCTTGAATTCGTGCCACTCATTACAACATTCCTGGCTGCAACCACTTTTTCTTTTTTTTATGGAATCCATTGCCTCTGCCTAATGGTGTGGACACTTTAAATCAATTTGCTCTGGACAGCTGCTTCCCACAATTCCAGCTTTCAGCGGACACCTAACCCATTAATTCCTTGGGAAGTTTAAAGTCATACATTTCTTACGCTGTATGTTTTGATGACTCACTACTGTCAGCTACTATTTTTCATGGTATTTATCATGGCATGTGTCTATTTAGACTCAAACCAGCCAGATAGATTTCAGATCAGGCCCGGATTCAGGTAGATTTGCCCCTTATTTGCGCCCGCAAATTTACTGCGCTACCCGCGATTCACGGAGCAGTAGTTCCGTAAATTGCGTGTGCGCTGTGTAAACTTGCCCTGCGTAAGGGCGCCTAATGTAAATGATCCCGTAGTGGGCGGGAATCATTTAAATTAGGCGCGCTCCCGTGCCGAGCGTAGAGCGCATGCTCCGTCGGGAAACTTTCCTGACGTGCATTGCGGCAAATGACGTCGCAAGGACATCATTTGCTTCAAAGTGAACGTGAATGGCGTCCAGCGCCATTCACGAATCACTTACGCAAATTACGTAAAATTCGAACGTCGCGACGCGGGAACGACGGGTATACTTTAGCATTGGCTGCCCCTGCTATTAGAAGGGGCAGCCTTACGCTAAACACGCCGTACTGAAACAACATAAATTGCGTACGCAAGGCTCGCGCAACATTGTGAATCGGTGTTAGTATGCAATTTGCATACTATACACTGAGCACAATGGGAGCGCCCCCTAGCGGTCATCGCTAGAATGCAGCCTAAGATATGCGTGGCATAAGAGCCTTATGCCACGCAGATTTTAGGCTGCAGTCGGCGTTACGATGTTCCTGAATCAGGGGCAAGTAAGAAATTGCGCTGTGTAACCTATGGTTACACAGGCGCAATTGCTACTTGAATCCGGGCCTGTGTGTTTTCACACTGTTAAAACAAATGTCTGAAAAGACACACAGATCTTGGAGACATTTAAATGCATTTTTAAATGTAAAAGAAACAAAACAAGGGAAACACTTAGCAATTTGAGACAGTTAAATCTGAACGCCATAAAAACAGCTAAACATACAATTGATATACCGTATTTATCGGCGTATACCGCGCACTATTTTGCCCTGAAAATCAGGGCAAAATCGCGGGTGCGCGATATACGCCGATACCCGCTTTCCCGCCACGAGTTTCAATACTGCGCCGGCATATACCGAGCGCAGTACACTCGTGAATCTTCGGGCAGTCTCGGCGCCTCTCGCACTGACGTCCTGTACGTACAGGACGTCAGCGCGACAGTTTTGCCAAGCCTCCCCGAAGATTCACGAGTGTACTGCGCTCGGTATATGCCGGCGCAGTATTCAAACTCAAGGCGGGAAGGACGCGAGGACGCCGCAGAAGGACGCCGGACCCGCCGAAGAGGACACCGGACCCGCCGAAGAGGACACCGGACCCGCCGAAGAGGACACCGGACCCGCCGCAGAAGGACGCCGGACCCGCCGAAGAGGACACCCGAAGCCGCAGAAGGACGCCGGACCCGACGAGGCCGCCGATGGACGCCGCGCAAGACACCAAAACTAAGTACAAAAAAACTAAAAAACTTTTTTTCCACAGGATTGGGGGCCACTTTAGGGGTGCGCGGTATACGCGGGAGAGCGTTATACCGCGATAAATACGGTACATATTAGAGCCATTTTAACCACCAAAGGGTTTGCATTTCAGAACAGCTAGTCCTGAGATTTACAAACATCACTCTCCCAATAAGAGTTCTGCTCCAGTGTGAATGATATTAGGCTGATATTATGAAGGGAAAATCATGTACTTGCACAAGTTGCATTTAAATCTTATATAATAAATGTAATGAATATTTCACATTAGTGATTAGTATTTATATCTACTTGGAATTCAGCTTAAGCATCGCACCCCCCTCTCAAGCCTAGTACACATGGGCTGAATGTTGGGTGGCATCGGCCGGTTCCATAGAAACCGTTCGACACTCGCATTGTGCGTACGGCAGCCGGTCAGACAGGAGGCGGCCGACTGGATCATGAACGAAAAAGGTCTGCCGATCGGCTCCCGTTCAGCACTCTCAGCTGATGGCTGAGAGCTTTGACCAGAGTGTTCTGTCTGTCCTTTTTTATAAACATCATCTAGGATGAGGTACCTCCATAGGCCACTTTCTCATTTTACATATATTTACATAGTTAGTCAGGTTGAAAAAAGGCACAAGTCCATCTAGTTCAACCAAAAATAAAACAAAAAATACAATCCCATATACACAATCCTATATCAACAGCTGATCCAGAGGAAGGTGAAAAACACCAGCAAAGCATGCTCCAATTTGCTACAGCAGGCAAAAAAAATACCTTCTTGATCCCTGGATTAACTTTACCTATAAATGTTATATTATGTTATGTACCGTATTTTCCGGCATATAAGACGACCTTTTGGATGCAAAAAAAGTGCATCCAAAGTCGGGGGTCGTCTTTTACGCCGATGACAGTCTCCGTCAGGCTGCGGGCATCCATGATTCAAAAGCAGTGCCTTCTCCTCAGACTGTTCCGTGATAGGCGGAACACAAATTTTCCCAGCAGGGCCTCTGTTCAGTGTTCCGCCTATCGCGGATGCCTTCTCATCCTCGGACGAGAGGACATCCATGATAGGCGGAACACTGAACAGAGGCCCTGCTGGGAAAATGTGTGTTCCGCCTATCACGGAACAGTCTGAGGAGAAGGCACTGCTTTTGAATCATGGATGCCCGCAGCCTGGAAGCCAGAATCTGCAAAAAAATAAGGTAGGGAGATCGTCTTGGCCGGCACAGTGGGGGCAAGTGATGGCACAGTGGAGGCAAGTGATGGCACAGTGGAGGCAAGTGATGGCACAGTGGAGGCATGTAATGTAATGTAATGGCACAGTGGAGGCATGTATTGTAATGTAATGGCACAGTGAGATTTGAAAAAAGCCTGTTTCTGTCAGAGGTTGTTCCTGTCAGTGGTTGTTCCGGCTACCCCTCAGCCAGGGCCAGATTAAGAACATCATGGGCCTGGTGCTGAGGATTTTGGTGGGGCCTTTTAGGCTGCATTCACACCTCCGCGACAAGTAACGCCGCGTACGCGGCGTATTTTGCCGCAAATAGTGTAACTTTTTTTTTACAAATCCTTCCTATTGCTTTGTATGGCCGAACGCCAATGCCACCTGAAAAAAAGGGTCCGGGACTTTTTTTCATGCCGCAGGTGTACGGCGTCTATGAGATGTGAACCATCTCATAGACAGCAATGGGAATTCTCCCCTCCAGCGGCACGAGCGGCCGGCGTCGGGCGTTTTGTCACGGAGGTGTGAATGGGGTGTAATAAATAATAAATAAATGCGTGGGAATGACATGAACGCAGCCCAGCCAAGGCAAGTGACCAAAGGCACAGAACCCAGAAGGAAGACCGGGTGAAGATGGAAGTGTCCAGGCCCCGCCTGATTCATCGCAGCACTGGAGGGCTCAGTCTGAAAATTGAAGTGTACACTAATGTGCTAATATGCTGTGCATACTTGTACGTTGTGGCATAACCTACCCCAGGGCCTCTAAAAAGTAGTAATGTCAGGAAAGTTTACTACCGCTTTATTATCACAGGATCCCAGGAGCCTCTCATGGGGCCCCCTACTGACCCGGTGGACGGTGGCCCTTGGGCAGTGCCTAAGTGCACAGTTGCCAACATTTAAAAAATATTTTCAGGGCCACTTTTTTATATAAGTGCTATATTTAGAGTAGCTGAGATCCCCGATGTTCCTCTATACATCATAGTAGTAATCACAAAATTAAATGAGTACTAATAATGGGGCAGAACAAATATGAGAACTGATATTTCCTTTAGTTGAACTAACAAAAGTGTGTCCATTCTAGAGCTGGTAACATTGAGGATATTCAGTATAATTTTAAAGAACTGTTTTTGTGGGTAAGCGACATAGGGGAGGAGTATGGACGGTATATAAGTGGGAAGTATGTGCAGGTGAGGGAGAGGAATGTGGAGGGTCTAACAGTGGGCACTATGTATAGGAGAGGAGTACAAAGGGTACGGAAAAAATCACTATGTACAGGAGAGGAGTGTGAAGGGTATGACAATGGGCAGTATGTACAGGAAGAGTGAGGGGGTATGACAGAGGGTAGTACGTACCAGAGAGAAGTGTGGAGGGTATGATGGGGCAGTATGTACAGGAGAGGAGTGTGGAGGGTATGACAGTGGGCAGTATGTACAGGAGAGGAATGTAGACGGTATGATAGTGGGCTCTATGTATAGGAGAGGAGTGTGGAGGGTATGACAGTGAACACTATGTATAGGAGAGGAGTGTGGAGGGTATGACAGTGGGCACTATGTATAGGAGAGAAGTGTATGACAGCAGGCACTATGTACAGGAGAGGAGTGTGAAGGGTATGACAGTGGGCGCTATGTATAGGAGAGGAGTGTGGAGGGTATGACAGTGGGCACTATGTACAGGAGAGGAGTGTGTAGGGTATGACAGTGGGTACTATGTATAGGAGAGAAGTGTGGAGAGTATGACAGTGGGCACTATGTACAGGAGAGGAGTGTGGAGAGTATGACAGTGAGCACTATGTACAGAAGTGGAAGGATATTTAGGGACTGAGTAGTGGTTAAGCGGGTCATACATGGATTGAAATTACGCCAATTATGCAGAGACCAGCCATAGTCAATCTATGTATGGGCTAGCTGGTTTTACACAAGTCAATCTATTAATCAACTTGAGTACAACCAGCCTGTTTTTTTTTTCTTAAAACAATCAGTGCTGCCAGCTAAAGTTAGCAACACTGATCATTGTACGCACTGGCAGAACACAATAACACTGCAGGAGTGATTCCCCCATCCACAGGTCAGCAGGTGAGAGGGTGTGTGGGGACAGGCTGGGGAGAGATACTAGTCAGTGGCTGGGTAGGCACTGGTAGTATCAGAGCCAGATACACACAGGTTACATACGCCATGATCGTTAGAGCGAGAACAATAATTCTAGTACTAGACCTCCTCTGTAACTCTAAACATGTAACCTAAAAAAATGTAAAGCATCGCTTAGGATACCAAAAAAAATCGTGCTAACTTAACTAACTAACTGTTTTTTTAATGAATGAAACATTTTTTTCCAAAAAAACATGTTTGAAAAATTGCTGCGCAAATACCGTGCTAGAGCTGCACAATTAATCGTTAAAAAAATTGTGATCTCGATTCAACCCCCCTGATGATCTTCAATGCAGAGTTTGCTGATTCTTTCATATAACAAGTGGAGAGACTTTCAGCTATCAAAAGAAAATATCCCGGCAGTCTGCCAAGTTTTTAACAGGAAACATTGTAACTAAAACTTCCTTCTTAGATCAAAGGGATACACTTCTGTGTGTAAAGAACAAATCTGGGCAGTCTGCAAAGTTTGTAAACAAAATGAAACATTGTAACTAACTAACATTGTAACTAAATTTAACCACTTAAAGTCCAACACTTGTTTCTTAAGTTAGAAAGCAATATTATTTGCTAGAAAATTACTTGGAGCCGCCAAACATTAGATATATTTTAGCAGAGACTCTAGGGAATACAATGGCTATTGCTGCAATATTTTATGTCCCACTGCATTTTCCCACTTCAATGAATAATAAAAACCATAAAAACAAAACAGTGAAGTTAGCCCATTTTTTTTTTTTTTTGTTTTAATGTGAAAGATGATGTTACGCCGCAACAATCGTGAGAGAATCGTGATCTATCTTCTAAGCAAAAAAATTGCAATTCTCATTTTAGCCAGAATCGTGCAGCTCTATACCCTGCAACATAAAAAGTGCAAAGACCACCATAGAGTAATTTTCTAGCAAAAAAACAATGATGATTTTTACATGTAGTAGAGAAGTGTCAGAATTGGCCTGGGTGGCAAGGGGTTAATTACCATGAGTAATATACAAATAATTATTATAAGCCCTGTGATCCTATCAGTCTGCTGCAGTGTGTCAGCTTGTATTTATATTGGCCGCTCTGAATGTAGCTTCTGACAAGCTGTGCAAGCAGGCCCGTATCTCCGGAACCATTAATGATAGCCGTCCCATATTTTAACCAGTTGTGGGGTAGCTCTTCCCATGCCTACCCCCAAATGTGGGGTTTCTGTGACCTCTGGTCATCGAGCTACAACCCCCCAAATTCGATCTTAAAAAAAAATTCTAAAAAAAAAAAAAAAAAAAAAAATTTTTTTTTTTTTTTGGGCAAATGGGCCTATCTTGAGAAAGGGGCCTGGAGCTGCAGCTCCATCAGCCCCATTGTTAATCCGGCCCTGCCCTCAGCTTCCAGAAAGACTAGTAGGAAGGGGGTAGTCTTATATGGCGAGTATATCCCAAAACCAACATTTTTCCTGGAAAAATAGGGGGTCGTCTTATACGCCGGCAAATACGGTACATTTAGGAAAGAATCCAGGCCTTTTTAAAAGCAATCTACTGAGCTTGCCAGAACCACCTCTGCAGGGAGTCTATGCCACATTTTCAACCCCCTCCTGGGAAGAAATCTTTCCTGTATTTGGAGATGAAATCTTTTTTCCTCTAGACGTAAAGAGTACCTCCTTGTCCTCCGTGATGACTTTAAAGTGAATAACTCAACACCAAGTTCACTTTTTGGACCACTTATGTATTTGTACATGTTGATCATATCCCCCTTAACTACTAGCCGACCAGCCACCGTCATTATACGGCGGCAGGTCGGCTCTCCTGGGCGAGAGCCCGTAGCTATACGTCCGCTCTTCGAGCGGCCACTAGGGGCGCGTGCGGCTCGCCCCCGACTCCCGTGCGTGTGCCCGGTGGGCTCGATCGCCGCCGGGCACCCGCGATTGCTCGTTACAGAGCGGGGACCGGGAGCTGTGTGTGTAAACACACAGCTCTCGGTCCTGTCAGCAGGGGAAATGCTGATCTTCTGTTCATACAATGTATGAACAGAGGATCAGTGTTTCCCCTAGTGAGGCCACCCCCCACAGTAAGAACACACCCAGGCACATACTTAACCCCTTCCCCGCCCCCTAGTGTTAACCCCTTCACTGCCAGTGGCATTTTTATAGTAATCCAATGCATTTTTATAGCACTGATCGCTATAAAAATGCCAATGGTCCCAAAAATGTATCAAAAGTGTCCGAAGTGTCCGCCATTATGTCGCAGTACCGAAAAAAAATCGCTGATTGCCGCCATTACTAGTAAAAAAAATATATTAATAAAAATGCCATAAAAATACCCCCTATTTTGTAAACGCTATAACTTTTGCGCAAACCAATCAATAAATGCTTATTGCGTTTTTTTTTAAAGAAAAATATGTAGAAGAATATGTATCGGTCTAAAATGAGGAAAAAAATGTTTTTTTATATATTTTTGGGGGATATTTATTACAGCAAAAAGTTAAAAATATTCATTTTTTTTCAAAATTGTCGATCTAATTTTGTTTATAGCGCAAAAAATAAAAACCGCAGAGGTGATCAAATACCACCAAAAGAAAGCTCTATTTGTGGGAAAAAAAGGACGCCAATTTTGTTTGGGAGCCACATCGCACGACCGCGCAATTGTCAGTTAAAGCGGCGCAGTCCCGAATCGCAAAAAGTGCTCTGGTCTTTGGGCAGCAATATGGTCCGGGGGTTAAGTGGTTAATCTCTTCTTCTCAAGAGAGAATAGATTCAGTTCCTTTAATCTTTCCTCACAGCTGAGCTCCTCCATGCCTCTTATCAGTTTGGTTGCTCTTCTCTGCACTTTCTCCAGTTCCCTGATATACTTTTTGAGAACTGGTGTCCAAAACTGAACTGCATATTCCAGATGAGAATAAATAGAGAACTCCATGCTATGGTAATAAAAATATAAATATATCAACCACTTAAGGACCGCCTAACGCCGATATACGTCGGCAGAATGGCACGCAGAGGTGATCAAATAACACCAAAAGAAAACTCTATTTGTGGGAAAAAAAGGATGCCAATTTTGTTTGGGAGCCACGTTGCACGACCGCCCAATTGTCAGTTAAAGCGACTGTACAGGACGCCAGGGTTGGGTCCTGGATGGACGCTATGTTGTGCCAATTTTTGGAGTCTGGTCCCTTTAAAGCAGTGATGTAGGATTCAGGAGAGCCTCCTCTTCTGACCCCTGGCTTTCAGGCACACAGGGGGTTAAGAACTCCCAGGAAATCAGCTTAAAGGACAGGAAGTGCTGATAGAGGGTATGAAGGAGTTTGGGAGTAAACCTGTCTGTAGAAGCTGTGCATTGCTGAGAAGGACTGGAAGTTTTACCTAAACCGTATGTGCCTTTGTTTTGTTTTGTTTGCTGTGCTGAAGGAAAAACAGACTTTTTTATTTAGGCTGGAGACAAGCAGGACTTTTGCTTTGATGCTTTTCCCTGTGTGCTGAAGAAAGCGTTGTTTTGTTTAGTTTGGTCACAAATAAAAACCCTTTTTGTTCACTGTTACGGTTTAAGCACTTAATCTCGCAGAGCTAAAGAACCTCCAAAGTTCACAACTGGTGTCGAATGCGGGCAAAGTGCATTTGCAAGCGCAAAAAACGTTTAAAACTGACGTTTAAAGAGACAGTGTGCTTATGGCATGTCTTGGGTGAAGTCAGCCCAGACATTGCAAACAGCAGGCAAAGGCATGGAGGAGGTCATTAAGGCTTTGGCACAAGCCACTGTGACCCAGCAGCAAGCCACTGTGACCCAGCAGCAAGCGTCAGCAGAGGCAAACCGTCGCCATGAGGAAGCAATGGCTCAGCAGCAGCAGGCCCTGGCACAGGCTATAGCTGCGCAGCAAGAAAACACACGGCTGCTAGCCACCCAGTTTACGGCCCAGCAGGAGTCCACTAAAGCACAGGTGGCTGCCTTGCAGGAGGCAGTACATCGGCTGGCTCAGGGACAAGAGCAAGCGGTCGTTGCCGTTAGCAACCCAGTGTCTGTGAGAGTCAGCCATTTTCCTACAAAAACGAACTCCCAGCGATGACGTAGAAGCCTTCCTCACCACCTTTGAAAGGATAGCAGAGAGGGAGGTGTGGCCCCTGGACCAATGGGCCGGCATTATCTCCCCTTTTCACACCGGTGACCCGCAAAAGGCCTATTTTCTGAGCACATTAGCGACTATGAACGTCTAAAAGCAGAGATCCTGGCCCGTCTGGGAGTGACCACAGCTGATCGATCGATCAGCACTTTCTGGGTGTCGATCGTATAAGTGGTGAAAGTTTAGGGAGAGGTTCCAGCTATTTCCTATAGGGACAGCAATCTATAGGTGACTCTCTGTATATTTCACCAGCACTGCACCTGTCACCACCTGTGATATACTGTGTGTGTCCAGTACATACAGTACAGACCAAAAGTTTGGACACACCTTCTCATTCAAAGAGTTTTCTTTATTTTCATGACTATGAAAATTGTAGATTCACACTGAAGGCATCAAAACTATGAACATAGAATATGAAATATATTTTCAGTTGTTTCACACTTTTTTGTTATGTATAATTCCACATGTGTTAATTCATAGTTTTGATGCCTTCAGTGTGAATCTACAATTTTCATAGTCATGAAAATAAAGAAAACTCTTTAATTGAGAAGGTGTGTCCAAACTTTTGGTCTGTACTGTAGTTTAGGGAGAGGTTCCAGCTATTTGCTATAGGGACAGCAATCTATAGGTGACTCTCTGTATATTTCACCAGCACTGCACCTGTCACCACCTGTGATATACTGTGTGTGTCCAGTACATAGTTTAGGGAGAGGTTCCAGCTATTTGCTATAGGGACAGAAATATATAGGTGACTCTCTGCATATTTCACCAGCACTCCACCTGTCCCCTGTGATATACTGTCTGTGCAGTACATTGTTTAGGGCTAGGTTCCTGCTTCTTGCTATAGGGACAGAATTATATAGGTGCATCTCTGCATATTTCACCAGCACTCCACCTGTCCCCTGTGATATACTGTCTGTCCAGTACATTGTTTAGGGCTAGGTTCCTGCTTCTTGCTATAGGGAAAGAATTATATAGGTGGATCTCTGCATATTACACCATATTACACTATTTAGGGCAAGATCCTACATTTGCGAAATATGAGGAAAACGTCAAATTAGGGACGTGGCCGCGGTCGTGGTGCTGCTGGTGGAGCTCCTGTTACAGGGAGAGGACGTGGTCGATCTGTGCCAGCTACACGCACAAGTGAAACACCTTTCTCAGGTGCGAGTACCCGACAGAGCCTGCAGCGGTATTTGGTCGGTCCTAATCCAGCTCTACGAATGTTGAGGCCAGGAGCAGAGCAGGCGGTAGTAGATTGTTCTTCTGAGGGAAAGTGTTAGGTCTATGCTGTTCTACTGATCCAGAAATATCAAGAGGCACACTTTATTAATTTGATATCTGCATCATCTTATTTCTGAATATTTCAACAACAGTACACCTGCCACCCCACCTGTGATATACTGTGTTTCTGTCAAGTACCTTAGCAGGCAGGCACAGTTTGCTGAAATATTTGTTCTGTAGGGGCAGTCAGCACAAAAGGTGACTGAGTATTTCAACAACAGTACACCTGCCACAGCACCTGTGCACATCTGTTCTATTCTGTGTTGCTGTCAAGTTCCTTATCAGGCACTGTTTGCTGACATATTAGTTCTGTAGTGACAGTCAGTACTGTATAGGTGAGGTGACAAGTATTTCATTAACAGTACATCTGCCACACCACCTGTGCACATCTGTGCTATTCTGTGTTCCTGTCAAGTTACATAGTCAGGGAGAGTTTCCTGAAATATATTTTCTGTAGGGGCAGTCAGCACTCTATAGGTGACTCTGTATATTTCACCAGCACAGTCTACCTGTCCCCTGTGATATACTGTCTGTGCAGTACATTGTTTAGTGCTGGCTTCCTGCTTCTTGCTATAGGTGGATAAATATATAGGTGAATCTCTGCCTATTTCACCAGCTTACACTTTTTTGTATTTAAAATTTCTCAAAATTAGGGCAAGACCCTAAATTTGAGAAGTTTGAGGAAACCGTCAAATAAGGGACGTGGCCGCGGGCGTGGTGCTGCTGGTGGAGCTCCTGTTAGAGGGGGAGGACGTGGTCGATCTGTGCCAGCTACAAGCACAAGTGAAACACCTTTCTCAGGTGTGAGTAGCCGACAGAGCCTGCAGCGGTATTTGGTCGGGTATAATCCAGCTCTACGAATGTTGAGGCCAGGAGCAGAACAGACAGATTGGGTTGCTGACAGTGCCTCCAGTTCCTTCACATTGTTTTCCAACCAGTCTTGTGCTGAAAGTTCAGAGTTGGCGCCTGCAGCCGATGTCCACCATCAGTCTTTCACCTCACCCCCTTGCAAATCAGCCAAGCAGTCTGAGCCCCAAAGCATGCAGCAGTCTCTTCTTCTTTTTGATGAGTCTGTTAGCATGTGTTCCCAGGGCCATCCAACTAGCCCAGGCCCAGAAGGGGAAGAGATTGAGTGCACTGATGCCCAACCACTTCTATTTTAGGATGAGTTCATGGGGGGGCCATCACAGCACGTCTTGCATGATGATGATGATGAAACACAGTTGCCAACTGCTGGTGCTTTTGCAATTGTGCAGAGCGACAAGGAGGGCAGTGGTGAAGACTGGGTGAAAGATGATGTGCAGGACGATGAGGTCCTCGACCCGACATGGAATCAACCTCGTGCAGGTGACCCATGTAGTTCGGAGGAAGAGGCGGTGGTCGCACAGAGCCACCAGCACAGCAGAAGAGGGAGCAGGGTGCCAAAGCAGAGCGTCCGTCCCCTAGACAGTACGCCTGCTACTGCCCAACCCAGCAAGGGTCCGAGCACACCAAAGCCAGGTCCAAGGAGTTCCCTAGCGTGGCAGTTCTTCACACAATGTGCTGATGACAAGACACACGCGTGGTTTGCACGTTGTGCAATCAGAGCCTGAAGCGAGGCATAAACGTTCTCAACCTGAGCACAACCTGCATGACCAGGCATCTAAGTGCAAAGCACGAGCTGCAGTGGAGTAGACACCGCAAAAACCAAGAAAGGTCTCTGGCTCCTCCTGCTTCCTCTTCTGCATCAGTCTCGGGCCTCTCTGCCTCTTCATCCACCTCCGTAGTGACAGTGCCACCTGCCACCCCTCAATTAGAGGACCGGCAAGCAACACTACCACCTGGGTCACCAAACATCTCCACAATGTCCCATGGAAGCATTCAGCTCTCCATCTCCCAAACACTGGAGCGTAAGAGGAAGTAACCCTCTACCCACCCCCGAGCCCTGGCCCTGAATGCCAGCATTTCAAAATTACTGGCCTTTGAAATGCTGTCATTCCGTCTGGTGGAGACGCAGAGTTTTAAAAGCCTGATGGCATTGGCTGTCCCACAGTACGTCGTGCCCAGCCACCACTACTTTTCCAGGCGAGCCATCCCTTCCCTGCACAACCAAGTGGGGGACAAAATCAGGTGTGCACTGCGCAACGCCTTCTGTGCTAAGGTCCACCTAACTACGGATACGTGGACCAGTAAGCACGGTCAGGGACGTTATATCTCCCTAACAGCGCACTGGGTAAATGCAGTGGCGGCTGGGCCTGAGGCCGATAGCAGTTTGGCGCATGTCCTTCCACCACCGAGGATTGCAGGGCGCTTCAGTTTGCCTCCTGTTCCTAACTCCTTCTACTCCGCTTCCTCATCCTCTGCCGCCTCCTCATCCAGTCAGCTTAAGAAACTCACCACCAACTTCAGCACAGCCATGGGTAAACGCCAGCAGGCAGTTTTAAAACTTTCCTGTTTGGGGGAAAAACCACACACCGCACAGGAGTTGTGGAGGGACATGGAACAACAGACCGATGAGTGGTTGACGTCATTGAGCCTCAAGCTGGGCGAAATCGTGGTGGTGTGCGATAACGGGCGAAATCTCGTAGCAGCTCTGGGCCTAGCCGGTTTGACGCACATTCCTTGCCTGGCGCATGTGCTGAATTTGGTGGTGCAGAGTTTCCTGAAAACTTACCCCGATATGCCACAGCTGCTGCAGAAAGTGCGGGCCGTCTGTGCGCACTTTCGGCGTTCTCACCCTGCTGCTGCTCGCCTGGCAGTGCTGCAGCGTAACTTCGGCCTTCCCGCTCACCGCCTCATATGTGATGTGCCCACAAGGTGGAACTCCACCTTGCACATGCTGGCCAGACTGTGCGAGCAGCAGCAGGCGATAGTGGAGTTCCAGCTGCAGCACGCACGCGTGAGTCACTCTGCGGAACAGAACCACTTTACCACCAATAACTGGGCCTCCATGCGAGACCTGTGTGCCTTGCTGCGCTGTTTTGAGTACTCCACCAACATGGCCAGTGCCAATGACGCCGCTCTCAGCGTGACTATCCCACTTCTATGCCTCCTTGAAAAAACCCTACTGGCGATGATGGAACAGGATGTGGCACAGGAGGAGGAGGAGGAGGAGGAGGAATCGGGATCATTTGAAAGGCTTTCAGGGCAGTCATTCACAAGTGGCTCCGAGGGTGGGTTTGTGCACCAACAAAGGCCGGGTAGACAATTGTCTAGCAAGGGCACAGTTCTGGAGGATGACGCGGTGGAGGAGGAGGAGGAACCATGTTCACAGCAGGATGGCATCCAGACCAGCTCGTGGCCAGTACTGGTGCGTGGCTGGGGGGATACAGAGGAAACGGATGATACACCTCCCACAGAGGACAGCTTTTCGTTGCCTCTGGGCAGCCTGCCGCACATGAGCAATTACATCCTGCAGTGTCTCCGCCACAACCGGCGTGTTTCGCACATTATGACAGGTGCTGATTACTGGGTGGCCACGCTGCTGGATCCCCATTACAAGGACAATGTACCGTCCTTAATCCCCTCACTGGAGCGTGAACGCAAGATGCGCGAGTACAAGCGCACGCTGTTAGACGCGCTGCTGGTGCAATTCCCACCTGGCAGCAGGGCCACAGTGGAAGCAGAAGGCGAAGGCAAAATAGTAGGAGGAAGAGGTCGCCAACGCAGCAGGGGCACCGCCATTACCTCAGAAGGCAGGGTTAGCATGGCCGAAATGTGGAAAAGCTGTGTCAGCACGCCACAACAAAAAGCACCACCAGCTGATATGGAACGTTTTAGCAGGAGGCAGTATTTCAGCAACATGGTGGAGCAGTATGTGAGCACACCCCTACACGTACTGAATGACGGCTGTGCCCCCTTAAACTTATGGGTCTCCAAATTGGGCACATGGCCTGAGCTTGCCCTTTACGCCTTGGAGGTGCTGGCCTGCCCTGCGGCCAGTGTATTGTCTGAACGTGTATTTAGCACGGCAGGGGGCGTTATCACAGACAAGCGCAGCCGCCTGTCCAGATCCAACGTGGACAAGCTCACGTTCATTAAAATGAACCAGGCATGGATCCCAGAGGAGTTGTCCGTACCTTGTGCAGAATAGACACCGGGCAGGCCTTACCCAGCCATTTTTTTTTCCGAGCTTTCTAGGGTTGCCATTTCATCGCTTTCAAAGCAAAAACATATTAATTACACAGGTTCTCTGGCTGATTAAGGTGCTGTTAATGAAACTCACTTGGTGCCTTATCGAGTCTATCGACATTAAATTAGCCCCAGAAACTGTGTAACTCTGTGTTCAGGTTTAAAGGGATGAGGTAGCAACCCTAGATCTGTCTAACTATTTTGGGGTTTACCCTAATTTAAAAAATAAATCAATTAAAAACCAAAACCTGCTGTGTTGGCTACCTCCTCCTCCTCCTCCTCCTACACCGCCGCTTCCACCTTCAGTCACATTCTTAGGCTTGCGCACTGCAACTGCTTTCTTTAAGTCCCACCAGAGGTTCTCAATCGGATTTAAGTCTGGTGACTGCGATGGCCACTCCAAAATGTTCCAGCCTTTAATCA
The DNA here is from genome assembly GCF_905171775.1 of Rana temporaria. NCBI lineage: Eukaryota > Metazoa > Chordata > Amphibia > Anura > Ranidae > Rana > Rana temporaria. The sequence goes on from NC_053497.1 coordinate 158,032,613, forward strand.
GCAACCATGCTCTAGTGGAGTTGGAGGTATGCTTGGGATCATTGTCCTGTTGAAAGGTCCAACGTCTCCCAAGCCTCAGGTTTGTGTCGGACTGCATCACATTGTCATCCAATATCTCCTTGGTACTGAAGAGAATTCATGGTACCTTGCACACGCTGAAGCTTCCCTGTACCTGCAGAAGCAAAACAGCCCCAAAGCATGATTGACCCCCCGCCATGCTTCACAGTAGGCAAGGTGTTCTTTTCATCATAGGCCTTGTTCTTCCTCCTCCAAACATAGCGTTGATCTATGGGCCCAAACAGTTGTAATTTAGTTTCATCAGTCCACAGAACACAATCCCAAAACGTGTGTGGTTTGCCCACATGACTTTCGGCATACTGCAGTCGACTCTTCTTATTCTTTGGAGACAGCAAGGGGGTGCGCCTGGGAGTTCTGGCATGGAGGCCTTCATTACGCAGTGTGCGCCGTATTGTCTGAGCAGAAACTTCAGTACCCACATCTGACAAATATTTTCTCAGTTCCTCAGCAGTCACACAGGGACTTTTCTCCACTCTGCGCTTCAGGTAGCGCACAGCAGTCAAAGTCAGCATCTTCTTTCTGCCACGACCAGGTAGCGTTTCAACAGTGCCCATTGCCTTGAATTTTGCATTTACTACTGTATTACAAAACCAATTGATATCATTTTAGTTGCATATGGTTCTTTATGAAGTCCTTGTAGGATTTCATTCTGAATACAATTACAAATGTACACTAAATTCCCTAAAACCCTTTACAGCATTGGGGGGTTGAATAATTTTGAACAAAACTGTATGGACCTCGTCCTCCAAGGTCAAAATCATTATATTTTTTATTTTTATTTTTTTTAGGTTATTTCCCTATCCACATTTATTTCCAGAGTACTTGCCATGCTCTTCCCGACATTTTGCAGCCCTCCAGCACTTTCCCTTAGTTTTTTAGAGACATTTTTGTAGTCAAAAGTCCGGGGTCCCCATTGACTTCAATGGGGTTCGGGTCAAAGTCGGGTTCGGGTCCGAACCCGAACATCCAGGTGTCCGCTCAACTCTACTTATATTTCAAGATGAGTACATGGGGGGGGGATTTATCACAGCACGTCTTGGATGATGATGAAACACGCTGGTGCTTTTGCAATTGTGCAGACCGACAAGGAGGGCAGTGGTGAAGACTGGGTGGAAGATGATTTGGAGGACGATGAGGTCCTCGACCCGACATGGAATTAACCTCATGCAGGTGACCCATGTAGTTCGGAGGAAGAGGCGGTGGTCGCACAGAGCCACCAGCACAGCAGAAGAGGGAGCAGGGTGCCAAAGCAGAGCGTCCGTCCCCTAGACAATACGCCTGCTACTGCCCAACGCAGCAAGGGACCGAGCACACCAAAGCCAGGTCCAAGGAGTTCCCTAGCGTGGCAGTTCTTCACACAATGTGCTGATGACAAGACACGAATGATTTGCACGTTGTGCAATCAGAGCCTGAAGCGAGGCATAAACGTTTTCAACCTGAGCACAACCTGCATGACCAGGCATCTAAGTGCAAAGCACGAGCTGCAGTGGAGTAGACACCTCAAAAACCAAGAAAGGTCTCTGGCTCCTCCTGCTTCCTCTTCTGCATCAGTCTCGGGCCTCTCAGCCTCTTCATCCACCTCTGTAGTGACAGTGCCACCTGCCACCCCTCAATTAGAGGACCGGCGAGCAACACTACCACCTGGGTCACCAAACATCTCCACAATGTCCCATGGAAGCATTCAGCTCTCCATCTCCCAAACACTGGAGCGTAAGAGGAAGTACCCCCTCTACCCACCCGCGATCCCTGGCCCTGAATGCCAGCATTTCAAAATTACTGGCCTTTGAAATGCTGTCATTCCGTCTGGTGGAGACGCAGAGTTTTAAAAGCCTGATGGCATTGGCTGTCCCACAGTACGTCGTGCCCAGCCGCCACTACTTTTCCAGGCGAGCCATCCCTTCCATGCACAACCAAGTGGGGGACAAAATCAGGTGTGCACTGCGCAACGCCATCTGTGCCAAGGTCCACCTAACTACGGATACGTGGACCAGTAAGCACGGTCAGGGACGTTATATCTCCCTAACAGCGCACTGGGTAAATGCAGTGGCAGCTGGGCCTGAGGCGGATAGCAGTTTGGCGCATGTCCTTCCACCACTGAGGATTGCAGGGCTCTTCAGTTTACCTCCTGTTCCTAACTCCTCCTACTCCGCTTCCTCATCCTCTACCTTTTTTTTAAAGTCCGGGTTTGGGTCTGAACCCGAACATCCAGGTGTCAGCTCAACTCTACTAATGACTGCCCCTGTTTTTTTATGTTTTTTTTTTATTTCTTCCTTTTTCTTTTTGCCCCTATTATTGTTATTTCTCTTCCGTTCATGGCAGAATTACAGCACTTAAAGTGTTAATAACCTTTCTTTAGTGCAGCTCCCCCCAGGTGCGTGGCTCCCCAGGCATAACCCACACCCTGCTCTAGCAGACTCAGTTTTTTTTCTGCCTAACGACAGGAGAGGTCAGGCACTCTGGAGTCCTGTACTCTGGAGATTTTTTTTTCTTGCGATTTTTCTCGCTTTTTATTATTTTGTTCCTGCATTTTTGAATCCAGTGATTCTTCTATCAACAGCCGACTGGGGGACAGGCTGGGTCTTGACTCTTGTAGTCCCCCCATGTTCGGCCATCGAGCGTGTGCCGAACCTCAGTTCAGCTTTGGGACGTCCACCACAGGCCCCGTTGCTCCCGGGGCGGCCGGGGAACATCTTGTTCTAGGGCACACATATGACCGGTCTTTTATGGCTTTGTCACAGTGTGTCTGGCCGACAGCCATGCCGTTTAGCGAACGTTGGATCTGTCTGGGATACCTCCAGCCGGTGGTCGCAGGACGGGTAAGTAGTGGCTCCTTGCTCAGGTAAGGTAGTATGGCTGGAATTTTCCCCTGGGAGGTTGACTGAGGGCTTGCCCTGCTTTCCTCTCTCCCTTATTTCCTCTCCCTCCTTTCCCATTTGGGTAGCGGCTGTGAGGGGGGGCTTTCTGGGGTCTCTTATTACACCTGGGCCTGTGTGCGTAGCGGGGGCTGAGTGTGTTCACTGCAGGGGGCTGTGTGTGTTCACTACTGGGCCTTTTGTGTGCTATGTTGTGAATTTTGTGCTGCGCTGTATTGCTGTGTCACTGTCTTTTTAAATGCGCAACGGCCGCCATTTTGCCGAAGTCGCGCTTTATATAGCTTGCGGTCATTTTCTTGTGGTCCTATGCTGTTTTTTACACATTCGGCGGCCATCTTGGATTTTGTTTGGCCTCGTGTGGTCGTTTTAGCGCTGCAAAAAAGGCCGCGAATCTGCCTGAGTGACAGACGCAGCGCAGCCGATTTCTCAGCACACCTTAGGCTTCTCTCAGACCGCTCTGCACCGGGAGGGGTGGTGAGTTCCCGGGGGGCCACCATACTCTGTAGTAGCAGCCAGGAGGTGACCAGTGTTTTTTTTTTTTTGCCTTGCAGTAAGGGTGACACAGCGGTGGGGCATTATGGAGCCTGAGCCAGGTACTTCTTCCCCAGCAATGCCTAAGTTAACCCTTGATGCCCCTCCCCCTGCCACATCTGTTGAGGCAATGTCGGCTGTCCTGGAGTCTTTTCTTGCCAGGTTTGAAGCAGCTAGTGCCCAGAAGGGGGGTAAAAAGCGCCCCCTCCCTGAGCCTGCTTCTGGGGATGTCTCTGACGCTGAATCAGACCCTGCTATTGCTGCTTCTGGTTCTGTAGTGTCAGAGGCTGCGGGCTTAACCCACGCGGACAGTGAGGATGACTCTGCTTCAGGGTCAGTTGCTGACAAGGAATTTGTTGGAGCTCTTATTTCTGCGGTGCGTGATACTCTGAAACTTGAAGATGTGGCGGAGGCACCTGATGTGCCAGTCCTTTTTGGGTTCCGCAAACCGCCACGCACCGCTAAAGTGTTTCCTTGTGTTCCTTATTTGGACAATATGTTGTACAAGGAATGGGATACGCCGCAAAAGGTTTTTGCTGTTCCAAAAAACTTTGCAACCCGTTACCCCCTTGAGGAGGACTTTTTAAAAAAGTGGGTCTCTCCTCCGTCAGTGGACCCTCCCGTGTCCAGACTAAGCAAGGCCACCACGTTGCCTGTGGAAGGGGCTCCTGCATTTAAGGACCCTGCTGATAGGAGAGTGGAGACTGTGGCCCGCTCCCTATTCACTGTTGTGGGTTCGGCGGTGAGGCCGGTTCTGGCCGGGACTTTGGTGTCACAGACTCTGACTGAACGGGTGAAGCTCCTACTGCAGGAGCTGGATGAACAGGACGCTTCCGAGACCTGTAAGGACCTGGCTGAACAATTGGTTCAGGGTCTGAAGTTAGTCTGTGAGTCGGTCCTGGATACGCTCCCCTTGCTTTCCAGGGCTTCCGCCTATGCGGTGGTATTGCGCCGCCTTGTGTGACTGAAATGCTGGTCGGCAGACCAGTCCTCTAAGAAGGCTTTAGTGGATTTGCCCTTTAAGGGTGAACAGCTTTTTGGGACATCCCTGGATGACATCATTAAGGATGCCACGGGTGGTAAGAGCACACTGCTCCCACAGTCTGGGAAGGGCAAGGAGCCTCGCCACAAGCAAGGACCCTCCTTTACTACCCCAAAGCGTTTTTTTTTGTGCGCCCTGCGCGGCGGGATAAGGTCCGCAAGGTGCTAAGGCCCCCGCTGCGGGGCAGAAGCGCACCTGGTACCGCAAGCCCAACAAGCCTGCGGACAAACCTGCTTCCCCATGAAGGTCTGCCCCCGCCCGGGTCTCGGGTGGGGGGCCGGCTTCGCGAATTTGCGGATCGGTGGAGGTCTCTTCTGTCCGACCGTTGGGTTTGCAAAGTGGTTGCCTCAGGGTACAAGATAGAGTTTCTCTCTTGTCCCCCAAACAGATTTTTTCCTTCCAACCTCCAGCTTCCTCCGGTTCGCCGGCAGGCCCTGGCAGGGGCTGTCCAGGATCTACTGGACAGGGGGGTGATTGTACCAGTTCCCTCGTTGGAACGATTTCAGGGGTTTTACTCCAATCTGTTCGTGGTTCCCAAAAAGGATGGGGTCCGCCCTATCCTGGACCTCAAGGCCCTCAATTGCTTTGTCAAGGTGCAAAAATTCAGGGTGGAGTCGATTCGCTCGGTGATAGCGGCACTCCATCAGGGGGACTTCATGGCGTCCTTGGATATCAGGGACGCATATCTACATGTTCCCATATTCACAAAGCACCAGAGGTTTCTGCACTTTGCGATCAGGGAGGATCACTTTCAATTTGTGGCCCTCCCGTTCGGCTTGGCCTCGGCACCGCGGGTTTTCACCAAGGTGCTCGCCCCGATACTAGCCCTGCTGAGACAGTGAGGGTTTTGCTATCGTGGGATATCTGGACGACCTTCTCCTGCGAGCTTCCTCAGGCTCAGAATTAGAAGAGGACGTGTCTATCACGTGTCAGACTCTCCAAGAGTTCGGCTGGCTTCTGAATCTCCAGAAGTCAGTGTTAGTTCCGTCCCAGAGACTGGAATACCTGGGACAAGTTCTGGACTCCGGAGTCAAGTGTTCCTCCCGACGGAGAAACTGAAGACCCTGCAATCTGCAGTGAAGCAGTTGTCGACCCAGAAGTGGCCATCTCTTCGCTTCTGCATGAGAGTTCTGGGTCTGATGGTGACCTCCTTCGAGGCGATTCCGTATGCCCAATTCCACACCAGAGACCTACAGAAGGAGATTCTGTCACGTTGGGACAAACTCCCGTCTTCTCTGGATTACCAGATTCAGTTGAGCCATCTGGTCAAGTCTTTCCTCGTGTGGTGGCTGACGTCTCCGGTGCTTCGGACCGGGAAGTCTTTTCTGCCGTGCTGCTGGACAGTGGTCACGACGGATGCCAGCCTCTCCGGCTGGGGGGCGTTTGGGGCACTCAGTCAGCCCAGGGGCGCTGGACTCGGGTGGAGTCCCGCCTGCCGATCAATATTCTGGAACTCCGAGCAATCAAGCTGTGCATTGCCAGGTGGTCCCTGGATCTGCAGGGCCGTCCGGTCAGGATCCAGTCCGACAACGCCATGGCCGTGGCGTACGTCAATCATCAGGGAGGCACAAGGAGCTCAGCTGCAGCGACGGAGGTCGTGCACATCCTTCGGTGGGCCCGAAAGGTCCGTTCCGGCTCTGTCAGCCGTGTACATTCCGGGAGTTCAAAATTGGCAAGCCGACTTCTTAAGTCGCACAACTGGATCAAGGGGAGTCGTCTCTCCACCTGGAGGTGCTTCAGGGTCTGTGCCCAAAATGGGGCACTCCAGACGTGACCTTCTAGCGTCCTACCTCAACCGGAAGGTGCCACGATTCGTGGCCAGGTCGAGAGACCCGTGGGCGGACGCGTCGGTGGCCCCTTGGGGTCACTATCGCCTAATTTACGCCTTTCCTCTGAAGCTTCTTCCTCGCCTGTTGCGCAGGGTGGAAGCCGAGGGGATTCCAACAATCCTGATTGCCCCAGATTGGCCGCGCCGATCCTGGTGCGCGGACCTGGTGCATCTGGTGGCAGACATCCCCTGGCGTCTACCCCTGAGAGAAGATCTTCTGTCCCAGGGTCCGATCTTCCATCCTGCTTTACAGTCGCTGGCTTTAACGGCGTGGCTGTTGAGAGCCAGGTACTGAAGGACCGGGGCCTGTCGGGCTCGGTGATCTCTACTATGCTGCGTGCACGAAAGTCTACTTCACGAAGGATTTACCATCGTACGTGGAAAGCCTACATCTCTATGTGTGAGGAGATGAAGTGGAACCCTCGTACATACGTGGTGTCCCGGATTCTGCTGTTCTTACAGCGGGGAGAGGATCAGGCTCTCGCCTTGAGCATGGTCAAGAGCCAGATATCTGCTCTGGCTGTTTACTTTCAGCGTCCCTTGGCAGCGCACTCCTTAATACGCACGTTTGTGCAGGGGGTCCGCCATGTGGCTCCTCCGGTGCGCCCTCCACTGCCCACATTGGACTTGAATTTGGTCCTCTCGATGCTTCAGCTCCCTTTGAGGACATCCGAAAGATCCCTTTGTTGACTCTGTCACAAAAGGTGGTTTTTCTGGTAGCTATTACCTTGATCAGACGGGTGTCTGAACTGGCGGCCTTGTCCTGCAAGGCCCCCTACTTGGTCATCCATCAGGATAAGGTGGTGCTGCGCCCGCAGCCCTCTTTTCTTCCTAAGGTCGTTTCGCCTTTCACATTAATCAGGACATTGTTCTTCCATCTGTATGTCCTCAACTGAAGAACCCGAAAGAGGCCATTTTGCATTCCCTGGATGTGGTTCGGGCCCTTCGAGTATACTTATCGGTGATGGCTCCGTTCTGGGAGTCGGACTCACTGTTTGTCGGTGTCTGGTCCCAGAAAGGGCCTGGCAGTCTCGTCGGCCACCATTTCCAGGTGGATCCGACAGGTTGTGCTTCAGGTCTATGCTCTGAATGGGCGGGCACCTCCTTTTTCGGGTCACGGCACGGTGCCTCTTCGGCTTTCTGACATCAAGCCTCTGTGTTACAGGTGTGTAAGGCAGCGACCTGGTCGTCGGTCCACACTTTTTCAAAGTTTTACAAGGTGGATGTGAGTGCATCTTCTGATGCCTCTTTCTGCTGCAGGGTGTTACAGGCGGCAGTTTAAGGTTGGAGTTCCTCCGTTGAGTAACTCCGGTTTTGTTTGGGGTGAAGCTTGGTTTGCTGTGTTGTTTTTCCCACCCCTCGAAATTTTTGACACTGCTTGGGGATGTCCCTACAGTCAAAGGCTGCTGTGTCTGTCCATGAATGGAAGAGAAAATAGGATTTTTGTACTCACCGTAAAATCCATTTCTCTGAGTTCATGTACCCACCCCTCCTTTGTTTGTACTGCTTGTTACGAACTGAGGCTGCTAGAGCAGGGTGTGGGTTATGTCCGGGGAGCCACGCCCCTGGGAGGAGCTGCACGAAAGAAAGGTTATTAATAGGGTTGAGCGAAACCGAACTGTAAATTCGGTACGGACTTTGGGTTTTTCACGGACCCGAATAATTGGAAAAAGTCCGGGTTCGGGTTCGGAGTTCGGGTATGTTTTGGCACGCTGCACGGCAGCCAATCGCCATTCGTTTTACTACTGTGACTGGGAACTGATCACAGCCATGCCTACTTATGGCATGGCTGTGATTGGCCAGTGCAGCATGTGACCCATCATGTGACCAGCCTCTATATTAGATAGAGGCACACAGCACAGATCGTCACTGTGCTTCACTTATGATAGGGAAAGGCTGCTGAATCTGCTGCTTAGGGGCAGTGTTAGGTGTATCCTGCTCCACAAATCTCAAGAAGCACTCTTTATTCCTGTGACATCTGCTGTGCTTCATATAGTTTAGGAATTTTGTTCAGCTATAGGGGCAGTTAGTCTATCAATCTATAGGTGACTCTGAATATTGAATATTGACTCTGAATATTTCAACAGCACTGCACCTGCCACCACCTGTGCACCTGTGATATACTGTGTTTTTCTGTCAAGTACATAGTTCAGGGACAGGTTCCAGAAATTTTCCTATAGGGGCTGTCAGCAATCTATAGGTGACTCTGAATATTTCAACAGCACTGCACCTGCCACGACCTGTGCACCTGTGATATACTGTGTTTTTCTGTCAAGTACATAGTTCAGGGACAGGTTCCTGAAATTTTCCTATAGGGGCAGTCAGCAATCTATGGGTGACTCTGAATATTTCAACAGCATTGCACCTGCCACCACCTGTGCACCTGTGATATACTGTGTTTTTCTGTCAAGTACATAGTTCAGGGATAGGTTCCAGACATTTTCCTATAGGGGCAGTCAGCAATCTATAGGTGACTCTGAATATTTCAACAGCACTGCACCTGCCACCACCTGTGCACCTGTGATATACTGTGTTTTTCTGTCAAGTACATAGTTCAGGGATAGGTTCCAGAAATTTTCCTATAGGGGCAGTCAGCAATCTATAGGTGACTCTGAATATTTCAACAGCACTGCACCTGTCCCCTGTGATATACTGTCTGTGCAGTAAATTGTTTAGGGCTGGGTTCCTGCTTCTTGCTATAGGTGGAGAAATATATAGGTGAATCTCTGCCCATTTCACCAGCATTCCACCTGTCCCCTGTGATATACTGTCTTTGCAGTACATTGTTTAGGGCTGGGTTCCTGCTTCTTGCTATAGGTAGAGAAATATATAGGTGAATCTCTGCCCATTTCACCATATTACACTATTTTTGTATTTAAAATCTCTCAAAATTAGGGCAAGACCCTAAATTTGAGAAATATGAGGAAAACGTCAAATAAGGGACGTGGCCGCGGTTGTGGTGCTGCTGGTGGAGCTCCTGTTACAGGGAGAGGACGTGGTCGATCTGTGCCAGCTACAAGCACAAGTGAAACACCTTTCTCAGGTGCGAGTAGCCGACAGCGGTATTTGGTTGGGCCTAATCCAGCTCTACGAATGTTGAGGCCAGGAGCAGAACAGGCGGTAGTAGATTGGGTTGCTGACAGTGCCTCCAATTCCTTCACATTGTTTTCCAACCAGTCTTGTGCTGAAAGTTCAGAGTTGGCGCCTGCAGCCGATGTCCACCATCAGTCTTTCACCTCACCCCCTTGCAAATCAGCCAAGCAGTCTGAGCCCCAAAGCATGCAGCAGTCTCTTCTTCTTTTTGATGAGTCTGTTAGCATGTGTTCCCAGGGCCATTCACCTAGCCCATCCCCAGAAGGGGAAGAGATTGAGTGCACCGATGCCCAACCACTTATATTTCAGGATGAGTTCATGGGGGGACCATCACAGCACGTCTTGCATGATGATGATGATGATGAAACACAGTTGCCAACTGCTGGTGCTTTTGCAATTTTGCAGACCGACAAGGAGGGCAGTGGTGAAGACTGGGTGGAAGATGATGTGCAGGACGATGAGGTCCTCGACCCGACATGGAATCAACCTCCTGCAGGTGACCCATGTAGTTCGGAGGAAGAGGCGGTGGTCGCACAGATCCACCAGCACAGCAGAAGAGGGAGCAGGGTGCCAAAGCAGAGCGTCCGTCCCCTAGACAGTACGCCTGCTACTGCCCAACGCAGCAAGGGACCGAGCACACAAAAGCCAGGTCCAAGGAGTTCCCTAGCGTGGCAGTTCTTCACACAATGAGCTGATGACAAGACACGCGTGGTTTGCACGTTGTGCAATCAGAGCCTGAAGCGAGGCATGAACGTTCTCAACCTGAGCACAACCTGCATGACCAGGCATCTAAGTGCAAAGCACGAGCTGCAGTGGAGTAGACACCTCAAAAACCAAGAAAGGTCTCTGGCTCCTCCTGCTTCCTCTTCTGCATCAGTCTCGGGCCTCTCTGCCTCTTCATCCACCTCCGTAGTGACAGTGCCACCTGCCACCCCTCAATTAGAGGACCGGCCAGCAACACTACCACCTGGGTCACCAAACATCTCCACAATGTCCCATGGAAGCATTCAGCTCTCCATCTCCCAAACACTGGAGCGTAAGAGGAAGTACCCCTCTACCCACCCCCGAGCCCTGGCCCTGAATGCCAGCATTTCAAAATTACTGGACTTTGAAATGCTGTCATTCCGTCTGGTGGAGACGCAGAGTTTTAAAAGCCTGATGGCATTGGCTGTCCCACAGTACGTCGTGCCCAGCCGCCACTACTTTTCCAGGCGAGCCATCCCTTCCCTGCACAACCAAGTGGAGGACAAAATCAGGTGTGCACTGCGCAACGCCATCTGTGCCAAGGTCCACCTAACTACGGATACGTGGACCAGTAAGCACGGTCAGGGACGTTATATCTCCCTAACAGCGCACTGGGTAAATGCAGTGGCGGCTGGGCCTGAGGCGGATTGCAGGGCGCTTCAGTTTGCCTCCTGTTCCTAACTCCTTCTACTCCGCTTCCTCATCCTCTACCGCCTCCTCATCCAGTCAGCGTAACAAATTCACCACCAACTTCAGCACAGCCATGGGTAAACGCCAGCAGGCAGTTTTAAAACTTTCCTGTTTGGGGGAAAAACCACACACCACGCAGGAGTTGTGGAGGGACATGGAACAACAGACCGATGAATGGTTGGTGTCAGTGAGCCTCAAGCCGGGCCTGGTAGTGTGCGATAACGGGCGAAATCTCGTAGCAGCTCTGGGCCTAGCCGGTTTGACGCACATCCCTTGCCTGGCGCATGTGCTGAATTTGGTGGTGCAGAGTTTCCTGAGAACTTACCCCGATATGCCACAGCTGCTGCAGAAAGTGCAGGCCGTCTGTGCGCACTTTCGGCGTTCTCACCCTGCTGCTGCTCGCCTGGCAGCGCTGCAGCGTAACTTCGGCCTTCCCGCTCACCGCCTCATATGTGATGTGCCCACAAGGTGGAACTCCACCTTGCACATGCTGTCCAGACTGTGCGAGCAGCAGCAGGCGATTGTGGAGTTCCAGCTGCAGCACGCATGCGTGAGTCGCTCTGCGGAACAGAACCACTTTACCACCAATAACTGGGCCTCCATGCGAGACCTGTGTGCCTTGTTGCGCTGTTTTGAGTACTCCACCAACATGGCCAGTGCCAATGACGCCGCTCTCAGCGTGACTATCCCAGTTCTATGCCTCCTTGAAAAAACGCTACGGGCGATGATGGAAGAGGATGTGGCACAGGAGGAGGAGGAGGAGGAATCGGGATCATTTGCAAGGCTTTCAGGGCAGTCATTCACAAGTGGCTCCGAGGGTGGGTTCGTGCACCAACAAAGGCCAGGTACACAATTGTCTAGCAAGGGCACAGTTCTGGAGGATGACGCGGTGAAGGATGAGGAGGAGGAAGACATGGAGGAGGAACCATGTTCACAGCAGGATGGCATCCAGACCAGCTCATGGCCATTACTGGTGCGTGGCTGGGGGGATACAGAGGACACAGATGATACACCTCCCACAGAGGACAGCTTTTTGTTGCCTCTGGGCAGCCTGGCACACATGAGCAATTACATGCTGCAGTGTCTCCGCAACGACCGGCGTGTTTCGCACATTATGACAGGTGCTGATTACTGGGTGGCCACGCTGCTGGATCCCTGTTACAAGGACAATGTACCGTCCTTAATCCCCTCACTGGAGCGTGAACGCAAGATACGGCGAGTACAAGCGTACGCTGTTAGACGCGCTGCTGGTGCAATTCCCGCCTGGCAGCGGGGGCACAGTGGAAGCAGAAGGCGAAGGCAGAGGAGGAGGAAGAGGTCGCCAACGCAGCAGGGGCACCGCCAGCACCTCAGAAGGCAGGGTTAGCATGGCCAAAATGTGGAAAAGCTTTGTCAGCACGCCACAACAAACAGCACCACCAGCTGATATGGAACGTTTTAGCAGGAGGCAGCATTTCAGCAACATGGTGGAGCAGTATGTGAGCACACCCCTACACGTACTGAATGACGGCTATGCCCCCTTAAACTTCTGGGTCTCCAAATTGGGCACATGGCCTGAGCTTGCCCTTTACGCCTTGGAGGTGCTGGCCTGCCCTGCGGCCAGTGTATTGTCTGAACGTGTATTTAGCACGGCAGGGGGCGTTATCACAGGCAAGCGCAGCCGCCTGTCCAGAGCCAATGTGGACAAGCTCACGTTCATTAAAATGAACCAGGCATTGATCCCACAGGACTTGTCCGTACCTTGTGCAGAATAGATGCCGGGCCGCCCTTACCCAGCCATTGTTTTTTTCTGAGCTTTTTTAGGGTTGCCATCTCATCCCTTTCAAAGCAAAAACATATTAATTACACAGGTTCTCTGGTTGATTAAGGTGCTGCTAATTAAACTCACTTGGTGCCTTATCGACATTAAATTAGCCCCAGAACCTGTGTAACTCTGTGTTCAGGTTTAAAGGGATGAGGTAGCAACCCTAGATCTGTCTCACTCTTTTGGGGTTTACCCTAATTTAAAAAATAAATCAATTAAAAATCAAAACCTGCTGTGTTGGCTACCTCCTCCTCCTTCTCCTCCACCGCCGCTTCCACCTTCAGTCACATTCTTAGGCTTGCGCACTGCAACTGCTTTCTTTGAGAACCTCTGGTGGGACTTAATCGGATTTAAGTCTGGTGACTGCGAAGGCCACTCCAAAATGTTCCAGCCTTTAATCTGCAACCATGCTCTAGTGGATTTGGAGGTATGCTTGGGATCATTGTCCTGTTGAAAGGTCCAATGTCTCCCAAGCCTCAGGTTTGTGACGGACTGCATCACATTGTCATCCAATATCTCCTGGTACTGAAGAGAATTCATGGTACCTTGCACACGCTGAAGCTTCCCTGTACCTGCAGAAGCAAAACAGCCCCAAAGCATGATTGACCCCCCGCCATGCTTCACAGTAGGCAAGGTGTTCTTTTCATCATAGGCCTTGTTCTTCCTCCTCCAAACATAGCATTGATCCATGGGCCCAAACAGTTCTAATTTTGTTTCATCAGTCCACAGAACACAATCCCAAAACTTGTGTGGTTTGCTCACATGACTTTTGGCATACTGCAGTCAACTCTTATTCTTTGGAGACAGCAAGAGGGTGCACCTGGGAATTCTGGCGTGGAGGCCTTCATTACACAGTGTGCGCCGTATTGTCTGAGCAGGAACTTCAGTACCCACATCTGACAAATATTTTCTCAGTTCCTCAGCAGTCACACGGGGACTCTTCTCCACTCTACGCTTCAGGTAGCGCACAGCAGTCGAAGTCAGCATCTTCTTTCTGCCACGACCAGGTAGCGTTTCAACAGTGCCCTTTGCCTTGAATTTTGCATTTACTACAGTATTACAAAACCAATTGATGTCATATTAGTTGCATATGGTTCTTTATGCAGTCCTTGTAGGATTTCATTCTGAATACAATTACAAATGTACACTAAATTCCCTAAAACCCTTTACAGCATTGGGGGCTTGAATAATTTTGAACAAAACTGTATGGACCTTGTCCTCCAAGGTCAAAATCATTATATATTTTTTTTTTTTATGTTATTTTAAGTTATTTCCCTATCCACATTTATTTCCAGAGTACTTGCCATGCTCTTCCCGACATGTTGCTGCCATTTGCAGCCCTCCAGCCCTTTCCCTTAGTTTTTTAGAGACATTTTTGTAGTCAAAAGTCCGGGTCCCCATTGACTTCAATGGGGTTCGGGTCAAAGTCCGCGTTCGGTCCACCCGAACATCCAGGTGTCCGCTTAACTCTAGTTATTAACACTTTAAGTGCTGTAATTCTACCTAAACTCTCCTGGAAGGAAGGTGCATAACCCTACAGTCAAAGGCTGCTGTGTCCATCCATGAACTCAGAGAAATGGATTTTCAATCCAATTTTTTTGTACCCAGCAGATGTTTTTTGAACGTACTACGATTAACCCCCTTGGCATGCTTTTCGGCATCTCAAATTGATGTACTTAAGTTTGTGTGGTTAGCCCCTTTTTTGCTGCCCACATTTTGGCGAGGTTTGATAATCTGCTCTGTGGAGATCCGCGCCTCCATTGACGAGTGACTTGTCGTTTTGTTCCTGTTTGGGGGAGATGTGCTCTTCTCGGTTGGGGCGGCATGGGGAGGGGGGTGGGGGTTGAATGGCCGTTGCCTTCCGTTTTCAGGTGTTTTTTTGGGGGGTTACATTTAGTTCTAAGAGATTGGTCTTTGCTTATTCAGCTCTGTCGGGGACATGTGAAGGCGCCTTGTCTGTCTCTCTGGGGGGGTGTTTTGCCTCGTACCTGTCCGGTTGGGATTGGGGGAGGCGGGCACGCCCTCGGGGGTGGCAGACTGACAGGTTATGCTCTCCTCCTTTATATTTCTGTCACATGCAGGATGGCTCATTTTACTGTGATGTCGTGGAATGTCAGGGGCCTTAATTCTGCTATTAAGAGGTCTTTAGTATTCAAGTTCATACAACGTCATGGTCCTAAGATTTGTATACTACAGGAAACTCACTTGGTGGGCTCCAGAGTCATGGGGATGAGGAGGGCTTGGGTTGCTGCGCATTATCATGCATCCTATTCCATTTATGCTAGGGGTGTAAGTGTCCTGGTGCACCGGTCCCTGCCCTTTCAGCTCCAAGCAGTTCGAACTGACCCTGGGGGTAGGTATGTGTTGGTTCACGCTCTGATAGCGGGTACTCAGTATGTTATAGTTGGGCTTTATCTGCCTCCCCCTGCGGATCTTGACTTCCTCCACAAGGTAATACAGATTGCTACTCAATACGGGGTGGAAAGGGTGCTCCTGGTGGGGGATATTAATTTAGTTATGTCTGACACGGGTAATAGACTCCGCCCTTCCCAGTCCCAGACCCCTGGCCTGGCTGTCTGGGCGTCTACTTTTGGTATGACAGATCTCTGGTGTCACTTTCACCCCTCTGACACGCAGTTCACACGCCTATCCACTACCTTCCGAACGTTGTCTCGTATTGACATGGCATTTGCCTCCTCTGGCCTTCTGGGGGAGGTGGTGTCCACTGAGATTTTATCCCGGGGGGAAACTGGGGGGCGGGGGGGGGGGGGGGTCTGGCGACTTTCTAGGTACTGGATAGCGGACCTGGAGATCCAAGAGGCTATGCCGGAGGAGGTATGTAATTTTTGGTTGACAAATGAGGGGACCTCCGGTCCCTTGATAGTGTGGGATGCACTCAAGGCCTGGCTAAGAGGGGAATACATCAAGCGTATTGCAGCAAGGAAAAGGGGATCGATGCAGTCTCTCAGGCAGCTGTAGGATCGGGCCCTGTCGCAGGAGAGGTTGTACGCCCAGTCACCTGGTGCGGACAACTATTATGCCTGGCAGCATACTCTCAGTGAGCTTTCCCTCCTGAGAATTGATCTTACTAAGAAGTCCATGCTTGACAGTGCCCAGTGAGTATTCAAGTTTGGGGACAAGAACGGGAGGCTTTTGGCGTGGCTTGCTAGGGGTCAAAACCCCACTACGCACATAGGTAGGGTGAAAGATGAGGACGGTAGTCTACTAACCACGCCGGAGGACATTAACTCTAGGTTTCTCCGCTTCTATCAGGACCTCTACTCCTCTAGGGTGTCCTATACCCCGGGTGACCTTTCTGACTACCTCGATAAGATCCCGTTCCCCACACTTGACTTGGCTAAGAGTAGAGACCTGGATAAGGATATCACTTTGGAGGAGGTACAGACGGCCATGGGTTGCATGCAATCGGATAAGGCCCTGGAGTTGGACGGGTTGCCCACTGAACTATACTTTGAGCACCAGGAATTGTTAGCTCCTATATTGACCTCACTTTTCTCACAGTTCTCCACTCTTGGGGCTCTCCCGAGCTCCATGTCCGAGGCGGTAGTGGTGCTGGTGCCTAAACCGGGTAAAGACTCGGAGGAATGTGCATCATATAGACCCATCTCTCTGATTAACGCGGACGCTAAACTTTTGGCGAAGATTTTGGCCCTGAGACTGGTCGCGGTGCTGGAGGACCTGATCCACCAGGACCAGACGGGGTTCATGCCAGGGAAAGGCATAGACATAAATATCAGGAGACTGTTCCTCAACTTAGATACTTCCCATGATAATGGTGGTGCCCGGGTCATAGCCTCACTGGATGCCGAGAAGGCTTTTGACTCGGTAGAGTGGGGCTATCTCTGGGAGGTACTGAGGCGCTTTGGCTTTGGTTCCAAATTCCTGAAGTGGCTGTCTATGTTGTATGCATCCCCCAGGGCTAGAATTCGCACTAATGGTACCTTGTCAGGGTTCTTTCCCCTCCAGAGGGGCACCAGGCAGGGCTGTCCTTTGTCGCCCAGCCTATTTGCTCTGGCACTGGAGCCGCTGACGATTCTGATTAGGGAGCCGGGCGAGGTCAGAGGGCTTAGGGTTGGCCCCCTGGAGAAGAGGATCTCCCTCTATGCAGATGATGCTCTGCTCTATCTGCAGGATGCGGACACCTCGTTGCAGGCGGATTTTCAAAATTTTTGGACGCTTCGCCGGGGTTAGGATTAATTGGGTCAAATCTGTCCTGTTTCCAATGGATCCTGGGGCCCGGTGAGGGGGGACGTCGGCCCCGCTGCTATGGGTTGAGGAGTTTAAATAGAGTTTAAATACTTAGGGATTGTGGTTCAGGACTTTCGCCGTCTCAATCTGCTTCCTGTTGTTAGACGGCTTAAAGAACATTGCTCCAGATAGAGAGAACTGCCTCTTAACTTATTGGGACGTATAAATGTACTGAAAATGCTTTTTCTACCGAAATTCAATTATATATTTAGGAATTGTCCGGTCAAGCTCCCCCTTTCCTTCTTCAGGGAAATAGATGCCTGTATAGGCTCCTTTATGTGGAGGGGATCCTCCCCTAGGCTGGCTAGGTCCACCTTGCAGTTGCCGGTCCGCTGTGGGGGGCTTGCGCTTCCTAATTTCCTGGTGTATTATCAGGCGGCGGTCTTGGTCACTGTGATGCCCCGTACACACCATCACTTTATGTGATGAAAAAAAACGACATTTTCTGTGAAGTAAAAAATGACGTTTTTGAAACTTCAATTTTCAAAGACGAAGTTGCCTACACACCATCGTTTTTCTCACAATGTTCTAGCAAAGCGAGGTTACGTTCTCACCACTTTTTCCATTGAAGCTCGCTTCTGGGCATGAGCGGGTGAAAAAACGTTGTTTTAAACGACGTTTTTTGCTACACGCGGTCAATTTCTGTGAAGTAAAAGTTGACGTTTTGAAAAACGACACATAAAATTTGAAGCATGCTTCAATTTTTTTGGGTCGTTTTTTAGAAGACATAAAATGACGTTTTCCCCCACACACGGTCAATTAAAGTGACGTTTTTAAAAACGTCATTTTTTTTCATCACATAAAGTGATGGTGTGTACGGGGCATTAGATGGTGGTTCAAACAATCCAGGTCGAATGCGGCCACCTGCTTAGAGGTGGCGATACTGGGCTCACTTAGAGAGCTGGGCAATTTGGTTTATAGAGGGGCTGCTGCGTACCTCTCTCCCGGGAACCTACCAAGACTACCCTACAGGTGTGGTCTGTGGCCTGTAGGCGGCTAGTTCGCCCCCACCATTATTACCCCTTCTGTCCGATTTGGAAAAATCCCTCCCTTCCTCACTTCAGAACTGTACCAGACCCACAGTTGTGGGCAGGTTATGGGATCAAGACTCTTCGGGACATTATACGCTCTGAGTCACTGTTGCCCTTCCAAGATTTAGCTGTCAAGTATGAACTTCCGGGCACATGTTGTTCAGATATTATCAGCTGAGGCATGCGACTAGGGCGCAATTCCCACAGGCTGTCACCCTAAGTGCTGACCCCATTGAGGAGACACTAGCTCAGGAAACCCTTAAGAAAACGCTATCTATACTTTATATGGCCCTACTAGAGGTGGATTCTCCTAAGATCAGCGCCCTCTGGGGCAGGTGGCATTCTGATATCCCTGGCCTTGATAGAGAAGAATGGGTGGAATGTTTTGAGGATGGGACTAAGATAATGATCTCGTCTAGGGATAAACTAATACATACCAAGTTTATGCATCGTGTCTATTACACACCCCAGAGACTGCATCAGATATACCCTGATAGGTCCCCAAGGTGTCCTAGGTGTCACTCCCCGGGGAGAACGTTCTTTCATATGTTCTGGACCTGCCCATTGCTGGTGACGTACTGGGGGAAGGTGTTTGAGTGCATCAATATGCGTCTCCTGCTGTCTATCCCAGTATCGCCGGAGTTGGCCCTGCTTGGGATTCATGATGATGACCAACGCCCTCGGTATACAAAATTGCTTGTCTCTATGCTTGGGACTCCTCTGTAAATGCACTGTTGCCAATGTATAAGCTGACTTATATTAATAGGGGTTGCCCCAAAAAATTTGACAGGGTCCCTGCTCCCCTGGACACAACAGTTCTAATGTATGTTTTACCTGATGTGAGTGCTTTCTTATTATATGTTACGCCTGTCCGATGGGCGTGTGGGAGGGTTTGATAATATGATTTGTTCATGGATTGTGGTGCACGCTAAATCTCTGTTACTTTTATGTGACGATTTCTATATTGTTTCTGTTTGAGCTGTATACACATGTTACTTGTATTTTTATGAAAAGGTAGTATGAATCCGCGCCACGGAAAAAATATATGTATATAGGTTTTGCAGGGAGGACAATGAAATGAATGCAAATAAATGCAAATAAGTATAAAAGAATATTGGTTACAGTGGCTGCCCCTACAAAAGTATCCCACCGGGGTGGAATATAAATATGAGAAAAAGGGGGGTTGGTAGGTGTGCTGTGTAGATTATTGTGCTGATGCTGATAAAGTAAAATATAAAGTGAAATATGAAAATACTTCTTAGATTACATTAAGTGAAATATATATATATATATATATATATATATATATATATATATATATATATATAATATATATATTAGTAAATAAATGTGTCGCATATAGATCTGGTAATGCTCAATACATGCATAAAGTCCATATGATATTGCATAAAGTCCATAAAGTGATTAACGTGCTAGATAATTTAATTTTCTAAAGATATATTGCTGTATTATAAAGTGCTGATTAATCCGTGCAAAAGGTGCTACATGCCACTCTTAGAATTTCAGGTGATTCACTCTGTGCACCCTTCCTCTGTGCTTGAGTGTTTCCCGCACTCACCAGATTAAAATCCCCTCCTGGGGTAGCAGGCATCCACAGTATACGCCATGATTCTGGCTGGGGCCACATGACCCCGGGTGAGACCTTCAGTCTACCAAATTGGAAGCGGTCTCCAAACCGGAAGCTGTCTCCAAAATGGAAGCTCTGAGCAATTCTCAGACCTGATTATATAATGACCCTGCACACCTGTGTAGTGAGCCAGGTTGCAGGAGTCAAGCAAAACCTGGACCCAGGATTGAATGTTCTGATTCAGAACTACAGAATCTGGAGAAATGCTAGTTCTGAACCTTGCATTAACCCTTAATGAGACTCCTGGGTCACTTTTTCCTAAATACTTATATCCACATATGGAACCTTAAAAGGATAAAAGTCAGGCACATTGTGAAGCTGACTTTCATGTATGGTAACATAATGTCTACATTTGCATTTTATATGGTTCTCAGTTCAATTTATGCCTTACAATAAAACACTTTATCTATGTGGATAATTGTTGAATGCAGATTTCCTGTCTTTCAAATGTTGCTATTTATAGATTTTGTAGGAAAATCAAAGCACAAACCTTGATCATAAGGAACAATTTTCTTTTACTTACCTATGTCTGATACATTCTAACATCTGCCAAAAAATCTTTATATAACTTTATAATGAATATAGATGTAGCACCCTCATGTTTGGGCAGGGTTACTACTAAATGTATCTGCCAGGTGTATTTGCCTTGGCCTATTGTTAGGGATTAATTATGTTTACCCTAAGCCTTGAATTTCTACCCTTCTCTCTTTTGCCGCTGGGTGGCCAGGTGTAAAGACCCTGCTCTCTGTATTTATGAATAGGTTTGGATCTCAGCTGCGGAGGCTTATCAGGTCTAACCACCAATTAACTCTCAATACTGAAATGAGATTATGGGGTCAAGTCATCATATCCTCCTTGGGAGACCGAAACTTGAAAAGGGGACAGCGTATTACTTCATAAGCTATCGTTAGAAATAAACTAAATATAGAGTCTCATGAGCACAGAATCAGTCACTATAGGAACATATTGCAGCAGTAATATTAGGAATGTGGTTCTATGGTAAGTTATTATTGTGTCATTATGCCAACTTGTTCTCAAATGTCAAAGTTCAGTTCACAAGAGAGTATACATTGAATGTGTAGAGAAGTGGCATATAAATACAGTCCCTTGTATCTATGAGTAGATAATAGACAAGACAAGTTTGTTATGCTGAAGCCCAGATACTTGCGGTTCTGTTGTTTTTAGAGATGAGGTTATATGGTTGGGAACTTTATCCAGGATTCAGCAGACTCTTTGGAGATGAAGATCCAGGCTATGGTGAGGATGTAGGGGTGCTGGGTTGGTATCAGGGCCACCAGAGGATACAGGTAAGAGTGAGCACAACCTTCTGCAGTGTTGGTGAGTGATGGCCTGGAGGAATCACAGGGTGCATTCGTCAGGCGTCAGAGCAGGAAGGTCTCCGGTCTCAGATGGCGGCAGGGGTTCACAGAGAATATCGGAACACCCTGCCGACATCTCTCAAAGTTTAAATAGCCCCGAATTCGCGGGGAAAAGCACAGCTCCACGCTGGGTCGCACTTCCGCGTTCCAGCGTGGAGCGCAAACGTCCGCGCACCGGAAGTGACGCGGACGGAACGCGGCTGCCTGAATTGGACAGAGGCGCGCTCGCCAGGATAACGGCAGAGGCGTTACATACTCCCCTCCTCAAGGGGGCACCAACAGTGCTCCCAGTAGGAGATGGTCGATTAGGATACCTGCGGTGAAATTGTCTGATAAGTCGGGGAGCATGAATGTGTGAAGAATCCTCCCAGGAGTCGTCAAGTTGACTGTAACCTTGCCAGCGTATCAAGTATTGAAGAGAAGAACCACGCTTCCTGGAGTCAAGAATCTTCTCAACCTCATATTCAGTTTCACCGAGAACCTCGACTGGAGGAGGGGGATGTGGAATTCTGTTTGGGAATGGGTTGGATATGAAAGGTTTGATAAGTGAAACATGAAATGAGGGATGTATCTTCCAATCCGAAGGTAGAAGTAGCTTAACAGCATTTGGGTTGATCACATGTGAAATTGGAAAGGGTCCAGTGAATAGACGTCCAAGTTTCTTTGAAGGTATCTTAAGTCGTAAGTTTCGGGTGGACAGCCAGACTAAATCGCCTACTTTGTACGTAGGGGGTACTGTTCTATTGGCGTCATAGTATCTTTTTTGTCTTAGTTGGGCAGTCTCGAGGTTGGAACGAATTATACCTAGTGTCTTTTTTAAAGTTAAGAGATAGTGTTCAAGTGCTGGAACATCCTTTGGGAGAAAGGAGGATGGTAGACACTTGGGATGGAATCCGTAGTTCGCGTAGAACGGTGAGAATCGGGAAGAAGAGCTGGTAGCATTATTATACGCAAACTCAGCGTGGGGGAGCAATTGATACCAGTCGTCCTGTAGATGGGTGCAATAACATCGTAGGTATTGTTCCAATGTCTGGTTGACACGTTCTGTTTGTCCATTTGTCTGAGGGTGATAAGCAGTGGACATGCGATGATCAATTTGTAAAGCCTCACAAAGAGCTCTCCAGAATCTGGAAACGAATTGAGAGCCACGGTCTGAAATGATTTGGGAGGGCAACCCATGGTGTTTAAGAACGTGGCTAATAAAGGCATTCGCGGTTTCTAAAGATGTCGGCAACTTCTTTAAGGGAATGAAGTGAGCCATCTTTGTTAGTAAGTCTACTGTGACCATGATGGTGTTCGCACCGTGTGACCTGGGAAGATCAACTATGAAATCCATCGATATGACTTCCCAGGGTCTGTTAGGTATTGGAATGGAAGTTAGAAGACCGTAAGGAGGCATTCTTGAATGTTTGTTGGAGGCGCAAATTTCGCAGGAGTTAACATAGTCGTAAACTGTCTTCGGCAAATGAGGCCACCAGTAGTCCCTCTTCACAAGATGAAGGGTTTTACTGATTCCAAGATGACCGGCCAGTGGAGAGTCATGGAGTTGTTTGAGAAGAGGAATTTGTAAGTTAGGTGGAACGTAAATTTTATTTTTGAAAGTGTATACTCCGTCAGGTTGTCTGATGAGCCCCTTAGGAAGTTGGGAGGCATCATTGTTAAGAGCTTGAGTAAGTAACTGCCTAAAAGAGGTAGTAACCCCAATGAATCTGTTAGATGGAATAATGGAAAGTGGAGGAAATTCAGTAGTCTGGTCTTCGTACATGCGGGACAAGGAGTCAGCCTTTATGTTTTGTGTACCCGGGCGATAAGAGATATAAAAATTAAATCTATCAAAGAATAAGCTCCACCTAACTTGGCGAGCGGACAAGGTTTTACAGGCTTTGAGGTGTTGTAAATTGCGATGATCTGTAAGAATAGTGATAGGGTGTGTAGTACCCTCCAATAGGTGTCTCCAGTTACTTAATGCATCCTTTATTGCAAGGAGTTCTTTTTCTCCAATGGGATAATTTTTTTTCAGCAGAGGATAAAGTCCTGGAATAGAAGGCTACCGGGTGCATTGGCTCTGATAACGTGGGTCTTTGAGAGAGAACAGCTCCCAAGGCAAAATGTGAAGCATCAACCTCAAGTGTAAAGTGGTATAGTGGATTGGGTAGTTGAAGAATGGGAGCAGTGGTGTAACAGAGTTTGAGAGTTTCAAAAGAGTTTTGTGCATCATTAGACCAAGAGAAAGGTGTCTTTATACTCGTTAAACTAGTCAGTGGTTTCACAATTGCTGAAAAATTCTTGATGAACTTTCTGTAATAGTTTGAAAATCCAAGGAAACGCTGGAGAGCCTTCCTTGAATTGGGAACAGGCCAAGAAAGAATGCACTCCACTTTGGAGCGATCCATCTGGATCCCATTAGGAGTAATTAGATATCCTAAGAAGGATATAGTTGACTGGCTGAAAACACACTTCTCAAGCTTGGCGTATAAGGAGTGAGTTCTGAGTCGAGCCAAGACCCAGCGTACATGTTTGTTGTGTTCTTCAGGAGTGTCAGAATAGATCAAAATGTCATCCAAGTAAACTACAACACAAATGTCGAGTAAATCGCGGAAGATGTCGTTAATGAACCACTGAAAAGTTGCAGGTGCGTTACATAAACCAAATGGCATTACAGTATACTCGTACAGGCCATACCGAGTCTTAAATGCTGTCTTCCATTCATCTCCTGGACGGATCCTTATTAGATTATAGGCTCCCCTGAGATCTAACTTTGTGAAGATTTTAGAGGTTTGGAGACGCTCGATGAGCTCTGGGATAAGCGGTAAGGGATATCGATTCTTTACAGTAATGTTATTGAGAGATCGATAATCGATAATTGGTCGGCGTGAGCCATCTTTATTTTTGACAAAAAACATTGCTGCACTTGCAGGAGAAGTGGAAGGTCTAATGAACCCTTTCTTGAGGTTTTCATCAAGGTAAACCTTGAGATGTACAAGTTCAGGTTGAGATAACGGATAAATTTGTGCGGTCGGGATAGGACTGTCAGGAACAAGATCTATTGGGCAGTCATAAATCCGATGCGGTGGGAGTATGTCTGCGTTGGTCTTACTAAACACATCTGCAAAGTCATGTAGATGGGAGAACAGTAAGTGAAGGTTCTATGAATGAGATAGTAAATAAAGGATAACAGGTTTTCTTACAAAATGCAGAGTGTAGAGTGAGGGAATTGTTAGACCACTGAAAGCTAGGCTGATGGAGCGTAAGCCAAGGTAACCCAAGAACTATAGGGAATAAAGGTGATGAAATAACGTCAAATACAAGGGTCTCTGTATGACCAATTCCACAGGTGACCAATAGGGGAGAAGTTTGAGAACGCACAGGGCCGGAGGAGGAATTAGAACCATCAATAAAAGTAAGTGACAAAGGAATTTGCTTAATCACACAAGGAATTTTATTAAATTCTACAATTCTAGAATCAATAAAGTTGCCACAGGCCCCGCTGTCGACCATAGCGTCAATGGTAATCCTTTCTTGATCCCACTGTAAAGTAAGGGTAACAAAAATATATTGATTAGTGGTAGTTCCATGTGAATTGAGCTTACTAATGTGGGAGAGATTACCTTCAGAATTTCTCTTTAGGAGTGGACATCCAGAGACCATGTGATCAGGAGCTGAACAGTATAAACATAAGTTGTTGAGTCTACGACGTTGTTTTTCTGCTGGGGATAGTGGCCCTTTAATAGCTCCAAGTTCCATCGGTACATCTTTAGGGGGTGATCTGGATCTCCTGAGAGGTGTAGGGAGATATGTGGTAACTCTTTCAGCCTTCCTTTCACGAAGGCGACGGTCAATGGCAACAGAGAGATGCATGAGATCCTCTAAAGATGGCGGAAGTTGAACACGGGCAATTTCATCTTTCATTGCCTCAGATAAGCCTAAGCGAAATTGGTTCCTTAGTGCTATATCTGACCACTGGGTTTCTCTGCACCAACATTTAAATTCAGATATGTAGTCTTCCACATTTCTTTTTCCCTGTTTAAGATTCCTGATTGAGTTTTCTGCAGTCAGCTGCTTATTGGGGTCTTCATAAAGCAAGGACATCTCATCCAGGAAGGTGTCAAATGCCCCCAGGAGGTCCCCGTGCTCTTCCACATAGGCATCAGCCCGAACTCTGGGTTCGCCCTTAAGGTAGGTTATTAGGGTGAGAATTCTGACCCTATCGGAATAATAGGTGCGGGGACGTAAGTCAAACATCATGCGACATGAACTAATAAACTGGCGAAAATTTTTTCTATCTCCAGAAAAGGTTTCTGGGGGGCAGACCTTAGGCTCAGGTCTATCTCTAGCTTGCGCATAATTTTGGTTACGGAGGGCATCATTCTCTAAACGTAATTCGTTCATGGAGGTGGTTAGGGTATCTACCCTTTGTGAAAGTCCCACTAGGTGATTAGCAAGCTCCGCTGGATCCATTTTAAGAGGGTTCCGATATTATGTAAAGACCCTGCTCTCTGTATTTATGAATAGGTTTGGATCTCAGCTGCGGAGGCTTATCAGGTCTAACCACCAATTAACTCTCAATACTGAAATGAGATTATGGGGTCAAGTCATCATATCCTCCTTGGGAGACCGAAACTTGAAAAGGGGACAGCGTATTACTTCATAAGCTATCGTTAGAAATAAACTAAATATAGAGTCTCATGAGCACAGAATCAGTCACTATAGGAACATATTGCAGCAGTAATATTAGGAATGTGGTTCTATGGTAAGTTATTATTGTGTCATTATGCCAACTTGTTCTCAAATGTCAAAGTTCAGTTCACAAGAGAGTATACATTGAATGTGTAGAGAAGTGGCATATAAATACAGTCCCTTGTATCTATGAGTAGATAATAGACAAGACAGTTTGTTATGCTGAAGCCCAGATACTTGCGGTTCTGTTGTTTTTAGAGATGAGGTTATATGGTTGGGAACTTTATCCAGGATTCAGCAGACTCTTTGGAGATGAAGATCCAGGCTATGGTGAGGATGTAGGGGTGCTGGGTTGGTATCAGGGCCACCAGAGGATACAGGTAAGAGTGAGCACAACCTTCTGCAGTGTTGGTGAGTGATGGCCTGGAGGAATCACAGGGTGCATTCGTCAGGCGTCAGAGCAGGAAGGTCTCCGGTCTCAGATGGCGGCAGGGGTTCACAGAGAATATCGGAACACCCTGCCGACATCTCTCAAAGTTTAAATAGCCCCGAATTCGCGGGGA
This sequence comes from Rana temporaria, assembly GCF_905171775.1. Classification (NCBI taxonomy): domain Eukaryota; kingdom Metazoa; phylum Chordata; class Amphibia; order Anura; family Ranidae; genus Rana; species Rana temporaria. Next base: position 158,058,863 of record NC_053497.1, read on the forward strand.
AAAGCACAGCTCCACGCTGGGTCGCACTTCCGCGTTCCAGCGTGGAGCGCAAACGTCCGCGCACCGGAAGTGACGCGGACGGAACGCGGCTGCCTGAATTGGACAGAGGCGCGCTCGCCAGGATAACGGCAGAGGCGTTACACCAGGTACCTAGTGACATTACCGACGACAAGGGCAAAGCAAGGACAGATATAGGAGTATATGGGGTATCTCAGCCAATTGGAAGGGGTTTTCTTAAATCCCCTGCTAGGAGAACCTATATATTTGGGTGGATTCAGGGCATCAGTGTTCTGTGCCACCTGGATGGATGTTTGGGTGTACGTGTGTTGTGCTGCCTGGGCTGCTAGACCAGAGTTTGGGCCTATCCCGGGCACATCTGGCTGCTAGGCTGTCTAAGGGGGCCTATCCAGAAGCAAGAGAGCAGCGTAGAGTTGGGATTGCGGCTTTCAGTCCAACCAGAAGTGACAGTTCTGCAGGCCAGAGAACCTATCCTGGTTGGACGTAGAGGGGAAGCTGTTACCCCCAAGGGACCAATTACCTTGTTACCAGGGACCAGAGTGAGTAGCTGAAGCAAGTACCGGAGCAGTATTTCACCAACCGGGGACTGTGAAGAAGCGGGAAACTTCAGCAGGTGCCAAGCCAGGGACCCAGCCAGTGGGGTGATGCTTGAGCAGTATCTGGAGTGCCAAGCCAGGGACCCAGCAGGGAAGTGGAGCGGTGACGCTTGAGGAAGATACTAAAGTAAGAAGATTAGAAGAGCTCACAGGATTCAGTGGCAGTGAATCAGCAAGTCTAGTGAGAGAGATTGGGCTGAGAATCTACAAGAAGTGATTGCATAAATAGTAGAGGAGTTCCTTTCAACTTGTGTTAGGAACTGTTCTAAGACTGTTGCCATAGAAGACAACGCTCCTTCACATGCAGATGTGGTGTTTTGATGGATGTTTTTCCCTGCATTGCTGTGTACCTGTAGAAGACTTAAAGGGTCACTAAAGGAAAAAAAATTTTTGCTGAAATGACTGTTTACAGGGTATAGAGACATAAAAGTTAACCGATTCCTTTTAAAAATGATTAAAAATAGATTAAATTCAATCATATAATGTGCCTTTTAGTTTCACTTTCGTTTTTAAACTGGTTTCATGTTTCTGTGAAGTAAAGAGACCCACAGAACAAAAACAAACAAATCCAGGGCAGTGTTTTGTTTTTAAAATGAATTTGATTGGTTCTGAGGAATTTTAGACACACATCTTGGACCACAGTGAAAAGCTTCCATGAGATTTTTCATAAGGAGCCAGACAACCAGGAAGTGTGGAGATCACAGCAGAATTACAGCAAATTCAAAGCAAAAACGAACAATGAGGACATGAAACCAGTACTGCAGTAAGGTAAAGGAAGCTATTTAGCTTAAAAATAATAATTCCTTTAGAGATCCTTTAACATTGCAACTAAGTAAGGGTGTTCTGTCCCTAAACCCTCTCTCCCACCATTCTGGTCAAGACAAAATAAATCTCTTTGCATTCAAGAAGTGTCTGGGGCCCATGAATCTACCTTGCATTACACCCACTATGCCTTGCAACCCATTCTATACAGAAGGATGTCAGCTGTCCCTGGCTCTGGAGGTTCTCATTAGACTAAAGGAGGCCTGGGACCTTGCTACATAAATATACTGACTTAAGGATCATGACTTTAATTTTGATCTCCATTACCATGCTAGTTCTGAAATGTAAGTTATTCAAGTAGTCTATTATTAACCACTGTATAATCCAGAATATGCTAGACTCAAGCAGCCCTCCTACCTCTGTGGTGAGAAAGACAAGCCAAACAGGGCTTTTTTGTGGAGAGAGACAGTGTGAAAATGTCACCTGCAGGAAGTATTGTTAGTCTAATGCCGCGTACACACGACTGTTTTTCATAATGTGAAATTTTACGTCGTGAAAAACGGTCGTGTGTGGGCTTTATCAACGTGAAAAATGAGCATGCTCAGAAGCAAGTTATGAGACAGGAGCGCTAGTTCTGGTAAAACTAGCGTTCGTAATGGAGATGGCACATTCGTCACACTGTAACAGACTGAAAAGCACGAAGACTGAAAAGCGCAAATCGTCTCTCACCAAACTTTTACTAACATGAAATCAGCAAAAGCAGCCCCAAGGGTGGCACCATCTTAGTTTGGGATGTTGGAAGGAATAGAATGGTAAATAGATGTCTGTTTTTTTTTCCGTCACTTCCTGGGGAATTTCTGCACGGTAAGGAGAAATACTTTTTTAGACAGCAGTACAGGTGGGGGGACCTTGGGGATTTTTTTCTTATCTTCTGCTCCTGCGACTGTGCTAAAATAATTTTATCCGTACATTTCCTGTACAGTATACAACGATCACCAGGAAGAAAGGTACATTTCTCCAGAGGGGCTACGGACAGGATTGGAAATCTGATAAGGGATCTAACGTTCCTTAATCAATCCAAAAGCCATCCAAAAAAAGTTTGGAACTTTCATACACGAGTGTCATAATATGAATGTATTTTTGAGTAAAACAAGACAGGAGAAAATTAGCCTGGTGGTTTACATAAATGTACAGAGAGATTCTTTACAAAATATTCCTTATTTCATATGTATGCAATCTACAACTTATAACTAAATTGTAAAGTAAAGCCCATTCAGGAGTTAAGTGCTGGGTAATGATTTTGTTATGTTTATTATGTCAGTGGGCTCTGCCCTGTCTCAGGAGACCAGTCTGAGCTATTTGAAGGTCACACTAATTTAACATATATGAAAACTTAGTTGCTTATAAAGTAAACCATGGCCAGCTGTTTTTTCTTCTGGTGGGATGATCCCATCTAATTTTTATAGAATAGAAATTCTGCACATCAAGTCATTAAACCAAACTAGTGTCAGTCCAATAACAAGGCAAACCACTCAAATGTTGCATACAATTATTATTCTTTTTGCTAGGCTTCATGATACAGGGTCTTGCCAATGTTTATATTATAAGGAAAAAACCCATTTAGAAATGAGAAAACCACTTTAAGGTTGTTTAGATATAATGTTGAACAGGTCCTAAAATACCAATGGTTGCCTAGATTCAGGTACGTTGCCGCAAGCGCCACCTAGCGGCCATCCGAAATATTGCAACCTAAGATAGGACGGCGCAAGCCGTCGTATCTTAGATATGTTTAAGTGTATCTCTGATTGAAAATACACTTAAACATAAGTCAGCGTAGATTCTGAGTTAGGTCGGCTTATCTACTGATAAGCCGGCCTAACTCTTACTGAATCTACCTAGGTATGTTTTTTTTTAAATCAAGAAAAAGGTTTATTGAAGCAAAATAGTCAAACAATACTTTAGGATGCATACAGAAATAGTATAAATACATTCAGGAGAATTGAGAGCCATTTAAGAAAAAATGCTTAAAGTCATAGATTGATAATTAGCAAAACCCCATCAAACATGGGTGGATTGTACACCCCCATGATTACAACCAGGATGAGCCGAAGGCCATCGCAGCTATACTCATGATACTGTCAACTTTACATACAACCCAGCTATCCGGGAATACCCTAGGCCCTCTTCATAGTAACTTTGCATTCTGCATAACAATAACATGTGATAGTACAGTTTTATTTGCAACTGGCATATAAACACATGAACCACATCCTGTATTAGCCCCTACCTCACCACATCCTGCTATAAAGGTCTTAATCAAATAGATCCATGTCTACCCTAAAACCATTTGGCCCATATCCACCCATCCAGTATCCCCTTATCCCTGCAATAGTCTCTCCATGATCAATTGAGTTGGTCCCAACCCCAGTACATCCAGCCAGGGTTGCCACAGTGAATAGAATTTTTTAAGAGCATTCCTATGTTGGTATATGATTTTTTTCCCTTATTAGTAAACTATTTACCATCTTTACCCATTGTCCCTCTGATGGCACTCTGGGGGTAATCCAATATCTAGCGATGGCTTTTCGTGCAACGTAAAGCAGCCTCAGTACAGCTGTATGGCCGTTAGGAGAAAGCGACGGCACCTCGAGGGCACCTAGTAGACATATCACTGGGTCATGAGGCAACGAAAAGCCATATGCCTGAGATATAGTATCAATAACATAGTTCCAGTATCTGAAAAGTTTAGGACATTTCCACATCATGTGCAGTAAGTCGCCCTCCTGCACACTGAATTTTGGACATATTGGGGAGTCTCGTATGCCCCATTTATGTAGACGAGTGGGGGTTCTGTAAACTCTGTGAAGGAGGAACAAATGAGACAGTCTATGTTGTGCCGATACCGAGACCAGTGGGGCAGAGGTTAAGCACAGCTCCCATGTATCCCCATCAATGGGGCCTAAATCGGTTACCCCAGGGCTCGACAAATCCCGGTCGCCAGGTCGCCATGGCGACTAGAAATGGTGTCCTGGCGACTTGGCTTGGAAGGTGGGCAAAAAAAAATAAAAAAATCTTTTTTTTTTGTGAGCTGGTGCCATCTGGTGGTGAGCCGTTGGTATTACAAGTTAAGCATTACAAGTTAAACAGCAATTCTAATGTCATTTTTCACTGCCATCTTCTTCCCTCTAATTAGAACCCCCAAACATTATATATATTTTTTATCCTAACACCCTAGAGAATAAAATGGCGATCGTTGCAATACTTTTTGTCACGCCGTATTTGCGCAGCGGTCTTACAAGCGCACTTTTTTGGGGAAAAAAATTCACTTTTTTTAATTAAAAAATAAGACAACAGTAAAGTTATCCCCATTTTATTTTATATTATGAAAGATAATGTTACGCCGAGTAAATTCATACCCAACATGTCACACTTCAAAATTGCGTCCGCTCGTGGAATGCCAACAAACTTTTACCCTTTAAAATCTTCATAGGCGACGTTTAAAAAAAATCTACAGGTTGCATATTTTGAGTTACAGAGGAGGACTAGGGCTAGAATTATTGCTCTCGCTCTACCAATCGCGGCGATACCTCACATGTGTGGTTTGAACACCATTTACATATGCGGGCGCTGCTCACATATGTGTTCGCTTCTGTGCGCAAGCTCGTCGGGACGGGGTGCGTTTTCTGGCTCCTAACTTTTTTAGCTGGCGCCTCGATTCCAAGAAAATTTGTCAAACCCTGGGTTACCCACCCCTTCCTACATGGTAGGGCGGTCGCATCATGGGTAACATTAATCAGTCTAGAATAGACTTGTGAAATCATGCCCTTTTTGTCTTTATTAAAAAGCACATCATTATGGAGGGGGTGTCTCACTAACGATATAGGGGAGAGCCTGACTTCCCTCTGAACTGCATGTCTTAGTTGTAGATATTTATAGAACTGTGTTCTATCCAGCTCAAACTCATCCTGTAGGTTTACAAAGGACTTGAGGATTGGGCCAACAAACAGTTGTGTGATGTACTGAATTCCTGCGTTAGCCCAAGGCCTGAAGCCCTCTAGTTTAAAAAGTTCCCTGTAGTAGGAGTTTTTCCAAATGGGGGTGAAGGGGCATACCCCCCTGACACTAAGACTGGACCGGATATATTTCCATAGTGTATTCAGTAACACCACAGTAGGTAGAGTCTGATCCAGGTGTGTAAACCCTGCCTCCAAATAAGACACCGCCGGGAGCACTGATCCCGGTGGGAGTAATGGGGTTCGTACTGGGTCCCCCAGATCTACCTCCCCCAGTTTCCCAGATGTTGGATTTGTGATGCTATAAAGTAGTAGCGGGCATGAGGGACAGCTAAACCGCCTTGGTCCTTGGCTAATTGTAACGTAGTAAGTTTTATGCATGCTATCTTACCGCCCCAGATCAAATCTCTAAACTGGGCATCAATCTGTGCAAACCATCTATGCGGAATCCAAACCGGGGTATTATGAAAAACATATAGAAGCTGGGGGGCCCACACCATTTTTATAAGATTCGCTCTGCCTGTAACTGATAGGGGAAGTTTTTTCCAGGACGCACATTTCTGTCTGAATTTATGCAACAGTGGTGCCAGATTCAGAGAGAGATATTGGGCAGGGTCGGGGGTAACCTGTATTCCCAAGTATTTAAATTCGTTCACTACCACTAGGTCCTTGGCACAGTCAGGCAGTCGGTCTGTCAAGGGGTCCAAGGGCATAAGCACCGATTTGTTCCAGTTGATGCTGAAGCCTGATAAATCACCGAAGTCCGCGATCAAAGTCTACCTAGGTATGTTTACATAAAAGCATATTGTCTGCTGTTCAACACTATTAAAACACTAATTGTATAAATTACTATAGAACTACTGTAGGTGCATAAAATAATTTGCTTTATTTCACAAATTATGTGAATACTGTCAGTTTCTTGTAGAAAATTACTATCTTTTGATTTAGTGAAGTATACATGATAATTGACTGTGCTGCTGAATTCCGGCACTGGTCATCAGTATCTAGACACCTTCAGACAGTTTCATAAGCCCAAGACAGCTGTTCTAGGGCAGTAATGGTCAACAATACAATTATAGCAGGCCTCAAGTGTGACCACTGGCACCCCCCGAGGGCCGCATAATAGATTTTTGTTTTCACGAGTTGAAATGTACTGCATCAATTTAGACAGCCCTGTTTTTTTTTTTTTTTTGTATAATCTTTATTTTTCAAAAATTTTCAGAGGAAAAACAGACGTGTATACAGTCGGCCAACATGACCCAATAAATTGAATACAACAATCACACTGCATGTCAATACGGATCCTATCTTGGGCATTCAAGTGCAACATAGTGGCAAAATACACCCCTAGGGTGTGCCTATACCTGGAAGTGCGTCCGGGGGAATAATAAGCAGCATATAAAGGACAAATTATAAACCTGTTTCATAGTGGATCACCCCGCTTGCCCTACCCAAGCACACCCCAGTAGAAGGTAAACCCCTCCACTAACCAAAACAAGCGGAACAGGCCCTCGAGCGTTGGACCCACATGCAGTGGGGGGACAGGGAGAGGGAACACAGAGGGGGGTCACACAGCCAAAGGAAAGGGATGGGGGGGGAAGCATCCGTTACACGTGCATCAAGAAGTTAGTGAAACTGTAACGTCTCCATCATGGCTCTAACAGTCCATGTCGTCATCAGGACCTCCAAGGGCACCCCTCTCTCTAAGTACGGGCCCCCTGCCAGAGGAAATCACCCCCTGGGGGGGCCCAGGCACAGGCAGCTCCTCCGGCCCCACATAGTGTATCCAAGTTGCCCATATCGAGTAGAATTTGTCATATTTATCTTTGCACTGTGCCCTCCACTTCTCGGCCTCCATGATTTTGTTCACCATAGCCACCCACTCAGAGCGGGTTGGTATCCGAGGCGTCTTCCAATGTATCGGAATAAGCCATCTGGCCGCGTTGAGCAGATGGGGCAGCGCAGATTTGCGATACTGACTGACTGACTGGAACAGTAGGGAAGTGGAGCAGGGACTCTAACGGAGAATCCGGTAGCTCCACATCCAGGACCAACTTGATCTGAGTGTGGACATCCTGCCAATAGGGGCGTAGTCTGGGGCACTCCCACCAAATGTGCAGGAAGGTGCCACTTTGGCCACACTCTCGCCAGCAGGCATCAGAAAGAGAGGGTTATATCTGAGCAAGTCTGGTTGGTACCCTATACCATCTGGTGAGCACCTTATAACCATTTTCCCGCATCCTTGTATCAACCGTGCTCGAGTGCGTGAGTCTATACACGTGGTCCAGCTAGTAAAGATGTGCTGTAGGTCTCCCTCCCACTCCCGTATGAACCTCGGCTTTCCGTCCTCGCGCAAGGAGTGTATCAGGGCATACAGCACAGAGATGGCATGGGGGACAGTAGCCAGGGACATACATAGACGCTCAAAGGGGGATGCCTGGGTGGGTGACCTAACCCCCTGGGATAGGGTGGTGAAAAAATGACTAAGCTGCCTATAGCGCCATTCATCCATCATGAAGGGACCGTACTGCTCTCTCAGCGTAGCCAGGGACAACAAGCCTTGATCCTGAAAAAACCTCCTGCACCTGGACTCCCCATCCGCCGCCCACGTCCGGAAAAAGGACGGGTGTTCCCCCGGAGTGAACCAGGGGAAGACCCCAAGGGGTGCCATCGGGGAAGTTGGCAAAGCGAGCTCCCCCGACTTGTTTAGAGCATCCCAGATCGCCAGGGCATGGGCGGCAAACGGAGAAACCAGCGGCGATAAACCTCTATGCTCCCTAGGTACCCATGGGGCATGGGACAGGTTACGCCCCGCCAGGAACTTGTCTAAGGGCACCCACACTTTGTGTTGGACATTATGATACCAGTCTAAGATGCGCTGTAGGGCTATCGCCTCGTAGTACTTGCGAACCACTGGGACCCCCAACCCACCCGCAGACTTAGGGCGTTGCAAGATGCGGAGTGCCAACCGGGGGCATTTCCCACTCCAAATATACTGGATGAATAAGCTGTTGAGGCTAGAGAAGAAGGCCCTGGGCAAGTCAATCGGTACCATCTGTAGGAAAAACAAAATTCTGGGGAGAACATTCATCTTCAACACACTGACTCGGCCCATCCATGAGAAGGCCGCCTTATCCCACTTCTTCAGGTCCACTCTAATGGCTGAAAGCAATGGGGCGAAGTTACAGTCATACAGCTGAGCGCAGCTCGCGGGCAGATGAACTCCCAAATACTTCAGGGAGGACTGGCACCATGTAAACAAGAAGGCGGATTGCAGCTGTGCGCGCAATCCCGGGGAAATATTCAGTGACAGGATCTCCGACTTGGCATAGTTTATCTTAAAGTTGGACAGAAGGTGGAACTCCACCAGCTCCGCCATGATGTTGGGCAATTAGAGCAAGGGTTCAGACACATAAAACAGCACATCGTCCGCATAAGCGGACAACTTATGTTCCTTTGGGCCAACCGTAAAGCCTTTGATATTGTTATTGAGGCGAATCCGGTTGAGCTACGGTTCAAGCGTTAAAGCGAACACGAGGGGTGACAAGGGGCACCCCTGTCGTGTCCCGTTGCTAATCGGGAAGGCGTCAGATAGCAGTCCATTCACCTTAACTCTGGCGGATGGGGAGCTATACAGGGAGGAGATCCAGGCCAGCATATTAGGACCTAAGCCCAGCTTGGTCAAAACTATCTTCATATATGTCCAGTCCACCCTGTCAAATGCCTTCTTGGCATCTGTGGAAAGCAAAAGACATGGGTGTAATGCTGCCCATGATTCCACCCAATGTATCAACTGGAGTGCCCTGTTAGCATTGTCCCTTGCCTCCCTACCCATGATAAAGCCAGTCTGATCAGGGTGTACTACTGACGGGAGGACCAGTTTAAGCCTATTGGCCAGAATTTTGGCCAATATCTTAATATCGGTGTTCAGGAGTGATATGGGTCTATAACTGCCTGGCAGGGAGTGGTCCTTCCCCTCCTTCGGCAGGACAGAAATATGGGCCATAAGTGCCTCCGGGGGTATTGCCGTACCAGAGGCCAGCGCCGTGAAGTAAGCACACATGGGCCCCGACAACTCCTTCACATATTTTTTTGTAATATGCGTTAGTATAGCCGTCCGGGCCAGGGCTTTTCCCATTAGGGAGGTCCTTCACCACCGCCCGAATCTCTGCAACGGCAATAGGGGTATCAAGCTGTTTACCCACTGAAGCCTTTAGTTGTGGGAATTGCACCTCTGCCAGATATTGGTGAATTCGGGCAACCCGTTGCGGTTCAGAAACGCCGGGTAACGAGTCTAGGAGGTGGTATAGCTGGGCGTAGAAGTCCCGAAACGCAGCGGCTATCTTGGACGAGTGTACGATCGGCGTGCCCGTCGTGGATTTAAGTTTGTGTACATTGCCCGAGTCCCGTTGGCCCCTAAGGGCCCTAGCCAGTATCCTCCCACATTTATTGCCAAACTCGTAGAACTTGTGGGTCAGGTATCGCAGCCGTGCCCTGATCTTGGAGTCCAGTAGGCCAGCCAAGTCCTGGCGGAGGGAGGCCAGCTCCGCCGCCAGTGCCGGGGTGACCTTTTTCTTATGCTTGAGCTCCGCAGCACGGAGTTTGGCTAGGAGGGTCTGTAGTTCACCCTCCCTAGCCTTCTTCAGCCAAGCCCCCTGTGATATCAGCTCTCCCCGCACCACTGCCTTGTGGCCCTCCCAGATGGATCCCATGCCCACCTCTCCAAGTGTATTCTCCGCAAAATACAAGGAGATGGTATCTGAGATCTGTTTTTGAGCAACCGCATCATCCAGGATGCCATCGTTCAAGCGCCACGTCCATGTCCGTGCCTCCACCGAAAGGGGATGCAACGAGATGGATACAGGCGCGTGATCAGAAATGGTAATGGAACCAATGGAGGCCCCGGCCAGGGAGTCGAGGGAAAACTGATCCATTAATAGAAGGTCTATGCGAGTGTATACATCATGCGTGGCTGAGAAATAGCTATAGTCTCTGTCCGTGGGGCGAAGCAATCTCCAGCAGTCCACCAAATGATGGGCCTGCAGAGATTTCCTGAAGCGCTTCAAAAAGGCAAATGAGTGCCCCGAGCGGCCGGAGGAGGTATCAACAAGGGGGTCGGGGCTGACATTAAAGTCCCCCCCCCAGGATGAGGTGGCCCTCCCGGAAGGCGGACAATGACTCCAGCACAGAGTTCAAAAAGGTGATCTGGCCACTATTCGGGGCATAAAGTGTAGCGAGAGTATATCTACGACCGGAGATGGTGCCCTTGACGAAGGCAAAGCGACCCTCGGGGTCCAGCTTTTGGTCCACCACTGAAGAAGGGACAGTTTTTGTGTATCGCAATAGCCACCCACCCCCCCCCCCCGATTTAGCACGGGGGGAATTGCTAAGGAACCACAATGGGTAAAGGTGAGTGGGAAGGCGGGGGGCCAAGTCAGTGCAGAAATGTGTCTCCTGCAGAAAAAGAACATGTGCCCCCATGTGTTTCATCTCAAGCCACAACTTACTGCGTTTCATCGGGGAGCCCAGGCCGCGGACATTGTAGGATATGACCTTCACATCAGCCATTTCAGATGATCAGGAAAAGGGGTCGCCCAACCGTCGACGGGAAGTGGAAGGAACCGCCCACACATCTCTGCCAGCAGACAGGAGCACATAGAACTCATTGAGCCTCGAAGGAGCCTAGGAAACAGAGCACGGTTATAACAGATGCACAGTACAGACAATGCAAGGGGTAGGGGAGGTACATAGAAAAAACAGTAAACAAAAAACAAACAATGTAACAAAGAAAAACATAAGGCCCAGAGGGCACAGCATAGTGCAATAACACCACTGGTCGGGGACCCCCCGTCTCCCAAAAAATGAGAGACGGTGAGGGCCAGCGAGCAAAGGTAGTCCCCAAAAAGGGAGCATGACTCCAAAGGAGTTGGCCTATTGGGGGGTTAGTGACGAGGCACAGGGAGCGAGTCCGTCCTGTGACCCGCGGGTGTCAAATGAAACAGCGTCTGCCCCTGAGCCCAGGGGAGACCAATGTAACGGCAGTCAGGGGGAGATTTTGTCAGGCAATGTCAAAATAGCATCTCAGGGGCCAGGAACAGCAGAAGCAACAGTTCATGCCTCCCCTTGCGGGAAATAGGGAAGTGGCGTGTGGCCAGGTGGGCCCCTCCTGGGGCCACGGCGGCGCTTGCGGCAGCGGGCCGGGAGCCACTGTTCAGGGCGATTAGGTAGAGGTATGTCCGGCGATGCCCTCCAGTCTGGAATATCCACTTGAGGTAGCCCCAGGGACTCCAGAAATCGGGGCAGGTCATCCTTGGTACGGAGAGTATGCGTCTGGCCATCTTTAGTTGCTGACAGGCTAAATGGAAAGCCCCATCGGTAAATCAGCTGGGCATCTTGGAGAACCCCCAGAAGGGGCTTGAGGGCCCGGCGTTGCATCAGTGTGCGTCTGGACAGATCCGGGAAGAAAGTTAGCTGTGCACCGTCAAAGTCCACGTGCCTGACCCCTCTGACCTGATTCATAATGCGCTCCTTAAGGGAATACTTGTGTAACTTACAAATAATGTCCCGGGGCTTATCTGGGTCATCTGAGGGAGGGCGCAGGGCACGGTGTGCCCGATCAATTTAAATAGTCAGGGGCTTGGCGGTCTAGGATTTGTTTAAAGACCCCCTGCAGAGTGGGAACAATATTCCTCGGGCCTGTCGCTTCAGGTAGGCCTCTGATGCGAATATTCACCCTGCGGCTCCTGTTCTCAAAATCATCCATTTGATCCAGCAGGGCCTCAAGCCTGCGATCTTGCCTCCTACAGTGTTCAGTGAGCGCCGGTAAGGCTGGAGTGGTTTCTTCCCACTGATTTCCCAGGGTCTCCACTCTGCCACCCAGATGAGCTGTATCTACCTGTAGATCAGCAATGTCCTGCCTCAGGGCCTTTTCTACTGTATGGGCAAATCGCTCCAAGTCTGCCTTAGTGGGGAGGGAGAGTGTATGGAAGCGAATGTCCTTATCCCCCCAGGGGTTCACTCCATTCCCGGGCTCATCAATGCTTTCAGAGCCGGATGTGGAAGGAGAGTGAGGCTGGGTAGAGGCCTGCACATGCGGGGAGCTAATAGGGGAAGCAGGCCTGGAAGCGTGGGAGCCGGGCGCCATCTTGGCTGTACTTGCCGTGTCACTGCATTCTCCAAAAAAGGCTTCCAGCGATCCGGATCGTCCTCAGGATGTCCGCTGAGGCTGCGGGGATGGCTTGCGTTTCGGCGGCATCATTTGTTGCTGAAATCCCCCCAGGGAAACCGCCGTATGTGCCGATAAGAGCGCGGGTCACACGGAGCTCAGGGAGAGCACGTCCTTACTCGCTCATGCCGTGGCCACGCCCCCTTAGACAGCCCTGTTAAACTTAATGGGCTGTGGCACCAAATATTTTAAGTCTGCTATATATTTTTCAATGAACAGTACTGGAACACACACTGAATAGAGAATTGGAGTAAAATCACTCCTTATCATTGGTGTAAGTGGCCACAAATATAACCCCCCAGCATTGTTGTCATTGGCTGCAATAATAATCACCAGCATTAGTGTTAGGAGCCACAATAATAACCATAATAGTAACCCTTGTAATGGTGTCAGAGGCCACAATAATACCCCCTCAGCATTGGAGTTCATGATCACAATAATAACCTCAAACATTGGCATCAGTGGCTGCAAAATTAACCCTCATTGGTGTCAATCTCAATAATAATCCCAAGCACTGGTGTATGCAATAATAGCCACAGAAATGGTAGTGGCAGTGGCATACCATTCATGTGTATGTAGCCAGGTTCTGGCTAAATTGCCTGTGTCATGGGGGGACACTCTACAACATTAGCCACAGTGAGGCTGTTCCCTCTAGTGCCCACTGTATTGAAAAAATATATATATGCAAAAATATATATAGAGGGCGCTAGACCACTCGGTGATACTAAATAATATTAAACCAAAGTGATCCTGTGAAAAAAATTGTTATAGATATGTAACTATCTGATATTAACAAAATAATATAATAAAGATAATTGACAAAAAAATTCAGAAGTGTCTGTGTCAAAAAAAAAATATATATATATATATATAAATAGTCCCAATAGTGTGTTCAATCAATACATCACACATATATAAAACAAATCTTCTTTGTTGAGTATTCTTTATGTGAAAAAAAGGAGAGGAAAGCCGTCACCACAAATCCAATCTTCTTAATCACCCTCTAATGGTGTTGAAGCAAACAGATGCGCTTACCGGAAATATTGGACTATTATAATTAAACAATAGTCTGTTAAACTTATGCAGGATTGTGCCTGCATACACATCGGACAGGAAAACCAAATTAGAACCTCGGTACCAGGGATTCCAGATAGGATATGAAACAACAAAAAGGCAATGGAGATGCCAATAGTGTAATATTGCTAAAAGTTTATTGTATTTAAAAAAAATATATATAGAAAAAACAAGGTACAATGGTCAAAGATGGCCTCTTACTTTAAAAGTGCCTACCCGGCACTGGGGCTGCAGGCGTGTCACCGCTACCTTGCGATGCGGTACGTGTCTAGGTCGTCTAGTGCGGTGCTAGCTCCGTAGCACGGCTCGGCGTCCCAGCTGTCAGCTAACACGGGCAGGGAGGCACGTCACGTGATCGGGTCCGCCTCCGACGTACGTTTCGTCAGGTACAACGTCTTAGGGGGGCGTGCCTGATCACTGTATATGTAGTCTCGAGGAGACTACCCATTGGTCCAAATTAAAAAGGTAAAAAGGAAGCAGCCGCTGTGCCGTTTAGGCTGCACATGTGGCATAATAATCGAAATATCACAGATGGAACTTAACATTATGATTAGACAGTATTGCGTGACCCCAATAGTTAGCTCTATAGACCAGAAAACAACAACAAAAACAGAATAAAAAAAGTGGCCTATCAAATACAAAATCCCGGGGAAGGCTAAAAAATACTACACTCGCATCCCTCCGGGCGTGCACGTCCAATTCAATCATAGACAATTCTATGTATTAAAAAAACATCTCGCAGGCTAGATGTCATACAGCAGTACCTAGTGCTAAAAATAGGGCACACTAATTATGTTGTATATGGTTGATGAAAGAACTCTAACAACAATGACATAAACAACACAGACTGGAGGTAAGTGGACACCTTCGCATCCCTCCAGGCGTGCAAAACGCTAGTTCACCTAATGTTAAGGAAAATATGTTTAAAAAATATACATACACATGTATGCACACATATGTCTAAAAAAGTGTTATATATGGCGAATATGAACAGGGATATGAGAGGCTCTCTGTGTTGTATACATTTCTATATAATTAGGCAAGTGGAGAAGACTAATACAAAAACTCCCTAGCCATAGAACCAAAGAAAAAGACTTGATATAGGAAGCTGAATAGAGTATATTACCACTTAGATGGACTCGATCGACAGAACACAAACCAAGTATTACAAATTATACCATAATCCATTACTAAAACTCGTTAACAATGGAATGTTGCATAAATACAAGAATAGTATATTAATGCACTTAGCTATAGAAAAACTTGGATCTGGAAGGTTATTAACTTAATTATTGGCTAAAAAGCAGTTTAAGTCTAGCTCAATATTGAGACCAGTGGGCTGCATGGTACGTAACCTATGCATCCATTTCATCTCATTTTGTGAGAAACTTTTAGTCATGTGCGTACCCCTCCAATGCTTGCTGATTTTATCTATACCATAAAAGGTACATAAGCTTGGGTCGCTATCGTGATATTTGGTAAAGTGTCTAGAAACACTGTGGTTTGGGAACTCTTTTGCAATATTTGTTAGATGCTCATTTATTCTTGTTTTTAGTTGTCGAGTGGTCCTGCCGACATACTGAAGTGAGCACGGGCACTCGAGTACATAAGTCACATGATCAGATCCACAAGTGATCAGGGGTTTGATTTTAAAACTCTCTGTATTGTCACATCCTGAATGCAGTGAGTGAGATCTAAAATAAGAGCAAAGAATCGTGGGACATGTAGTCTGAAGAGCAAAGTGTACACTGGGGATAGACCATTGTGCACTATAAGTTCCAGTCGGCTGAAGGGAGAGAACAGAATGCTGGAAGAGATGATGCTCTGGGGAGGAGTTGCTCTCTTGTAACCATGGCCTTGGGATGCAAGCAGAGAGCCAGACGTTCAGAGGAATACGAGCCAATGCTGCAGCCTAGGCAGTGGGGAGAGTCTCTGACGGGTGTGTGTGAACGCAACCATCATCACCAGCTTTCTGTTGGTCTGATGACAGTCAGGGGGTCACCCTCATCATCATCAGCAGAGATCCCCTTGAATTCTGACGCTACACCAACACCTTGCTTTTGTTACAGATTCTTCAGTATTTCCTCACTATTCCTTTGAGCCTGGTGTCCCCTGGATTGGTGAGCAGGCAGAAGCCCACCCTCTTTACACCCCAAGAGACACTCATTCCCCTGGGCCCTTGTTACGCTAGCTGAAGACACAGAACATTTACAACACAAGGGCTCACAGAAGGATGTTGTGAGTTTGGCGAAAGGTATAGAGGCTCAAGTAATACTGTTACTGCTGGCTGGGGACCTGGAAGAGAATCACTCACAGTTTGGGTCAATAAGCCAATTGTCGGAGGAAACTTATGTACCTGCAGCTGGTTTGCCGCCTGCCCCCTTTTAAACCAACATGAGCACACTGGTTGAGAGTTTAGTGAATTACAGCTTCAGCCTACCAAGGATACCAGAGGCTTCAGTTCTTCTCGAGTCCCTGGTGGAGAGAAGGAATTTGCAAGCTGGATAGATCATGCCATGCAAGCAGTGGGGGAGTGGAGTGTTCCAGAGGTGGTGAACAGACAGAGGATAAGTGAAAGTCTTAGAAGCCCATTGGCAGATGTGATCTGTAGTCTGAGAAGGGGGAAAACAGACTCTGTAGCAATGGATTACATTCAAGCCATGTGTGCTGTGTTTGGCAGAGTGGAAAAACTTCCTGGCTTAATGTACAAATTTGAGCACACCTACCAGTGCAAGGGTGAGAGGCTGTCTGATTATGTTGCCAGAGTGGATTGGATCCTACATCATATCATTTTAAAGAGCTGATCAGCTTCAACTATGAAGATCTACTACAAACTGGACTAGACTGTTCCCCCAAAGCTAAAATCCTGTTATTGAATGTGGAACTTCATGGAGACAAAATCTTCACCAACAATACTGAAGTTGCAAATCTTTTCTTCCTTGAGCCAATGTCCGCTGATCTCTCTTTGGAACCTTTCAGTTCCAAGGGGTTGTAAGGGTTATTTTTTTTTTTCAAATAACAAACATACCTGTAACGGGAGTCACTTTAGGGGCACAGGGTGAATGAGAATCCCACTATGGTCTGTGCTAGTCACATTTAATGCAGTCAGATATTGTATATATTGTATATACAGTATATTGTGTGTTGGCTGATGTATACTAGTAAGCTTGCTGTGATGAAAGGGGTGGGGTGTGATTGCATTCCATTGTCTATAGTGGTAATTAAGTCTGCTATGTGGATTGGAGCTTGGTAGACAGTCTGGATACCTATTATGGGATGTTTAAGTGTCTTGCTGTGAGGAAAGGGGGGGGGGAATCACTCCA
Organism: Rana temporaria; assembly: GCF_905171775.1. Taxonomy (NCBI): domain Eukaryota; kingdom Metazoa; phylum Chordata; class Amphibia; order Anura; family Ranidae; genus Rana; species Rana temporaria. The sequence goes on from NC_053497.1 coordinate 158,075,874, forward strand.
GCAACCCCCCCCCCCCTGCTAAGACTGTTTACTGAAGGAGAAGTTTGAACACACCTGACCTGTATCACCATTGTCATTGGACAATTTAACCCACCCTGTTTCCCAAGGGTGGGAGGGATGTATTTTGAAGAGAAATGTGTTACCATGTGCAGATAATAAAGATTCATTCCCTGTTTTAAACCTGAAACAGAGCTGTGTGTCTCGTTTCTGGGGGAATTCTTATGGGTCATGTTCGTTTGCCTGATTGTGGAGTGTCTATTAGCTGTCTTGGATGGGATGGAAGGTCGTAAACGGTGGTGACCGTTACAATTGGTGGCTAGCAGCGGGATAATTCCATCGCTTAAAGGACAGCTACAAGGACTACTGGAGAACCGTGGCAGACCAGCCAGCAACCATAAGAAGATGGACGTGATCACAGAACTGGTCCAAATGGATGGAGCGGAAAGACCCAACTTAACGGAAAGGCCCAGCATAACAGACAGGACTCCGGAGGAGGCAAGCTTTGATCAGGCTGTCAAACTAAGACTGGCACACTATGGTCCTAACCCTCCACCGGAGATCATAGACCGGGTTATAGCTGCTGTGGATGCAAATTGGCTACGGCAAAGACGTTCTGCAGCAGCAGAAGTCACAGCAGCACCAACTGAAAGGAGAAAGATACATTTTGCTGCTTTTAAGAACTTCATTGAAACTGAAGGGGAGATTGATGGGTATCTTGCTGATTTTGAACGGCAATGTGCCCTACACCGGGTGCCCACAGAGGAATGGGTTACCATTTTGTCTGGGAAATTGTCCGGCCGGGCCAGTGAAGCGTTCAGGGCCATCCCAGACAAGGATATTATGAACTATGGACTGGTAAAAGAAGCACTTTTGGCCAGGTATGCCGTCACACCAGAGGCGGTTTCCGAGAGACGAGCAAGCAGACTGGAGACTCATATACCGAGTGGGCATGCCGCCTACACCGCACAGCATCCCACTGGGTCGATGGATGCCAAGCAGAATCCGGGGAAGAGGTGCTGCAGGTGTTCCTGCTGGAGCACTTCTTTGACAAACTGTCCCGGGAAGTCAGAGAATGGGTCCGGGACAGAAACCCTTTCTCCTTGTCTGAAGCAGCTCGCCTGGCGGACGAATACACAGACGCCCGCAAACTGCATAACTCTGTGGTCAAGACCACAGCTCGGGTGGATTATCGATCAGCGGCACCCCCGCCGGCTATTGCCTACAAACCCCAGTCGGACCGTCCTACAACACCACCTCCAGCGGCCACTTATCCTCAGAAGCCTAGGTTCAATTTCCAGGACTACTCACAGTCCATCAGGTGTTTTGGGTGTAAACAGCTAGGACACAGAAAGCTAGACTGTCCATTGAATCCACCCAGGCAGTCACAGTCATGGAGACAGCCAGAAAGGGGGAACCCCCGCACATCCATGCCTGCAGCCCACTGCATTGAGGAGGAAGAACATTGGGGCGTTCTGCACGAGGCAGATCCGATACAAGCAGCTAACCAGGACAACAGGCAGCAACACAGGCAGACTGTCTGGGTCAATGGAAAGGTAGCCAATGGACTACGCGATTCTGGGGCCACGATGACCCTGCTACAGAAGAAACTCATCCCAGAGAGCCAGCACACCGGAGACACCGTAGCCGTAAGAGTAGCAGGAGGCACTGTCTTCCGGCTACCTGTTGTCCGGGTTCACCTGAATTGGGGGGTTGGTTCGGGACATGTGAATGTGGGGGTGATGAAGGATTTGCCAGCAGATGTACTACTGGGGAATGATTTGGCCCCCCTTGTTTCTGCGTACGCCCCGATGTGCCCCGCTGAAGCCCACACAGTGACTACCTGTGCCCAGACCCGCATTGCTGGAACCAACTCGCTTGCTGCTGAGACCCAGGTAAGACTACCTTCCCTGACATGTACTGTAGATCCGGCACAATATCACAGTCTAAAATGGGAATGTGACAAGTTGGCCAGTGAGAAATCAGAGATGCAACGACACTATGTAATGTATTATGAGATGTCCCGTGGCTTGAACATTGAAATGCACAAACAGGCGGAAATTGTCAAAAGATTAAATGGGATTTGCATCCAGGTTGTGCCTTATCTGTCCCAAGAGCATCAGCACCAGGTTTTGGGAGCCATTGAGAGAGCAAAGCAAGTGACTGTTCCAGAGCTGAACTCCATTATTCACCTTCACCATCAACTACCAACCTGGTAAGCCAAATGGCAATGCTGATGGGTTATCCCGGCAAACAGACGTCATCCCGGCCTCCTAGTTCCGGACATCCCCAAGTTGACCCGAAAAGGATCAAGCCGGGTCTGCCGGAGTGTTCCACAAGGAGGGAGCCATGTAACGGCAGTCACTTTAGGGGCAGAGGGTGAATGAGAACCCCACTATGGTCTGTGCTAGTCACATTTAATGCGGTCAGATATTGTATATATTGTATATATATATTGTGTGTTGGCTGATGTATACTAGTAAGCTTGCTGTGATGAAAGGGGTGGGGTGTGATTGCATTCCATTGTCTATTGTGGTAATTAAGTCTGCTATGTGGATTGGAGCTTGGTAGACAGTCTGGATACCTATTATGGGATGTTTAAGTGTCTTGCTGTGAGGAAAGGGGGGGAATCACTCCAGCAACCCCCCCCCCCCGCTAAGACTGTTTACTGAAGGAGAAGTTTGAACACACCTAACCTGTATCACCATTGTCATGGGACAATTTAACCCACCCTTTTTGCCAAGGGTGGGAGGGATGTATTTTGAAGAGAAATGTGTTACCATGTGCAGATAATAAAGATTCATTCCCTGTTTTAAACCTGAAACAGAGCTGTGTGTCTCGTTTCTGGGGGAATTCTTATGGGTCATGTTCGTTTGCCTGATTGTGGAGTGTCTATAAGCTGTCTTGGATGGGATGGAAGGGAGTAAAAAGTGGTGACCGTTACAATACCATACTTACCCCCACTGTGCTGTTCGTTTTGCACAGAGTGGCCTCGATCCTGGTCTTCTGGGGTCCCTCGGCGGCTGTCTCGCCTCCTCCCCGCATGAGCTAACCCCCGTTCTAGGAAGCGCTCTACCAAGGGATAAGCTTGCGGGCACACTCCTGTGTGATACAGTGGCGGCTATAGCCAAGTGTATCACTCAGCCCCGCCCCCCGGCGTGCCTCGTCATTCATTAGATTGACAGCAGCGGGAGCGCTGCTATCAATCTCCAATGAAGAGCTGAGAACAGCCGAGAAGACCAGGCAGGGAAGCCAGCACTTTCACAACGTGGGACTTTCGAGGGCTCAGGTAAGTAAACGGGGGTCTGGGGGGCTTGTAAGCATCGGATGTTTTTTCACCTTTAATGCATAGGATGCATTAAGGTGAAAAAACATGAAGCTTTACAACCCCTTTAAGATTTTTGGGATCCCCTCACTATACCCTTGAGTCCACTGTCGTCTGGATTGGTGAGCGGGCAGAAGCTCACCCTTTTTACACCCTAATGCCGGGTACACACGAGAGGATTTATCCGCGGAAACGGTCCTCTGGCAGATTTTGATCTCCTGGTTGTACCAGGAGATCAAAATCCCCGCGGAATTCCGTTCCGCGGTGACGTGTCGCGCCGTCGCCACGATGATGACGCGGCGACGTGCGCGACGCTGTCATATAAGGATATCCACGCATGCGTCGAATCATTACGACGCATGCGAGGGAGGGAATCGGACGGATCGATCCGGTGAGTCTGTACAGACCACCGGATCGATCCTCTGGAGCCGATTCCAGCGGATAGATTTCTTAGCATGCTAAAGGGGTCCAGAGGTGCAGGGGCTGTGTAATGTAAAGGGGTCCAGAGGTGCAGGGTGCCGTGTAATGTAAAAGGGTCCAGAGGTACAAGGGCTGTGTAATGTAAAGGGGTCCAGAGGTGCAGGGTGTGGTGTAATGTAAAAGGGTCCAGAGGTACAAGGGCTGTGTAATGTAAAGTAGTCTAGAGGTGCAGGGTGCTGTGTAATGTAAAGGGGTCTAGAGGTGCAGTTGTGGAGAGGGGGTACACAGTAGTGACAAAAAGATATTGAAGGAGGCAGACGTATGCAGGGGGGTGCCAGATATAGGATCCGCCCCGGGTGCCAAATGCTTTAGGTACGCCCCTGCATCAGAGGTGTCGGGGGACTTGCAGCGGCAGGGCAACCTTTGTGGTCAGTCATCTTGAAGCCCAGGGATGACGCTACATGTGCAAATGTGTGCGGTGTACATGGGCCCTGAGGGTGAGTGGGGCCGACTGTGTCCCCACACATTTGCACGCATGGAGAAGCTGCATGCCCCCCTTCTGCTTTTATATGCCCCCCCCACGCACAATACCGATCGCCTGTGGCTGAGGCTCCCCTGCTGCTTCTTTTTCTCCTCTCCAGCTGGTTGGGGAGCGGCAGGGGAGCCACAGGTGTAATAAATGCCCTCCTTCCTCCCAACGCTGCTGGCTGGTATCCCCTCCTCCACCTCCCACTGGCTGCAGCTGGGGCAGGAGATGTGTGAATTTTCAGTGTGGCCTGAAGAATACATTGTGATTCATTAATCCCAGCCAGCAGGAAAGATTGTAGCAAAGCCAGCGAGTACCTGTCAGAGAAGCCAATGCAGCTGCTCTCATGCCAGCAGGTCTCTGCTGACAGCTCTGGTTGTAAATGTCAGTATCTAAGAAACTGTGGAAGATGGAGGGGAGGGAGATGGTAAACATGATATGTCAAGTTTACCAGCCCCTTTTTGAATGAACACAGTAAGCGATCGGTACAGATTGCTCCTGTATTCATTCATCACTGAAGCATAGTAGACAGTGTTTACTATGAAGCATATAGTGTTTACTATGCTTTAGTTTTTAAATAAATATAAGTCTCTGTACAGAGTTCTGTTCATTCATCTCAGGTTGCATGGAAAGGGAATGAGGACTATATGTCCCTTTCTCTGTCACACTGTCTATGTTCAGGATCATACACCCGCAACCAAACAGATGTCAGATTGGGAGCAGCAATGTCCATGCAGTCACTGCATCCCAATTGACATGAATGGGACTGCCTGCACAGGGATACACGGAACACCTATGCAGAGGTGTATCTAGTGAAAATGGCGCCTATGGCAAGCACTGAAACTGTGCCCCTGTCAAAACATTTTCCAGATAACCTTAACAAAAAAAAGCTAACAAAACTACAGGTCAAAATTTCAAAATATAAAATTGTAGTATATTAGTGATGGTGACACCCCCTATTGTAGGTGGAGTTATTTTATTTTTGAGGGGGGGGTTACCATCAATTACATATTGCAACTTGTTATCAAAAATCTTTTGAGGGGGTGTCAATATCACTATATGCTGCAATTTTATATTTTGATATTGTTATTTGTTTGAAAGATATAAAGTTGGATAATTGGTTTACAGGACACCACATATACAGTATATAATATTCAGAAGGAGGGCTCCACCATCACTTGAACTGGATGTAAACTTCCTTTAATGCCTTTTACATATAGGTAAGTCTATAATAAGGCTTACCTATAAGTACAGTAAATATCTCCTAAACGTGTACAGTTTAGGAGATATTTCGATTACATGGAGCCAGTGACATCACTGGCGCATGCGCTCTAAAGGAACGGCCACAGGTGTTGTTCCTTTAGAAAACTATGACATAAACGGTGGATCCTGCGTGCATGCACATGGGTGACTTCATCATGGCTCCGGACAGTCACAGAACCCGTAAACCTGGAAGCAAGATGAGAAAAAATGAGAGCACCTGCTGCGCTGACTTCTGGGTTTGGGAGGGCTTTGTTTTAAGGTAAGTTTGCCATAATGTGCTAGTATGCACATACTAGCACATTATACCTTTACCTTGCAAGGTAAAAAAAAAAAAAGTCCAGCAGTATACTACCGCTTTAAATTATGCAGTTACAGTTAAAAATGAAACACTAAGGTGAAGAAGGAAGCACACCATTGTATATATATTTTTTGTAATATTTACAAAATGTTTATACTGGTTATGGCAAGAGAGAGAGAGGGAGAGGGAGAGAGAGGGAGAGGGGGGGGGAGAGAGAGAGAGAGAGCGAGAACATCAGAAAGTACAAAGAGAGGAGCTCTTGCAGTAAATATCTTTTCCTGTGACATTCTTCAAATTACCTGAATGCCTTCTTCTGCTTCTCTTGCTCATTTCTCATCCTTCTCTGCCCCCTCCCCAGTCCCCACGGCAGCTGGCTCTTTCTCCAGGCTCCAGCATGGCTCCAGTTTTCTGTTATTCTCAATCGGAGGGCTACAGCAGCGCCCATTGGCTCAGTAAGCAGCAGGAGGTGGAGCTGTTAACTCTTTCTTGGCCTGTGGCTTGCCAGCAGCCTTCCTATAGTATGAGGCTGCTGGTTCCTAATCTGATTCTAAAGTAAGGTGACCAGATTTTTTAAATTAAATCCGGGGACATATTTTTTCTTTATGGCAACAATCAGCTACTCTCTGCCTGTCGCTGCCCGCCTCACAGCCTCTCAAGTCTTACTCTTCGGGCCCCGGGTACTACTGGATGGGGAGCGGAGGAAGATCACTCCACCAGGGAAGGCAAGGAGATAGGCAGGTGGCTGGCCAGGATTTGAGCCAAGGCAGAAGAACATGCGAGCGAAGCTGAATGGGCATGCGCCCGAAAATGAAGAAATATTCCCTCCGCTCCGACCAGCACATGATCATCAGAAAGGGGCACAGATAATGGGAAAAATGCAACCCCCCTATGCTAGTAGGCACGGCGGAGTGGGGGGTGTGTAATTCTAATTTTTTTATTTTAATTCTGCACTGACTGTCTTTGAAATTGCCCCTGCCCCTTATTAAATCCAATCTGGGGACAAAACCAGGGACAGACTTGGTTCGGGGACAGTGTCCTCAATCAGGGGACTGTCCCCTGCAAATGGGGATGTCTGGTCACCCTATTCTAAAGACAATGACAGGAGAGGAAAAAGGAAGCTGCAGGGCGCTCTTATACACACAGAGCCACTGGGAGAGAAGAGCTGCAGTTTCAGGACTGTTAAGCTGGAGAGCACAGCACACCTCCCGACTCCTTTGCCCTCTTTGGCACAAAAGACTAGTTTGCAAATATCCTAGGGGGACACCGGGACACACCACTGCCTTAAAGTGGTTGTAAACCCTTTTAGACCATTTCTACCTATAGGTAAGCCTAGAATAAGGCTTACCTATAGGTAGTGGAAATATCTCCTAAACGTGCGCCATTTAGGAGATATTTCACTTGTAGCCCGCCGAAAATCCCAACGGCGCATTCGCGGAGAAGAAACGAAACAAAGTTCAGTTTCTTCCCCAGCCTGTGCCATAAATGACGTCACGCGGCTACGGCGAATCACAGAGCCAGAATCCGCAGCCCGGAAGGAAGAGGGGACAGAAGATGGACGCCGCCTACACAGGGGACATCGCTGGATTCTTTTGCAAGTAAGTGGCACATAATGGGCTGGTATGCCATGCATACTAGCCCATTATGCTTTTCATTTGCAGGCTTTGCAGTGGTCTAAAGAGGAAGTAAAACCCATCAGGGTTTACTTCCTCTTTAATGCCTCTCTCCCTTTGTGCACTGCAGTCAGTGTCTGTGCCTCCACATGTTTCTTGTGCACTCGAAAAGATGCAGGGAGGAGGTGGGCGGAGCTAAGCAGTGTGCGCGAGGAGGAGGAAGTTAAATCCTCCTCCTGTGAATGCTGGTCTCTGCCTCTCTCCTCCTCGTGACATCACTGGTTGCTAGACGCGAGACGGGCCGTGGCTAGCAACCAGTTTGGGCTGTGAGCCAGGGGACAGTGGTGAACGAACTAAAGCAGTTTCCCCCAGCCAGGATCTCACCCCAGGCTGACAGTGAGCAATATCAGGGCTATTTTAATAAGAAATCTCTGTAAGTTCATATGGCGCCCATGGCACTTGCCTTATCTGCCATACCCTGGATACGCCACTGCACCTATGCATCCCTATGCAGCTAAACACAGCCCTCACATGGGTGTACACTTTAGTACACCCTATGTGAATGAGGAATTAGTAGGAATTTACCAGGAGTTGTGTAAGTTAAGTTTATGTGTGCTAATAATGATTTTAGTTTATTTTTTGTGAAAACAGTGATTTGATAAACATTTGCACAACTATTGTGGGGCCTTGACCAGTGTAGCTCAGATGTCCCCACCTTCTTTAGAACTTGACTGAGGTATAACAGATGGACTTGTTCTATAACCCAATTACAACCCCCTTTAACCTTACTATAGTAACTGAGACCACACCAGTGTTGGAGTTAAAACAAGGCTGTAGCAGCCTAATTTATTAAACAATATATATATATATATATATATATATATATATATATATATATATATATATATATATATATATATATATATATATATATATATACACATAACACTATAAATACCATAATAACATAAACTCTGTTAATAAACCATAATTTAACTATTGTTGGTCTCGGCAGGCCCTCAGTACCCATATCAGGGAATAAAAACATAAAGCACTGCGGTACCAAACAGTGTATAGATAGGCCTCCTGCCGAAAAACTGGCCCAGAGACAGCCACTGACCGCAGTGCCCCATTCCCACTTTCCAGCTAACCTCCGTTAGCTGGAAACCATTATCGGGAACCATAACAACGATGGGTCCCCAAGACTCCTCCTTTTACCATATCTTCTCTCTCCTGCCAAGACCAACACCCGCCACAGCACCCAAGGGGAACCACCTTACCCTTGGGAGCCCCTCCACACTCTAAGGGCTCTCTGAACTTCATCCTGCAACCCCAACACCCACATCAGTCAGGTGCACCCCGTCACCCCTCAAATATCTCCATGTGTCCTGCTCCAGCTCCCGGTGCCTCACCACCAAACCCCCTTTTCTCACAATAAACTTACTTATCTCGCTGTTTATTTTCTTCCTCGCCCTATTAACGCCCTCAACAGACCTGGCCATCCTCCAGGTCGTCCTTGCCACAATGTCCGACCAGACAATGACCATGCCAGGAAACTCCACCATCAATTGCTCCACATCCGCTTTGATGTCTCGCATGATGTCCATCATTGTTCTCTTCCCCAAATCATTGCCGCCCACATGCAAGACTAAAATGTCAGGCGGCCTATCCCTCTGTGCGAAACGCCGCACTTCGGGCAACATCCTCTCCCATAACATACCCGGGACACCTAGCCACCTAACACATGCCTCCCGCCTGGAACAGCCCAACTGCCTACCCTCCGGCCTGGCGTCACCTCTCCGAGCCCCCCAGCACACGTAAGAATGGCCAAATATCCAGACCAAACCAGTCATCGCATCTGAAATTAAAAGAGAGGAGAAAAAACAGCAACCCGTGACAAACGGCTCACCAAAATAAAGAAAGGCAGTTGACATGCACCATCGCACCCTTCCTCCCCCCAACACCAAAATTCACAAACCCACAGCTAAATGAGGACGAACATACAATTGGAACCTCTTGGATTCCCACCTCCCAATCCGTTTCACCGCCTCCCCATCCATGCCAACCCTGGCCGCTTCAGTCGCCGCCCCTATCCTGAAGGAATGAGAAGAAAATTCCTTACCATTCGAGCCCAAACTCTCCAAGCATTTTCTGAAAACTGCCACAAACTGGAAACGAGACAGGGGGGAACCATCCAAATGGATCAAAAAGGACCCCACCGACTGGGGGCGCAAAGCTAAGAAACCCCGCACTGCCCCTACCGGGCACAACTTGGAACCGCCCACTGCAAACACCCGAACCGACCTGCCCCTGCCTGCCTGATCCGTCTTGGACCTACATTAAAACAAACGCAAATCCCCTTCATTGCACACCACCTCCTGACACCCGATGCCACCTTGCACCTTTCTGGACGGACTTACCAACTCCCCTACCCGAAAAGCCCCAAAAAACGCCAACAAAAATGCCACCTTAAACAAGGCAACCTCATAAGGAGACGAGCACACCCTCGGCAGCTGATCCACCATGCCACCCAGAACTTCAAACGTTACCGGTCTCCTGGTATCCCTCCGTACTACAGCCTTCCTGTATCCCTTCATCGCCTGGCGCACCCAAAAATCCTTTGTAAAGTCAGACTGCCCCTGTAATTTAAAATAAAAGGCCAAACCAGCCAACGTCTTATTCACACCAGACGCAGACACCCCTTCTTCAAGCAACCTGGCTACATAACATACCACCAGCCACCGTACTTGATCCCCAACCGGGTCCTCACCCGCCTCGCTCACAAAGTTCTCCCAAGTTCGCCATACCTTCGTGTAAGACGACCAAGTGGCCGCACTAACCGACTTCTGGATCCAGCCCGCTACGCAGTCAATGCCACCTCCCACAGCCATTCGGGACACGGGACACCCTGCTGCTCTGCTGTTGGTACCAGCTCCCAAAACCTGTCCCACTGGAAGCGAGACAAAGCGTCAGCTATGACATTCTCCACCCCCGGGATATGAACCGCATACAGAAAAATATTGAGTTGCAAACATCGCAAAACCAAATGCTGTAAGAGCTTTATTACCGGCGGTGAAGACGCCGAGACTTTGTTAATGACCTGAACCACACCCATGTTGTCACCGTGATACCGGACTTTCAGATCCCTGAAAGACGTCCCCCACAACTCTACTGCCAGGACCACCGGGAAAAGTTCCAGCAGAACCAGGTTTTTGGTAAAACCAGCCTCCACCCAGGACCTTGGCCACGAACCCGCACTCCATTGACCTTGAAAGAACGCTCCAAAGCCAAAGGATCCCGCGGCATCCGTAAACAATTCCAGGTCAAAATTGCTCACCGGGCCCGACATCCACAATGCCCGACCGTTAAAGGACTCCAAAAAGGTATGCCATACCCCCAGATCCTCCCTATGGTCTTTTGCCAGGCTCACAAAATGCTTCGGTGACCTAACGCCCGCTGTACTGGCCGCAAGCCTGCGACTGAAAATCCGCCCCATGGGTAAAATGCGACACGCAAAATTCAGCTTGCCCAGCAATGACTGCAACACTCGCAGCTGAACCTTGTGCAATCCCATCAACTCAGCCACCCCCCTTTTTAGGTCCAACAGTTTGTCCTCCGGCAGCCTGCACTCCATGGCCTCGGAGTCCAGCACAATGCCCAAAAACTTGTTGACCGTACAGGGTCCCTCAGTCTTTTTAGGCGCCAACGGAATGCCAAACCTCTCTGTGATGTGTTCCAACGTAGCTAAGAGCACCCCACAGAGTCTGGAAGAAGCTGGCCCGATGCACAGGAAGTCGTCCAGGTAGTGAATGACAGAATTCACCCTGGAAACATCCCGCACCACCCATTCCACAAATGAGCTAAAGAGCTCAAACAAGGCACAGGATACCGAGCAACCCATTGGCAAACACTTGTCAACGTAGAACTCCCCATTCCAGCAACACCCAAGCAACCGGAAACTGTCCGGGTGAACAGGTAACAACCGAAACGCTGATTCCACGTCCACTTTTGCCATAAGCGCCCCCTGCCCATAACGCCGAACCCATCTCACCGCTGCATCAAAGGATGTATAAGTCACCGAACACACCCCCTGATCAATCGCGTCATTCACTGACCCGCCTTTAGGAAAAGACAGGTGGTGAATGAGCCTAAACTTATTGGGCTCCTTCTTAGGCACTACCCCCAACGGGGATACCACCAAGTCAGAAAGTGGCGCTGATGGGAAAGGACCTCCCATGCGACCCAAAGCAACCTCCTTCTGCAGCTTCTCCGAAACCACACCAGGATGCTGCAGGGCAGACCGAAGATTGTGAGCCAAAGGGGGGACCACCTCCAAATTACATGGAATCCTGAAACCCACCGTGAACCCCTCCTCCAGCACCCGGGCAGCCGCCCTGTCAGGATACCTACCTAGGAACGGCAGCATCCTTTCCACCCTCACCGGAGTCTTCCCTCTTGTTACCAGAGTCGCCGGCCTTTCCCTTACCCTGCTTGAAACATCTTGACCCAGAGTGGGAACCCTCACACCCGGAACACTCATGCTTGTATCGGCAGGCACTGCCAAATTTGCATGTCCCAGAGTTGTATTGCCAGCACACACCCTTTTTGTTTCCGGCCAACTGACCCTGGGCAGGAGGTCCACCGGCCCCCCCCCTGAAAAAACTGATTCTGCCCCCGCGGAGCCGTCATCAACCGCATCCACACCGTGATGTCCTTATGATCCCAGCGCAGGTCAGGCCGTACGGCCCTACGCTGCCGGAACTGTTCATCATAGCGGAGCCACCCCGAGCCCCCATAAACCCTGTGTGCTTCAGCAATCGAGCCCTGATAGCAGAAAAGCGCAGAGCAACACTCCGGGTGCTTTTCCCCAATCACGCTGGCCATGATCCCAAAAGCCTGCAGCCAATTAGTAAACGTTCTCGGGATGAGCCTATACCTCCGTTTTTCCTCATCCTCCTTTTTGGAATCATCGGGTTTAACCCTATCCAAATTAAACTGTTCCAGCGGCAGCAATGAAAAGATGTCAACGTACTCACCGTTTCACAGCTTCTCCCGCACCTCAGGTTTTAAATGTGACCCTAAAGGCCCCTCATAGCAAAGATACACTTCGCACTTCGCCGCATCAGCCAGCCTGATGATGTCCTGCCTACTAGACATGTGCATTCGTTTTCGTTAGAATGCATTTTCGTCCGAAAATCTTTTTTTTTCGTTATCGTTTTAACAAACGATAACGAAAGTGCAAGAAACGAAAACCGAAAGATCCGACATAAAAAATGCTTTATTTTCGTTTTCGTTGCGGTAAAAATTCGATATAGAGAGATTCGACATTATAGGGAAAGATTCAAAATTTTTGAGAAAAGATTCGACATTACAGAGAATAGATTTCGATTTATGAGAAAATAGATTCGACATTATAGAGAATAGATTCAACATTATTACTAGTCATACAACATTAGAATTCTTGTAGGCGGAATATTCGAACGGAAATGTACGATTTGGTGTAAAGATTCGACGTTGCGTCGAATATTTTTTGACCATTAGACAGAAACTAAGTATCATTGGATTTTTGGACGAAAGCTATTCCCCAACGAAAAACTAAATAAATCAAAACGATTTTCGGGAGTAACTAAATACATTTATTTTCCAAACGAAAACGAAAAAACGAAACAAAATATTCCAGTCTGCACATGTCTACTGCCTACCCGCTGATTCCCCCGTACTCACCTTACTGGACCCCTGCTGAACCACCGGTGCAGGGGAATCCACTACAGGGACAGCCACTGGAGCAGCAACGGGCCCTAAGGGGGGCCCCACCCCCCGTCTCGGTAGCCCCCAGCCCGGATGGAGGGACCCAAGCAGCTGCTGGACCCGCCCGAGACCTCTCAGCCGTCTCAAAATTTTGTACCAACGCCTTAATGCCCTCCAAAAATGCCAACATGCCCCGTTATCACCAACAGCCCCCCCGACCACCGGGGGGACCACAACCCTCGCCTGGCTACCTTGCCCCACATCGCCAGACACACCACCCACTGATAATGGTAAACTGGACTTACCAGACTGCGCAGGTGCTGACCCGCCAGCCGATCGTCTGTTCTCCACCGCAGCCGCGTGGAGGCCCCAAAACGATCGGGGGAAAAACGCTCCGGAGGCCTAGACCTCCGGGCCCTGCCACCCGTGGGCGCCGCTGCCGGGCTCTCCTCCATCGGTTGCTGCAGCACAGGCCCCAAGACCCCCTGCAGCCAGTCCTGTCCCCTCTCCTCTGCCTGCTCCCTGAGCTGAGAAAAAAGCTCCTCCATACCTGACATGCTGCCTCACTGAAACTTTCCCCCGCGCTGTGCTTGCCTATGATAGGATGGGCCAACCTTTTATATGCCTCTCACCCCTCCCCTAGGCAACTCCCCCTTTAAACTCCTGACCATTTTACTTCCCCTGTTAACTCTGTCATGTCCGCCCTGCGCATATGCCATTGCATTCTATTGCTCCGGGCTTCTCTGCCCAATCACTCATACTCCACCATCCCCCTCTTCTAAATTAACGAGACCACACCTAAATTTGGAGTATAACTGCCTGTAGCAGCCTTTTATTAACAAATATAAAAAACTCAACACCTTTAAAACAAAAACATCTGTATGACAACTTTCACCCTCAGTCTGTTGGTCTTTGACAGCACCCCAAGCTTTACACTTCTTCCACTACTACACTGCGGGACCTTTCCCATGATAGGCCTCCAGTCATACCACCAGCTCATACTACCAATGAGCCCCCACTTTGTATTCTTCCCGTCACCATCAAAGACCAAATACCACCGACGCTACCATCACTGCTACGACAAACCGACATCCATTGACCTAGAATAAAAGAACACAGACAAACAACGGACAACAAAACAAATTCAGGGAGGGAGGGAGGGTGGGAAACTGCTTCCTCCTCCCGGTCAGCAGAGTAAAGGACAGTAAGTCCCCACCTCTCCCTTAAGAAATCCCCCGCCCCCTTCAGACTTTCTTCCAAAACCATCCAGCCCCTTCCTGTTCCTTCTTGTAACTCAAGCATAGTTAACCCTTTGGTTGCCCCCCTTCCACACTGTCATGCCCGGCCCTGCACTATTCTCTTCTTTCTTTATTCCGTGGCCTCACTCGACCAGTGTAGCTCAGATGTCCCCACCTTCTTTAGAACTGCCCAACCACTCAAACTCAACCATCCCCCTCTTACCATTCTAAATTAATGAAACCACACCTCAATTTGGAGTATAACTGGCCGTAGCCTTTTATTAACAAATATGAATAACTCAACATCTTTAAAACATAAACAAACATCTGTAACGACAACTTTTCACCCTCAGTCTGTTGGTCTTTGACGGCACCACGAGCTTCACACTTCTTCCACCACTACACTACAGGACCTTTTCCCATGATAGGCCTCCAGCCGTAACCACCAGCTCAGAGACAACCCCTTTCCACAGTGCAACCATTCCTGTATTCCAGCTAACCATCTCCTGAAATACACCACCCAACACTTCCACTCGTATGTTTCCTACCACCATCAAAGACCAAATACCACCGCCACAGCCCACAAGCATAACACCTTGTCGTAGAAATCCGACTGTATGCAGAGCACACAGACAGATATCGTGTCTCTAAGGCCCCGTACACACAAGAGGATTATCCGCTGGAAATGGTCCTCCGGACCGTTCCCGCGGATAAATCCTCTGGCGGATTTTGATCTGATGGTTTTACTAACCATCAGATCGAAATCCGTGCGGAATCCATCCGCGGTGACGTGTCGCGCCGTCGCCGCGGCGACGTGCGCGACGCTGGAAGATAAAGACTTCCACGCATGCGTCGAATCATTACGACGCATGCGAGGGAGAGGAGCGGACGGATTGATCCGGTGAGTCTGTACAGACCACCGGATCAACCTGCTGGAAAGGATTCCAGCGGATAGATTTCTTAGCATGCTAAGAAATTTTTATCCGCTGGAAATCCGTCGGCTGGAATTTTTTCCGCCGATAAATGTCCGCTCGGACGTACACACCACCGGATCTATCCGCTGGAACTGATCTGGGGATAAATCCCAGCGGATAGATCCGGTGGTGTGTACGAGGCCTAATAGTAACACATTTTGTCTCAGTGAAATAATCCATCTTTAAGCTAAAAGGCCCATCATTTGCATGGGGTCACGGTTCATTTAAATGGATCACGCCCACCGTCCACCTACTTTGAATTAGGCGGGCTTGCGCCGAATAATTTACGTTACGCTGGCGCAACGTAGGGAGCAAGTGCTTTGTGAATACTCTGCTTGCCTCTCTGTGTTACGTCGAGATGCGCTACGCCGACAGAAAGATGCGCCGATCTACCTGAATCCGGCCCATAGTTTCCAAAACAAAAATGAAAAAACAAAAACCAGCCGGAATTCTGCCTTCACTCTTTCAGCAATAGAAGAAAATACAATGGGAAAAATATGAGAGCAGCTCGAGAACCTTGCATGGTGGCCAGCCATACAAAGTTCAATCAAACAGGCATGAGCCTCTGAGGATCACCAAAGCGTGTACTATACCTCCATCAACACACTCATTCAAGGTTTTTTTTTTTCTGAGGTCTCGTACCTCCAGTAAGAGTACCTTCCAAAGGAATACACCTTACTGTACCCTCTGACCACCTATGTCAATCTTTAAGTAGTCTCATGTCCGGAGCCCCAAACCCAGACCTCATGTGCGGTGTAGCTGTCTGACTGGTGCACTGCATGGACGGCACATTTGCCCATGCCGGTTTGAATCGCTTTTTTGGTGTACTCTGCGTCCAGAGAACTTTGCACTTTATTTTCGGATGCGGTTATGGTTTGCGTCTTTATTATCATAACCGACCCCCGGAATCCCGATTATTGTACACGGCCTGACCGGGTCTGTTAGCGTAACTACTCCTCACATTTATGCTAATACAATCGTGCACAGGAATTCCGAATATACTACACGGCCCGACCTGTCTCACGATATAAAGCCTTCTAAATGTGTTTATCAGAAACATGTGGACTACACTGCTGAGACACGGAGAGACTGCATCCTGAGTCTGCTCTCCCTCCCAGGGCGAGAACTGGTGCTTGCTAGGTAACGGCGCGCGCTCCTAGGAGTAGGACGTGTGGCTCGAGCACCAGATAGGCAGGGTTCTCCTAGATCCCCTGCCCCAGCTCCAGCTTCCAGCCCAGGACCAGTGATCTCCCTTCCCCTCGGACCTCCCTCGGCCTCCCCAGAACTACCAGGCATTACCGGTGCCTCTCAAGGTAAGGACCCGGCCTTCTCTCGATCACCCCCCCCCCCCTGGCACAGTGTGTGGCCGTCCTTTTCAGGATAAGCCGCGGCCAAAATACAGTGGGCCCCACCTGTGAGCTCAGGGGTGAGCTTACCCCACCCCCCCAATAGCCCTAAAAAGTACAAATCCAGGGACCACCACCATTGTAGCATTTGATCCAGGGTTCGTCTGATCGCCCCTGAGGGATCAGGAAGGAATTTTTTCCCCTGTCGCTGCAGATTGGCATTGCGCGGCTAGGGTTTTTTTTCCGCCTTCCTCTGGATCAAAAAAACAGGGAGGGATGGTTTAGCAAATCAGGGATCCACCTGGAATCCTCGCTCCCATTGCCATTTGAATACCCCCCCGATCAACATTTAACCACGATCTCCACCCCCGGTATTTCTGAGACTATGGCTAATCTGAGATACTCTGCAGAAACCATCTGGGGTCTAAAGCCATCTGCCTCAATACTACCAGCCGCCACCAAACAAGCTCTAAGGAGTGAGCAACTGTTAAGAATCAATCGACGATCGACAGTCAAAAATCACACGTATTCACCCCAGCCAAGGCACATATCATGCGCTTTGGTCAACACAAGATTGGCAGTAAAACACCGACAAGAAATCCATGATTTCATTCTACAACACGATTTAGACTGCCTTTTTGTCACAGAAAGTTGGCTAACAGCAGACTGTAACACCACATCTCTATCTCGGACTCCCTAAATACCAAATCTCTCGTCTGCAAGTCGTTCAAAATACGGCCACTCGATTGGTGACGGGGAAAAAAACATGGGAATCGATCTCACTCTCACTGAGATCGCTTCATTGGTTGCCAGTAAAAGACAGAATCACTTTCAAGGCACTCTGTCTAACGCATAAGTACGTTCAAGGAAATGCCCCCCAATACCTATGCGAAAAAACTAAAAGCTCACAACCCCAATCGCGTTCTGCGATCCACCAACCAAAATCTACTCCAGATAGCCAAAGCCAGATACAAGGCCAAAGGAGAATGGAGATTTGCAGTCCAAGGACCCAGACTATGAAACGCTCTACCAACCAACATCCGATTGGAGGTGAACCACTTGGCCTTCAGAGGAAAAATCAAAACCTATCTCTTCTGAGGGCAAAAGTTTCACTCAGAAAATGGATACTAAGGGCTAGATTCACAAAAGAGATACGACGGCGTATCTCCTGATACGCCGTCGTATCTCTGAGAGTATCTATGCGGCTGATTCATAGAATCAGTTACGCATAGATAGCCCTAAGATCCGGCAGGTGTAATTGACTTACACCGTCGGATCTTAGGATGCAATACTTCGGCCGCCGCTGGGTGGAGTTTGCGTCGTTTTCCAGCGTCGGGTATGCAAATTAGCTTTTACGGCGATCCACGAAGGTACGCGCGTTCGTTACGTCGTTGCTTGTCGATTTTTCCCGTCGCAAAGTTAGGCCTGCTTTTTCATGGCTTAACTTTAGACGAGCCATGTTAAAGTATGGCCGTCGTTCCCGGGTCGAATTTCAATTTTTTATTTTTTTCCGTAAGACGTCCGGGAATAAGAAAGTACGTTACGCACGTCGCCATTCAAGAAACACGTTGGGGCGCCGTAATTTCACGCAATGCACGTCGGGAAATTTCCTAACGGAGCATACGCAGAACGTTCGGCGCGGGAACGCGCCTAATTTAAATGGTACACTCCCCATTTGAATTAGGCGGGCTTGAGCCGGACATCTTTACGTTACTCCGCCGCAAGTTTACACTCAAGTGCTTTGTGAATCAAGCACTTACGAGGAAAACTTGCGGCGGTGTAACTTAAAGACGATACGTTACGCCGCCGCAGTTCTCTATGAATCTGGCCCTAAGTGCCCAGAGGCGATTCAGTTTGCATGTGTTGCGCTATAAAAGGTTTTCACTCACTCACTTACTCGCTCACTCACTCACTCAACCTACAACGCACCATGAAATCCTCCACTATTCAAAACAATATTATGTCTTCTTTCTACCTGCATCTAGATGTTACAACAGTAATGCTGATGCCCTCCATACTACTACCCAAACCTGTATTTACAGTATAAAACTTCACAAAAACAACTGAAATTAAACTTTTAAACACTATTTTTAAACGCCAAAATATTTTCCATTTTCCTTCCAAAACCCAAATCTCATTGCTCATTTTTCAGAAGACTCCAAAACTCATCCCACCAACTTCCTGCTGATACATGAATGCTGAAAAATTACTTTCTGTTGTATGCTCAGCTCTCAAAACCCTAAAAACTGGTTTATTTACATAATGACAGGAAGAGGGAGGGGAGGGGGAAGCCTAGCTTCATTGCCTTGTCTCATCAACACATCAAAAAATCCATGGCTAAACATCATATATATTTCAACAATTTCCCCTGGGAAGTTAAACCACAAGTTTTGAGACCGAAATATTATACAGCAGTAAACAAAAACACCTTTAGTTCAGGAAAGGGAAAATAATCCCCCCCATACTGCAAAATGGGAGTTGATGCCCCCCTGACCCAAACAATACCAGCTTCAAAAACAATGAATTGCCCTCTGGGAAACTCCCAAATATTCAAAAACAACACACCGCTGTGCACAAAATCGCAGTCAAAGCCAGTCCCATAAACCATCAAAATTCAGTGCTTCACCCAAAAACGAAATTCTACACAAAAATCTCCACTCCTACACTGCAAAGTCAACCGGTAGGTTAGTCAGATCCCGATTATAAATTGGCCCTAGCATGTGCCCGCAAGCGCGTCGGGACCCCTCGGGGCAAGACCACGCTATATCAAGATATCACTCTACTCAATTTAAATGCAGAAAACAGATTATCGGTCTATGTCTCTATGTAGTGCCACATCCAAAGAAAGAATCAGAAGAAAACAATGGATCCCCTGACTGGACTTTTAAGGCACATTAATGTAAACCACAAAGTGGATAAACGTTTTAGAAAAAATATATATAATTTATTATAGAAATACAAAACGGATTATGTTAAAACATTGACATGATATGGAATGGATGTGATCTACCATATAACTGGGTTTTAAGTGCAAACAAGCATTGTAGGACGTAATTCTTCAAGTGTACCCGACGTTTCTGAGAGATGTCTCTCTTTCCTCAGGGGTGTAGAGAAGAGTTAGCCCTTTATCTATAATATGTATAATAGATAGTCAGTATAAAACGTGCAACATTTTTCAAATTATGCTTAATGATAACAAAAGAGAAATAGTAACTTCTCAGTACTCACAGCTAGATGCTGTTCCATGGACAAATCAATCCACCCGCCACCCACTTAGACAGACTTACCAACTCTCCAATGAGGAATGTCCCAAAGAATGCTAATGAAAACGCCACCTTAAACAGCAGGACCTCGTATTCAGTCTTACACAAGGACCTTAAAAAAACACAAATGGCCTGGAGATTCGCAGGACACAGGACGTCTGGAATCCTTGTGCCTGTGCATCTTCCTATAACCCTTTATAGCATGTCTCACCCAAAAATCCTTTGTGTGATCCGCCATGTCATGCAATTTGAAGAAAGAAGGCAAAATCAGCCAACTTCCATTTAATGGCCAACACCGATCCCCCATGTTCAATGTTTTGTGACACGAAATACAGTACCATCAGCTTCGCCTCGTGGCCGCCCCCGCCTGTCTAAACCAAACGCAACCATTCCTGCGAGAACTTGGTGTACGCCGCCCACGTGGACTCACTCACGGATCTTCTGATCCATCCTGCGGCGATTCCAAGGCAATCCCCCATAGACAAGTCGGGGCAAAGAATTCCCACCTCCTCTTCTGAAGGGGCCAATTCTCTGAGATAGATAGATAGAGTGTCAGCTAGTGTGTTCTCAACCCCCGGTAAGTGAACAGCATACAAAAATATGGTCAGTCCTAAGCAGCGCAGCACCAAATGGCGCAGCAGACTAATCACTGGCTGTGAAGACACTGAGATGCGGTTGATTACTTGCACCACTCCCATATTGTCACAATTCAACCTGATCTTCCTACAAGAGCCCTCCCATATCTCCATTGCCAGTACCACCGGGAAAAAGTTCCAAGAGCACCAAATTGCAAATAAAATTTGCATCCACCCAAGACCGCGACCATGGTTCTGTGCTCCATTGACCTTGATAAAAGGCCCAATACCCGGTAGACCCCGCAGCTTCCGTCACCAACTCCAAGTCAAAGTTACTCACCGGTCCGGACATCCATACTGATCGACCATTGAATGACTCCAAATCCGCTAAATGCTCTGGATCATGCTCTGCTGGTGTTTTTTGCCTTCCTCCTGGATCAATTGTGGGTATAGAATTGGGTACTGTATATGTGATTGTACGATATTTTTTATTTTATTTTTATTTATTTTTATGGTTGAACTGGATGGACTTGTGTCTTTTTTCAACCTGACTAACTATGTAACTATGCTTCCTAGTCAGCCTTACAAAATGAGTCGGTGACCAGATACCAACCGTCGCTGCAAGGTCTGAAGCTGTACCTTGTGCCTTTCCATGATCCCCTGAATCTCCAACTTATGCGCCGCCAATTTATCCTCAGGTAATCGGCATTCCAAAGCCTCCAAACCCAACACTATGCCCAGGAACGTGTTTGTGGGACCTGAAAAACGCAACAACAGGCGTGGCCCAGGAGGTGACTGCCCTCACCCAGGCTGTGCAGGCCAATACCCGGGCTGTGCAGGCCAATACCCGGGCTGGCCAGGCTAATACGGCTGACATTACTTCCTGTCTGACAAGGATAGCCGTGGCCTTGGAGGGAAGGCCAGCAGGAGGACAGACACCAGGGGTGGCTCCTTCTTCCCCTGCACAGACCCCCCCATGAAAATACTCCCTCCCCTGCACAGCCCCCCTCCCATGAAAATACTCCCTCCCCTGCACAGCCCCCCCCCCCCCCGTGAAGATCCCCCAGTCGGCCGTGGCCGTCCCCGTGCCCGTGCCCGTGGGCAGCCCAGAAGGAGCACTCGGCAACATCCTTAAGTTGCAGGGGTACTTTTGATTTTTTTTTTTTATACTGTACTTATGATTTGGTTTATGTGTGTGAATGATGTGGGGGGGTGGCATTCCTGAAAACATAAGGGTGTCACCCTCAGTTTTGGTGGAGTAGGGATCCCCAGGACCAGGGAGAAGTCATCCTAGGTTCCTGAATGGTGTATGAATGCACAGTGACATAATTGGAGCCGTGGCGGGGCGTTACTGCTCCCAAGTACCAAAGGGGGGGGGGGTACTTGGATCTAATCCAATTCGATGTGCATGTGATGTGTCTGTGCTAGGGACCACAGTGACGTGCATTCATGCATTCTAATTGTGAGATAATTAATGTGCGTTTTGTACCAAAAAAGACATTCTCATTGACATATAAGTAATGTGCATTTTATGTGCAAAGAAAATGTTTAAAGGTCACATAATCTATGTGATTTATTCTTGGCAAAGCAAAAAAATAAAGATAATTAGGGTCCATTTACTGGGCAAAGATGCCTTCAGCCAGTTGTCTCCTTATTGCCTGGCCCTCAGCAGACCGGGTAGAGGGGTTTGGGGGGGGGGGATTGCCTGGGTGGGGGGTTAGGTCAGGACATAACTCAACATGCAGGCCCCTTCTCAGAGCAAAATTATGGAGGATGCAACATGCCCCAATAATTTGACAGACAAAGTCTGGGGAATACAAGAGTGTACCCCCAGTCTTGTCAAGGCATCTGAATCTGGACTTGAGAAGGCCAAATGTCCGCTCTACTATTGCCCGGATCTGGATGTGCACCTCGTTGAATTTCCGTTCTCTGGGTGTTTGGGGGTTCCTAAAGGGGGTCATCAGGTGGGGTCCCAACGCATATCCAGAGTCACCTGTAAGGGAAAAGACAGGAGGATATTAGTCATGCATGTGCCCCTTGTGATGTCTGCATCATGGGGGGGGCATACCTGACACCAATGTCACTCACCAATCAGCCAGCTGTCTCCATACACATTCTGCTCCAAGTCTTGGGAGATCTTGGTCTGCCGTAGAATGAAGCTGTCGTGGCACGACCCTGGAAACTTGGCACAAACGTGCCAGATGAGGCCATGGGCATCTACAATCATCTGGACATTGATCGAATGCCAGCCTTTCCTGTTTCTGAACAGGTGTTCAGTTTCATGGGGGGGCTGTAGTGCCACATGGGTGCAGTCTATCGCCCCGATGGTCCTTGGGAAGCCAGCAATGCTGTAGAAGTCAATCATGGCTTGCAGACGCTGCTCCTCCTGGGTGGGCTTCACAAATTGATTGGTCATGCGCCGCAGTATGGCAGGGACCACCTGATGGACACATCGGCTCATTGTCGACTGCACCATCCCAGCCAGACCTCCAGTAGCACGCTGGAATGAGCCACTGGATAAAAAATGGAGGGTTGCCATCACTTTATGTAGAGGTGTCAGGGCATGGGAGCATATTGTTGGGGTGATAAGATCCTCCTGAAGTAGTTGGGTGATCTCCAGGATGGCTTCCCTATCAAGCCTGTAGTTGCCATACACCTCATAATCTGGCATTTGGAAAAGATCACGCCGTGGCCGATAAACTCTCGCCTGTGCCCTCATCCTCCTCCTCTGTGCCCTCCTCCTCCTTTGTGCCTGTAAGGCGGCAAGTGCCGTCAGAATCATAGATGCCCCTGGCATTTTTAAAGACAGATCCTTCTCAACTATAGCTCTAGTCACTACCTACAGCAAACCCTTCCACGGCATGTGTAAAATTAGGGCTGGTTTTATAATGTGGAAATTTAGTCAGGGAAACTAACAGGTGCGCACAGGGCGGAAAATACGGCGCACACGCTTAATTTTGAGAATCGCCCTAACTCCCTCATTTGCATCTTTGCCTATCAAAAACAGCGGCGAGACTAGCGTAATTTGCGCCCGGGGATGCGCAGGTGTAACTAATTTAGGTACGGCTGAAAATACGGAAATCTGGGCTTAACTCGTTTTGAAGATCGTGCGCAAAGATACGCGCCGTGTAAATTTAGAAAACTAGAGTTAAGTCTGCGTATCTCTTTTGAGAATTTGGCCCTTTGAGTATTTAGTCATGCCCTTCGGGCTCTGCAACGCCCCAGCAACGTTCCAACACTTCGTGAATGACATTTTTAGAGACTATCTGGACCTCTTTGTCATCATTTATCTGGATGATATCCTAATCTCTGGAAAAACACCGGGTACACGTCAGGAATGTGCTTGAGCGACTCCGAACTCACGGACTGTATGCCAAGCCCGATAAATGCGAGTTCGAGCGCTCAAGTATACAGTT
This sequence comes from Rana temporaria, assembly GCF_905171775.1. Lineage (NCBI taxonomy): Eukaryota > Metazoa > Chordata > Amphibia > Anura > Ranidae > Rana > Rana temporaria. Next base: position 158,099,873 of record NC_053497.1, read on the forward strand.
CCTGGGACTTATAATTTCTGTAAAGGGTGTTGAGATGGACCCCCAGAAGGTTTCCGCAATTCTTGACTGGCCAGCACCTACAGACATAAAGGGCGTTCAGCGATTCGTCGGTTTCGCAAATTTTTATAGGAAGTTCATCAGAGCCTTCTCCAACATCATTGCTCCTATAACGGATTTGACCAAACAGTCTGCTCGGTTCCGTTGGACACCAGAAGCCCAAACAGCCTTTGAAACCCTGAAGGACTTGTTCACTTTGGCATCCATTCTCAGACACCCCAACGCAAGCTTGCCCTACATTCTCGAGGTGGATGCATCTGAAACCGCAGTTGGGGCAGTTCTCTCTCAAAGACAGGGCCCCCGAGGCTCTCTTACATCCTGTTGCTTACTTTTCCCGTAAGTTATCTGAAGCTGAAAAAAACTATGACGTTGGGGACCGAGAGCTGTTGGCAATAAAGGTCGCTTTGGAGGAGTGGCGGTACCTCCTGGAGGGCGCAGCACACCCAATTTTGATTTACACGGACCACAAAAACCTCGAGTACCTGAAGGTGGCCAAGAGACTTAAACCACGCAAGGACAGGTGGGCACTTTTTTTTACGAGATTCTCCTTTCACCTCACGTACAGGCCAGGGTCAAAAAACACCAAGCCGGATGCTCTTTCCCGCATGTACGATAGTTCGGAGTCTCTCAGTCCCCCGGATACCATCTTGTCGTCAGGGAACTTTTTGCTATTACAAAGGGACTTATTACCCCAAATCAGGCAAGCCTCTGCTGGAATTTCCCCTTCATCTGGGTCGGAGCTGCAGTTCAGGGACGGTTTGCTATGGCATCAGGACAAGATCTTTGTGCCTGAGGGTCTACGAATTAATGTCCTGGGATCTTGTCACGATCACGAGCTGGCTGGTCACTTTGGGGTACAAAAAACTTCAGAACTTTTGCAACGCACCTTTTGGTGGCCCCAACTTCTGAAAGATTGCAAGGACTATGTGGAATCGTGCACCACGTGCATTCGTAACAAAGGAAGCAAGCTTAGAGCCTGGGGGCTCCTTAAACCCTTATCAGTACCAGAAAGACCATGGAGAATGATCTCCATGGATTTCATCGTGGAACTTCCCCCATCAGAGGGCTTTACCACTATCTTTGTGGTAGTGGACAGGCTCTCAAAGATGGCACACTTTATTCCTTTGAAAGGCACACCCTCTGCCCCGGAAACGGCCAAAGTTTTCATCAGGGAAATTGTTAGGCCCCATACACACGATAGAATCTATCCGCAGATAAATCCCATCGAATGGGTTTCAGCGGATAGATTCTATGGTGTGTACACGCCGGCGGATATTTATCCGCGGATATTTCCGAATTCCAGCAGATAAATATTTGTCGACATGCACAGAATATCTATCTGCTGGAATCGGATCCCACGGATGGATCCGCTCGTCTGTACAGACTCACCGGATCCATCCGTCCAAAGGGATTCCCCGCACGCGTCGTAATGATTTGACGCATGCGTGGAATTCCTTATATGACAGCGTCGCGCCCGTCGCCGCGTCATAATCGCGGCGACGGCGCGACACGTCATCGCCAGAGGATTTCGGCGCGGATTTCAATGCGATGGTGTGTACACGCCATCGCATAGAAATCTGCTGAAATCCTCGAGAGGATTTATCCGCGGATACGGTCCGCTGGACCGTATCCGCGGATAAATCCTCTCGTGTGTATGGGGCCTTAGGCTTCACGGCATCCCTGCGGACATTGTGTCCGATCGAGGGGTGCAGTTCACTTCCAGGTTCTGGAGGGCACTCTGCAGTAGTCTCAATATGGGCCTCTCTTTTTCATCAGCGTACCACCCACAGTCAAATTGGCAGACAGAGAGAATGAATCAGACGCTTGAACAGTATCTCCACTGCTTCTCCTCCTTCTCTCAAGAAGATTGGGTGTCCCTGCTGCCCTTGGCGGAATTCGCTTACAATAATTCCATTCACTCTGCCACCAAACAGTCTCCCTTTTATGCCAATTACGGTTTTCACCCATTGTTCCTGTCCAATTCTGTTCTGGAGAGTACAGTACCCGCTGTCCAGGACACTTTGAATTTTTTTAACACAAACAACAGGATCCTGCAGGAGACAATGACTAAGACACAGGAACGTAATAAAGAGATCTATGACAAGAGAAGAAGAGGGGAACTCAATCTGGAGCCCGGAACCAAAGTTTATTTGTCCACTCTAAATTTAAGGCTTGCATGCCCCACGAAAAAGCTAGGTCCTAAATTCGTGGGCCCCTTTTCTGTTAAAAGGAAGATAAATGAGGTAGCCTACGAACTTGACCTACCGGAAACCTTCCGAATTCATCCAGTCTTCCATGTTGCCTTGCTCAAGCCAGATGTTCCTAACCCCTTTCCTGAAGGAGATACTGGTCCTCCAGAACCGGTATTAGTCAATGGGGAGGAAGAATTTGAGGTGGAATCCATCCTTGACTGCAGGAAGAGACGCAACCAAATTCAGTTCCTCGTCAAATGGAAGGGGTATGGGCCCGAGGAGAATTCATGGGAACCAGAGAACAACATACATGCTGAAAGGCTAATCCAGTCATTTAAAGACTCACATCCACTGGAGATATCTCGGTTGGGCATCCGGAGGCTGCCCATTGGAGGGGGGCAATGTCATGAATTACCTCGGCCACCAGATGGGGCTAGCAGCGCATCGGCGCGCGGGGCACGCGCAATCTCGGCAATGACGCTCGTGCACGCGCGTTCACGGTACCGCGGTGGGCGCGCGCACCGGCGGCAACGGCGCGCGGGCACGTGCAAGCGTCAATCTGGCGCCAAAACGGGGTACTTACTCCTGGGAGCCTGGCCTCTTGCTGTCCAGTCTATAGCGTTTCCTGAGTCTACCAGTACCTGTTACCCCTGCTTGATCCAGATCCTGATACCCGGCTTGTTCCTGTTGACCCTGTCTTCCGCCTGCCCTGACCTCGACTTGCTCTGACCATCCCTTTGCCTCATCCCTGGTACTCTGCCGCCTGCCTGTTACCGACCCGGCTTGACAACCTCCCTACCATCTTGGCCTTCCTGTGCCTGATCGGCTGGTCCAGCTTCTGGGACTCTTCACTGTCTTCTGGGACTTGTTGATGCCTGATCTACAAAACACCTTCCCTCCGGTCTGTTACCTGCCAGCCTGCACCTGTCTTCCAGAGACTCTCTCAGATCCTGCAGAAGCATCAACCAGCCCCTGCATCAGCGTCACTCCTGTTCCCCCTGTCCACTCTACCAGGGGTCCCGGGATCAGAGGAGTAACGGCTGCCACTTCCTGCATGTCGGGCTCATCCTCCAGGTACGTGACAATATGTCTACACCAGTCCACTAATCTAGATAGATGTACTGCATAATAATACTTAAATATATCTGGGACCCCCATTCCACCAAGATTCTTAGGCATAGCCAACAGATCTCTTTTAATCCTAGGACGTTTCCCGGCCCAGATAAAATTCATAAATAAACTACGTATCTGACGCAAAAAAGTCACTGGCATCCTAATTGGTAGCGCCTGAAGTAAATACAACATTTTCGGAAGAACGGACATTTTAATTATACTAATGCGGCCAAATATAAAGAATGGGAACCAAGTCGCCATTTGTCAAGTAGGGCTCGTAATAGATTATACATTGGTAAAAAATTCATTTTAAAAATTTCCTTTTCTTTTGATGGAATATTTGTGCCCAAGTATCTAAGCATTGGACTCCATTTAAAACAAAAATTTGCCCGAATGGAATCCCGGGAAAGAGGGGATAGTGACATGCTCATGGCCTCAGATTTAGTCTGATTTATTTTTAAATTAGAGAGAGTGCCATATTTCTCAATCTCACCCAGCAAAGTAGGGAGAGAAATATGAAGCTTGGTTACTGAAAAAAGCATATCATCCGCATAGGCAGAAACCTTGTGGATTCCTTCCCCAACCCTAATACCCCGTATATCCGGATTCAGGAGAATTCTGTTTAACAATGGTTTCAAAGAGAGAACGAAGAGAAGGGATCAGAGGGGGCAGCCCTGGCGAGTACCATTCGAGATGCTGAAGGGTTCAGAAAGGACCCCATTTGCCTTTACAACCGCTTGAGGGTTCGTATAAACACTTTTAATCCAGCTAATCATTCGTTCTCCCATTCCTATTTGTTTCAGCACCTCAAATAAGAACCGCCAGTCTACCCTATCAAACGCCTTCTCCGCGTCGGTATTCAAAAATACACACAGTATTTTTTTATCGTTTACCTGATTAATCAAATTAAGAACTTTTGTTGTGTTATCTCTACCTTCTCTAGTGGGGACGAACCCTACTTGGTCTAAATCTATTATTTGGGGAATCCATGATTGTATTCTGGTTGCTAATATTTTCGTAAATATTTTTAAATCTGTATTCAGGAACGAGATGGGTCTGTAACCTCCACAATCCGCCAGGTCCTTCCCCTCTTTTGGAATTAACGTAATATGTGCTCTCAGGGTATCCATAGGGAATGTGGAAGTCCGACCCACCGCATTAAAGACTTTTGTCATTTGTTTACTTAGCAACTCAGAAAATTCTCTGTAGTAACTTAAAGTAAAGCCATCCAGAACAGGAGATTTTCTAGATTTGAATGATTTTAATATTTCAGTCACTTCTTTTACCGTAATAGGAGTGTCCAGATTCTAACGGGCTGGTGAGGGTAATCTCGTCATACCTGTCGAGGTTAGATATTCTGCCATCCTGGACTGAGGGGAAGTAACGTGAGGCAAATTATACAAAGTAGCATAATACTTCCCGAATGTCTGGGCAATATCTTTAGGTATCTGTTTTAAATGTCCCTCTATCTTTTATTTGTGATGTATAAGTTGACCTATTCTTTTCTTTAATTTTCCCTGCTAACAATCTGCCACATTTATCTCCTATTTCATAATCTATTTGTTTCCCTCGTTGGATTAGGGCTTTTGCTTTAAACCGTAAAATCTCTGACAGTTGTCTTCTCAGATGTCCCAGCTCCCTACCTACTGATGCTGTCTGTATCTTTTTATGCTGTGTTTCTAAGGCCTAAATCTCATCTAATTATTCTTTGGTCTGTTTTTCCCTTTTCTTTTTCAAAATTGCTCCATGTTTGATTAAAATTCCTCTGATCACGGCCTTGTGTGCCTCCCAAATCATACCTGGGTCACTCTCAGGAATGTTGTTTATCTGAAAATATTCTATCATTTCTTTAGATACATCGTCTCTTACTTCAGGATTTTGAAGAAGGCTTTCATTCAATCGCCAGCATCCCTTACGTCGAGTGGCCAGGTTAGACAGGGAGAGACACAACGAAACCGGAGCATGGTCCGACCATGTTATATTTCCGATGAGGATTTCTGTAACGTCTGAAATTAAATAGTGTGGAATCAAAAACATATCAATACGCGAGTACACTTGATGTGGGTTGGAAAAAAAAGTATAATCTCGTTCCTCTGTATGTAAAGACCTCCAGGCATCTACCACTTGCATTTCATGCATTTTTTGTAGTATACTTCTTCTGACCCGACAGGGGACAGCTGAAGTTCCTGAGGAGGTGTCGATTCTAGGATCTAGGGCAGGGATAAGCAATTAGCGGACCTCCAGATGTTGCCAAACTACAAGTCCCATGAGGCATAGCGAGACTCTGACAGCATCAAGCATGACACCCAGAGGCAGAGGCATGATGGGACTTGTAGTTTGGCAACAGCTGGAGGTCCGCTAATTGCTTATCCCTGATCTAGGGGGATGTTGAAGTCCCCTCCCAGAATCAATCTCCCCTCTATAAAATCCCTTAGTTCTGAAAGAATTTTTTTAACAAACTGGTCCTGCTGTTTATTTGGTACATAGATTGTTGCTAATGTTACCTTAATGTTTCCAATGCTTCCTTTAAGGAAAACAAATCTCCCATTAGGGTCTACCAGTTTGTCCACTAAGCACCATGGCACTCGATTAGATATTAATATTGAGACCCCCTTAGATTTAGCCTGTTGATTTGGAGCATGATACACACAAGGGAAAAATCTATTTTGAAGAAGAGGGAGTCTACCTGCCTTAAAGTGTGTTTCCTGAACATAGGCTACATCTGTCCCGGATCGCCTCAAATCGTTCAGCATCATTTTCCTTTTCCCCCGGGACATTAAGACCCTTAACATTCAAGGAGGTAATCTTCACCTCTTCCATTTTTCAGACAACACTGACATAAAAAAAAAAAAAAAAGAGAAAAATACAAAAATAAAAAAAAAACCCCACCCAAACCTACCTATACGCTCCTTCCTAACCCCTTCTAATCCCTCCCTCCCCTCTAGGCCCAATCGGGCGCGCACCCAAAACTGAGCCACCTGACTGTGACTTCAGTGGGTAAAACCCAATTGGGGGTTTTGGCACAAGATGACCGGGGGGCTCAGACCTAACCTCTTTTCCCCCCCGGCTCTGAGTTTACTACATTTACCATCTGTAGTCAATCTTCTATAACGTATATATCCACTTTATATTTAACCACTTAGTAACCACCCTATAGCCGAAATATGGCTACAAGGCGGTTCCCTTACTCTGGGAGGGCAACAATGTACTTCCTCCCGGAGAATCAGACCCGCAGCAACCAGGATTGCGGTAAGGAGCCAATGTAAGCGGCTCCTTACCATGTGATCGCGCCGTCCAATGACGGCGCGATCACTTGTACACAAACCGGCGTCATGTAATGACGCCGGTTCCTCCCTCTCCTCTCTGTACCGTTCGTTACAGTGTGAGAGGAGAGGGGGGGAGCGGGTGGCAGCAGCAGCACTGTGGCTGGATCTGTGACAATTGCAGTCACAGATCCAGCCATCCCTCCCTGCGCAATACTCTGCAATACCCCCCATACTGTACAGTACCCCCATACTGTGCAATACCCCCCATACTGTGCAATACCCCCCCCATACTGTGCAATACCCCCCCCCATACTCTGCAATACCCCCCATACTCTGCAATACCCCCCCCATACTCTGCAATACCCCCCATACTCTGCAATACCCCCCCATACTCTGCAATACCCTCCATACTCTGCAATACCCACCATACTCTGCAATACCCCCCATACTCTGCAATACCCCCCATACTCCGCAATACCCTCAATAAAAAGTTGCAACAACCGCCATTGTATTCTCTATGGTCTTTGAAAAAAAAAGTTTATATAATGTTTTGGGGTTCTATGTAATTTTTTAGCAAATAAATGATGATTTTTACATGTAGGAGAGAAATGTCAGAATTGGCCTGGGTGCTCCAGAACGTCTGATGGTGCTCCCTGCATGGCGGGTCTCTGTATGTGGCCATGCTGTGTAAAAGTCTCACACATGTGGTATCGCCATACTCGGGAGGAATAGCAGAATGTGTTTTGGGGTGTAATTTGTAGTATGCATATGCTGTGTGTGAGTAATAACCTGCTAATATGACAGAAACTAGATTTTTTTTTTTTTTTTTACAGAATTTTCAGTCTTTTTTCTTTTATAGCACAAAAAATAAAAAACGCAGAGGTGATCAAATACCACCAAAAGAAAGCTCTATTTGTGTGAAAAAAAGGACAAAAATTTCAGATGGGTACAATGTTGTATGACTGAGTAATTGTCATTCAAATTGTGAGAGCACCGAAAGCTGAAAATTGGTCTGGTGATTAAGGGGGTTTTCGTGCCCAGTGGTCAAGTGGTTAAGCCAATCGCCTTATTACTTTTTATTTATATCCAAAAAAAAACGCTCATCAACGCTACCCTATATCCTTCTTCCTACTCCATCTCTCGTAGGATCTGGACAATCCACTAAAACTCTCAGGCCCCGTACACACGACCGAGTTTCTTGGCAGAATTCAGCCAGAAACTCGGTCGGAGCTGGATTCTGCCGAGAAACTCGGTCGTGTGTACACTTTTCAGCGAGGAACCCGTCGAGGAACTCGTCGGGCCGAAAAGAGAACATGTTCTCTATTTTCTCGTTAGTCAATGGGAAAAGTCGGCCCGCCGAGTTCCTCGGCGGCTTCCACACTGAACTCGACGAGGAACTCGATGTGTTTGGCACGTCGAGTTCCTCGGTCGTGTGTACGGGGCCTAACAAAACATATATCTATCTTCTAATCATTGCACATTCATGTTCCCAGCGGTCACATCTTCCTTACTTCTTCTTCAATTCCCGAAAACTAATCTTTAACGTTTAAAGCAAAGATTCTCTGTCAAAATAAAAATTGTATTCCGCAAATATAATATCTCATATGGCCCCCCATAAAGAGCGGGCCAAAATACCAGACGGTCTTTGAAAATTTGATTTAAACTGGGAGTACCGCTAGAAGCGTGTTTTGATGTATAATAGCCAAAGTTAGGTAGAGGAACACAAATCTGCCCATCAGTAAGTCTATACAGTATCATTAAAATATCAATTGCCCGATCCCCTATAAACATAGCACACTTCCTTGATCAAAATATTATGCCCTACGTTCCCCAAAAAAAAAAAAAGGGGAGGGGGGCCAGAAACCGCCAAAATAATATCCAGTTGTCCTTTACCTAAATTCATCACCACTTAATATTACTGCTCCCTCCCTTTGTTTTCCCATTTCTTCCCTTTCCCTTCCCCTTTTTCTCTTCCCTTAACCCTTGCTTCTTCCCTCTAACCGCCCCTTAAACAACATATAAATGGTCCTTAACATAATTTTTTTCACAAATAGAGGGATTTGGAAGGGACATATAAATCCAACTTTTATTTAAATGATTTTAAAAAAAAATCGAAAAAATCCCTCCTGGAAAAAAAAGTTGGGACATGTTTTTTTTTTTTTAAAGGAAACAGGGGGGGGGGGGGCAGAAACCACCAAAATAATATCCAGTTATCCTTCACCTAAATTCATCACCATTTACTGTTCCCTCACTTTCTTTTCCCATTTCTTCCCTTTCCCTTTCCCCCTTTTCTCTTCCCTTAACCCTTCCTTCTTCCCTCTCACTGCCCCTTAAACAACATATAAATCGTCCTTAACGGACATTTTTTCACAAATAGAGGGATTGGGAAGGGACATATAAATCCAACTTTTATTTAAATGATTTAAAAAAAAAATCCCTCCTGAAAAAAAGTTGGGACATAAAACAAAAAAAACAAAAACCTATTTTATATCAGGGGTATTCTTCATATTCTCTATCTCACTTCAGATGGACCCAGGTATACCCCCCCTTCTTTTTTTCTGGGTTTGGCGTTATTTTATTTATAGCCACATTTTTTATTCGTTTAGAAAAATTAGGAATAAATTGTAGCCAGTCTGGCACTTCCAAAGAATCTACTTCCAAAAATGTAAACAATTCTGGTAAGTCTGTGGGTTGTTTAAGAGGGAAGGATTGCTGATTTTTCTTAATTGCTAAAGAAAGCGGTTATCCCCAGCGGTACGTCCCACCACATTTTTTAATGATATCTAATAGGGGGCGTAGTATTGCTCTCCGCTGAAGGGTAGCCCGTGAGAGATCAGGCATCATTTTTATTTGAGATCCCTCGTATCTTATCTCTCCCGCCTCCCAGGATGCCCGGGTAATAGCCTCTTTATCTGAATATCGGTGGAAACAGCAAATCACATCCCTAGGCCTATCTGCATTTACTGAGCGTGGACCCAGTGATCTGTGAACTTGTTCGAATTCAAATCTTTTGGATGGGGGAGTAACAATTATTTGAAGACAGATTGAATAAATAGTCTCTTGCAGTTTCTCTCTTTCAATTGTTTCTGGGATCCCCCTGAACCTCAAATTTTTGCGACAGCTACGGTCCTCAATTTCTTCCAGCTTTAACTGTATGTCATTACACGTCGGTGGATATTGTGTTTGTGTCTGCTCTAAATGTGTAAACCGATTTTCTAGGACACTCAACCGACTCTCATTAATTTCTAATTTATCCGAAAGTGTTTTTATGTCTCCTCGTACTGCTTCCAAATCTCTCCGGTGTGTCTCCTCAACTCTGGCGACCAAAGCTTCCATATCTTCCTCCACTCTAGAGACAAATTGCTCCATATCAGCACGTGTTGGCAATGTTTGTAAATCTGCCCTGGTTGGGAGAGCCAAAAGCAAAGTCCTGATATCAATCTCCTCATCTCCATGTTTCTGCTGTATTATATCTGGGCTCGGATTTACAATTGAGCTTTGACTAGAACTAGGGGAAACACAATCTTCTCCCCCCTCCATTAACCCACTGATTACTGTTGATGTCAATATATTTCTGTCCTGTGTCTTTCCCTGTTTGCCAAGCCCCACCACCTCATACCTCTCCTGTATCTCCTGTGTCATGCACAGAGTATCGTACCGCCCACAGCGCTCCTCCGGCTCTCCGGACCTCACAGGCTCTGATGGCTGCGATGACACTGAAGATCCTTGCCCACACCCGCGCTCCTGCACGTCGACGGCAGCAGCAGTGGCGGTGGCGGTGTCCTCTGTTGCAGAAGTTGCAGCGGCGGCCACTGCGACTGCGCGGGTCAAAGGAAAAAACCTTCGGATCTCTGGCTGTTCCCTGCTCCCTGCACTTTGACACTGCGGGGTCCAGTCTCCCTCCTCCTCATTCCAGGAATCCAGCAAAGGTAACAGTAATGTTAAACGCAGCACTAAAAGCCGTCACACATCCACTTCATTGAGTCCCATTAAAGTCCCATTAAAGTCCTGTTGATGGTTATGGCTTTTGTTTTTTAACTGTGACCGGTATGCAGAGTATGAAAGATATGTGAGTTGTACAAGATATACGAGGTATGCACTGCAGAACACACTGAATATGCAGAGTATACAGGGTATGCACAGTATACAATAAATGTTTCTGCACAAACCCTCCGTCCGTCCGCCAGCCAGCAAGTCTCTCATCAGTCTTCTCATCAATCAGTCAGTGTCATCAACTTCTCCAGTTTAGCCAGGTGGTTTAGGGAGAGGTCTGAGCGTGTGTTACTCTACTCCTTCATCTTGCAACCACACCCCCCTATGGGAATGATGCTATTTCCCATAGGAAACTCTTATATATCTTCCATAATTCACCGATATGGATACCGAACAAATGGTTCAAAAGAATCGATACCCAGATGAGTTGATATGGAAGAAAAAGGTAGCCAGGATCAGTTTAACCACTCTACAATATGGAAAGGATAGGGGGGGATTGGCGGTACCTCATCCTAAAACGTATTTTTTAGCCTCTCAGATACAACAGCTGGCGGGATGGAGACGGGAAGAAAGAGAGGATCCGAATAGAAACTAGAATAGAAACCGAATAGAAACTTGGTGATTGGTACTGCTCCCTCATTAAAGGCAGCCTCTCATCTTGAGATGTGCTTGCCCAGTATGCCACAGTCAGCACCCACAGGAATCCTCCTCAGAAAGGTATGGGCGGAGCTACGGAAAACTTTGGGGACAGAGGGGGTGCTACCATTCACTCCAATATGGAACAAACCGAGATATGCAGAGCTACAGGATCTAGCAGGCTTTACTTCCTGGAAAAAAAGGGGAATCTGGTTCTTTTCACAGCTGTATGAGGGTGAGGTGTTGAAAACTTACGAGCAGCTGTGCAGGGAATATCAATTAGCCCCGCGGGGCTTCTATCAGTATCTCCAGCTCCGACATGCCCTACAGAAACAACAACAAATACGATCGTTGGTGGTAACATCACCGTCACCTTTGATGACAACGGTTCTGCAAGCAGAAGCTCGAAAAGGACTGATAACAAAAATATATGAGGGATTGCTAGCAACAATTCAGAACCATGCCTCCCTAAGAAGTCATAGGAAGTGGGTGGAAGACATCGGGGAGATAGACGGAGATCAGTGGGAGAGGGCGCTTGAATCTGTCCCGGTGCTGTCCATGTCTGCGTCGCACAAACTGTCGCAACTTTTTATTCTACACAGGGCGTACAGAACAGCGCCACAATTACATAGATGGGGAAGAAGTGACACGCTTATGTGCCCAAAGTGTAGGGCTTAGCAACGGGACTTTATACATTTGATTTGGAGATGCCCAAAGCTTCATAGGTATTGGGAGGAAGTATCCCAGTGTATTACCAGAGTAGCACAGGTACCAATTCCATTGGATCCTTTGGATTGTATACTTGTTAGGGGCCATTGACCCTGGAGATTATACAAAAGGATAGTACTATATGGTAACTAGATTGCTGTATTTGGCAAGAAAACTCATTGCACGTTATTGGATGGCTTTGGGGGTCCCCACAGGGAAGCAATGGATTGCGTATGTCAACTCCCTGTTGGGTAGAGAACATCTGGCCTATAAAAGAAGGAAAGCAGAGGGTAAATTTGAGGAAATTTGGCATTCCTGGTTGAGAGACACAAGTGTCGCACCACCAAAACTGGTGATAGATAGATTTTCTATATAGAGTTCAGAGGACAGGGGGGAAGGGGTGGGGGGGATACAATAAATAAAGAGATATACATTGAAATATTATAGGAAGGTAAAAATGTTGTATAATGCATGTTAACTGAACAGCAATGGATGCCGAATAGGCATATCTATGTATGAAATAAGAGAATAAAAATAAAAATAAAGTTGAATAAAATAAATATATATACAACACCTGGGATGCATATATATCCTCTACACACTGTAACTCTAACTGACTAGCCTGCCTGCTCTATCTACCTGCAATAAATGACACTCTCTCTCTGTCTTTCTCTGTCCTCTCTTAACCACCGCAACACACTACACAAGGTCGACTTGCAGGCGGCCTTTTATAGTGTGGGGCGTGTACTAAATCCCCTGATCCATAATTGGCCAAAGCCACCCTGGCTTTGGCCAATTATGGCTCTCCGTTTTTTGCGAGCTGTGATTGGCCAAGCATGCTTGGACAATCGTCAGCCAGCAATGCACTGCGATGCCGCAGTGAATTATGGGCCGAGACACGCCACTCGAATTTGGCGCGAACGGCCCAAAACGTTCGTAATTTGACGAATGATCGAACATACGATGTTTTTTTTGAATCAAAAAGCAAGTTTATTGTATACAGAAAGGAATACAATCATATAATTGTACACAGACAGATCAACATTATTTGCAGTTTACAGGGAAGAATCAGGATATAATCCTATATCCAACATATCCATAAACAGTACAATCATGAGAAAATGTTATACTTTACAGTACTGCATGTCATATGTAGCATCACCCTGGGAAACGTAATCTGACTGTGTGCAGATGCATCTGACTGCAATCTCAGGAGGTAAAAAAAAGTGAAATAAACTAAAGTTGGAAGGAAAGGGAGGAGGGTAAATAAGAGAGAAGGAGGAAAGAAAAGAGAAGAAGAGGAAAGAAAAAGAAAGAGAAAGAAAGAAAAAGAAAGAAAGAAAGAAAGAGAAAGAAAGAAAGCTGTGGACCTCTATCATATTCCCCGTGCCTTTTTAGGTTCTCCAATAAATGATGTAGCATGTTCCTCTCTCTCTACCCACCCGCAGCACCATCACACTCCCTTTCACTAGAGTAAGCTACTCTATCCCTGTAGCAATCTGTCTCTCACCAATTGCAAGGGACCCAGTCCCGGTACATCCAGCCATGGCTGCCACATAGAGTAAAACTTTTTTAAGGCACCCCGGTGTTGATATGTTAGTTTCTCACGTATTAAAATACTGTTAGAACATACGATGTTTGAGTCGAACGTGAGTTTGACTCGAATACGAAGCTCATCCCTAGTACTGGGAAGAGCTTCGTATTTGATTATGGCAGGCGTCTCTCGACTAATACTCAGTAATCTCTTAATCTCTCAGGAACATCTGGTGGTAAATCAGATTAAAATGAGATTGTTTGCCCTCCGGCATTATGGGTATTGTGATCCTTTGATAAGACTTGCTGATATAAACACCTGTGTGTGGGACACAGTAATAATACAATGTGGTGTCCCATATCATTTGAAATATAATATTCTTTAATGTTAGGTCAGTCAGTAAGCTAATTGGCCCGTACACACGATCTTACTTTTTGACAACAAACCGCAGACGGACCTGTTTTTGCAGACAATCTGACCATGTGACCTGTTGTGTGTACAGCACACAAAAGGTAATTATACAGCTTGGTAAGTGTAAGCAAAGCATATACAAAAATAGATCCTAACGCGTTTCGACCCTAAAGGTCTTCTTCAGAGGTTTTAGTTGTGACTGAAAAGAAATTTGCAAAAAATTATTTATTAATTATAAGTTTATATCAACTGTCCCCCGCCCCAGCCCCGTCTGTATATGGGCACTAGTGAAATAGAGGGGGGAGAGAAAAAATAAATGCACATAAATAGAAAAAAAGTAAAAATAGATATCAAAATCATCCTTACCAAGTAGAAGAGTATGGAACAGTCCAAATTAAGCTTCATCGTCGCAACAAAGGAGGCCCAGCTGGTTCCCTGGATGATGTTCCAACCTCAAGGTGCCCCCACACAGGCATCCCAAAGGGTTGCTGAGTGATCATGTGTGACTCTACAGGGGGTCACCGGATAAGGGGGCGACGCCCAACAAAGTGGATAGGAAGGGAGAGAGCGGAGGGGGGGGAAGTGTTGGCCTGTAGTAAAGTAATTAAAGGCATTCGTAAATTAGATTTTAGTGGTATGTGTATATATATATATATATATATATATATATATATATATTCATAAAGCACATCTTGTATTAATTGATTGGATCCCATTAATGGCCAGCCCTGACAGATCCCACAAATTAAAATTGATTGAAAATAAATAAAAATATGTTGATTTCTTACGTGGGTGTTCCTGCCCGGGTTTTGCATCCTCTGTCCCCCAGGAGTTTGCCCCCCTGTTTTCCCTGGGTGTTCCTGCCCGGGTTTTCCTAACTAGTGTCCCCTACTTTGTCTTCCTGTGTCACCTCCCAGCAGGGGGCGAAATTGTGCACCTGTGCGCTCTCAAGTCCCCACCGGATGGCGATTATTTGCCTGTCTGATAAGGGCTGTTCTCCCCTGCTGGCGGCATGTGTGGCTGCTTCCGAGTGTCTCGACGTCTATCGCACATGTGCGGTCACGTTGTGCTTGCGTGATGTCGTCATCAGGTTACGCTGGCGTATGCGGAAGCGACGGCAGTGGCCGACGCTGTTTTGGCATCCACACACGCCGAGGGGATCACCCCAGTGATCCGCCTACGGCGGATAGGTGATGCTAGGCAGGTTTGGGTTGGGAGGGATTCCCCATCATCATGGGGGTTAAAAAGGGAGGGGGCGTATACTGTGCTTGGCCACTAATTGGGACCAATATAAATTCCCCAGCCCCATGTTACTCTCCCAGAGGACCTTGGTATCTCCAGGAGAGCGGACACCATCCCCTCAGGGTAAGCTCAGACCTAGCTACCTTCATCCTTAATTCACCTTATGCTGGTAATTTATTTTAACCACTTAAGCCCCGGACCTTTAGTCAGCTAAATGCCCAGGCCAGGTTTTGCGATTCGGCACTGCGTCGCTTTAACAGACAATTGCGCGGTCGTGCGACGTGGCTCCCAAACAAAATTGCCATCCTTTTTCCCCCACAAATAGAGCTTTCTTTTGGTGGTATTTGATCACCTCTGCGGTTTTAATTTTTTGCGCTATAAACAAAAATAGAGCGACAATTTTGAAAAAAATGCAATATTTTTTACTTTTTGCTGTAATAAATATCCCCCAAAAACATATATACATTTTTTTTTTCCTCAGTTTAGGCCGATACGTATTCTTCCACCTATTTTTGGTAAAAAAAATCGCAATAAACGTTTATCGATTGGTTTGCACAAAATTTATAGCGTTTACAAAATAGGGGATATTTTTATTGCATTTTTATAATTTTTTTTTTTTTTCTACTAATGGCGGCGATCAGCGATTTTTTTCATGACTGCGACATTATGGCGGACACTTCGGACAATTTTGACACATTTTTGGGACCATTGTCATTTTCACAGCAAAAAATGCATTTAAATTGCATTCTTTATTGTGAAAATGACAGTTGCAGTTTGGGAGTTAACCAGAGGGGGCGCTGAACGTGTTAGGCTTCACCTAGTGTGTGTTTACAACAGTAGGGGGGTGTGGCTGTAGGTCTGATGTCATCGATTGTGTCTCCCCTATAAAGGGGATGACACGATCGATGCACCGCCACAGTGAAGCACGGGGAAGCTGTGTTTGCATACGGCTCTCCCCGTTCTTCAGCTCCGGGGAGCGATCCCGACGGAGCGGCTATAAACAAATAGCCGCGCCGTCGTCCCGGATCGCTCCCCGAGGTAAGCCTCCCGCCGCACGCAGCGGAGGGGGTCCCGATCGGACCCCCGATCCGCGGAAAGGCAAGGACGTATATATACGACCATCTGCCTGTCCGTGCCATTTTGCGGACGTAAATAGTCGTGCGGCGGGCGTTACGTGGTTAATAAATCTCTTCTCATTAATTGCAGATTGGGAATATGCTATCACTGAATTCCAATGTTTCTTTTCCTTGAAACTTGGGGGCAGATCCACATAGATCGGCGCATATATCTGCCGGGCGTATCGTATCTAAGATACACTACGCCGCCGTAACTTTCTTTTTTTGAATCCTCAAAGAATTTGCGCCGTAAGTTACGGCGGCGTAGTGTATCTTTGGCGGCGTAAGGGCGCGGAATTCAAATGGATGTGATGGGGGCGTGTTTTATGTAAATACATTGTGACCCGACGTAAACAACATTTTTTTTGAACGGCGCATGCGCCGTCCGTGGGGGTATCCCAGTGTGCATGCTCGAAAATAAACCGGAACAAGCCAATGCTTCTGACGGTGACGTCATTCTACGCAAATCACTATTCGCGAACGACTTACGGAAACTACGTAAAAAATTCTAAATTCGATGCGGGAACGACGGCCATACTTAACATTGAGTACGCCTCATAATAGCAGGGGTAACTATACGCCGGAAAAAGCCAAATGCAAACGGCGTAAAAAAATGCGCAGGCCGGACGTACGTTCGTGAATCACCGTAACTAGTTAATTTGCATACTCGACGCGGAATTCGACGGAAACGCCACCTAGCGGCCGGCGGAAAAATGCATCTACGATTCGACGGCGTACTAAGACGTACGCCTGTCGGATCGATCCGAGATGCAGTCGTATCTTGTTTTGTAGATACAAAACAAAGATACGACGCGGGAAATTTTAAATTACACGGCGTATCAATAGATACGCCGGCGTAATTATTTTGTGGATCTGCCCCTTGGTCTTTATTGAATCTTTTGTCCATACTCTAAAGATTTCCTCACTACTTTGTGACAACCAAGGTAACACTCTTTCTTATTTACATTTCTCCCACTTGTCATTCTCACTTGCATATCATTTCCTTTTTCCCACTCTCACTCTTTCCTCCTCACATTTTATTCTCGTTTCCCATCCACACATTGCAACCACATCACCTCCCTCTCCTTTTCATTCGCAGCATTTGTTTTTCAGTCTTCTGTTTCACATTTTTCCGCTTTTCACTAGTAATTTTTTCACTTATTCCTTACACACATTCATCACTCACTTACATGCCTTCATTGCCTGTCTTTCTTTTCCCTTCCCCCCTGTCTGTCCCTCTCTTCCCCTCTCTCCGCCTTCCTCACTTTTCCTCCTTTTTCTTTTTCTTTTTCCTTTTCCTTACACACACCGTCCTCATCTTTTGGTTAACTCCGTTCACTCCAGCTCATCACACACACCTCATCATGTCCCTTTTCACCCCATCCATTTTCACTTTTCCATGTCCCCCTCCCTTATTCCCATTCTTACTTCCTTTCTCCTTCCCCTCTCTTCCCTCTAGCTTTTTATGCACTTGCACTTTATCACTCACCATGCCACCATTTCTTCACCTTTTTGCCCTCTCACTCTTTCACCGCTTCTTCACATTCTCACCTTTAGTGTCTTTAAATTTAATTCAATTAACGTGACACCATCACTTAACAAAAGAAATCAACATATTTTTATTTATTTTCAATCAATTTTAATTTGTGGGATCTGTCAGGGCTGGCCATTAATGGGATCCAATCAATTAATACAAGATGTGCTTTATGAATATATATATATATTGAATATATATATATATATATATATATATATATATATATATATATATAAACATACCACTAAAATCTAATTTACGAATGCCTTTAATTACTTTACTGCAGGCCAACACTTCCCCCCCCCCCCCTCCGCTCTCTTCCTTCCTATCCACTTTGTCGGGCATCGCCCCTTATCCGGTGACCCCCTGTAGAGTCACACATGATCACTCAGCAACCCTTTGGTACACCTGTGTGGGGGCACCTTGAGGTTGGAACATCATCCAGGGAACCAGCTGGGCCTCCTTTGTTGCGACGATGAAGCTTAATTTGGACTGTTCTATACTCTTCTACTTGGTAAAGATGATTTTGATATCTATTTTTACTTTTTTTCTATTTTTATGTGCATTTATTTTTTCTCTCCCCCCTCTATTTCACTAGTGCCCATATACAGACGGGGCTGGGGGGGGGGGACATTATTATAAACATATAATTAATAAATATTTTTTTGCAAATTTCTTTTCAGTCACAACTAAAACCTCTGAAGAAGACCTTTAGGGTCGAGACGCATTAGGATCTATTTTTGTATATGCTTTGTTTACACTTACCAAGCTGTATAATTACCTGTTGTGTGCTGTAAAAAGTTATGGAATTTTAAATGCTTTTGTATTACCGCAACTTATGTCTTAACCATACTCCCCATCCCTCCCTCCCTTATTATTCCCAATAAACCTTTTTTACACATTGCATTCTAACTCATTACTTGAGCTGCCTAAAAACCCCACTGGGGAAAATTTCTCTGATGCCTTTTTCGCGGTAAGCAGCAATTTCTCTCTACTACGTGTGTTTTGTCCCTTTCGCATATATATTGGGTGGTTAAACACCCACTCCCATATAAACACAGTAGAGATAAGGCATGAGTTTCCTGGCATTGGTACTTGATCGATTTCTTTTTACTGTCATGTAATTTATTTGCCCATCATCATAATTATGTACCAGGGTAATGAATAGATTAGTCTCATGCAAACGCATGAAACTGCCTTTGAACAAGATGATCAGGTTGAAACGCATATTTCATCCTTAACCCATAAGCTACATTAGATTTTAGATAAAAAATCCTCGCTCTATTGGCATGTTGGTTTCTTTGACGGATATAATTAATTTTTTTTTTATATAAACTGGACCATTCTAACGGAATATCGAAAAGTGAATTCATTTATTTCCAAGTATCCGTCAACTATATTCAAACATGCTACCTAATCCGATCACGTGTACACAATTCCATCGGACTAAAGTCCAATATACAAACATGCATGCTCAGAACCAATGCTAAAGATCAGACAACAATAGCAGAAGTTGCCCAAAGGGTACAACATGGTGGCCAGGACCATACAGCGATTTAACAGGACAGGTTCCAGTCAGAACAGGCCTCGCCATGGTCGGCCAAAGAAGTTGAGTTCACATGCTCAGTATCATATCCAGAGGTTGTCCTTGGGAAATAGATGTACGCATTTCTGCAGAGGCTGAAGGGGTGGGAGGTCAGGCTGTCAGTGCTCAAATTGGTCTGGCTGTCATCCAGAAGGAAGTCTCTTCTAAAGATGATGCACAAGAAAGATCATTAAACAGTTTGCCGAAGACAAGCAGACTAAGGACATGGATTACTGGAACCATGTCCTGTGGTCTGATGAGACCAATATAAACGTATTTGGTTCAGATGGTGCCAGTCGTGTATGGCGACAACCATTTGAGGAGTACAAAGTGTGTCTTGTCTACAGTCAAGCATGGTGGGAGGAGTGTCATGGTCTGGGGCTGCATGAGTGCTGCCGGTACTGGGGAGCTACAGTTCATTGAAGGAACCATCGATGCCAACTTGTACTGTGACATACTGAAGCCGAGCATGATCCCCTACCTTCGAGACTGTGCCAGAGGGTGGTATTTCAAGATAACAACCGCAAACACACCTCCAAGACAACCACTGCCTTACTAAAGAAGCTAAGGGTAAAGGTGATGGACTGGCCAAGCATGTCTGCAGACCTAAACCCTATTGAGCATCTGTGGGGCATCCTCAAATGGAAGGTGGAGAAGCGCAAGGTCTCTAATGTCCACCAGCTCCGTAATGGCGTCATAGAGGAGTGGAAGAGGACTTCAGTGGCAACCTCTGAAGCTCTGGTGAACTCCATGCCCAAGAGGGTTAAGGCAGTGCTGGAAAATAATGGTGGCCACACAAAATATTGACACACATATTTATTTAGTGGTGTACCAACTTTTGTTGCCAGCGGTTTAAACATTATTGGCTGTGTGTTGAGTTATTTTGAGGGGACAGAAAATTTACACCGTTATACAAGCTTTACACTCACTACTTTACATTGTAGAAAAGTGTAATTTCTTCTGTGTTGTCACATGAAAGGATATAATAAAATATTTACAAGATTGTGAGGGGTCCACACACGCACACTTTTTATTTTTGAGGGGGGAGGGGGGGGAATCTGTGTAAATTCCCACACTTTTTTCCTTTTATCCAGGACTTGACCCTGAAATAGGTACACTTTAAATAATGTGAAATAAGCCATTCATAAAAACACTAATATAAAGTGGAGCTCATGTTATGAGCATGTCATAAACTAAGCTATAATACACATTCAGAAACCTTCGTAGAAGCTTAGAAACTCTTGGCAACATTCACGTAAATTTTTTACTTCTGAATGACAAAATGAGCTGGGAGAAATCATCCAAACGCATGCAGTAAAGAAATAGACAAACTTGACAAAGGATTATTTTCTTAATGCCAGATACTGACTAACTAAACATCACAAGGGATTTGAAGAAGTAATCATGTGTTAGTAAAAATATATTTTTAGTTTATGCACTTTGAAAAAGGATTAACGAAAGCCAATGATTAGAGGCTTACAGAGACAAAAATAATATAATGTCATTAATGTCATGTCTAGATTCTAGAATAAGAAAAGTGTTTTTTTGGGGCCCAATTATGGGAGTAAAATAGGATGTAGGTGGTAGTGGAGGATCTGCTTGTATTGTTAATCTTCATCCTCTTCAAATTAAGTTGTTCCATCAAAGTGGTGGGGAGTGGGGAGGAATTTGGAAAACTTCATTTTTGTAAACTACTATAGGCAAGACAATTTGAAAAAAACATTAATTAATTAAAATTAATAACAGTATTTTTGTGGTGGAAATTTTTAGGCACTGATGTATACCAAAATTCCTGACACTAAGGCCCCATACACACGAGAGGATTTATCCGCGGATATGGTCCAGCGGACCGTATCCGCGGATAAATCCTCTCGAGGATTTCAGCAGATTTCTATGCGATGGCGTGTACACACCATCGCATTGAAATCCGCGCCGAAATCCTCTGGCGATGACGTGTCGCGCCGTCGCCGCGATTACGACGCGGCGACGTGCGCGACGCTGTCATATAAGGAATTCCACGCATGCGTCAAATCATTACGACGCATGCGGGGGATCCCTTCGGACGGATGGATTCGGTGAGTCTGTACAGACCAGCGGATCCATCCGTGGGATCCGATTCCAGCGGATAGATATTCTGTGCATGTCGACAAATATTTATCTGCTGGAATTCGGAAAGATCCGCGGATAAATATCCGCCGGAGTGTACACACCATAGAATCTATCCGCTGAAACCCATTCGATGGGATTTATCTGCGGATAGATTCTATGGTGTGTACGGGGCCTAACTCTATATTATATAATATACAGTTTGTGGCAGGAATTTGGAATTAAGTTTAAGTCTATCTATTATTTATTTATTATCTATTAAGTATTTTTTTGTTTACAAACGTTTTTATTGAAGCATAAGGTCATAGTATAAGCATTTACCAGTGGTAAAAAATGAACAAGTGAAAGAGTCATTTACATTATACATTACATACAAGTAAAGATATATCTCATGAGAGAATGTATACAATTGATTTACAGATCTATACGAGCTCCGTGGGGGAGAAAAAAAATAATAATAATTAGTGGATGTGCTAAAGCAGAATACCTGTAATAGATTTTACATCCGTAGAGAGGCTTCCCACAGAGACCATTTTTTTTGGTGTAGATGCATAGTGTCATATAGCGTGTGGTGTATCATTTCCGATAATTTGATATTTTCCATGCGGTTAAGAATTTGAGGCCATTGCACATTGTTTGAACGCCAGTTGAAAGCTATGGCCCAGTGGATGGCGCTAAGGAGAGTGTGGATTAATCTAGAACTTGCAATAGGTATGTCTTGAATGGGAGTAAATAGAAGGCACATTTGAGGAGTTATTGGGATTTTTCTACCTGAAAATCGATCAATCATAAGACTTGCATTGTGCCAGATGCGTTTGATGTGGGAGCATTCCCAAAATATATGTAATAGCGTCCCCTGTGTAGGACAACCCCTGAAACAGAGTGGAGAAGTTGATGGGTAAAACGAATTAAGTTTGTCAGGGGTTAGATACCATCTGTACAGCAGTTTAGTGGCAGATTCTCTAATGGTGGTAGTTTTGGTACATCTGTGTAGATTGTCAAATATGGCATCCCATTGTTCGGGGGAAAATGAAACATTTAAGTCCGATTCCCATTGTAGTATAGGGTGTGTTTTTTCAGGCATGTTGAACTCGTTTAGGTTTTTATAGATTTTTGATATTAAACCCTTGTCACGAGGGGAGGAAATACAAATCCGTTCGAATAGTGAGAAAGGGTTATTTGGAGTAAGTGAGTAGTATTTTTGGTAAAAGTGCTTTATCTTTTCATAATTTTCATAATCTGTGTGTGCAAGGTCAAATCTCGTTTGTAGTTCAGTGAATGAGTAAAAAGTATTGTTATGGGTGAGAGATTTTAGATTCGTTAGATTGTGTAGCTTCCATATTGCTAATGAGTTTTGGTAATTATCTTGGAGAGTGAAATGAGGGTCTCCTAGGAAGGATGCCAAGGGAGGGATGTCTGAAGACAAGTTAAATTTGGTGACCTGTCTGTTCCACAGTTGTAGGGAATGTGTTACAATTGTATTTAACGGTCTAATTCTCTGAGGCAAAATGGATCTGGACCAGAGTAGACCTTGTAGATGGTAAGGGAGGACGGATTGCTCTTCGAACTGGAGCCATGGTATTTGGGAGGCTGGGGCATACCACTGTGCAAGTTGAGTAAATCTGGCTGACAGATAATACAGCCATAAGTTTGGGATGCTTAGTCCTCCTTTCGATTGGGGCCTAAACATTAGGGAGTAGCTAAATCTTGTTTTTTTGTTTTGCCAGACAAATTTATTAATTTCCCTTTGGAGTGAATCTAACTTGCTTTTGGGCAATGCAAGAGGAAGAGCTCTAAAAAGGAACAAAAGTCTGGGTAGTAAGACCATTTTCATGGCCACTATTCTTCCTGAGAAAGATATTTGGTGTGAAGACCATAGTTTTATTGTGTTTTTGATATTATTGAATAATGGTGGGTAATTCGCATGGAATAGCGCTTTGAATGAGGGGGTGATACGTATTCCCAAGTATCTAAATGAATCCGTACACCAAGTGAATGGAAAATTGTCTTTGAGCGTTGCAATTAAGGTTGGTGGGATGTTGATGGGTAAGGCTGAGCATTTGGACAGGTTTACACCCAATCCAGATAGATCATGAAAGGTATCTAAAATCTTGGTCAGATTAGGTAAGGAGATTAGAGGATTCGTTAAAAAGAGAAGGACGTCATCTGCGTAGAGGCTTAGTTTGAATTCTTTGGACCCTTTAGTGTAGCCCTTGATATCTACATTATTTCTAATTGCGCAGGCTAGGGGTTCTATTGCCAGGGCAAAAAGGAGTGGGGATAGTGGGCAACCCTGCCTGGTGCCCCTGCACAGAGGGAAAAAGTCAGAATTGTTGCCTGGAAGTTTAATACGAGTTTGGGGGTCATGATAAAGAGCTTTAAATCCATGAAAGAATTTGCTATTTATGCCATATCTAGGGAGTAATGTTATCTATTAAGTATTAGGGGAGGCTGGTGCACACACAGAAGGCTGTTTACCTTTATGCATACAATGCATAAAGATAAAAAAAACTTGAGCCTTTACAGCCATTTTAAGCAAGCATAGTGTAGATGAAGTCTTGATTGAAGAAAAAAAAGTAATGTTGAAAAAAAACAGAAGATGACTAGCAAAAATGGTAAAACTTTTCTCAGCAGCGGAGTATACATGATATCAAAAAAGAAACACAGCGAAAGCAATATGGGATATGAAAAATGGAAGTAACCTACACGCACACACATACTGTACTTAGGTTGAACTGGATGGACTGATTTCTTTATTCAATCTTATTAACAATAACATCCATCTATCTAATACACTAGCAAAAAACTGAAGCATGCCAGGAGTTGGAGGGGGTTGTACCAGGCTGGTCGTTCACGTTGAAGCAAATGACATCCTTGCGACGTCATTTACCGCAATGCACGTCGGGAAAGTTTCCCGATGGAGCATGCGCACTACGTTCGGCGCGGGAACGCGCCTAATTTAAATGATCCACGCCCCCTACGGGATCATTTAAATTATGCGCGCTTACGCCGGCCACTTTTACGGAACGCCCCCGCAAATTACAGAGCTACTGCTTTGTGAATGAAGCGTAGCGCAAGTAATTTACGGAGGCGTACCGTAAAAACGGAACGCTGCGCCTCCGTAAGAGCGCGCAGCCCTACCTGAATCTACCCCAGTGTATTTCCTGACTTGCTCCATGGCAGCATACGTGTGGGTTGGCCCCGCCTCCATAACTACCCAATAGGACCCCTCCCTAAAAATTTCAGCTGTGGGCTCTCAGCCGTGTTCCTTTTTTGTCCTCCTCCGTAGGACCATGTGTTTTTGGTTCTCCTACCTGAAGACGATTGTTCCTACGATCAAGATCGGCCGATGATATGATGTCTCATCCCTCCGATAAGCCTTGACTGTTAAGCAGGGTATGGAGTGTATTGCAGAGTAGCGCTGAAGAGCTGGATTATGTCTTCCACTGGAGGCCTGAATACCTAGCAATGTGCAGGTGGCCATTATCTGCTGAAAGCCCGGTGTGTGTATGGATGCGGTGTCCCTGGCCGAATCGATCGTAGGTGGTGGTAAGCAGTATCGGCTTCATGGCAGCAGTGTTTATGTTTGTTAGAAATTAGGAAAGGTGTCTCTATATGGAAACACTAACAGCGCTTAGGTAAAAGAAAAAAATCTAAAATTACCCCTCTGCTTATGGTGATAGATATTCACCCTTGGTGAGAGCAATTGTCACTCCAAATCAATCATATACCATGAGTGAAAAAGAAGAGCACAAAACCTCACTGAAATGATAATGGTTGAAATTGCAAAAGAAACGATGATACAAAGTCCATTTACCAAAAAAACGCATTAGCATAAAAAAGTCTCTAAAATCATTGTAATTCCTGTGCGTTGTTATACTCCTGAAGTGTCCACACAAAGATCTTCACATACAGGTCTCCCTTAGGAGTTCTACTCACCAGATGCCTATGGTGTAATCAGCCTTGAGAACTCCTGTGATCCTGCTGGGCTCCTTCAAATGGTATGCCTAGGATGTATCCTGGAAGACTCTAAATATCTTTCCTCCTATTACCAGCATCTCTCGGTGGAGTGGATGGGTAATCAAGGGCAGAGTATGATCATGGAAAATAAGCATAGGAAAGAAACATAGTGTGATACTGCTTTTTATTCAAACCAAGCCCCTCACAAAATGTTATGCTTACAATGTAATAGAAAAATACAGGCACATCAGATGTTAGGACTATTAGCTCACGTAGCTATGTTGCTTGTCAGCTGAGCTCCAGCTGACAAGTTGCTCGTTCTATACAACTGCTGTCTGTATGGGTGTAGACTCGTCGTGTAGCCACGCCCTGACGCGTTTCGGGATTGGTTCCCGTCTTCAGAGGGCGTAGCTACACAACGCTGGCTCCGAATTTAAATAGGCAGAGCTGGTGTATCCATCCACGCTCCAGCCTATAGTACATCAGCTATGTGTGCGGATGGTACCCGCCCACTCAGTCCTGGAGTTCCCTCTCAGGTCCTGTTTTTGGCTGATGGTATCTCCCTATGCAAAACTATGGGCGCGGAGTGCATTGTAATGCCCGCGCTTCCATAATATGCCGGATGTTTAAAGCTTAGTGACACCTCCCTCCGAACGGATGACACGGCATCTGTGTCACCCTGCTCGAGGTGGCGTCAAAAGCTGGGGCAAATGAACGAAAACTCTGTTTAACCAGAGAAGTACTCCCCATCTCAGTGTGATAACCTGATCCCTGATGTTTTATCCTGCCCCCTGTTAACTGCAGATGCAGGACAAGGTTTGGGTAAATAAAGGTGTTATATCTTTAAACACCTGAATCAACATGCTGTGTGTGCGCCTCATCACTATACACAATGTGAGCACGAATTTAAAAATAATGACAATGCTAAAATGGCAGCAAGTGCTGTGCATGATAAACAGTAAAAAACACAACATATTATATGTGCAAATACAATGTATAAGTCAACGTAAATCCATTGATATGCTCTGGCACTACGAGCTCAAACATGGAAATACACGTGTTAATTCATAATATCAAACAAATACAATAAAAATACCATTAAAAAATATCATAAAAAATGCAACTATCTCTTCGTTAGCTATATATATTCTATATGCGTTGAGATGAACGATTCAAATATACAGAGTCTTAATATAATGAAAAAAAAATAAATAAATAAAAAAAAAAAAAAATAAATAAAAATAAAACGACCTCTGTATAAAATATATAGTGATTACTGACTGTATCGAAGACAGTATGTACACTAGGTGTATGACTACTCATGAAAGAGACTAACAATAAAACATAGATGTTAAAACATATGTTAAACTGTAAAATGTGAATACTTAATAAAAATGACCAGCATGAGGGAACATTTATCATGAGGGAAAATTTATCAGCATGAGGGAAAATTTATATATTACTGTGTGTCGATACACTAAAATCATGAAAAATCATAAAAACATCAATCTGAGCTGAAATTAATCTAAGCTAAAATTAATGGTTACTTATAAAACAATTTATGTCCAGGTCTATGTTCAGGCCATTGGGGCTGAGTGTGTTAGTGAGGAAAATCCACTCCGTCTCGCGCTTAGATATTTCTCTCACCCTATTGGACCCTCTCCAGTTGGGGTTGATCTTATCTATGCCCCAAAATTTTAATCCAATGGGATTTTTGTTATGTTTCTCCAAAAAGTGGAGGGACACACTGTGCTCATCGTAGCCTGTAGTAATATTGTATATATGCTCTGATACCCTCTTAGACAGCTTCCTTTTTGTACGGCCAATATACATTAAACCACATGGGCACTCCAGGGCGTACACTACATGCGTGGATGCACATGTGATGCATTCTTTAATTTCAAAAGACTTGCCATTGGCCGTAGAAGAAAACTGTTTTAGGTCCCTTAGATGAACTGCAACCTGCCGGCATGCTTTGCATCTTCTGCATGCCGTGAAACCTGGTCTGTCCCAAAACATTTTAATCTTCGTGGGGGGGTCCAGTACTTTTTTCACTATCTGATCCCCAAAGGAAGGTGCTTTCCGATAGATGAATGGTGGAACACTCGGTAATTGTGTATTTAATATTCTATCCATCATTAGTATGTTCCAATGTTTTCTAAAGATGGCCTCAATGTCCTTATATTGTTCGTTATAGCCTGTTATGAAGCCCCATTAATGCTGTTGATTCTGTGGTCTGATTCTGGGTACCAGAAGGTTATTTTGTGTATTACTTCCCACCTCTTGCATTAAGGAATTCAATTGCGGTTCCTTGTATCCCTTTTCAACAAAACGATCCTTTATCATTGTTGCTTGATTAAAATAATCACTATCCTCAGTGCAATTGCGCCTAATCCTCATAAATTGTCCTTTAGGGATGTTACGGAGCCATCTCGGGTGATGTCCGCTTTGAATGGGGATGTAACTATTTCTATCAGACGCTTTAAAGTATGCCTTGGTATAAAAATTTGTGACTCCCTTCATGACTGTCACATCCAGATAATTGATCTGTTCTTTATCCCACTGAAATTCCAGCTTAATATTATTTTCATTGGTATTTAGCCAATCTGCATAATTCTTAAGGGCGTCTTCCGATCCTTCCCAAATGATGAACAGATCATCAATAAAGCGTTGGTAGAAAATTAATTCTTTACGTCTGTTATGAAAGATCCATTTATCCTCCCACTCACTCATGAATAAATTTGCTATACTCGGTGCAAATTTAGCGCCCATAGCGACGCCAGTCTTCTGGTTATAAAAATGGCCACCGTACCAGAAATAATTGTGCGTGAGACAAAACTCTAAAATCATTTTAAGGAACTTCTTCTGTATAAATGGTAATTCATCCCGTTTGCTCAAAGCCCAATTCAAGGCTAAAATGGCGTCTTCATGGCGTATGTTAGTGTACAAAGAGGACACATCAGCTGTCACTAAATATAAAGTGCTATCGGGTGTGATCATAACTTGTTTTAATTTCTGCAAAAAATCCGTAGTGTCTTTGAGGTAAGCTTTAGTTATAATTACACTGGTCTGAAGAAAACGATCCAGGTACTGGCCTACTCTTGCTGTTACTGACTCAATGCCATTCACAATAGGTCTGCCTGGTGGTAATGTAAGGTGCTTGTGCATTTTTGGAACCGTATATATAGTGGGAGTGCGGCTGAAACTAGGACATAAAAATAGTTTTTCTTTTTTATTCAATATTCTCATATAGTAACCATAGTCTACTAGGTTCCGTAACTCTGTTCTATATTGTTTATTTGGGTCAACAACTAAGTGAGAATAAGTGTTTACATCATTCAGCATTTCCTGTAATTGGGAGTGGTAGTAGGTTTTGTCCATCACTACTACACCACCCCCTTTGTCCGCTGGTCTCACTACCACATCCTTACGTTTTTCTAAAGCTTGTACCCCTTCTTTGATGTGTTTCGGATTGAGGCTTTTTTTCACTTGTAGCGTGTCCAAATCCTTTAATACAAGCTGTTTAAACACCTCCACATGGTGATTGGAAGATTGTGGTGGGTTGAATAGTGACTTGTTTTTCAAACCGCTATCTACCCCAATAACTTCTGAGTATTTATTGCTCTTATTGCCACAGTTGTTATTAGTCAAAAAATATTTCTTAATATTGACTTTCCTTATATACTTATGTATGTCGATGTAAACTCCAAACTTGTTCAATGGTTTTGTTGAAGCACACTTCAGACCTGCATTTAGTATGTTGGTTTCTTTCTGTGTCAGAGCTATAGAAGATAGATTATAAATACCTCCTATTCTGTTTGTCTTGCTCTTTTTTTGTTGGACTCGTTGCCCTGCCCTGGTTCCTCTTCTCGTGGTGGTTGATTGTTCCTTAAAGGACTGTATGTGGCTTCCCCCATTGGGGGGTTCCACCAATCTCTCACATTCTGAGTGTTCTGATGTTGCTGTGGTCGTCCCCTCCAGGGGCGTCCCCCACGTGATCGACCTCTGGGGTGTCCCCTCATGCCTCTCCCTAAAAAAGGAGCCGGGCGTGGTGATTGCGTATAATATTGATTATCTGTATTCTCCTGTCTTGGTAATTGCTCGTACCTATTATGGGTGGTTATTGGGTAATGCTCATTATTGTATGCTGTGTAGTTAGCATCATACTCCATTTTAGGAGGTGCATTGATACCTCCCCTTCCCCGAGATTTATTGCCTCTACCCCGTCTTTGAGGATTAGAAATTAATCTCTTTCCTATGCTTATTTTCCATGATCATACTCTGCCCTTGATTACCCATCCACTCCACCGAGAGATGCTGGTAATAGGAGGAAAGATATTTAGAGTCTTCCAGGATACATCCTAGGCATACCATTTGAAGGAGCCCAGCAGGATCACAGGAGTTCTCAAGGCTGATTACACCATAGGCATCTGGTGAGTAGAACTCCTAAGGGAGACCTGTATGTGAAGATCTTTGTGTGGACACTTCAGGAGTATAACAACGCACAGGAATTACAATGATTTTAGAGACTTTTTTATGCTAATGCGTTTTTTTGGTAAATGGACTTTGTATCATCGTTTCTTTTGCAATTTCAACCATTATCATTTCAGTGAGGTTTTGTGCTCTTCTTTTTCACTCATGGTATATGATTGATTTGGAGTGACAATTGCTCTCACCAAGGGTAAATATCTATCACCATAAGCAGAGGGGTAATTTTAGATTTTTTTCTTTTACCTAAGCGCTGTTAGTGTTTCCATATAGAGACACCTTTCCTAATTTCTAGCATTTCTTTTATAATAGCTGCTATTCTGCCAAAAACTACCACTTCACATATCTCAGTAGATATCACACTATATCCATAGAGCGCTTGGATCAGTACTATCTTCGGATAAATTCTGATATTTTTTATATGTTTATGTTTGTTGTATTGTTTCTCTGTCTTTCCATGTGCTGTTTTTTCATGATTGCATCATGCCCAGTGAGCGGCTGGTTCCCGTGCGTTCCAGCCGCCACTCCCTCTTACTTCCGGGTTTCCGTCTGCGTTCTACGAACGGACAGACCCAGGAATGAAAGCAAGGTTTGGTTCGCGCATGCGCGCAAGTATCGCCGTTGTTCTTAAAAAAAAAGTCGGGGGAAATCTGTGAAGTTCGGGTTCGATCGTTCAAAACAACGGTTTACCTATGCATTTACAGAGAATACCCCAGGTTTGTGCTCGTTCAGAATGTTTGGTTTTAGCATGTGTTTTAGTCGTTTGAGATCTGATGTTTGATTCTCCCACCTGCAATGTGTCTGTTCTACTATGGATGCTTCATTGCCCCTAGTGGCCAGCCCTCTCTCAGCAGGTAAGATTGGAAAACTATGTTCTTCTTTTCCTGTTGGGGGGGAAGAGAGTGGAGTATAGGGCATTGTCATGACTATGCTTGTCTCTCTCTTTCTCTCTATTCTTCTTTTTTCAGCCCTTCTAGGTCTGACCAACATCACAGCGAGTCCCGCAGACGCAGCGGGTCCTCTAAATCGCACCACCAGCACTCATCTTCTAGACACAATAATTCTTCTAAATCCGGACATCCCAGTAGGGATACTCCTCACCCCCCCTCATCTCACAACAAGACGTTAGAGAGATTTTGTGTCCCTTTGCGACTATTGTTTTTTTAAAGGCAGCCAATGAAAAGGAAGGTGCAGACAAACACCTAGAAGCATTGGTTAAGTGGGTCATGAACAAGTCGCTACAGGAGAGAGATGCCAGAGTGCAGCATGATTCTCCTCCAGACCCAATGATTCCCTTGTTGGATCAGGGACAAATGCATGAGACTTTTGAAGTCGCTCAAACCAGCCATCCCTCAGCTTCCCCCTCAGAGAGTGGGTCAGAAGTGGATGATGCAGGGATAGACTTTGATTATGCCTTATGCCGCGTACACACCATCACTTTATGTGATGAAAAAAAACGACACTTTCTGTGAAGTAAAAAATGACGTTTTTGAAACTTCAATTTTCAAAGACGAAGTTGCCTACACACCATCGTTTTCTCACAATGATCTTGCAAAGTGAGGTTACGTTCCACCACGTTTTACCATTGAAGCTTGCTTCATAAGTAGCTTCTGGGCATGCGTGGATGAAAAAACGTCTTAGAAAACGACGTTTTTTGCTACACACGGTCAATTTCTGTGAAGTAAAAAGTGCACTTTTGAAAAACGACACATAAAATTGAAGCATGCTTCAATTTTTTTTGGTCGTTTTTTACAAGACATAAAACAACGTTTTCCCCCACACACAGTCAATTAAAGTGACGTTTTTAAAAACGTAATTTTTTTTCATCACATAAAGTGATGGTGTGTACGCGGCATTAGTTCCTGCTTTAGTGAAAGCAGTCAAGGAAGTTTTGAATTTGGAAGATCCAATTATCTCTCCTCCCAAACAAAGAAAACGTTTTAAACAGCTCAATAAGGAGCGACATTATTTTCCGTTTGTCACGGAAATAGGTGCCATTATCTCAGAAGACTGGGGTAAACCTGATAAAAAAAATAAAAAGGCTCTGTGCAGTCAAAAAAATTGCAAAATGATATCCTTTTAAAGAGAAAGACGTGAAACATCTTGACTCCGCTCCATTGGTTGATGCAGCTTTGATGCGTTTGGTGAGATACGTAACCCTTCCCCTGGAAGATACGGTTTCTTTCAAAGATCCTCTAGAGAGATGGATTGATTCAGACCTGAAGAGAATCTACCTGACAGCAGGATCAAAATTCTGGCTTTAGCAGCTCTCTCAAATCCTTAGAGGCATGATCAGACAATGTGAAACAAATCAAAAAAAATCCTTCAGGGTAGCGCTGTAACAAACAAAGACGGTAAAGTCCCACAATCATGTAATAATGAATTTATTAGGAATGTCTCGAGGGCAAAAAATCTCCAAAAACAGCCTGATAAAACAAGGTAATAATGATAAAATGTGAAATATGATAGAAATGTCACATATTAAAACAACTCCGAGAAGGTTGGCAGCAAGGTAAATATGAATGTAAACAAACCAGCACTTGTGCTGAGCAAAGGAACTCCTCCCACAAGCAGAGCGTCGCTGGTATATCACTGGTATATCACTCGTCACTGGTATATCTGGACAAGGAGGAGCTGCTTGTGGGAGGAGTTCCTTTGCTCAGCACAAGTGCTGGTTTGTTTACATTCATATTTACCTTGCTGCCAACCTTCTTGGAGTTGTTTTAATATGTGACATTTCTATCATATTTCACATTTTATCATTATTACCTTGTTTTATCAGGCTGTTTTTGGAGATTTTTTGCCCTCGAGACATTCCTAATAAATTCATTATTACATGATTGTGGGACTTTACCGTCTTTGTTTGTTACAGCGCTACCCTGAAGGATTTTTTTGATTTGTTTCACTGTTTTCACATCACTCCTGATGTGTATATCCTTCCAGCAGCTGACAAACTTTGGATATCCTTCCCCATGATAAATCCATTCAATCCCATGGTTTTACATGTTGCTATGTGTTCATAATTGCTGCACTTTGTCTTTTTGGCGCTGTCTTTGTTTTGTTTGTCATCAGACAATGTGAATGATTCCCTCAGAAGTATCTCTGAAAAAATGGCTTAGAGCTCTCCTATTCAGGAAATCAGGCTAGCATCGGCCTTTTTGGGGAGGCCTCTATTGATGTTATTCGCCTAGTGGCTCGAGTAATGTTGTCAGCGGTCACTGCCCGTCGTGCCTTATGGCTCCGTCCCTGGTTGGCGTATCCAGCTTCAAAGCAAGCTTGGTGCCGCATTCCCTTTAAGGGCTCTTCTCTCTTTGGCAATAAACTCGATAGTGCCATTTACCATGCCACAGGTGGTAAGTCGGGGTTCCTCCCTCAGGATAGGCGTTTACAAAATCAGAAATGCACCTTTTTTTCAGAACACAGAATACAGACCGTGCAAGGGAAGCAAGCAGCTACAGGCCTGTTCGTGAATCTTCAAGGCCCTGGAAATCCAGACAGTCTTCTATCAAGAAGCAAACTAAGAGTACTTCTTCTAGTAATCAGGAGTCTACTGAAAAGTCTTTCTGAAATTGGGTGGCCTCAATTCGAGATTTTTTGACCATCAAGACGGTCTCTTCATGCCACACCTGGGTCTTCAACAGCTACCCCAAGCTCAGATTCATGCCTACAAATCTTCCATGTACAGAAGAAAAGAAACAAATCCTATTGGCTTATGTAAGCTCTTTAGTAACTCAAGGCGCAGCCATTACTGTTCCAGAGGGCGAACAAGGCGAAGGCATGTACTCCCCTTTGTTCATGGTACAGAAAAGAACAGTACCTGGAGACCAGTAATAGACTTGACTCATCTCAACCGATTTATTCGGAAATAAATTCAAAATGGAGTCACTATTGACAATCCAGCAGTCAGTCCATCCAGGAGATTGGTTAGTGTCAATAGACCTGAAAGACGCATACTTTCATGTTCCAGTGGCGGCAGACTATCAAAAGTATCTCCGCTTTGCGGTAGGCAATCAACACTTACAGTTCACCTGCCTACCATTTGGTCTCACAACGTCACCTCGGGTGTTCTCCAAAGTTCTGTTAGCCGGTGTGGCTCTCCTCCGAGGGAAAGGAGTTCATCTTCATCTCTACCTAGACGATCTCTTACTTCTAGCTCAAGACAGAAGTCAACTCCTGGAACACAGGGACCTAGTAGTTGCCACTCTCCAAGAATTCGGATGGCTATTGAATTTGGAGAAGAGTCATCTTGTTCCAACACAATCTCTGGTATTTCTAGGTGTCCTCTTCAACACAATAGAAGGCACCATTTCACGCTTCCTGACGACGTGTCAATCACGAAACATACGTTGAGGCGCCTGGTTACGTACGAACGACGCACTTCCGGTCCCGCTGGCTCTCTGGCCTGGAACGCACGCCAGTTCCCCAGCGAGGAACTCTTATCTGACCTGGATTGCACGCCAGTTCCCCAGCGAGGAACTTTCATCACATTCTCTGCTTGCCACGCTGACTAGCCTCAGTGCCGGGTCTAAGGCACCACACAAGTAAGAGGCCATTTGGCGACGCTGTATATATTTTTGATACATATATTAAATAGTACTTCACTATGGTGGTTTCCTTCTCCCTCTTTGTTTGATTACCATGAGAGTACCTGAGTCTAGGAAACGTAGAGCCGCGCAGCTGAATCTCTGAACTGGTTTTGTGACCAACTGCTCTATTTGACCTTTTCTAAACAATTAGGTCAACACCTTGTGGTAAGAAGCCATCCATTAGCGCACTTTTGGGGGATCTTCTTGGTGGAGGTGGACACCTTTCACACTGAATTTTCAGCATTGTCCTTTCAGCTCAATCTGATAAGAACATCTTTGAATGGACTTTATTCAACACTTATGAATGGACTTTACTTATTTATTTATTTTATTTATTTATTCACTTATTTATTTTTCCCGAACTGTGTTTATGTTCACTAGTGCACTGTTGTTGGTTCAGACGGACCATCTGATTGTATTATTAATTTAATTGATATTTTAGGTATCACTTATTTACTGATTCACAAATTATTAAGTTATAGCGCCCCCTCCATATACCATTACCATTTTATTGCCCGAAGAGAAAATTGCAACAATCCGGGACAGGATACGCGCAACACTTGCTGCTCCTCACCTATCTGCTCTTCAATGTTTTGAAGGTGATTGGCACCATGGCAGCCACCATTCCTATGGTGAAGTGGGCTCAGTGACACACTCACCCATTCCAAAAGGGTTTCTCCAGCAATAGGACTTCCCCAGCAAGAGTCAGCGCATCATGCTCACTCAACCCATGAGAAAGTCTCTTCTGTGGTGGCTTCAGGGGAAGAATCTCCGTAACTGTCATTCGATCTGTCCCATAACTTGGGTTACAATAACCTCAGATGCCAGCAATCAGGGCTGGGGCGCTCATTGCCTGACAGAAATATCCCAAGGCAGGTGGAGCACACCTTCTCAAGGAACTGTATCCAACATACTGGAGCTGCGAGCTGCCTTTCAGGCGCTCATATCCTTCCGCCATCTATTAATGGATTCCTCTGTGATGCTCAGGCTGGACAACACAACCGCTGTTTCTTACATAAGGAAGCAGGGTGGAACCCGCAGCTGGTCCTTACTCTGAGAGGTGGAGCCAATTATGAATTGGGCCCAGAAGAACCTAGCCAACATCTTGGCAGTGTACATTCCGGGGGTCCAGAATGTTCAAGCAGACTTTCTATCACAAATCCAATTGAACAGCGAATGGTCTCTGCACATAGAAGTGTTCAATTAGCTATTAACACTGGGAGTGTCCCCAGAAGTGGATCTGTTTGCATCCCCATACAACCTCAAGTTGATCAAGTATTATTCGAGATTCCAGGATCCCCAAGCCTATGGGATAGACGCTCTCACAGATCAATGGAAATTCAGCATAGCATATGCCTTTCCACCAATACCTGTAATTCTTCAGTTTCTTTGGCGATTCTTCGGCGATTCAGATCAGAGGATGTAGAAATCCTAGCAGTGATTCCATTTTGGCCCAACAGGCCATGGTTTTCCCTCCTAACGCTTCTCAGTTACCGTGACTCGATATCTCCTCTCTCAGGGCACAACGTTGCACCCACGCTAGAAGAAATAGTACTAACAAAGTTTACGAGCGTATCTGGTCAAAATTTACAGATCATATGTCTTCCAGAGCTAACCCTTGCAGTTTCCCAGAGGTCCAAGATATACTAAGTTTTTTTTCACAAAACAGGTTTGGACTTACCTTTAGCAATCAGTTCACTCCGAGTGCAAATCTTAGCCATCTCTGCATTTACTGCAATCTCTTGGGCCAATCATCCCTTGGTTCGCCAGTTCTTCAAGGGTGCCATCCGGCTTAGACCCCAGAGAAAACCAAGGTTCCCCAAATGGGATCTGCCT
This sequence comes from Rana temporaria, assembly GCF_905171775.1. Taxonomy (NCBI): domain Eukaryota; kingdom Metazoa; phylum Chordata; class Amphibia; order Anura; family Ranidae; genus Rana; species Rana temporaria. The sequence goes on from NC_053497.1 coordinate 158,136,238, forward strand.
CTTGTCCTGGGCTATCTTACCACGATCAGCTCTGATCCGGATAAACCACAATCAGCTAAGGATTTTACTCTCAAGACCGTCTTTCTAGTAGCGGTCACTTCAGCTAAGAGTCTCTGACATCAGAAATCTGGGTTCAAAAGAACCATTCTTGACCTTCTTTCCAGATAGAGCAGTATTAATTCCTATGCTGGTCTCTAATCCTAAAGTTACATCCATTTTTCATGAAAATCAGGAAATTGTACTGCCCACTTTTGGATTATCTGAAGATCAAGGGGGCGTGGCCTGGACAGGCATGTGAGCGGTCGCATAGCACGGAGCTCCCGCTATCGATCCTCCTACGATCCTTCCCGCAGTGATCCTGTTCTATAACAGCGCACCGGAAGACTCACCCTACCTTCCCCGAAGTGGCGGTACCGCTTGTGAACCATTCCAGGCTCCCGTTATGGCCCGCAAAGGCGACAAAGATCCGTCAGCGGCGGCGGCCCTGCACATCCAAGATGGCGCCAGCCCCATCCTCACGCAGAAAGCTCCGCGCGGCTGGGAGAAGCCCCAGGACACAAGTAAGTCCAATAAGACCCAGAAACCGCAGACCCAGAAACAGCAGGGAAAGGAGCAGCCCAAGGACATGTTATACTATGCCCAGAAGATGCAGGGCCCTAGCATCTCCCCTCCCCCGTGGCTGCAAGCCCCACTACATGAGGCTGGGGGACAAGATGGCGCCTCCGCCCTAGATGATACATTGCCTCTGGAGGTGTCCCAGGACCAGGATCAGATCACTGATTTGCTTGAAAGGCCAGCAGATGCCCCACAGCCTACCCTGAGTGAGATCTTGCAGGCAGTGCAGCGCTGCACAACCTCAGTGACGGCGTCAGTGGATGGTTTGAAAATGCAGTTTGGGGCACTGACAGAAACTGTTTCTTTCATTAGACATGATATCCAAAAAATCAGGGAGCGAACCACGGCGGTGGAAGGGCGCATTAGTGAGGTGGAAGACCAGATACCCCCCCTCGCCAGAGACGCAAGATCGGCGCTACAACAGGCGGCCCAGGCGAACGCAAAAACAGACGACATCGAAAATCGTTTACGGAGAAACAACGTGCGCATAGTGGGGCTCCCAGAGAAGGTCGAGGGCAGGGACCCCACGATCTTCGTGGAATCGTGGCTCCAGGAGATCTTTGGCGCGGATGCGTTTACCATGCTGTTTGCGGTTGAGAGGGCACACCGCCAAGACCCCTCCCGCCAGGTAACCCGCCTAGACCGATGCTTGCCAGGCTCCTGAACTACAGGGACAGGGAGATCATACTTCGCCTGGCCTGGGAAAAGGGAACAGTGCAATATAACGGCGCAAGGGTCTTGTTCTACCTGGACTTCTCGGCAGAGGTACAGCGCAGGAGAGCCAAATTCGCCGATGTGAAAAAGCGCCTACAGAGGCTACAAGTAACCTACGCCATGCTGTATCCGGCCAAGCTACGGGTCACCGCCAGGGGCCAAGCAACATTTTTTGAAACTGCTGCGGAAGCTGCTGACTGGCTGGACTGCAATGAACAAGACCTGAGAAGGAGACGTGATGCGGACGAGGGAGACTGAAGGCCTGAACCACAATCGGTGGGGTAAAGGTATGACATTTTCTGAAAATGGTGTCTCTAATCACCACCTGTAAAGCGGGACATGCTCTATTTGTTTTTTGTTTTTTTCGGGTTAGCGCTGGCTCAGTGCTTTGAAAGTTGCCATTTCCCTGTGATGGATTCTGAGCGGCCGTGGAGGGGGCTCCCCCACTGTGCCGCGCAAATTCGAGATCGATCCCGCTTGAAGGAGTGGACTGTTTGGTGCCCAGTTGGCACTGAGTTACAGAGACTGTGTTGTTTTGTTTTTATTTTTTCATTTTTTGCTCACCTCAGTACACACTTTGCTGCCTCTCTCTCCCCCCCCTGTGTGTTTTTGCTCCCCCACCCACTCCACGCATGGACGGACCCATACAGGAATGCAAATCCCTCATTTGACTTCTGTGCCCAAAAGGGGCAACCCATACCACCAACTTGGCCCAAGACCGTGTCACGGGGGCATGCTGCTCGCGGCTCCACCGCCTTTCTCCACTTGCCATGGCAACTACGCCAATAGTGACATGGAATGTCCGCGGAGTGCATGATCCTTTGAAACGCACCATGATTGGCTCCTGCCTAAAAAAGTTCCACCCGGGCATTGTGGGCCTCCAGGAGACGCACCTCACAAGAGACACTCTGGGCTGCCTGGGTTTTTCCTGGGTGGGCAAGGCCTACCACTCCACTCACACCTCATATTCTCGGGGGGTGAGTGTGTTGGTACACAAATCCTTGGCTTACCAGGAAATTGACTCGGTCGTAGACTCGCATGGGAGATATGTTTTTCTTTACTGCAAAATTTTTACTGTGACATTGATACTTGCATTTGTATATATACCCCCCCCATTCTCTAGAGAGGTTGTACAATATCTTTTATCGTACCTAGACAATAAGCCAGATGTGCCTGTTATGATTATGGGGGACTTCAACGGTTGCCTTGATCCCAGACTAGATAGGCATCCGCCAGCTCTACCGCCCCTGGGGGGAAGAGGCACCATTTTGAGCCGCCTCCTGGCGGAGGTGGGCTGGATAGATGTATGGAGGGCCAGGAACCCTACAACCAAACATTTCTCATGCTTCTCTAAGACCCACGGGTCGCTATCCCGCATTGACTTGTGAGTGGGGTCCTCTCACATGTTGCATATGGTGTCCAAGCTAGAGTATCACCCCAGAGGGGTGTCAGACCATTCCCCCCTGGCGGCGCACTTGACCACCCGCCCAGCTTCCACTTTGCCCAGGGCCCCCTGGAAATTAAACGCCTTCTGGCTAAAGCTTTTTACTTCCCATGAGCGGATAGGACTACAGATAGAACAATATTTCGTAGATAACGGGTTGAGAGGTGTCACTGTGGAGGGATGGGATGCGTTTAAGGCGTGCCTTAGGGGCACATTCATAGCTGAAATTACCTCTATTAAGCGCAACTCCGCAGCCCTTTTAGAGCAGGTGGAGGATCAGGTACAGAGGTTGGAGCTGCAATTTGTAACAGATCCCTCAGACTCAGCGAGGGAGGCGTGGATATCGGGCCAGGACTCTCTGGACCGGTTGAGGGCCTCCACCGTGGAAAAGAAACGCTTTTTCACAAAGCAGGCCTACTATGAGGAGGGGGAGAAGACAGGCAGGCCTTTGGCCAAGATTGCTAGGTCCCAACAGGCGTCCCCGGCCATTGGAGCAATCCGTGACCCCCAGGGACGATTGATGAATGACCCTGAGCAGATTGTGGCTGTACTGGCAACTTTCTACTCGGATCTGTATGGCTCTCGGGATGGCTATTCCGACGGTGAGTTTCAGGCGTACATGGATACTGTGGCTCTCCCGACTTTGAGTGGGCGGGCCCGGGCTGAGATGGACGCTTCCCTGACCCTTACTGAGTTGATGGAGGCGGCTGCCTCCTTCCCTACCTGCAAGGCCCCGGGAGATGACGGGATTCCCATAGAAGTTTACACCCAGTACGGGGGGGAGATCCTTCCCAGGTTACTGAAGGTTTTTAATGCCTCGTTTGACCTGGGGAGGCTCCCTCCATCTATGGCAAGGGCAAACATCATCCTTTTATTGAAACCAGGCAAAGACCCCCTCGATCCAGGCTCATACAGGCCCATTTCCTTGCTCCAAAGCGATGTTAAAATCCTTGCGAAAGCGCTGGCCATCAGAGTGAACAAGGTCATCCTGTCCTTAATACACCCTGACCAGGCAGGGTTTATGCCTCGTAGCTCCACCGCGACTAACCTTAGGCGCCTATACCTTAACTTGCAGACTCCCTCGGATGCCGCTGGCCATAGAGCACTGTTGTCACTTGATGCCAATAAGGCTTTCGACAGTGTCGGCTGGCGGTACCTGTGGGCTGTGCTGGCCAAGTTTGGCTTCGGCCCCAGGTTCCTTAGGTGGGTGAGACTGCTGTATGATGCGCCACAGGCGGCCATACGCTTGTCGGATAGGATGTCCCAGACCTTTGCTCTGGGCAGGGGGACCAGGCAGGGTTGTCCCTGGTCCCCTCTGCTCTTTTCTCTGGCAATTGAGCCACTGGCGGCCCTGGTGCGGGACTCTCCCGAGGTCAGGGGTTTCCGTTATGGTGACTTGCACGAAAAAATCATGCTGTACGCCGACGACATGCTCCTGTTCTTGGAGGATGCGGAGGACTCCCTGAGCAGAGTAATGTCCTTGGTGGCGGGGTTCGGCCATTTCTCCGGCCTCACCATCAACTGGACGAAGTCAGACCTAATGTTTTTAGATGGGCCTCCCCCACCTGGTGGGAGACCCACATGCCCTGTCCCCGTAGTAACCTCCTTCAAATACCTGGGGGTCCATGTCTCCCCCAAGGTGACCGACTACTGTAGCCTAAATGTCTTCCCCTTACTGACCAGGTTCAGAGACAAGATCCACATATGGAACAGGTTAAAAATGTCCCTAGCGGGCAAAACCAATCTCATCAAGATGATTCTGATGCCGCAGCTACTCTACTTCCTCCACAACTCCCCGGTAGTCATCACCCTCAAGACGTTTAGAGTGGTCAACTCGCTCTTTAGGCAACTGCTCTGGCACACTAAAGCTCCTAGGATAAAACTGGAACAATTGCAGCGCCCCAAGGAGGGAGGGGGGCTGGCTCTTCCTAACCCGTGGATCTACTATCTAGCCGCGCAGCTGCAACACCTGATCGGTGCCATGTCTCCGGTCCCGGCTGGCTCCTCGGCCAGGCTTCTATTGCTTGGCTCGGGGGCTAGGTCGATACCGGAAGGACTTGAGGCCCAGCAGTTTCAGAAACCTAACAAAAGAATGCCCACCTTTGCGCTTATCCAGAAGGTTTGGAATAAGGCGAGGCAGCTTCAGGGGGTCACAGGGTTCACTGAATTCAGCCCAATCTGGGAGAACAATACATACACTGAACTGGCCAAATTAGGTCAGGGTCCTAGATGGCGCCTTCAGGGCATAACGCTCTTAAAACAGATATTTCGGAGTGGTACGCTACTCCCTTTTGACACCCTTCAGTCTAGATTTGCACTCCCTCGATCCATGCTCTTTTACTATTTACAACTGCAACATGCAATTAGAGCCCAGGGAGATGCGGTGGAGTGGGCTCAGTCCCCCACTCCAGTATTCCGCGTCTTAAGGGCCGCAACTGAGACCAAGGGTATTATTTCGCAATGTTACAACATGTTGCTAGACTCGTTCTTAGAGACACATCCCATGAAAGTGGCGGACGTGGGCCCGATGACAGGTGACATGTGGGAGGAAGCATTGCAGGCAGTCAACAGCTGTTCGCTCAATGTGGCGCAGAAAATATCTCAGTTATACATTTTGCTGAGGGTTCATTACACCCCAGTAAAACTCTTTAAAATGGGTGGGGTTACGGACCCGATGTGCAACAGGTGTAAAGTAATGTCCGGTGATCTGATACACTTACTCTGGCGCTGCCCCAAACTCCACAGGTTCTGGAGGGGAGTTGTGGACACACTTAACTCTGTGTTCCAGGTAGCAGTACCCCTGGAACCGATTCACTGCCTGCTTGGAGTATTGGAGGGAGTGGTAACAGAGGAATTGACTCGGATGGCACTAAACAGGGCACTGTTCCAGGCCAGGAGGGCCATTCTCCTGAATTGGAAGCTGGAGGAACCTCCCACGCTCAAGTCTTGGGTGATGCACATGGGCAGGATGCTAGTTATGGAGAAGTATATATACCAGCATAGGGGAAATGCAGGCAAATTTGACAGGCTTTGGGATGCATGGCTGGCCACACCTGGCTTGAGCCCTATGGAACTGGTTCAGGGGAGGCTGTTGGGTAGTAATTAGATCCGCTAGTCAAGGGGGGGTGGGATTAGAGGGCATAATGCTGGATACTGAAGATCAAAGTGTTCATCCCCTTGGTGTGGGTCACACATTAAGTCAATATCTGGAAATGACAGAATCTTTCAGACAGACGGATTTTCTTTTCATTCTTCTTCATGGAAAGAATAAAGGAAAACGGGCTTCAATCAGATCTATTTAAGCTTGGATAGTTCAGACCATCCAGAGGGCATACAAAGCCAAGGGCCTGGCTCCTCCAGAGGCAGTAACTGCACACTCAACCCGGAGCATTTCGACTTCTTGGGCAGCCTCACATCATGTCGCACCTTAAGGTATATGCAGAGCGGCTTTGTGGTCATCAATTAATACTTTTGTTTCCCACTATTGTGTTGAACCGGCTGCTTTATCCTCACTGAATTTTAATTTACAAGTGCTGTCAGTTGACAGTGGTAAATGAATTTATTTTCTTGCCTCAGCATTTTGCCCGTCCGGGTGTGTTTGGCTAGTTATTTCCCAAACGTATGCTGCCATGGAGCAAGTCAGAAAAATAAAAATTTATTATCAAATACTTACCATAATTTTCCTTTCCTGATAGGCTCCATGGCAGCAGGAGTCCCTCCCAATGCTTGGAGTAGGCTAGTTACGGAACACGGCTGAGAGCCCACAGCTGAAATTTATAGGGAGGGGTCCTATTGGGTAGTTATGGAGGCGGGGCCAACCCACACGTATGCTGCCATGGAGCCTATCAGGAAAGGAAAATTACGGTAAGTATTTGATAATAAATTTTCCTTTTTCTCGCAATTTTGTGTAGAAAAAGCTGTCCAGCTAAATTAAAGTGACAGGGGCTCAGACAAACTACAACATAGTCAGAGATGCTTGCAACAGTCACTTTTTTGCATTAGAGCTTGGTCTGCATGTAAAAGTGGAAATTATATTTTTATAAAAATATAATAAAATATATCATATATAAAATATAAGTATGGGGGAAAAATGTATATACTGAATGTTATCATTATGTATTAACCTCAAAGAATTATTGATCTTTACATTTTGTGAAAGTAGACTATTAAAGCGGAGGTTCACCAGTAAAATGCTGTTTTTACCCTTAGATGGATGCTCATTTAGTCTAGGGGAATCGGCTAGTTGTTTTAAAATCCGAGCATTACTTACCGTTGTAGAGGGCGATCTTCTCCGCCACTTCTGGGCGTTCCTTCTTGATTGACAGTCTTCCGACAGGCTTCCGAAAGGCTTCCGACGGTCGCATCCATCGCGTTATGATTTTCCGTAAGTAGCCGAACGTCGGTGTGCAGGCGCAGTATAGAGCCGCACCGACGTTCGGCTTCTTTCGGTTACTCGTGAAGCGATGGATGCGACCGTCGGAAGCCTTTCGGAAGCCTGTCGGAAGACTGTCAATCAAGAAGGAATGCCCAGTCCCGAAGACCCATACCCGGAAGTGGCGGAGAAGATCGCCCTCTACAACGGTAAGTAATGCTCGGATTTTAAAACAACTAGCCGATTCCCCTAGACTAAATGAGCATCCATCTAAGGGTAAAAGAGCAAAAAACAGCATTTATGGGTGAACTCCCGTTTTAAACATGTACAATCTGTTTGTGCTTTATTTATGCAAAGTCGTTTTAATGACATCACAGTTAGGATATGTATTACTGCAGTCACTGTCATTTCAGGATTTTAGGAACAACAGGCAGGCAAGAGGGGAAGCTATGGCACAGTTCCATCATCCCTCGTTCTGATGACATCTGTTTGAGTAGTCGTGGCTGCAGATTTTATACTGCTTTCATATAAATTGTCCATGTTTGCTGATTATAATTAAATCCATATTTCAGATATTCGGAGATACAGACCATGTGCGGATGATTTCAGAAGGCTCAGACTGTCGCTGCAAATGCATCATGAGACCCTTGAGCAAAGAGGCCTGCGCCCGTATTAAAGATGGAAAAATGCAAGTGGAAGATTACTATGCAGTCGAGACAGTGAGTTCAGGATCAGACTGCAAGTGTTCCTGTACTGCACCCCCCTCATCTCTCAACCCTTGTGAAAATGAATGGAAAATGGAGAAAATAAAGAAACAGGCCCCTGAGTTATTTAAGGTATATTATCCCAAAAAATGACCTAAAATGAAAAATATCACTACACCTAAAAATGCTAACTGATAATTTTGTTTTGGTCATATGTAGAATTGTTAGATATGCTGCCAGTTGTAATATGTAGCCAGAAGTTTGTAGACACCTGACCATCACAACTACAGGTGAAACTCGAAAAATTTGAATCTCGTGCAAAAGTTCATTTATTTCACTAATGCAACTTAAAAGGTGAAACTAATATATGAGATTGACTCGTTACATGCAAAGAAAAGTAGTTCAAGCTGTTATTTGTCATAATTGTGATGATTATGGCTTACAACTAGGGTTGAGCGAACCCGAACTGTAAAGTTCGGGTTGGTACCGGACTTTTAGATTTTTGGTACCCGGACCCGAACCCGAACAATTTGTTGCAAGTTCGGGTTCGGTGTTCGGCAATGTAATGGCGCACTGCAGGGCAGCCAATCAACATTTGTTTAACTCGTCGTGTGACATAGAAGCCATCACAGCCATGCCTACTAATGGCATGGCTGTGATTGGCCAGTGCATGTGACCCGCCTCTATATAAGCTAGAGGCACACAGCACACGTCACTCTGCTTTAGATAGGGTAGGCAAAGGCTGGCGCTGCTGCTGCTCTGAGGGAGAGAATTAGATAGGAGTCAGACTGTCCTGCTTCAGAAATCAAATTACTCAGCGATCTACATAGCACAGCAAGTCACTCTGCTTTAGATACTTTAGGGAAAGGTTCCTGCCTGGTTTTGCTTTTAAGAAGATAAATAGATAGGAGTCAATCCTGCTTCAGAAATCAAATTACACCAGCACTGCATATGTTACTGTGAGATACACCCTTTAGATACTTTAGGGAAAGGCTCCTGCCTGGTTTTGCTTTTAGGGAGAGAAATAGATAGGACTCAGTCCTGCTTCAGAAATCAAATTACACCAGCACTGCATATGTTACTGTGAGATACACCCTTTAGATACTTTTCTTCTATTGTGCTATTCAAAAAACATCCATTTAGGGCAAAAAAAAATATTTTGCAGTGTTTCCTCCAGTGTTTGCAGTGTTTCCTCCAGTGTTTGCAGTGTTTCCTCCATATCTGTACGTGTGAGATAAACACTTTAGCTACTGTTCTTCTATTTTGCTATTCAAAAAACACCCATTTAGGGCTAAAAAAATATATTTTGCAGTGTTTCCTCCAGTGTTTGCAGTGTTTCCTCCATATCTGTATGTGTGAGATACACACTTTAGCTACTGTTCTTCTATTTTGCTATTCAAAAAACACCCATTTAGGGCAAAAAAATATATTTTGCAGTGTTTCCTCCAGTGTTTGCAGTGTTTCCTCCATATCTGTACGTGTGAGATAAACACTTTAGATAATGTTCTTCTATTTTGCTATTCAAAAAAACACCCATTTAGGGCAAAACAATATATTTTGCAGTGTTTCCTCCAGTGTTTGCAGTGTTTCCTCCATATCTGTACGTGTGAGATAAACACTTTGGGCCGGATTCACAAAGAGTTACGCCGGCGTATCAGTAGATACGCCAACGTAACTCGGAATCTAAGCCTGTCGTAAGTTTAAGTGTATGCTCAAACTGAGATACACTTAAACCTAGCTAAGATACGACGGCCTGCGCCGTCGTATCTAAGGGTGCAATTTTTCCACTGGCCACTAGGTGGCGCTTACGTTGATTTCGGCGTAGAATATGTAAATGACTAGATACGCCGATTCACGAACGTACGCTTGCCCGTCGCAGTAAAGATACGCCGTTTCTGTAAGAGATACGACGCGTAAAGATAAAGCTGCCCCCTAGGTGGCGTAGCCAATGATAACTATGGCCGTCGTTCCCGCGTCGAAATTAGAAAAATTTTACGTCGTTTGCGTAAGTCGTCCGTGAATGGGGCTGGACGTAATTTACGTTCACGTCGAAACCAATACGTCCTTGCGGCGTACTTTGGAGCAATGCAAACTGGGATATGTACATGGACGGTGCATGCACCGTTCATAAAAAACGTCAATCACGTCGGGTCACCAATAATTTACATAAAACACGCCCCCTCATCCTCAATTGAATTAGGCGCGCTTACGCCGGCCCCATTTACGCTACGCCGCCGTAACTTAGGAGGCAAGTGCTTTGTGAATACAGCACTTGCCTCTCTGACTTACGGCGGCGTAGCGTAAATACGCTACGCCGCCGTAAAAATGCGCGGATCTACGTGAATCCAGCCCAATAGCTACTGTTCTTCTATTTTGCTATTCAAAAAACACCCATTTAGGGCAAAACAAAATATTTTGCAGTGTTTGCAGTGTTTCCTCCATATCTGTACGTGTGAGATAAACACTTTAGATACTGTTCTTCTATTTTGCTATTCAAAAAACACCCATTTAGGGTAAAAAAATATATTTTGTAGTGTTTCCTCCAGTGATTGCAGTGTTTCCTCCATGTCTGTACGTGTGAGATAAACACTTTAGCTACTGTTCTTCTGTTTTGCTATTCAAAAAACACCCATTTAGGGCAAAAAAAATGTTTTTGCAGTGTTTCCTCCAGTGTTTGCAGTGTTTCCTCCAGTGTTTGCAGTGTTTCCTCCATATCTGTACATGTGAGATAAACACTTTAGATACTGTTCTTCTATTTTGCTATTCAAAAAAACACCCATTTAGGGCAAAACAATATATTTTGCAGTGTTTCCTCCAGTGTTTGCAGTGATTCCTCCATATCTGTATGTGTGAGATAAACACTTTTAGGTAGATTCACATACATTTGCCTAACTTTAGGGCGGCCTAGCCTAGCCTGTTTAGGCTACACCGCCGTAAATTAGTTAGGCTAGTAGTGATTCACAATCTACTTACCTGCTAATCTACGGCGGTGTAGCCTAAAACGAGCGGGCGTAAGGGCGCCTAATTCAAATTGCTTGGAGGGGGGCGTGTTGTATGGAAATGAGGCTTGACCTCACGTTTTTTTTTTTTTTTAACCACTTTTAACCACTTTATTTTTATTTATTTTCTTATTTCATACATAAGTCTGCCTATTCGGCATCCATTGCATTTCAATTGACATACATTATACAGCATTTTTACATCCCTATAACATTACAATATACGTCTTTTTTTTTTTTTTTTTTTTTTTTTTTTATATTCCACCCCTCCCCCCCTTCCCTCCACCACCCCCTATCCTCTGCTCTCTACATAGAGAATCTATCCATTACCAGTTTTGGTGGTGCGACACTCGCATCTCTCAACCAGGAATACCAAATCTCCTCAAATTTACCCTCTGCTTTCCTTCGTTTGTAGGCCAAGTATTCTCTACCCAAGAGGGAGTTGACATACGCAATCCATTGCTTCCCTGTAGGGACCCCCGGGGCCATCCAGTAACGTGCTATGAGTTTTCTTGCCAAGTACAGCAGTCTTCTTACCATATAGTACTTTCCTTTTGTATACTCTCCAGGGTCAATGGCCCCTAACAAGTATACTATGGGATCCAATGGAACTGGTACCTGTGCTACTCTAGTAATACACTGTGATACTTCCTCCCAGTACCTATGGAGCTTTGGGCATCTCCAAATCAGGTGTATGAAACCCCCCTGCTGAACTTTACACTTTGGGCACATAGGAGTTTCCCTTTTTCCCCATCTATGTAGTTGTGGCGCTGTTCTGTAGGCCCTGTGTAAGATAAAGAGTTGCGACAATTTGTGCGACGCGGAGATAGATACCACCGGGACATTCAAGTGCCCTCTCCCATTGGTCTCCGTCTATCTCCCCAATGTCTTCCACCCACTTCCCGCGGCTTCTAAGAGAGGCATGGCTCTGAATTGTTACTAACAATCCCTCGTATATTTTGGTTATCAGTCCTCTCTGAGCTTCTGCTTGCAAGACCGCCGTCATCAAAGGTGACGATGAAGTTACCACCAGTGGTCGTGTTTGTTGTTGTTTCTGTAGAGCGTGCCGGAGCTGGAGATACTGATAGAAGCCCCGTGGGGCTAATTGGTATTCTCTACACAGCTGCTCGTACGTTTTCAGTGCCTCTCCCTCATACAGCTGTGAAAAGAACCAAACTCCCCTCTTTTTCCAGGAAGTAAAGCCTACTAAATCCTGTAATTCTACATATCTAGGATTGTTTCATATTGGAGTGAATGGTAACACCCCATCTGTCCTCAAGGTCTTCCGTAGTTCCCCCCATACCTTTCTAAGAAGGATTCCTGTAGGTGCTGTCTGTGGCATACTGGGCAAGCCCATCTCAAGATGGGAGGCTGCCTTTAATGAGGGAGCAGTCCCAATTACCATATTTCCATTCGGGTCTTCTCTTTCTTTCCGTCCCCATCCCGCCAACTGTTGTATCTGAGACGCTAAGAAGTACGTTTGGGGGTGAGGTACCGCCAATCCCCCCCTATCCTTTCCATATTGCAGAGTGGTTAAACTAATCCTGGTGACCTTTTTCTTCCATATCAACTCCCGCATCTGAGTATCAATTCTTTTAAACCATTTATTTGATATCCACCTTGGTGAATTATGGAAGATGTACAGGAATTGTGGAGCCTATACCATTTTGATTAGGTTAGCTCTCCCTACCACTGATAGGGGGAGTTTGCACCAGCTGTCACATTTCTCTCTTTGCCTTGCCAGTAGTGGACCCAGATTCAGCTGAAGATATTCAGCCGTATGCGGGGAAACCACCACACCCAAATAGCAAAACCTACTTGATATAGTAATCTGCTCTGCTCCTGCTGGTAACTGTTCCCTCAATGGATCTATAGGCATTAATATTGATTTGGACCAATTTATATTAAACCCGGAAAAGCTTCCAAATTCTCCTATTATCCCCATTGCTATTCGCAGCGAAGCTGTCGTGTCACCTAAATATATAAGTATATCGTCTGCATATAAGGAGACCTTTTCTTCCCTCTGGCCCCTACAAAACCCAACCACCTCCGAAGTGTTTCTAAGCAGTATCGCCAACGGCTCGACTGCCAAGGCGAACAGCAGTGAGGATAACGGACATCCCTGCCGGGTGCCTCTATGTAGCTCAAATGGGAGGGAAAGGTTATTATTAACTCGGAGTCTAGCTCTAGGTTTAGAGTAAAGCACTTTTACCCATGTTATAAACCTCTCTCCCAGTCCGAACCTAGTTAATATTTCCAAGAGGTAAGGCCACTCCACACTATCGAACGCTTTAGTAGCATCCAGTGACAGGATGGCCCTACCCCCTGGATTATCGACCAGCACCTGTAAGTTCATATATTATCTTCTAATATTATCGGCCGTTGAACGGTTAGGTATAAAACCAGACTGGTCTTTATGCACCAGCCTGTCTATAACCAGCGATAACCTTTTGGCCAGAATTTTAGCTAGAAGTTTGACATCCGTATTTAACCTCTTGACCACTGGGCACTTAAACCCCCTTCCTCACCAGACCAATTTTCAGCTTTCGGTGCTCTCACAATTTGAATGACAATTACTCAGTCATACAACATTGTGCCCATCTGAAATTTTTGTCCTTTTTTTTCCCACAAATAGAGCTTTCTTTTGGTGGTATTTGATCACCTCTGCGATTTTTATTTTTTGCGCTATAAAAGAAAAAACACTTAAAATTTTGTAAAAAATAAATAAAAATATCTTGTTTCTGTCATATTAGCAGGTATTGCGGAGTATTGGGTGGTATTTCAGAGTATGGGGGGGGTTATTGCAGAGTATGGGGGGGGGTTATTGCAGAGTATGGGGGGGTTGTTGCAGAGTATGGGGGTTAATTGCAGAGTATGGGGGGTTAAATGCAGAGTATGGGGGGTTAAATGCAGAGTATGGGGGGTTAAATGCAGAGTATGGGGGGTTAAATGCAGAGTATGGGGGTTAAATGCAGAGTATGTGGGTTATTTGCAGAGTATGGGGGTTATTTGCAGAGTATGGGGGGTTAATTGCAGAGTATGGGGGGTATGGGGGTATTGCAGAGTATGAGGGGTTAATTGCAGAGTATTGCACAGGGAGGGAGGGATGGATCTGTGACTGCATGTGTCACAGATCCATCCCACAGCAGCTGCTGCTGCTGCCGCTCTCCCCCCTCTCCTCTCACACTGTACCGATCGGTACAGAGAGGAGAGGGAGGAACCGGCGTCATGTTATGACGCCGGTTTGTTTACAAGTGATCGCTCCGTCATTTGACGGAGCGATCACGTGGTAAACCGCCGCTATCAGCGGCGATTTACCGCGATCTGTGATGCGCCGGGTCTTCTAGACCCGGCGCTCACAGATGATTCCGGGAGCGCGCCCCAGCGGCCGCGCGAGTGAAGGATTCTGGGAGGACGTCCCAGGGACGTCGTCCCGGAATAACTCCACAGCGCTGTAGCAGTATTTTCGCTATGGCGCGGTGGGGTAGTGGTTAATAACGAGATTGGTCGGTATGAGTCTCGAGACAACTTATCTTTTTCTGGTTTAGGAAGTAATATAATTATAACCTCCTGCATACTGTCAGGTAGAGTTCCCTTTTCCAATGCCTCAGATAATGCTTCCAGCAGGTGCTGCAATATAACTTCTCCATATTGAGAGTATACCTCCACTGGTAGTCCATCTGGACCTGGAGATTTGTGTTGTGCGGCCCCTTCCAGCTTCAGTTCTGCCATTGTAATAGGGAGATTTAACATCTCCCTATCCTCCTCAGCCAATTGGGGGATGGGGCAGCCCTGAAGAAAAGAGGCCATCTCCGAGTCTACCATCTTAGTTCTGGAGGAATATAGCTCCCTATAAAACTCATAAAAATCATCTAAGATATCAGCACTAAGGGTGTGCGTCTCCCCGGACTCCACTCTTATAGCCAAGATGTTTGAGGAAACCCTTTGCTCCCTAGCTACCAGTGCTAGAATGTGTCCCGTATTTTCCCCTTCCTCAAAGTGACTCTGTTGGTGAAAGTATCTCCTCTTCTCAGCTGCCGTCAACAATACCGAGTTGTACAATGATTGCGCCTCAGCCCAGGATTCCTGATTACTCTGAGAGGGGTCTACTACCAGCGCTTGTTCTCTGATTTTCATTTCATCCCGGACTTTATCCTCCCATTCCCTGGAGCGGGTCTTGATGCCCGATATTTCCTTGATCAAGCACCCCCTCAGAAATGCTTTTAATGTATCCCATACCACCCCTGCACTGGCAGTGCCCCTGTTAAGTCGCTGAATACTCCTGTAGCATACCTACCGTCCCATCTGGGGATGGGAGTAAGGTCAGCCAAAAGGGGTTCACTTTTCACAGTGGGCGACCCGTTGCAACCGTAGCATCCAGTCTAACCCAAAATGGAGAGTGATCCGACAGTAATCTTGGCTCATACCCCGAATCCCTTACCCTTTGCATTAGTGCTTCATTTCCCAGGCCCAGATCTATTCGAGAGAGTCCGCCATACGAGGCCGAATGACACGAATAACATCTTTCGTCGCCATGTCTCTCCCTCCATACATCAAGGAGTCCTACTTCTGAAAGCAACAGAGCAAACTTAGTTTTTCCAACCATCTGTCCTGTCGCCTTAAGTATCAAAGACATTCTGTCTAGTCCTCGATCCAGAATATTATTGAAATCTCCTTGTGCTAACACAGGGGTATCTGGGTATAAAGCCATGAATTGTGCCAGCTTTCTCAGGGGTACCGCAGAAAATGGGGGGGGGGGATATAGATTGCAGCAATAATACATGTTAGCTTATTTAGTTTGCATAACAGGAAAACGTATCTGCCTTCTTCATCCACCTGTTGTTGAATACATTTGAACAGAACATTTGCAGACACCATTACACTGACCCCCCCTAGAATAGGAAGAGTATGTGGAATGGTATTGCCTCGAATATTTACGTGAACTCAGCCGGTGGATAGAGTCAGGACGCAGATGGGTCTCCTGTAAGCATATTATCTGAGGCTGCAGCCTATCAAAGTATCTAAACATTGCGTTCCTTTTATCTCTATTCCCTAAACCATGATATTCTATGTTATAAGTAGTACTCCCTTTTTTGTTACCTTATTCATTTGGACTTGTCAAACAGTAAATTATGCTAAAAATTGCTAAAACAACAAAAAGGGACAACAAAGAAAAAAACTCACTAAGTTTCCCACTACTATAGTGTACAAAAACACTAACATTGGTCGTGTTTCTCTATTAATATTCCTATACCATCTAGTGCCTACATAGTTCATATTTTGCCACCTTATTATTTGTGATTGTATTTGTAGATTAGTGTTTAGTGATTTATCTTTGCCCCCCCCCTTCCTACCCCATCTACCCCTGCCCTCCCTCCCCCCGGCCCATCTAGGCCTACCCCCAGGGTTGTACCTATGGCCTCACTATTACTCATACTACCACTCATACTCCTCCACTCTTCTCTTACATACCTCCCTACTTCTCCCTCACTCATACCCATTCGCTTCCTCCTTCTACCACTCATCTATACTCCCTTTATACCATTCCTCCCCCCCCACCCCCTTTTAATTAACTTTAGTGCTTCCGTGCTTCCGTGCCTCTTCCCTATTTTATTCAATTAATTTGAAATCCATAACCAGACTTTTACTTCTAGTTATATCTTTCTTCCCCTAGCTTCCCACACCATTTTATATTAGCAGCAATTTTCTTGAACCCTCCATACCCACACCTTTGCATTCTATACATTTTGTGCTTTTTTCCTTTTAAAAAAAAAAAAAAAAAAAAAAAAAAAAGGAAAACCATACTCTTGTGCTACCTCTAAATTGTGCTTCTTTGTGCGTTTCATGCAAAAAAAAAAAAAAAAGAAGAAAGAAAAACATTATTTTTCTCTTTTTCTTTTCTCTTCCTTCCAGCAAGTTCTCAAAGCCAGTCCTACTTCTATCTTATATCCCGAAGGAAAAAGAAAAAAGAAGAAAAAAAAAGGATTAGTTTTAAAGGTCCTTCTTGTTTTCTTCAAGCCACTTTTCCACACTTTTTGGAGTATCAAAAAATTTGGTACCATCTTTCGCCATTACTCGCAAGCGTGCGGGGTAAAGTAATGCATAGTCTAGTTTATGTTGTTGAAGCATTTGTTTGACCGGTATAAATTCTCCTCTTCGTCTCTGCAGGTCTGGGGAAAAATCCTGATAAAATGAAATTCTCGTCCCATTAAAAAAAATTTCTCCCTTTTCTCTGGCCTTCCGGAGCAAAGTCACTTTATCAATATAATTGAACATTTTAAACAGTAGTGGTCTGGGATATTTATTTGCCGGTTGGAGCTTAAAGGGGGTACGGTGGGCTCTCTCAATACCAAAAAATGGTGAGAAGGATGTAGCCCCGAAGACCTCCCTAAGCCATCCCTCCAGAAATGCTATTGCATTAGCTCCCTCACTCTGTTCGGGCATTCCTATTATTCTAACGTTGTTTCTTTGATTTCTGTTTTCTAAATCGTCGATTTTTGCAGCGTGTATATCCATCTGTTTCTTCATATCAGTAACTACTTGTTTAAGGGGATAGAGATCGTCTTCCACTGTACTGAGTCTCTCCTCCAACACAGTAATTTTTTCCACCGTCTTACTCACCCTATCCCCCATTGAGAGGAGCTCACCCTTAATGCTTTTAAGCTCTACATCCAGGCCAGTTATTGAGTCTCTACAGGCATTAATAGCATGCAGCAAATCCCGCAACGTGGGCTCCTCCTTCCTTTCTATGGGTGCTCCCTCCATGTTGGTTTGAGTTGTCTTCACAGGGGTTAAAACAGGGGGTAAAACAGCAATAACAGCGGTTACAGCAGTTACAGTATTGATTTTTCCTCCCCCTGCCCCTTTGGAACTCACAGTTTTCGCGTTAAGCTTCACAGCAGCAGATGGGCTGGCCGATCCCTGTCCACCACCCTGACTTTTCCGAGTCACTGCCGATCTTGCTTGAGTTAATTGCTGAGGGTGGGTCCCCTTTGTTGGTTTTAGGGAGGTTCGGGCAAAGCGCTCCAACTTTGCCGCTGCCGCCGCTGCTTGATTTTTTGCAGATCTGGTTTTCTTGACCCCCTCCTGTGATAGCTGTGCGGCCTGAGTCTTTGTAGAGCGGGAGCCTTGAGTTCCTCCTTGGACTGAAAAGTGTTGAACTGGTTGCTCCTCTTCTTCTCCACGCTTTTTGGACATATTACTGTCTCCTCACTTATTATTTAATGATGTCCACTCCACAGAGGCCGTTCTTTTCTTTTTGCAGATAAAAAAAAAAAAGAGGGGGTAACACGTTTATTAGCCTGTGAATTATTGATGTTAATCTGCGGTTCATGAGGGTGCAAAACCAAAAAAAAATAAAGGGGCGCCCCAACCATAGCTTATGGGGTAAACAATATCACAATGTCACAAAAGAACTGGTCTTCTGAGGCTGTTTTTGGTCATATAGGACTTTACTGGGGCTTTGCTGTACTCATCTGTACCAGTTCCTCTTGTTTTAAAAAAAAAAAAAAAAGAAGGAGCTCAGCTAGTGCTTCCAAGAATGCCAAAAATGCATAGGGCTGTATTGGTGCAATTTTGCTGTTTTATTATTTTTTAAACCGCCAGCTCTATGTCCGCACTCGGCCCAGAGAGCAGTGTATCTCTCCCCCAGTACCTAGCAGTCTCTTCCCCCTTTATGGGGTTCTGTGGTGCTCTCTCCACCCGCCTGCATTACATCGCCAGGTCTCTGTCTCTGTTACAGAGACACTCAATGCAGTACACAAAGCGAGGAGACCCGCTCTCGTGTTTGTGCGAGCTGTTTAAGTGTCCAGGTTTAACACCAAGTTTAACACTCCTTTGCAGGGATCTTTGTACTCTTCTTGGTCGGGTCTAGATCGGGTCTAGATCGAGTCTCTGTCCCCACTGAGAGACTGCAAAGAGACACAGTGACCAGGAGATGTGTTCTCACTTGTACTCGAAATCTCGCGGGATTTCGCGGGGTCCCGCGGGATCTCGGCAGCTCTGTAGTTACGGGTACCTCCTGTGCACCTTCGATCCTCCGCTTAGTGAAGCCTGCTCCCGGTCACCTCCAGCCCCAGAACCCCTCCGTGGTCCGGTCAAACAGCCCAGCACCCGAGCGGGAACATAAGTAAGTACACTCCGAACCTATAGTGCCCTGATAGCCAGGTTAGCCAGCCAGCCAGGATAGTCAATAACAGCAGCAGCAGTATTGCATAGCATAGTATATGAAAAATGCCACAGATAACGGTTCAGATAATGGCTGCAAAAAAAAAAAAAAAAAAGTTCATACATCAGGCTCAAACAGCACAGATGACAGGGAGTATACCGCTGCTCTATACCACGTCATGATGCTTCAAAGTCCTTGGGGGTAAATATCCGGCAGGGGTCCGAGTTTGAGTGGACTATCTCGGCATGATTTTCAGCCAGGTAGGGGGGAAGGTGAGACACTCACTCACTCACTCCAGTGCTCTCACTCCCTCCTGCATCCGGCCGTTTTTTTACGTTTTTTGACACTGCGCATGCGCCGGGCGACTACATTTCCCAGTGCGCATTGCTGCTAAGTACGCCGTACGGGCCTATTGATTTCGACGTGGATGTAAACAACATAACTCCCGATTCGCGGACGACTTACGCAAACGACGCAAAAATTTCGAACCTCGCGGCGGGAACGGCGGCCATACTTTAACATTGTTATTCCACCTCATAGGTGGAATAACTTTAGGCCGCCTAAGGCTTTACGGAAACGACGTAATTCGACGGTGTAGGCCTGGCGTACGTTCTTGAATCGGCGTATCCCCTCATTTACATAATCTACGCCGGCCGCAATGGAAGCGCCATCTAGCGGCCATCAGAAACATTGCAAGTTAAGATAGAACGGCGCAAGCCGGCCTATCTTAGCTTTGTTTAAGTGTATCTCTGTTTGAGAATACACTTAAACAAACGCCGGCGTAGATTCAGAGTTAGGTCGGCTTATCTACTGATAAGCCGGCCTAACTCTTTGTGAATCTACCTATTTGGGCTGGATTCGCAAAGAGTTATGCCGGCGTATCAGTAGATACGCCGACGTAACTCGGAATCTAAGCCTGTCGTAAGTTTAAGTGTATGCTCAAACTGAGATATACTTAAACCTAGCTAAGATACGACGGCCTGCGCCGTCGTATCTTAGGGTGCAATTTTTCCGCTGGCCGCTAGGTGGCGCTTCCGTTGATTTCGGCGTAGAATATGTAAATGACTAGATACGCCGATTCATGAACGTACGCTTGCCCGTCGCAGTAAAGATACACCGTTTCCGTAAGAGATACGCCGCGTAAAGATAAAGCTGCCCCCTAGGTGGCGTAGCCAATGATAAGTATGGCCGTCGTTCCCGCGTCAAAATTAGAAAATTTTTACGTCGTTTGCGTAAGTCGTCCGTGAATGGGGCTGGACGTAATTTACGTTCACGTCGAAACCAATACGTCCTTGCGGCGTACTTTAGAGCAATGCACACTGCGATATGTACACGGACGGCGCATGCGCCGTTCGTAAAAAACGTCAATCACGTCGTGTCACCAATAATTTACATAAAACACGCCCCCTTATCCTCATTTGAATTAGGCGCGCTTACACCGGCCCCATTTACGCTACGCCGCCGTAACTTAGGAGGCAAGTGCTTTGTGAATACACCCCACCAAAAACACCCATTTAGGGCAAAAAAAAAATATTTTGCAGTGTTTCCTCCAGTGTTTGCAGTGTTTCCTCCATATCTGTATGTGTGAAATAAACACTTTAGATACTGTTCTTCTATTGTGCTATTCAAAAAACACCTATTTAGGGCAAGATCCTACATTTGAGAAATATGAGGAGAACATCAAATAAGGGACGTGGCCCCGGTCGTGGTGCTGCTGGTGGAGCTCCTGTTTCAGGGAGAGGACGTGGTCGATCTGTGCCAGCTACACGCACAAGTGAAACACCTTCCTCAGGTGCGAGTATGCGACAGAGCCTGCAGCGGTATTTGGTCGGGCCTAATCCGGCTCTTCGAATGTATAGGCCAGGAGCAGAACAAGCGATAGTAGATTGGGTTGCTGACAGTGCCTCCAGTTCCTTCACATTGTCTCCCAACCAGTCTTGTGCTGAAAGATCAGAGTTGGCACCTGCAGCCGATGTCCATCAGTCTTTCACCTCACCCCCTTGCAAATCAGCCAAGCAGTCTGAGCCCCAAATCATGCAGCAGTCTCTTCTGCTTTTGATGACACTGTTAGCATGGTTTCCCAGGGCCATCCACCTAGCCCTGCCCCAGAAGTGGAAGAGATTGAGTGCACCGATGCCCAACCACTTATGTTTCAAGATGAGTACATGGGGGGACCATCACAGCATGTCTCGGATGATGATGAAACCAACTGCTGCTGCTTTCGCAATTGTGCAGACCGATAAGGAGGGCAGTGGTAAAGACTGGGTGGAAGATGATGTGGAGGACGACATGCAGGTGACCTGTGTAGTTCGGAGGACGAGGCGGTGGTCGCACAGAGCCACCAGCACAGCAGAAGAGGGAGCAGGGTGCAAAAGCGGAGCGTCCGTCCCCTAGACAGTACGCCTGCTACTGCCCAACGCAGCAAGGGACCGAGCACACCAAAGCCAAGTCCAAGGAGTTCCCTAGCATGGCAGTTCTTCACACAATGTGCTGATGACAAGAAACAAGTGGTTTGCACGCTGTGCAATCAGAGCCTGAAGCGAGGCATAAACGTTCTCAACCTGAGCACAACCTGCATCACCAGGCATCTAAGTGCAAAGCACAAGCTGCAGTGAAGTAGACACCTCAAAAACCAAGAAAGGTCTCTGGCTCCTCCTGCTTTCTCTTCTGCTTCAGTCTCGGCCTCTTCATCCACCTCTGTAGTGACAGTGGCGCCTGCCACCCCGCAAACAGAAGATCTGCAAGCAACACTACCACCTGGGTCACCAAACATCTCCACAATGTCCCATGGAAACGTTCAGCTCTCTATCCAAACACTGGAGCGGAAGAGGAAGTACCCCTCTACCCACCCGCGATCCCTGGCCCTGAATGCCAGCATTTCAAAATTTCTGGCCTTTGAAATGCTGTCATTCCGTCTGGTGGAGACGCAGAGTTTTAAAAGCCTGATGGCATTGGCTGTCCCACAGTAAGTCGTGCCCAGCCGCCACTACTTTTCCAGGCGAGCCATCCCTTCCCTGCACAACCAAGTGGGGGACAAAATCAGGTGTGCACTGCGCAACGCCATCTGTGGCAAGGTCCACCTAACTACAGATACGTGGACCAGTAAGCACGGTCAGGGACGTTATATCTCCCTAACAGCACACTGGATAAATGCAGTGGCGGCTGGGCCTGAGGCGTATAGCAGTTTGGCGCATGTCCTTCCACCACGAGGATTGCAGGGTGCTTCAGTTTGCCTCCTGTTGCTAACTCCTCCTACTCTGCTTCCTCATCCTCTACCCCCTCCTCATCCGGTCAGCGTAAACACATTCACCACCAATTTCAGCACAGCCATGGGTAAACAACAGCAGGCAGTTTTAAAACTTTCCTGTTTGGGGGAAAAAACCCACACCGCGCAGGAGTTGTGGAGGGACATGGAACCTCCGATGAGTGGTTGGCGGCAGTGAGCCTCAAGTCGGGCCTGGTGGTGTGCGATAATGGGCGAAATCTCGTAGCAGCTCTGGGCCTAGCTGGTTTGATGCATATCCCTTGCCTGGCGCATGTTCTGAATTTGGTTGTGCAGAGGTTCCTTAAAAATAACCCCGATATGCCACAGCTGCTGCAGAAAGTGCGGGCCATCTGTGCGCACTTTCGGCGTTCTCACCCTGCTGCTGCTCGCCTGTCAGCGCTGCAGCGTAACTTCGGCCTTCCCGCTCACCGCCTCATATGTGACGTGCCCACAAGGTGGAACTCCACCTTGCACATGCTGGCCAGACTGTGCGAGCAGCAGCAGGCTATAGTGGAGTTTCAGCTGCAGCACGAACTTGTGAGTCGCTCTGCAGAACAGAACCACTTCACCACCAATAACTGGGCCTCCATGCGAGACCTGTGTGCCTTGTTGCGCTGTTTCGAGTACTCCACCAACATGGCCAGTGTCGATGACGCCGTTCTCAGCGTTACTATCCCAGTTCTATGTCTCCTTGAAAAAACGCTTCGGGCGATGATGGATGATGTGGCACAGGAGGAGGAGGAGGAGGAATCGGGATAATTTCCAAGGCTTTCAGGGCAGTCATTCACAAGTGGCTCCGAGGGTGGGTTCCTGCACCAACAAACGCCAGATACACAATTGTCCAGCAAGGGCACAGTTCTGGAGGATGACGAGGTGGAGGATGAGGAGGAGGAGATGGAGGAGGAGGAACCATGTTCATAGCAGGGTGGCACCCAGACCAGCTCATGGCCATCGCTGGTGCATGGCTGGGGGGATACAGAGGACACAGATGATACACCTCCCACAGAGGCCAGCTTTTCGTTGCCTCTGGGCAGCCTGGCACACATGAGCGATTACATGCTACAGTGTCTCCGCAACGACCGCCGAGTTGCCCACATTTTAACAGGTGCTGATTACTGGGTGGCCACGCTGCTGGATCCCCGTTACAAGAACAATGTACCGTCCTTAATTCCCTCACTGGAGCGTGATCGTAAGATGCGCGAGTACAAGCGCACGCTGGTAGACGTGCTGCAGGTGGAATTCTCACCTGACAGTGGGGGCACAGTGGAAGCACAAGGCGAAGGCAGAGGAGGAGGAAGAGGTCGCCAATGCAGCCGGGGCTCCGCCAGCACCTCAGAAGGCAGGGTTAGCATGGCCGAAATGTGGAAAAGCTTTGTCAGCACGCCACAACAACCAGCACCACCAGCTGATATGGAACGTCTTAGCAGGAGGCAGCATTTCACCAACATGGTGGAGCAGTATGTGTGCACACGCCTATACGTACTAAATTACGGGTCTGCCCCCTTAAACTTCTGGGTCTCCAAATTTGGCACATGGCCTGAGCTTGCCCTTTACGCCTTGGAGGTGCTGGCCTGCCCTGCAGCCAGTGTATTATATGAACGTGTATTTAGCACAGCAGGGGGCGTTATCACAGACAAGCGCAGCCGCCTGTCCAGAGCCAATGTGGACAAGCTCACGTTCATCAAAATGAACCAGTCATGGATCCCACAGGACTTGTCCGTACCTTGTGCAGAATAGACACGTATACCGGCATTACCCAGCCATTCTTTCTATTTCTGATCTTTCTCACTCTTTTGGGGTGTACCCTAATTTAAAAAATGAATAAATTAAAAACAAAAACCTGTGTTGGCTACCTCGTCCTCCTCCACTGCCGCTTCCACCTACACCGCCACATCCACCGCCACCTCAACCTCCTACTCCATATGGACCTCGTCCTCCTAGGTCAAGATTTTTTTTTTTAATTTTTAGGTATTTTATGTTATTTTAAGTTATTTCCCTATTCACATTTGTTAAGAGTACTTGCCATGCTCTTACCAACATTTTGCTGCCAATTGCCCTTTCCATTACCTTTTTAGAGACATTTTAGTACTCAAAAGTTCGGGTCCCCATTGACTTCAATGGGGTTCGGGGTCAAGTTTGGGTCAAGTTCGGGGCCCGAACCCGGACTTTTTTCTGAAGTTCGGCCGAAGCTGTCGAACCCGAACATCCAGGTGTCCGCTCAACTCTACTTACAACTCATGAACACCCCAAATCCACAATCTCAGAAAATTTGAATATTGTAAAAAGGTGCAATATTTTAGGCTCAAAGTGTCCCACTCTAATCAGCTAATTAAGCCATAACACCTGTAAAGGGTTCCTGAGCCTTTAAATGGTCTCTCAGTCTGGTTCGGTAGGAATCCTTAGCAGCTCTGGGGTGTTTGGCTCCCATGCCCCATCTACTCAAGGCCCCTCTCACAACTGGCATTTATATGGGCACTGACCCATGACATTACTATAAAGGGAATTTTCTAAAAGGAGACCTAACACCCAATCACAACTTTCGTTTACCATACTATAATGGGACCAGAACCACCTAGTGGCAGGCAAGCTTACTGGACCTACCAACATGTTCTACAGTGATTTGCAATAAAATGCAGACATGCATAGCACTGCTTTACAGTGACATGCATCAAATGTGACTTTGAATGTGCTTCGTACAAGTACGTACAAAAAAAGGGAACTATGTGATGCGCTGAATCGCGCACCACAACACCTTCTATCACCAGCTCACTGCAGCCAAAACAGACAACTGTCTCACAGTATACCGCTGTGATTACTGTTTGGTAGCTGTCCATTTTAGTGTGAACAGGTCCTTATTGTATGACAGTATTAAATGATTAATCACAGTAATAAAAATGTATTTTATAGTATGTCTTGCTATTATACTATATCTGTACCTTAAAGTGGATGTAAACCTGATTTTTTTTTTTGATGTCACAATGTATACGATTTCCTACCATCTGTGCCCAGTCTTGCCACACAGAGTTAATCCAGCTCTGAGCAATCCTCTTTTATTGTTCAGTGAAATAAAACAGACTTGCAGAGAAAAACCTTAGTCCGTTACACCCCCTTGCTGTGAGTGCACTAGCTTCAGACAGGCATTATTTTTTAATTCCCACCCCCACTCCTTTTTTGAAGTCATGTGGTTACTTTTCTGGATTTTGACTGGATGTTAGTGAATATAGCAGAATTCAGTGTAAGAAATACATAGGAAAAAATGCATTTTGACAAGGGTAGTATAGAGGTGGGCGGAGAGTCTACTGACATCACAACTCCACCCACCGAGCTCCAGACAACAGATCCACCCACAGAATCTGCAGTATTTCAGTTCTTATAACAGACAGAGGGGAGACATTTGACAGGTAAGGATACATGCAGGAGGCATCTATATCCTTATAGATCAGCACTATGGCAGTAGTTTGGAAAGGATGAAAGTGGGTTTACATCCACTTTAAGGCCCCTTCCACATGGGTGGGAAAGGAGAGGTGTAAAAACAGACAGTTGATCTGGGCTTTTGCCACCCCCGACCACTCACCTTAAGCTTACCATGTAGGCGCAAAATGGTGGTACACATTACACAGCCACCCTGCTATGTTTTGTAACTGTGGTAGATTTAACTCAGATTGTTGAGTTTGCCAGGTAACATCACCTGTCAAACCCAGGGACTGCATGTAGGCAGGTAGCGGGGTTTGCTGCCCCAGTTTGGAAGAGTGGGGCTAATTGTCTATTTTGGTGGGTTTTCATGGGTCTGTCCCCCCTTCCCCAGACATGTATGCTATACAAGGTACAGACCCTAAAAGACTAGGCCTTGCTCACTTGTTGTGGACCCGCTCACCGCCATTGCCGTAGTCTGGATTATCATTGCCATGCCAAAATCAAAATTCCCACTGCAAAGGGGGATTGTTGGGATTTACAGCCCTCCCTGAGGAAACCAAGCATTGATTTAACCAAGAGTGGACTCTTTCCTATGCATGTGTGTGTGTGGGCAGTCACAAGCCTGAAGTTCGGGACTAGGGATGTTAGGGAAAAGACTAAACTTTATTTTAGACTATTGTTTGTGTATATCATCATGTTAGTTTATTTAAGTAAAATGGTTGAATATTTGCCTTTCCCTGTTCTGAAGTTACTAAAGGGGTGTCATGTAAGTAACCAGCATGCATAGTTACAACTTGGGTTAGAAAAGACCTTAGGGTATGAAGATAACGGTATAAGAGTTTATACAGTGTGAAGATAAAGTAGATCTGTGCCACCAGAGCCCTTAGCCTTTACACAGGTACAGAAGAGAAAGAGTTAAGTCCATGCTAGGTGCACGGTGGGACCCCATAATGTTACTGGGAGTGAGGTAGCGGTGATACGCTGGACAGGTGGAGAGGGAAAGGGCTCTGCATGCCCCTCCTAAATGCACAAGTAATCATGGTGATATTTAGTACATTGAGAGAGTTTACTCAAAGCAGTCAACTGTTCCAGCAAAGGTATCCCATGTGTAATTATAATTAAGATGTAGCGCTGAAATTAGGAGAGACCAAATCACACAATGGTGAGATATGCCTCAATGTGCAACAAAAGTGAAAATAAATAAATAAGTTCACATAAAAGTCCATTCATAAAGCCATGGAATGGGATGATGGAACCAGACGTGTAGCAATAAGGGTGTCATGGATATGCAATAGTCTGGCAGCTTACCTCTGTCCATGTGTCCATTAAGAGGCCTGACTCTGTTCTGGTTACCTTCTTATCTCCTCTCCTTCCTGTATGGCCCCACCCAGGCCATCCCAGGAAGTCTATATTAACTGTTGCACTACAGGGTTGCAGTGCTGTTCAACAGTGTTGCTTTGCTTAAGTTCCTGTCTGCAGTGTGCTACGTTTATCTCTCTGTGTACCATTTTTGGCTAGTGCCTTATTCTCCCTTTTGCCTGTGCCCTTGACCTTTGCCTGTCTCCCGGTTACCCTGTCCGTCTGTTGCCCTGACCTCGGCTTACCCATCACTTCCGTTTTTCTTGCTTGCTGCTTCCCCTTTCTCTCTGTGGAGCGTGTCCTAGGGGATCCCAGGGGTCACGACCTGGGCCCAGCTGCGGCAAAGGCCATCCTCACCACTAGAGGCTCTGGTGAAAACAAAGCTGGGTCTTAGACTCCGCGCCCTGGGCAAACTTGGGTTCACGCTTCCTCTCGGATAGCAGCAGTTGGCTATAGGGTTCACTACCCTGAGGTGCATCCCTGACCCCTACGGGGTGCACTTGTCACCTGGCCACAGGTGACGTGACAGTTTGAACAGCCATGAATCCGGCCGACGTGCCGCTTCCCGCAGACGATCCATTACAGGGCGTTGTTCGCAGACTCGACAAGCATGAAGCTAATCAGGCTCAGGTGATGCATTTCCTTCAGGATCTGGCTTCCCGCTTTGATCAGCTTCAGACCTCGTTGGGAACCCCGAATCCGCAACACCAAGTACAACCGATATGTTAGTGTTAAACGAGATGGCTCGTACGGCCGAATGCCTGGGTCTAAAAATTAATTGCTATAAACCGACACCTGGAAGATTTGGAAAATAGGGGGAGGAGGCATAACATTAGGGTCAGGGGGGTACCCGAATCAGTCATACCTGAGCAAATTTTCCCCACCCTGTCCTCCATTTTTAACAAAGTATTGGAGAAATCGTCAGATAACCTAATTGACTTTGATAGAGTCCATCGGGCACTTTGTGTGCGTCCAAGTGAATCAGCGCCTCCTAGGGACATTATCTGCTGTATTCAGAATTTCAAGCTTAAGGAGGACATTATGGCACATGCACATCAAAATTAGTTGATTTTCTTTAATGAGCAGAAGATTTCCTTATTTCAGGATCTTTCACCCATTACTTTGGGCAATCGAAGAGCCTTGCGCCCTTTACTTGATATACTTAGAGAGCATAAGCTCACCTATAGATGGAAGTTTCCTTTTGCTCTCTCAGTCAATGTGGAGGGAGTTTCCCACACCCTTAAGACCCCGGATGAATTACTGCAATTCTATGAAGCTCTTCATCTACCACCGGTGGACTTACCAGATTGGTATAGGGAATTTAGGTTCCCTCTAGACCCCCTTAATCCACCTGTTTTACAACAATCAACCCCAACTACACAAGGTAGGGAGACCACCGCTCCAGGTGAGCACAGGCAGGTAATCGATGTCCACTCAGGAATCACACGGGTGCTGGCAATGCATAGAATTAAGCAGGTGGGAGAATGGATGGACAGCCGCACTCCAAAAAGTCTTGTTGAAAAAAGACGTGCTCTTTATTGTAAAAAGGAAAAAATGCACAGCACACAACAGCATACAGTGGGATAGACAGCTGACGCGTTTCGCATTAACAACTAATGCTTAGTCATAGCTACAAATGAAATACAAAATTCTCAATATATACATATGAGGGTGTAAACTTTCCAGGTCCCACCCAGCCTCTGATTAGCTCCAGTAATTAGCTGGATGCAAACCACATGCAGGGGGGGAGGGAAAGAAAAGAAAAACCCAATGTCCAAAACATATGTGCAAGATGTAAAGCTCATAAACAAACAAGATACAATATATGTAAAATATATAAAAAAGGATTATATATATAGATGAAGGGCATAAAAGTGAATATGAACACACAAAACCACAAGAAGGCCGACAACCTATTAATAAACCCTACAAGTGAGTTGCATATTAGATAAAAAGTCAAAATATGGTACACCTGTATAGAAATAAAGTAAAGTAAAATAAACAGAAGTAAAGGTGATGAACAGTGATGTGTGTAAACCATAAAGACCATGGGAAGTGTCAAAGTATATGCAATGATGCAGTGAATGTGAAAAGTATAGCTGTATTCAATGCGTGTCAAAAAATGACAGTGGTGATAGTAATCGTGGTCATAAAGACCACCAAGTAAATGAGCATTGGGGTACATCGTGAAAAAAAGAAGTAAAAAAGACTGAACTACTGTGACGGCGGTGGGCATGAGAAATGGAAATAAAACGTCTGTGTATATATAACCAATGAAAAGTTCCAAGAAGAGAGAACAATATCAAAGCAATGATATGTACGGGAGGATTCCCAGCACAGAGCGTGTGGCTAATTACCGGTAAATAAAATATATATACATGTGGTGAATGAAGTGTGTTCTGTGATATGTTTTATGGTCGGAAAACAAAGAACAAGTTAGTTCGAAGTGACCGACAGTATCGTTTGAAAGAACTAATAAGTGAGATGCCTACAATATGTAGGCATAATGAAAATGGAGTAATGATATGTGCGGGAGGATTCCCAGCACAGAGCGTGTGGCTAATTACCGGTAAATAAAATATATATACATGTGGTGAATGAAGTGTGTCCTGTGATATGTTTTATGGTCGGAAAACAAAGAACAAGTTAGTTCGAAGTGACCGACAGTATCGTTTGAAAGAACTAATAAGTGAGATGCTTACAATATGTAGGCATAATGAAAATGGAGTAAAGAATGCACCGTGATGATGAACATAAGAAGTATGAGTCCAACCAATGGTGGTATACATATGTAATATTGTAATTGTGTTTCTCACTATTTCATACACAATATTACATATGTATACCACCATTGGTTGGACTCATACTTCTTATGTTCATCATCACGGTGCATTCTTTACTCCATTTTCATTATGCCTACATATTGTAGGCATCTCACTTATTAGTTCTTTCAAACGATACTGTCGGTCACTTCGAACTAACTTGTTCTTTGTTTTCCGACCATAAAACATATCACAGGACACACTTCATTCACCACATGTATATATATTTTATTTACCGGTAATTAGCCACACGCTCTGTGCTGGGAATCCTCCCGCACATATCATTGCTTTGATATTGTTCTCTCTTCTTGGAACTTTTCATTGGTTATATATACACAGACGTTTTATTTCCATTTCTCATGCCCACCGCCGTCACAGTAGTTCAGTCTTTTTTACTTCTTTTTTTCACGATGTACCCCAATGCTCATTTACTTGGTGGTCTTTATGACCACGATTACTATCACCACTGTCATTTTTTGACACGCATTGAATACAGCTATACTTTTCACATTCACTGCATCATTGCATATACTTTGACACTTCCCATGGTCTTTATGGTTTACACACATCACTGTTCATCACCTTTACTTCTGTTTATTTTACTTTACTTTATTTCTATACAGGTGTACCATATTTTGACTTTTTATCTAATATGCAACCTCACTTGTAGGGTTTATTAATAGGTTGTCGGCCTTCTTGTGGTTTTGTGTGTTCATATTCACTTTTATGCCCTTCATCTATATATATAATCCTTTTTTATATATTTTACATATATTGTATCTTGTTTGTTTATGAGCTTTACATCTTGCACATATGTTTTGGACATTGGGTTTTTCTTTTCTTTCCCTCCCCCCCTGCATGTGGTTTGCATCCAGCTAATTACTGGAGCTAATCAGAGGCTGGGTGGGACCTGGAAAGTTTACACCCTCATATGTATATATTGAGAATTTTGTATTTCATTTGTAGCTATGACTAAGCATTAGTTGTTAATGCGAAACGCGTCAGCTGTCTATCCCACTGTATGCTGTTGTGTGCTGTAAATTTTTTCCTTTTTACAATAAAGAGCACGTCTTTTTTCAACAAGACTTTTTGGAGTGCGGCTGTCCATCCATTCTCCCACCTCCCAACTACACAAGTACTGAAGAAGGGGAAATATCCAAAACATCAGGGTGTGGACCGCGAAAGACAGGTCCAGGTGACCAGAAGCACAAGGGCAAGAGAATACACTAAAGATGCCGCATCCCTGCTTCAAGGACTTTTGATTTGTAAAGGGAAAGGAAAGAAAAGAAAAAAAAAAGGAAACTTTTTTTTTTTTTTTGTTTGCTTCTCTCCGTTATATTTTCAGCTTGCCTATTTTTGGGCCCCAGATTAAGTATAGTTCATTGTTGGGACCATTCCCCGTCTGTTGTACATGAATTGACGGCTTGCAATTTGTGTATTTGAGTACATTGGATAGGGTGGTCTGATTGTTTGATTGCTCTCTGCACTTCTGGGATGTTGGAAACATTTTGGTCCCTTTTTTTTTTTTTTGTGTTTGATCCATGCACGTTTTGATAAATTTACGGATCAATGTTCTATGTTGTATAATATGTTGTTTTCTAGGCTGCGGGTGGGAGTAGTTGCTTTTTCGTTATTAAGATTTATTAAATACATTGTGTTTTCTGACCATTTCACAGGCCTCTCCCACGTACCCCACACTGTGTCTACCCGGAAGTTCAACGGGGCTATTTTTCTTCTGCCCGCGTACCCCTGGTTAGACACAATTGGAGGAGCCCCTCTACAGCGGTAGAGGAGTGCTCGATCGGTTTTTGTTTATATCTAGCCTGTTTATTCAGGGGACTTTTCTCTTTTTTTTTTTTTTTTGGGCTGGGTTAATTGACACTGTGCTGAAATGGCTTATCACTCACTAGGCAAGCACCCCACCCTGATCTCTCATAACCTAAGGGGCCTCAACACTCCGGAAAAGAGGGTATCACTTTTAAGAGAATTGAAAAAAGCTCAACTTGCTTTTGTGTTTATCCAGGAAACCCACTTCCAATCTTCTTCTGTACCTAGATTATTTGATAGACACTTCCCTGAGGTATACCATGCGCCAAACCCCAACTCTAAGTCCAAAGGAGTGTCTATTTTGTTGCATAAACATGCAAATTTTAAAGTGTCCCAGCAATGCACTGACCCTATGTGGCGATTTCTGTTCCTCAGAGGAAAGTGGCATAATAGAGAGATTACCCTGGCAAATGCTTACTTCCCTAATTCAGGCCACCTTGCATTTTGTCGTCATTTAATAGATGAACTAAAGGGCTTTGCCACTGGTTGTATTATTTTAGGTGGAGATTTTAATATCCCATTGTTACCCCTACAGGATACCTCTAATGTCAGGTCTAGCATTTCTTATTCTATTATACAGAAAATTAAATCACAGCTGAACTCTTTGGCCTTGGTGGATGCTTGGCGCCTGGTATACCCGACAGGCAGAGATTACACATACTATTCTCCGTTGCATAAAAAGCACTCCCGAATTGATTATGTGTTCATTTCGCAACGTGATTTACCCTTGCTCCAGGCAGCTAATATAGGCATACAATCCCTTTCGAACCACTGTCCGGTATCGATCTCTCTCTCACAATTAGATAGGCCCCCTAGGTCATGCAGCTGGCGGTTGAATTCCACCCTATTGACGGACCCCTCTACTTGCCAACAAATTCACGAGGCGCTCAAATTATATTTTCAGCTTAATAATACAGAGGATATGTCACCTCCGACGATCTGGGAGGCCCAAAAGTGTATCCTACGCGCAGGGGCGTAACTAGAAATCACAGGGCCCCATAGCAAAATGTTGTATGGGGCCCCCCAGAGCCGCCCTAGTGTCAATGCAGCGTGACCTGTGCCCCATGCAGCGTGACCTGTGCCCCATGCAGCGTGACCTGTGCCCCATGCACCGTGACCTGTGCCCCATGCACCGTGACCTGTGCCCCATGCAGCGAACGTGCTCGAACGTTCGAATTCAAAAAAAGTGCTCATTTTAAAGCCCAATATTCAAGTTATTGTTGGAAAACGTCTTTGAGAACCCGGGTCTTGCCCCAGGGAACATGTATCAATGGAAAAAAACGTTTTAAAAACTGTAGTTTTTTTCTTGAGCAGCGATTTTAATGATGCTTAAAGTGAAAAAAAAAAAAATCCTTTAAATATGGTACCTGCTGGGTGTCTATAGTAGTGGCACGTGTTTAGAAATGTCCCTTCACAACATGAGATTACTATATATATACATACACACAGCATATGTATGTTTTATGTACTACTTTTTTAATGAATAAACTGCAATATTTATTGTGAAGCGCCAGTTTATGAGTTGAGGACACATCTAACATTCACATGCATTAAACAAATAAATATAGCACAGATGTAACAACAAAATAATTTAATCTGTATGCTATACTAACAATAAAACACACCACACTGTGTGATAATGGTTCCCTCGCAGGGAATTTCTAAAACAAGTTGCAACAACTGGGACTCCTTCTGCACTATATTTCTATTCAGGCTCCAATGTGTGGGACCCCTGCTGCCCCAATGCGTATGCACACATGTGTTAATCTGTGCAGAAGAGTAAGTTTGGGATTGCTGAGTATGCCGGCTTGTGGCCCCTCTCCTCAGGCTGCCTGCCCTGGGCCACTCACTCCTCAGTGCCCATCAAATGCAGCCTGATTAGTGCCCATCAATGCAGCCTTGCCAGTGCCCATCAAATGCAGCATGATCAGTGCTCATTATTGCAGCCATACCAGTGCCCATACAATTCAGCATGATCAGTGCCCATCAAATGCAGCCTGATCAGTGCCCAGTAATGCAGCCTTACCGCCTTACCAGTGCCCATCAAATGCAGCTTGATCAGTGCCCATCAATGCAGCCTTGCCAGTGCTCATCAAATGCAGCTTGATCAGTGCCCATCAATACAGCCTTGCCAGTGCCCATCAAATGCAACCTTACCAGTGTCCATCAAATGCAGCCCGATCAGTGCCCATGAAATGCAACCTGATCAGCGCCCATGAAATGCAGCCTTGCCAGTGTCCATCAAATGCAGCCTAATCAGTGTGCAGCAATGCAGCCTGATCTGTGTCTAGCAATGAAGCCTGGCATGTGTCTGAATCTGGGATTTGAATATCCCAGCGCCATCCCGTCCTCCCCTCCCTCAGTCCACCTCCTCCTCCTCCAGTGGCCGCTGTAACAAAATCCCGGCTCCTATAATTTACATCACATTGATTCAATTTGCCAATGAATCAGTGTTAATAAATGAACGTAGGGAGGGGTAGTGGCGCTGCCCTACCTACAACTGGACACAGCAAGAATTGTGAACAGTAACCCAAATGGGTATGAGGTAACGTGTAATAGTCTAGTGGTCAATGCAGTAAGTGAAAGCAGACCTGTGTTCCAACAAAATATTATGGTGATAATACAATATTAAATAGAATGCCCCACCACATATAATATGGGGTGAAGGTAGGTAAGAATATCACTAGTAGGCTATAAAAATAGCCTGTGAGGGTTCCACTGTGCTATAAATACAAATAAATAATACTAATAAAATACGTAAAAATTATACATGTGACAAAAAGGATGAGCGTGTGACAAAAATGCAAAGTTGTGGTACTTGTAAATAAATATCTATTATAATAGTCCAATAGTATGTATATATAGTACAGAAAAATATAGTCCAACGATATATATGCAGTGAAAAAAACTTATTGCAACAAAAATATGAAAAAGGCCATCCAGGGAGTGGTAAAGTCCGTGCTGTTAAAGGTGCACCTGTGAAGGTGAGTGCTCAGGTATACAGTAGTGGAACTTGCACGCAGTGGTCACGGTGCTCCCCCTTATGGGTCCCCACTTACCAGAGGCACTAACCCCTGCAGGGGTAAAGTGCAAGTAGTCAGCCTCGGACGGCTCAGTGGTCTCCCGTAGTTCCTCAGTTATACTTGGGACCTCCTAGATGTAATAGTGATGTTTTATCCGGATCCAAGGTGAGTGGTTGTTTTAAAAGCCAGCAGCCCTCCGGAGAAAAAAACACACTGACATAGCGTGGTATGTTGGAATAAGTGCTTGGTTTATTAGCACTCACAAAAGCATGCAGGGTACATCAAAAATATAATAAAGGAATGAACATAAAAATACGCTAGAGCGGGGGTGGTTGCTCTAAAAAATAAAAAAAAATTTAAAAGCAAAAAGATGAATGTGGAGCAGCTAACAGCCTGTTAGCATAGCTCCGTCGCTGCACTGGGTAAGTCAGGAAGTATCGGCTATCGCCTGGGACCGGCGTGCGTTCCACTGATACTCAAGCTAGAAACCGGAAGTGCGTGCGTGTGTGCGTGTATCCGCTTTACGCGCGTTTCGTCATATTACGTCTTCAGAAGCGGGTGCACGCATCCAGCAGAAGGTGGCCTATATAGTAGGTTTCAATATGCAAAACCCCACCCACTAACGGCAGTGGCCAATCGTATTTTTCATGCGGGGTTCCCATCGAATCCGATCTTAAAGGAGGTGTAACCTTGGGTTTATCCTATTTGCATATTTACACCCTATTATCCTGACTGTGGCCATAATGTACCGTAATCATACTATCCGCAGTGTTTTTCCCAGAGGTGGCCCCAACATCCGTCCACCAGGAAGATGGAGACCAAGGACAGGATACGGAAACCCCGGATGGAGAGGGGGGAATGGCAACCGAGGGGGTACCCAGTCACGACCATCGGGAAGAGGGGAAAGTCAAAGAAACCAACCCTACCAAGGTCAGGGAACTTATCCCAATCAATGGAACAGCAGACCCCACAACCAGGAGAGAGAAATGGATCAAATACAAAGAGAAAACGCACCAGAGGGTGTAGGGGAGGGCAGAAGAAAACGCCCAAGACAACACTAGGGAAAGGGATATTTAACCTTAGTACTATTCAACTAACTGAAGACGAATTACGCATATTAGATTTAGGCCTCAAATATGCCCCAGAAAAAACTTTAGACCAATTTGAGGTATACATCGACCTCCAGAAATTTCTTAGAAAACTGAATCTACGCAAATTCTTTTTGAACAACACAGAGGAGCATGAAATGGAGGCGTCGGAATACACTCAAACTAATCTGAGAAACAACTCCACGTTCAACCCCAATACACCGGGCAACCAATGTATAGGAGCGTTTAAAAAGATGGTGGAGGGGGATTTAAGAAAACTACAGAGGAAATTTAAAAACAAAAATAAAAATGTGTGGAAAACCATTAAGGAGATTGGCAATAAGAATGATGTGATTATCAGACCAGCAGATAAGGGGGGCGGACTGGTAATTCTAAATAAAATAGATTACGAGGAAGAAATGAAAAACCTGCTGAGTGTCGAAAACACCTATAAAAAATTAAAAGGTAACCCGAAAATACGATTCATCAAACAACTGACCAAGTTTGTCAAAAAGGGTGCAACCATGGGGATACTCAATAAGAAGGAGGCAGAGTATTTGGTTTCTAATTCTACAAAGACACCAGTGATCTATTACACCCCCAAGATCCATAAGAGACTGCATAAACCCCCAGGCCACCCTATTATAAGCGGGATCAATTCCATCTTTTCTCGCTTAGGAGAATATCTGGATACATATCTACAACCTGTTGTTAAAGAGGGAAAATCACATCTTCGTGATAGTCTGCAACTTATTAACGAACTGCAGCATATTGGTGAAGTACAAGATTTACTATTAGCCACCATTGATGTCAACTCATTGTATACCAGTATATCTCAGAGAGATGGCATTATGGGGGTGGAGAAAGCGTTACATCAGAACACCAGGCTCAAACAGCAACAGATCAACTTCATCGTAGAAGGGCTGGAAATGGCCATGAAATGTAACTATTTCTGGTATAAAAAAAGCTACTATGTTCAAACTAGGGGCGTGGCGATGGGGGCACGCTATGCACCTAGCGTTGCTAACCTATTGATGGACTGTTGGGAAGAAGAATACGTTTACAACAGAAACATCTCCCATATCAAGCTATACCGGCGTTACATCGATGATATTATCATCCTATGGGACGGGACGGCGGACAGCTTCCAGGAATTCTTAGAAGAGCTGAATTCCAACAGATATGGTCTTACCTTCACAGGAAAATGTGATAGAGAATGTATAGATTTCCTTGACCTTCAGATTTTTAAAGACGGCCCAATACTACAGACAAGAACACACTTTAAGTCAACGGACCGCAATGGTTACATCCCATCAGCAAGCTGCCACCACCCCAGGTGGAAGTCCAATATACCCAAAGGACAAATGATGAGATTGCGGAGAAACTGTAGTTCAATTGCCGACTATAAAACACAAGCTGATATAATCATAGATCGATTCAAGGAAAAAGGATACAAAGAGCAAAACCTGATAAAATTGAAGGAAGAAGTTCTAAATATGAACAGGAACAACATGCTGGCACCTAAGAAAAAGAACAAGCAAAATAAGCCAGATGTGGCATTCATTACAGGTTTTAACTCTCAATATAAGGATCTTGAGCACATAATCAAAAAGTACTGGCCGATCCTACAAGAGGACCACGCCCTCTCCAAAATACTAAGGAAAAAACCCAACTTCATCTACAGGCGTGCTCCCTCCCTCCGCCACCATCTTGTGCACAATGTTGTAGACCCACCGCGATCAGTTAGTATATGTCCCGAACTTAAGGGCTTTTATAAATGCCAGAAATGCCTACCCTGCAGGGTTAGTAAAAAACAACCAAGACGAAAAATGAGTTTTAAGTCAAGAACTGACTTTAAAGAATACAAAATAAGAGAACTCATCACCTGCAGTACCACCCATGTAACGTATATTATTGAATGCCCCTGCCACCTACAATATGTAGGAAGAACAACCAGACCCCTCAAAGTGAGAATTCGTGAACATATAAACAGGATAAAAACAGGATATGATAAGCACTATCTATCACGCCACTTTAAAGAGGTCCACCACCAAGACCCTAGTGGTCTGATCTTTTACGGTATAGACCTTGTAAAAGATAACTGGAGGGGTGGTAATAAAACTACAGCTATTTCCCAGAATGAAACCAGCTGGATCTACCGTCTGGGATCACTGGCACCTCACGGGTTAAATAAGGACATTGATCTAAATTGCTTCCTGGCCAACCCCTGAACTAGATCTCCAGGTTAACTATATTGACACTCTCACATATTAATGTCTCCAATGCCCTATTTATTATTTCCATACAGCAATGCCTCCAAGGCCAACATCTATTCCCCCCAAGAGGGCATACACTATTTATTGACATATATATTTACAATCCCCACATTATGGTACGTCCTTGCCTGGTATGCCAGCTTACATACCTTAGATAACCGACGACCACCTACCTTATATATAGTTAATACACTTCTACCCCAATACTATATATTTTATTTTCCATATATATATATACATCTTTTACCTCTATGCGTAGTTGTGGTTTTTATATATACTTTCTCATATACCCCTTTTGTATTATCCATATGTAATTCCACAACACCCCTGTAAGAAGGCTTGGAAGTACAGCCTCTACTCAAGTGAAGCCACCTCTAACCAGTACCAACTTGGAGCTATCAACCCTTTATGGCTATCTCCATTTGGGATTTGCATTCCCTCATGTCTCTTATGTATGCATCTCTAGATGGCTAGCTCTACCATGTTCTTAATAAACATATTTAATTATCTGCGCTGGTAATATGGCGCATTGTATATACAGACCTCTTCCCATGGGCTGAGCTACCCATGACCAGTTTGGTTGTAGCCCTTTAAATAAGAGCTTATGCTAATTAACCTTACGCCCTTGTCTCTAATATATATAAGACGGACATTTAATATTCAATTATCTTACTTATATTTTATTATGTTCTATATATTTGTTTTTTGATTTCTGTAAATGACCGCTAGTTAATGGTGCAATTAGCAGATTAGGTTGCCTGTTTATACATATTGATTTATACCGATTGTGGCGATGGCAGACCCGCACAAACACTGCGGATAGTATGATTACGGTACATTATGGCCACAGTCAGGATAATAGGGTGTAAATATGCAAATAGGATAAACCCAAGGTTACACCTCCTTTAAGATCGGATTCGATGGGAACCCCGCATGAAAAATACGATTGGCCACTGCCGTTAGTGGGTGGGGTTTTGCATATTGAAACCTACTATATAGGCCACCTTCTGCTGGATGCGTGCACCCGCTTCTGAAGACGTAATATGACGAAACGCGCGTAAAGCGGATACACGCACACACGCACGCACTTCCGGTTTCTAGCTTGAGTATCAGTGGAACGCACGCCGGTCCCAGGCGATAGCCGATACTTCCTGACTTACCCAGTGCAGCGACGGAGCTATGCTAACAGGCTGTTAGCTGCTCCACATTCATCTTTTTGCTTTTAAAATTTTTATTTTTTAGAGCAACCACCCCCGCTCTAGCGTATTTTTATGTTCATTCCTTTATTATATTTTTGATGTACCCTGCATGCTTTTGTGAGTGCTAATAAACCAAGCACTTATTCCAACATACCACGCTATGTCAGTGTGTTTTTTTCTCCGGAGGGCTGCTGGCTTTTAAAACAACCACTCACCTTGGATCCGGATAAAACATCACTATTACATCTAGGAGGTCCCAAGTATAACTGAGGAACTACGGGAGACCACTGAGCCGTCCGAGGCTGACTACTTGCACTTTACCCCTGCAGGGGTTAGTGCCTCTGGTAAGTGGGGACCCATAAGGGGGAGCACCGTGACCACTGCGTGCAAGTTCCACTACTGTATACCTGAGCACTCACCTTCACAGGTGCACCTTTAACAGCACGGACTTTACCACTCCCTGGATGGCCTTTTTCATATTTTTGTTGCAATAAGTTTTTTTCACTGCATATATATCGTTGGACTATATTTTTCTGTACTATATATACATACTATTGGACTATTATAATAGATATTTATTTACAAGTACCACAACTTTGCATTTTTGTCACACGCTCATCCTTTTTGTCACATGTATAATTTTTACGTATTTTATTAGTATTATTTATTTGTATTTATAGCACAGTGGAACCCTCACAGGCTATTTTTATAGCCTACTAGTGATATTCTTACCTACCTTCACCCCATATTATATGTGGTGGGGCATTCTATTTAATATTGTATTATCACCATAATATTTTGTTGGAACACAGGTCTGCTTTCACTTACTGCATTGACCACTAGACTATTACACGTTACCTCATACCCATTTGGGTTACTGTTCACAATTCTTGCTGTGTCCAGTTGTAGGTAGGGCAGCGCCACCACCCCTCCCTACGTTCATTTATTTATTCTACTATCCCCTATGGGGATTTGTTTTTGGGGGGCTGCAGCCTGATTATTGATTATTGATTATTTTGATTATTTTGATTATTCTGATTATTTTGATTATTTTATCTATCGTTTTTCCCGGATTTGATTAGACATTTGTTTAGTATCTACTGCCATTTATATTAGCCTGGTCAGATCCTAAGCGCGGATTAACCCCTACCCTACCTTAATGAATCAGTGTTCACACATCACTAGAGCTGGGACTTTGTAACAGCGGCCGCTGGAGGAGGAGGAATAGGAGGACCAAGGTAGGGGAGGTCGGTGCACCTTGACAATGAGAACGGCATTCCTGCTGTGGAAAAAGTAAAGGAACGTTGTTCCCATGCGTTCCCGCAGGACTTGAGCCCTGGGTGTTCACACCCATGTGATTCAATTCCTGTCCGAATTTGCAGATCGCACTGCGATATGCAAACT
This sequence comes from Rana temporaria, assembly GCF_905171775.1. Lineage (NCBI taxonomy): Eukaryota > Metazoa > Chordata > Amphibia > Anura > Ranidae > Rana > Rana temporaria. Next base: position 158,176,930 of record NC_053497.1, read on the forward strand.
GATTTGGCGGTGCCATTAAGTTTTAATTGGCACTCCCAGCAGTTCATATGGGGCAGTGTAAACTGCTGACAGGAGACATGCGATGTGGGAACTGCTCTGCATTTGCGATTCCTGTGCGGGCTGCGACTCCAGAAATGGTGGAGGGTCCTTTTGACCTTTTCTTTGTATTTAAGGAGGCACAGCAGCCCACACAGTATAAATGGGCTGCCATGCCAACACAAAATACACCTTGCAGAGCCACATTAGTGTGAACTAAAGGAAAAAATCCCCCCCTCTACTGCTTAAGAACCCCCACAAGCAAAACTCCCCACTGAAAAACACCACCCTCCCTCATATATCCCCACAATATTAACCCCCCTGTCTCTGATCACACCTCAAGGCAAAAATATCTCCCTCATATCTAATGCTAAATAATATCTCCCTTCATTTAACAAACTTCCCACCCAGAACCAAATCCCTGCCAACCACCCCCTGTAAACTTCTCTACAAGAAACTTACAGGGGGGAGGGGGGTCCTTCTCCAAAAGCAAACCCACCCCCTTTCCTTAACCTCCCCACTAAAATAAACTTCTCCAGGCATGAATTCTCACCCCCTCCTTCCTCCACATAGAAAGCCATGCTTCTCCACCTACCTGACCTCATCTTCAGAAATCGGCACGGCACAGAGGCAGGAAATGAAATCTTCTGCATCCCCGGTCTCCCTTCGGCTGTGTCAGATCTGTGAAGTCTCTAGGAGATCCCTCGGCAGTGTGCTCTCATTGGCAGAGCGTGCCTGGAGCAGTGTGTGTGTGTAAGCAGCCACAGCTGCTAACGGGAACAACGTTCCTGCCGGGCCCCCCTGATCCTCACTCGGCTGCGGGCCCCATAGCGTCCGCATGGGTCGCTATGGTGGTAGTTCCGCCACTGCCTACGCGGCGAACTTATGCGTCTTGGTTCCCTTAAGAAAAGAGAAGCCGATAAAGTTACTTCGGCATTGGCGGAAAAAATTGCTTCTTTGGAAAGCCAACATAAACAGTCACACTTAGAGGTGCTTTTGTTGGAACTGTCAAAGACGCAGGAAAAACTTAACTCCTTACTTAATCTTAAAGCAAAACGTATTCTCTATTTCAAGAAGGGCTTTTTATTATGAACATGGGGATAAGTGTGGCAAATTCCTTGCAAAAACCCTTAAAACAATTTCTCATGCACATTCTATTCTTTCCATTAAGACATCTAAGGGTCAACTTATACAAAAAACAGACCAGATTGCTTCACAATTTCATGCTTTTTACACTAAGCTTTATAATCATATAATTCATAAACCATCAGAGCTTCAGGGAAATAGAGAATCCGTTTTACGAGAATATATAGCGTGGGGAGTGGCATGCCCACTCTATCACCGGCTGAGAGCGATTGCTTGGAAGTGCCGATTTCAGAAGAAGAACTTATGGGGGTAATTAAGACTCTAAAACCGGGCAAAAGCCCAGGCCCGGATGGGTTTACGGCCCATTATTATAAAACATTTATAGACACCCTGAAAGCTCCCCTACTTCGTGCCCTGGAACATATCTGAATTTCTTCATCAACCTCGAGCTCTTTTACGACGGCATATGTAACATTGATCCCTAAACCAGCGAAGGACCCTACTGATTGTACAAGTTACAGGCCGATTTCATTGTTGAACTTGGACCTACAAATACTGGCGAAATTAATAGCTTCCAGACTGACACCTTTCCTTTCAAAACTTATAGGCCCAGAACAGGTGGGACTCATGCCAGGAAGGGAAGCACGGGATAATGTCATAAAAGCCCTTAATTTGGTTCATTACGCACATACTCTGGGAATTGAGGGCCTTCTCCTCTCAACCGATGCGGAGAAGGCCTTTGACCGTGTTGCCTGGGACTATATGTTTGCTACTTGCAGACATATTGGGTTGGGATCACACATGATGGCGTGGATATCGGCCCTATACCATAAACCTTGGGCACAGCTTAAAATCAACGGCACTCTTTCAGAAGCAGTGGATATAAATAATGGCACAAGGCAGGGATGTCCTCTTTCCCCTCTTTTATTTATTCTATCTTTAGAACCTTTTATTCGCACAGTCAATGCAAATCCGGAGGTACAAGGCTTCCAGATAGGTCAACGTGACTTTAAAATGGCAGCATACGCTGACAATCTTTTATTTTTTTTTACACGGCCTCATGATTCAATTCCGAATCTTTCTAAAGCCTTTAAAATGTTCAGCTATATCTCCAATATGAAAATTAATGACTCTAAATCAGAAGCTCTTAATCTTACACTGTCATCTGAGTCCCTAGAGAGTGCACGCTCCAACTGCTCGTTTAAGTGGGTAACTTCATCTATTACCTATTTAGGAATCAAATTGGCGGCTGACTTTGGGGATATTTACAACATTAATTTCCTCCCTTTGCTAAAAAAATTCAAGTAGATCTTAAAGGCTGGACTTCTAGACCCTTTTCTTGGTTTGGCAGAGCTGCCATACTAAAGATGGTAATTTTACCCAGAATCCTATATCATTTTCACACTTTACCTATCCCACTCCCAGGTCTCTTTTTTAAACGACTTCAGGCTATTGTACGCACTTTTATTTGGAAGGTGCAAAAACCTCGGATAAAGCTGGACATGCTTTCAAAACTTAAAGAAGAGGGGGGTATAGGCCTGCCTGACTTTAAACTATACCACTCCGGGATACACTTAGCCAGAATCGTGGACTGGAACTGTCACAGGGGGCAGAAGGATTGGGTTACACTGGAGGAAACATCGTCCATATTACACCTTAGATTCCTACCTTGGATTCCCTGGGGGAAACTTCTGCAGAATCTACAGCAGCATCCCCTGGTGGGGTCTACGCTTAGAGCGTTTCATACGATGATTAAACATCATAAATTGTCCTCATGTCCCGGTCCGCTTACCCCTATTACTCGCAATCCGGATTTCTTGCCCAGGATGGACTTGCACCTTTCTGCACCCACTGACCAATCGATGCCCCTCTTAATGACACATTGTGTAGAGGCTGACTCCTTAAAACCCTTTGATTCCTTAAGAAGAGATGTAAACCCTCAGAGTTCATTTTCATTTTGGACCTACCGCCAGCTGCATAACTACACACAGGTTTCCCAGCTTAAAAAACAGTTCTTTAGACCAATAACTCCTTTTGAACAAACTTGCCTGGCTGGAGCTCCGACTTCGAGATCTACTTCTCTTACGTACTCCTGGCACCAACTAGACAGGGGGGGGGGGATAGCTTCTGGAATACGAGTGCAATGGGAAAAGGCTCTCAAAACAAGCTTTACTGAAAAGCATTGGAAACGTGCCTGCATTTTTGCCCATAAGTGTGCGATTGGCACAAGATTGCAGGAGATGTCGTATAAGCTTTTAACACAATGGTATGCCCGGATAAAATTAAAAAATGGTACCCGCTGACATCTGGTTCCTGCTGGAGATGTGAGCAAGACCAGGGCACCATTGTTCACATTTGGTGGGAGTGTCCTCGTCTGAGACCCTTCTGGGACAAGGTGCGCGAACTGATCAAAGCCATTACGGATACCACAATCTCTCTTACGCCTGCATGTTGTTTACTCCACATCGCGGACTGCTCCATGCAGTATTACAAAAAATCACTGATTAGACACCTGCTGAACGCAGCAAAAGTTTTGATTCCCAGACACTGGAAATCGAAGGATATTCCTTCTATCCCTGAATGGTTCAGCTCCATAGAGAATATTTATCAAATGGAGGAAACTGTAGCAATTGCCAGGGAATCGTCGAAAAAATTCAATCAGACGTGGTCACCATGGGTGACGTTCAGGTTTTCTAATCACTACTCACAACTTGATTCGGGATGAGATTGCTGTTTTTTGGCGTTGACCATTTCCTTTTCACTCGGTGGTACGTAGAGACCTTATATGGTCCGTTCGCTACAGTGTATTTTTGTATTTTTTTTTTCTTTCTCCTCTCCTTTTTTTTTTTTTTTTTTTTTTTTTATTTATTTATTTATTAATTTTTTCTTCTTTCCCTCTCTCCCTTTTTTTTTTCCTTTTAGTAGTAGCTAGTAGCGAGTTATATCCTAGATAGTGATGTTTCCCTTTGCTTTCTTTTGATAAAAGTTGCTTACTTTCAGAGTATGTATCGACATGTTTTGATTATGTGCTATTGTGCGGTACTAAGGTACCCTGGCAGTATTCTGTACTCTGATTTCTTTCTTTAATAAAAAAAAACTTTAATACAACCAGCGGCTGCGCCTGTCGCACCAGTCGCAGAGTCGCATTCACTGAAGCTTCCTCCTCCAATCCGTTTTTCCGGAGACTCCAAGGCCTGCAGGGGGTTTCTTAGCCAGTGCACCATCCATTTTGAGCTTCAGCCTCAAAACTTCTTGTCTGATTGGACAAAGGTAGCCTATATTATTTCCCTCCTTTCCGGTGAAGCTCTAGCCTGGGCTGCCCCCATGTGGGAGAAGAATGATCCGGTAGTTTTCAGCCTGTCCGACTTCCTGAAGCTCTTCCGTAACATCTTCGAGGAGCCGGCTCGGGTCTCTTCTGCGGCTCTTCTACGTCTCTGCCAAGAATCCTGTTTAGTGGGACAATATGCTCTTCAGTTCCGTATTCTCTCAGCTGAATTGAGCTGGAACAATGAGGCCCTGGTCGATACCTTTTTACATGGCTTCTCTGACCGAGTGAAGGACGAATTAGCAGGAAGAACCATCCCCGTCGGTCTGGACAATGTCATCTCCCTATGCAACCAGATCGATATTCGATTTCAGGAGAGGTCCATAGAAAAAAGATGCCAACACTCCCTAGGCCTTAGCCAGTCTGAGCTCCCCTCACTTCATCCCATTGACCATCCTCTGCCTGCTGAGGAACCTATGCAGCTGGGCCGGACCAGACTAACCCCCGAAGAACGCGCTAGGCGCAGAACTCTGGGCTTGTGCCTCTATTGTGGAGGCAAGGGCCACTTTCGTGACTCCTGCTCGCTTCGCCCGGGAAACGCTTGGGTCTAATACATTTAGAAGGTGGAGTATTGGACCCAAAAACATCACCTTCCCGTCTGCTTCTTCCGGTGTTCCTTCATGTTAGCACTTCTCCCCAATCGATCCTTGCATATCTGGATTCCGGGGCTGCCGGCAACTTTATGGACTTGAGAACTGCTTCTTCTATGAAGCTCACCCTTTCACCCCTCACTACGCCACTGGTAGTCTCGGCAATTGATGGCACTGTTCTCCCAGGGGGGCCCTATTCGCTTCCAGACACTACCTATTAGGATGTCGATAGGGATTCTCCACCAGGAGTGGATATCCTTTCTCATCCTACCCAAAGCCTCTACCCCCATTGTATTGGACCTTCCCTGGCTACAGCTCCACTCTCCCCATGTGGACTGAGTCTCTGGGCAGATCCTGGCTTGGGGCCCTTCATGTTTTTTGTTATATCTTTCCAAGGTGACTCCCAAGGAGAGACTTCCGGTTGCTACCACATCGGTATGTTCTGATCTTCCCACTGCATACAGCGATTACCGAGATGCGTTCTGTAAGAAATTGGCTGAGGTGCTTCCTCCCCACAGGTCCTTTAACTGTGCCATTGACCTTGTTCCTGGAGCAACTCTGCCCAGGGGTCGTACATACCCTTTGTCCATCCCGGAGACCCAGGCCATGTCTGAGTATGTCGCAGAAAATCTCGAGAGAGGTTTCATCCGGAAATGCAGGAGCAGGGTTTTTTTTTGTTGCCAAGAAGGATGGTACCTTGAGACCCTGCATTGATTATCGAAGCTTAAACGCTGTTGCTATTAAAAATCGTTACCCCCTACCCTTAATATCTGAGCTATTCGATGGGTTGAGGGGTGCCTCCATTTTCACTAAGTTGGATCTCAGAGGGGCATACAACCTCATTCGAATACGGGAGGGTGATGAATGGAAGACTGCGTTTATCACTCGAGATGGCCATTACGAGTACCTGGTCATGCCTTTTGGGTTGTGTAATGCCCCAGCCGTGTTTCAAAACTTTGTCAATGAAATCTTCAGGGACCTGCTGTACCAGTTTTTTGTCATCTATCTGGATGACATTCTTATCTTTTCGAAAAATCTGCGTGTCCACAGAAACCATGTCCGCACTGTACTCCAGCGCCTTAGAGACAATAATCTCTATGCCAAGCTGGAGAAATGTTCCTTTGAATGTTCTGAGGTCCTGTTTCTAGGATGCTTTGTCTCAATCTTGGATCTTCGTATGGATCCTGGGAAGGTCTTAGCCATCACCAACTGGCCTCTTCCTGCTAGCCTCAAGGCCACACAGCGCTTTCTTGGCTTCACAAACTATTATAGGCAGTTCATCAGGAATTACTCTTCCATTGCAGCGCCTATTATCGCTTTGACCAAGAAGGGTGCTAATGCCAAAGACTGGCCCCCTGAAGCTGTCTCTGCGTTTCATGATCTGAAACAGGCCTTTGTCTCTGGACCTCTCTTGAGGAGACCAAATCCTGAGGAGGCATTCTTTATTGAAGTGGACGCTTCTTCAGTGGGGGTGGGAGCGGTGCTTCTTCAACTCTTTGAGAAGAGACGTCAACCATGTGCGTTCTTCTCCAAAATTCCCAGGCAGAGAGAAATGATGCCATCGGCGACCGAGAACTCCTCGCAATCAAATTGGCGCTAGAGGAGTGGTGTCATCTTTTGGAGGGTTCCCCTCACTCCATAACGATCTTCACCGATCACAAGAATCTACAGTACTTACAGAATGCTAAACGTCTGAATCCCAGACAGGCCAGGTGGAGTATCTTCTTTTCCCATTTTAATTTCACGATTACGTACAAACCTGGTTCCTGCAACGGTCGGGCTGATGCGCTCTCTAGATCCTTTGACACCTTGGACGAGGAGCCCACTCTTAAACCTGAAACGATCATTCCTACTTCATGCATTGTTGCCCATTCTACCACCCTGGATTATAAAATTCCTCCTGGTAAGACCTTTGTCCCCACTGAGCTAAGATCCTTCGTTGGGGACATGATTCCAAGGTTTTCTCCGGTCCCTCTTACTCATTAGTCGTCACTATTGGTGGCCTAAACTCCGCTTGGAGGTCAAAGACTATGTCAAGGCTTGTCATGTCTGTGCTCAGTCTAAATCCTCCACACAAGCTCCTGCTGGTCTCCTCATGCCCTTGCCTATTCCCAAGGAGCCCTGGGCTCATTTTGCCATGGATTTTATCACCGATCTTCCACTGTCTGGCGGTAATACGGTCATTTGGGTGATAGTCGATCAGTTCTCCAAGATGGCACATTTTGTTCCCCTTCCTGGTCTTCCTTCTGCTCCTGCCTTGGTCCCCATTTTTGTTCGAGAAATTTTCCGCCTCCATGGGGTTCCTTCTCATATTGTTTCCGGCAGGGGTGTTCAATTTACGTCTCGCTTCTGGAGAGCCTTTTGCAAAATTCCTCAATATTGCCTTGGATTTTTCCTCTTCTTACCATCCTCAATCCAATGGGCAGACGGAGAGGGTTAATCAGGAGTTAGAGGTGTTTCTTTGTACCTTAGTCTCCGCTCATTATGACGATTGGTCCTCTCTACTTCCATGGGCGGAATTTTCTCACAACAATCATGTAAATACCAGTTCGCAGAGAACACCCTTTTTCTCAGTTTATGGAAGACATCCTCAACTTCCGCTTCCCATGACCTGTTCTCCGGATATCCCAGCCTTGGCTTCTGCTCAGGAATCCTTCAATTCCATCTGGAGTGACGTTCATGATTCCCTCCGGGCAGCTGCAGACAAATTCAAAGGCTTTTCTGACCGCCGCAGGCGTAAACTACCTTCTCTTCAGCCAGGGGACAAAGTCTGGATCTCCACCAGGAACATCAAGCTCTGAGTTCCTTCTCTGAAGTTTGCTCCAAGATTCATTGGTCCATATACTATAACGTATGAACTGAATCCAGTTTGTTTCAAACTTCAGATTCCTAAGAGCCTCAAAATCCCTAACTCCTTCCATGTTTCCCTTCTGAAGCCTTTAGTCCTCAATACGTTTTCTCGTCCTCTCAGTCAAGTTCTGGATTCCCGACTCTGTAGAGGCGCTCTTCAGTACCTTGTTCATTGGAAAGGCTTTGGTCCTGAGGAGAGATCTTGGGTTCCTGCATCAGAGGTCTTTGCACCTCGTCTGTTGAAGGAGTTTCATCTGAAGTTTCCCTCTAAACCCGGACCCAGGCGGGGAAGGGGGAGGCCTCGTAAGAGGGAGGGTACTGTCATGGATATGCAATAGTCTGGCAGCTTACCTCTGTCCATCTGTCCATTACAGGCCTGACTCGGTTCTGGTTACCTTCTTATCTCCTCTCCTTCCTGTATGGCCCCACCCAGGCCATCCCAGGAAGTCTATATTAACTGTTGCACTACAGGCCTGCAGTGCTGTTCAACAGTGTTGCTTTGCTTAAGTTCCTGTCTGTAGTGTGCTACGTTTATCTCTCTGTGTACCGTTTTTGGCTAGTCCCTGACTTCTCCCGTTTGCCTGGCCCTTGACCTTTGCCTGTCTCCCGGTTACCCTGTCCATCTGTTGCCCTGACCTAGGCTTACCCATCACTTCCGTTTGTCTTGCATGCTGCTTTCCCTCTCTCTCTGTGGAGTGCGTCCTAGGGGTTCCCAGGGGTCGCGACCTGGGCCCAGCTGCGGCGAAGGCCATCCTCACCACTAGAGGCTCTGGTGAAAACAAAGCTGGGTCTTAGACTCCGTGCCCTGGGCGATCTTGGGTTCACACTTCCTCTCGGATAGCAGCAGTCGGCTATAGGGTTCACTACCCTGAGGTGCATCCCTGACCCCTACAAAGGGTCATCACATAAACCTCATTGCAAAGGAGTAAGGGAGAATACTCTTACTGGAACCGGTGGATCGTTAGAGCGTGTGAAATCCCAATGGCAAGTCGCATCAATTAGTATGGAGACTCTGGATGGACCAAACAGATCGCAGATGGCAACTTGTTTGAAAGATATCCTGACCTCAAAGGAGACTCTGGATTCACTGGATATACCTGTGGTCCTCAGATGATGATAAAGTGACTTCCAATCTAGGAATGTTCAGGATTGGAGGATGGCACAATGGAAAAAGGAGAAAGAAAGAGAAAAAGGGGGAAGTGCTCCAATAGTGCAGGTAAATGTGGGTTTAGTGAAAAACCAGCAAAGCTTGAAAGTGATCACAGTACAAAGTTTAAAAAAGGGCAATACGTGGAGTGGTGTATTGCCCTTTTTTAAACTTTGTACTGTGATCACTGTCAAGCTTTGTTGGCTTTTCAATAAACCCACATTTACCTGCACTATTGGAGCACTTCCCCTTTTTTCTCTTTCTTCCATGTTGTGGTTGATTGAGTTGCTGTTGGGAGTTTTTTCCATCGTGCCATCCTCCAAGAAAAGGATTCCTAGATTGGAAGTCACTTTACCATCATCTGAGGACCCCCGGGATTATTCATTGAATCCAGAGTCTCCATTGAGGTTGGAATATCTTTCATAAGAGTTGCCATCTGCGATCTGTTTGAGTCTTTATACTAGTTGATGCAACTTGCCATTGGGATTTCACACGCTCTAACGATCTGCCAACAAGTAGATCCACCGGTTCCGGTAAGAGTGTTCTCCCTTACTCCTTTGCAAGAAGGTTTATGTGATGACCCTTATTGTTACACGTCTGGTTCCATCATGCCATTACATGGCTTTATGAATGGACTTTTATGTGGACTTATTTATTTATTTTCACTTTTGTTGCGCTGTAGAAATGCCGCCCATGTAAAAAGGGTCTAAAAGTCCCAATATTTGTAAATGTGTTATGGGCATCTATATTATTGTAACATGGTGCCCAGACCTATCAATCAGTCCAAGATATTGGATTGCTGTAGCCATTAAATTGTATTATCACTCATATTTTTCATATGTCTTTAGACATGTAGGTCTAGATCTGATTTTGACCTTTATCAGTGGTGTAGCACCCTTCTAGTATAGGTGCTAGGATGTATATAGTTAAGTTAGTGTAATTTGCTTCTCCACCTAACGAGGGGGGCTAGAGGCAAATTTATCTTCTAGCAAGCTGCCTAACAGACTGATGCAATTTACTAGTCAGGACTGAGCATGATGTTCTGGTGCTGTTAAAGTGGATGTAAACCCAAAGGCCCAGATTCTCATACATTTACGTTGCTCCTGGGCAGCGTAATGTATGTGATTTACATTACACCGCCGCAGGTTTACAGGTTTACAGCCTGATTCTCAGAACACTTACCTGTAAACTTGCGGCGGTGTATCGTTAAATTGCTCAGCGCAAGCCCGCCCAATTCAAATGGGGCGGGTACCATTTAAATTAGGCGCGCTCCCGCGCCGAGCGTACTGCGCATGCTCCGTCGGGTAAATTACCCGACGTGCATTGCGCTAAATGACGTTGCCCCGACGTCATTTGCTTAGACGTTTACGTAAATGGCGTCCAGCGCCATTCACAGACGTCTTACGCAAACGACGTCATTTTTTTTAAATTCGACTCGGGAACGACGGCCATACTTAACATTGGTTGCCCCTCCTAATAGCAGGGGCAACCTTACGCGTCGCGTACGCTACGGAAACGACGTAAATTCTCAGCGTCGACCGCGCGTATGTTCGGGAATCTCGCGTAATTACCTCATTTGCATAGACGACGGGGAACACGACGATGCGACACCTAGCGGCAGGAAAAAAATTGCTTTTAAGATCTGACAGCGTAAGAGCCTTACGCCTGTCAGATCTAATGGGTATCTATGCGTAACTGATTCTAAGAATCAGTCGCATAGATACCCGGGGCCAGATGACAGCTTTATGTACAGCTTTATGTATATTCTGATGGCTGTTCACTGGAGCATTTCCTCATGACACTGAACTGTGGATCACCCCATATTTTGAAAACATTTAATCAAAACACAGGAAAGACAGCCAATCCTGGGAGAGCTGGAGGGGAGAGGAGAGGGGAGGGGGATGTGAATTGTGCATTTTGCAGAAGCTGTGCATGTCTGCAAGCTAGTGCACAATATATGTAAATAACCTGTCACTTAAAGCAGGGACTTTGGTTTTTATCTGCAAGTCTGTTTTATCTCACTGAACAATAACAGAGGATTGCTCAGCGCTAGATTAACTCTGTGTGGCAAGACTGGGCACAGATGATAGGAAATCTTATTCTCTACATTGTGACATAAAAAAAATGTTTTGGGTTTACCTCCATTTTAAGTTTACATGGGCTCCTCCTGCCTTCTGGAAACTACCAGAGCTTTCCAGAACATTGATTGGAACTGGGTAAATGAGCAGCATGAATATGAATGTAAGGATAAGGGAACTGAAGTGTGGCCCTGGTTCTTCTAGCTGACTCAATGGGAAGTTCGTACAATGGGAATCCATACAGTATCACTAAGAGGCTGTCGGTTGCTCTACAAAGGCTTGTAAGTGCAGACACCTGTGAAATCTAAGGGACTGTTGCTTTTGACCCCTTCTCTGCTGTTATCTAGTCAGCTAAAGGGTCCAGCTAAAGAGATCACTGGCATGTGATCTGTAGAGCTCTGTCTATCTGCCACTTACTGCAAGGGGCTTTGCTCAAGCATTCTTAGTTCTGCCCCTCAAGCTTCCAGCAAAGGAACTTCACCCAAGGCTCCATCTTAGATCAGCTAGAGTCTTCAAGTTGTGAATAGTTTTGTTTGCAATCCCCTTACCCTATCCAAGTTTCTCAAAAATAAAAACTACATAACACCTATAGATTGTTGTTTGTCTCCAACGAACTGAAGTGTGTGAAAACCTGGCTGTGGAAAAACCTTGTGCCTGGCTATTAGTACATAAGTGGGGACTACCTGGACAACACTCTGGCCGCTCCTACGGGGTAGTGCTACAGTGGCAAAACTGGGGCATTTTTTTTTTACAAATGGTGTTTTTTGTTTGTACTTTCTCACAAACATGATTAGTCATTCTAAATTAAAAAGACACTTCTGTATTATTGCTGTAATATAATTTAAGGAGGTTCTGTAAAATTGCACAGTTAGACTGGTTTTATCTGCTATGCTAATCTCTAATATTTATTTAGTGTGGGAAAATACTAATTGACATCAGCTTCAGGCATTGTCTCTGGAAAAAAACAGTTGTATGAGTGTATATTTTTACCAGCTAATTTTATCCCTTTCATGGGAAGTCATGGGAAAATGTCTGTACGTTGGGATGGTCTCGTTTATCCCATACAACTGAGGATTTTCTATTTTTTTATCAAAACTCCCTGAGGCTTCCCTTATTTTGTCTCTCAGAACACCCAGCCAATAGTTTAAACATTGCCTTCCTTGTTTAATTCCTGTAGAGTGTAAAACAATCCCAAGGAGGTTTTCCCATTAGTTATAACTAATTTGGTCCCGCTATATTGATTAATTATATTTCTCTTTAGATATATTTAATTTTTAGATAGTTGCGCTTGTTTAGTAGTATTTCCTTAGGGTTTAAATTAAAAGACAATTTCTTCAAATTATTTCTTGCTTTGGATAAAAGTTCTTGTGGTCAGTATGAGTGAATATAGTTTTGAAGTTAGTAAGGTTGAAAGACTCTAGTCCATGACTAATGTATAACAGATGTACTTACTGCTTAAACCCCCTGTTTACTCCAATTTCTTACCCATAATCCTATATTAACGAGACCACACTAAAATTGGAGTAAAACATAGGCCGTAGCAGCCTTAATTATTAAACAAATATATTTTCAAAATAATATCAACATAACATCAACATAAACATCTGTTACTAGAAAACCTATTAGACACCTAGCGTTGGTCTTTGCGGGAACCTCCATTACCATCCATGTAAACTACTGCACTGCGGTACCTCTCATGTGATTATAGGCCTCAAGCCGACAGGCTGGCTCAGAGACAACCACTGACCGCAGTGCACACGTTACCAACACATTTCAGCTATACCTCCGTTAGCTGAAATTCCACCATCAGGACCCATACCACCGATAGGTCCTGAACTCATTCCTTCCAAGGTATCTTCCATCTTCCGCAAAGACCAACACCCGCCACAGCACTCAAGGGGAAAACCTTACCCTTGGGTCCCCCTCCACACTCTCAGAGCTCTCTGTATGCCATCTTGCAGTCCCAATGCCCATAAGTGAATCCCCACAGCAGTGAGGTGCACCCCATCACCCCAAAGGTACGTCCAGGTATCCACCTCCAACTCCATGTGCCTTACCACCAACCCTCCGTTCCTCACCACAATCTGCTCACCTCTCGATTAATCTTTTAACAGGCAATGTTGATACCCTCTAAATACCTAGCCATCCTCCATGTGGACCACACAATGATCATGTCCGGGAATGCCATGTGTAGAAGCAGAAAATCTAATTTGATGTCCCACCGTGATGAGCAACATCGATCTCACCCCTAGATCATTACCACTCACATGCAGGACTAAAACATCCTATCCAGACATGCAAAACGATGCAGCTCTGGAACCATCTTACTCCATAGCATTCCCGGAACTCCCAGCCATCGAACACAAACCTCCTGTCTTGGAAACCCCAATTGCCGACCCTCTGGCCTCACATCCACCCTTTTTGCCCCCCAAAACACAAAATAATGGCCCAGTATTGAAGACCAGGCCCTGCACCGAACCTGAAAGAAACAAGCCACCATGACCTTAGCAAGCCCAAAACCATTACAGCCTTATACACTCCCCCCACTAAGCCCACGGCTATTCCAACCCCACCAGCAGATGGGGGCGAATGTATAGCCCAAATCTGCAAGTCGACCTACCAATGCGCTTAACCACCTCAGCATCAATCCCACACATAGCCGCCTCCATCGCGGCCCCAATCCTGAAGGTATGAGAAGAAAATTCCTTTTCATCCAAACCTAAAACCTGTAAACATTTCCTGAAAATGGAAACACATTTAAACCTGGACAAAGGGGACCCATCCGCATGCATTAAGAAAGACCCTGCGGCCTTGGGATGCACTTCCAAAAACCCCTTTGAGGCCCCCACAGGACACAGCGACGAGCCAGGCAGAGCAAAGACCTGCAGCAACTTACACCTGCCTACCTGATCCGTCTTGGATCTCCGTAACACCAACGACACCCCCTCATCCGTGCACCTTACCTTGTGAACACACATCTCCCCTTGAACCACCTCCCCAATCCAAAAGGCTCCAAAGAATGGCAACAAAAACACTACTCTAAATAGGGAAACCTCATATGCTGATGAACACAAACCCTGCAACTGCCCCAAAATCTTTTCCAGGTTATCAAAGGAGACCAGGTGCCTAGAGTCCCTTCGCTGACTGGCCCGCAGGTAACCCTTGACTGCCTGCCGCACCCAGAAATCTTTTGTAAAATCCGGGCAACGTTGCCATTTTAACAAAAACGCCAAGCCCGCTAGTTTTTTCCCCAACGCGGACCCAGACACCTCATTTTCCGTATTCCTGGAAATAAAGTATAACACCAACAGCCTCACCTCATCACCCACTGGATTCACTTCAGTCATTTGAACTAACACCTGCCATTCTTGCCATACCTTTCGATAAGCAGCTCACGTAGCCTCACTCACAGACTTCTGGATCCATCCAGAGACGACTCTAATGGAATCTTCCACAGTCAGTCAGGACAGGGCACCTAGTGTTGCTACACCTCTGGCGCCAACTCCCGGAATCTGTCCCATTGAAAGCAAGACAACGCATCAGCTATGATGTTCTCCACTCCCGGAAGATGTACAGCGTAAACAAACACATTTAATTGCAGGCATCGCAACACTGAGGCCTTGTACACATGGTCGGACCAAACGGATGAGAATGGTCCGACGGACCGTTTTCATCGGTTCACCGCTGAAGTGGCCTGATGGTCTGATGTGTGTACACACCATCGTTCCAAAAACCAATCAGGTCAGAACGCGGTGACGTCAAACACACGACGTGCTGAATAAAATGAAGTTCAATGCTTCCAAGCATGCGTCAAATTGATTCTGAGCATGCGCGGGTTTTGAACCAATGCTTTCTGTACTAACCATCGTTTTGAAGCATGTTTTAAAATTTTGGACCGAAGGAAAACAGACCGAGGGCTATACACACGGTCGGTTTGGACCGATAAAACTGAACCTCGGTCCATTCTCATCGGTTTTGTCCGATCGTGTGTACGGGGCCTGAGTGTTGCAATAGCCGAACCGGGGGAGATGACGCAGAGACTCTATTATTCACTTGCATCACCCCCAAGTTATAACCGTGGAACCGAACCTTCAGATCCCTCAAAGAAGCGCCCCACAACTCCACTGCCAATACTACCGGAAACAACTCCAGCAGCACCAGATTTTTTGTGAAACCCCCGTCAATTCAAGACTGAGGCCACGGGCCTGCTCTCCACCTACCCTGAAAGAACGCCCCAAAACCTGTCGAGCCAGCCGCATCTGTGTACAACTCCAAATCGAAATTGCTAACTGGGCCGGACATCCACATCGCCCTCCCTCGAGGAATGAGTGCCACATTAGCAAATCCTCCCTGTGTGCCCTAACCAAAAGCACAAAGTGTTTTGGTGATCTGATCCCAGCTGTACTCGCCGACAGCCACCGGCAGAATGCACTCCCCATCGGCAGTATGCGACACGCAAAGTTCAGCAAGAGCGACTGCAACGCCCACAGCTGTACCTTGCGCAAGCCCAGCATACCCTTAATCTCTGCCTTGAGAGCTATAAGTTTGTCCTCCAGCAAGCCGCACTCCATGGCACCAGAGTCCAGGACAATGCCCAAGAACGTGATGACCATGCCTGGTCCCTCCGTCTTTTCTGATGCCAAGGGGATGCCAAAACGTTCTGCGACATGCTCCAACGTAGACAGGTGCACCGTGCAGATTTTGGACGATGCTGGGCCCACACACAGAAAGTCGTCCAAATAATGGATGATGGACGACACCCCTGACACATCCCTAACCACCCATTCCACAAATGAGCTGAACTGCTCAAACAGTGCTTAGGAGACAGAGCAACCCATCGGAAGACAATGATCGACCCGGAGGCTGTCCGGGTGAACTGGCAACAGCCTAAAAGTTGACTCCACGTCGGCTTTAGCCATTAATGCTTCCCGCCCGTAGCGACAAACACAATACACTGCTGTGTCAAAGGAAGTGTAGCCCACCATACATTCCTCCGGGTCAATGGTATCATTGACCACCTCCACTTTTGGGAAAGAAAGGTGGTGTATCAGCCTAAATTTATTGGGCTCCTTCTTTGGCACTACCACCAAAGGGTAAACAACCCAATCAATTAAAGGTGGTGACAGGAAAGTGCCGCCCATGCGACCTAATGCCACTTCCTTGTGCAGTTTCTTAGAATCTACGTCAGGATGTTGCATGGCCGAACGTAAATTACAGGACAGTGGGGGAATAACCTCCAAAGAGCACAGTATGTGAAACCCCATTGAAAAAAGCCGCCTTCCTATCCGGAAACCTACAGAGAAACGGCCACATCCTTTTCACCATCACTGGCGTCCTTCCTCTTGTTTGCAGACTCACCGGAATTACCTTTTCCATGCTTGAAGCATCTGGGCAGGGTGTGTGCCCCCCATACCCAGAACATTTGTGGTTGCAATGACACAGGTGCCCTCATTGAACTGCCAACAGGCCCCCTTTCTCCTGCCGGCCGATTGTTCTGAGGACGAAGTACCACTGGCCCCTCCCTGAAAAAACTGACATGGGGCCCTCGCAGAAGTCATGAGGCACATCCACAGACTGATGTATTTGTGATCCCACCGTAGTGCTGGACGTATCGCCCTCCTCTGCCGGAACTGCTTGTCATACCGCAGCCATGCCGTGCCTCCATAGAACCTGTAAGATTCCCCTACCGAATCCAGGTAACAAAAAAGCGCCAAACAGTGTTCGGGGGTTCTTCTCACCAATCACGCTCGCCATGATGGCAAATGCTTGAAACCAATTGGCAAATTATCAGCGAAATCAACCGGTACCTCCACTACTCTTCATCCTCATTTTTGGACTCCTTTGGCTTAGCCCTTGTAGTGATATAGATGAGTATTGTTCCTCCAGTACTCCGGTTAGATAATTGATATCTTAGATGTTAGTATGATGACTTATAAATTACGTTGTTTCGCATCAACACACCAGGCTCTCCTGAGAACGCAAAATTGAATTAACTTCCAATAACATACAAAGTCCAAAGTCCACAGACGATACAAATCCAACAGAGTATATAATTCCTAGACATGTGCCATATTTCTCAGTGAAGACCAGACTAGCTGAATGCCAGCTTGAGCGTCTAAAATATTGGTCTCACACTGGAGGGGGGGGGGGGGGTCAACCAAATGTTCCCATTGAATGAATACCCCCCCTCAAGTCTAATTACCATCAATAAATACTTCCTTATGTATGTAAGGAAATACCAGGCCAACTCACACACCTAGGTCGTCTTAGATAAGATTAACACATCAAAAGGGTCCTCAGCTGTTCCTTTGATCTGTGTTTGACCACTAACCCTTTTGGTCAGCAAACACCTTTTGATGTGTAACTTTGAATGCCTGTATGTAAACCATGCCATACACATAACACAATATTTGAAATACCTACACATCTATATTAATATTACAACATATTCCCCCACTTGGATCGGTTCTAACTACTAGAACTGATCCATAATTCGAACAACAAACATCATTATGGTTTGAGGTACTGTATGCTTTACAATGGCTCATATGAAATATTAAGTTGAGACTGGTTACATCTCTCTTCACCAACCTCTAAAATATCCCATTAAACAGTTATTAGATAATATAACTTTAGACCATGACTGGAAAAGGATTCAGTAAACATTCGTAGCCAGTATCACATCCCGATCTTGAATATTGTGCAAAAACGAGCTGATGTCACCGTTCCATTCTGACTTCATCACATCTCTCATCATCTCACTGAAAGTAAAGCTTGGTATGTTTTGGGAGGTCCAATCCACATAAGTCCAGGATTCTCTCATCTCCAGGCTCAAAGTTTTCATTTTTTTAAAGATGCTTTTACACAAACACCAGCAATTCCTGAAATTCTTCCATCTTCCATCCAGGGCCGGATTCCAGACAAGGCCAACAAGGCCAGGCCTCGGGGCGGCAGTGGGTGCAAGGGCGGCACTGCGGCTGAGAGGAGAGAACACTTTTACTTTCATATCCGGAGTTCCCCCCTGTCATGCGGATGGTGAGAGGAAAAAAACAGAGGGAAGAGGAGGTGAGATAGTTCTTGGCAGCAGCAACCCCCCTCCCGGTTCTCAATGTCATTTTGTCATTTTCTGCAGCAGCACCCCCCAATGCTCAATATCATTTTTGGCAGCAACACCCCCCCCCCCGCTTCTTAGTGTCCTGCCGAAAAAGTCCCCTGACGGATACTATCCCCCCTGTACTGCGCAGGCAGGGGCAGCATTGAAGGACCTGGCCTTGGGGCGGCAAAGGGAGTAAATCCGGGCCTGCCCGTGACCTACATACACTGACCTACCTAACCTACCTACATTGACGGTAGTGACCTACATACACCACTGACCTACCTACACTGACGGTAGTAGTGACCTATATACACTGACCTACCTACACTGACAGAAGTGATGAGGCGCAGCCAATGTTAAGTATGGCCGTCGTTCCCACGTCGAAATTTGAAAAATTTACGTTGTTTGCGTAAGCCGTCCGTGAATGGGGCTGGACGTCATTTGCATTCACATCGAAACCAATGACGTCCTTGCGGCATACTTTGGAGCAATGCACACTGGGAAATTCCACGGACGGCGCATGCGCCGTTCCGCAAAAACGTCAATCACGTCAGGTCACAGTAGTTTTACATAAAACACGCCCCCCTGATCCAAATTTGAATTAGGTGGGCTTAAGCCGGCCGATTTACGCTACGCCGCAACAGAGCAAGTGCTTTGAGAATACAGCACTTGCCCGTGTAAGTTGCGGAGGCGTAACGTAAATCAGATACGTTACACCCGCACAATTTTACGCGGCTCTATGTGAATCCGGGCCAAAAGTAGCAGTTTGTCCTTAATAGTAATGGTGCAGAACGCTGCCCCTAGTGGTCAGCGCGCTGGTACTGCACAGTCCGCCAGAAGAGGAGAAAAAAAAAGTGCGGAAGTAGCAGCAAAGAGGAGGAGAGAATTTTTTTTTTTTTTCCTGTTGAATCTTCCAATGCTGTACCTGGAAAATTGACAGAGTTCCACTCTTTAGGTGCAAACTGCAGAGGACACAGGCAATACACACACTACGTAGCTTTAGGTGCAAACTACAGAGGACAAAGGCAGTACACACACCACATAGCTTTATGGTGCAAACTGCAAAGGACACAGGCAAGTAGCTTTAGGTGCAAACTACAGAGGACAAAGGCAGTTCACACACCACATAGCTTTATGGTGCACACTGCAGAGGACACAGGCAGTACACACTACATAGCTTTAGGTGCAAACTGCAGAGGACACGGGCAGTACACACCAAGTAGCTTTAGGTGCAAACTGCAGAGGACAAAGGCAGTACATACACTGACGGTAGTGACCTGACCTATGTACACTGACCTACCTTAGATAACTACGCTGACCTGACCTATGTACACTGACAGTAGTGACCTGACCTATGTACACTGACCTACCTGACATACCTACACTGACAGTAGTGACCTGACCTACCTACACTGACAGTAGTGACCTGACCTATGTACACTGACGGTAGTGACCTGACCTATGTACACTGACCTACCTGACATACCTACACTGACAGTAGTGACCTGACCTATGTACACTGACCTACCTGATATACCTACACTGACAGTAGTGACCTGACCTATGTACACTGACCTACCTGACCTACCTACACTGACAGTAGTGACCTGACCTATGTACACTGATGGTAGTGACCTGACCTATGTACACTGACCTACCTGACATACCTACACTGACAGTAGTGAACTGACCTATGTACACTGACCTACCTGACATACCTACACTGACAGTAGTGACCTGACATATGTACACTGACGGTAGTGACCTGACCTATGTACACTGACGGTTGTGACCTGACCTATGTACACTGACCTACATGACATACCTACACTGACGGTAGTGACCTGACCTACCTACACTGACCTACGTACACTGACCTATATACATACACATTACACTGTCTCTAACCTACCTCAGCAGTGTCACAGCAGTCAGTCATTCCGGCATCAGAGGAGGAGCCGAGGACTGGAGCCTGGGAGAGCCTGGGAGCCGAGGAGCCTAAAGGAGAGGAGAGCCGCCCGCCCGAGCGGCGAGTCACGTGTATTTGTAATTCCCGCCCTCTGGAGCCTGCAGCGCCTGTGATGGACGTGACATGTCTCGCTGCGCGGTATTGGTCCAGTTGGACGTCCATCACAAGCTGCAGAAGGCGGGACCTGCTGCTGTGGCACTCGGCCGCACTCGGCAGGAATCGGCTCAGCGGCGCTCAGGATCAGATCGTTCCTGGCGGTCGCCGCTCGGCTCAGGGCTCACAATGGCAAACTTGCATGCCTGAGACTCGGGACTTTATGGGGACCCATTCGGGGCTCCAGCCACCCAAGCCCAGGCCTCCCGACGCCCCTGCAGCACACACTGGGTTGTGGCTCCGCCCCCAGAACCTGACAGGATTGGTTAGCTATAAATTTGAAGGGGAGATGCCCCGCACCATTCTCTGTATATATCATCTAAAACGGGGCGGGCACTTGTGTGCTGCCATGAAGATGCGTCAGAAAAGGAAAATTACGGAAAGGTGAGTATACAATTTTCCATTTTCCTGACGCATTCATGGTAGCACACACTGGGAAATGACTCGCCAGTCAGGAGGCAATATTTTATTCCTTATAGTGCTGAGGAATTGGCTCTAACAACTGATCTACCAAAGTCGGCTGTAGCCAAGTGAGCAGAGTCCACTCTGTAGTGGGAAATGAAGGTATGTCTGGAAGACCAAGTTGCTGCTCTGCATATGGTCTCTGGTGAAATCTCGCAATATGCTGCCCATGAGGTAGCCATTGCCGTGGTCGAGTGAGCCCTAATGCCCTCCGGAACCGTTAGTTGCTGAATGGAATAGGCCTTTTTGATGGATTTGACTAGCCAGGAGTAGGGATGAGCCGAACATCCCCCCATTCGATTCGCACCAGAACCTTCGAACGGACCTAACGTTCGCACGAACATTTAGAACCCCATTGACGTCAATGGGACTCGAACGTTCGAATTCAAAAGTGCTAATTTTTAAGCCTAATATGCAAGTTATTGTCGGAAAACGGGTTTGAGAACCCGGGTCTTGGCCCAGGGAACATGTATCAATGGAAAAAAAAGTTTTAAAAAATGTTGTTTTTTCTGGAGCAGTGATTTTAACCACTTAACCCCCGGACCATATTGCTGGTCAAATACTTTGCCAGCACGCTGCCATTACGCCCAGGTTTCAGAAACCCACTCTGAGAACGAAGAGCGTGAGGTAGCATCAGGGTTCGACTTCTGCTTAGAAGCAAGAACGGCAAGCCAATTTACCTGGAAAAGCTGGAGCCCTGCATACCGTTTGCGGTGGGACCGGCTATGACGGGATCGGCTGTGACGTGAGCGGCTATGTCTTGATCCACGATAGTGGGAGGGTGACTTTGAGCGGCTTCTGCAGGATCTTCTGCTTAAAGCATGACTTGATCTCCCTCTATGCCGTGACCTTGCGTCTGTCAGAAACGCAGCGTGAGCTCTCTTTTTTGTCTCTTTTCTACTTACCTATTTGTTTTGGACAGCCTCTTACCTAGTTTGCTGGTGGTGGTCTGCGAGGGCAGTGGCCTCCATGAAGGGTGCAGGAGAGACAGCCTTGAGGACAGTCTGGAGGGAGAAGAAAAAAAGGAAAGCCAGGTGTAAAAAATGCCATAGGAGACTGGCCAGGGGTAGAGACAGGTGGGAGATAACCTACCTTTATGCTTGTTTTTTTTAAATTTAGGGCTACAGGCAGTAGCCTGTAGCCCTAAACGATAGGGCTGTGTTTTTAAATCCGGCACCACCGTCGCGGCGCAGATAACGCACTCATGCATGTGCAGAAGCGTTCCGCTCGTCCCGGCACCATATTGGAAGAGGGCAGAGAGTACTGCGTCGTTATCATCTTGCTGCGCGCATGCGCAGAGGGGCGAGAAGGACGTGCCAGTGACGATAATACAGTATGGGGGCTGCCTGGAGGACAGCAAGGCTCAGAAAGACCTACCATATGGTCTAAGGTAACAAGTTACAAATCTATGAACCCAGGCTGGACAAAAGTGAAAGAGAAAGGAGTAAAAGTGGGACCACTGCGAGAACTGAAGCTTCTTTAAAGCTTACTATAATATGCCAGTATGCTCCTTATGCCCCTGAGACCACCAGAAAGGGGTTCCCTCCATAGAAGCTCCTTTAGAGACTATACAGTAGTGTTGAGCAGAATATGCCATATTCGATTTCGCGATATATCTCGAATATATATTCGAATATTCGAGATATATTCGCTAAATTCGAATATTCGTGATATTTTATCGAAATTAATTGATTGCGATTTTTCGCTATTGCGAATGCGAAAATAATTGCGATTTTTTTAATAACTGCGGTAGGAGCGCTCTGATTGGCTTAGAATATTCGTGATATTTTATCGAAATATCGCAACATGCGAATGCGATATTTATTGCGGAATTTCGAGATATGCTGGAGGAGCGCTCTGATTGGCTTAGAATATTCGTGATATTTTATCGAAATATCGCAACATGCGAATGCGATATTTATTGCGGAATTTCGAGATATGCTGGAGGAGCGCTCTGATTGGCTCAGAATATTCGTGATATTTTATCGAAATATCGCAACATGCGAATGCGATATTTATTGCGCAATTTCGAGATATGCTGGAGGAGCGCTCTGATTGGCTCAGAATATTCGTGATATTTTATCGAAATATCGCAACATGCGAATGCGATATTTATTGCGCAATTTCGAGATATGCTGGAGGAGCGCTCTGATTGGCTCAGAATATTCCTGATATTTTATCGAAATATCGCAACATGCGAATGCGAAATTTATTGCAGATATTTCGAAAACTGCTGTAGCAGCACTCTGAAATCGAATATGTATGATATTTTAACCAAAATACATATTGCGATTGCGATTTTTCGATCGCGCATGCGCAATTGCGCGAACAACACGCGACCATTTCCTGGAGCCTTGCCAGTTTCCAACTTATGATCGCAGCGCAATCACACAGCAACATGGTTGGAAGCAATTTCACTAAGTCTGAGGAAAAGTTGCTGATTTGTGTAAGTATTTTGACCACTGTTATTTCATCATCTTCAACTGCATTTTAGTCTAGTTTAAAAGTTAGTATATATGATCAGATATTAGTATTTCACAAAAAATGTGTCTCCTGCTTTTACAAAACTACAAGTCCCAGCATGCCTGGACAGCTGCAGACACCCTGGTTGGCAAATGTGTATTTAGGCACTTTTCCTTGTTATTTAGCATAATGAATTTAAAAATTTTTTGGACATAGGACGTATGCGAACGTCCTGACTTCAGTGTCCTCAAGGCCCAAGGACGTTCGAATACATATTGCCCTTTAGATGTTGCAGAACTACAACTTCCAGCATGCCTGGGAATGCTGGCACTTCTAGTATTGTAAGTTCTGCAGGCCCACATTTTTCAGGCCTTTATGCACGGGTCTCTAAACTGTGGCACCCTAGATGCAGCAAAAGTAAAATTCTTAGCATGCACTGACAGACCGTGGCTGATGGGAGTAGTAGTTTTGCAACAGCTGGAGGTGGACTGGTCTTGAAACCCAGAGTTAGGTAACAAACCCGTAGTGTTTTGCAACCATTCTGCCTCCAGCTGGTTATTTTCTGTTGAAAAGCCTGTGGCGTGCAAAACACAACCCAAAAACTCCACCCGGTGCAAGGAAAAATTTGCACACACCTAAAGAGTGACATCACAAAAAACTGCGACGGTTGCATACGTCAGTGGTCCTCCGAAAAGGTCCCGTCTCTGACCCCCCGGGGCGTTAGGCTCCTAGGCTCCTGACAGGGAAAAGAGTTACTGTGGTCCATACAGCCGAAGCCATATGGACCCATCTCGGTCCAAGCAGCGCAATCAACACGCGAACAACACGCGACCATTTCCTGGAGCCTTGCCAGTTTCCAACTTATGATCGCAGCGCAATCACACAGCAACATGGTTGGAAGCAATTTCACTAAGTCTGAGGAAAAGTTGCTGATTTGTGTAAGTATTTTGACCACTGTTATTTCATCATCTTCAACTGCATTTAAGTCTAGTTTAAAAGTTAGTATATATGATCAGATATTAGTATTTAACCAAAAATGTGTCTCCTGCTTTTACAAAACTACAAGTCCCAGCCCAGCCCAGCATTTTAGTCTAGTTTAAAAGTTAGTATATATGATCATATATTAGTATTTCACAAAAAATGTGTCTCCTGCTTTTACAAAACTACAAGTCCCAGCATGCCTGGACAGCTGCAGACACCCTGGTTGGCAAATGTGTATTTAGGCACTTTTCCTTGTTATTTAGCATAATGAATTTAAAAAATTTTTGGACATAGGACGTATGCGAACGTCCTGACTTCAGTGTCCTCAAGGCCCAAGGACGTTCGAATACATATTGCCCTTTAGATGTTGCAGAACTACAACTTCCAGCATGCCTGGGAATGCTGGCACTTCTAGTATTGTAAGTTCTGCAGGCCCCCATTTTTCAGGCCTTTATGCACGGGTCTCTAAACTGTGGCACCCTAGATGCAGCAAAAGTAAAATTCTTAGCATGCACTGACAGACCGTGGCTGATGGGAGTAGTAGTTTTGCAACAGCTGGAGGTGGACTGGTCTTGAAACCCAGAGTTAAGTAACAAACACGTAGTGTTTTGCAACCATTCTGCCTCCAGCTGTTTTTTTCCTGTTGAAAAGCCTGTGGCGTGCAAAACACAACCCAAAAACTCCACCCGGATGCAGTGAAAAATGTGCACACACCTAAAGAGTGACATCACAAAAAACTGCGACGGGTACATACGTCAGTGGTCCTCCGAAAAAGGTCCCGTCTCTGAACCCCCGGGGCGTTAGGCTCCTGACAGGGAAAAGAGTTAGCAACGCATATCTCCCCTATACGTGTATCCTGTGTTGTTAATAATATATTCATAATTATGCAAATGATAATGGCTGCTATATTTATGCAAAAAAGGTGGCGACCGAAATGGCAGGATATAAAATCTTTCATGTTACCCCTGTCATTGATTAATAAGGCGAGAATGCTTCCAATTGTTGAATAGCATACATTTACGTCATATATCCATAAGGCTGTCAACAGAAGTATTACAATATACTTTGTTCTTCATCTTGCAGAAGTTCCTGGAAACAGGATACGATGAGCTGCGGAGGCAGCCAGAGAAAAGGGCTGTGGTCAGCGCCCTAATCGCTGACTTTGGCGGCCAACATGACCACAAGGCAATTGTTAAGAAGTGGTCTGACCTGAAGAGGCGCCAAATGGTTCATGTCAGACGTCTTCGGGCTAAATATCATCCAGGTAAGTTATTGTTGACAGTTATGTTTTTTTTTTAAAAAGTGTATTTTGTGCGTGAACTCGAAAGAGAGAGGAGCCGGCCTGCAGGAGTTGGGAGGCCTCCCCCAGAGGCAATCTGCCACCTTTCTCCATGCCCCGGTTGGCAATGGCGGGTGTGAGGGGGTCCTCCCAACCCAACCTCGCATAGCACACCCACCAGGGGCGGGGCTGAGACCACCAAACTCAATTCACAGGTAGCCGAGAGCGGGATCCGAACCCCTAGCTGCAGAGGTGAATCAGTTGTCAGTGCAGTGGCAATCGCGTGGAGCCACCGCAGCTCCTTTGGTGACAGTTATGTAAGGTCATATGTAATTCATGTAAGGTCAGATGTTGTTAACCAAGATGCCATGTTGTGCTAACATATATCACCACCGGCCAAGGTATTCATAGTACTGTTGAAAAAAGACATGGGACAGCAGACAGGAACACAGAAGTTATGTGGGAACATAATTTTCCCATTGCTTTGCATGGGACTTTAAAGAAAAACCCCGACCATGGCAAGTGGGGGTGGGTAAGGTTTAAACCACCTATCCTATGTTTGTGGCTGACATATAAGTAACCTGTGTGCCAAGTTTCATATAAATATCTTTAGCCGTTTGTACGTGATGCTGGAACATACATACATACATACATACATACATACATACATTTATGCACACACACACGTTGAGTTTTATATATATAGATTACCACTAAATTCCTGTGTTAGGAGTGGGGTTGTTATAGTAATCCCGTGTGCTCCATCAGGCCCTTTTTTTAACATGAGATGGTCTGAACAAAACAAAGTAGACAAAAACAGCTCATTTTAACATGGTTGCATCCCAGCTCACGCTCAGTCCCCTGTAGTGCCCACAAGACCCTTTAATATAACATTGTCCCATTGGTTAACTGTCTATATAAATCAATTTGTATTCATATACAATACAGCAGAGTACACTGAATTTGCATACGTCATTAGAAAACATTTTTATAATATATGAACATTGTGTTATTATAGGAGCTCCAATGCCAGTTGTCCGCGCCAAGCGCAGAAGGCGCCAGGCCGATGAGGAGGAGGAGGATGCGGCAGAGGAGGATGCGGCAGAGGAGGAGATGCATGAGGAGGAGCAGCCAGGGCCCTCCCACTCCCCAACCCCAGCTCCTGTTGAGGAGCAAGCTGAGGAGCTTCCCCCCCCCACCACCCCAACTTCTCAAGCAGAAGAGCAGGAGGAAGAGAGCGGTCCTGTGAGCCTCATTCAGGAAGGTAAATATGTGCACAATGATTAATAACATTTCAACAACAAAATGTAGATATAAAAATGGACAACATATAAAGCGCACCTGTCAGATTGTAGAACCATAATATGGTATTGATGCTAGAAGTATACAGGTAGTGCATAATTATTAGGCAAGTTGTATTTTTTGAGGATTCATTTTATTATTGAACAACAACCATGTTCTCAATGAACCCCAAAAACTCATTAATATCAAAGCTGAATTTTTTTGGAAGTAGTTTTTATTTTGTTTTTAGTGTTAGTTATTTTCGGGGGATATCTGTGTGTGCAGGTGACTACTATTACTGTGCAGAATTATTAGGCAACTTAACCAAAAAATAAATAGATAGCCATTTCAATGATTTATTTTTAACAGTGAAACCAATATAACATCTCAACATTCACAAATACACATTTCTGACATTTAAAAACAAAACAAAAACAAATCAGTGACCAATATAGCCACCTTTCTTTGCAAGGACACTCAAAAGCCTGACATCCATGGATTCTGTCAGTGTTTTGATCTGTTCACCATCAACATTGCGTGCAGCAGCAACCACAGCCTCCCAGACACTGTTCAGAGAGGTGTACTGTTTTCCCTCCTTGTAAATCCCACATTTGATGATGGACCACAGGTTCTCAATGGGGTTCAGATCAGGTGAACAAGGAGGCCATGTCATTACTTTTTTTTATTTAATACCCTTTCTTGCCAGCCACGCTGTGGAGTACTTTGACACGTGTGATGGAGCATTGTCCTGCATGAAAATCATGTTTTTCTTGAAGGATGGTGACTTTTTCCTGTACCACTGCTTGAAGAAGGTCTCTTCCATAATCTGGCAGTAGGACTGGGAGTTGAGCTTGACTCCATCCTCAATCCGAAAAGGCCCCACAAGCTCATCTTTGATGATACCAGCCCAAACCAGTACTCCACCACCACCTTGCTGGCGTCTGAGTTGGACTGGAGCTCCCTGCCCTTTACCAATCCAGCCACGGGCTCTTCCATCTGGCCCATCAAGACTCACTCTCATTTCAGCAGTCCATAAAACCTTAGAAAAATCTTTCTTGAGATATTTATTGGCACAGTCTTGACGTTGCAGCTTGTGTGTCTTGTTCAGTGGTCATCGTCTTTCAGCCTTTCTTACCTTGGCCATGTCTCTGGGTATTGCACACCTTGTGCTTTTGGGCACCCCAGTGATGTTGCAGCTCTGAAATATGGCCAATCTTGTGGCAAGTGGCATCTTGGCAGCTGCACGCTTAACTTTTCTCAGTTCATGGGCAGTTATTTTGCACCTTTGTTTTTCCACACGCTTCTTTTGTTTGATGATCACGCTTCAGAAGCTTTGCAACTTTAAGAGTGCTGCATCCCTCTGCTAGATATCTCTCTATTTTGGACTTTTCAGAGTCTGTCAAATCCTTCTTTTGGCCAATTTTGCCAAAGAAAAGGAAATTGACTAATAATTATGCACACCTGATATAGAGTGTTGATGTCATTAGACCACACACCTTCTCATTACAGAGATGTACATTACCTAATATGCCTAATCTGTAGTAGGCTTTCGAGCCTATACAGCTTGGAGTAAGACAACATGCATAAAGAGGATGATGTGGTCCAAATACTCATTTGCCTAATAATTCTGCACTCCCGGGATGTGTTAGACACATAACAAGTGTACACACATGATAATGATTGATTAATAAGCAAAAAAAAATATTTATTTATTTGGTAACGTTATTTGAAATCCAAATGTTTTTTTATTATATCCTAAAAGCATCAAGAGATCTGAGGAGGCAAAATATACTCATCGAAAAGACGCACCAGAAGATCCTTCAGAACCAGCGGAAGATGAGCTACCTCACCCAACAAAATGCTCTGCTAGAGCAGCAGCTATCGGGTCAGATTGCGGAAATGCACCGCATTCAGAAACGGATTGAGAGCTATATTTAAATTTATTTTTGTATTAAAAAAACTTATTTTTTGGAAATGTTTCATTTCTTTTTGAGATAGAGTTGTAGGTTTTTCAACACATCTAACTTCACATCAAACAAATCAACATCAACACATTTAACTTCATAATAAGCAAAAACATTTTATACTATTATTTTATTTAACATTAACCTAGGACAAACTAAAGCACACGACACAGACACGACGAACACAAAATAAACTGTTGAAAAATGAACATAACAAAAGCAACAATATATATATATATATATACAAAGAGAGAGAGAGGGAGAGCAAGAAAGAGAGAGAATGCAGATGAGCTCTTGCAGTCAGCCCAATGGTTGCAGTATAAATGCCTCAAAACAGGGTTTAACATAAGGTTCATTGTTATAGTTACACTTGCTGTTTAGATCCGGTCTGGTAGTCCGGTCTGGTAGCTTGTAGCGGAGGCTGTTGGTGGATCCGCTGTGCCAGAAAGGTCATGAAGCTTTACTCAGCATGGAGGCAGCAGCAGGAGTATTAAAATATAATATAACTAGACAATGCATTTCCTGAGGAAAATGCGAGTGGGAATGCTGAATAGCTTAATTGGTGAGCCCCTTGCCAAAGACATTCACCATAACCACTACACTATCTTTAGGACACACAGCTTCTTTCTCTATCTGCAAAGTATAGAGTATGCTGACTTCCTGGTCGCCCCTCCCCCCTCAATAGGTTTCCCCTCCCCCCCAGGTCAGTGAGGAGGAATATTGCACTGAGGTCAGGAAAGTTATTTATGGAAAGAAATAACATTACAAACGCTTTTAATTCACAGATCTAATACATGATTTAAGCCTCCAAACAAAGCTTAATAAATCCTCAAACGTACATGCAATTGATACAACGACTACACCGTTTGAAATACACGGCCCTTGTAAACGCATCGATATGAAATTTATGTAGATAAACTTAAAAATGTGGCCATGTCTGCGATTTAGAAAAGAGCGTCTTTGTGAGTTCTGCAGCAACATTTTTTAGATAATTTCACATGAGAGTCTATGAGACATAATTTCTGGCTGTTGCTCCAATAATTAAAACTAAAATACGTATCGCAGAATTGGTCACATTGCCATAAACCAGACAAGCATAGCTACGTTTTGATATAAAAATTGTGTATGAAAAGTAGATCTTGTGGGCGTGAGACCAATTTGTTTTCCCTTTTTGTAAAGATATTTTTAATTACAAAGATCTCCAATGTTAAGGTCACATGACAGACTCTAAATCCCCTCCATAGGATTACATTATAACCTATTGCATTTTTGTGAAAAATTCGCAAAACGTAAATTGCGTTTTCACCAAAAAATTGTAAACGATAACGATCTGAAAAGTCATAGCCGGATAGCTAAATATTTTGTGACCGCTTTAAAGTTTTTTCAGTGTCTGTAAGTGAAAGTATGAAGTAGCTGAAACTTTTGGCATGGCATGTGAATTCAAAGGGGAAAAGGATGTTCTCATTGACTTCAATGTTTAAAAAAAGGGTCTAAAAGCTTAAAATTTACAAAAGTGTAAAAAGTAGAAAAAAACTTGAAGAAGTCCCATCATTAGCTGAACGAGACGAACATTTTTACAGTTGAATGGTCTCAATAGCTGAAAGTATGCCGAAGTTACGCAGAACCAAAAAACGTAAGGAATAATAAGATTACTAAATTTACGGATATCAATACTGGAAATGTTTATTAAAGCATTCACACTAATTAAGATTAATACATTTACGGGTATCCATACTAGGAATGCTTATTAAAGCATTCCCACTAAGTATCACACAGGCATGATTTACAAGCAGTAGTGGTAATAGTAATACATAGCATAAAAACACTTGGGGAATACTTTACAGCATCAGTAGTGGTCATAGTAGTCAATAGTGTACCAAAAAATTGGGACACAGGTGTCTTGACTGAGCTGTAATAGTAGTAGTAGACATTGACAATACAGTGTCAAATCACTCGGGCAAGAGGTGCCATGATGAACAGCAGTCTTAATAAGAGTATATAGGGTGTGAAATAACTGCTGACATAGGTGTCTTGACTGGGCAGCAGAAGCAGCAGTAGTAGTATTAACAGTAGTAGTTGATACAGAGTCATATCACATGGGCAGGAGGTGCCATGATGAACAGCAGTAGGAATAGGAGTATATAGAGTGTCAAATAACTGCTGACATAGGTGTATTGACTGGGCAGCAGCAGCAGAAGCAGCAGTAGTATTAACAGTAGTAGTTGATACAGAGTCATATCACATGGGCAGGAGGTGCCATGATGAACAGCAGTAGGAATAGGAGTATATAGAGTGTCAAATAACTGCTGACATAGGTGTATTGACTGGGCAGCAGCAGCAGAAGCAGCAGTAGTATTAACAGTAGTAGTTGATACAGAGTCATATCACATGGGCAGGAGGTGCCATGATGAACAGCAGTAGGAATAGGAGTATATAGAGTGTCAAATAACTGCTGACATAGGTGTCTTGACTGGGCAGCAGCAGCAGAAGCAGAAGCAGCAGTAGTAGTATTAACAGTAGTAGTTGATACAGAGTCATATCACATGGGCAGGAGGTGCCATGATGAACAGCAGTAGGAATAAGAGTATATAGAGTGTTAAACAACTGCTGACATAGGTGTATTGACTGGGCGGCAGCAGCAGCTGAAGCAGCAGTAGTAGTATTAACAGTAGTAGTTGATACAGAGTCATATCACATGGGCAGGAGTTGCCATGATGTACAGCAGTCTTAATAAGAGTATATAGAGTGTGAAATAACTGCTGACATAGGTGTATTGACTGGGCGGCAGCAGCAGCAGAAGCAGCAGTAGTAGTATTAACAGTAGTAGTTGATACAGAGTCATATCACATGGGCAGGAGTTGCCATGATGTACAGCAGTCTTAATAAGAGTATATAGGGTGTGAAATAACTGCTGACATAATTGTCTTGACTGATCCAAAGGAGTCATGGGAGAAAATCATGTGGTCAGATGAGACTATAATATAATTTTTTGATCATAATTTCACTAACCGTGTTCGGAGGAAGAATAATGATGAGTACCATGCCAAGAACGCCATCCCTAATGTGAAGCATGGGGGTGGTAGCATCATGCTTTGGTGGTGTTTTTCTGCACATGGGACAGGGTGACTGTACTGTATTAAGGAGAGGATGACCGGGGCCATGTATTGCAAGATTTTGGGCAACAACCTCCTTCCCTGAGTTAGAGCTTTGAAGATGGGTCGAGGCTGGGTCTTCCAACATGAGAATGACCCAAAGCACACAGCCAGGATAACCAAGGATTGGCTCTGTAAGGAGCATATCAAGGTTCTGGCGTGGCCTAGCCAGTCTCCAGACCTAAACCCAATAGAGAATCTTTGGAGGGAGCTCAAACTCCGTGTTTCTCAGCGATAGCCCAGAAACATGACTGATGTAGAGAAGATCTGTGTGGAGGAGTGGGCCAAAATCCCTCCTCCAGTGTGTGCAAAGCTGGTGTAAAACTACAAGAAATGTTTGACCGCTGTAATTGCAAAGAAAGCCTACTGTACCAAATATTAACATTGATTTTCTCTGATGTTGAAATAGTTATATTCAGCACTGTAAATACATCAGGTCCGGGGCTTCATCAGGGAATGCATGGCAAGGGACCCTTCAGCGCCCTGAACCGACGACGGGTGCCAGAAAGTCACCGCCGATCCAGGACTCATTCATCTTTATGAATGTGAGTCTGTCCACGGAGTCTGTGGACAGACGGGTCCTCTTGTCCGTGACCACCCCACCTGCCGCGCTGAATGTCCGCTCAGATAGTACGCTGGAGGGGGGGCAAGACAATAACTCCAGCGCATACTGAGCGAGCTCGCGGCAGGTGTCCAATCTGGCAACCCAGTACTCCATGGGGTCGTCGGTGCTCATACTGTCAGAAGCACCGACGGACGCCATGTAGTCTGCCACCATGTGGGCCAGCCGCTGGTGGTGACTGCTGCTGCTGCTGCTGGTGGTGGTACTGGGTCGCTCGGTTTGGAAGAACATCCTCATCTCTTCCATTAGGTCCCCTGCTCGGCTGCAGCTGGGTGCAGCCACCTGCTGGGTGAGATGAGGGGGGACAACTGGAGGCCGGGGAGTTGCCTGCTCCAACCGTCTGACAATAGCTGCCTGCAGTTCCTCCATCCGGTGCTGCCTCCGGCTGGCTGGGATGAACTGCTCCAGTTTCCCCTTGCACCTGGGATCCAAAAGGGTGGCCATCCAGAAATCATCCCTCGTCTTGATGGTCTTAACCCGGGGGTCCCTCCTGAGGCATCTCAGCATGTGGGCAGCCATGGGGAAGAGCACAGCCCGCTGTGACTCCTCAATGCTGGCCAGGTGAATGAGGTGCGACTCTTCTTCCCTGAGGCGCTGCTGGTCAAACTCAGACATGCCCAACCCCCGGACTATCGGTGCCCCCAACACCGGCTCTCCCTCCTGACCAGGCCCTGACTCCGGGACGACACCAGCAACCACCTCCTCCTCCTCTTCATCATCATCCTCCTCCTCCTCCTCCTCCTCCTGGTCCTGGCCCTGGTCTCGGTGGAGCATTGCTGACTCCTCCTGCTCCACCAAGGCACTCTCCCCAGCCTCGAGCAGGCGATCTAGTGTCCTCTCCAGCATGAACAGTATTGGCAGCACGCTATTGAGGCCAATTTGCTCACTGCTGACCATCTTGGTCGCCTGCTCGAAGGAGGACAACACTTGGCAGACCTGGTTTATCTGCCCCCACTGCGCACAGGCGATGAAAGGGAGTTGTGGTGAAGCCCTCTCAGTGCCTAGTTCCATCAGGTACTCCCTCACCGCCCTTTGCTGCTCCCACAACCTCTTCAGCATGTGGAGGGTGGAGTTCCACCGCGTCACACTGTCCACAATCAGCCTGTGAAGGGGCAGATTGTACTTCCGCTGCAATTTGGACAGGGACGCGGTAGCGGTTGGGGAGCGCCTGAAGTGGCTGGCAATCCTACGCGCCTTTGCCACAATGTCACTCAACCCTGGATAAGTGCGCAGGAACTTCTGCACCACCAGGTTGAGGACATGTGCCAGACAGGGCACGTGCGTCAGACTGCCAGCATGGAGGGCGGCGAGTAGGTTGCTGCCGTTATCGCAGACAACCATACCTGGCTGGAGCCTTCGGGGTGTCAGCCACTTCTGGACCTGAGCTTGAAGTGCTTTCAGCACTTCTTCTCCAGTGTGTCTCCGGTCCCCTAAACTAACAAGCTGGAGCACGGCCTGACAGCGCACGTGCCCCACACTTGAGTAGCTACGGGGGCGCTTGCTGGGAGGCTCAGCAGCTGCGGAGACAGTGGCTTGAGGGAGACCAGCAGTTCTCCCCTGGACACCCCGGGGCGGCACCACAAGATCGGTTGCCGACGATCCCTCACCGACGCCTCGGAGGGAAACCCAATGGGCCGTGAAGCTGATGTAGCGTCCCTGCCCATGCCTGCTGGTCCAGCCATCCATTGTCAGATGAACCCTGTCGCTGACAGCGTGATCCAGCGACAGGGTTACATTCTGCACAATGTGCTGGTGTAGGGCAGGGACACCAGTCCTGGCAAAGAAATGGCGGCTGGGGACACGCCATTGGGGTTGGGCCTGCTCCAACATCTGCCTGAAGGGGTTGCTGTCAACTATGTTGAAGGGCAGCAGATGTTGGGCAATAACCCTTGCCAGGAGCCCATTGAGGGAACGCACACGTCGGTCTCCAGGGGGGAAGGGAGTGGTGCGGTCAAAGGCGTCTGAAATCGACGCCTGGCGCCGGACGGCAGTGCGGGACACAGACGTGGAGGGTGCTGTGGAAGTAGAGGTCTGGCTGCCGGTACCAGTACCTCTACTAGAGGGAGCGGGGGGGCATGACCTGCTGGAAACAGATGAAGATGTGGCAGGGGCTGCTGTACCCTGCTCACTTGTGGTGGTGGCGCTGCTACCACCACCACGCTTCATCTCGTCATACAACGCCCAGTGGTTTATCCTCAGGTGCTGGTTCAGGGCTGTGGTACCCACCCGAGCCAAACACTTCCCTCTCTTCACCCTCACTTTACAAATCCGGCAGATGGCCACGGTAGGGTTGTCTGCCACCAGGGTAAAGAAATTCCAGACAGGTGACTTCAGCACCGCCCTCCTGTCAGATGGGGTGACGCTTACTTGCACCTGCTGGGACTCGGTGCGCACAGGTGGAGCTGCCTGCTGCTGCTGCTGCTGCTGCTGCTCCTCCTCCTGACACCTCCTGCTGCCATCACCAGTGGAGACCCTGACGATGGTCTCCCTGGTGGTGACCTGGCGCACCGTTTCACCAGGGTGCCTACCTTCCCCGTCGTCACTGACGTAGTGAGCCGACGCGTCAGATGGCAACCATGATGGGTCACCCTCTTCGCCCCCAGAGATGTCAGACCAAGGGCTGAGATGTGTTGGTCTGAGGGAACCACGTGACATGGAGCCTCTAGCCTGGCTCCGCTGTCCCCTCACCCACGCCTGGGTCTGACTAGGTGCTGCTGTTTCCTGCACCAAAACAGCAGCACCAGTTTGAAGGGATGTCTCTGGGATACTGCCAGCAGGTATCCCATCCTCCTCATCCATCCCTTCAAAAAGGTCCTGACCATCAGGACAGAGCTGGAGGTCTGCCTGATGCATGGCCTCCCCCAAGAGATCCCTCTCACTGTCGCTGTCGAACAGTAAGATGCTGGACTCTTGGGGGCTGGGGGGGGGTAGTACAGGCACCGGTGTAATGGTGGTACTACTGTGAGTCGGGACCGACGACTCAGTGGCACTGCTGTGCCCCATGTAGTCCACCACTACTTGAGCCTGAGATGGCAATATCGGGCGGCTGCCCGATGGGAAGAACTCCCGGATCAGGCGTACTCCCCTTGCACCCGATCCTCTACCACTAGTAGGGGCACGAGAGGTACCCCGTGCTGGCAGCGATCCAGCACTGGGAGTAACTCCCCTACCCCTGCTGCCACGGCCACGGATGCCGCTCATTATTGCTAATATGTGTGTGGGGGGGGTAAACTTTATTGGGGGGGGTAAATGTGAACAAAATGTGTTTTTGTGTATTTTTTACAAGACAGGCACGCAGACAAAGACGTACACAGACAGCTACTAAACTATAAGAAAAGTAGTACACCAGACAAGGACTACAAAATTAAAGAAAAAAAAAAAAGCACTAAACAAACACTAACTTTTTTTTTTTTTTTTTTTTTTAAACACAAAACACAGACACTAAACACACACTAAGCTAAGCTAGATGAAATAAATGTACACTAACAGTGTGTACACTTACTACACAAAATTTAACTAAACTGAACACAAAACTTAGCTTTTATAAAAGCTCTTTAGGGAAAACTAAACAAAATTTGAACTGAGATGCCTATCAAATATCACTGAACAGCGAACCTGCAAGATCTAACAGTAACACAAGATGAACAAAACTTAGCTTTTAGAAAAGCTCTTTTATAAAGCTCAGCAAAATGTGTTCTGAAATCTCTTGCAAATATAACTGAACAGGGAGGATTGCAGGATCAAACAGTAACACAAATGAAAAAAACAGCACAAAACAGCACAAAACGTAGCTTTGAAAAAAGCTCTTGGGTCTATTGCTTTGAAAAAAGCAGTTGATATACTGGAAAAGATCCACTGGAATCACTAAATAGCAATGCTGGTGATGATCTAAATCAATCAAGAACAAAGACACAGGAAACCAGGAACACAGAAACAGCCTCCACACTCTATAGCCAGCTTCTGAATCTGCAATGAAATGGTGCTGGGAGTGAGCTTATATAATGTCCATGCAGGCAGGTTCCTATTGGTTGCTAACCTGTGACGAGTGTGGAAGGAGAACTCTGATTGGCTCTGATGCAAAAGGGCGGAGCAAATAATCGCGCAATATTCCTATTGCCGAATATTCGCATTGCGAATATTCGGCAATATAAAATGATCGCTTCAGCTACTCGGCCCAATGGCTCTAATCATACCAGCAATGCTTTCAGACGTCTATGGAGATCACTAGGATGTGATCTGTTTTAAAAATGAAACTGTAAAAATCGCTCTGATGCGGAAGATCGGGGCGAGGAAAATAATCGCGCGATATTGCGTTTGCCGAATAATCGCATTGCGATCTTTCTGGAAAATTCAATGAACGCTTCAGCTACTCGGCCCAGGGTCTCTAATGATACCAGCAATGCTTTTAGACGTCGATGGAGATATCTAGGATGTGATCTGATTAAAAAAAAAAATTGTAAAAAATCGAATATTCGGAATTGCGAATATTCACCGCGAATTTCGAAATATAGCGCGATTTCTCGAATATGCTATATTCGAGTCGAATATTCGCAATGCGAATATTCGTGAGCAACACTACTATACAGGAGGGACTTCCAAACCTGCTGGGGCGATTGCGGTAAGAGGCATGCTGTTCCGTCCAATCTGTCAGGTGAGGATAAAAAAAGAAAATGGTGCGGGGTGTCTCCCCTTCAAATTTATAGCTAACCAATCCTGTCAGGTTTTGGGGTTGAGTCACAACCCAGTGTGTGCTGCCATGAATGTGCGAGGAAATTAAATTTCTAAAGGAAAAAAAGTCATTTAAAACTGATCGCGGCTTTAATGAATTGTCGGGTTTCGGCAATACAGATAAAACTAATTGAAAAAAAACGCATGGATTCCCCCCCAGTCCATTACCAGGCCCTTTGGGTCTAGTATGAATATCAGGGGGAACCCCGAACCAAAATTAAAAAGAAAAATTGAGTGGGGGTCCCCCCAAATTCCATACCAGGTCCTTCAGGTCTGGTATAGATTTTATGGGGAAACCTGCACCAAAATTAACAAAAAAAGGCGTAAAAAATCCATTCCACACCCATTTTCCAAGCATGCAACCTGGCAGGCGGCAGGAAAAGGCAGGGATGAGAGAGCATCCCCCCTCCTAAACCGTACCAGGCCACATGCCCTCAACATGGAAAGGATGCTTTGGGGTCTGACAAGGGCCTCATCCAGGGCCGGTACAAGGGGTGGGCGGGAGGAACGGGTGTCCAGGGCGGAGTGTGAGAGGGGGCGGTTTCCTCTCCCTCCCTCTGCTCACTTACTGAGCATAATACCAGAGCCGTTTGCATAGCCACGGCCGCCCGATCTGCTCCCTCCCCCTGCATCCTTATTGGCAGGGAGGAGAGCACTTTAGAAAGGACTCCACCAGGGGGGGGGGGGCAAGCCATCCATTATCTTAGTAACCATGAAGAAACAGACTGATTCCTCCCGTCCGTAGGACAGGAGAATCAGTCTGTGAATTCTGAGACTGGCTGCAGCTCTGAGTGCCTGTGACACAGCCCAGCAAACACATCCACCCCCCTCTCTCACTGACGAGAGATCAAAGAGGAATACAGATCCTCCCACCTCTGCTCCTCCAGTGACTTCACGCCCCGCCCACACTATCCCCAGCATGCTGTGCAGCTGACTGTATCTGCAGAGAAGGGGATGTGTTTGTGGGCGGAAAATATGAATACAGCAGCTGCAGATTTCTCTGTGTGCCAAAGATGCCTGATCTTTTAGCCTGGAAATATGGGTGAGTGTACACTGCAGTACACTGTGATCATTGAACTGCCCTTATCTTCATCCCTCTGCCTTCTCTCCTCCATATGTCTCCCTCCCCCCTCATGTTCTTTCAAGACGTTCACTATATTTACTTTCACTTTCAGTTAGGCAGGTAATAATGGGGGTTAATAATGCGTTTGCTGACACCAATGCTGGGGGTTAATAATGCGTTTTCTGACACCAGTGCAGTGAGGGTTAATAATGCTTTTGCTGACACCAGTGCAGTGAGGGTTAATAATGCGTTTTCTGACACCCGTGCAGTGGGGGTTAATAATGCGTTTTGCTGACACCAGTGCAGTGGGGGTTAATAATGCGTTTGTTGACACCAGTGCTGGGGGTTAATAATGCGTTTGCTGAGACCAGTGCTGGGGGTTAATAATGCGTTTGCTGACACCAGTGCTGGGGGTAAATAATGCGTTTTCTGACACCAGTGCTGGGGGTAAATAATGTGTTTTCTGACACCAGTGCTGGGGGTAAATAATGTGTTTTCTGACACCAGTGCTGGGGGTAAATAATGTGTTTTCTGACACCAGTACTGGGGGTTAATAATGCGTTTTCTGACACCAGTGCTGGGGGTTAATAATGCATTTTCTGACACCAGTGCTGGGGGTAAATAATTTGTTTTCTGACACCAGTGCTGGGGTTAATGATGTGTCTGCTGACACCAGTGCTGGGGGTTAATGATGTGTCTGCTGACACCAGTGCTGGGGGTTAATGATGTGTCTGCTGACACCAGTGCTGGGGGTTAATGATGTGTTTGCTGACACCAGTGCTGGGGATAAATAATACATTTTCTGACACCAGTGCTGGGGGTTAATGTGTTTGCTGACACCAGTGATGGGGGGTTAAAAAATGCGTCTGCTGACACCAATGCTGGGTTAATGCGTTTACTGACACCAGTGCTGGGGGTTAATAATGCGTTTTCTGACACCAGTGCTTGGAGTTAATAATGCGTTTTCTGACACCAGTGCTGGGGGTTAATGTGTCTGTTGATACCAGTGCTGGGGGGCAGGGCTGGACTGGAAAAAAATTTGGCCCTGGACTGAATCCAGACTGGCCCACTTTGACAGGTCTCTCCCATGGCTGCCGGACAACTCCCGCACCCCCCCCCCCCTCCCTGCCCGGCCACCCAAGTAGAACGGCTGGTACTGGTACTCTTATAGGCAGTACCAGTGGGGAAGTTAGACATTATTTCACCCTTTTTTAAAAGCTACGTTTTGTGTTGTATTGTCCACTGTCCAGGTTAGTTTAGCTTAGTGTTAGAAAGATTTCTGTGTAGTAAGTGTACATACTGTTAGTGTACATTTCTTTCAGCTAGCTTAGTTTAGTGTTTGTTTAGTGCATATTTTTTATTTTTTTTGTAGTTGTAGTCCTTGTCAGTCAGTGTAAAAAAAAAATAAAAAATAAAAAAATTAGCTTTAGTTTATAGTCATATAACTTTGTGTAAGCAGTTAGTGTTTGTTTAGTGCATTTTTGTTTTTGTTTTTTGTAGTCCTTGTTTTATTATAGTTTAGTAGCTGTCTGTCTACGTCTTTGTCTGCGTGCCTGTCTTTTAAAAAAAAAAAAAATCCTTCCTCACATTTCCCCCCCAATAAAGTTTACCCCCCCCCCCTCTCCAGATCAGCAATTATGAGCGGCATACATGGCCATGGCCGTGGCAGCAGGGGTAGGGGAGTTACTCCCAGTGCTGGGTCGCTGCCAGCACGGGGTACCTCTCGCGCCCCTACTATTGGTAGAGGATCAGGTGGAACGGGAGTCCGCCTCATCCGGGATTTTTTTTCATCGGGCAGCCGCCCGATATTGCCCTCTCAGGCTCCAGTAGTGGTGGACTATATGGGGCACAGCAGTGCCACTGAGTCGTCAGTCCCGACTCCCAGTAGTACCACCACTACACCTGTGCCTTTAGTACCCCCCCAGCCCCCAAGAGTCCAGCCTCTTACTGTTTGACAGCGACAGTGAGAGGGATATCTTGGGGGATGCCATGCATCAGGCAGGCATGCAGTTCTGTCCTGATGGTCAGGACCTTTTTGAAGGGATGATGGAGGAGGATGGGATACCTGCTGTCAGTATCCCAGAGACATCCCTTCCAAGTGGTGCTGGTGTTTTAGTGCAGAAAACACCCGCACCTAGACAGACCCAGGCGTCTGTGAGGGGACAGCGGAGCCAGGCTAGCGGCTCCATGTCAGCTGGTCCTCTCAGACCACCACATTTCAGCCCTGGGTCTGACATATCTGGGGGCGAAGACAATGGTGACACAACATGGGTGCCACCTGCCTTGTCGGTTCACAGCAGCAGTGACGACGTGCAAGGTAGGCACCCTGTGGAAACGGTGCGCCAGGTCACCAGGGAGACCAGCGTCAGGGTCTCCACTGGTGATGGCAGCAGGAGGTGTCAGCAGCAGCAGCAGGCAGCTCAACCTGTGCGCACCGAGTCCCAGCAGGTGCAAGTCAGCGTCACCCCATCTGACAGGAGGGCGGCGCTGAAGTCACCTGTCTGGGCCTACTTCACCCTGGTGGCAGATAACCCTACCGTGGCCATCTGCCAGATCTGTCATGTCAGGGTGAAGAGAGGGAAGTGTTTGGCTCGGGTGGGTACCACAGCCCTGAACCAGCACCTGAGAATCAATCACTGGCGGGAGTATGACCAGATGAAGCGTGGTGGTGGTAGCAGCGCCACCACCACAAGTGAGCAGGGTACAGCAGCCCCTGCCACAGCTTCATCTGTTCCCAGCAGGTCATGCCCCCCCGCTCCCTCTAGTAGAGGTACTGGTACCGGCAGCCAGACCTCTATTTCCACAGCACCCTCCTCGTCTGTGTCCTGCACTGCCGTCCGGCGCCAGGCGTCACTTTCTGACGCCTTTCAACGCACCACTCCATTCACCCCTGGAGACCGACGTGTGCGTTCCCTCAATGGGCTCCT
Organism: Rana temporaria; assembly: GCF_905171775.1. Taxonomy (NCBI): domain Eukaryota; kingdom Metazoa; phylum Chordata; class Amphibia; order Anura; family Ranidae; genus Rana; species Rana temporaria. The sequence goes on from NC_053497.1 coordinate 158,218,182, forward strand.
GGCAAGGGTTATTGCCCAACATCTGCTGCCCTTCAACATTGTTGACAGCAACCCCTTCAGGCAGATGTTGGAGCAGGCCCAACCCCAATGGCGTGTCCCCAGCCGCCATTTCTTTGCCAGGACTGGTGTCCCTGCCCTACACCAGCACATTGTGCAGAATGTAACCCTGTCGCTGGATCACGCTGTCAGCGACAGGGTGCATCTCACAATGGATGGCTGGACCAGCAGGCATGGGCAGGGGCGCTACATCAGTTTCACGGCCCATTGGGTTTCCATCCGAGGCGCCGGGGAGGGATCGGCGGCAACAGATTTGGTGGTGCCGCCCCTGGGGGGCCAAGGGGAGAACTGCTGGTCTCCCTCAAGCCACTGTCTCCGCAGCTGCTGAGCCTCCCAGCAAGCGCCCCCGTAGCTACTCAAGTGTGGGGCACGTGCGCTATCAGGCCGTGCTCCAGCTTGTTAGTTTAGGGGACCGGAGACACACTGGCCCTGCAGTGCTGACCGCACTTCAGGCTCAGGTCCAGGCAGGTATGGTTGTCTGTGATAACGGCAGCAACCTACTCTCCGCCCTCCATGCTGGCAGTCTGACCCACGTGCCCTGTCTGGCACATGTCCTCAACCTTGTGGTGCAGAAGTTCCTGCGCACCTATCCCGGGTTGAGTGACATTGTGCTAAGGGTGCGTAGGATTGCCAGCCACTTCAGGCGCTCCCCAACCGCTACCGCGTCCCTGTCCAAGTTGCAGCGGGTCAACAGGCTGCCCCTTCACAGGCTGATTGTGGACAGTGTGACGCGGTGGAACTCCACCCTCCACATGCTGGAGAGGTTTTGGGAGCAGCGAAGGGCGGTGAGGGAGTACCTGCTGGAAATAGTCAATGACGGGCCTTCACAAACCCTCCCGTACATCACCTGTGCGGTGTGGGGGCAGATACACCAGGTCTGCCATGTGTTGGCCCCTTTCGAGCAGGCGACCAAGATGGTCAGCAGGGAGCATGTCGGCCTCAATGACGTGCTCCCTATAGTGTTCCTGCTGGACAGGACACTAGATCGCCTGCTCAAAACTGGGGAGAGTGCCTTGGTGGAGCAGGAGGAGGCAACACTGCTCCACCATGACCAGGCCCAGGACGAGGAGGAGGAGGATGATGATGATGAGGAGGTTACTGGTGTCGTCCTGGAGTCAGGGCCTGGTCAGGAGGGAGAGCCGGTGTTGGGGGCACCGATAGTCCGGGGGTTGGGCATCTCTGAGCGTGAGCAGCAGCTCCTCCGGGATGAAGAGTCGGACGTGATTGACCCGGGCAGCCTTGCGGAGTCACAGCGGGCTGTGCTCTTCCCCATGGCTGCCCACATGCTGAGATGCCTCAGGAGGGACCCCCGGGTTAAGACCATCAAGGAGAGGGATGAATTTTGGATGGCCACCCTTTTAGATCCCAGGTGCAAGGGGAAACTGGAGCAGTTCATCCCAGCCAGCCAGAGGCAGCGCCGGATGGAGGAACTGCAGGCAGGCATAGTCAGCCGGTTGGAGCAGGCAACTCCCCGGCCTCCAGTTGTCCCCCCTCATCTCACCCAGCAGGTGGCTGCACCCAGCAGCAGCCGAGCAGGGGACCTAATGGTTGAGATGAGGATGTTCTTCCAATCTGAGCGACCCAGTACCAGCAGCAGCAGCAGTCACCACCAGCGGCTGGCCCACATGGTGGCAGATTACATGGCGTCCATTGGTGCTTCTGACAGTATGATTACCGACGACCCCATGGAGTACTGGGTTGCCAGATTGGACACCTGCCGCGAGCTCGCTCAGTATGCGCTGGAGTTATTGTCTTGCCCCCCCTCCAGCGTACTATCTGAGCGGACATTCAGCACGGCAGGTGGGGTGGTCACGGACAAGAGGACCCGTCTGTCCACAGACCCCGTGGACAGACTCACATTCATCAAGATGAATGAGTCCTGGATCGACGGTGACTTTCTGGCACCCGCCGTCGGTTCAGGGCGCTGAAGGATCCCTTGTCATGCATTCCCTGATGTATTTACAGTGATGAAAATAATTATTTGCACACCTGAGAAAATCATTGTTAATATTTGGTACAGTAGCCTTTGTTTGCAATTACAGAGGTCAAACCTTTCTTGTAGTTTTTCACCAGGTTTGCACACACTGGAGGAGGGATTTTGGCCCACTTCTCCACACAGATCTTCTCTAGATCAGTCAGGTTTCTGGGCTGTCGCTGAGAAAAACGGAGTTTGAGCTCCCTCCAAAGATTCCCTATTATGTATTGTCAATGTCTAATACTACTACTACTACTACTGCTGCTGCTCAGTCAAGACACCTATGTCACAAGTTATTTGCCACTCTATACTACTATTACCACTGCTGCTCATCATGGCACCTCCTGCCCAAGTGATATGACTCTGTATCTACTACTACTACTACTGCTGCTCGGTCAAGACACCTATGTCACTAGTTATTTGCCACTCTATACTACTATTGTCAATGTCTACTACTACTGCTGCTCAGTCAAGACACCTATGTCACAAGTTATTTGCCACTCTATACTACTATTACCACTGCTGCTCATCATGGCACCTCCTGCCCAAGTGATTTGACTCTGTATCTACTACTACTACTACTGCTGCTCAGTCAAGACACCTATGTCACTAGTTATTAGCCACTCTATACTACTATTACCACTGCTGCTCATCATGGCACCTCCTGCCCAAGTGATTTGACTCTGTATCTACTACTACTAATACTGCTGCTCAGTCAAGACACCTATGTCACTAGTTATTTGCCACTCTATACTACTATTGTCAATGTCTACTACTACTGTTTTCGGTCAAGACACCTATGTCACTAGTTATTTGCCACTCTATACTACTATTACCACTGCTGCTCATCATGGCACCTCCTGCCCAAGTGATATGACTCTACTACTACTACTACTACTACTGCTGCTCGGTCAAGACACCTATGTCACTAGTTATTTGCCACTCTATACTACTATTACCACTGCTGCTCATCATGGCACCTCCTGCCCAAGTGATATGACTCTGTATCTACTACTACTACTACTGCTGCTCGGTCAAGACACCTATGTCACTAGTTATTTGCCACTCTATACTACTATTGTCAATGTCTACTACTACTGCTGCTCAGTCAAGACACCTATGTCACAAGTTATTTGCCACTCTATACTACTATTACCACTGCTGCTCATCGTGGCACCTCCTGCCCAAGTGATATGACTCTACTACTACTACTACTACTACTGCTGCTCGGTCAAGACACCTATGTCACAAGTTATTTGCCACTCTATACTACTATTACCACTGCTGCTCATCATGGCACCTCCTGCCCAAGTGATATGACTCTACTACTACTACTACTACTACTCGGTCAAGACACCTATGTCACAAGTTATTTGCCACTCTATACTACAATTACCACTGCTGCTCATCATGGCACCTCCTGCCCAAGTGATTTGACTCTGTATCTACTACTACTACTACTGCTGCTCAGTCAAGACACCTATGTCACTAGTTATTTGCCACTCTATACTACTATTGTCAATGTCTACTACTACTGCTGCTCGGTCAAGACACCTATGTCACTAGTTATTTGCCACTCTATACTACTATTACCACTGCTGCTCATCATGGCACCTCCTGCCCAAGTGATTTGACTCTACTACTACTAATGCTCAGTCAAGACACCTATGTCACAAGTTATTTGCCACTCTATACTACTATTACCACTGATGCTCATCATGGCACCTCCTGCCCAAGTGATATGACTCTACTACTACTACTACTACTACTGCTGCTCGGTCAAGACACCTATGTCACAAGTTATTTGCCACTCTATACTACTATTACCACTGCTGCTCATCATGGCACCTCCTGCCAAAGTGATTTGACTCTGTATCTACTACTACTACTACTGCTGCTCAGTCAAGACACCTATGTCACTAGTTATTTGCCACTCTATACTACTATTACCACTGCTGCTCATCATGGCACCTCCTTCCCAAGTGATTTGACTCTGTATCTACTACTACTACTACTGCTGCTCAGTCAAGACACCTATGTCACTAGTTATTTGCCACTCTATACTACTATTGTCAATGTCTACTACTACTGCTGCTCAGTCAAGACACCTATGTCACAAGTTATTTGCCACTCTATACTACTATTACCACTGCTGCTCATCATGGCACCTCCTGCCCAAGTGATATGACTCTACTACTACTACTACTACTACTGCTGCTCGGTCAAGACACCTATGTCACTAGTTATTTGCCACTCTATACTACTATTACCACTGCTGCTCATCATGGCACCTCCTGCCCAAGTGATTTGACTCTGTATCTACTACTACTACTACTGCTGCTCAGTCAAGACACCTATGTCACAAGTTATTTGCCACTCTTTCCTACTATTACCACTGCTTCTCATCATGGCACCTCCTGCCCAAGTGATTTGACTCTGTATCTACTACTACTACTACTGCTGCTCGGTCAAGACACCTATGTCACAAGTTATTTGCCACTCTTTCCTACTATTACCACTGCTGCTCATCATGGCACCTCCTGCCCAAGTGATATGACTCTACTACTACTACTACTACTACTGCTGCTCGGTCAAGACACCTATGTCACAAGTTATTTGCCACTCTATACTACTATTACCACTGCTGCTCATCATGTCACCTCCTGCCCAAGTGATTTGACTCTGTATCTACTACTACTACTACTACTGCTCAGTCAAGACACCTATGTCACTAGTTATTTGCCACTCTATACTACTATTGTCAATGTCTACTACTACTGCTGCTCAGTCAAGACACCTATGTCACAAGTTATTTGCCACTCTATACTACTATTACCACTGCTGCTCATCATGGCACCTCCTTCCAAAGTGATTTGACTCTGTATCTACTACTACTACTACTGCTGCTCAGTCAAGACACCTATGTCACTAGTTATTTGCCACTCTATACTACTATTGTCAATGTCTACTACTATTGCTGCTCGGTCAAGACACCTATGTCACTAGTTATTTGCCACTCTATACTACTATTACCACTGCTGCTCATCATGGCACCTCCTGCCCAAGTGATATGACTCTACTTCTACTACTACTACTACTACTACTACTGCTGCTCGGTCAAGACACCTATGTCACTAGTTATTTGCCACTCTATACTACTATTGTCAATGTCTACTACTACTGCTGCTCGGTCAAGACACCTATGTCACTAGTTATTTTCCACTCTATACTACTATTACCACTGCTGCTCATCATGGCACCTCCTGCCCAAGTGATATGACTCTAATACTACTTCTACTACTACTGCTGCTCGGTCAAGACACCTATGTCACAAGTTATTTGCCACTCTATACTACTATTACCACTGCTGCTCATCATGGCACCTCCTGCCCAAGTGATTTGACTCTGTATCTACTACTACTACTACTGCTGCTCAGTCAAGACACCTATGTCACTAGTTATTTGCCACTCTATACTACTATTGTCAATGTCTACTACTACTGCTGCTCGGTCAAGACACCTATGTCACTAGTTATTTGCCACTCTATACTACTATTACCACTGCTGCTCATCATGGCACCTCCTGCCCAAGTGATTTGACTCTACTACTACTTCTACTACTACTGCTGCTCGGTCAAGACACCTATGTCACTAGTTATTTGCCACTCTATACTACTATTACCACTGCTGCTGCTGCTGCTGTTCATCATGGCACCTCTTGCCCAAGTGATTTGGCACTGTATTGTCAATGTCTTCTACTACTACTACTACTGCTGCTCAGTCAAGACACCTATGTCACAAGTTATTTGCCACTCTATACTACTATTACCACTGCTGCTGCTGCTGTTCATGGCACCTCTTTCCCAAGTGATTTGACAATATATTGTCTACTGTTACTACTACTGCTGCTGCTCACGACACCTATGTCACAAGTTATTTGACACTATAGACTACTATGGCTACTACTGATGCTGTAAAGTCTTGCCCATGTGTTTAGATGCTATCTAATACTATTACCACTACTGCTTGTAAATGCTGCCTGTGTGATAATTACATTATATTTTAATACTACTGCTGCAGCCTCCATGTTGAGTAATGCTTCATGACCTCTCTGGCACAGCGGATCCACCAACAGCCTCCGCTACAAGCTACCAGACCGGATCGTAACAGCAAGTGTAACTAAAACAATGAACTTTATGTTAAACCCTGGTTTGCGGCCTTTATACTGCAACCATTAGCCTGTCTGCAAGAGCAAATCTGCACTCTCTCTCTCTTTCTTGCTCTCTCTCTCTCTATATATATATATTGTTGCTTTTGTTATGTTCATTTTTCAACAGTTTAGTTTGTGTTCGTCGTGTCTGTGTCCGTGTACTTTAGTTTGTCCTAGGTTTGTGTTAAGCAAAAACATTTTATACTATTATTTTATTTATTATATTTCAATAATTTTTATTACATTTTTCATTAGAAAGTAGTACATGCATTACAAAACGAAGAAGTAGACATATACATAAGAATTAGATGAGTACAGCATCACAAATCATTGGGACAATAGGTATCAGTACACAATAACACATTCTGCGGTGGATCATGCTCGTATTCTTTGCAGTGTCATGTGGCCCAGAATTGGGTGGAGGTCCCGGGTGACTATCCTAGGGTAAGTAGCCATAGCTAGCCCCTTGCGATCCCTCTCTATGGTCGCGGTGGCCAGCTCCATATATAAGAAGTATGATCCGTACCCCTACACTCATCACCCAAGTCTCCCCCGCTGTGACAGATTTTTGAGTGATATGACTGTGACAGAAGCTATGATTGTATTCATATATTCGAGAAGATCAAAAGAAGAGTAAGCATAGTACAGAAAAAAATAAATAAAGAGAAGAGAAAAGTAAAGAATGAAATATCAAAGTAGTGTATCAAAAACAGGACAGAAAGGCTGTTGTCCATTAACATTGACACTACCAACAGTGTTATACGCCCTAGCTGACCATGTCCCACCTTTGTTTCATATTATAGTGCATTCAAACTAACTGTTTGCTGCTGTGTCTAATGTGCCATGGAGCCCATAAGTTATTGATCTTTTCATACTTTCCCAAAGCCGAAGCATGGAGGATTTCGTAGGTGCTGTGAGTGTGCACCATGTTTATGATTTCTGCCAATGTGGGAGGATTTATATTCTTCCAATGTCTAAGAATTACTAGGCGGGTGGCTAATAGGATGTGTGAAACTACCATTGTCTGGGATTTAGGAATTGCATCAATGCCTATGGATAGTATAGCCATGGCAGGATGGAGTGGTGGGAAGGAGTCCGAGACCCCAGCCAGAACGCCCTCTACTTGTGACCATAGTGCTCTGATGTTCGGGCATTCCCACATTATGTGGAAAAGCGTACCCCTCTCTCCACACTGCCTCCAGCAATTTGCATTGGCGTTTGGAAACATCTTGGCCAAGCGATGGGGGGTGAGGTACCAACGAAGTAACAGTTTCTGGTGCATCTCAAGGAGATTGGTACTCCTGGTGGAGGCCGTCGGAGTCTTTATGGATTTTGCCCAGGATTGAACTGGGTAACTTACCCCAAAGTCTCGCTCCCAAGCTATAATATTATGTTCTTTGACTAAAGTGTCTTTCTCCTGTAGGCCCTTGTATAAGATAGATATGCCCTTGGGCTTAGTGGACGGATGGAGAAAGAACTTTGTCATCTGGGCCGGAAGGTGGGTAAAAATCTGAGGAGATTTTTTGAGCATTTGGGAAATCTGGATGTACCTGTATCTTTCACTAGCTGGGAGGCCGAACCTCTGTTGCAGAGCTTCAAAGGACAACATGTTGGAGCCCTCTATTGTATCTTCTAGGTGAGCTATACCCTTGTCTTTCCAAGGAGTGAGATTGATGTCCGGGATTAGGTTATGAATGGCCGTTATGGGGAATTTAAACGACTCTGTGGGACCAGTCCATCTGTGAGCTGTACGTAAATGGGCCCAAGCTCTCAGTTATGCCAAAATCGGGGGGGGGGCATACCTTTTGTCTAAGGATTTAGTAAGATGAGCTGAAAGTAAAAACTCACTGAGGCTTCCCCTTGGAATCTGTCTCTGTTCTAGGTCTTTCCACTGCACTTCAGAGTCGGGATTGAACCAGTGAGCTAGTTGAGCCAGAATAGACGCAAAATAGTAGTCCTGTAGGTGGACATGACCTACTCCCCCCGCTGATCTACTCTTAATTATCCTACCAAAAGCGCACCTAGCCCTCTTGCCCTGCCACAGATAATTGTTTAAAATAGCTTGTATGGATTTAAAATAGATATTGGGCAGGGGGATAGGGAGGGTTCTAAATATATACAAAATTTAAGGTAAGACAACCATCTTGAAGGCTGCCAACCTTCCCAACCACGACAACTCAGATATAGCTAGTTTTTGAAGCTTTGATTTGAGGGAGTTCAAGAGGGGAGTATAATTAGCAGGCACTAAGTCCTCAGGGTTAGAGGTAAATTTTATGCCCAGGTATGTTATACCCTCATCTCGCCACACATAAGGGAATTTACTTTGTAAGGCTTCTTTCAGCTCCTCGCCAACACCCATATTCAGCACGTGGGATTTCGCCTCGTTCACTTTGTAGTATGATATGGAAGAGAAGGACTGAAGTGTGTCTTGGACTGCTGTCAATGATTCCTCTACTTTGGATAAAATTAAGATGATGTTGTCAGCAAATAAGCTTATGACATGCTTTTTTGGGCCCACTATTATACCAGAAATTCGAGGGTGCGTCCTTATTTGGGCGGCCAGGGGTTCCATCATTAAATTGAAAATAAGTGGAGATAGAAATGGTATCTAAAATGGTGTTGAAAGCGTACCAGCTACATAAACCTGAGCCGATGGGCTTGTGTATAGCGCCATAATGGCTGAGAGCATCCATCCACTAAAGCCAAACTTTCGCAGGACCTCTGCCAGAAATCCCCAGTGGATCCTATCGAACGCCTTCTCTGCGTCCAAAGATAGGAGCAGAGAAGGCGTTCCCCTACGTCCAGCGATATGCATCAGGTTGACTAGGCGTCTGGTAGCATCCGCTGTCTGTCTGCCCCTAGTGAACCCTGTCTGGTCAATATCCACGATCCCCGGCAGTATAGTCATCAATCTAGTAGCCAAGAGCTTGGCATATATCTTAACATCGTTATTTAAAAGTGAAATCGGCCTAAAGTTCTGTGGGACGTCTGGGGACTTCCCTGACTTCGGGAGAGCTATAATTGTTGCCTTAAGCATCTCTTGGGGGAATGAGGAAGACACAGCAGCAGAACCGAACACCCCCACCAGGTGAGGACAAAGAATGTCCCTAAATGCCCTGTAATATTCCCCAGTGTACCCGTCCGGGCCTGGCGATTTATTAAGTGGAAGAGAGTTAATGATTCCTTTTACCTCCATTTCAGTTAAGATGTTCGAGTTGGACTTGTGTTAATTGAGGAAGGTCAATTTTTTCTAGGAAGGCCTTTATTGCGCCCTCCGTGGGTTGCGGGACTGTTTGGTCTTCTTTAAGATTGTATAGCGAGCTGTAGTACTGGCTGAAAGAATCAGCTATTGCTTGTGGGTGCGTTTGTTTAATTGAGGTATGGGGTTGGAGTATGTGGGATATCTGGGATTTAATTCTATGTCCCTTCAGTTTATAGGCCAAAAGTTTCCCAGCTTTGTTACCACTGGTGTAGTAGGAGAGTTTTAGCCTCCTTGAGGCCCTCTCAAAGTCCTCAAGGAACTTAATTCTGAGCTCAGTGCGTAGGTGGGAACGAACGGATCCTCTACCGTCCCCTGATTCAGATCAAAAAATTCCTCTAGCTTTTTTTCAATGCAGGACCTGGACGGACCCTCCCTCAGCAGGCCAGGATTGGCTCTCCACAAATAGGTGGGACTATGAGAAGAATCCTCTACAGTCAAGCCTACCGAGGCATGGTCCGACCACGTGATGCTACCGATCTTGGCATTTTTACATTTGAAAAGTAGTGACCTGTCCACTAGAAACATATCAATTCTGCTATAAGATCTATGTGCAGTAGAATAAAAGGTAAAATCTCTCATTTGCATTCAGACATCGCCATACATCAAACAACTCATGAGTTTGTATAGAAGCCCTCAGAGAAGGCAGGATCCTCTTAGGAGAAGAGGTCATGTCCACCGAGGGGTCGGACGTTATATTGAAGTCCCCGCACACCACCAAAAAACCCTTCTGCATCGCTCTCACCTTTTTCATAACTCTATGAAAAAATCTAGTTTTATATATTTGGGGCATAAACATTTGCCACTGTATACATGGTGGAGTTGATTTCGCATACCAAAATAAGGTAGCGGCCCTGTGGATCAGAAATCATATCATGGAGATGAAAAGCCACAGAGTCTCTCACCGCTACCATCACCCCTCTCTTTTTAACTGCAGCATTCGCCATGTACAAGTGAGGGAAGTTAGGGTGTGCGCATTTAGGGTGCGAATGTAGGGCAAAGTGCATCTCCTGGATACACAAAACATCACACCTGTACTGCAGAGCGTCCTTCCAGAGAGATCTTCTCTTGGCTGGGTGGTTAAGACCCTTGGTGTTCAGGGTAAGAAAGTTCACCGCCATGGGAGTAGATACAAGGAGTGCTTAAAAGTGTAGATATGTAATAGAGCACTTACGAAGCAAGGAGTCTGAGTCCCCAGGGCGGTGTACCTGGATGAAGGATCTGGTTGTGGTGGAGGCGAAGGCAGATCGGTGCTTGATCTCTGGAATGCGATGGGCATCTTGGTGGGTCTGGTCAGCAAGGCATAAAAAAAAATCTAAACAAGGAAAACATAACAAAACAGTAAAGGCCAAAGGCCAAAGTGAAAAATGCAGAGGGTGTGACTCACGGTCACTCAGAAGGTAAGTAGGGGGTATAAAGTTATTGGAGCCGGGAGAGACGGAAAAAGAAACGATAACAAAAAAAAGAACACATCTCTCCAGCGGAACTATCTAATGGTCTGGCTCAATCCAGGCTAAGTATGAGAGCGAGCATTCCTGCGGTCTACTGTACGCCATTCTTGATCTTGGTCTCCTTTGCCGGTACGCTGACGTGGAGGCTGTTGCAAATCCGGAACTATGCCCCAGTCCTGGAGCATGGTCAATCCTTTCTCGAGGGAGTCCATCACGTATTCCCTGTCATCTTTGGTTACAATCAGTTTCGTCGGGAAGCCCCACTTGTATGTCAGTTTATGATTTCTGAGGGCCTTTGTGACCGTAGCAAGGTTTCTGCGCTTTTGCAGTGTGTGCTGTGATAGGTCTGCATAGAATTGGAGGTTAGCATACTGTGTTGGTATCCCTTCTGCTTGGCGCGAGGCTGCCATAAGCTTCTCCTTGGTGTGGTAGAAGTGAAGCCTGAGGATCACATCCCTCGGGATGTTATCCGACAGATAGGAAGGTTTAGGGAGTCTGTCAATCCTGTCTACTGTGAAGTCCAGTTCAGACATGTCAGGCAATGCATCCATGAACAGTTGAGCTACATAGTGGCGCAGATCTTGTTGTCTCACAGACTCAGGGATCCCCCTTATTTTTAAATTGTTCCTCCTTGATCTGTCCTCCATTTCTGCTATTTTGGCCTTTAGTGACTCTATATTGTCCTCATTGTTTTCATTAGCATCTACCAGGGCATTGATGGTGGAGGCATATTCTCCCATCTTGGTCTCCACATGAGTGACCCTGTCAGCCACATGTCTCAGGTCAGAGCTGAATTTATGTACACATGAGACCATATCAGAGTGGAGGGAGCTTCTGAGGGACACTAGCATTTCCTTCAGCATAGTATCTAATACTGGCTTGTTGTTAGTGGGGAATAAGTCTATGGAGTCAGGCAGCTCCCTAGTGTCATCCCCCGATTCTATGTGTGAGCTCACCTCATGGCTGGCATCCGCTGCATCCAGTCTGAATCTTGCCTTTTCTGGGCTTCCCAAGGACGGGGTGGCAGGTGGGGAGTTCAGATGCCTTGGAGGGCTGCTTCGTTTTGCAGATTTCCCCGATCTGGACGAGGCCTGTGAATCCCTGGGCAGCGGTGTGGAGGATGCGTCGGCGCCATCTTGTTTAGGCCTCACTGAGAAGAATTCAGTGAGCTTAAGGGGACGATTCCCCTCCGTCTTTCGTCGCACCTTGGCTAGGGTGGCTTCCTCGGCTCCCTGGGAGGTAGAACGCCGCTACAGGGTGTTGAAAACCCCGCTGGATAAGCTGCTTTGGGCCGCTTTAGGTCCGCTGGATCCGGAGCTCTGTTACAGCGCGGCCATTCCGGTCTCCGGCTAGCTCCGCCCCCATGTTTTTGCTTATTATGAAGTTAGATGTGTTGATGTTGATGTTGATGTGTTAGATGTGAAGTTAGATGTGTTGAAAAACCTAAAAATCTATCTCAAAAAGAAAGGAAACATTTAAAAAAATAAATAACATTTTTTATTAAAAAAAAAAAAAATCAAACATGATTAAGCATGAGCTGCTGAAGCTCTTCCATTTCAGCAAAAAAATGTATTTGTTCCTGCTCCAGCTGCTGATTCTGCTGGTCCAGATAGCGCATTTTACTTTGGTTCGATAAGATCTTCTTTTGCATTCTCCGGATCACAGCTTGCTTCAGCAGCATCTTTTTTACAACTGTTAGGATATAAGAAAAAAACATTTGGATTTCAAAGACCGTTACCAAATAAATAAAATATTTATGTTGCTTATTAAACAATCATTATCATGTATACACAATTGTTATGTGTCTAGCACATACAGGGAGTGCATAATTATTAGGCAAATTAGTATTTTGACCACATCATCCTCTTTATGCATGTTGTCTTACTCCAAGCTGTATAGGCTCGAAAGCCTACTACCAATTAAGCATATTAGGTGATGTAGATCTCTGTAATGAGAAGGTGTGTGGTCTAATGACATCAACACCCTATATCAGGTGTGCAGAATTATTAGTCAACTTCCTTTCCTTTGGCAAAATGGGTCAAAAGAAGGACTTGACGGGATATCTTGCAGAGGGATGCAGCACTCTTAAAATTGCAAAGCTTCTGAAGCGTGATCATCGAAAAATCAAGCGTTTCATTCAAAATAGTCAACAGGGTCGCAAGAACCTTTTAGAAAAACCAAGGCGCAAAATAACTGCCCATGAACTGAGAAAAGTCAAGCGTGCAGCTGCCAAGATGCCACTTGCCACCAGTTTGGCCATATTTCAGAGCTGCAACATCACTGGAGTGCTCAAAAGCACAAGTTGTGCAATACTCAGAGACATGGCCAAGGTAAGAAAGACTGAAAGACGACGACCACTGAACAAGACACACAAGCTGTTACGTCAAGACTGGGCCAAGAAATATCTCAAGAATGATTTTTCTAAGGTTTTATGGACTGCTGAAATGAGAGTGAGTCTTGATGGGCCAGATGTATGGGCCCGTGGCTGGATTGGTAAAGGGCAGAGAGCTCCAGTCCTACTCAGACGCCAGCAAGGTGGAGGTGTAGTACTGGTTTGGGCTGGTATCATCAAAGATGAGCTTGTGGGGCCTTTTCGGGTTGAGGATGGAGTCAAGCTCAACTCCCAGTCCTACTGCCAGTTTCTGGAAGACACCTTCTTCAAGCAGTGGTACAGGAAGAAGTCTGCATCCTTCAAGAAAAACATGATTTTCATGCAGGACAATGCTCCAGCACACGTGTCCAAGTACTCCACAGCGTGGCTGGCAAGAAAGGGTATAAAAGAAGAAAAACTAATGACATGGCCTCCTTGTTCACCTGATCTGAACCCCATTGAGGACCTGTGGTCCATCATCAAATGTGAGATTTACAAGGAGGGAAAACAGTACACCTCTCTGAACAGTGTCTGGGAGGCTGCGGTTGCTGCTGCACGAAATGTTGATGGTGAACAGATCAAAACACTGACAGAATCCATGGATGGCAGGCTTTTGAGTGTCCATGCAAAGAAAGGTGGCTATATTGGTCACTTATTTGTTTTTGTTTTGTTTTTGAATGTCAGAAATGTATATTTGAGCATGTTCAGATGTTATATTGGTTTCACTGGTAAAAATAATTAATTGAAATGGGTATATATTTTTTTTTTGTTAAGTTGCCTAATAATTATGCACAGTAATAGTAGTCACCTACACACACAGATATCACCCTAAAATAAACTAAAAAAAAACAAAAAACTACTTCAAAAAATATTCAGCTTTGATATTAATGAGTTTTTTGGGTTCATTGAGAACATGGTTGTTGTTCAATAATAAAATGAATCCTCAAAAATACAACTTACCTAATAATTCTGCACTACCTGTATACTTCTATCATAAATACCATATTATGGTTCTGAAATCTGACGGGTGCGCTTTAAATGTTGTCCATTTTTATATCTACATTTTATTGTTAAAATGTTATTAAGCTTTGTGCACATAATTACCCTCCTGACCGACGCTCATAGCAACGGTCTCTTCCACCTCCTCGACCTCCCCTGCAGCCGCGATTTCACCAGAAATTTGGGGGGAGGGGGTAAGCTCCTCATCAAGCGCCTCAACTTCAGCAGGAGCTGGGGTTGGCGAGTGGGAGGGCCCTGGCTGCTCCTCCTCATCCCTCTCCTCCTCTGCCGCATCCTCCTCTTCCGCATCCTCCTCTTCATCCTCCTCCTCTGCGGCCTGTCGCCTTGTGCGCTTGGGGCGCACAGCTGGTAGAGGAGCTCCTATAATAACACAATGTTCATATATGTAAAAATGTTTTCTAATGATGTATGCAAATTCTGTGTACTCTGCTGTATTGTATATGAATACAAATTAATTTATATAGACAGTTAACCAATGGGACAATGTTATATTAAAGGGTCTTGCGGGCACTACAGGGGACTGAGCGTGAGCTGGGCTGCCACCATGGTAAAATGAGCTGTTTTTGTCTCCTTTGTTTTGTTCAGACGATCTCATGTTAAAAAAAGGGCCCGATGGAGCACACGGGATTACTATAACAACCCCACGCCTAACACAGGAATTTAGTGGGAATCTATATATATAAAACTCAACGTGTGTTTGTGCATGTATGTATGTATGTTCCAGCATCACGTCCAAACGGCTAAAGATATTTACATGAAACTTGGAACACAGGTTACTTATATGTCAGCCACAAACATAGGATAGGTGGTTTAACCCTTACCCACCCCCATTTGCCATGGTCTGGGTTTTTCTTTAAAGTCCCATTCAACTCTATGGGAAATACATGTTACTTCAAAACAGCTGTAGATATTTCGATAACACTTGGTCACATGTTACTTATACGTCCACTTAAAGTATAGGATCGTTAATTTATCCCTTAGCTACCCCCATTGGTGAGGGTCGGGGTTTTTGTTTAAAGTCCCATGCAAAGCAATGGGAAAAGTATGTTCCCACATAACTTCTGTGTTCCTGTCTGCTGTCCCATGTCTTTTTTCAACAGTACTATGAATACCTTGGCTGGTGGTGATATATGTTACCACAACATGGCGTCTGGGTTAACAACATCTGACCTTACATTAATTACATATGACCTTACATAACTGTCACCAAAGGAGCTGCGGTGGCTCAATGCGATTGCAACTGCGCTGACAAGCGATTCACCTCTGCAGCTAGGGGTTCGGATCACGCTCTCGGCTACATGTGAATTGAGTTTGGTGGTCTCAGCCCGGCCCCCGGTGGGTGTGCTATGCGAGGTAAGCCTGTGCTTAGTACGCCCACCCCCTCCCACAAAAACCACCACACTTACACACGCACTAGAAATTGGGTTAACATGCACGCACTCTGACCACGCGGTCTCTAAAAAGAGAGGCGAAGGACTAACGGGGCTGGTTGAGCGGGCAAATCCTCTCACTCCCTTATAGGGAGTCCCTCTGCCCCGTTGGGCTTCAAAGCGGAGCAGGTAGGATGGGCTGTGTGGGAGGACCCCCTCACACCCGCCATTGCCACCCGGGGCATGGAGAAAGGTGGCAGATTGCCTCTGGGGGAGGCCTGCCTACTCCCAACTCCTGCAGTCCGGCTCCTCTCTCGAGTACACGCACAAAATAAACTTAAAAAAAAAAAAAAAACATAACTGTCACCAATAACTTACCTGGATGATATTTATCCCGGATATGCTTGACCCGGTCCATGTGGCGCCTCTTCAGGTCGGACCATTTTTTCAATATGGCCATGCGGTCGTGTTGGCAGCCTTCCTGGTTGTGTAGGTCCTGCATTAGGGAGCTGACCACTGCTTTTTTTTCCTGCTGCCTCCGCAGCTGGTCGTAGCCCTTCTGCAGGAACCTCTGCAAGATGAAGAACAAAGTATATTATAATACTTTTGTTTAAACCCTTATGGATATATGACGGAAATCTATGATATTCAACAATTGGAAGCATTCTCGCCTTATTAATCAATGACAGGGGTAACATGACAGATTTTATATCTTGCCATTTTGTTCGCCACCTTTTTTCCATAAATATAGCAGCCATTATCATTTGCATAATTATGTATATATGAGTAACAACACAGGATACACGTATAGGGGAGAAATGCGTTGCTATTCATCTGACCGCTATAATTATTTTTGGACACTTATAATGGGCCTGTTCAATAGATTATTTTTTTTCATCCCTATCTTTATATAGGAACAATAATATGTTTGTTTCTTTTGACTTTTTGATGAATTAATTTTGAATAAATAATGGAGTTGATGTTATTTAAAAACTACAACTACCAGCATGCTCTGATACACCATGTAGCTCACCGTCACCAGCTGTACAACAATTATAATTTAACTCCCAGCATGCCTGGACAGTTAATGGCTGTCCGGTAATAACGGGGAGTTGTTTTGCAACAGCTGTAGGCTCCGTTTAGGTAACAGTGCCGTACCAGATGTTTTTTTTTTATGTGGCTGCAGCGCCAAATTTGCTACAGCTAGAAGCACACTGTAAGCCACAGCCCATGTGAATGTACCCTGTACATTCACATTGGGGGAGAGGGGGGGGGGGTAATTGCAGCCAGTTGCATGCAGGGAGTTGTAGTTTTGCAACAGCTGGAGGCAGAATGGTTGCAAAACACTGCGAGTGTGTTACCTAACTCAGGGTTTCAAGACCAGTCCACCTCCAGCTGTTGCAAAACTACTACTCCCATCAGCCAGAGGAGACACATTGTTTGGAAAACTACTACTCCCATCAGCCAGAGGAGACACATTGTTTGGAAAATACTAATATCTGATCTTTTATACTAACTTTTAAACTAGTCTAAAATGCAGTTAAAGATAATGAAATAACAGTGGTGAAAATACTGTCAGTGCATGCTAAGAATTTTACTTTTGCTGCATCTAGGGTGCCACAGTTTAGAGACCCGTGTATAGAGGTTTGAAAAATGTGGGCCTGCAGAACTTACAAAACTAGAAGTGCCAGCATTCCCAGGCATGCTGGAAGTTGTAGTTCTGCAACATCTAAAGGGCAATATGTGGAGCTGCGGTGGCTCAACACGATTGGCACTGCGCTGACAAGCCATTCACCTCTGCAGCTAGGGGTTCGGATCACGCTCTCGGCTACATGTGAATTGAGTTTGGTGGTCTCAGCCCAGCTCCCGGTGGGTGTGCTATGCGAGGTAAGCCTGCGCTTAGTACGCCCACCCCCCTCCCACAAAAACCACCACACTTACACGCACTCGAAATTGGGTTAACATCACGCACTTTGACCACGCGGTCTCTAAAAAGAGAGGCGAAGGACTAACGGGGCTGGTTGAGCGGGCTAATCCTCTCACTCCCTTATAGGGAGTCCCTCTGCCCCGTTGGGCTTCAAAGCAGAGCAGGTAGGGCGGGCTGTGTGGGAGGACCCCCTCACACACCTGCCATTGCCACCCGGGGCATGGAGAAAGGTGGCAGATTGCCTCTGGGGGAGGCCTGCCTACTCCCAACTCCTGCAGTCCGGCTCCTCTCTCGAGTACACGCACAAAATACACTTAAAAAAAAAAAAAAAAAATTAAAAAAATAAAGGGCAATATGTATTCGAACGTCCTTGGGCCTTAAGGACCCTGAAGTCAGGACGTTCGCATACGTCCTATGTCCACAACATGTTAAATTCATTATGCTAAATAGCAAGGAAAGTGCCTAAATACACATTTACCAACCAGGGTGTCTGCAGCTGTCCAGGCATGCTGGGAGTTGTAGTTTTGCAACAGCAGGAGACACATTGTTTGGAAAATACTAATATCTGATCTTTTATACTAACTTTTAAACTAGTCTAAAATGCAGTTAAAGATAATGAAATAACAGTGGTGAAAATACTTACACTAATCAGCATCTTTTCCTCACTGGGTGTGAAATTGCTTCCAACCATCTTCGCTTCGCAATCGCAGGACAGGGCAGCAAAAAACAGCGATGCGAACATTAACTGGGAACTGGCAAGGATCCAGGAAATGGTCGCGTGTTGGCGCGTGTTTTTCGCGCGCTTGCGCATACGCGAACCATAATGTCGCAATAAATATCGCAATCGCATTAGCGAAATTTCGCAATATTGTTTTTTCGCTAAAATATCACAAATATTCGATTTCACAATGAGCCAATCACAGTGCTCCTACCGCAGTTGTCAAAATTCCGCAATAAATATCGCATTCGCATTTTGCGAAATTTCGATAAAATATCACGAATATTCTGAGCCAATCAGAGTGCTCCTACCGCAGTTGTCAAAATTTCGCAATTATTTTCGCATTCGCAATAGCGAAATTTCGCAAACATTTCATTTCGATAAAATATCACGAATATTCAAATTTAGCGAATATTTCTCGAATATTCGGCTATATATTCGTGATATATCGCGAAATCGAATATGGCGTATTCTGCTCAACACTAGTGAACAATTCCCTTCTAGCTGTCCCTGCCATTCCTAATTTCTCTTGCGCCATCAGATCCTTGCGATCAGCCGCGATATAGGATGCTGGGACAGCTTCACCATCACGCATGAACCTCTTGAATTACCTTATAAGCTGTAGATACCCAACCGACAAGAGGCAGAGCCATAAAAATGATAACCAATTTTACCCTCTAAAAACATCTCATTAAATTTCATTGACAAGTGTCTGTTTGAAGTCTTCACTAGTTTGTCAATAATCCTCATACCAATAACAACATCATAAATAGCATGTACCACTGTCATCGCTGGGCACTAAAGCTCGGTGGAGACTCCGAACAAACCCCGCAATCGGTCCCGTTCACATTCTTAATTAGTCATAGAATACACTTTAAATAATAACTTGGGATGTATTTCATCGTTACCCTTGCTAAAATTTACTAAACAAACACATACAAAATAAACAAAGACACTACTAATTTCTTTGATGTGGTTGAGGTTGTGGTTCTTGCAGTGGCTGGCGTGGTCTCATACATCTAGCTTCTTTACAAACGACCCAGTCACCTGATTGGGAAAAATGAAAACCAATTACCGTGTCAGGGTCCAGGAGAGACTCCTGAACCCTTTGAAGTTCATGTTACAGTGATCTCACCCACCCCATCACCTGAGAATAGACGTGACAGTTGATGAGGGGAGTACGACCCTGGTTTTGGTTGACCTCCAAACAAACCTTATGACAATAACCCCGACCTCGGGACTGTGTTCACTGCACAATCTGTGCGTGGCTTACCATCGCCTGTAATCGCTTACCATCTCCTGTAATACCTAGAGCCATTGAGAGGTTCTTAGCAGCTAAGATGGGAACCTACTTCACCAGACTGCTGCTTGCCGATTCAAATTCCATCAAAGAAAGACAGTCTTGGCACAAACTTGATTAGAATTAGAATGATTAGTGTTATTGGTTCGAAAAACTGTCACTTTTACATTTATTTATCCCCCCCTTTTCTTCCTCATTACAGACTGGAGGAATAAATGTGTGGTGCAGGAAAAAAGAAACAATGAAATAGCCTATGATACTTTCACCTCCTTAGACTCGTATTTATCCATGTGTACAGCTGTCTACATACACCTGCTCTCTATGTACAAACACTTCCAGAAACTCCTTGGACCTGAAAAATACTTAAAAGCAGAAATCATTACTCCATCCCTCATATTTATCCTGCAGAGAATGGCAAACAAAAATTACATTCCTGTAAATTTTCAATGACATTCTTTCAAAACCGATTCAAACAAAACTCTCTGTAACCCTTACTTTTCCTGTTCCTTCAAAAATACAACAGCCGCGGAAAATTCGAACATATTCATGTTACTACATATAAACATTCAGATACAAATGTGGAGGCGATATTCATAGTTTTCAAAACAAAAATTAAAAAACAAAAACCAGCTGGAATTCTGCCTTCACTTTCAGCAATTGAAGAAAATACAATGGGGAAAATATGAGAACAGCTCGAGAGCCTTGCATAGACCAGCTATACAAAGTTCTCCTCTGAGGGTCACCAAAGCATGTACCACACCTCCATCCACACTCATCATTACAGATTTCTGAAGCCGCAGCAAAACTACATCCACTCCAGAGGGATACCCAAATAATATCCTTGGCAATCTTTTAAAGGGGTCTAAAGGCCTTTGCCCCCAAAACTAGGCTTTGTGCACTGTGTAACTGTCTGACTGTGGGAAGCCTCCATTCCTTCCCATGCGATTCAAATCGGCTTATCGTCTTACCTCCCGGATCCAGGAAAAACCATTGCACCCATTTCGGGGAGCACCGCCCGGGGGCCTTCTTCTACGGTGGATTGACGGGCTACAACCACTATCTGGACCAGTCCCCCAACTAGAAAACCCTAACCGAGGCATCATCTCTATGGCTTGTTGTCCCAACACTCTTGGCACAGAACTACAGAGTAACTATGCCAAATGATTCGTCAACAACCACAGATCAACCCCCAAATTAGGCCTCTACCCCTCACAGTGTATGCATCCCATACACTGCGTTGCCAGACTAAACTAAACAGAACACTTACGCCCAGTTAGCACCTGCAGAATAATGTGGCTTCTCTCTGCATCTAGATGTTACAACAAAAATGGTGATGCCCTTCCGTTTGCTCTCACATACCCAAAACTGTATTTACAGTATAAAACTTCACAAAAACCTTTAAAGCGCCAAAATATTTTCCATTGTCCCTTCAGGACACAAATCTCATTGCTCATCTTTCAGAAGACTCCAAAACTCCCCCCACCAACTTCCTGTTGTATGCTCAGCTCTCAAACCTGAAAAACTGGTTTATTTACATAATGACAGGAAGAGGGAGGGGAGGGGGAAAGCCTAGATTTATTGCCTTGTCTCAACACATCAAAAAAAATCCATGGACTACATATATATCCCCTGGAAGTATTATACAGTAGTAAACAAAGCCACAACTGAATCTCTTGCGCCTTTTTCTTTTTAAAACAAAATACCTTTGGTTCAGGAAAGGCAAGAGGGTTAATCCCACTGACCCTATGATCTTCAAAAACAATGAATTGCCCCCCGGGGAAACTCCCAAACATTCAAACACAAAAACAACGCAGACCGCTCTGCACAAAAACGCAGTCAAAGCCAGTCCCACAATAAATCAAAATTCAGTGCATGCAAAGCAGAGTCTTTTCACCCAAAAACGAAATTCTACACAAAAGTCTCCATTCTTACACTGCAAAGTCAGCCGGTAGGTTAGTCAGATCCTGATTATACATTGGCTACCTAGCATGTGTCCGCAAGCGCTACTCAAAAGATAGTGCTTAAACTGCATCTCAAAATGGCCGACAACAAGCCAAGCAACAATGGCACTATTTACGCTTGCAAAAAACAATTTAACTGCGCCTCCAAATCACCTTTTTTACCACAGGACAGACAGTACTACACACACACACAAGGGAAAACAAAAATGGCGTCCACCAGATTCCAACACAGAAAAGACAGCGCTACTCAATTCGCACTAAACATCAAAATCTGCCCCAAAGGCTGCGAAATTCCACTGCACAGTCACCTGGTATCACACCCCAAAAGAAAGGTGGCTGCACCCTCTCCTATAGGATGACCCACAGACCAAACAAATTGTTCCTGTCAAAATGGCTGCCGACGACCATGGCAGCAAACAAGATGGCTGCCAGATGCAGTTTTCAAAAACCTGCCTAGAATCTTTCTCCACAAAGACAAACATGGGACATCAAAAATGAACACTTAAAAACATTTTTAAAAACAATCTTCACCCACTTAAGGCTACTTCAACTCAGACCCTTTGGCCAACTTAAACAGCACAAAAAAAGTTAGTTACATGAAACACAACATAGCACACTATTAAAAACAACAACACTCTTTTCTCAAAATTCATATACTCTGAATTAGTCACCACACACACAGTAACACAATGTAACACAATGTAACACAAGCAACACAATGTTGCTTGTATGCGTTCTTAGAACATCAGAGTTCCCCTCCCTCAGGGTGTCGCCCCTCCCCTATTCAAGCAAAAGCGAGTTTTAAAACCAAAGCCTTTCTTTCCTACCAACAATAAAAGATACAGCGATAATACCCAAAACAATGGGGGAGGTGCATGAATTTCCCTCTGAGATACTCAAAGAAAATGCCCAAACAATTAAAAATGCAAATAAAATAAAAATAACACACCGTTAAGGGTACCAAAAAATCACAGTTAAAGTTAGTTTTACTATCTATTGAAATTCAGTGTAAAGTAGAGATTTCACTTTAAACCGATATTAAAAACAAAAACGCAATAGTTTTACTAAAAAGTATGCACAAATAACTAAACTTGAAGATTGGATTCATACAAAGAAAAAACAAAAATTATGCCTCAGGTAGCATGGCCGAACACAAAGTAACACAAGATGGAGTTTTCAAAACAAAATGGTGTCGCAGCATGGCCAAACCCACACACAAAGTAACACAAGATGGAGTCTTCAAAACGAACAGTGAGAAAACCTATTTAGACTAGCAAATTTCAACACAATACAGTTTCTCCTGTATAAGCGCTAACAAGACCAAACCGTGTCTCTTACAAACAAAAAAAAACACTGTTCTAACACAAAACAGACTGTGCTACTTAACTCATACTAAAACGTTAGACAAACTATAATAGCCACACACTTTACAAAGTTATTTCACACAGTGACCAGCACTATGAAATAACTCAGTCACACAATGTTATGTCATTCAATATCTGCCGCACATTTAAAACATAAACTAGCACACTCCATGCATACCATCACGTTGTACTACAGAAAATGGATTTACATTTAACATAAACCCCATACAAAGACCCTCTAGGCTGTATTGACCAGGGGTCTACAGAGGACAGTAATATAGACTTCTATCCCCAGTCACAATACAACCATCCCTCCCAGTACAAATATAAATCCCCGTCCTTGTACACGAAGAGTGAAACCGCAAAAATTAGTTCTTTTGCTAAGCTTAGTTACCTGCATTCAGCGATCAAAGAGACTAGATGCCTGTTCTAGAACAACAAAAATGTAAAAAACTGAAATGGAGTTTGTCTTACCAAACTTTGCCAGCTTTTGTCTGTCCCAAAACCGGGGACCCAATCTCTCCTCTCGGATCGCTGTGCTGGAACTAAGTTGTCTCCGAAATCTGGCTCGCCGAAATGTCGTGGAAGAATTCCCTCTGGCTTTGTACGCAAATCCACACCGTGCCAAAATGTGCACTTCCAGCGTCTCAATGCACACAAAGCACCAAACAATTCCTTTGTGCTTAAAAGCATGTTTGTATTAAGCTCTTTGTACAAGGAATGTGAAGTCACTTCATGGCACCAGGAAGAGTCAGAAAACATAGCTGCTTCTAGCTGGAATCTCAAGCTTCTGGGCCGAGCACAGGAAACTCAAGTTCTTTATTCATTGGAAACAAAAGAATAACAAAGCAGGAAGTGATGGCCCCAACAGCCAATCACTTCCCTTAATACAAAATCACATGACAGGAAATGACAAACAGAAAAGGGGAGGGCACTCAAAGAAAGGCAGGGGGAGGAAGTGCACACACCCCCATCTTAGTCAGCATGGATCCCATTCAGACATTGTTCAAAGTAAAACAATATCTGAATTAAGATCATTCTACTTGTTCTTACAGACTTGAGACAATCTGCGGGGACATTGCTACTGCTGTTGTCAATATACGGTACAAGTACACCCACAAGGCAGATATCAATGTCCTCTCAAACAGATATGTATCCATAAGGGATAACGAAGTCTGCAAGAGGGATATAATAGGTTTCTCTCGTTATGCGGACATTGGAAAGCAAGCAGTCCAGCGCATTGCGCTTGATATCTACAAACCAATAAATGCCCACACACACAGAGAACACGTTTCAATCCCATAAGAAGGTTTTCATACTGACCGTTTTTACTGCTGGTCTTGATTCAACCCAAGTGCGCTCTACTAGAGCGCTCCTCGATTAAACATCAGACACAGGGAGACAGATAACAATCTATAAAACACACATCCTAGAATAAAATGTCCACATATATAAAATTTTCCACAACAGTCATCAGTCCTACATTGATCCTACATTGGTCCGACATCCATCAGACTTTCATGAACAGGATACCACTTTGTTCCGACTTTGTGATAGTCTGACTTGTTCTTAGACCAATCAAAACAATCCCAGTGTGAGATAAATTCCTTTTACTGCTGCTGTAATCACCATGTCGGATGCCACAAGTCTGATGGGTAGGACAAGGATCCTACTTTGATACGACTTCAATGATATTCAATGGGCTGAAGTAGGATCAAAGTCAAACCAAAGTAGTGCAGGAACTTTTTTCAAAGTCAGACCGACTTGTGTCGGACCAGTTAAGACGGCTTTAATGGGGAAACATTGATTTTCATACGTCATGCGACATTAGTGAGTGAGTGAGAAACTTGTATAGCGCAACACATGCAAACTGAATCGCCTCAGGGCGCTTGGTATCCATTTCCTACTGTATTTTGCCTTCAGAATAGATGGGTTTTGAGTTTTTTCCTGAAGACCAGGTGATTCACTTCCGTTCGGATACTTGTTGGCAGGGCATTCCATAGTTTAGGTCCTTGGACTGCAAATCTTCGTTCTCCTTTGGACTTGTATCGGGCCTTGGGTATCTGGAGTAGTATCCGCCGTATTCTGGACGACTTGTAGACGAGCAATTTGGTATTTTGGGAGTGCAAGGTACAGGGCGTTTGCATAGTCGAGTCTGGAGTTAATTATTGTTCCCACCACGACTGCTATGTCTTCTTTTGGGATGAAGGGAACGAGTCTACATAGTAGGTGCAGTAGATGGTGGGATCCGCTGACCACTGAACTTATTTGTGCATCCATTGTGATGTCGGAGTCAAAGGTGACTCCGAGACTTTTGACTTTGGTGCTGGGGGTGATGGTTTGTCCCAAAATGGGCGGGGGTGTCAATGTTGTTGTAGCCAGCCTCCTAATGCCGGAACGTTTGTTGTACCAGTGTGAACCCCGTCCCATGCAAAAGTCAGAGCATGCAAGACAGCGTTCGACTTTGATCCGACTTCAATGATAATTAATGGGCTGAAGTAGAATCAAAGTCGGACCAAAGTAGTACAGGGAGCATTTTCAAAGTTGGTCCGACATGTGTCTTCGGACCAGTTAAAACAGCTCCCATAGGGAAACATTGATTTTCACTCGTCATGCGACATGACATGAGCTCCCAATGTTTGTCGGAACAGTGTGAACCCAGCCTCAGACAGATTTGTGAACAATATTTGAGAGAAATAGGCCTTTTGTGTACATAGAAAAAGTCGTAGATCTTTGGGTTCAGCTCATGATAAATAGGGGCAAACACAAAAGTGATGCGTTAATAATTTTGCTCAGCTCAGCTTTGAGGGACCGTCACTGATTTGGAGCAAAATCCCTCTGTCCCTCTTTCCTCCTCATTTGTCCCACATTTTGGTCTGCTCTATATAGTTGTATATAAAAAGCACTATTTCTCTATCAAAAACTGTTTCTCAGTGCTAAACCTTTCATCCAATTTCTAAATTGCTGCATTGGTAAATTCCAAAAGCCAGTATAATAGAATAGTAGTGGTAAAAAAGCACTTGTGGGTTTAACCAATATTTTTTTCTTGTACAATCCTCCTTTAACTGCTTGCCGACCAGCGCACGATTATATACGTCGACAGCATGTCACGAACAGGCAGAAGGACATATATATATGTCCCCTTTAAGAATCCGGCCTTGTGCGAGCGCACCTGCCGCAAGCTCCGTGACTCCAAACGCAGGTACCGCGGACTCAATGTCCGTGGGCATACCCGCGATCATGTCACATTGAGTAACAAGGGGGAAATGCTTATGTAAACAGTAATCGTAAGCGGTGATCACTGTCCTGTCACACACAGTCCATCCCCCTACAGTTAGAAGCACTCCCTAGGGCACACTTGACCCCTACAGTGCCACCTAGTGGTTACCCCCTTCACTGCCAGTGTCATTTTCACAGTAATCAGTGCATTTTTTTAGCACTGATCGCTGTAAAAATGACAATGGTCCCAAAAATGTGTCAAAAGTGTCCGATGTGTCCGCCATAATGTCGCAGTCACGATAAAAATCGCTGATCACCGCCATTACTAGTAAAAAAAATATATTAATAAAAATGCCATAAAACTTTCCCCAATTTTGTAGACGCTGCACTGGTAACAATATGTAAAAATAGAAAAATTTGTAAAAAAACTAAATGATAAACTTTTTTCCTTTTACATGCTGTTGTCAGAACAAGTGCAGTGTCACTATGATGACATCATACTGCTGTGTTGGTGATCATGTATATGTGTATGGCTAGCTGCTCTGAGATCCATTATCCCTAATCACCACCACATTAGTACAGTGTCACAAGACCAGAGCTGCCAGTCAGTATCTCTAATCACCGCTGCACCAGTCAGTGTCCCTGATCACCGCCTCCCACTCACAGTGTCCCTGGTCATCGTTGCCCCAGTCACAGTATCCCTGATCACTGCCACACCAGTTATGGAGCCCCTCAGTGGCATAGCCAAAGGGGTCACAGGGTTTGCAAAAACAAAAACAATTTTGCAATAAGCTTGTTGTATTATGTTCTCGGCAGACCTAAGGTAAAACCGTCAGTCTAACCACCTGCTCCGTTCGTTCCCCTCTTCACTTCAAAGCACTGCACACCCGGGGGTAGGTATTCCGAACGTTTTCCTGGAACACGAGTAGTATGCCGTGTAACCATTCCTAGACCAGTTTCGTTGTTCAAGACTTCTTCAATAGGAATCTTTTGGACACTTTAAGTTTAATTTCTTATGGACTTGGCTTGTTAATATACATTGTTTTCATCACTGGATGAACGTTTTTCTTTGGAACATTTATTAATATATATATATTGTTTTTATTTCTATTTTTCACTTCTCATATATACCTAACATGGTTTAGTATGTGTATATTTTGTCACAAATTTATTTTCACATTTATTTAGGATTGTTCAAAATCAATTTTGAACATAGCGCTACTATTTTGTTCATTCAGAATTTGTTTCATATCTTTCAAATTTTTTAAGTAGCTGCTTTATTTGGGGTTTTTATATTGATTGGCACAGTGGGGTGAAAGGAGGTTGAAGGACGCATATTTCCTTTTTTCACTATTTGTTTGCTATAACTTTTGTGCAAATTAATCAATAAACATTTAGGGCCTGATCCACAAAAACCCGGCGTAACTTAATTTTTCCCGTTTAAGTTACACCGCCGCAAAATCTCTACCTAAGTGCCCGATCCACAAAACACTTACCTAGAAATTTTGAGCGGTGTAATTTAAATCCGTCCGGTGCAAGGCGTTCCTAATCTAATGGGGCGAGTCCCATTTAAATTAGGCGCGCTCCTGCGCTGGACGTACTGCGCATGCTCCCGACGTTATTTTCCCGATGTGCTTTGCGCGGTTTTACGTTGCGCCAGGTTTTGAGAATCGCGACGGGCGTAAAAAAAAAAAAGAGTTGCGACGGGGAAAAAAAATGACAGCGACCCGGGATAGAAGGGTATACTTTTACAAGGTGTACTAACTTTACACCTTGTAAAAGCAGCCCTAATTTTGCGACGGCAAACTAATACTTACGGAGAAAAAACGAAGTGTAAAAGCTTTGTGGATCTCCGTAAGTGCTAATTTGCATACCCGACGCTGGATTTCGACGAGAAATGCCCCCAGCGACAGCTGCGGTACTGCATCCTAAGATCCGACAGTGTAAGTCCCTTACATGTCGGACCTTCTGCCTATCTATGAGAAACTGATTCTGTGGATCAGTTCCATAGATAGAAACAGGGATACGACGGCGTATCAGTAGATACGCCGGCGTATCCCTTTTGTGGATCAGGCCCTTAATTTTTTTTGGGAGATATTTATTATAACTAAAAGTAAAAAATATAGAATTTTTATCAAAATTGTTGCTCTATTTTTGTTTATAGCGCAAGAAATATAAAACACAGAGGTGATCAAATACCACAAAAATATATCTCTATTTGGGGGAAAAAAGGACGTAAATTTTGTTTGGGAGTAACGTCGCACGACCACACAATTGTCAGTTAAAGCGATGCAGTGCCGAATCGCAAAAAGTGGCCTGGTCTTTGACCAGCAAAATGGTCAGGGTCTTAAGTGGTTAAGGGGGCATGGCAGGGGTTGCGTCATATGCCTACATACTTTTGCTGATAGGTGTCTCTCATTCCCATCTCAGAAAGTTGGGAGGTACAGTATGCATACAGCCTTTCAAAAAATGAACAGTATAGTACCTTCAATCACACAGCCGGGTACTGAACTGTAAGAGGAGGCAGAGAGCACAGCACTTGGGAAGACACCAAAACACCTCTCCCTCCTTTGTTTTCACTTTGCTAATTGTCTTCACTGTGTGACGGAGCTCCCAGTGCCTATGTATGGTGGGTAGGTTGGTCTGACAGCCTCTCTCTACCAGCTGCACAGGCGCGCTCCCGCAGCAGGGGTGGGGTCACCATTGCAAACCCTGTGACCCCTTTGGCTATGCCACTGAGGGGCTCCATAACTGGTGTGGCAGTGATCAGCCACACTGTGACTGGGGCAACGATGATCAGGGACACTGTGAGTGGGAGGCAGTGATCTGGTGCAGCGGTGATTAGAGATACTGACTGGCAGCTCTGGTCTTGTGACACTGTACTAATATGGTGGTGATTAGGGATAATGGGTCTCAGAGCAGCCAGCCATACACATATACATGATCACCGACACAGCAGTACGATGTCATCATAGTGACACTGCACTTGTTCTGACAACAGCATATAAAAGGTAATAAGTTTATCATTTTGTTTTTTTATATTTTTCTTTTTTTACATATTGTTACCAGCGCAGCGACAGATATTCTGGAACATTTGAGAGCGCCACGGATGCTTTTAGAGCCCTGCTGCCTTTGCTGCCTGAATGGCAAAGGAAGGAACAGCCTTACCTACAGAGCCTGTGTCATCATCAGTGCTTAAAGGGATCAGAGTCAGTACAATCAGCAGCGCTTAAACGGCCATTATCCTTAGCGCTCTGACATAATAGTCGGCCCAAACAAGCTGGCCAGCAGAAAATATTATATTACAGACTGCTGAGCTGTTAGAGTGGTGTAGCTCTCCTAGTTCAGATTGGCCAGTATAGGGTTTTTGAGGAGTAGAATTCTAGACTCATTGATTGTTATTTACAGTATATTTCTTTCTATTGTTCACCAATTTGCAATATATACTGTATTTTTTGCTTAGTTTAATAGTGTCCTTGCTGGGTTTTTTTATACCAATTTTTTGCTACTGGGGTACTGTGTATACATCTGCAATAAATATTCCCTTCCCAGCCAAGTGTGTCAGAATGTATGGTGCTATTATCAGTCATGGACACAAGAAGAGGGAACCCAGTACATCCAATGGCTCCTTAGGAAGTAAGCACTACATGAATATATCCTCTTAACCACTTGACGTCTGACTCACGTACATATACGTCGGCAGAATGTCACGGGAAGGCAAAGCAACGTACAGGTACGTTGCTTTGAATCTGCCGCCTAGCGGGCACACACGCACCCGCAGCGAGCTCCGTGACCATGCATTACGGGACCCGTGGCAGAACGGGGAGATGCCTATTTAGTGAACAGTGTACTTAGCTAGTAGGTCAAAGTATCTCAGTACTTTGTGATCTGGACCCCTGGCTGTGCAGGGGTAGGAACTGTATATGTCAGAACCTGTACTCACCGAGACCGAGATGCTGAGGGCGGCTCACCTTTGCGACCCTGTGCAGACCACTCCCTGGAGTTGGGACAGAGGAGGGACGGCACAAGGAGGCACCGGCCCCGGGAGCTGGCAGGAAGACTTGGTGCAGCTGACAGAAGCAGGGCAGGTACAGAAGACTGGAAACAAGCGTTGGTCAGGCAGGAACTGGTAGGTGAGTCTGGTAGGGTCCACAGGAGATGAGGGCAAATCCGAGTCACAAGCCGAGGGTCAAGGGCAGGAGAGTTCAGAGGGAGTCCATGAGAGCAAGCCAAGGTCAAGGGGCAGGAGACAACAGCAATCCAGGTAACGTTAGCCAAAGGGTCAGAGGTTCCAGGTGAGAGGAGAGTCGTCAGGAATTCCGGGTCAAAACAGGCAGGTACGGCAACAGGTAAACACATAGGAGCTGAAGACAAACCAGCAACCTGTTCAGGGAAGGCTGCTGGTTTAAATAGGAATGTCCGGCCTCTGATTGGCCCCAGGGTTGCCGCATACGTGCACGTGCGCGCTTCCACGCACACGGCGCGCTGCCGTACCGCGCATGCGTGCGCGCAAACCACGCACAGGCAAATGCGCGGAAATGTCATTCTACTGGGCATGTGCGGGAATCTGTCAGAGATGGAGCTAGTACCCTGACAGTGCCCCCCCCAAGGGGCGGACTCCGGACGCCCAAACTGGTCATTAACTCCGGGTGTTCCAGGTGAAAGGCCCGAATCAGGCGAGGGGCATGGAGATTACGGGAAGGCTCCCAAGAGTTATCTTCAGGGGGATATCCCTTCCACTTTATAAGGTATTGCAACTGCCTTCCTCTTTTCCTGCAGCTCAAGATAGCCTCCACCTCAAATTCTTTTTCACCCTCAATCTCCACTGGTGGAGGTGGCAGTTCTTCTCTACCGTTGAAGGGGTCAGACACAACGGGCTTAAGCAGAGAGGCGTGAAACACAGGGTGGATCTTGTAGGACCTGGGTAAAGCCAACTCAAAAGCTACTGGGTTGATTTCTCGCCTGATCTCAAATGGCCCGATGAACCTTGGACCCAGCTTCCGAGAGGGAATAGGTAACTTGAGGTTGATGGCGGATAGCCAGACCTTCTCACCCACTTTGAAGACAGGGCAATCCTTCCTCCCCTTGTCATGGAACCTCTTATAGTCCTGCTGAGCTTGCTGCATGCTTTCCTGTAACTTCTGAAAGTTTCGCTGGATGCAGGTCACACGTTCCTGGACCGCTGGCACAGATGTTTCCGGAATGGAGTCCGGCAAAAAGAAAGGGTGGAAACCGAAGTTAGCCCAGAACGGGGTTTGGTTTGTGGAAGAATGTATATAATTATTGTAAGCGAACTCGGCTGTAGATAACAAGGAGGACCAATCGTCTTGGGAGACTGAGCAAAAGCATCGTAGATACTGTTCTAGCGTTTGATTAGTGCGCTCTGTCTGGCCATTACTTTGAGGGTGATAGGCCGAGGACAGACAGATCTTCACTTCCAAAGCTCTGCAAAGTTCCTTCCAAAATTTGGATGTGAATTGAGTACCTCTGTCAGATACTATGCTTTTGGGCACTCCATGGAGCTTGATAATCTCTTTAAAAAAGATTTTGGCTGTGTCTGCCGCGGAGGGCGTACCCACCATGGGCAAAAAATGCGCCATCTTGGACAGACGGTCCACCACGACTAGGATCGTGGTAAACCCGGCTGAAGGAGGCAAATCGACAATAAAGTCCATGGAGATGTCAATCCAGGGCCGTTCTGGGATAGGAAGGGGTTTCAGCAGCCCCCAGGTCTTCGTGTTTGGCCCCTTACTCCGCTGGCAGCGAATGCAGGAAGAGACATAATCCTTGCAGTCGGACCTCCATTTAGGCCACCAGAAGGAGCGAGAGATCAGTTCGGAAGTTTTACGGGTACCAAAATGGCCAGCCAATTTACGATCATGGAAGGTGCTGAGGATTAACTGTCTTGCCTCTGTTGGAACAAAAATCTTCCCACGAGACCACAGCAGGTCGTCCTTTTTCTCCAAGGAGGAAACCTCATGATCAGGGCACCGTTGGCATGCGGTCTTTAGAGCAGTCAACAAATCTGTTTGAGGGAGAAGCAAAAAATTTTGAGGTGACAGGATCGTGCTGGGCTCGGAAGTATCGGGCGTCTCTGGAAACATCCTGGAGAGGGCATCAGCTTTTCCATTTTTTGCGCCAGGACGATAGGTAATATGGAAATTGAAGCGAGCAAAAAAAAGAGCCCAACGGGCTTGTCTGGGCCTAAGGCGTTTTGCAGACCGTAAGTATTCCAGGTTCCTGTGGTCAGTGAAAATGATAATGGGATGCGCTGCCCCCTCCAGCAGGTACCTCCACTCCTCCAGTGCAAACTTTATGGCCAGTAGTTCTCTATCGCCTACGTCGTAATTGCGCTCAGGAGGACTTAGTTTCCGAGAGGCGTAGGCTACTGGGTGAAGAAGCGACTTCGGTCCCTGTCTCTGGGAAAGAATAGCGCCTGTAGCAGATTCCGAGGCGTCCACTTCTAGAACAAAAGGTAACGTAGAATCCGGATGACAAAGTACAGGTGCCGAGGTAAAGGCCGTTTTGAGTTTGATAAAGGCCTCCTGAGCCTCTTGTGGCCACTGGAAGCGGTGCCCCTGGCGGGTCAACTTGGTGATGGGAGAAACAATTGATGAAAAACCGATGATGAATCGTCTATAAAAATTGGCGAAGCCAATGAAGCGCTGAACGCCCTTTTTGTCTGTTGGAGGTGCCCACTCCTGAATAGCACTGATTTTCTGGGGATCCATGGCTACCCCATGCACAGAAATGATAAATCCTAAAAATTGCACTGATGTCTTTTCGAACTCGCATTTTTCTGATTTGAGATAAAGCCGGTGTTGTCTCAAGATGGTGAGAACCTGCCTGACATGTTGCCGATGTAATTCTTTTGTGGCTGAAAAGATGAGAATATCGTCCAAGTAGACTACGAGGAAGTCATCTAAAAATTGTCGAAAAATGTCATTGACTAGATGCTGGAAGGTGGCGGGCGCATTACAGAGCCCAAAGGGCATGACCAAATACTCGAAGTGCCCGAATCTGGACCTGAACGCAGTCTTCCACTCATCTCCTGCCCTTATTCGGACCAAATTGTAGGCGCCCCGGAGGTCCAATTTAGAAAAAACCTGAGCTGATCGGAACCTTTGAAAGAGCTCGGGGATTAGAGGCAGCGGGTACCGGTTCTTGATGGTAATTTTGTTTAACTCCCTATAATCAATGCAGGGTCTAAGCGATCCATCTTTTTTCTCGACAAAGAAGATCCCCGCCCCCGCTGGCGAGGAGGAGGGACGGATGAACTTCTTACTTAAATTTTCTTCAATATAGACCTTGAGGGTCTTCAACTCAGTCTCTGACAAGGGGAATATGCGCCCAAAGGGAATTTCAGATCCGGGCAAGAGGTCAATGGGGCAGTCATATGACCGATGTGGTGGGAGACAATCGGCTTGTTTTTTGTCAAAGACATCCTTGAAGTCTAGGTAGGCTGGAGGAACATGCTGTAGGTCTTCAGGTGGAATAGCTAGCGTGGAGCAGGCGACTGGAGCGGGTGCGAGACAGTGCTGGGAACAGTAGGTGGAAGGGAAGCTGACTTCTTTCTTGAGCCAATCAATGCAGGGCAGATGAACTTGTAGCCAAGGGAGACCCAGAATGATAGGGAACATGGGGGACGGGATCAAGTCCAAACAGAGGAACTCCCGGTGCCCAGAATCTGAGATGGCACAAAGAGGAAGGGTTTCCTGGGTAATCAATCCGGAACGGGGAAGAGAGCCATCAGCCAGATGAACTTGCAGCTGAAAATCCTTGGTACGGCAGGGGATACGCAGCTTTTGGGCCAAGGATGAGTCCAAGAAGCAGCTGCAGGCCCCGGAATCAATTATCGCCGGCAGACGTGTTGCCCCTTCCGGGAGCTGTAGGGAAAGAAAGAGGATAACATAAGTCTGAGGCAAACTGGTAACAGGGAAATTGATAGCAGATGGAGGTTTCGACTTACAAGGCCTTACTGGGCAAGTGCGCAAAAAGTGTCCGGCGGCTCCGCAGTACAGACAGAGGTTAGATTGACGCCTCCGGAGTCTTTCTTCTGGAGTCAGAGGGGCCCGTACTATACCAAGCTGCATCGGCTCTGGGTCGGGTAATGAGGTGTTTGGTGGAGCTGGGTGAGGCGGAGGTACTGGAGCATATCTTGGTGGAACCCAGTTAGGCCGGTTGGACTGGAACCTCTCCGAACGATGTTCTCGAAGGCGCCTATCCAGCTGAGTGGCGGTTTGGATTAAATCCTCCAGAGAGGCAGGGGGGGCCGACCTTGCAAGCTCATCCTTTAGGTTCTCAGAGAGGCCCTGGCGGTATTGGTACCTGAGGGCCAACTCATTCCAGCCTGTGTCAGCAGACCACTTTCTAAATTCGGCGGTGTAGTCTTCCACCGGCCGTCTCCCTTGATTTAAGCTGTGCAGAGTACCCTCTGCGGTGGCTGCACGTAGGGGGTCATCGTATAATTTCCCCATGTGGGTGAAGAAGGTGTCCATAGAGTCAAGTATTGGACTGCGTTGTTCCATTAAGGAGTGTGCCCATGCTTGAGGCTCCTCAGAAAGGAGAGAGATTACGAATCCAACCTTAACAGCTTCGGTCGCAAAAGTTCTAGGTTGCAAGGCCAGGTAAAGGGAACAGGCATTCTTGAAAGCCCGATATTTCCGGCGGTCGCCCGAGAATCGCTCGGACATGGAGACCCGGGGTTCGGGATTACTCCCCATCATGGCAGGGCTTGCAGGAGCTTGGGCAGCAGAAGGTCCGGGTGAAGAGGCTAGGGCCGCAGTGGATGGACCTGGGGAACCGGCCAGTTGTTGGAGGCGGCCATCAATCTGGAGGTAGCCTTCCTGAAGCTTCTGGACTGCCTCTGTTAAGGCGGAGACCTGTTGGCACAGCGTCTCAAAGGGTGAGCGCGCCCTGTCGGTCTCAGACATCTGGCTGGTTTGTACTGTCAGAACCTGTACTCACCGAGACCGAGATGCTGAGGGCGGCTCACCTTTGCGACCCTGTGCAGACCACTCCCTGGAGTTGGGACAGAGGAGGGACGGCACAAGGAGGCACCGGCCCCGGGAGCTGGCAGGAAGACTTGGTGCAGCTGACAGAAGCAGGGCAGGTACAGAAGACTGGAAACAAGCGTTGGTCAGGCAGGAACTGGTAGGTGAGTCTGGTAGGGTCCACAGGAGATGAGGGCAAATCCGAGTCACAAGCCGAGGGTCAAGGGCAGGAGAGTTCAGAGGGAGTCCATGAGAGCAAGCCAAGGTCAAGGGGCAGGAGACAACAGCAATCCAGGTAACGTTAGCCAAAGGGTCAGAGGTTCCAGGTGAGAGGAGAGTCGTCAGGAATTCCGGGTCAAAACAGGCAGGTACGGCAACAGGTAAACACATAGGAGCTGAAGACAAACCAGCAACCTGTTCAGGGAAGGCTGCTGGTTTAAATAGGAATGTCCGGCCTCTGATTGGCCCCAGGGTTGCCGCATACGTGCACGTGCGCGCTTCCACGCACACGGCGCGCTGCCGTACCGCGCATGCGTGCGCGCAAACCACGCACAGGCAAGCGCCGAAATGTCATTCTACTGGGCATGTGCGGGAATCTGTCAGAGATGGAGCTAGTACCCTGACAGTATATCTACAAGAGACTCACTGCCCAGTGCCTGAATCTCATATCACATACCCGATTGGAGACCGCAAGAAGGAGTTAGCCATCAGACCTAGGAGCCACCCGGCACCCCACCCCTTTGGGAACTCACTGTGGAAGTGATCGGTCTCCCCCAGGCCAACATCACATGCCCTCCCCCTAACCCCCAGCGGCCTATTTGAGGTGCCAATACAGTTCTTTGCAGCCTCTTGTGTTATAGAGTCTCTGACCAATAAGGTGGGCCTGCAGGGCTGCTTCAGCAGCAATCTCAACATGCTAGCTAATGTACTACTCTTCCCGTTCCACCTGAGGGAAGTGCAGTAACCCCCTCACGATAAATCAGGAGGTGGGAGCAGAGCATCCCAAAGTGTGAAAAGAAACAAACAAAACAAAAAAAAAAAGGAAAAAGGGAAAGAAGGAAAGAGGGAGAGGTCCAGGATCGTCCAGAACTATTGCTGTAAAAGGCCCAAGGCTCCCAAATAGCGTTAAAACTTTTTATTTTATCGTGCAGTTAAGCTAAAAAATTTTTTGTGCCATTATCCATGATACTTTTCTCTTGAATCCCCTAAAAGTTACTGTAGGGGTTTTCCAAGATTTTGCAAGCATTATGTTGGCTCCTAAAAGGATTAAAAATGTGATAGCCTGTAGATGTTTGGGTAACCCGGGGAAGGGTCGATTTAGGAGGGCAATGGTGGGGTTACAGTGTGGCCTGTTATTATCCTTACAATGTGAAAAACCTTATTCCAATAGAATCTGATGCGGGGGCAAGTTAACCAAATGTGAGATAATGGGTAGATCATTGACAATCTGGATGGGACACAGTACCACCTAGATAGGATCTTGAAATTGGCTTCTATCAGGGAGATACCACATGGTATCACATCTCCGGCCTCCAAGAGCATCCCGTGTCCACCTCCCAGGCCCAGGCGTAAGCCAGGATAATGTCCCTGCTCGCCAGTGCAGAGTGGATCAGCGATATTCCCCCCTCTGATCCATGGCATTCGAGCACCACTGCTCGTAAGGGGTAATGGTGATCTCCAAACCTAGGACATAACAATTGGTTGGAATTTCTAGATAATTTATTTACAAGTAAAATAATTACAGGCAGTCCCCGAGTTACGAACGGATTAGGGACTGTAGGTTTGTTCTTAAGTCGAATATGTTTGTAAGTCGGAGTAAAAAAAAAAAAAAAAATAAGTAAGGGGTAATGGTATAAGGAACCTGTCTGCTATCACCCATTGAGGTAAGGAAATGTGTTATTTGAGAGAAGAGGAAAATTTCTGTGTCGGCATTTCAAGCTTCTGCTTAAAGTGTTGCAGAGTGATTGGGTCTGCCGAGGTAAGAAAGTGGCCAATGTGTTAGTCCACCAGCCGAATGCTTTGATGTTGAGGCCAGGGGGGAATCTTGGGTTGTGAAATATGTGAGACAGGGGCTTCTGGGGAGAGATCAGAGAACGGTTTGTATAAAGAATGTTGCACACCCATTAAAGTCTATGGAAGAAATCAAAAGTGCTAATTTTAAAGGTTAATATGCAAGTTATTGTCATAAAAAGTGTTTGGGGACCCAGGTCCTGCCTCAGGCAACATGTATAAATCCCAAAAAAAGTTTTAAACACTGCATTTTTTTTGGGAGCAGTGATTTTAATAATGCTTAAAGTGAAACAATAAAAGTGAAATATTCCTTTAAATTTTGAACCTGGAGGGTGTCTATAGTATGCGTGTAAAGTAGCGCATGTTCTCCGTGCTTAGAAAAGTCCCTGCAGCAAAATGACATTTCTAAAGGAAAAAAAGTCATTTAAACTGATCGCGGCTATTATGAATTGCCGGATCCCGGCAATACAGATAAAAGTAATTAAAACAAAACAGCATGGGTTCTCCCCTTAGTCCGTTACCAGGCCCTTTGGGTATGGTATGAATATTAAAGGGAACCCCGAATCAATTTTTTTTTAAAAAGCGTGGGGATCCCCCCACAAATTCCATATCAGGCCCTTTAGGTCTGGTATGGATATTAAGGGGAACCCTGCGCCATTTTTTTTAAAAGAGCAGGAGAAATGTCACAGTCTTCTACCTCATGGAGGAGCATGCCTGTATGGGGGTCAATTATAGGTGTATAGGTGGAGGCCTATCCCTGTTCTTCCCAGTAAGGATTCAGTGGAGGATGGTGAGGGTGCCATTCAAAGTGGAGAGTTTGCAGTACCTGGGGATGTTGGAAGAGCTTTGCCTGATTTGCAATGGATTCCTCTACTGCAGCATCTGTGTGTCCCCCTCATGGAGCGGCCGCTATCTTGGCATAGCTGAGCGGGCCGGCCGCGGAGGTCATCTGTCGGGTCAGGCTTCTTCTAACCGGCGCCGATAGCATCAGTTGGTTCCCAGGGGGGTTCCCCAGCACTATGGTCCTGGTGAGGTGTGCGGGCGGGCGCTCCGGATACTGTAGTGGCTGGTTATGGGACCGTGGAGGCACAGAGCTCTAAAGAGACGCGGCCATCTTCAGAGCTTCCGCGCATGTGCCTGCCGACGCTATAACTTTTGCGCAAACCAATCAATATAAGCTTATTGTAATTTTTATAACCAAAAATATGTAGAAGAATACATATCAGCCTAAAGTGAGGAAAAAAAAAACGTTTTTTTTTTAAAATATTTTTGGGAGTTATTTATTCTAGCAAAAAGTAAAAAATAAAGCTTTTTTTTTCTAAATTGTCGCTTTTTTTATAGCGCAAAAAATTTAAACCGCAGAGGTGATCAAATATCACCAAAAGAAAACTCTATTTGTGGTTAAAAAAGGACGCTAATTTTGTTTGGGTGCAACTTTGCATGACCGCGCAATTGTGAGTTAAAGCCACGCAGTGCCGAATCGCAAAAAATGGCCCGGTCATTGGGCAGCCGCCAGCCAATTCTTCTGGAGCTGAAGTGGTTAAAGGGGTTGTAAAGGTAAAAGTTTTTTCATCTTAATGCATTCCATGCATTAAAGCGGTTCTCCACCCTAAAGTGGAGTCCCGCTGATCGGAACCCTCCCCCCCTCCGGTGTCACATTTGACACCTTTCAGGGGGGAGGGGGGTGCAGATACCTGTCTAAAGACAGGTATTTGCACCCACTTCCGGCCACACGCTACGGGCAAAAGACGGGCATTCCGTCACATCCCGTCTTTCGCCCGTTGTGTGCTGGGAACACTCGGCTCCCAGCACACAGCGTGTGAGCCAATCGGCGGGCGCAGCGCGACTCGCGCATGCGCCGTAGGGAACCGGGCAGTGAAGCCGCAGCGCTTCACTTCCTGGTTCCCTCAGCGTGGATGGCGGGGGGAGCAGCAGAGTGACGAGCGATCGCTCGTGCTCTGCTGCGATCGGCGCTGGACTGCAGGACAGGTAAGTGTCCTAATATTAAAAGTCAGCAGCTGCAGTATTTGTAGCTGCTGGCTTTTAATATGTTGTTCCCGTGGCACATCCGCTTTAAGGTGAAAAAACTTCTGACAATAACGGCCTCCCCAGCCCACCCGTTTACTTACCTGACCCCTGGAAATTCCCAGACTGTGAACACGCTGGCATCTTGGCCGGCTTCTCGGCTCATTCATTGGTTGATTGAAGCAGAGAAGCCATTGGCTCGCTCTGCTGTAAATCACAATCAATGACGCAGTGCGCCGGGGGGCGGGGCCGAGTGATACAGTTAGCCGCTATGGCCGTCGGCTGTATCATGGGACTCCACACAATGCAAGCTCCCTCGCATGAATGTGTGGAGTTCTTGCAGGGAGGAACAGAGACAACCGCCGAGGGACCCCAGAAGACGTGCAAAAAATAAGAAAATTTCCTTTAGTGTTCCTTTAAGCATCTCTTCTCCAGAGAAAATAAGTTATATAATATGGGGTAGATCCACAAAGAAATTACCCCGGCGTATCTACTGATACGCCGGCGTAATTTCAAAATTCCTGCGTCGTATCTTTGTTTTGAATCCTCAAAACAAGATACAACGGCATCTCGGCTATATCCGACAGGCGTACATCTTCGTACGCCGTTGGATCTAAGATGCAATTTTTCGGCGTCCGCTAGGTGGCATTCCCATCGTAATCCGCGTCGAGTATGCAAATTAGCTATTTCCGACGATCCACAAACGTACGACCAGCCGTCACATTTTTTTACGTTGTTTCCGTTTGGCTTTTTCCGGCGTATAGTTAAAGCTGCTATATGGTGGCATACTCAATGTTAAGTATGGCCGTCGTTCCCGCGTATAATTTTGAAAATTTTACGTCGTTTGCGTAAGTTGTCTGTGAATAGGGCTGGACGCCATTTACGTTCACGTCGAAACCAATGACGTCCTTGCGACGTCATTTGGAGCAATGCACCCTGGGAGTTTTTACGGACGGCGCATGCGCAGTTCATTCGGCGCGGGGACGCGCTTCATTTAAATGAAACACGCCCTCTACCCCGCCGAATTTGAATTCCGCACCCTTACGCCGCAAGAGATACGCTACGCCGCCGTAACTTATGGCGCGGATTCATTGAGGATTCAAACCAACTAAAAGTAAGTTATCTTAGATACGCTGCGCCCAGCGCAGATGTATGTGGATCTGCCCCTATGTTTGTAGTCAATCCTCATAACTGAAGTCCTCCAGCCCCTTATTAGTTTTGTTGCCCTTCTCTGGACTCTCTTTAAAATATCATATTGATGAGAGATTTGGCTTTGCATGTAATATAAAAGAAAATATCTGTACCTGCTTCACTAAGGTTTTTGCACACAGCAATAAGATGCATGTTCTTTTGCCGATATGTGTTTTGGGTGAAGATTTTCCTTTGTAAACTGGCCTCAAAATAGGCACACATATAAAATGAAATGCAACTTCGAATATCAAAAGTTGAAAAGATAAGAACAAAAGTTCAAATTTTGCATAAAAAAAGACAACCAGCAAAAAAATTAAATAAAAACAATTTAAGTATTGAATGAAAGTACACATATATTTATGAAAATATAGACATCTTTTTTTAAATCTTAATTTAAATTAATATAAACTTGAGAAGAAAAGAATAAAAACATGTAATTTGCCAACAATCCAGATTTGTGGTCACTGATCATCTTCCTAAATTTCCATTAAGGCTTTAACTTGTTTGCCAGCAGTTAATGTTTTATCTGGAGCGTCACAACCACCTCCTATTTATCACAGCACCGCATCCTGTTTTACTTACGGCGGCCATGTTTGGTATGATATTGAGGACCGAAGTCCATGTATTCTAGTGAATGTGAACGACGGCCATTTTTGGTGTAAAGTGTGATACAGTCTCCGCCACCATTCTATGTTAGATAATGGAGACTGTAGCCTGGATGCCCTTGTCACTAGATTATATTATCCCCGCAGGAAGCGATGTGTTTATATCACAGCTACAAACATTAAAATTGTATTACATCAAATTTAAAATGAAACGGGTTAATACGTACATTAATAAATATAGAAATAGAACGGGAGGATTAGATTGAAGTTCAGCTAATTCTAAATGCAAGAGTATATCGGGGGGCATACAAAATTAATTATATAACGATACAGATGGCATAATTACAACCAACCTTAATGTGTTGATAAAAATAAGGAAACTATATAATAATATAATATATGTATAATATAATAATATAAATATGACGTAAATTAATTGTATTCCTATTTTAATTTTAATAAAATGTTTGAAACAAAAAAAATAATATAAATATGAATCAGAAATTAGGAAATTGGAAATTAAAAATAGGGGT
The DNA here is from genome assembly GCF_905171775.1 of Rana temporaria. Taxonomy (NCBI): domain Eukaryota; kingdom Metazoa; phylum Chordata; class Amphibia; order Anura; family Ranidae; genus Rana; species Rana temporaria. The sequence goes on from NC_053497.1 coordinate 158,259,741, forward strand.
CGGATTCCCTGGTTATTGAAAATTAATTAATTGATGATTAATCAAAAGATTAAAAATTAGAAAACAATTAAGATCTAGATCTATATTCAAGCCTAAGGGCTGGAGGGTCTCGAGCTCAAAAATCTATCGGGTTTCGTTTTGTGATATCTTAATTTTCTTATTCTCTCCTCTCAAATGTCCCTTGATCTTATCTATTCCGTAAAATGTCATGATAGTCCCTAAAATGTCTCGAAACACTATGTTTATTGAATCCATTTTTTATGTTTGGAGATATGTTCCAGAATCCCAACGTGTAACTCCCTAGTTGTTCTTCCAACATATTTTTGACATGGGCACTCTAAGGCCCTGTACACACGATCAGTCCAAACTGATGAAAACGGACTGAGGTTCAGTTTCATCAGTCCAAACCTACCATGTGTATGGCCCATCAGACTTTTGTCCTTCAGACCAAACTTTTAAAACTTGCTTTAAAATCGGACTGATGACCGATCAGTCAAAACCGATGGTTAGTACGCAAAAGCATCGGTTCCAAACCCTCAAATGCTCAGAATCAAGTCGACGCATTCTTGGAAGCATTGAACGAATTTACGGTATATAAAGACGTGGTCTTATTTTTAAGGAGGGTTTTCTTTCGATCCCTGTATCAGCAGGATGATCGGGAAATCGAAACAAACCCGCAACCTGATCTGGACGACCAGCAGGCCTTGGAAATTCTCAATTTACTGCTGGAAGAATCAGAGGGTACCCAATTAACTAGTCCCACATCAATACGACGTGCCAATCTTAATATCAAATCAACTAAAATGCCCCCACTCAACAAAAATCGTTGGCTTAACATCTTCCTTGAAGTAGTTCAGAGAGATCTGGAGGGATTGCCCTGGCAAATCAACAATCAGGACAACCTCTCCAAAATGGAGCGTAAAGCCCTTACGGAGCTAAAGAATGCCAAAAATATCATTATCAAAAAGAGTGATAAGGGGGGTAATGTTGTCTTGATGGACAACGAGGACTATGAAGCAAAACGTCTTCTGGGGGACCACAACACCTACCGTAAACTTGAACGTGACCCCTTCTCAGGAGTGGCTGGGGAGCTTAATAGCAAACTGGATGACGCAGTGGAGGCAGGACTTCTGCTTAAACGGGAATCTGAATACCTATCGGTAGACGATTATAATATCCCGACCTTTTACTGTATTCCTAAATTGCACAAGTCTCTCCCTGGGAGGCCTATTGTCTCGGCAATCAGGGGACCCCTAGATAGAATCGGTGGGTATTTGGACTCACTACTAAAAGAGATGGTGTGTAATATAAAATCATATGTCCAGGACACTCGGGACGTACTGTCCAAGATTGCCGACATAAGAGCAGATGAGGGGGTGTGGCTAATTGTAATTGATGTGGAGTCGCTCTACACTTCAATTCCCCACAATGTTGGAATTAATGCAGTGAGGTTTTTCTTGGAGAAACATTTTCCACTTCTGGGGCCCCAGAACAAATTTCTCCTAGACCTCCTGGAATTTGCATTATCCCACAATTTCTTTCAATTCGCATCATCGTTTTATCAACAGACAAAAGGCACCTCTATGGGTGCTGCATGGGCTCCGGCCTATACATGCCTACATCTGGGCCTGTGGGAAGAGGAGGATGTGTTTGTGTCCCCACTATATCACAGTCACGTACATACGTGGCTGCGATATATTGACAATGTATTCGTCATCTGGAAGGGCGACATTGAGAGCTTACACAACTTCATTAACCAATTAAATATAAACGAAAATTAACATCAGGTTAACCTACACCTTTGATAGATCCCAAATTTCTTTCTTAGACCTCAAGATTGGCCTAAAAGACGGTAGGATTTCTACCTGCACCTTTAGGAAGGACACTGCTGCAAATACTCTGTTGCAGGCTGATAGCCACCACCCACAGTGGCAAAAAAACGGCATCCCTATGGGGGAGTTCGTTAGGATTAAATGCAATTGCTCTGACCCCTCCACTTATCACAAGGAGGGTAAAAAGTTATATGCCAGGTTCCGGGAGAGAGGATATTCCCACACGCAAATTAAAATTGCGAAAAGGAAAGTAGCCACACGAAGCAGGAAAAGCCTGCTCCTCAAAAACACACACAGAACCAATGGGAAGAAAAAAGGTGAGTGTGGTCCAGTGAGGTTAAAAACCACCTATGGTTCCCAATGGGACAGGGTAAGGAAAATCCTGGAAAAACACTGGGCCATACTCACCAGTAACAAAAACCTGTCAGACATTGTTGGCGTGGGGCCCAAAATGGTGGTCCGTAGAGCCAAGAACCTGAGTGACCTGTTGGTTCAGTCAGAATATGTCAGACAGCCTAATAAATCATGGCTGCCTGAATACCCTCGTAGTTTGGGCATGTTTCCATGTACTAGATGTCAAGTCTGCCCCTTCGTGGACAGAACACATACTTTTATGGATGCCACAGGCACCAAAGAGTATGAGATCAGGGATCTCATTAACTGCTCGTCCGAGCGGGTCATTTACATGATCACCTACCCCTGTCAGAAGATGTATATAGGCAAAACAAAAAGGCAGCTTAGGATTAGAATAGGAGAGCACTTGCGAGAGATTAAAAAGGAGAAGGATAGAGACAAGGAGGGGAGACAGGAAAGCCCAGTGGCACAACATTTTTCAGACTACCATCAGGGTAAACCTGATGGTATGAAAATTAAGGGCATCTATGCGCGAGAAACAAGCGAGGGGACTACAGCGAAAGGACACCACTTTCGACAGCAATATTTATCCACGCACACGTAAGGCATATACCCCTTATCTACAATCAGGACCTGGTATCCTCTGGAGGGAAACCCTTAATTGGATGACACGATCGAATACACAGCGTTATTATCCTCCACACATGCTGCTTACACAGACGCATCTGATGCCACAGGCACCAAAGAGTATGAGATCAGGGATCTCATTAACTGCTCGTCCGAGCGGGTCATTTACATGATCACCTACCCCTGTCAGAAGATGTATATAGGCAAAACAAAAAGGCAGCTTAGGATTAGAATAGGAGAGCACTTGCGAGAGATTAAAAAGGAGAAGGATAGAGACAAGGAGGGGAGACAGGAAAGCCCAGTGGCACAACATTTTTCAGACTACCATCAGGGTAAACCTGATGGTATGAAAATTAAGGGCATCTATGCGCTCAATTTACCCACTAGAAGAGGTGATTTCGACAGAATACTCCTCCAGAAGGAAAAGTGGTGGATTTTCACCCTCAAATCTCTCGTGCCACTGGGCATGAATACTGAACTTAGTATGCAACCCTTTCTGAAGCAGTAGACATTCGACTTACCTTTTGAAATATGGGTGACTGCAGAGGGATGGCACCTTTGAGACCAGACTGTTTCAATGGTATTTATTTATTGATAGATACACCTCTATGAGGTATCCCCTATTCCAACATGAGTCCTTGTTCTCCCTCTCTTGTCATTCTCTCCTCCCTACCTATATCTCCACAATCGTACGATGCCTTGATCCATATATGTATCTATCAAGCTATACTCTTCTATTTTCCAACCCCTTTTTTCTCTAATCCTTCTCAAATCTATTTGTATCCTTATTCTCTATGCTATAACAAATTTTTTTTCCCCTTTAATATATGCGGTTATGTTAGTCATTTGAAATGTGACAGATGCCTGGTTGTTGGTACTCAACATGGACAAGTGCATGTGTTTGAAGTTGCTGACCAACACATCTTTAGGAAATTTCCTTCGTTTTCCATGATCTATCTGCTCACATTCATGTTTGTCTGTTGTTTTGTGTGGTAGGCGTTGTGGTTTTTGTTGTTAAGAAATAGGGTCAGTTAACATATGAGAAGCACCTCCAGTCTATTTTCCAATACTCTGATTTGTTTTCTTTTTCCTTCACTAATTAGAGACAGACGTGCGCCGATAGCATATAAAGGAGCGGCACACGCCTCTCTCTTTCCGTCCAGACGAAGCTACGCACTCACGTTACGAAACGCGTTGACGTCACTGGGCGCCGGACGCCACTCCAACAACGCCCCGCTGCAGCGGGAACCAAAAAAGTTTGAACTGAACAAACGAGAAACAAGCGAGGGGACTACAGCGAAAGGACACCACTTTCGACAGCAAAATTTATCCACGCACACGTAAGGCATATACCCCTTATCTACAATCAGGACCTGGTATCCTCTGGAGGGAAACCCTTATTTGGATGACACGATCGAATACACAGCGTTATTATCCTCCACACATGCTGCTTACACAGACGCATCTGAAAGATCACAGACGCTGTCAGCAGCACACCTGCAACTCAGATGGTGGGAGGATAAATTCATCTTGCCTATTTCCGAATCTATCAAGCCAGTGACGGGTAAGATCGTTCCATTTCTCCAATCATATATCCATACTAGGAAATCTAGGGGTTACTTATGTTTTGCCTTTCAAAGTGAACCTTATTCACATCAAGCATGGCACTCCATGAACTGTAATATGTTGCTTCCATTCGCTTTTTTTCATTTGGAACCACAGGAAACTTATAAGGAACTGTATTTTTCTTCCTTCCAGGTTGCTCAGCTTATATAGAACTGTCAACACAATGGATCCACTGATCATTTCTAGTCCTTCTCCCTAATGACAGAACTACATGTTCTATCGTTTCATGTATGCACTCTCATTGTACTGTGCAGCATTACCCTGGTAATTCCAGCATTCCCCTGCAGGGCCACTTCTGCTGTCTATTCTCTAGAATTTTTCACAATTTGTTAGAACTATACATGGTTATTTTTGACCAGAATCCTCAGCAGAAGTGATTTACAAGGCATCCGGATCGCCATAAATTTTGTCTTTCATGTCTGTCTATTGTTTGTGCCTTTTATGTGGTTTCTTGTTGCACTTTGTATGAACTAGGTTCACTAGTGCAGTACTGGCCGGCCACTGCTAGTAGGTTTGCAAACAGAGCTTTTCAGCCCAAATGGTAATATTCTTTGATATCTCATTTTGTTCATATATTTGTAAATTTTCTAATATTTAATTAAACTTTTTATATCTATAATATTTTCCGTCACTGCCTCAGTTGTCCCTTGGGATGCTATCTCTTGGTCTCCCTATGGGATAACATCCCCCTTTCTTATATGCATTGTTTTGGCTATGGTGGTGATCCCCAATTTGTGGATGTGACTATTTATAGATCAATGAGATATTAATTTTGTAGTGGTTGGTGGGGACATGCTCATTCTTTTTGATGTTCATTTGTGAAGTAGCCTCTAGTTGTTCAGCTATACCTTGGAGTGCATCCCTGTTTATAGTTAAGGATCCTCTGTTGACCATAGTAAATATAATTAATCCAATCTACATTCCTATTGGAACCCTCTTTATCCCATTACTAAATTAAATTTCATAAAAGCAACAACTTCACCAGATTACTGTATTTTTTTTCTTCTTACTATACTTTCAATCATAAGCATTTTAATTTTGCAGAAGAACATTAATTTTATATTGGGCTTTCTTAAATATTTTATTTCTAAAAGACACTAAATTATATTGAATTACACTATTTTTCAGAACCAATCATACATGTGGTTCATCAACTGAACCACATGTGCTCTGTCACTATATGACTGTTTAAACAAACATAGCAGCCTTTAGTTCTATCCTTCAGTGTAGACAAACATACAGGAAGTTCCACCGTGCCCATATATGGATCCATTTATAAAGGCACAATATTTCTTCCCGATAAATACATTTGTCAATCCAAAGCCTGAAAAGTGACATTTTTGATTCACCATTGTGGCCCTATGACACTGCATCATTTCAGTCTCATAATTTTATCTATACACTATTTTAACCGACCTTTCTTTTTAACATCCAGTTGTCACTGGACAAAGCTTAGTCAAAGCCATGCAAATTAACACCTCATGTTTCCTTAATAATAAAATGGCGAAAGCACCCACACATTTTACTAAAATACCAATGAGAGAGAGAAAGAGAGAAGGAAAGAGAGAGAGAGAGAAAAAGAAAGAAAGAGAGAGAGAGAGAGAGAGAGAGAGAGAGAGAGAGAGAGAGAGCAAGAGAGAGAGAAAGAAAGAAAGAGATCTCTACATTAAACAAAAATACTAAATTAAGTAGGGCTTTCTTTAGATTTTTCAAATGATTATGTATTCAAGTTATCTCTTATTATTAAAAAAAGACTTGCCCTATAATAAGCTTTATAGTTCACTTAATATTCACTCATTCAAAAATCTCAATGAACGCTCAAGAAAAGTTATTTAGGCTCAAAAATGTTTTAAAACCATTACTTCTAGAAAGCCACATGTTCTCCGGTCTCTACACTAACATTCAGCGTGTCAGGCTGTGTAACGTGATCTGCATCTCTATGCTAGAAGCACATTCCTTCCCTGCTCTCCAGAGAAAAACATCTGCTAACTACTAAACCGAATCTTGCAACCTTTGTATACCATACATCATACAATGTGATTACAATCAAATTGTATCATTTTTCTCATTTTTAACCCTTTTTAAAAAAAATTTAAACATGTTTGGTTTGTACATCTGCCAAAAATCATGTACATTACATTATAATATGACGTTTCTTGACTACAGCAGTGACAAAAATTGTTTAACGGACAAATCTTGTGAAATCCACAGATCAGTTCCTGCGCATGAACTGACCGGCGTTTTCCCCTGAGAAAATTACTCCAACAAAGTCCTTACTTTTATCGGAAATACTCAATTACAAAAACTTTTAACAATAGTTTTTTTTTCTACAATTTTTGATAATTTTAGATTGAACAAAATGTTCATATTTTAATATTTTTCCTGGGGAACCTTACGTAAATTAGAACAGTCTACTACCTTAATTTAACAACCAAACCCCAGTTTAGAATATTTTGTAAAAATTGCTCAATCCTCAACTTATTATTTACTGCAACCAAATCTGTAGGACTTTATGTTAAATACTAAATACCATGTTGTTTACCATTATCTGAATTTTAAAAATTTCTTTACACAATCTTAATTAATAATTTTCTCTTAAAACTTTGTTCTGTTCCCATGTTTGTGCTTTGAATGACATATAATAACACATTTTCAGTTGTTTAGGCTAAAATATTCATAAACATTTACAGGCAGTATTTAACTTAATTTCCTCATTAAAGAACTTCTTTACACTCTGACATTAATTAACTAATTACCCTATGGAATACCGCGTTTCCCCGAAAGTAAGCCCTACCCCGAAAATAAGCCCTATCTCGATTATCAGGGTGGGCTGTAATATAAGCCCTACCCCGAAAATAAGACCTAGTGAATCTCCTTAACAACACTTTTAAAATGTTGCCTAGTGTCTCCGTTTGCTGCTATATTTAAAAGAAATACGTTTTCACTCACTGCTGCCCCGCCGGAGGTCCTCTTCTCTCCTCCCGGCTGATTAATGCTGCTTCCTCTTTCGTTGCATGTCAGCGCGCATCTCGGCTATTCCCTAGTGTCCCGTTGTAGCTGCTACGGTATATTTAAAAGAAATAAGGTTTTCACTCACTGCTGCCCCGCCGGAGGTCTTCTTCTCCCCTCCCGGCTGATGTCTGCTGCTGCTTCCTCTTTCGTTGCATGTCAGCGCGGATCTCGGCGGATCTCGGCTATTCTCTCTTTCCTCCCCTCCTCCCTCCAGCAGTCGTCTTCGACGCACTGACGTCAGCGGCAATCTCGGCTTTTCGTTTTCCTCTTCTCCTCCCGCTGACGTCTGCGCCCCCCTCCTTCTTTGCACGGAGCGGGCTGACGTCACTGCAACACCTCTAATCATCACCTCAGAGAAGAATAAACGCTGGTAAACAGGTATTTTTAAAAGTATACCGTACCAGTACCATATAAAACAACACTGGACCTCATACAGTACATACAGTACCATAAATAATGATATAAAAAACGAACTCCTGACCTGATGGGGGGGTGGGGGTGGGGTGATACCTGAGGGGAAGACAAGACACAGAATTTAACAGATTGTAACAGAAAATAGAGAGGGATAAATGACACAGCACAAACACTGTGTTGTTTATCATGCTTTAAAGGAACAGGATTTTTTTTTAAAGCAACAACCATCCAGACAGACTTGAGACTTTTTGCGCACTTTATGTGTACCGTATATGGTATTAATACAGTACGGTATTTTGATGGAGATGCAAGAAATTCAGGCTGGCAATCAGGGTTTGGAGAGTTTTGATGATATTCCAGAAGAAGATGACATGGTTGTAATTGAATAAATGTTGTTTAGGGAGAGCTACCGTACCATATATTGCTGTAAATGAGAGATTAGGACCAATGGTTCAAAGGAAAATGAAAATGAAGATAACTGTACCGGTATTTGAATAAATGTTGTTTAAATGTTGTTTAATGTACATACCGGAAATAAATAAGCCCTACCCTGAAAATAAGCCCTAGTGTGTTTTTTTGGACAAAATTTAATATAAGACCCGGTCTTATTTTCGGGGAAACATGGTATATCACAGTGATTATGGGACTCAAAACCTGTAGTTACTTGGTCTCTTGATTCGGGACCCCCCTTGGGACCCCTCTGGCATCTATATATCAGGGCCTATAACACACATATATCAACTATATTCCAAAGAATGTTTTCAAAGGAACCTCTTAATCATCACCCAATCATCAGGGAGTATACAGTGAATATCGGTACCTAAATTAGAACCTGAAATGCGAGAAAATACTCGTACACGGATATTAGTTAATTATTTTACAAGACCGGTCACATAATTTCTCAAAGTATCAGACTGTAATTGCAACTGTCATGGATTATAACAACCTAATTTAGAGACTGTTTCAAACAAGATTTCAAAAGGGGATAATGAATGATTCCCCCTTGGGGCCACTTTCCCACTAGCTGAGGGTGGTAAGGTATGTGAGACATCTAATGTAGTACCCAGGACCTTCCATATTTCTTTTGTAACTGTAGCAATGAACGCAGGGGCTGATCACTCTCTATCACTCTCTATCACCTCAGTTACCCCATGGAGCCATCAACATACAAGGTGAGTTAAGGCATTGGGGTCGGGGCACACAGGACAGAGGGTAGGTGAGCGGATTCCACCTTCATGAGTTCAGAACAATCATGTTTATCCAGGGTAGGAGTAGGTAGGTCTGCATCATTCTCTTCTTTCTGTGTTTGTCCAAAGACATGGCATGATACCCCCCTTGGACAAAACAAAGGAGAGAAAAAGGGTTGGTGGGTTACAGAGCACAGAATCTGGCATGGGCAATGGGCTGGGGGCAGGAGAGGATGCCATCTGCATTAACAGGGGATAGAGGGGGTAGTGTAATACTGAGCACATGGGGTTGGGACAGGATGGGGCAGGTCGGAGCAAGGCCTGTTTGCAGGGGGATGGACCTCCAGCACAGAACAGCATTCGGGCGGAGCCCATGCTTCCACAATAGCAGTGGTGTTGCTCAGCATACATACAGCAGCTTAGACCTTGGGCAGATCACCACTCGGTACAACAGCCAGTGTTCGATAGGTAATACCAACAGGGAAAGCAGCAGGGGCACATGGTCTTGAAGGGGCAATAACCGCAGTAACAGCCCTTGGGCACCACATTATAACAGGGAACAAGCCATATATGTATCAGATCGTGGGTCACATACCACCATCAGGGTAGGTAGGTCATGGGAGGCTATCTCAGCTGAAGTGGCAGGGAAGGGGCAAAAGGAAGGTTGGCCTTGAACTCAGTGATAAATACAGGCAGGGCCCCACAGATCACACAATCTGACCGATAAAATGACAAAAATCAGTGAAGGCTGGACATCATTTAACATCTAAATTACGCTCAGCATAAGAAAATAAGCTTCAAAGATAAGCATCGTGAGTTACTAAAATTCCTTCTTATACATCAACATTAACAGTTGCTGTGAACGTGAAACAGATCAAACGAATTGACATTTATCTAACAAAGAAACAGTTGCAATTCATCAGTCTGTCTTTTTTTTTTTTTAAACCTTTTTTTTTCCCTATGTGTTTTTTATGGCTTGGCCTCTAACAGCCAGCAGACATATGGTTAACAAGACACACAGCAGGAAAGGGGGGGTGAAGGGGGATTTAGTAAGCTGCCAGAAGCAAAGCAAACAGGAGAATACACATACACGGAGTGTTACTTTAAATCAGTGTTTCTCAATTCCAGTCCTCAGGCCCCCCCAACAGGTCAGGTTTTCAGGATTTCCATTATTTTGCACAGGTGATTTGATCAGTTTCACTGCCTTAGTAATCACCACAGCCTTTTCATCTGAGGGAAATCCTGAAAACCTGACCTGTTGGGGGGGCCTGAGGACTGGAATTGAGAAACACTGCTTTAAATGAACTTTTACGGAGCACACAATAACTGATAACATACAACAAACAACAGACCAGACACAGTTGGGCGAACATTAAGCTACACACACATAGCTAGAATATAACTATTTCAGCGATCATTTTTGACACACTCCGTGCTCCTTTCGTCTGTATGGAGGTAAATATTATATACACAAATATGCATTGACACCATAGATTTGCTTTCTTTTCATATTAATACAGAAAGGACAAGGCATCTGTGACCATTGCCACCCTCTCTAAATCTCTGTCTGTGCAAAGAGAAGCCAATCTCATAATTACATATTTGTATTTATAATAGTATGTGCACATCTATAAATCTGGGTGTGTTTTTTTTTCCCCGCTAGGACGTTTTTTTTTCTCACACAGAGGTAGCCAGGCATCTGTGACTCTCACGGGTCACCCTCTTAAGCCACTCTGCTGCCAGATAAGGTAACGGTGCCACCCCCCTTCTACAGACATACACCTGAAATAGCCACATTCAAATCATAAAACATAAACGTCAAACGGCAGAATAGGGACGATGTTTAGCACAAATGTCCTTGTGTCCTCGTGTCATACAGGGATCCCCATTGAATCTCACAGGGGCTTCATTCTTCAGTCGATGGGGTGGGCCGGAAGGAGGGGGTTTAGGAGTGCAGTAGAAGGGGCCAGCTGTCTTCACTTAATAATTTCTTGAGCCGAGATTTTAACCCTATAATGTCTTTTAAAACCACTTGCCGACTGCCGCATGTATATGTACGTCCACAGAATGGCACGTACAGGCAGATGGGCGTACATGTACGTCCCCGCCTTTCTGCGAGTCAGGGGTCTGATAGGGACCCCCCCCCCCCCGCTACATGCGGCGGTCGGATACCCGCGGGGAGCGATCCGGGACGACGGCGCGGCTATTTTTTTATAGCCGCTCCGTCGCGATCGCTCCCCGGAGCTGAAGAACGGGGAGAGCCGTATGTAAACACAGCTTCCCCGTGCTTCACTGTGGCGGCTGCATCGGTCGAGTGATCCCTTTTATAGGGAGACTCGATCGATGACGTCAGTCCTACAGCCACACCCCCCTACAGTTGTAAACACACACTAGGTGAACACTAACTCCTACAGCGCCACCTGTGGTTAACTCCCAAACTGCAACTGTCATTTTCACAATAAACAATGCAATTTAAATGCATTTTTTGCTGTGAAAATGACAATGGTCCCAAAAATGTGTCAACATTGTCCGAAGGGTCCGCCATAATGTCGCAGTCACGAAAAAAATCGCTGAACGCCACCATTAGTAGTAAAAAAAAAAAATTAATAAAAATGCAATAAAACTATCCCCTATTTTGTAAACGCTATAAATTTTGAGTAAGCCAATCGATAAACGCTTATTGCGATTTTTTTTTACCAAAAATAGGTAGAAGAATACGTATCGACCTAAACTGAGGAAAAAAACTATTTTATATATGTTTTTGGGGGATATTTATTATAGCAAAAAGTAAAAAATATAGATTTTTTTTCAAAATTGTCGGTCTATTTTTGTTTATAGCGCAAAAAATAAAAACCGCAGAGGTGATCAAAAGAAAGCTCTATTTGTGGGGAAAAAAGGACACCAATTTTGTTTGGGAGCCACGTCGCAGGACCGCGCAATTGTCTGTTAAAGCAACGCAGTGCCGAATCGCAAAACCTGGCCTGGGCATTTAGCTGCCTAAAGGTCCGGGGCTTAAGTGGTTAAGGAAAGTAACAGCACTGTAGTATATTTTCACACATACATATGTAACATTTGAGTAGCTCAGGAGGAAAGTAATCATAACACAAAAATATTCATTTTAGTAACTTCCATCACAGTCTGTTACAGCGTGATGAATGTGCTTACTCCATTATGAACGATAGTTTTACCAGAACGAGCGCTCCCGTCTCATTACTTGCTTCTGAGAATGCACGGGTTTTTAACGTCGTTTTAGCCCACACACGATCATTTTTTACAACCTGAAAAACTACATTGTTTAAAACGTTGTTAAAAAATGCAACATGCTCGAAAAAAAATGCAACATGCTCGAAAACAACGTTTTTTTCATGACGAAAAATTATCGTGTGTACGCGGCATAAGGGTGCAAATTCTTCAATTTTATCGATATGAGACAATTTAGGTGACTATGGATGAAACATATCTACCTGTCTGCCTTTCTATGCATGAATCGTTATTACAAATTAGCCTTTGACCTTCCAAGTGGAAACAAAGATATCACTTTACCACTCCCCTTAAAAAATAAAACAAAAAGATTTAATTGGATGAGATAAAGATGATATTGTCACTGCTCCTCCTCTCCACCTCGTCCAATCAGAGAATGTCTTGTATGCATTGAAAAAAATACAAGGTGTTTTATGAAGGGTAGCAGTGCCAAGTGAGCAACACCCTGTGGTCAGTGTACGGAGATGAAGCAGCACACACAGGAACCATCAGATTGCAGGACTACCACAGTAATTGTCAGCTTCTTCAGCTAACTACCAGGTATGAAAAAATGCATACTTGTTCCAAGCTAGACCAAAGTAAGTGTGCAATAAAGATCATATCTGGAGTTCAACTTTTAAAAGGGAATTACAAGCTTTTAAAAGGGAAATTATGACCAGTTCTCTGACCAGTCGGTATTGTATGCTGTATGAGAACTTTGGTAATGGAAACAGACGTACACAGTACATTGTTAAAGATAAAGATGGTTGACATAAATCCTCTACCAGTCCAGCATGTTTGAAATGTTGGTATAGGACCAAGTGAAGAGCACACTTAGTGACCAATTGACTTAATGACCTAGTCAGAGGAACGGAACTCTGTCATTAAAGTGTTTGTTAACCCCCCCAAAAAAATGTATCTTGTTTTTTTAAAGCATGCTAAACAGCACAGTGCGTGTGCTGTGTAATTTGGCCCTGTGTAACAACTGTAATACCTGGCTGATCCTGCCTGGCTATACCCTTCCCCCTGTGAACTGCCCACGATAATCGGGGCTCCTGAGCCCTGACACTGTGGTCCATTTACATGCCTCCATCAGCCGCAGCCTGCACTCTTGTGTCTGTGTCTCCCTCTGTCCTCCTCCTCCCTTCCCTCCTTGCCTGTCAGCTCCCCAATCCTTCCCTCCTGCACTAAAAATAACAGCAATTTTCTTTTATAGTTCCCTCTGATGTAGAACAGTAAGCTCCCCAGTCCTTTATAAAAATATGCAGTATAATAGCTAACTTCAGAGCACCTTTCGGCGATCACGTGACTGTCCACCGGTCTCCTCCTCTCCTCGCCTCGACTGACGTCACTGGGGGTTTTCCAGCACTTCCCCTAGAGCTATCACATCAGGAGAGGAGACCAGCGGGCAGTCAGCTGAGCGCTGAACGGTGTTCTGAAGTAAGCCATTATACCACATATAAAGGACTCTATAAAGGACATCCACTGGGGAGCTTACTATTCTATATCAGAAGGAACTATAGCAGAAAATGTTTTACTTCACAAACTCTTTAAGTGGGGGCTGTCTTTATAGCATAAAACTGCTACACAAGCCACTTTGTAATTTGTTGTTGTTAGAAATGATCTTTCCATTTCAATCCAAAGCTGCTGTAATATTCTAAAACTGTCAAGTAAACTAAATGCAATATGCCAACCAGTAGGGATGAGCCGAACACCCCCCCCCCCCCCATTTGGTTTGCATCAGAACATGCGAACAGGCAATTAATTTGTTTGAACGTCCGAACACCATTCAAGTCTATGGGACTCGAACAAGAAAAATCTAAAGTGCTCATTTTAAAGGCTCATATGCAAGTTATTGTCATAAAAAGTGTTTGGGGACCTGGGTCCTGCCCCAGGGGACATGTATCAATGCAAAAAAAGTTTTAAAAATGGCATTTTTTTTCGGGAGCAGTGATTTTAATAATGCTTAAAGTGAAACAATAAAATTTAAGCCCCCCGCCTGCAGACCCCCACAACCACTGGGCAAGGGTTGTGGGGATGAGGCCCTTGTCCCCATCAACATGGGGACATGGTGCTTTGAGGGGTTACAGACACCCAAAGCATCCTTCCCATGTTGAGGGCATGTGGCCTGGTGCGGTTCAAGAGGGGCGCTCTCTCGTCCCCCCCCCCTTTTACTGCGACCTGCCAGGTTGCGTGCTCGGATAAAGGGTCTGGTATGGATTTTTGGGGGGAACTCCACTCCATTTTTTTTTATTTGGGGTGGAGTTCCCCTTAATCTCCATACCAGACCTGAAGGGCTTGGTAATTGAATTTGGGGGGACCCCCACACTTTTTTTTTAGCAATGTTTTTTAATGCCTTTTCTCTGTATTGCCGTGAGCCGACAATTCATTATAGCTGCAAGTGGTTTTAAATGACTTTTTTTCCTTCAGAAATTACACTTTGTGCATGGACAATCCTAAGCACGGGAAACAAACGCTGCTTTACAGGCATACTATACACACCCTCTAGCTACGGAATTTAAAGGAATATTTCACTTTTATTGTTTCACTTTAAACATTATTAAAATCACTGCTCCCAAAAAAACAGCAGTTTTTAAAACTTATTTTTGCATTGATACATGTCCCCTGGGGCAGGACCCAGGTCCTCACACACTTTTTATGACAATAACTTGCATATAAGCCTTTAAAATGAGCACTTTAGATTTCTCCCATAGACTTTTACTGGGTGTTCCGCGGCTTTTTGAATTTGCCGCAAACACCCCAAATTGTTCGCTGTTCAGCGAAAGGGCGAACAGGCAATGTTCGAGTCGAACATGAGTTTGACTCGAACTCGAAGCTCATCTCTACCAACCAGGTGTACATAACACCCCCAGCAATGTAATGTCAGATTTGCTAGCTCAGCTCCTTACATTGCTTTTAATCTCTGCTCACCAGTATATGTACACATCCTATCCGATGTTTGTACCATTTTTCTTTCCATGATCCTCATACTTTTCATAGGGTGTACATGCCGGTCTACACTATCCACACTTTGGACAACTTCTGTCTGAGGTCCAGTGTCCAACCTTGGAGCTCCTCTACTCGGTTCTTCCTGCTTAATTTACCTACTGCCGCTGGCATGTGAGTCCATGCCATCCGGTAAGAGTGTTTACCACTTATATCGGGTGAAGGACACACTATCCATGGTGACCCAATTGTGTCGTTTGGTTATCCCATATTCCTTTGCCTCTGTATTGGACCATACCTCTGAGCCCTTCTCCCAGTGTGGACTACTCCAGCATATTGTGGCAGTAATACATCTTTATAAGAACTTTATTCACTATCCAGTGATTTCACTTTTCCATCTGGTTGTCCAGGGAACTTTGCACTTTTGCACCCAGCACTTTAATTTAGCACTGTGGTTCAATTCATGCACTTTATGATATATCTTGCACATAATATATATGACACTATCATTTTAAGCGCTACACTATGGGGGTTATTTACGAAAGGCAAATACACTTTGCACTACAAGTGCACTTGGAAGTGCAGTCACTGTAGATCTGAGAGGAAGATCGAAATAAGAGGAAACGCTGCTGATTTCTATCCTCCAATCATGTGCAACCTAAAATTCATTTTTTTTTTTTTTTCCTTGCATGTCCCCTTCATATCTACAGTGACTTCACTTCCAAGTCAAGCGTGTCACGATCCTACGGGGTAAAATGACCGCACCAGCCAAGCAGACCCTGGCTGGAAAAAGCACCCAGAGGCGATTCAGTTCGCATGAGTAGCGCTATACAAGTCATTCATTCAAGTGCACTTGTAGTGCAAAGTGGATTTGCCTTTAGTAAATAAACCCCTATTTGTTATAAAATAATAGGAGGGAGAGTACATCACCAGAAACCTGAGCGATGCGATTATACCTGTTGAATTTATCAACTTATCTGTAAGTAACAAAACATAGGATTTATTTACTGTATCATGCCAAGAGTTCTTCATCGCTAGCCTCAATGTACTAACACTAAAACAGACAAAATTATGAATGTGACATACAGTTATACTTAGCACATTGATGAATTCCTCTACATAGTAATTACTGACTAATGTTTGGACTCCACAAAGAAGCCTTTGAAATCAAAGTGTGGTAAATGTCACAGGCTCTCACTAAATGTGAGCTGGAAAAATACATAAGAGAGGATCTTTTCTTCTTCACATAGCCACATCAGTGCTTGTGCTGGAACTTGTGATTCACTGAAAAGAAAGGGGGCAGACTGTTACTGTTCAGTGGGGACTGAAAGTAGTCAGCGCTATCATATAGAACTATATGATTAATTATGATATTATTCATGTATTATTCATGTTTACTTTTTTTTTTCAAATATTTGCCGCCATTACTGTACATGCACAAATGTTTACTATGTACAGATGCCCCATTCACTGAGTTTAACGGCTTTTCTTGCAGTTTAGGGAGTTTTCCTTCCTTTGGTATTGAACCTATAGTTAGCGAAACAGCCAGGTAGCTAGCATTTTCTAGAAGGAACGCAGGCATGGCAGCTTATATACTGTAGCTAGCAAGCCAATGTCCATTCCAGAACAGGCCATGTTGGAAATATTAAAAAAACATTGCTAAAGAAGCATCTTATTTATTACAGGTACTTATATAATGTTTCACCATTAATTTACACAGCACTTTACATATATACAGTGGCGTCTGTGAGGGGGGGCGGGCCACACCCGGATGACACCGGCCAGAGGGGTGACACCCACGGGTAGCAGCAGAGGCGTATTAAGTGGGGGAGGGGGGGCAGGCCGCCCCAGGTACCACACACTGTGGGGTGTCAGGCCGGCACCCCCCTCCGCGATTAAAATGGTGGCAGCGCCGCGGGTTTAGACAGCGCCGCAGTGGCACAGTGAGAGGCACAGGCAGGGAAAGGCGAGCTATAGTGGCACTGTTGCGAATCGGCGATACAGTGGGGCGCAGGGTGACACCGCTCACCGCTGCACCTACCATCCCCTCCTCTCGCGGCCGCGGGCTGTCTGATACCGGATGTCACACAGGCACAGCCAGGCCGAGCAGCAGAGTGAAGTCGCCTCCCCCTCCTCTCTGTTTATTTGTAAACAGGGGTAGGGAACCTGCTGTGCATGTGTCGGCCACTATCCGAAGGAGGACACATATCAACAGGACACCCGCCACGCTGATCAGAGGTACTGAATGGGGGCATCTACACTGAACGGGGGCTACACTGAAGGGGGGGCTGCACTGAATGGGGGGCTGCACTGAAAGGGGGTCTACACTAAACGGGGGCTACACTGAAGGGGGGGCTACATTGAAGGGGGTGCACTGAATGGGGGCTACACTGAAGAGGGGGCTGCACTGAACAGGGGCTATACTGAAGGGGGCTGAACTGAAGGGTGCTACACTGAAGGGGGGCTGCACTGAATGGGGGGCTGCACTGAAGGGGGGTCTACACTGAACATGGGCTACACTGAGGGGGGCTACACTGAAGGGGGGCTGCACTGAACGGGACTACACTGAAGGGGGGGCTGCACTGAAGGGGGTCTACACTGAAGGTGGGCTGCACTGAAAGGGGGCTACACTGAAGGGGGGCTACACTGAAGGGGGGCTGCACTGAACGGGGGCTACACTGAAGGGGGGATACACTGAACAGGGCTACACTGAAGGGGGGCTGCACTGAACAAGGGCTTCACTGAAGGGGGAACGGGGATCTGTGTAACATGCATGAGGTCCAGAGCTGCAGGATGCTGTGTAATGCAAAGGGGTCCAGAGATGCAGGGTGCTGTATAATGCAAAGGGGCCCAGAGGTGCAGGGTGATTTGTAATGTAAAGGGGTCCAGAGGTACAGGCAGCTGTGTAATGTAAAGGGGTCCATAGGTGCAGGGTGTTGTGTAATATAAAGGGGTCCAGAGGTGCAGTGAAATGTAAAGGGGTCCAGAGATGCAGGGTGCTGTGTAATGTAAAGGGGTGCAGGGTGCTGTGTAATGTAAAGGGGTCCAGAAGGGCAGGGTGCTGTGTAATGTAAAGGGGTGCTGGAGGCTATGTAATGTAAAGGGGCCCAGAGGTGCAGGGGGCTGTGTAATGTAAAGGGGCCCAGAGTTGCAGGGGGTTGTGTAATGTAAAGGGGCCCAGAGATGCAGACTGCTGTATAATGCAAAGGGGCCCAGAGGTGCAGGGTGCTGTGTAACGTAAAGGGGTCCAGAGGTGCAGGGGTCTGTGTAATGTAAAGGGGCCCAGAGTTGCAGGGGGTTGTGTAATCTAAAGGGGCACAGAGATGCAGAGTGCTGTATAATGCAAAGGGGCCCAGAGGTGCAGGGTGCTGTGTAATGTAAAGGGGCCCAGAGGTGCAGGGTGCTGTGTAATGTAAAGGGGTCCAGAGGTGCAGGGTGCTGTGTAATATAAAGGGGTCCAGAGGTGCAGTGTAATGTAAAGGGGTCCAGAGATGCAGGGTGCTGTGTAATGTAAAGGGGTGCAGGGTGCTGTGTAATGTAAAGGGGTCCAGAGGTGCAGGGTGCTGTGTAATGTAAAGGGGTGCCAGGGGCTGTGTAATGTAAAGGGGTCCAGAGGTGCCGGGGGCTGTGTAATGTAAAGGGGCCCAGAGTTGCAGGGTGTTGTGTAATATAAAGGGGTCCAGAGGTGCAGTGTAATGTAAAGGGGTCCAGAGATGCAGGGTGCTGTGTAATGTAAAGGGGTGCAGGGTGCTGTGTAATGTAAAGGGGTCCAGAAGGGCAGGGTGCTGTGTAATGTAAAGGGGTGCTGGAGGCTATGTAATGTAAAGGGGCCCAGAGGTGCAGGGGGCTGTGTAATGTAAAGGGGCCCAGAGTTGCAGGGGGTTGTGTAATGTAAAGGGGCCCAGAGATGCAGACTGCTGTATAATGCAAAGGGGCCCAGAGGTGCAGGGTGCTGTGTAACGTAAAGGGGTCCAGAGGTGCAGGGGTCTGTGTAATGTAAAGGGGCCCAGAGTTGCAGGGGGTTGTGTAATGTAAAGGGGCACAGAGATGCAGAGTGCTGTATAATGCAAAGGGGCCCAGAGGTGCAGGGTGCTGTGTAATGTAAAGGGGCCCAGAGGTGCAGGGTGCTGTGTAATGTAAAGGGGTCCAGAGGTGCAGGGTGCTGTGTAATATAAAGGGGTCCAGAGGTGCAGTGTAATGTAAAGGGGTCCAGAGATGCAGGGTGCTGTGTAATGTAAAGGGGTGCAGGGTGCTGTGTAATGTAAAGGGGTCCAGAGGTGCAGGGTGCTGTGTAATGTAAAGGGGTGCCAGGGGCTGTGTAATGTAAAGGGGTCCAGAGGTGCCGGGGGCTGTGTAATGTAAAGGGGCCCAGAGTTGCAGGGGGTTGTGTAATGTAAAGGGGCCCAGAGGTCCAGGGTGCTGTGTAATGTAAAGGGTGCCGTGTAATATAAAGGGATGCAGGTTTTTTTTTAATGTAAAGGGGTCCAGTAATACAGGGTGCTGTGTAATGTAAAGGGTCCAGTGATGCAGGTGCTGTGTAATGTAAAGGGGTCCAGTGATACAGGGTGCTGTGTAATGTAAAGAGGTCCAGAGGTGCAGGGTGCTGTGTAATGTGAAGGGATACAGAGGTGCAGGGGGATGTGTAATGTAAAGGGGTCCAGAAGGGCATGGTGCTGTGTAATAAAAAGGGATCCAAAAGGGCAGGGTGCTGTGTAATGTAAAGGGGTGCAGGAGGCTGTATAATGTAAAGGGGTTCAGAGATGCAGGGTGCTGTGTAATGTAAAGGGGCCAGAGGTGCAAGGGGTTGTGTAATGTAAAGGGGTTCAGTGATGCAGGGTGCTGTGTAATATAAAGGGGTCCAGTGATGCAGGGTGATGTGTTATGTAAAGTGGTCCAGAGATGCAGTTGTGGAGAGGGGGTACACAGAATTGACAAAGAGATATTAAAGGATGCAGAGGTATGCAGCGGGGCACAGTGGGGTGCTTTTAAATTTTAATGTGGGGGGGTGCCAGATATAGGATCTGCCCCGGGTGTCAAATGCTCTAGGTACGCCCCTGGGTAGCAGCACTGGTAACACTGCCCGCTGCCATGATCTGCTCCTCTTTGATCTTATGGCTTTGTCCCTCAGCAGAGCGGACCGAAGCTGCCTCCACCTCCTCTCTGTTTACATTCAAAGAGGAGGAGTCCGAGACACACACACACCGCTGTCTGCGATGTTCTGAGGTCTTTTATCTCTATTATATGTACATAGACATATGCGGGGGGTGCTATGGGAGAGGAGAGGGGTGTCTATACTGAGGGGGGTCTGCACTGAGGGTGGAGTGTCTATACTGATGGGGGGTCTGCACCGAGGGGGGAGGATTCTATACTGATGGGGGGGTCTGTACTGAGGGGAATTCTATACTGATGGTGGGGTCTGCACTAAGGGAGGGGATTCTATACTGATGGGGGGTTTGCACTGAGGGGGGTGTCTATACTGATGAGGGTCTGCACTAAGGGGGGATTCTATACTGGTGGTGGGTTCGCACTGAGAGTGGTGTCTTTGCTGATGGGGGGGGTTCTGCAGTAAGAGGGGGGATTCTATACTGATTGGGAGGTCTGCACTGAGGAGGGGGGGTGTCTGAACTGATGGGGGTGTCTATTCTAATGGGGGTCTGCACTGAGGGGGGTGTCTGTATTGATGGGGGGGTCTGTACTGAGGGGGAGGTCTATATTGAGGGAGGGGGATCTGTACTGCACATTAGTATTAAACCAGAGATATAGATAGTGACCATGCTTTGTACAGATACAGTACATTTTTGCTATAAACGTATAAAATATTACTGGTCACTTTATATTGTGTTAATTAGAAAAAAGAACCGTCAAAAAAGTTGTCTTTGTAGAATAGTCTATGTTTATGAATATATTAATTTGTACTTTTATTTTTTTTTAGCTGCAGTCTATGGTTGACTTATTGGAAGCAACTTTGTACAGCATGGATCTTATGAAAGTACATTCCTACATCAACAAAGTTGTGTCACAGATGAACACTCTGGAAGAGGTAGGAGCAATTATCACTGAAAGTATGCTTAGTTTACAGACATCTGCTAAGTCATCTGTAAAGGTTTGCCCCTGAACCGGGCACACTTGAACCAGTATAAGCAAAAACTGCAAAATGTGTGTGCCAGGTTTCCCCAAAATAACAACTAACATACAAGATATATACATAAAGGGAATGTTGGGGGAAGGGGAATAGCAAATGTTCGCTAATTTTATAGGTTTGTCTCAGGGAATACCTATAATTGATCATATACCCTGTTGGGTTTCGTTGCTGTAACCGATATATACATCTATTAATAAGTAAGGAAAGGACTGGGGAAGGAAAGTGAGCTAAGAAAATATCACTTAAAGGGGTTGTAAAGGAAAAAAAAAAAATTGCCTAAAATTAATGTCTGCAAGGTAGACAGACAGAATAGGGTAATGATTCTGTTAAAAAACGAGTAAATACCTATTAAATTCCTTCATCTTTATCACCTCCAGCATTCTAGTTTCTGTTCTCTCATTCACTTCCTGGTTTGGGGTGCTGGTTCATGTAAGAACTACATTTCCCAGTATGAATTGCGGCAAGCCCAGTAATTCACACCTCTTTGAAGTCTCTAACATGTAGAGAGCGTCCTGCCACACACATGTAGTTCCCAGGAGGGGGTGAGCACGTTACCGACCACCGCAGTAAAGCCTCCCATCACGGTGGTCAGTAAAATCAGACAAGCAGGAAGTGAACAAAACAGAGAAGAAATAGAGCAACTTCTGAGCAAAAATTAACAATGAGGAAGTGAAAAGAGGAATGTCTGCAGGTAAAGGGTGCTTATTATGAAAACATTTTTTTTACTTTACAACCCCTTTAAAAAGAGGTTACCTTTAGCAGAAAATAATGATCCTTGCCAAGAAAATATGATACAACTTAATTTATTCTGGTATCATTAAGTCTTAGAAAAGTGCAATGGTGGAACTCAATAGTACAAAAAGTTAATCTTTTAAAAACAAGCTCGCGATTGGCGGTATACTGGTAATGTATTAACCCTCCTCTGACTGCCCAACTCTATTGGATACCAGAATCAGGTACTCTGCATATCAATGATTTAAACCTCTTGCTGTCAGCCTTTCTTTACTCACCAATTGTGACAGGACTGTTTATGAATATACAATCAGTGCCGAAAAAGCTTACGTTATCAATGATCATTGGACATATATAACCAGGAATGTTCATGTATGGATTACCAACTAATATCACTAACCAATGCATGCGTATGGTTCCTTCATTGACATTAATCAACAAGGATATTCCAGAGTTAACCCCTCGATCCAATTAGTAACTCCCTCCCCCCTCCCTCTCTCCCCTCCCTCCCTCTCACTCCTGGGGTCCAGCCACTAGTTAAAGCACCCATTGGCTCTGATAAAGAAGGTGTTATCAAATTATTTTTTTTTGATTCACATAATCTCCTTTTAATAAATGTATTTGATGAACCGTTTTGGATATGGTGCATACTAACTGTGGATGAACCGTTAAAACGTCCGGACTGGTGCTGTTATGTGTTGTACCATGTGTGTCCTGTTTGTTACATATGTTCATGATAATTCATGTTCTTTTTAAAGATTCATTTTTTGTACTATTGAGTTCCACCATTGCACTTTTCTAATGCCGCGTACAAACCATCACTTTATGTGATGAAAAAAAATGACGTTTTTAAAAACGTCACTTTAATTAATTGTGTGTGGGGGAAAATGTCGTTTTATGTCTTGTAAAAAACGACCAAAAAAAATTGAAGCATGCTTCAATTTTATGTGTCGTTTTTCAAAAGTGCACTTTTTACTTCACAGAAATTGACCGTGTGTAGCAAAAAACGTTGTTTTCTAAGACGTTTTTTCATCCACGCATGCCCAGAAGCTACTTATGAAGCAAGCTTCAATGGTAAAACGTGGTGGAACGTAACCTCACTTTGCAAGATCATTGTGAGAAAACGATGGTGTGTAGGCAACTTCGTCTTTGAAAATTGAAGTTTCAAAAACGTCATTTTTTACTTCACAAAAAGTGTCGTTTTTTTTTTCATCACATAAAGTGATGGTGTGTACGCGGCATAAGACTTAATGATACCAGAATAAATTAAGTTGTATCATATTTTCTTGGCAAGGATCATTATTTGCTGCTAAAGGTAACCTATTTTTAAGTGATCTTTTCTCAGCTCACTTTCCTTCAGTCATTTCCTTACTTATTAATAACATACAAGATAGCCCTCAGGAAAATGCTACATGTTTGTCAAGTATACAGAGTTTACTGATAACATTATGTTGACTAAAATATGTGTATGTTTTTAGGGCTGTTCTACTATAGAAAATGTTACCCTTTTGTAACCATTTAAAGCCAAGGAAACCAATACTATTATGGTTCAATGTATTCTTTTAGGCCCCTTTCACACAGGCTTTCTCACTCCTATGGGGCAGCGGATGTCAGCGTTGACATGTCCGCTCACACCTGCTGCTATCCGATAAGATCCTGTCCATGAAATCCAGACCGATGGTAAACCTATTTTCCATCCATTTAGTGGATCGATTGAAAGCGGACAGGCGGTCCATTTTCATCCAAACTACCTATAGAGGACAGCAGGGCTCTGACAGGTCCACCTCAGCACAGTGAGCGGGGACGGACCTGTAATCCGCCTGCTCAGCAGGCATCAGCGGGCCTTAGGTAGGTATGTAGGTTTATGTGTATTTGTTTTTAGAAATATGTATGAATACGTTTTTAGAAATATGTATGAATAAGATTAGCTTTAATTAAATATAAATGTTTAAATAAAGATGTAGAGCAATCAGACAAGTGATTTCCTAATGCTGTTAAGTAAATACTGCAGCAGAGCTAAAATTTCTCTAAGTTACTTAACCACTTCAGCCCCGGAAGAATTTACCCCCTTCCTTACCAGAGCACTTTTTGCGCTTCGGCACTGCGTCGCTTTAACAAACAATTGCACGTCGTGTGACAAGGCTTCCAAACAAAACTGACGTCCTTTTTTTCCCACAAATAGAGCTTTTTATTTGTGGTATTTGATCACCTCTACGGTTTTTATTTTTTGCGCTATAAACAAAAATAGAGCAACAATTTTTAAAAAATGCAATGTTTTTTACTTTTTGCTGTAATGAATATCCCCCAAAAATCTATAAAAAAAATTTGTTTCCACAGTTTAGGCCAATACGTATTCTTCTACATATTTTTGGTAAAAAAAATCGCAATAAGCGTATATTGATTGCGCAAAAGTTATAACGTCTACAAAATAGGGGATAGTTTTCTTGCATTTTTATTTATTTTAATTTTTTTACTAGTAATGGCGGCGATCTGCGATTTTTATTGTGACCGTGACATTGCGACGGACATACAGTATCGGACACTTTTGCCAAATTTTTGGGAACATTAACATTTATACAGCGATTACTGTAGTGCTATAAAATGCACTGATTACGGTAAAAATGTGACTGGCAGGGAAGGGGTTAACACTAGGGGCGGTGAAGAGGTTAAATATGTTCCCTAGTGAGTGATTCTAACTGTAGGGGCAGGGGACTCACAAGGGAAGGAGACCGATCTGTGTTCCTCTGTACTGGGAACACACATCGGTCTCCTCACCTCTGACAGGATCTGTGTGGATCTTGCACACACAGATCCACGGTCCTGCTGTGGTTGTGGGCAATCGTGCGTGACTGGCGGACATTGCGGCCGCCGGGCACGCACATTGGGTCCCGAGCACACCCCCCCCCAGACAGCCAGGAAGTCCAGGAAGTCATATGACGTCCACCCAGGATTTTTCACTCACCTCAGCCTCAGTGTTTCGTAACTATTACTACTTAACTGGGTGGGCTCTGTGCTGACATGGAGCTTGTCAGGAAAGGAAAATTATGGTAAGTATTTGAATTCAATTTTCCGTTTTCCTGACGGCTCCATGTCAGGACAGCTGGGAATTAACTAGCAAAAACAGGGGTGGGATAATGCTACACACTCCTCAATTCTGACTAAAACAGTAACAGAAGCCATGATGCCTCTGTCAAACTCAATTGTCATTAAGCCAAGAATATGAACATTTTGGTGTCCACATAGCCACATTGCAGACAGTTTGAGACACCCGGCCTGCTGTCACTTTTAAAGCCCAGACCCTTCTAGTGAGAGTGCCGTGATTCTCCTGGCACAGCCAGCCCTACAACCTGCAGGCCAAGGATATGAGGTTACCAACCAAGAGACAATAATCTTGCTGGAAGCCGTAAAATCATTATGTGTTCCACCTGAAGATAACAAACAGAGGCACAGACTTCCTGATGGCAAGAGTCGCCTTGATTAAATATTTTAGAGCTTAGCCCATGGGCCTCCAATGGGCTAATTTCTTGAGTACTCCCCAAAGGGAATGTTGAAGGAAAACCTCTTGTGTGATATGAACTCTGAAGGTCAGTTCAGGAACAAATTAGATCATCATCCTGTCTGGGTATGGGTTCTTTAAACCCCAAGAACACCAATGCTGATGTAATTGCCACCAGTAAATCAGTTTCGGTGAGAGGTACCACAGGGTGATTGAAGGCATTTGATGAAATAACATCCATCAGCATTGGGATACTTCATTCTGGACACAATCTGAGGTGTCAACCAAATTGCACCTTGAAAAACTGTATAACTAAGCGTTGGAAGCCCATGTCCAAAGTCTGGCCTGCCTGGTTTTGAACGGCCCGTCTGGTTATCTAAACATATATATCTAAACATAGATATACTGTATTTATCAGCGTATAACATGCACTTTTTTCCCCATAAAATCAGGGTGAAATCGTGGGTGCATGTTATATGCCGATCTCTGCTGTCTGTGAGGGGAGCGAGTGCCACCGAAATAGCCAGAGCTGAGTGTACTGTGTACTTGGCTAGGCTCGGCTCCGCTCGCAGTCACGCCCGGTCCCACCATTGGACGTATGTTATGTCCATCATAGGAGCTGGGCCAAGGGGCGGGACTGCGAGAGGAGCCGAGTACAGCTGAGTACACAGGACATCCGGCTCTAGGTATCTTGGCATTTAAAAACGATAACGCTTAATTTTTGGGCACAGCTGCAGATGGACCCTTGGGACAGGCTGCAATGGTGAGTGTATTCCTGGCAACAGTGGGGCTGCAATCCTAGCAATAGTGGGGCTGCATTCCTGGCAATAGTGGGGCTGCAATCCTGGCAATAGTGGGGCTGCAATCCTGGCAATGGTGGGGCTGCAATCCTGGCAATGGTGGGGCTGCATTTCTGGTAATAGTGGGGCTGTAATCCTGACAATAGTGGGACTGCATTCCTGGCAATTAGAGTTCATTCCTGGCAATGGTGGGGCTGCATTTCTGGCAATGGTGATGTAGCAGCACTGGCGAACTGGGGTAAACCACAACTGTGGATGCAAGGATTTAATGCGATTCTCTATGCGACAACTCAGTATTGGGCCCCAGGCGTCACTCCTCGAAACAGGAGTTTGAGGGATCTATACATCATCTCTGTGTCACATAAAGAAAGGTGTTGAGCTACTAAGCATGGACGCATTACAACATGTGACCAAGGCTTAGCGTTTAAAATTATATTAGGTTCTAACATTGCAATGCACAATCTACGCTAGTGATTTTGAGTATTACACAGCGTCATGCATTAGGCGATTTAAGGGAGAAGGTATACAATACATCAACCCTTAGCATAGGAAGTTTAGGCCAACATGTTCCGCAACTTTAGGGCATGTGCCCATATACAAGTAGTACTTATGTCAGCATGTAGTAAATATGAGTTGTAATAACAAGTATTAGTTGCATATGTGAGGCAATATAACTCAGGTACTTTGGGAGTATTTATAATAGTTTGGAGCTGTAGTAACAACCAATAAATATACATGAGAGGTAATTAGCTCTGGGTATTTGCGTGTAGATGTGCCACTAAACATATTCCTTAGCAGACAGTCCTATAACACAACAGTACATCCTAGATACATTGAGCAGTAGAAGATATGATAGGGAACAGCAAGTGTATAGCTGGTATATATGTAGCAGGTATGCTATAGCACTACAAGTAACAGACAACTTATCCGTTTTGTAGGCTTCAGTATAGGTACTAGCGGATCCTGTGGTGAAGCATGTTCAGCAAGGCCTCAAAGTTGTAGAAAGTGCAACAGCACTAAAGGAGTAGTTGATACCAGGAGTGGTGTTTCAGCATAGGGAGCGATGCAATCCAGGTCCAGGGATGCTGGGAGCTGTAGTACCTCTGTAGAGTTAACAGTGGATGCCTCCAAAGTCTAGAAAGGCTGGTAGCCTAGGCGGCTATGGCCGACAATGCTGACAGGGTCAATAAAAAAACAAAGTCTGTGAGTTCTGTAAATGCCTTTATAGGCCATCGACAGCTGTAGTGCATAAGCACTGAATTCAAATGATCACCGTGTAACGGTGACGTGATCGCACAGGCGCCGTATGCCTACCAGCGTGGAACACATTACGGCGCTGGAAGCGCCCATCATAGGCAAAGGGAAGGTGCACGGAGCGCAGATTTAAGAGGAAACAGCAGTGCGAAAAGCGGCTGTTACAGGTGAGTGCATTCCTGGCAGTGGTGGGTGAGTGCATTCCTGGCAAAAATGTGTGAGTGTATTCCTGGCAATAATGGGTGAGTGCATTCCTGGCAATGGTGGGTGCTGCATTCCTGGCAATTGG